>NC_040105.1:107383742-108782456 GCF_003369695.1 Bos indicus x Bos taurus | reverse complement strand
GATTTTATGTTCTTCAGTTTTTCTTTTCCTTAAGGATGAACACTATAACTTTCCACATTGGTGCTTTCCATTTTCTAGAACTGGTACAGAACTGCTGAGGCCAAAACTTAAAATGAAGTCAATTTATTACCAAAAGTTAACTGACAGTGTTAGGGAGAAAACATCTCCATTTGCTACCCAAAGGGTGGAAAGCTTGATCCCTGTACCTGTGAAATTGCTGCTACCCACATATCTGCTTAGGATTCATTTAGTGGTTAACAGAAAAGAATTCTTACACTTAACAAACAAATGATAAACAAGATGTACTGACTGCAACTAGAAAATTTTAGACTATGGCAATGTATAGGTTTGATGGAGTTAATATTACATTTCTATCATATAACTTAGGTTCCAGTTCTTTCTTTAGCGTCGTTAGAGAGCAGGTATTGAAGAGACTTCCAAATATTTGCCAGCTCCTGCTGTGGCTGATTCCAAAAAGGAAAGAAATATTAAACATTTGCGTATTATTTAGGTAATGGTTACATACAGTTCATAAAAAAAAATACCTCAATGTTCATGTTCCTCCATAGTTCTCAATATTAAACATGCACTGCTTACAGCATCCATCACAATTTTGATTTGCAGCACGGCCATTTCTCATCTAACTTCACTTTGTTCATCAGTCAGAAGATGTTCATGATCTTTCTGAAACTCTTCCATACTCTAAAACAGAAGGCCTAGTCCAGTGACAAAGCACCACTTTTCATTTCACGTTCTAAACACATACAATTAAATTTCAAAGTAACAACTAGTAACAGTCAAAGGATGCTCATTATTTATTTCAAAAATATTATAATTAAAACATGAAGATTGAAATACCCACATAAGAAATCTTTCAAATGTTGTATCTGAGTCAAAGATCATTATCATCACACTTTGCTCAAAACAATGGGTTCCTGAATAGCTAAGGTCAAGGTGGACCAAAAAGAAGGAGGAGGCAAAGGGGGAGGAAGAAGAGGAGGAAGAAGAAAGAAAATCACTGACAGTCTCATATCATGAAATGCCATCGTTTAAAAACTCTCTGACAAGCTTTCTAACACCAGGTAACAATGCACCTATAATGACTAATAATCAATGCAGCATGGCTCCATTAGAAGGAAAAGATGATCTGTCATAAGACCTCATTAAGATATGAAAAACAAACATGTTCTAAACTTTTACTATTCATTCAACCAATAGGAATCTGCTGCACCCTATATAAAAAGCATTCTGTTAAGTGCCCTGGAGGAATTAGAAAAGGAGTACATAATCTCTTCCTTATTCCAGTGAGAATTAAAAACATGTAAACATAAAGTAACACAAAAACAGTATAACAATTCAGGAAGCACATTTTGCTGTGGCTATGTAGTGGAAAATAGGATGGTTCCTGATTTTGTTGGCAAATATAAGATGTCAGTAGGTAAAAGAAGAAGGGAATCAAGCCTACTGCAGGTGAGAAGCATACACAAGGCAAGGAGGTAATGATGACTTAGTGCAGAGAAAGCAACCAATCTGGACAGGTGGGAGTAGACAAAGAATGTACGTGGGAGACAACAAAGGGGGGACCTTTTATGGGGGACACATTGAACACCTGAGATTTCAAACTGGGAAGATATTATGACAGGTTTGCAGGAGGGAAGGGATACTTTTTGGAGGATCATATTACAGAAGTGTGAAGGATGGATTGGAGAGGAGAGAAGTCAGGCAAGACTTTAATAGAACAAGCAAGGGACGATGAGGCTCTGAACCAGGTAGGGCAGCAGCAGTGGGAATTCAAAGGAAGAAATTAAAGTACAGTTTCAGAGGTGAAAATTGCAGGGCCAAGTAATAGGTGGGTGGGAAGGACAAGGAACTTAGGGGAGTCAAAGACAACACTGAAGTCACCAAACTGATATCTTCTTTGGTACTTTATCAAATCTTCACATCAATTAATAGCCAGTTACCAGGGAGCATTAGAATAACACATTTGTCCACTTGGAAACACTTCTACAATAACGCTTTTTTGCACTAAATGATTCTAAAGTTCTTTAAGGGATATTTATTTTATTTTTTTCTCAGTTCTTTCTGCAAATATTTACTTTTTTAATTTTAAATTATTATTATTATTATTATTTTACTTTACAATATTGTATTGGTTTTGCCATACATCAACATGCATCCACCACGGGTGTACATGTGTTCCCCATCCTGAACCCCCCTCCCACCTCCCTCCCCGTAGCATCCCTCTGGGTCATCCCAGTGCACCAGCCCCAAGCATCCTGTATCCTGCATCGAACCTGGACTGGTGATTTGTTTCTTATATGATATTATACATGTTTCAATGCCATTCTCCCAAATCATCCCACCCTCTCCCTCTCCCACAAAGTCCAAATGACTGTTCTATACATCTGTGTATAGATGTCTTGCATACAGGATTGTCATTACCATCTTTCTAAATTCCATATATATGCATTAGTATACTGTATTGGTGTTTTTCTTTCTGGCTTACTTCACTCTGTGAAATAGGCTCCAGTTTCATCCACCTCATTAGAACTGATTCAAATGTATTCTTTTTCATGGATGAGTAATACTCCATTGTGTATATGTACCACAGCTTTCTTATCCATTCATCTGGTGATGGACATCTAGGTTGCTTCCATGTCCTGGCTATTATAAACAGTGCTGCAATGAACATTGGGGTACACTACTAATTTACTTAAACTATTTTAAGTAGTTTAGAAAAGTGACATATTAACACGTATTTGAGCAAGGTAATGAAGTAGAACACCCCATCAAAATAAGAAGGGGTGTATATCTGGGATTCCATTGCTTCCTGAATAAGTATGGATCTGTATGAAGCAGAGAACAGTGTCATGAAAACAATCTGCTAGTGGGAGAATAGCATGCTAGATGATTCTCATTTCAGAAGCTTTTTGTCCACCTCTGGCTTTCTCACACTGCTATGCATTCCAGGCTTCCTCCTGTGACTACGCATTTGCATATAAAGCCATTTTTAGTCACTGTAGCAATTCTGCGTTGTCAAATAATTCTCTTCCAATTAAAATAAACACATTAAAAACTAAAAGCAAATATGCCAAAAAACACTCACATAATATATTTGAAAATAAAAGAGATATTCAGAAATTACAATTGCTACTTACTATTTTTCACATACACCACTGAAGTACACAGAAGTAAAAGACATTAGGACTTAATCACTGACTTCGGACTTTCCATGATAGTTGTCACTGACTCCCAAAAAACTGACTGCTGAACATAAAATTAGGATTAAAGTATCGATTTTAATCACGATTTTATTTTTTATGGTGATTTATTTATTTATTTAATTTAAATTTATTTAAATTGGAGGCTACTTTTTAAAAAAATATAAATTTATTTACTTTAATTGGAAGTTAATTACTTTACAATATTGTATTGGTTTTGCCACATATCAACATGAATCCACCACAGGTGTACACGTGTTCCCCATCCTGAACCCCCCTCCCACCTCCCTCCCCATACCATCCCTCTGGGTCATCCCAGTGCACCAGCCCCAAGCATCCTGTATCCTGCATCGAACCTGGACTGGTGATTTGTTTCTTATATGATATTATACATGTTTCAATGCCATTCTCCCAAATCATCCCACCCTCTCCCTCTCCCACAAAGTCCAAATGACTGTTCTATACATCTGTGTCTCTTTTGCTGTCTTGCATACAGGACTATCGTTACCATCTTTCTAAATTCCATATATATGCATTAGTATACTGTATTGGTGTTTTTCTTTCTGGCTTAATTCACTCTGTATAATAGGCTCCAGTTTCATCCACCTCATTAGAACTGATTCAAATGTATTCTTTTTCATGGCTGAGTAATACTCTATTGTGTATATATATCAGAGCTTTCTTATCCATTTATCTGCTGATGGACATCTAGGTTGCTTCCATGTCCTGGCTATTATAAACAGTGTTGCAATGAACATTGGGGTACACATGTCTCTTTCAATTCTGGTTTCCTTGGTGTTTATGCCCAGGAGTGGGATTGCTGGATCATAAGGCAGTTTTATTTCCAGTTTTTTAAGGAATCTCCACACTGTTCTCCATGAGATTAGTTGTTTGTCAGTTGCTTCATTTGCTATTATTTTCTCCCATTCTGAAGGCTGTCTTTTCACCTTGGCTATAGTTTCCATTGTTGTGCAGAAGCTTTTAATTTTAATTAGGTCCCATTTGTTTATTTTTGCTTTTATTTCCAATATTATGGGAGGTGGGTCATAGAGGATCCTGCTGTGATTTCTGTCGGAGAGTGTTTTGCCTATGTTCTCCTCTAGGGGTTTTATACTTTCTGGTCTTATGTTTAGATCTTTAATCCATTTGAGTTTATTTTTTGTGTGGTGTTAGAAAGTGTTCTAGTTTCATTCTTTTACAAGTGATTGACTAGTTTTTCCAGCACCACTTGTTACAAAGATTGTCTTTTCTCCATTGTATACTCTTGCCTCCTTTGTCAAAGATAAGGTGTCCAAAGGTGTGTGGATTTATCTCTGGGCTTTCTATTTTGTTCCATTGATCTATATTTCTGTCTTTGTGCCAGTACCATACTATCTTGATGACTGTAGCTTTGTAGTAGAGCCTGAAGTCAGGCAGGTTGATTCCTCCAGTTCCATTCTTATTTCTCAAGATTGCTTTGGCTATTCAAGGCTTTTTGTATTTCCGTACAAATTGTGAAATTATTTGTTCTAACTCTGTGAAAAATACCGTTGGTAGCTTGATAGGGATTGCATTGAATCTATAGAATGCTTTGGGTAGTATGCTCATTTTCACTGTATTAATTCTTCTGATCCATGAACATGGTATATTTCTCCATCTATTAGTGCCCTCTGATTTCCTTCACCAGTGTTTTATAGTTCTCTATATATAGGTCTTTAGTTTCTTTAGGTAGATATATTTCTAAGTATTTTATTCTTTCCATTGCAACAGTAAATGGAATTATTTCCTTAATTTCTCTTTCTATTTTCTCAATATTAATGTATAGGAATGCAAGGGATTTCTGTGTGTTGGTTTTATATCCTGCAACCTTACTATATTCATTGATTACCTCTAGTAATTTTCTGAAGGAGTCTTTATGGTTTTCTATGTAGAGGATCATGTCATCTGCAAACAGTGAGAGTTTTACTTCTTCTTTTCCAATTTGGATTCCTTTTATTTCTTTTTCTGCTCTAATTGCTGTGGCCAAAACTTCCAAAACTATGTTGAATATTAGTGGTGAAAGTGGGCACCCTTGTCTTTTTCCTGACTTTAGAGGAAAGCTTTCAATATTTCACCATTGAGGATAATGTTTGCTGTGGGTTTGTCATATATAGCTGTTATTATGTTGAGGTATGTTCCTTCTGTTCCTGCTTTCTGGAGAGTTTTTATCATAAATGTATGTTGAATGTTGTCAAGGGCTTTCTCTGCATCTATTGAGATAATCATATGGCTTTTATTTTTCAATTTGTTAAGGTGGTGTATTATGTTGATTGAGTTGAGGATATTGAAGAATCCTTGCATCCCTGGGATAAAGCCCACTTGGTCATGGTGTATGATCTTTTTAATGTGTTGTTGGATTCTGATTGCTAGAATTCTGTTAAGGATTTTGCATCTATGTTCATCAGTGACATTGGCCTGTAGTTCTCTTTTTTGGTGGCATCTTTGTCAGATTTTGGTATTAGGGTGATGGTGTACTCATAGAATGAGTAGGAAGTTTACCTTCCTCTGCCATTTTCTGGAAGAGTTTGAGCAGGATAGGTGTTAGATCTTCTCTAAATTTTTGGTAGAATTCAGCTGTGAAGCCGTTTGGACCTGGGCTTTTGTTTGCTGGAAGATTTCTGATTACAGTTTCAATTTCCATGCTTGTGATGGGTCCGTTAAGATTTTCTATTTCTTACTGATCCAGTTTTGGAAAGTTGTACTTTTCTAAGAATTTGTCCATTTCTTCCAAGTTGTCCGTTTTATTGGCATATAATTGCTGAGAGTAGTCTGTTATGATCCTTTGTGTTTTTGTGTTGTCTGTTGTGATCTCTCCATTTTCATTTCTAATTTTATTGATTTGATTTTTCTCCCTTTGTTTCTTGATGAGTCTGGCTAATGGTCTGTCAATTTTATTTATCCTCTCAAAGAACCAGCTTTTGGCTTTGTTGATTTTTGCTATGGTCTCTTTTGTTTCTTTTGCATTTATTTCTGCCCTAATTTTTAAGATTTCTTTCCTTCTACTAACCCTGGGGTTCTTCATTTCTTCCTTTTCTAGTTGCTTTAGGTGTAGAGTTAGGTTCTTTATTTTACTTTTCTCTTGTTTCTTGAGGTATGCCTGTATTGCTATGAACCTTCCCCTTAGCACTGCTTTTACAGTGTCCCACAGGTTTTGGGTTGTTGTGTTTTCATTTTCATTCGTTTCTATGCATATTTTGATTTCTTTTTTGATTTCTTCTGTGATTTATTGGTTATTCGGCAGCCTGTTGTTCAGCCTCCATATGTTGGAATTTTTAATAGCTTTTCTCCTGTAATTGAGATCTAATCTTACTGCATTGTGGTCAGAAAAAATGCTTGGAATGATTTCAACTTTTTTGAATTTATCAAGGCTAGATTTATGGCCCAGGATGTGATCTATCCTGGAGAAGGTTCCATGTGCACTTGAGGAAAAGGTGAAATTCATTGTTTTGGGGTGAAATGTCCTATAGATATCAATTAGGTCTAGCTGGTCTATTGTATCATTTAAAGTTTGTGTTTCCTTGTTAATTTTCTGTTTAGTTGATCTATCCATAGGTGTGAGTGGGCTATTAAAGTCTCCCACTATTATTACTATTAATTTCCCGTTTCATACTTGTTAGCACTTGCCTTACATATTGCAGTGCTCCTATGTTGGGTGCATATATATTTATAATTGTTATATCTTCTTCTTGGATTGATCCTTTGATCATTATGTAGTGTCCTTCTTTGTCGCTTTCCACAGCCTTTATTTTAAAGTCTATTTTATCTGATATGAGTATTGCTACTCCTGCTTCCTTTTGGTCTCTATTTGCGTGGAATATCTCTTTCTAGCCCTTCACTTTCAGTTTGTATGTATCCCTTGTTTTGACTTGGGTCTCTTGTAGACAAAATATATAGGGGTCTTGTTTTTGTATCCATTCAGCCAGTCTTTGTCTTTTGGTTGGGGCATTCAACCCATTTACACTTAAGGTAATTATTGATAAGTATGATCCTGTTGCCATTTACTTTGTTGTTTTGGGTTCGAGTTTATACACCCTTTTTGTGTTTCCTGTCTAGAGAAGATCCTTTAGTATTTGTTGGAGAGCTGGTTTAGTGGTACTGAATTCTCTCAGCTTTTGCTTGTCTGTAAAGCTTTTGATTTGTCCTTCATACTTATTTTTTTATTTAAATTTATTTATTTTGATTGGAGGTTAGTTACTTCACAATACTGTATTGGTTTTGCCATACATCAGCAAGAATCCGCCACGGGTGTACACTAATTTGTCCTTCTTATTTCTTTTTTTTTCTTTTTTTTTAAAATTTTATTTTATTTTTAAACTTTACATAATTGTATTAGTTTTGCCAAATTTAAATGAGATCTTGCTGGGTACAGTAATCTGGGTTGTAGGTTTTTCTCTTTCATCACTTTAAGTATGTCCTGCCATTCCCTCCTGGCCTGAAGAGTTTCTATTGAAAGATCATCTGTTATGTTTATGGGAATCCCCTTGTGTGTTATTTGTTGTTTTTCCCTTGCTGCTTTTAATATTTATTCTTTGTGTTTGATCTTTGTTAGTCTGATTAATATGTGTCTTGGGTTGTTTTGCCTTGGGTTTATCCTGTTTGCGACTCTCTGGGTTTCTTGGACTTGGGTGGCTATTTCCTTCCCCATTTCAGGAAGTTTTCAATTATTATCTCCTCAAGTATTTTCTCATGGTCTTTCTTTTTGTCTTCTTCTTCTGGGACTCTTATGATTCGAATGTTGGGGCATTTAACATTGTCCCTGAGGTTTCTGAGGTTGTCCTCATTTCTTTTATTTATTTTTTTCGTTTTTCCTCTCTGCTTCATTTATTTACACCATTCTATCTTCCACCTCACTTATCCTGTTTTCTGCCTCCGTTGTTCTACTGTTGGTTCCCTCCAGAGTGTTTTTGATCTCATTTATTGCATTATTCATTATTGATTGACTCTTTTTTATTTCTTCTAGGTCCTTGTTAAACCTTTCTTGCATCTTCTCAATCCTTGTCTCCAGGCTATTTATCTGTAACTCCATTTTGTTTTCAAGATTTTGGATCATTGTCATTATCATTATTCTGAATTCTTTTTAGGTAGATTTCCTATCTCTTCCTCTTTTGTTTGGTTTGGTGGGCATTTATCCTGTTCCTTTACCTGTTGAGTATTTGCCTTTTCATCTCGTTTATATTGCTGTGTTTGGGGTGGCCTTTCTGTATTCTGACAATTTGTGGTTCCTCTTTATTGTGGAGGTTCCTCACTGTGGGTGGGGTTTGGACAGGTGGCTTGTCAAGGTTTCCTGGTTAGGGAAGCTTGTGTTGCTGTTCTGGTGGGTGAAGCTGGATTTCTTCTCTCTGTAGTGCAATGAAGTGTCCAGTAGTGAGTTTTGAGATGTCAATGGGTTTGGTGTGACTTTGGGCAGCTTGTATATTGAAGCTCAGGGCTATGTTCTTGTGTTGCTGGAGAATTTGTGTGGTGTGTCTTGCTCTGGAGCTTGTTGGCTCTTGGGTGGTGCTTGGTTTCAGTGTAGGTATGGAGGCTTTTGGATGAGCTCTTATCAATTAATGTTCTGGAGTTCTCTGGAGTTCTCAGGATTTGAACTTAAGCCTCCTGCCTCTGGTTTTCAGTCTTATTTTTACAGTAGCCTCAAGACTTCTCCATCTATACAGCACCAACGATAAAACATCTAGGTTAATGATGAAAAGTTTCTCCACAGTGAGGGACACCCAGAGAGGTTCACAGAGTTACATGGGGAAGAGAAGAGGGAGGAGGGAGATAGAGGTGCCCAGGAGGAGACAAGGAGGGAATGAAAAGGGGAAAGAGCAAGCTAGCCAGTAATCAATCCCCTACATGTGCTCCAGTCTGGACCCCTCGGAGATGTTCACCGAGTTACACAGAGAAGAGAAGAGGGAGGAAGGAGACAGAGGTGACCAGGAGGAGGAAAGGGGGAATCAAAAGGAGAGAGACAGATCCAGCCAGTAATCAGTTCCCTATGTGTTCTCCACAGCCCGGAACATACAAAGAGATTCACAGAGTTGGGTAGAGAAGAGAAGGGGGAGGAAGGAGATAGAGGTGACCTGGTGGAGAGAAAGGAGAGTCAAAATGGGGAGAGAGCAATCAAGCCAGTAATCACACTCTGAAGTAAAAATGAGTACTGAAGATTGGGTTCTTAAAGGTACAAAATTGATAACAAATACCAAAAAAGCAAAGATTAAAAATTTAGAGTAGAGGTTAGACTCTCAAAAATACAATATTAAAAAAACAAAACAAAGTCACGAAAACTATAATATATATATGTATATATATATATGAAGTTTGCTTTAAAGTAGGGTCTTTTTTTTTTTTTTTGCAAGGTAATAGTAGGTTATAGGAGCCTGGTGGGCTACAGTCCATGGGGTCGCTAAGAGTCGGACACGACTGAGTGACTTCACTTTCACTTTCATGCATTGGATAAGGAAATGGCAACCCACTTCAGTGTTCTTGCTTTGAGAATCCCAGGGACGGGGGAGCCTGGTGGGCTGCCGTCTATGGGGTGGCACAGAATTGGACACGACTGAAGCGACTTAGCAGCAGCAGCAGCAGTAGGTTATAAAAATGAAAATTAAAGAAGTAATAGAGGACTTAAAATTAAAATTTTTAATTTAAAAAATGATAATAGTAAAAATATATCTAGGAATTTCTCTGGAGCTGTTGCGGACAGTGTGGGGTCAGTTCAGTTTCAGATAGTTCCTTGATCCAGCTTTGACTTCTCAAAATCTATAGGCCCCTTCCAGTGTGCTGCTGCTGCTGCTGCTGCTGCTGCTGCTGCTAAGTTGCTTCAGTCGTGTCCGACTCTGTGTGACCCCATAGATGGCAGCCCACCAGGTTCCCCCGTCCCTGGGATTCTCCAGGCAAGAATACTGGAGTGGGTTGCCATTTCCTTCTCCAATGCATGAAAGTGAAAAGTGAAAGTGAAGTCACTCAGTCGTGTCTGACTCTTCTCGACCCCATGGACTGCAGCCTACCAGGCTCCTCCGTCCATGGGATTTTCCAGGCAAGAGTACTGGAGTGGGTTGCCATTGCCTTCCAGTGTAGTTGGTGCTAATTACAGGGTTTTAATCTGTTTCACCTGTCACTTCCAAAGCAGTTCCCTCTGTTTATTTTAGCTTCTTCTGTTTGCTGGTCTCTTCAGTGTTTAATTTCTGTCCTGACACAGGGGGCGAAGATGGTCACTTTTTCAGGCTCACTTGTTCAATCGTTCTGTTGGGCAGGAGGAACACTGCAAACAAATATCACTGGCGTGTGTGGGGAGTACTCACAGTGTTTCAGCCGCACTGTGTTTGTCCCCGCTCACGGCATCTGTGCTTCCATGGTCTATACTTCTCAGGCTCTAGGTTGCTCTGCCAGGAACTGTCTGAGGTGGGCCCTGGGTTGCATGCACTTGCCAGGTCTAAGCCGCTCAGGTTCAGGTTCTCGAGTACTCCCCAAAGGCACAGACTCGGTCGGGGCTGTGTTTTGTGCCCTTCCCAGGTCCGAGCACCTCAGGGGACCAGGTGCCTGGCAAGCACATTCACCCCCAGGTGAGTGGTGCATCTTGTCACCTCTCCCGTCCCAGTCGCTCAGTTTTCTGGGTGTACAATGGGTGCACCTTCTCAGGTGTGCCATGTGTCTCTCTGGGGAGCTGATCTCTGGCTGCTACCCTCCTGGCGGATGTCAACTGTCCAGAATCCCAAGAACTCTTGGTTAGCAACAGAGCTTGTTTGCAGTTTGGTAGAGGATGCCTCTCTGGGGACGTGATTGCCCCTTTCCAGCTCTCGCTGCCCCCAGCCTGCTTGTCTCCAGCAGGGGATGGGCCGGTCTGCAGTTAGCGCTCAGTCCTTTGTTCTGTGAGTGGGCTTGGCAGTGCCTCAGGTTAGGGCTTTTTGCAGGGTAGTTCTGTCTCTCTCTCTCTCTCTTCTCTCTCTCTCTTCTTTCTCTCTCTCTCTCTCTGGCTATCCCACAGTTTAGGTTGCTATCTCATGTTAGTTCCCTCAGACTGCCATCAGGGCATTCAGGTCCGATTCTTACCCTAAACAATGGTCCTTACCCTAAGCAATGCAGCCCCTGCCTCCCTGTTCAGCCCCCGCTTTGCTGGTGGTCGCTCTAAGCACTGGGAGTTGCTGTTAGGCACGTAATCTGTGGGGTGTAATTATTTATTTATTTTTCCTCCAGGTTATGTTGCTCTCTGAGATTCCAAGATTCCCCACAGACCCGCCGGTGAGAGTGTTTCCTGGTGTTTGGAAACTTCTCTTTTAAGATTCCCTTCCTGGGATGGATCTCCATCCCTACCTCTTTTGTCTCTCTTTTTATCTCTTATATTTTGTCCTACCTCCTTTCGAAGACAACAGGCTGCATTTCTGGGTGCCTGATGTCCTCTGCCAGCATTCAGAAGTTGTTTTGTGGAATTTGCTCAGTGGTCAAATGTTCTTTTGATGAATTTGTGGGGGAGAAAGTGATCTCCACGTTCTATTCCTCTGCCATCTTAGGACAACCCACCACCTCCTTGACTTTACTTGAGTAACTCCATCTTGCTTCCCACCACGCTTCCCCCTTTTAGATCGAGGTATAATTCACATATCACACCATGTTCATTTCAAGTGTACAATGTAATGATTCCGTATTTTTATATGTTGCAAAACGATCAGCATAATGCATCTAATTAGCATCCTTTACCTTTTCTCTGAGGCTGGAACTTGGTCCCCTGCAGAGGTACTAGGGATAACTAGGGGCATGCTCACTTTGTTCGACTCACATCATTTTACAGAAGAAGCAAGTCTGACTTACATAGGGTTTGCATCCTCAGCTCACTGTAGCGCCTACCACTAGGGTACACCAGGCCAATTCACTCCTTTACAAAATTGGCTTTGGAATTTTTTTCCTACCTGATTTTAAGCTGTGTTTTACCAATTCCATATGGCAGTCCACATCTAAGTATATAAAGGAAATTCTAAGGTGACTATCAGATATTTTGAATAATCACCTCTATTAAATTCGGATTCCTTTTAGCCTTGAAAGTCTGTTTGGGGGGTTAGCAAATCAAATATTCTGGTTTCCAGACACTTTTAAGAATACTGCCTGAAGAGCTGTTTTGTGGGTCACCTCAGAGGATTAAATAGTTACATTTCACCACTACAGGAAGAATGGAAGACCTTTGGAGAGATTAAGAATGGACATTAATTTGTCGATTTATTTCAGGAATAGTGTAGTCATGCTAAAGTGAAGGATAATCATGTGTCTTCCAATGGTCTGTGAATGGGGCACAGAACAGATAGAGATTTTTGTTTAAGTTAATTTGACAAACAGGGTGAGGTGTTTCAAATTACCCACAGATTCACTGCAGGGCATCTTTTCCTGCACTTTCTTATGTGTTAGTGTAATAGTAGCAGCTTGAGAAAGGTCAGCGAGACAGAGAAAAATGCAAGACAACTGTTCAGAACACTGTGAATTGAAGAGCAAATGTAAGTGTAACACATCCCAGCAAAATGTGAAATTTGATAATGCTGCATTTTCCTATATGGAGGTGTTTGTTACCAACACTGATTGTTTTACCTCAGATGGCCAGGTTACTCTTTCAAGCACTAAAATTCTGTATTTTATAGTCATTTTGGAAAATATATGTGTAACTCACATCCCTTCATTAAGCACAGTGTAATTAAAACAAATTTAACCTTTTCTTGGTGACCCAGAGTCATCATCATGAATACAAATTATGTGCTCTTCTCAGGCACCTACAGATCTATAGGGCTGCTTGTTTCTTTCACAAAGTGGTCTCAGAACCCTGAACTTGGCAGTCCTGTCTGTTTTTGTTTATTCAATAGTGTACAGTTATATTTTTAAAAAATCATTGATTTATTTTAATTGGAAGATACTTATTTACAATATTGTGATGCTTCTTCCATACGTCAATATGAGTCGGCCATAGGTATCCATTTGTCCCCTTCATCCTGAAAACCCCCTCCCAACTCCCTCCCCACCCTATCCCTCCACGTTGTTACAGAGCACCAGCTTTGGGTGCCCTGCGTCATATATCAAACTCGCAGTGCTTATCTATTTTACATGTGGTGATATATATGTTTCCGTGCTATTCTCTCAAATCATTCCATCCTCTCCTTGTCCCACTGAGTCCAAAAGTCTGTCCCTTACGTCTGTGTCTCCTTTGCTGCCCTGCATGTAGGATCATTGGTACCATCTTTCTAAATTCCATATATATGCATTAATATATGGTATGTGTCTTTCTCTTTCTTACTTACTTCACTCTGTGTAATAGGCTCTAGGTTCATCTACCTCATTAGAACTGACTAAAATACATTCCTTTTTATAGTTGAGTAATATTCCATTGTGAATATGTACCACAACTTCCTTATCCATTCATCTGTTGATAGACATCGAGGTTGCTTCCATGTCCTAGCTATTGCAAATAGTGCTGCAGTGAAACCAGAGTTGGAAAAGACACACATACCCCAGTGTTCACTGTGGCAGACAGTTCTTGATGCATCAAGTCCCCACCTCTGCTAGCACTGCCGCCATCTAACTTGATGTTATATCTGCTGCAAGCCGGCAATCATTCTACAATGGTAACAAGCTTGTCTGTATACCTGTGGGAGAGTAAAATTATTTAGACATCTTTCACCATTTTTTGGGGGGAGGGGGTTGCTGGGTGGGAGAAAAGTGCAGTTCCTTTTGAGGTACCCAATTGTGCATTCAAGGGAATAGGTTGTTGGAAGCTTGACCTCCATCTTCCAACAGCTTCTACTGTGTGTAATATACAATAAAATGATTTACAGATTATAAGAAGCAATTCTAACTACAGTTCAGAAACACTTACTCTATAGATTATAGAGACTGAGGTTGTTGATGTCTCACAGAAGTGGTTTTTAAGCATAGGGGCACCCAGACATCTGTTAAAAATAAAATCAGACCTTTTTAGGCAATTGCTTACCATTGCTACCAGTGGAACAATACATTCATCTACAGAATTAGAAAAGTATTACATTAGTCTAAAAATAAAAGACCTGGCCAGTAAACACAGTGGCTTAAAGACACAGTGTGCTTTTGATGGTGTGAGGTACATATAAGGAAGTAAGCATATTATACACCTGTGAGTTCACATTCATGTAATTTGATGAAAATCACTGTGTGTTTATTTCAGTAACAAATTTTAACTGTTTTACCTTTTATTTTTAGGGCTGAGTATTACTTCCCACTAACTGATTCAAATTCAGACAGGCAAAGGATAAAGAGACCGTTTAATCTGACACCTGATATGGGGATGCATGAGTGCGTTCTCAGTCCCTCATTCATGTCCGACTGTTTGTGACCCCATGGACCGTAGCCCGCCAGGCTCCTCTGTCCATGGAATTTTCCAGGCAAGAATGCTGGCGTGGGTAGTCATTTTGTCCTCCAGGGGATCCTCCTGACCCAGGGATCAAACCCACGTCTCTTACCTCTCCTGCATTGGCAGGTGGGTTCTTTTACCACTAACACCACCTGGGAAGGCCCTGTTGGCTCGGATGGTAAAGAATCTGCCTGCAATGCAGGAGACTTGGGTTTGATCCCTGGGTCTGGAAGATCCCCTGGAGAAGGGCATGGTTACCTTCTCCAGTATTCTTGCCTGGAGAATTCCATGGACAGATACGGGAATACTGATACCCAAACCACTCAAATGCATGACTGAGTAACCTATTAAGGTTTCTTATACATGATTCCTTGATACCAGAAAATTGTAATGGATAAAAACAGTTAAAGCGATAAATAAAGAACTTACTCTAAGGGGGGAAGTCTGTCTACCCAAATACATTAACACATAGTGCAGTCTCACAGTTTCCATGGAGCACAACCAACCAGGCATTTATTGTGTGACGTCATCACAGAGGAAAACCTGCCTCTTGTGCAAGCAGTTTCCAGCCTTTTGTCCCAGAAATAAGGACTTTATATCGTGAGTCACTCATTAGAAGGGTTTCTCACCACCAGTTGTGTATGTCTTAAGCAAGGACACACTCAGACACTGGGGTGTCAAGGTAAGGAAGCTTTTCAGACACACTAGTTGCTGACTTCTTACAGCTCTTTATTGCCAGACAGATGTTTGGGTGACAGGACGCTGGTGCCCCTAAGGGATACAGTAGAAGGTCAGCATGACACTGACATTCATTGCATCTCTCCTACTCCAGTGGTGGTGGTGGTTTATTGGCCAAGTCGTGTCCGACCCTTGCAACCCCATGGTCTGTAGCTCACCAGGCTCCTCTTCCCATGGGATTTCCCAGGCAAGAATACTGGAGTGGGTTGCCATTTCCTCTCCAGGGGATCTTCCCAACTGCAGGTGGTACGCAATAGCGCATACAGTAAGGTGAACCACGTAGCCTAAAGGAGTAACCAGACCAGATCTATGCATTCTAGATTTCCACAGAGCCTCATGGTATTATTCAGAGATCATGTAGGTTTGGGTCAATCTCGTGTACACAGTGTTTTATGTCAGTGAACGCCTAGCAGAAATGAAAAGTATTTACTCTATACATATTTTGCCAACTGGTTGCTAGTTAATACATTGTTGCCCAGATCTCTAAAATGTGCTTCAGTTCAGTTCAGTCACTCAGTCATAACCGACTTTTCAGACCCTATCAACTGCAGCATACCAGGCCTCCCTGTCCATCACTAACTCCTGGGCCTTGCTCAAATCCTTGTCCATCAAGGCGGTGATGCCATCCAACCATCTCATCCTCTGTCATCCCCTTCCACTTCCGCCTTCACTCTTTCTCAGACTCAGGGTCTTTTCCAATGAGTCAGTTCTTTGCATGAGGTGGCCCAAGTATTGGGGTTTCAGCTTGAACATCAGTCCTAATGAATATTCAGGACTAATTTCCTTTATGATGGACTGATTGGATCTCCTTGCAATCCAAGGACTCTCAAGAGTCTTCTCCAACACCACAGTTCAAAAGCATCCATTTTTCAGTGCTCAGCTTTCTTTATGGTCCAACTCTCACATCCATACATGACTAGTGGAAAAAACAAAGTTTTGACTAGATGGACCTTTGTCAGCAAAGTAATGTCTCTGCTTTTTAATATGCTGTCTAGGTTGGTCATAGCTTTTCTTCCAAGGAGCAAGTGTCTTAATTTCACGGCTGCAGTCACCACCTGCAGTGATTATGGAGCCCAAGAAAAAAGTCCATCACTGTTTTCATTGTTTCCCCATCTATTTGCCATGAAGTGATGGGTCCAGATGCCATGATCTTTGTTTTTGAGGGTTGAGTTTTAAGCCAGTTTTTTCACTCTCCTCTTTCACTTTGATGAAGAGGCTCTTCAGTTACTCTTCCTTTTCTGCCATAAGGGTGGTGTCATCTGCGTATCCGAGGTTATTGATATTTCTCCTGGCAATCTTGATTCCAGCTTGTGCTTCATCCAGCCTGACATTCCTATGATGTACTCTGCATCTAAGTTAAATAAGCAGGGTGACAATATATAGCCTTGACATACTCCTTTCCCAATTTGGAACCAGTCCATTGTTCCATGTTCTGCTCTAACTGTTGCTTCTTGACCTGCATGCAGATTTCTCAGGAGGCAGGTAAGGTGGTCTGGTATTCCCATCTCTTGAAGAATTTTCCACTCTCTTTTGTAATCCACACAGTCAAAGGCTTTTGCATAGTCAATAAAGCAGAAGTAGACGTTTTTCTGGAACTCTTGCTTTTTCTGTGATCCAACAGGTGTTGCCAATTTGATCTCTGGTTCTATAAAAATGTCCAAATCAGTGATTAGCAGGAGTTTAGCTCTGCCCTGGAGTGTTGCCCACACATCACCCCTCCCCTCTCTCACTCTCTCTGTCGCTGTCTCTCTGTTTTTTGCATTCTGACTTCAAGTGTCTGAAATGTAAAATTCTACAAGGCAACCTATTACACTTTTATCCATGTGAGTCAGGATTCTCTTAGCACTGCTCCTCCAGAACAGATAAAGAGACAAACTAAGTGTTGATTCTCACTAAATCCAGAACCATCTGTGTGCATTAAAACAGCTTTATTCTTGCTTATTTGTAGAGCAGAAAATGGTGGTATTCTCTATGCCATATGACTACTGGGAGTGTCAGATGAAACAGTGAGGGTGAAATGTGTAGGCACAAATTACGTGCAGAATAAATGTTAGTTGTTAGTGACCCATAGCCTCATTAATCTTCTGAACACCATGAACACTTAACTAGGAGACTATCATTCAGCTATGTGGATAAAATATGTGGTATCCAACCAATTTGGGTTAATTTTCCCATCAGTTTTCTTGTTATGTAAAGGTTGAGTTCGTGACCGTGGCCTCCTATGAACCCACATTTTTTCTCCTTTTTAAAAAATTTATATATTTTTTATTGAGATAATTGCTTTACAGAATTTTGTTGTTTTCTGTCAAATGTCAACATGAATCAGTCATAGGTATACATATATCCCCTCCCTTTTGAAACTCCCTCCCATCTCTCTCCCCATCCCACCCCTCTAGGTTGATACAGAGCCCCTGTTTGAATTTTCTAAGACACACAGCAAATTCCTGTTGGCTATTTTACATATGGTAATGTAAGTTTGCATGTTATTCTTTCCATACATCTCACCCTCTCCTCCCTGATCCCCAGGTCCACAAGTCTATTCTCTATGTCTGTTTCTCCACTGTTGCCCTGTAAATAAATTCTTCAGTACCATTTTTCTAGATTCCGTATATATGCATTAGAATACGATGTTTATCTTTCTCTTTCTGACTTACTTCACTCTATACAATAGGTTCTAACTTCATCCACTTCATTAAAACTGACTCATATGTGTTCCCTTTTACGGCTGAGTAATATTCCATTGTGTATATGTACCATGACTTCTTTATCCATTCATCTGTTGATGGACATCTAGGTTGCTTCCATGTTCTAGCTACCGTAAAAAGTGCTACAATGAACAATGGGATACATGTGTATTTTTCAATTTTTGTTTCCTTAGGGTATATACCCAGGAGGGGGATTGCTGGGTCATATGGTGGTTTTATTCCTAGTTTTTTAAGGAATCTCCATACCGTCTTCCATAGTGGCTGTATCAACTTACATTCCCACCAACAGTACAAGAGTGTTCCCTGTTCTCCACACCCTCTCCAGTACTTATTCTTTGTAGACATTTTGATGATGGCCATCTGACCAGTGTGAAGTGATATCTCATTGTATTTTTGATTTGCATTTCTCTAATAATGAGCGATGTTGTGCATCTTTTCATGTGTTTGTTAGCCATCTGCATGTCTTCTTTGGAGAAATGTCTGTTTACGTCTGTTTCCCACTTTTTGATTGGGTTGTTTGTTTTTCTGGTATTGAGTTGTATGAGCTGCTTGTACATTTTGGAAATTAATCCTTTGGCAGTTGTTTCAGTTGCTATTATTTTCTCCCCTTCTGAGGGTTGTCTTTTCACTTGGCTTATAGTTTCCTTTGCTGTGCAAAAGCTTTTAAGTTTAATCAGGCCCCACTTGTTTACTTTTGTTTTTATTTCCATTACTCTAGGAGGTCAGTCATAGAGGATCTTGCTTTGACTTATGTCATCTAGTGTTCTGCCTATGTTTTCCTCTAAGAGTTTCTGGTCTTCCACTTAGGTCTTTAAACCATTTTATCTTTGTGTATGGTGGTAGGAAGTGTTCTAATTTCACTCTTTTACATGTAGCTGTCCAGTTTTCCCAGCACCATTTACTGAAGAGGCTGTCTTTGCTCCATTGTATATTCTTGCCTCCTTTGCCAAAAATAAGGTACCCACAGGTGCACAGGCTTATTTCTGGGCTGTCCATCTTGTCCCATTGGTCTGTATTTCTGTTTTTGTGCCAGTACCATACAGTCTTGATGACTGTAGCTTTTAGTATAATCTGAAGTCAGGAAGGTTGATTCCTCCAGCTCCATTCTTCTTTCTCAAGACTGCTTTGGCTATTTGGGGTCTTTTGTGTTTCCATATGAATTGTGAAATTGTTTGTTCTAGTTCTGTGAAAAATGCCATTGGGAATTTGCTAGGGGTAATATTGAATCTGTAGATGGTGTTTTGTAGTACAATCATTTTCACAATATTGATTCTTCCTACCCAGGAACATGGAAAATCTCCCCAACTGTTTATGTCATCTTTGATTTTTTTCTCATTCAGTTCAGTTCAGTGGCTCAGTCGTGTCCAACTCTTTGCAAACCCATGGACTGCAGCACGCCAGGCCTCCCCATCCATCACCAACTCCCGAAGTTTACCCAAACTTATGTCCATTGAGTCAGTGATACCATCCAACAAGCTCATCCTCTGTCGTCCCCTTCTGCTCCTGCCTTCAATCTTTCACAGCATCAGGGTCTTTTCCAGTGAGTCAGTTCTTAGCATCAGGTGTCCAAATATTGGAGTTTCAGCTTCAGCATCAGTCCTTCCAATGAATATATATGCAGGACTGATTTCCTTTAGGATGGACTGGTTGGATCTCCTTGCAATCCAAGGGACTCTCAAGAGTCTTCTTCAACACCACAGTTCAAAAGCATCAATTCTTCGGTGCTCAGCTTTCTTTATAGTACAATTATCACATCCATACATGACTACTGGAAAAACCATAACCTTGACTAGATGGACCCTTGTTGGCAAAGTAATGTCTCTGCTTTTTAATATGCTGTCTAGGTTGGTCATAACTTTCCTTCCAAGGAGTAAGCGTCTTTTAATTTCATGGCTGCAATCACCATCTGCAGTGATTTTGGAGCCTAAAAAATAAAGTCTGACACTGTTTCCACTGTTTCCCCATCTATTTCCCATGAAGTGTGGGACCAGATGCCATGATCTTCGTTTTCTGAATGTTGAGCTTTAAGCCAACTTTGTCACTCTCCTCTTTCACTTTCATCAAGAGGCTTTTGAGTTCCTCTTCACTTTCTGCCATAAGGTGATGTCATCTGCATATCTGAGGTTATTGATATTTCTCCCGGCAATCTTGATTCCAGCCTGTGCTTCTTCCAGCCCAGCATTTCTCATGATGTACTCTGCATATAAGTTAAATAAGCAGGGTGACAATATACAGCCTTGACGTACTCCTTTTGCTATTTGGAACCAGTGTGCTGTTCCACGTCCAGTTCTGACTCTTGCTTCCTGACCTGCATATAGGTTTCTCAAGAGGCAGGTCAGGTGGTCTGGTATTCCCATCTCTTTCATAATTTTCCATAGTTTACTGCGATCCATACAGTCAAAGACTTTGGCATAGTCAATAAAGCAGAAGTAGATGTTTTTCTGGAACTCTTGCTTTTTCAGTGATCCAGTGGATGTTGGCAATTTGGTCTCTGGTTCCTCTGCCTTTTCTAAAACCAGCTTGAACATCTGGAATTTCATGGTTCACATACTGTTGAAGCCTTGCTTGGAGACTTTTGAGCATTACTTTGCTAGAATGTGAGATGTGTGCATTTGTGCAGTAGTTTGAGCATTCTTTGGCAATACCTTTCTTTGGAATTGGAATGAAAACTGACCTTTTCCTGTCCTGTGGCCACCGCTGAGTTTTCCAAATTTGCTGGCATATTGAGTGCAGCACTTGCACAGCATCATCTTTTAGGATTTGAAATAGCTCAGCTGGAATTCCATCACCTCCACTAGCTTTGTTCGTAATGATGCTTCCTAAGGCCCCCTTGACTTCACATTCCAGGATGCTTGGCTCTAGGTGGGTGATCACACCATTGTGATTATCTGGGTCGTGAAGATCTTTTTTGCGTAGTTCTGTGTATTCTTGCCACCTCTTCTTAATATGTGCTGCTTCTTTGAGGTTTATAACTTTTCTGTCCTTTATTGAGCCCATGTTTGCATGAAATATTCCCTTAGTATCTATAATTTTCTTGAAGAGATCTCTAGTCTTTCCCACTCTTGTTTGCCTCTATTTCTTTGCACTGATCACTGAGGAAAGATTTCGTATATCTCCTGGCTATTCTTTGGAACTTTACATTCAAATGGGTATATCCTTCCTTTTCTCCTTTGCTTTTGGTTTCTCTCTCTCTCTCTCTATTTTTTTTTTTTTTCTGGCTTCTTTTCTTTCATTAAGTTCAGTTCAGTTCAGTCGCTCAGTCGTGTCCAACTCTTTGTGACCCCATGAATCGCAGCACGCCAGGCCTCCCTGTCCATCACCATCTCCCGGAGTTCACTCAAACTCACGTCCATCGAGTCGGTGATGCCATCCAGCCATCTCATCCTCTGTCGTCCCCTCTTCCTCCTGCCCCCAATCCCTCCCAGCAACAGAGTCTTTTCCAGTGAGTCGACTCTTCACATGAGGTGGCCAAAGTACTGGAGTTTCAGCTTTGGCGTCATTCCTTCCAAAGAACACCCAAGACTGACCTCCTTTAGAATGGACTGGTTGGATCTCCTTGCAATCCAAGGGACTCTCAAGAGTCTTCTCCAACACCACACTTCAAAAGCATCAATTCTTTGGCAATCAACTTTCTTCACAATCCAACTCTCACATCCATACATGACTACTGGAAAAACCATAGCCTTGACTAGATGGACCTTTGTTGGCAAAGTAATATCTCTGCTTTTCAATATGCTATCTAGGTTGGTCATAACTTTTCTTCCAAGGAGTAAGCGTCTTTTAATTTCATGGCTGCAATCACCATCTGCAGTGATTTGGAGCCCCCAAAAATAAAGTCTGACACTGTTTCCACTGTTTCCCCATCTATTTCCCATGAAGTGAATTTTCTATGTACAGTTCTTTTGTCTCCTTAGGTAAGTTTATTCTTAGATATTTAATTCTTTTTGTTCCAATGCTGAATGGGATTGATTCCTTGATTGCTCTTTCTGATTTTTCATTGTTAATATATAGAAATGCAAGTGATTTCTGCATATTGATTTTGTATCCTGCAACTTTGCTAAATTTCCTGATTAGTTCTAGTAATTTTCTGATACTATCTTTAGGGTTTTCTATGTACAGTATCATGCCATCTGCGAACATTGAGAGCTTTACTTCTCTTCTGATCTGGATTCCTTTTGTTTCTTTTTCTTCTCTGATTGCTGAAGCTAGGGCTTCCAGAATTATGTTGAATAATAGTGGCGTAACTGGACACCCTTGTCTTCTTCCTGATCTTAGGGGGTATGCTTTCAGTTTTTCACCATTGAGAATAATGTTTGCTGTAGGCTTATCACATACAGCCCTTATTATGTTGAGGTAGGTTCCTTCTATGCCCATTTTTTGAAAAGTTTTAATCATAAATGAGTGCTGAATTTTGTCAAAGCTTTTCTCTGCATCTATTGAGATGATCATATGGTTTTTATCCTTCAATATGTTCATATGTTGTATCACATTGACTGATTTGCGTATATTGAAGAACCGTCGCATCCCTAGAATAAGCCCAACTTGATCATGGTGTAAGAGCGTTTTGATGTGTTGCTGAATTTTGTTTGCTAAAATTTTGTTGAGGATTTTTGCATCTATGTTCATCAGTGATATTGGCCTGAAGTTTTCTTTTTGTGTGTTGTCTTTGTCTGGTTTTGGTATCAGGGTGATGGTGGCCTCGTGGAATGAGTTTGGAATTGTTCCTTCCTCTGCAGTTATTATTTTTTTTTAGTCTATATATATATATGTGTGTGTGTGTGTGTGTGTGTGTTTAATATACTCTGTCACAGGACTCTTCACTGTTGTTGCTTTTTAAATTTATTATTATTATTATTTTTACTTTACAATATTGTATTGGTTGGCAAAACCTCTGCAGTTTTTTGAAAGAGTTTTAGAAGGATAGGCATTAGCTCTTCTCTAAATGTTTGATAGAATTCTCCTGGGAAGCCATCTGGTCCTGGGCTTTTGTTTTTTGGGAGATTTTTGATCACAGATTCAATTTCACTGCTTGTAATGTAGTTGTTCATAATTTCTGTTTCTTCCTGGGTCAGTCTTAGAAGATTGGAGTGTTCTAAGAATCTGTCCATTTCTTCCAGGTTATCTATTTTATTGCCATATAGTTGTTCATAACAGTCTCTTATAATCCTTTGTGTTTCTGCATTGTCTGTTGTAACTTCTCCTTTTTCATTTCTAATTCTGTTGATTTGACTCTTCTCTTTTTCTTGATGAGTCTAGCTAAAGGTTTGTCAATTTTATCTTCTAAAAAAATGAGATTTTAGTTTTATTAATCTTTACTATTGTTTCTTTCATTTATTTCTGCTCGGATCTATGATTTCTTTGCTTCTACTAATTTGGTGGGGGGGGGGGGTGGTGGTTGTTCTTCTTTCTCCAGTTGTTTTAGGTGTAAAGTTAGGTTGTCTGTTCGATGTTTTTCTTGTTTCTTGAGGAAGGATTGTATTGCTATAAACTCCTTCTTAGAACTACTTTTCCTACATCCCATCGGTTTTGAGTTGTCGTGTTTCCATTGTCATTTGTTTCTAGAAGATTTTTATTTCCCTTTTGATTTCTTCAGTAACCTGTGGGTTATTTAGAAATGTGTTGTTTAATCTCCATGTGTTTGTATTTCTGACATTTTTTTTTCTTATAATTGATATCTGGTCTCATAGCATTGTAGTCAGAGAAGATGCTTGATATGATTTCAATTTTTTTCAATTTACTGAGGTTTGATTTGTGACCCAAGATGTTGTCTCTCCTGGAGAATGTTCCATGGGCACTTGAGAAGGTGCATTCTTCTGCATTTGGATGGAATGTCCTGAAGATATCAATGAGATCCATCTCATCTAAAGTATTATTTAAGACTAGTGTTACCTTATTAATTTTGTGTTTTGATGATCTGTCCATTGGTGTGAGTGGGGTGTTAAAGTCTCCTACTATTATTGAGTTACTGTCAATTTCTCCTTTTATGTCTGTTACTGTTTGTATTATGTATTGAGGTGATCCTATGTGGGTGCATAGATATGTACAATTGCTATGTCTTCCTCTTGGGTTGACCCTTTGAGCATTATGTAGTGTCTTTCCTTATCTCTTGTAGTCTTCTTTACTTTAAAATCTATTTTGTCTGATATGAGGATTGCTACTCCAGCTTTCTTTTGCTTCCCATTTGCATATAATATATTTTTCCATCCTCTCACTTTCAGTCTATATGTGCCTTTAGGTCTGAAGTGGGTTTCTTGTAGACAGCATATATATGGGTCTTGTGTTTGTATCACTCCAGCCAGTCTGTGTCTTTTGGTTGGAGCATTTAATCCATTCACATTTAAAGTAATTATAGATATATATGTTCCTATTGCCATTTCTTAATTGTTTGGGGTTGATTTTGTAGATCTTTTTTCTTCTCTTGTATTTCTTGACTATATAAGTCCCTTTAACATTTGTTATAAAGCTGGTTTGGTGGTACTGAATTCTCTTAACTTTTGCTTGTCTGGAAACCTTTTTATTTCCCCATCAATTTTGAATGAGAATATATCCTGCCATTCCCTTCTGGCCTACAGAGTTTCCGCTGAAAAATCAGTTGTTAAGCATATGGGGTTTCCCTTGTATGTTACTTGTTGCTTCTCCCTTGCTGCTTTTAATATTCTTTCTTTGTGTTTAGTGTTTTTTAGTTTGATTAGTATGTGTCTTGTTGTGTTTCTCTTTGGGTTTATCCTGTATGTGACTCTTTTTGCCTCTAGGACTTAATTGACTATTTCGTTTTCCATGTTGGGGACATTTTCAGCTATAATCTCTTCAAAAACTTTCTCATATCCTTACTTTTTCTCTTCTTCTTCTAGAACTGCTCTAATTCAAATGTTGGTGCCTTTGATGTTGTGCAGAGGTCTCTGAGACTATCCTCAGTTCTTTTCATTCTTTTTACTTTATTCTGCTCTTCAGAAGTTATTTCCAGTCCAGGTTTGATGCACGATACTGGATGCTTGGGGCTAGAGCACTGGGACGACCCAGAGGGATGGTGTGGGGAGGGAGGAGGGAGGAGGGTTCAGGATGGGGAAAACATGTATACCTGTGGCGGACTCATTTTGATATTTGGCAAAACTAATTCAATTATGTAAAGTTTAAAAATAAAATAAAAGCAAAAAAAAAAAAAAAAAGAAGAAGAAGAAGTTATTTCCACCATTTTATCTTCCAGCTCACTGGTTCATTCTTCTGCTTCAGATATTCTGCTATGTATTCCTTCTAGAGTATTTTTAATTTCAGTAATTGTGTTGTTTGTCTCTGTATGTTCATTCTTTAATTCTTCTAGACCTTTGTTAGTTGATTCTTGCATTTTCTCCATTTTGTTTTCAAGGTTTTTGATCATATTTACTATCATTATTCTGAATTCTTTTTCAAGTAGTTTGCCTATTTCCTCTTCATTTATTTGGACTTCTGGGTTTCTAGTTTGTTCCTTCATTTCTGTAGTATTTCTTTGCCTTTTCATTATTTTTTTTAACTTATTGTGCTTGAGGTCTCCTTTTCCCAGGCTTCAAGGTTGAATTCTTCCTTCCTTTTGGTTTCTGCCCTCCTAAGGTTGGTCCAGTGGTTTGTGTAAGCTTGGTATGGGGTAAGATTTGTGCTGACCTTTTGTTTGTTTGTTTGTTTGTTTTCCTCTGATGGGCAAGGGTGAGTGACGTGGGAGTCCTGTCTGCTGATTATTGTGGTCTGTATTTTTGTTTAGTTTGTTGTTTAACACAGGGTGCTGCTGGTGGTTGGGTGATGCTGGGTCTTGTATTCAAGTGGTTTCCTTTGTGTGAGTTGTCACTATTTGATACTCCCTAGGGTGGGTTCTCTGGTAGTCTAGGGTCTTTGAGTCAGTACTCCCACTCCAAAGGCTCAGGGCTTGATCTCTGGTCAGGAACGAAGATTCCACAAGTAGTTTGTTATGGCATTAAGACTCTTGAGAGTCCTTTGCATTGCAAGGAGATCCAACCAGTCTATTCCAAAGGAGATTAGTCCTGGGTGTTCTTTGGAAGGACTGATGCTAAAGCTGAAACTCCAATACTTTGGCCACCTCATGAGAAGAGTTGACTCACTGGAAAAGACTCTGATGCTGGGAGGGATTGGGAGCATGAGGAGAAGGGGACAACAGAGGATGAGGTGGCTGGATGGCATCACTGACTCGATGGACATGAGTTTGAGTGAACTCCAGGAGTTGGTGATGGACAGGGAGGCCTGGCATGCTGCAATTCAAGGGGTCGCAAAGAGTTGGACACAACTGAGCGACTGAACTGAACTGAGATTAAAACAAATATCCAAAAAAGAGAAACAAAAGATGAACCGCAGACAAATTACTGTTACAAAATCAGGCAAATAATAATTAAAATAATGGAATATACACCTGTACTTATACACCAATGATCAAAGTCAAAACAGCCCCCCAAAAATAAAGTATAGTAGATTAATCAGGCAAACAAAGAAAATCAAAAACTGTATTTACAAGTTAAGAACAAAACTAACTAAAGCACAAACTGGAAATCAAAACTAAAACAATGTGCCAAGTTGGGAATAAAGCAATGAAAACAAAACTAACAGATATGTTGACAGGAAAAGAAAGAAAGAATAGATGTGCACAGTTAGATAGAGGTAGATAAAGAAGATTTATATACATTAAAGATTAACTGCAAGGGGGAAAGAACAGTAGGAAAAACAAACAAAGGAATAAATGTAGAAAAAAATAATAATAGGTTTAAAAATTAAAATTAGGAAAAAACAAAGGAAATTTCCAAAGAACTGCAAAACCCCAACATAGAGGCAGAGTTTTATAACAACAATAAAAAATGTGACTAAGAGCAAAAAAAGCTCAAAAGCTTCATTGGATTTCATAGTTCCAATAAAATCGACAACTACAAAAGAAGGAGGGGAGAGGAAAAAGAAAAGAAAATGAATCTACAGAACAAGTCAAAAAATAAGAATAATAAATGTTTTTCTTCACTCACTGCTGCCAGAGTCCTTTCTCTCACTGGGAGTCACAGTCCAACTTATCTCCCTAGGATGCCCTCCAACACAGTGCTCATCTCTGGACCTGCTGTAGGGGAAGCTCATATTCTAATCTGCTTCTCCTCCTTGTGTGTTCTTGCTTCCAATGTCCACAGCTCTCAGAACTAGTGCGTTTTCTTTTGTGGGAGCTCTCAATGACCTTTTATATATTCCATAGACACAGAGTCTGCCTCATTGACCGTGTGCATCTGCAGCTTGTACAGCTGGTGGCAAGGTTTTGGGTCTTCTTCCTTAGCCACACTGCCCCTGGGTTTCAATTGTGGTTTTATTTCCACTTCTACATGTGGGTCATCCACTGGGTTTGCTACTGAGGCTGCCCTGGAGGACTTGTGTTTGCCCTTGTGAGGGCCAGGTGTGGAGGTGGTGCAGCTGCTTGGGTCGCAGTGGTTCTGACAGCACCAGGTACTCAGGGTAGTTGGTGGCTGGGGCAGCAGGAAATATAGTGCTCTAGAAGGGTATGACAACCAGTATTGGCCAATGCCCTCCAGTATTCTTGCCTGGAGAATCCCCCTCCCTGGCAGAGAAGCCTGGCAGGCCACAGTCTACAAGACTGCAAAGAGTCGGACATGACCAAAATGACTCTGCCAACATAGAAGCTAGATTTTTTGGCCTATGGCAGCACTGCCCCAGTGAGAGTTGGGCGTGAAGGTAGCTCATCTGCTTGGCTTGAGGGGACCCTGGCAATGCCAACTGTGCAGAGACATGGACTGCCTCCACTGCAGAAGTTATGACCCTACCAGACTCTTTTTTCGAGCCTCTTGTAGCTGACAATCAGAAGGCCTCTCTAGCCAATCTTTCTCCATAGTTCCGCCCATTTGGGCACTTACAGAGCTCCCTTGCCAGAGTTCCTTCTCTGTTGTTCCGTGCATCAGGCATATAGAGGGGGCCCGCTTTGTTGGGGTCCTACTCTGTAGATCGGCACATCAGTCACTGAAAGGAGCACCCTGGGTGGGGTCCTACTCTGTAGTTCAGTGCATCAGGTGTTTAATGGGCCAACCTCTCTATTGTTCAGCTCCCATGCTGGCGTGTGGGGAGAGAGAGAAGCTATGGTGATGGCCCCAACCCCTATGCGTGACTCAGCAGTATCACCTTGCTTCCATGGATGCCCAGCTTTCCTTCACCAGCATATCCCAACACCATCTCCTCCCTCACATCCCCTCAGTTCATCTCTCCACAGTAAACAGCAGACCTCACCCTGGGATTGCTCCGCAATCCCTAAACTCCAGCTTCTAGCTTCTGCGCCTTCCAGGGGACCAGTGTCCCTGTCTGGAGTATGTATGGCTACTGCAAGGCCTGTCTGATTCTCACTCCATTTAGGCTGCCACAGATCAGCTATTTCACTCTCAGCCTTAAACGTTTCTCCTCTGACTCAGACAATTGCCCCAATGTGAGGATCGGACCCCTGCTTCAGTTCCCCCACCCTCCAAGAGCAGGTCCAGTCCTACTGACACTCCTGTGTTTCCCACTAGTTCCTTTGTCCTACCGAGTTTTGCATGGTTCTATATATTCTTTTCCACTGGTCAGGTACTCCTGTCCACTCTCAGCTGGTATGCACTCTGCATGCACTTCTGTGTCTGAATGTGTATTCCTGACGTATCCGTGGAGAGAGATGTACTCCACGTCCATCTACTCCTCTGCCATCTTGTCCCCCTGAACCCACTTTTATCAACATACTGAGTTCACCAACCAACCAACCAACCAAGCAGAAAACAAAAATACTTCTCATTGTGGGGATCTTAACCTTATAGAAATTTGTAGAAATACAAAGCAGCAACTTTTCTTTCCCAATGTTGAGAAACATGTTTCAAATATAAACTATTATAATGGACATATTTGTTTTAAAATATACTCTATGAGATACATTTTGGCCTGTAAAAGTTGAACTAATGTGTTGAACTTTGTATTAGGGAAACTGGGTTATCCCCTGCTATATGGTAATATGTTCAGGCATAGGGGAAAGTGACATAACACATTATAGAGGATAACAACATTATAAAACAAAGAAAAATGGCCAAGAGATGGAACTGACATTAAATACAGTGCAAGGATGTTTTAAGAAGGTAACCAGTA
This sequence comes from Bos indicus x Bos taurus, assembly GCF_003369695.1. Taxonomy (NCBI): domain Eukaryota; kingdom Metazoa; phylum Chordata; class Mammalia; order Artiodactyla; family Bovidae; genus Bos; species Bos indicus x Bos taurus. Next base: position 108,753,315 of record NC_040105.1, on the reverse strand, counting down.
CACTGTTGTTCTGCTGAATAATTTTCAAGTGCCCATAATAAATATAAATACTCAGATTTGCTATTTAGGCCCGCATTATTGCCTCTCAAAAGGCAGATATCACAAAGATGGTCACTGAAGCCACCTGAATTTCAGTTACAACAATTCTAAGATGGAAGAGTAAACAAAGTCATCGAAGTGAGGTTTGTACATAAAATTCTTAAACGTGGAGAACAGTTGATCTGGTGTTAAGCACCAAAACTGTAGAAATATCAGCAGGCTTGGCTTTTTTTTTTTTTTTTTAACTTTTGTTCTTGTTATTGCTTAGTAACTAAGTCGTCTCTCAGTCTTTAGCTATATCTCCTGATGGGACACGGATGCAAAGGGAAGTACAAAGTAACAGCTATGATGTATTCTCACCGAAAAATCAAAGCTGAATCTGTTGAATCTCATCAGTTTACAGTAAATAACTGTGGCTAGAAGAACAGGTAAAGGAACACAAGAGGGATGCAACCAGTCAAACCCAGGATTTCTGAAATTTTAGGACACAAAGATCTCATTTCTTCAACAAATAAAAGGCAAGGAAAAGCAAGAGGAGAGAGACTGATAATAGATTTAAGAGACTAACAAGCATGACAGAGAGAGGCAGGGTGCAGACATTGGTTGAATCCTGACTTGAACAAGCTGCGAATTAAAAGACATTTATGGAATAATCTGGGAAATTTAAACACTGACCAGATATTAGATAATGTTAGGAATTATTGACAGTTCATCAAGCCTGTTGTTTTAAGAAATGGATATATGTATGCAAGGGCTGTGAATAAAAGGCTATCTAGGATTTGCTTTAAAATGGCTGAATGGGGGTGGGGTAGTGACAGAGCTCGAGCCGGATATATGTGAAACAGAATGAGGTATAACTTAATGGATGAAGCTGGGTGGTGTATAGGTGGGGACCATTAGTGTTCTTTCTACCTTTATGCACGTTTGACAACTTTCAAAAAGCACAGCCAATTTCCTTCTTCCATATTCTCAAAACCTCAGAAAACCTCTCAGTGCTTCTCGGCTCTTTTTGGCCATGTGGTGTATGTGAATGGGGAATGTGTGGGCTTTGGGCTCAGATAGACCTAGACTCAACACTAGGTGATGTGGACACACACGACTCAACTTTGCCTGTCCTCAGTGTCCCATTCTGTAAATGAGATAATCCCCATCGACCTTGCAGAATTGGTGTAAAGATCAGATATACAAACCGCTTGTTCATGACAGTCATTATTATCCTTTGTTTGGCTCCCAACCTAGTGTCTGGATCATGGTACGTGCTGAATAAATCTTAGTTTAGGGGTTAAATGAGTTCATTATGAATGAACTATTAGCATATTTTACATTGACTTCACCCTTAGTGCCTTTAGTTTTATCTGCTATGGATTATGGCCAAACTTCTCAGTCTAGATGAAATTCAAGATTATCCATCAGTTTATGAATCCAGCACCTTCTCTTACTACTCTCCAAAAAGAATCTTCAACCCTATTCCCCCTCTTACTGTCTAAACTCATCCTCATCCTCACTTCCCTGTCTGCCTACCTTCCCAAAGGCCCTTAGAACCTGTTGATCCCCATACACAACAGAGAGTGTAGAAGACAGTTGTCATAAAAAGTACCCAGTCAAAAGTGAAATGAAAGTTGCTCAGTCGTGTCTGACTCATCACAACCCCATGGACTGTAGCCCCCCGGGCTTCTCTGTCCATGGAATTCTCCAGGCAAGAATACCAGAGTGGGTTGCCATTCCCTTCTCCAGGGGATCTTCCTGACTCAGGGATTGAACCTGGGTCTCCTGCATTGCGGGCAGATTCTTTACATCTGAGCTACCAAAGAACCCAGTCAAAAAGAGGGTAGGAAAAGAGGAGGGAAGAACAGGGAACAGAAGAGACCATCAGAAAACAAATACTTCCTTCCTCAAGGACTGGCTGATACACTTCTTCCTTCACCCAAGATTCCCTTAGGGAGAAATGGAAGAACACCAAATGACAACCTGTCTCCAGTCATGATTTTCCATTCTCCAACTGTTTATACTGAGAATGCGCTTTCTTGAAATGTTAATTTTTCACAGTTAATGCAGCCTGTGCAAATATAGAAGCTTTGTTTTGTACCACACATGCTCATTAGATCACTGGCCTCTCAAGCATGCAAATAGAAAAAGTACACAAGGATGGTGTTCATGAATTTGTAACAATGCTCTGTTTTGATGGTATAGTTCTTAAGAGTCAAATGGCTGTCTTGGGCCTCTGGAAGGACAACAAGGTGAGCATAGAAGGGCATTGGTGTGGAGGAACAAAGGCTCCAAGGGAAAGGATGGGGGCTAAGGAGTGGGTGTGTGTCCGGTCAGGACAAGGAAGGAGTCTTGGAGGGGGGAGGGGAGGATTCATTGGGAAAGAGGATGAAGAGCTTGGATGGGGTCATCTCATTATGAAAGTGCCTGTGCACCTGGGTTGATGGGGGGAGGGCTTTCTTTTCTTCCTCCCTTTGTTGCTTGGGGTCAGTTTTTCAGTCACTGTGGTTTCTGGGTCGCCATGGCCATAGTCTCCTAGTGGCCTATCCCAGGCTCATGGCCTCCTTCACTTAAACTCTCCCTGGGGCAACGAGCATCCACACCTTTAGGCATTGATTGGTCATCAAGGCACCCTTCCAGCCAATGGTAGCCCTGGGTAGGTGCTTAAATGTCACCAAGTGTTAGTCGCTCAGTTGTGTCTGACTCTTTGCGACCCCATGGACTCTAGTCCACCAGGCTTCTCTGTCCGTGGGATTCTCCAGGCAAGAATACTGGAGTGGGTAGCCTTTCCCTTGTCGAGGGGATCTTCCCAGCCCAAGGATCGAACCCAGGTCTCCCGCATTGCAAGCAGATTCCTTACCAGCTGAGCCACAAGGGATTTGTCAAAGCAGAAGGCTTGGCCAAAGAGAATTAATTGATGAGCAATAAGCAAAGAAGTATAAAGGCCATGCATCCACGTGCCTATGGGGTAGGTACATGGCAGATACATGGGGAGAAATTGCCAAAGATTCTGGAGGCATTTTGTAAGCCCTCCAAACCCAATGCCTTGCCTTATTCGTTACTACTATGCAGGAAAGGGCAACCATGTGGGAGGGAGTCTCATGACCAGGATCTCATTTGTGTCACTGGATGTCCTGTGCCTTCTGTACTCCTTGCGGTTGATCCCAGGGCAATGCTTCACTTTTTCTTTGCTAAGGAGCCAGTGCCCCCACTGCCCGTGCACCCAGGGGAGCCAGAGGTGATCACCAGTGTACAGATATACTGGGTGTCAGTGCATTGCTATGTGGAAGAGCATGATCTTGGAATCCAGAGGTGCATAGAGAACTGATTCCAGATGAAATGTTTAGGAGAAGGGAAAAGGCTTAACCTGGGAGTGTGGATTGTGGCAGATGTGGTTCTGGAGCTGGATCTGTCGATTCCCAGACTCGAACTGCATGTCTGGCAGACCCTTCACCCTGCTCGGTGCTTCTGAAGTGCACAGAGTTCTCTCAGGGGTCAAATAGCATCAACTGTACAGACCCAGGTCATGAGCACCTCCAAAGTGGATCTAGAAAATGCAAAAGAAGATAGGAAATTAAGCCACTGAACCAGAGATTAGTTTGTCATACTCCCTTCCCCAAGTCTGGAGTGCATGCCACTCTAAAACAGAAATGTTAGTTAATCTCACTTACAATGTGGGGCTCACGTTTATTTCTCCCTTCTGTTGCATTTTGAAATACTTCCATGGTAAGCTACTGACTTTCTGCTACTCCCTCCTGTCTCAGAGGAGTGGGGATGACCAGCTCCATGAGAGCCTTCATCTGCCTGCACACATGTGTTTAGTAGAAGCAGCCACAAAAGACCCCGAATCGCCAAAGCAGCCTTCAGAAAGAAGGATATCGCCTCAGGAATCAGGCTCCCTGATTTCAGATGACACCAGAAAGCTATGGTCATCAAACAGGTATGGTACTGGCACGAAAACAGACACACACACTAGTAGAAAAGAAGAGGGAGCCCAAAATACAGCCTGGGGTACACGGTCAATTCATCCATGCCATAGGAGTCAACGGTATATGACAGGGAAAAGACGGCCTTTTCAACAGGTGCTGTTGGAGAAACTGGAGAGCTACATGCAAAGGGATCAAACTGGACCCCTTTATCACACCAAAATAAGGCCTGAAACCATTAAACTCCTAGAATGAAACATCGGCCATAAGCTCTTTGACATTGGGATTGGAAGTGATGTCTCTGGATTGAGGCCAAAAGAACAAGCAATGAATCAGAAGTCCCAAGGATGTAATGTTAGGATAGGGAATACAGTCAATCATATTGTAATAACTCTGTATGGTGGCAGGAGGTAACTAGACTTGTCATGGGGATCATGGAGTAATGTATAAAAACACAGAATCACTAAGTAGTGTACCTGAAAAAATATAATACTGTGTGTCAGTTATAATTCAATAAAAGAGATTTAATAGCAGCAGCAGTGTGTGTGTGTGTATACCAAACACAGGACCCATAGTGTTTGTATGTTTCCTTGTGCTTCTGAACTAATCAAGTGGGATTTCAGAGAATCTGAAACGTGCAGAGAGATATATACAGGAGACACTGTAGATGCTCACTCTCAGTATGGTGGTATATGGGATTCCCACACAGTTCCCCTGCATCCATATACACACACCTGCACATGTTAGCTGGGGCCACCTTTCTTCCCTCAAGAGCACACTTGATCACCGTTTCCTGTGAATGCCTACTTTTCATGCCATTTTGCCGACTCTCTTTACAGCTGGATGCTCTGATGTTCAAAATATTTGCTTACATAAATTTCAACCATTAGCTGCATGCAATGCAGAAGATGCAGTTGTTGTCTCAGTCCCTCTCTTCACACCCAGAAATACACTGTTAGTAGGCCCTCCTTCTCTGTGCACATGGTACAAACGTGTATTAATGTTCACCTACAGATTTTAGCTCATCCATTATCAGTAGCAAATGCTGTGTTCATGACAGGAGCTATCATTTCCCTAATAGAGCCACGTGTGTATGACTTTGTTCACACATACCACTCATCGATCTAATATGAAGTAGATGATGGCCACACAGACATACTTTGGGCATCACCAGCACAAACTTATTCCTGGTCGAGGTTCCGAGTCTTGTGCTCCGGGGAACTCTGTGTTCTGGCTCTCAGAGCACAGGTGTCATGTGACGACTCAGCAAAAGGGAGAAGGAGAAACTGGTGAGTGAGCCACTGCAGTCTCCCTGCATCAGCCCATCACACAAACTCAGGGATGTCTGAGTTACCTCAGCCCCAACCGGTGAGCTCCCCATACCACAAGGCACACGTACATGCACCTGATGCTGGCAAAGAATGAAGACAAAAGGAGAAGAGGGCAGAAGAGGACGAGATGGTTAGGTAGCACCACTGACTCAAGGGGCATGAATTTGAGCACCCTCCGGGACATCGCAAAGGACAGGGAAGCCTTTCAGGCTGCAGTCCACAGGGTCGGAAAGAGTCAAATATGACTTAGCAACTGAAGAATAGCAACAAAAATAGACAGGCTAGATGGCAGTTCCTGGTAGGTCCCTCCCTTTCCTCCATGCTAAGAAGCTGGTGAAAGCCCTCACCTGGTTGGTACACAGTGATATGAAAGTCCAGCTGGCTCTCCTCCTGTGAGTTGCACGTGGAGCGGCATGGTTTTGTCTTACTCTGGGGTCCCGGGTCCAGGGTGGTCCTGGGGCTCTCTAACTAGAGGTCGCCTCAGGAGAGCTGACTTGGGGCATCCCTGTTTCTCACTCGCCTCCCCCTGACATCCAGGTGTGTCATCCTCACACATTTTCCCCTCTGCAGGTCTTTTCTAGTTGACCCTGAGTCCTTGGATCCCATCTGCACAAACATCCCTGGCCTCGTGTGTCATGGCAGGTTGAAAGGTGGTCCTTAATGGGACCTGCATCCTAAGAGTATGTGTCTCAAGGGAAACAGAAGCTCCCGTGCTTTCACTTTACTCCCTCCACAACCCATTTGGTGACAATTCCTGTCCCCCTTTGCCTATTCCATGAAGATGCTGTCTCTAATAGTCCAATGGTCTGGTTGTTCATTCGTTCATTCATTCATTGGATTATCTGCGGGGTCACTGTCTAAAAAGGAGACCAACACTCTGCATCTGATGTATTAATCCTTCCTGGTTTCCACAGAAAGCTAACAGCACAAAGAACATTGTGATGGCATTCTTATTTCCATGACAACCAGGGTAAGCCACTCTTTCCTGGAGGCAGAAACATTTCACAAGAAAACTGACTGGACAGATGGAGTAAGTGTAGAGACATGGACACTAGTCGGTGCTCTCAATGTGAGTTGTGTGTGTGTGTGTGTGTGTGTGTGTGTGTGGTGCCGGTGATTTGGTCTTTACTTGGATATTAAGAGCTCTGATCCCTCCTGATTTATAAGAGAGCATGTCAGCTCCTATTCTTGTGGGGCGCTAAGGTGCCCGAGTAATCTGTCATACCCCGCCCCATGTCATGTCACACCTGTTGTGTGAGGACACTGTCACCTGAGTCCCTGAAAGCAGGCATCCCCAAACACTTCTCATCCTACACCTTTGCTTCACAATGGTTGTCTGTTGTGTGAGCTCTTAAAGATCTTCAGTTTGCTCATCATTTACACCTACTGAGAGTGAAGTGTTTTGATGTGTATGATATGAGGGAGAAAATTTGAAGTCAGCAAATGGGAGAGATGAGCAGGATTGAAAGATCTAAGGTAACTTTGCATAGCCCAGGGGAGGACATCATCAGATACCTACCCTGAGTAGCTGGCACAGGCAAACCAAGAAACATGTTCTCTAAAAGTCAGATTTCCTTGTAGCACACCACTAATTACAGTTAGGTAAATTGGATGATGGAGAAGGCAATGGCACCCCACTCCAGTACTCTTGCCTGGAAAATCCCGTGGACGGAGGAGCCTGGTTGGCTGCAGTACATGGGGTCGCTAGGAGTCGGACACGACTGAGCGACTTCCCTTTCACTTTTCACTTTCATGCATTGGAAAAGGAAATGGCAACCCACTCCAGTGTTCTTGTCTGGAGAATCCCAGGGACGGGGGAGCCTGGTGAGCTGCCGTCTATGGGGTCGCACAGAGTCGGACACGACTGAAGTGACTTAGCAGCAAATTGGATTAGAAGCAGTGAAGTGGCTCCTTTATTATGGAAGCATGAACACAAGCTCCTTCTTAAAAGACTGTGGGGTAGGCTTATTTTGTTTGTTTTTGGTCGTGGTTATGTTTAGAAATGGATGCTGCTGATGTTATGGTTTGGGGGTGTCTTCTTTGCTCCTAGAGAAAACAGAGAATTTATAGGATGTCAATTCAGTTCAGTCACTCAGTCATGTCCGACTCTTTGCGACCCCATGGACTGCAGCATGTCAGGCTTCCCCGTCCATCACCAACTCCCGGAGCTTGCTCAAACTCATGTCCATCAAGTCGGTGATGTCATCCAACCATCTTGTTCTCTGTCGTCCCCTTCTCCTGCCTTCAATCTTTCCCAACATCAGGGTCTTTTCCAATGAGTCAGTTCTTCCCAACAGCATTTACAGGATATACTGGTGCAGTTTTCGTCAGGGTAGGGAAGTGCTGTCAGGAGAATCAGGCTCCAGGTAAAGGATGTCAACGCTTCTCATCTCCAGCTCTGTGTGCTGCTGAGTGGTGCTGAGACGGGGTTCTGCCAACCCCATTTTCACTCTGCCATCTGGCTCCCTGGGAGGGTCGGCCAGCAGGGTTGGTGGGGGGCGACAGGTGATCTGGAAGCAAGACAACTGGCTGTACCTTCCTGTCTATTCCTGCTCCTCTCAGGGTCACCCCCATGACTGCCCTTTCACACAACAGGGATAGGGACGTGTGACTTCAGTAGGAGCAATTGGTCCATAATGTGGCTCACCTCCAAACTCCAAGGGCTGTCTTCATGGCTGCCCACAGAAAGACCAGCATCAGTAAACTGGGGAACTCTCTCCTAAGGGATCTGAGCCCTGGGGGAAGTTGTTGGGGAGGACAGGGTAGAAGGGCCTCCTCTCAGATCCTGACCCTGTGGTGCAGGCTCATCAGTTTTTCCCAACTTCACTGTGAGGAGTCTCAGTTTCATGCACCCTTCCCCTGACATCCTTGAGGAACCTCACAGAGCTGGACAGCACCTTTCCTCAGAAGTCTGAGCCCAAGCTCTGAGGCCTCCTCTTCCAAAGTCATGGGTTCTAGGAGCTGACGTATCTTCCAGAGTTTTTTCCAGAAAGACCAGTGCCCCAATCTTCCTACCAGGGTGCCCTCCTTCTGGTCCCATTGCTCCCTTTTTGTCTTTTTTGGACTCCAGATAATTCTATCAAGCTCCCTCTAATGAAAATAATAAGTGGACCCTGCCTAATATTCAGGTGAGTTGTGCTGTCTTTGTTTTTTAAGGTCTTTCCTTTTGCTTTGGTTCTGTAAAGCCTTACTGTTACTGCTTGTGTGTGTATTTGCATATCTCATGTGTGTGTGTGCACACGCATCTGAGTATGAGTCTGTGTGTGTGTGTGTGTGTGTGTGTGAACGTATTATGCTTGGAGTTTAGCACATTGAGGTGACATTTTCCCTCACGTTGGAAATTTTCTATTTGTGAAATTGTCGGCTCTTTGCTCCTTCTGTATGCATGTTCTGTATCCCCTCTCTCTCTTCAATTGACCATCTCTTATGTGGCTAGGTGTACACACATTTTAAAAGTGAATATTTCCTTTTCTGAATAAAAATGTACCTCAGAAGACATGCCAAACATTTCAAATGTATCCTCGCTGCGTTCTATGCAATGGTATGGAACCATTTTCTACACTTGCTTTCTGTTTGTTCATGTAGCCTAATGTTTCCTATTCCTTTCCTATCCCCTCAGCATCTTTGTAAAATTAAGATTTTGGTGCCTGTGGACATGTAAATGTGTGATCCCCGTACTGACTTACAAAGTGATTTGAAAAGTAACATCTGCCCTCACCACACATTTCCATCCTTGTTCCTCTTCTGTTTCTGATGGAACCATGTCATGACATGCGTGTTTGCCTTTCTAGACTTTTCCACTGCATTTACACGTCTTTCATGTCCTCTGGTAAGTTGTATAGCATCAGACTTGTTGATTGGAGAAATAAAAGCTCTGTGCCATCATGTTCTTGGGTCCCTCACCTAAGGCACAACTGGAATAGAACAAGAGGTGCACCGGGACCTAGGAACTTGAAGCTTGTGCATTTGAGAGCTTTACCTCTCCATGTTCTCAAATTGACAGTGAAGTTCTGGCAGCAGGGTGACTGTTAATACGGCCTCCGGTCTGTTGTCCTCTGTGCATTCTGTCTCTACAGACATGTTTGATTTGATTGTGAACTGAAACATTGGATGCATGTTCATTTTTCCAAGCCCTCTGAAAATTCAGGCTACTTTAAAGGTTAGTTCAAAGTTCTGTTGTTAACACATAGTTCCTCCTGTGCATAAGGTGATCCATACTGACAAGTCATTATCTACCTTGTTGTCATTTGCCATCCATCTTACCTGTAAGAGTATTGCACACCAGTTAGTGCAAAATATGAAAAGAAATTCTTCTGCATGTCTGTGTACCAAACCTGAATGGAAAGTATTTGGGCAATGTGCCAAAGCGAATGCTGGGAGGGACATTTAATGCATAATATTGTCACTTAACACCCTTCCCTTCTGATGGTCCCGCTTAAGGAGCATTGCTGTAGTAATCAGAAAAAAAGAACTACAATTGGCATCTTGGTTGTGCAGTGAAAGCACTCAAAGAAAGTGTTTCATTCTTGAAAGAATGTACACAAAAGTAAATACGAGAGAATACTGAAGTAGGTCGTACAATTTTTAGAAACTTTTTAGTATATAGCACAGTTCAGTTCAATTCAGTCGCTCAGTCGTGTCCGACTCTTTTCCACCCCATGAATCGCAGCACGCCAGGCCTCCCTGTCCATCACCATCTCCCGGAGTTCACTTAGACCCAAGCCCATCGAGTCAGTCCATCCAGCCATCTCATCCTCTGTCGGGCCCTTCTCCTCCTGCCCCCAATCCCTCCCAGCAACAGAGTCTTTGCCAATGAGTCAACTCTTCGCATGAGATGGCCAAAGTACTGGAGTTTCAGCTTTAGCATCATTCCTTCCAAAGAAATCCCAGGGCTGATCTCCTTCAGAATGGACTGGTTGGATCTCCTTGCAGTCCAAGGGACTCTCAAGAGTCTTCTCCAACACCACAGTTCAAAAGCATCAATTCTTCGGCGCTCAGCCTTCTTCACAGTCCAACTCTCACATCCATACATGACCACAGGAAAAACCATAGCCTTGACTAGACGGACCTTTGTTGGCAAAGTAATGTCTCTGGCTTTTGAATATGCTATCTAGGTTGGTCATAACTTTCCTTCCAAGGAGTAAGCGTCTTTTAATTTCATGGCTGCAGTCAGCATCTGCAGTGATTCTGGAACCCCAAAAAATGAAGTCTGACATTGTTTCCACTGTTTCCCCATCTATTTCCCATGAAGTGTGGGACCAGATGCCATGATCTTTGTTTTCTGAATGTTGAGCTTTAAGCCAACTTTGTCACTCTCCACTTTCACTTTCATCAAGAGGCTTTTTAGTTCCCCTTCACTTTCTGCCATAAGAGTGGTGTCATCTGCATATCTGAGGTTATTGATATTTCTCCCGGCAATCTTGATTCCAGCCTGTGCTTCTTCCAGTCCAGCGTTTCTCATGATGTACTCTGCATCTAAGTTAAATAAGCAGGGTGACAATATACAGCCTTGACCTACTCCTTTTCCTATTTGGAACCAGTCTGTTGTTCCATGTTCAGTTCTAACTGTTGCTTCCTGACCTGCATACAGATTTCTCAGGAGGCAGGTCAGGTGGTCTGGTATTCCCATCTCTTTCAGAATTTTCCACGGTTTATTGTGATCCACACAGTCAAAGGCTTTGGCATAGTCAATAAAGCAGAAATAGATGACTCTAAACATGGACATCACCAGATGGTCAACACCGAAATCAGATTGATTATATTCTTTGCAGCCAAAGATGGAGAAGCTCTATACAGTCAACAAAAACAAGACCAGGACCTGACTGTGGCTCAGATCATGAACTCCTTATTGCCAAATTCAGACTGAAATTGAAGAAAGTAGGGAAAACCACTAGACCATTCAGGTATGACCTAAATTAAATCCCTTATGATTCTACAGTGGAAGTGAGAAATAGATTTAAGGGACTAGATCTGATAGATTGAGTGCCTGGTGAACAATGGAATGAGGTTCGTGACATTGTACAGGAGACAGGCATCAAGACTATCCCCACGGAAAAGAAATGCAAAAAAGCAAAATGGCTGTCTGGGGAGGCCTTACAAATAGCTGTGAAAAGAAGAGAAGTGAAAAGCAAAGGAGAAAAGGAAAGATATAAGCATCTGAATGCAGAGTTCCAACGAATAGCAAGAAGAGACAAGAAAGCCTTCCTCAGCGATCAATGCAAAGAAATAGAGGAAAACAACAAATGGGAAAGACTAGAGATCTCTTCAAGAAAATTAGAGATACCAAGGGAACATTTCATGCAAAGACGCCCTCGGTAAAGGACAGAAATGGTATGGACCTAACAGAAGGAGAAGATATTAAGAAGAGGTGGCAAGAATACACAGAAGAACTATACAAAAAAGATCCCCACGACCCAGATGATCACGATGGTGTGATCACTGACATCCTGGAATGTGAAGTCGAGTGGGCCTTAGAAAGTATCACTACAAAGAAAGCTAGTGGAGGTGATAGAATTCCAGTTGAGCTATTTCAAATCCTGAAAGATGATGCTGCGAAAGTGATGCACTCAATATGCCAGCAAATTTTGAAAACTCAGCAGTGGCCACAGGACCGGAAAAGGTCAGTTTTCATTCCAATCCCAAAGAAAGGCAATGCCAAAGAATGCTCCAACTACCGCACAATTGCACTCATCTCACACGCTAGTAAAGTAATGCTCAAAATTCTCCAAGCCAGGCTTCAGCAATATGTGAACCGTGAACTTCCTGGTGTTCAAGCTGGTTTTAGAAAAGGCAGAGGAACCAGAGATCAAATTGCCAACATCCGCTGGATCATGGAAAAAGCAAAAGAGTATACAGCACAGGTATAGCTAGAATAAAAATTCTAGAGTCCTTGGACTGCTGTGCCTACATTAAGTATTCCTAGGTGATTAGTTTACTGGTGCTGAATAGTTTTGCTATTTTAGGATTGTGAGCATCATTTTACATTTTCCCAAGTGTCCTTTTAAAATCACAAACTAGAAGGAGCTGAGAATAACATCTACCCTGGAAGCAGAATCATGTGCATGCATGTGTAGGGGCAGAAAGCATGGATGATATGCAACCATATAGGGTATCTTAGGTCTCTAATGTCACGCTGAGAGAGAGAAAGTGTGTGTAAGTGCATGTATGTGTATCTTGTGGTATGGGAAGCTCACCGGTTGGGGCTGAGGTAACTCAGACATCCCTGAGTTTGTGTGATGGGCTGATGCAGGGAGACTGCAGTGGCTCACTCACCAGTTTCTCCTTCTCCCTTTTGCTGAGTCGTCACATGACACCTGTGCTCTGAGAACCAGAACAGAGTTCCCTGGAGCACAGGACTCAGAACCTCGACCAGGAATAAGTTTGTGCTGGTGATGCCCAAAGTATGTCTGTGTGGCCATCATCTACTTCATATTAGATCGATGAGTGGTATGTGTGAACAAAGTCGTACACACGTGGCTCTATTAGGGAAATGATAGCTCCTGTCATGAACACAGCATTTGCTACTGATAATGGATGAGCTAAAATCTGTAGGTGAACATTAATACACGTTTGTACCATGTGCACAGAGAAGGAGGGCCTACTAACAGTGTATTTCTGGGTGTGAAGAGAGGGACTGAGACAACAACTGCATCTTCTGCATTGCATGCAGCTAATGGTTGAAATTTATGTAAGCAAATATTTTGAACATCAGAGCATCCATGCTGTAAAGAGAGTCGGCAAAATGGCATGAAAAGTAGGCATTCACAGGAAACGGTGATCAAGTGTGCTCTTGAGGGAAGAAAGGTGGCCCCAGCTAACGTGTGCAGGTGTGTGTATATGGATGCAGGGAAACTGTGTGGGAATCCCATACCCCACCCTTCTGAGAGTGTGTATCTACACTGTCTGTTGTTGTTCAGTCAGTCAGTCATGTCAGACTCTTTGCCACCCCATGGACTGCAGCATTCCAGGTTTCCCTGTCCTTCACCATCTCCCGGAGCTTGCTCAAACTCATGTCCTTTGAGTCAGTGATGACATTCAACCATGTCATCCTCTGTTGTCCCCTTCTCCTCCTGCCTTCAATCTTTCCCAGCATCAGGGTCTTCTTCAAAGAGTTGGCTCTTCGCATCAGGTGGCCAAATTATTGGAGCCTCAGCTTCAGCACCAGTCCTTCCAATGAATATTCAGGATTGATTTCCTTTAGGATTGAATAGTTTGGTCTTCTTGCAATCCAACAGACTCTCAGGAGTCTTTTCCAAAACCACAGTTCTTTGGCATCTGTTGGCACAGTTCAAAAGCATCAGTTCTTTAGCCCTCAGCCTTCTTTATGGTCCAACTCTCACATCCATGTATGACTACAGGAAAAACCATAGCTTTGCCTAGACGGACTGTTGTTGGCAAAGTAATGTCTCTGCTTTAAAATATGCTGTCTAGGTTGGTCATAGCTTTTCTTCCAAGGAGGAAGTATATTTAATTGCATGGCTGCGGTCACCATCTGCAGTGATTTTGGAGCCCAAGAAAATAAAGTCTGTCACTATTTCCATTGTTTCCCCATCTATTTGCCATGACGTGATGGGACCGGATGCCATGATCTTTGTTTTTTGAATGTTGAGTTTTAAGCCGGCTTTTTCACTCTCCTCTTTCACTTTCATGAAGAGGCTTCTCAGTTCCTCTTCGCTTTCTGCCATAGGGGTGGTGTCGTCTGCGTATCTGAGGTGATTGATATTTCTCCCAGCAATCTTGATTCTAGCTTGTGCTTCATCCAGCCCAACTTTTCGCCAGATGCACTCTGCATACAGTGTCTGGTCTCTGATGTTTCAGGGTCTGTGAAAGCCCACTCGGTATTAGTTTAGAAGCCCAGGAAAGCATACAAGCAAACACTATGGGTCCCGTGTGTGGTACACACACACACACACACACACACACACATGCACGCACATAAGCATATGCACACTAGTGCTATTAAAGCTCATTTATTAAATTGTGACACACAGTATTATATTCATTTCAGGTGCTGCTACTGCTACTGCTAAGTCGCTTCAGTCGTGTCCGACTCTGTGCCACCCCATAGACGGCAGCCCACCAGGCTCCCCCATCCCTGGGATTCTCCAGGCAAGAACACTGGAGTGGGTTGCCATTTCCTTCTCCAATGCATGAAAGTGAAAAGTGAAAGGGAAGTCGCTCAGTCGTGTCCAACGCTCAGCGACCCCATGGACTGCAGCCTTCCAGGCTCCTCCATCCATGGGATTTGCCAGGCAAGAGTACTGGAGTGGGGTGCCATTGCCTTACGTGCAGGACTTAGTAATTCTGTGTTTTTATACATTACTCCGTGATCCCCACGACAAGTCTAGTTACCTCCTGCTACCATACAGAGTTATTACGGTGTGATTGACTATATTCTCTATCCTGTACATTACATCCTTGGGACTTTTGATTCATTGCTTTTGCTTTTGGCCTCTATCCAGAAACATCACTGTCATTCCCAATGTCAAAGAGCTTATGGCTTGTGTTTCCTTCTAGGACTTTTATGGTTTCAGGCCGTGCATTTAATCCATTTTTGTGTAAGAAAATGGTCCAGTTTGATCCTTTTGCATGTAGCTGTCCAGTTTCTCCAACAGCACCTGTTGAACAGGCCATCTTTTCCCTGTCATGTACCCTTGCCTCCTATGACGTAGATGAATTGACCATATACACCGGGCTCTGTTCCTAGGCTCCCTCTTCTGTTCCACTGGTCTGTGTGTCTGTTTTCGTGCCAATACTATACCTGTTTGATGATGGTAGCTTTGTAGTGTCATCTGAAATCATGGGGCCTGATTCCTGAGGCTCTCCCCTTCTTTCTCAATTTATGGCAACTGCAGCAGTTGCCTGTGGCAGACTGAACTTGACCAGAGGCAGCCACTTCCCAAGTTTCTAGCAGAGCTGCCTAAGTTTATTTTGCTCTGTGTAACTAGGAGGGACTCTCCCTGACAGGCGCCAGCTGCTCCCCACCCCCCAGTGCAGGAGGCTGTTTGGAGCAGAGAGACATCCAGAACTGTGGTCCACATTTGGTATCACCTAGGGTAAGTCACTCAAGCTTGTTTTGCATTACATTTGTTTGTTCGATATTTGATAATACCTGCTGTGATAATCAGAGCTCTGTTCCATCCTATAGTCACCCTAAGGTATGAGAAAGATGATTTTTTTTAACACTGCATAGCCACTATCTTCTTTACACTATGGTGAGGGAAAAAAATTGGTTAAGATGAAATGTCTGAAATTCCAAAACTGGTTCTTTTTGCATAGGCAGTTGGAAAAAAATTGGCCTGATGAAATACTTTTTTCAGAATTCTGACACTGAGAAAATAAAAATATTTCCGGGAGAAAGCATAAAGTTAATTGAGTAAATTTAACTTTCCCCCACTGTTATTTTTGGCTATGTGTTTGTCAGGTGAATTGCCACGACACGTGTGGTCATGATTCCCTGTCTTTCCATTTTCACGTTGTTTGTTTTTAATAAGAGGAATCTTTGTTTTAAAAAGTAGAGGAAATTGTTGAACTTCACCCTTTTGTTTTTGCCCTGCAGGAATTAGTTGCTGTTCTTTGTGTGTGTTTGTATTTGTCTTGTGTGTAAGTGTGCTGGCTATGGGAAACTCAAATTTGTTTCCTGAATGCAGCCCCTTGAGGTGCATTCTCCAGAATGGGACCATTTTGGGTAATAATCCTTCTGAGTTAACTTGTAAATGAGCACCACTTAACTGACTCAAAACTAACAGCTCTTACAAATTAAATACTTCCTAACATTTAGAAAATTGACCAAAATGAATGTCAAACCTCTTGATCTCGGAAATGTTCAGTACTGAATTGATATCTGGTATTGAAGCTAGCTTAAGTTTGTTGGTTTTCTAAATGTAACACAACTGTTGTACTTAGGTTTGTTAGAGATCAAATAAGACCTTATATCTGTTGCAAATGTGTCAGCAAGAAAATATCAGTAACTTGATATGATGAAATATTAAGTCTACCTAAAATAGCTTTCTCCAAGTTTCTTTCAAGTTTTGGAAACTTGAAAGTGATCCAAGTTAAATGGCAAGAATTCATTGACTATCTGGGCCACACTTCAAATAGGATAAAATATTGGAACATTGGTTGCTGGACAAATCTAAGTTTACCAACCTCTGCCTTCTTAGCAGAGGAAAACTAAAGCCTAAGTTTCCAATCAGAAAATACTGGTATGACAAACAGTTCACAATTACTTGCCTCTTAGTTTTCAATAAAAATTAAGGTGTTTAAGAGTTGAGGATTTGAATCTAAATATGTAATTAAAGCTACTAAGAATAAAGGAAAAAAATGTCAGTATATAGTAGGGAAGTAGGATATATGTTTTGAGTAAAAAAGGGAGTTTTATACATGGTCAGGCTGAGATTAGATTAAACTTTTGCAAATGGATCTCACTAATATCTGTGGATAATTTGCAAAAACACATGGAGAACTGCTATGTACTGCTATGTTATCACATTAAATTGGAAAAACTCAGAATTAAACTCTTTACATATAATACACAAACATAATTATGCTAAAATATTCATAGAAAAATGACAAGAGGGAAATTCTCCAGATTTTAATGCTGACTCTCTTTGAATGGTGAATGATTTTGCTTTCCTCTTTCAAATTTTCTGCATGTATAAGATTTATAATAGAAAAAGCAAGCATTGGGCCAGGGACTAATAGCATGGGATGTTTGGAATTGCAGACTTGATGCCAGATGCTGTTTTTTTGTTTTTGTTTCTGTTTTTGTTTTGCTTTAAAAGGGCAGTCATTCTTATGGCTGAAACAATTTTCCCAAAGAGATCAGCTTCAGCATTATAGCTCAGTAGTGTCCTCCTGACATACAGTTTTGACATGTGCCTCCTTGTCAGAAAATAGTTGCCTATGATCTGCCAATTAAGGATTTCTCCTTTGTTGCCAGAATAAGCACTGCTTCAGAAACTTATACTTCTGGAAAGTTTCTGTGCAGCCAGCACTAGAGAAAAATGCTGTTGCTTAAAGGAGATTTAATCTCCCAAGATGAGATAATACCAACATGTATTTTCAGAGGAGGTTCCTTTGACCCTATAGTCATGAGCATTTCAGGTTTCCTCCAAAACTTTCAACCACTAAGCAAAGATCCACATCAGGAGGAGCAACTTGGAGGAATCTGGGCTCAATTACTTTACAAGATTGCTAGTGAAGATGTAGGTGATGGCAGTATTAACTAATCTCACTGCATTTACCCTTCAGTCATCCATTTATTAAGTATTTATTGAGTGCCAGATCTTTTTTTTTTCTTTATACCCACTTTTTTCCTTTTTTTTTTATAATTTTATTTTATTTTTAAACTTTACATAATTGTATTAGTTTTGCCAAACATCAAAATGAATCCTCCACAGGTATACATGTGTTCCCCATCCTGAACCCTCCTCCCTCCTCCCTCCCCATACCATCCCTCTGGGTCGTCCCAGTGCACTAGCCCCAAGCATCCAGTATCGTGCATCGAACCTGGACTGGCATCTCGTTTCATACATGATATTTTACATGTTTCAATGCCATTCTCCCAAATCTTCCCACCCTCTCCCTCTCCCTCTCCCATAGAGTCCATAAGATCTTGTGCCATAATTTATGTAACCTTTAGATTATATTTGCATTGTCTTACAGTGACCAATGACCTTGTTTGACCAAGTGTTTTGAGACTTTTTGACAAATTTCCCAAATGCCAAAATTTAATTAAATTTCTTTTGACGTCCAGCTGACTTTAAGGTTCTTTAGGGAGCTCTTAAGGCATCTGGAGGAATATTGAATTAGTTTCATTTGATATGTTGAACTACGTGGGAAGTATTTTCAAAGCCTTCCAAGATTATACTGTATGGGTGAAAGTGAAAGTGAAGTCACTCAGTCGTGTCCAACTCTTCGCGACCCCATGGACTGCAGCCTACCAGGCTCCTCTGCCCATGGGATTTTCCAGGCAAGAGTACTGGAGTGGGTTGTCATTGCCTTCTCCGACTGTATGGGTAAAGTTTACTATATGTCCCGGTATAATCTATCAGCCATAGTTCTGATTCTACCACAGCAACTTGATTCAGCTTCTTTGTCAACACATTGTGATCAGATCTTCAACCTTGCCTTTTAAGTTTTTAATAGACAGTTAAGCTGTGCTTTGCAAAACTGCTTAATCTTCATGCAAATTCATAGGAAGGTCTTTTAAACAAACATAGGTCAGATATATCGCTGAATTTGGTTAAGAAATTTTTATCAAACTGGTGGGAGAAGCAAATTTTCCCTCTCACTGGCAGCCACAATGGACCTAAGGCTGTCTGCAGCAGAATCAGCAGAGTGACAAGACAGTCTTACAGTGACACTCACCCTTGAAGGGAGAGGGGATTTTGACTGTGTTATATGCTAGTGCTTAAGAATGAACAGTGAAAGAGGAACTGTTAGCTGCTTAATTAAGTGAGTTAGGAAGTGCTGGCTTTCGAAAAACCTGGTTTTCATAAAATACAATGAAAGCCTAAAACCAAGGATTGCTTACTTTGCCCCTTGAAATAACACAGCTCTATTGAGAACAATCCTTTGGGGGCATGAAGGTAAAATGAGAAAAAGTAAGCAACTCAGGGCAAGCGGTGATGCTTTTAGAGCAAAAAGAGGATGGCCCTCCATTACCAAATACCATTTTTCCAGGGTCTTTGTGACATGTGTTGTTCTTACCCCAGTTCTGGCTCCTTTTCACTTTGATGAGACTAACAGAAGGACTGGTTACTGAGTCAACTGGTGTATATGATTATAATGGTTAAGGTCTCTGTCTGGAATATTACTGATTTTGATCTATGTTCTCCAGATATTCAGAAGCCATGCCCCTCAAGTTACTCATGACCTAAAATAATTTGGTATATTATACTTTTGCAAGTCTGGCTACCAGACAACACGTCTCCCCAGACTGGTTTTCAGGCTTATTCTCCTGAATTCAGGTCCAGGCTGGTTTTCAGGCTCATTCTCCTAAATCTTTTATACAAAATCTTTCTTATATAAAACGCGAATTGAGGACTTGGAACTTGGGAGTATTTACAACTTGATATCAATTCCCCAGTCAAGGTAGGACTATGCCCCACTTCAACAGGAAACAGCTAGACAGGTTGTTGCCACATTCCCTGAAAGACTTGGGGAAGGATGAAATGGAATTGGAGGTTGAAACCCAGACACCCTAAACACAAATTCCTCTGCCAAGTTTAAACATACTCATGTGTTATCCTCAAGACTGAGGAGTATCAAAGAAAAGGGGAGAATTGTAACAGAACCCAGTGAGTTCAGCCCCTAGCACAGCAGCCGTTGCTCTCTCTGCATTATTACTCTGCACCCTGTTACCAGGCAATGGGTCCTTCTCAGCCATTGGTCAGTGTCACAGTGGGCGGAGCCCACTGGCAACCGACCGTCAATGAGTGATAGTTAGTGGCCCTGATCAGCCACTGGTCGGTGCCACAGTGGTCCTGCTCAGCCGTTGGACAATGCAGCAGTGGCCCCCGCTCACAAGCTACCAACTGTTAAGAAAGGATGCTTAGTGACGATTCAGACAACAGTGGAGTGGTGGTCAGTGAAGTGAAGAGTGAGGTAAGAGGCAGATCTGAGCCTTCTCCCTGAGGCCCTCCAGCTCACCTGGCCTTAGCTGGAATCTCAGAGAACAGGCTGGGGGCTGTGTCCTATATGGCTCCAGAGCCCTCACCAAGGCCTCCCACTAGCCTTTGAGGCAAGCAGTGAACCTCTCCCCTGTCCCTATCTCTTTGATCCTGTAGCAATGGCAGTCAGCCTGGGTTGCTGTCCGTGGGACCTGGTCTCTCCCCCTTGGGGAGTCCTGAGGAGACTGAGGGGCCACTTGGGTTGGGCACCTGGCTCCTTCAGTGATGACAGATGAGGAGGGTCTGGTGACCTGGCCCTGAGGGAGCTACCGGCTGAGCTCTGCCTCCTCTTAGCCAGGCCCAGGACCTTGGAGGGTGAAAGTTGCTCCTTGGGACATTGCTCTTTCATATCGGGACAAAGAATAACATTTGTTTGGTAGAGATTTATAGGAACACCTCATCTGACCATGAGCTGACCTCAAGAACAGAGGCTCTGACAAGAAGTTTGTAACAGCTAAGCATCTCCCTCCCTCCCTCAACTAGTGCTTTTAAGAGGGCTTTGATGAAAGCTTTCAGTAACATTGGGGTTTATAGGGCATGAGCCGCCCATCTCCTTGCATGGCCTTGTAATAAACCTTTCTCTGTTCCAAGCTCCAATGTTTGAGTATTGTTTGCCCTTGCTGTGGGTTGGGCACACGGACTTGGTGATGTTCAGTGACAATCTTCCCTTGCCTCCTTTGTCATACATGAATTGACCGTATGCACCGGGCTGTATTTCTCAGCTCTGACTTTTGTTCCACTGGTCTGTGTGTCTGTTTTCATGCCAGTACAATACCTGTTTGATGACCATAGCTTTGTAGAGTCATCTGAAATCAGGGAGCCTGATTCCTGAGGCTCCTTTCTGAAGGTTGCTTTAGCGATGCAACCCTTCTTTCTCAAGGTTGCTTTGGTGATTCAGGGTCTTTTGTGGCTGCTCCTACTAAAGCTATGTGTTCAGGGCAGATGAACTACTAAGGCTATCTGTTCAGGGCTCTGTCTTCTGTTCCACTGGTTTGTGTTTCCGTTTTCATGCCCGTACCATACTGGTTTGATGACCGTAGCTTTGTAGTGTCGTCTGAAATCGGGGAGCCTGATTCCTGAGGCTCCTTTCTCAAGGTTTCTTTGGCTATTCAACCCTTCCTAAGGTTGCTTTGGCAATTCGGGGTCTTTTGTGGCTGCTGCTACTAAGCCTATGTATTCAGGGCAGATGAAGGCTCTCATGGAGCTGGTCGTCCCCACTCCTCTGAGATAGGAGGGAGTGGCAGAAAGTCAGTAGCTTACCGTGGAAGTATTTCAAAATGCAACAGAAGGGAGAAATAAATGTGACTCCCACATTATAAGTGAGATTTAACTAACATTTCTGTTTCAGAGTGGCATGCATTCCAGACTTGGGGAAGGAAGCATGATGAACCAATCCCTGGTTCAGTGGCTCAATTTCCTATCTTCTTTTGCATTTTCTAGATCCACTTTGGAGGTACTTATATCCTGAGTCTGTACAGTTGATGCTGTTTGACCCCTGAGAGAACTCTGTGAACTTCAGAAGCACCGAGCAGGGCAAAGGGTCTGGCAGATGTGCAGTCTGAGTCTGAGAATCAACAGATCCAGTTCCAGAACCACACCTGCCAAGATCCGCATGCCAAGGGTAAGCTCTTCCCCTTTTCCTAAACATTTCATCTGGAATCAGTTCTCTATGCCCCTCTGGATTCCAAGCTCATGCTATTTAACATAGCAATGTGCTGACACCCAATATATCTGTATGCTGGTGATCACCTCTGGCTCCCCTGGGTGCACAGGCAGTGGGGCACTGGCTCCGTAAGAAAGAAAAAGTGACGCATTCTCCTGGGAAGGGCCCCAAGGAGTACACAAGGCACAGGATGTCCAGTGACACAAACAAGGTCCCAGTCATGATATCCCCGCCTCCCCACGTGATTGCCCTTTCATGCACAGTATTAACAAATAGGGCTTTCCTGGTAGCTCAGATGGCAAAGAATCTGTCTGCAGTGCAGAAGATCAGGGTTTTATCCCTAGGTCAGGAAGATCCCCTGAAGATGGGAATGGCAACCCACTCCAGTATTCTTGCCTGGAGAATTCCATGGACAGAAGAGTCTGGTGGGCTACAGTCTTTGGGGTCACAAGGAGTCGGACAGGACTGAGCGACTAACACACACACAGTAACAAATAAGGCAAGGTGTTGGGTTTGAGGAGCTTGTAAAACTCCCCCGGTACCTTTGGTATTTTCTCCCCACGTATCTGCCATGTCTCTAATCCCTAGGCACATGGATAAATAGCCTTAAAACTTCCTTGCTTTATCTCTCATTAATGCTCTTTGGCCAAGCCTTCCACTTTCACAAAAGGTATATGCCCCTCCCCCCAACCCATCCTGACTCTTTTCTTCTTTTCCATATTCTAGTATTCTCCATTATAGGCCATTGAAAGCACAACCTCGGGCATCTTTCAAAGATTCGGGCAGAAAAGCACAGGCTGCACAAGCTATAAACGCTTTGTAGTCATAGGCGAAGATTGTGGGCAAGCACACTTTAAGGGAGACCTGCCGTAGCTGTGGGTATGACGGCCAGACCCCTCAGCCTCAGCTAACTAATCCTCAGTACCCAAGTTGAATCATGATGGACACCAGGTATGTCCTATGCGTTTGGAAAGGCCGCTTTTGGCCAGCCAAGGTCTTGTCCAGGCCCAGCGTCTCACCACAACAGAAGAGAAAAAGGGCCCTTTCTCTGGAAGTTCAGATACTCTCAATAGATGAAAAAATCAGAGTGAAAAAAACAAAGATAAAGACCCTAAAGGAGTCCATGATTGAATCCATCTCCACCTCACTAGCGGCCCAGCCGGAGCCCATCGCCCCAGAAGAAGAGGAAATGGCCTACATATGCGCTATTACAATGGCCTGGGACGTTCTGAATAAGAATGGAAATTTCACTCCAGCAAGAGTCGCGGGTGATCCAGAGTCCAAGATGCAGTCTCCAAGGAGGCTGCAAAAGCAACATTGTAGAAGGTGTCAGAAGCCCAAGCGGGGCCTACGAAGGAGTGTGAGGAAAAGCAAAAGCTCCAAATCACCCGTGGTACCTTCAGAGAGGGAGGATGGCCCATATGGGGACAAGCCACAGGTGTGCACACCCATCGCCCCGATCCCAACCGAAATGCAAACAGAGTCATCTCAGAGCTCCGGGGTGCACCCAAGCTTCCTGTCACTTTCAGAAGATGACCGTGAGAAAGAGGGCAAGGAAAAGCAGGACGCCTCAAAAGTTATGTCCTTGCCCTGTACAGTGAAGGAGGTGGGTGTAGATGTTAGAGGTGAACGTGTGCTTCCATCACTTACACCGGGTTTCATCCTCACTGTGCCCAAGGCTCCAGAAGAGGGGGTGCACAACACCTGCCCAAAGTCCCTGGCTGTGTCCCCTGAACGTGCTACCTCCTCGGTGAATGTTGACCCTGAAGAGGGCACCTGCAACTCAGGCTCGGAAGGTGCAGAGGCATCCTCCAATGCCTCTAACCTGGGCCTGCGTTATTCACTCTGCCTAGCAAACAGAAAAAGGAAGCTGCAGGCCCCAGGGTGTGAGGAAGAGCAGCAAGAATCTCAACCCTCAGCTGGCTCAAAGGCTATTAAGCCCACCAGTGCCATCAAGAAAGGCGGGGGCAAGGAAGTGGGACAGCTGACAAGCATGGCGTGCCCAGAGGAGCTGTGTCCCATTGAGAGAGGAATGCTGGTCTGGTTTAAGTTTCAGAATCACCCATTTTGGCCAGCCGTGGTCAAGAGTGTCAGCCCAACCGAGCAGACCGCAAGGGTGCTTTTGATTGAGGCCAACATGCACTGTGAGAAGAGCGGCATTCAAGTTCCTCTTCGAAGGTTGAAGCATCTGGATTATAATGGCAAAGAAAAGCTAATGAAGAGAGCCAGCAAAGTATACGGGGCAAGTGTGAACTGGTGTTTCTCACTGATTTCCAGCTACAGAGAAGGGCTTGTTCGCGGGTCTTTTGTGGGCTCTTTCCTGGACTATTATGCTGCTGACATCAGTTACCCCATGAGGAAAGCCATCCAAGAAGGTGATCTGCAGATGGATTTCCCCAAGGTGAATTATTCCGACCTGGAAGATTCTGAGGAGGAGACCCCTGTGGCTGCAAAGAGGCACTGCAAGAGAATCCTCCCTGACCGGATGAGGGCTGCTTGGGACCGAGCCAATGAGAAGCTGGTAGACTTCATCGTGAACAGAAAGGGGGCCGACCCACATCTTCTGGACATCGTCAAAGGCAGGAAAGAATCCAAGTGGCTTGAATCATTTCTGCATTCAGAGAGGTATGTGATCTGCGTTGAAACATACCTGGAGGATGACGATCAGCTAGATGCCGTGGTAAGACATTTACAAGAAATCTACAAACACATAGACAAGAAAGCGCTGGCTCTGACAAGAGATGACCCAGTGAGCTTCCTTCTGGAAGTTCTTCTGCCAGAAGCAATCATTTGTTCAATTGCTACAATGGATGGATTGGACTACAAGGAGGCAGAAGCAAAGTACCGGCAAGGGCCACCTGTGCGTTACCGGGAAAAAGAACTATTTGATAAGAAAATCTTGAAGAAAATAAAAAAGAGATCAGCTGAGAGGTACAAGGCTAAACTCTCCCCCTGTGCCCAACAGGGCATCGGGCAGGCTTCTCGGCCACACCATTAGCAACAATCCCCATCTGTATGAACTGCATGAGCCTCCCACTCCACATGGCATGTAAACACCTTCTGGAAATCCGAGGCCTCAGGAACACACTTGAATTCACTCTGGATCCATCTCTAGCACCTGCGAGTGGCATGGTCATCGTCAGTTTTTTCTTCCCCAAACCCTCACACCACTAATTTGTTAAATATTGTAAACAGCTGTATTTCCCTCTACTTGCCCAGATGTGTAGTTTTCCAGATATTTTTACGACATGGCTTTTGACTCTATGTCATATTTTAAAGGTGGACATGCATTCTTTTATTACATGAAAAAGCCCCTGTATTGGATACAAAGCAGCAATCGTGTTTAAGATCTAAGGCATGTTTCATACAGAAAAGCCACATGGGTTTGCCATTCCTCCTGTGGCACAACGGTATCCACAATTGATTGGATTCCTCCTTAAGATAAGCCCTGATTTTTCCCTGCCATGCTTATCCATTTGGAAAAAAATCCCTGAGAGATGAAACCAGTGACAGAGATGTTTCCTGTATACTACCACTACCTTCCAGTGGTTCTTGGAAAAGCAGCCTGAAATCCAAACAAAGTTAACGGGTGATCTGCATGTGGTCCATGTGAGGCTGAATGAAACTTTGCGTGCAGTCAGTGTTTTGTCAACCCCTGCAAAAATGTTCACCCTTGGCTTCCCTGAGATTCCATTTGTGGGAGGTGCTCTTCTTCAATGGCTGAATGGTTTCCCCACATAGACAGACTCTTGGCTGTCTTCCTATATGACAGTGACTGGATCCCCTACATGCCATCATCTGTCCCCTTGTGGAAGATGACTACAGCCATCATAGACTCAAGTTGACTTGTCTAGACCTGGAGTCCAGGCTGACTGCTTCGAGCCCATCCAGTTGGCATAGATTGTAGCAAAGCAGGCGCTTTGCCCTCATCGACCCATGTCCTCCCAAAAATTTCAGTCATTTGTCCCAAACCAAGCAAGCTTTTTCCTTTGACTTTTTCATCAACTAGCTCCGACAGGTTCCAGCAGTGTAAGTGCAGACGCGTAAGTCATTCCAGGCTGCCTGAGCAGTAGGTGGACCAGGAGGGTCTGGGAAATGGGTAACAGAAAAGTCTCCATTCAGCTAAACATGGCTGCTGTCAGAGTACAGTGAAAGGTAGTTTAACAGGTAAATTCTGAAGCTCATGGATAGTTATCCTATCTGGGAACAAGATTTCATTATTACTCTTTTTTTTTTTTTGGAGAGGAAGAAAAGTGTTAGAAAAGCTAGTTTATTTTGTAAAACCCAATAGGAAAATAAACATTAAAGATTTAACGTGAACCTGAGTGTGTTTTTGTTCTTAGAATCAACTGTCACTGCCCCAGGTTCAACTGAGTTCAGTTCAGTCGCTCAGTTGTATCTGACTCTTTGCAGCCCCATAGACTGCAGTTCGCCAGGCTTCCCTATCCATCACCAACTCCCGGAGCTTGCTCAAACTCATGTCCATCAAGTCAGTGATGCCATCCAACCATCCCATACTCTGTTGTCCCCTTCTCCTCCTGCCTTCGATCTTTCCCAGCATCAGGGTCTTTTCCAATGAGTCAGGAAAAAACTTTAGCCCCAGGTTATGGGGATAAAATTGCATGCCCATGTGATTTTTTTTTTTTAATTTGCAAAGGGGAGCTGTTTTGATTCACAATAAAACCATTGTGTCTTTCACCTCAAACTTCCACTTCATCACATTTCAGATTGTACACAGTTGGAATGTCTAAATAATACTCCTCCTCCTCTAGGAGGAGTTCAGCCTCCTCCTGGCCCACATCACCTGCATGTGCCCTTATCCGTTAGCAGCAATGAGTCTATTATCCAATGACTCTTTCACCTATGTTTCTCCTTAGCACACACAAATACATATTTACTTATTCTTTCTCAGCCCAGGTCATTCAATTCAGTGCTAAACCACACACAATCCACACCCGGGATCCTGCACACCTGGTTCCCAGTGGCTTGTGGTTATCTGCTACTGACCACATCACTTGTATGTGCTTAGTCACACAGTCGTGTCCCACTCTTTGCAATCCCATGGACTCAAGCCCACCAGACTCCTCTGTCCATGGGGATTCTCCAGGCAAGAATACTGGAGTCAGTTACCATGCCCTCCTCCAGGGGATCTTCCCAACCCAGGGATGGAACCCAGGTCTCCCAAATTGCACACGGATTCTTTACTGTCTGAGCCACCTGGGAATTTCTAAGTCCAAGGAATTTGAATATGATGAAACACTAAAATTGTGCTGTAAAATTATATTTGGAAGCTTGGAGTCTTCGTCAATTCCAAAGCTATGTGAGATTTCAAAAGCCATCTTTCAAGACCTTAACCTTGCACATGCCCCCTCCATGACCTTGGTATGGCAGGTTCACTGGAGACTGCTGCCAGCATTGACCTGGCAGGGTTTCAAACATGTTCCTCAGTATCACTCTGCCACTGAGACTCAGATGCAGCTTTCACAGTCCCACCCTTGCGAGTCTGATTTGGGGATCTGGGCTGAAACACTGGCACCTGCATTTTCATATGCCATATGAAGATCTGGATGCTGGAGGTGCCGGCTGCCCTGCTTCATCTGAGATCAGCCCTGGGATCAGTGTGTAGACTCCAAGGTGCACGGAGTTCCCTGAGCCTCCAACTTCCAGGGTCGCACAGCTCAGAGTCTCCAGACTAGCCTTTCTGACTGAGTGGTGACTGACAGCCCTTCCCATCATGCCCCCAAGCCTCCCAGCTCCTGGCCCCGCCCCCATGCACAAAATGAGGCGAGCCCAGGCACCCCGAGACTGAGGCAAGATCGAGATGGAGTGGAAGCAGAGCAGGGCTTTCCGTAGCTCTTCTGAGAAAACCGTAAGGCTTCTTCCCACAAGAATGCTGCAAGAGTGCTCCCTCTAGGAGGTGATGTTGGGCACACGTGGAAGGACAATCACAGCAGTGAGGGAAAAGAGCGAGAGAAGCGTGCCCACCAGGATGTGGGAGAGATTGTTTCCCCATAATCTCACGTCCTAGCTCTAGCCCAAGAGCACATCTCATGATCTCCATTCTACTGATGAGGAACCAAAAAGGGAAGGGAATGGTGTTTATTGGGGCAAAACGGGTAATCACCAAAACTAGTCAACTGAGCAAGAGAACTTGTTTGAGTGAGCCCAGTTCCATATTGAGGGCAGTCACATGGAGAAGGGTGGGCAAGAGAGGGTGTCCCTTTCCCTCTGCTGAGGGCTGCATGAGACCCCGCCTGAATGTTATACACACACTGTCCTATCCAAGCCTGCCTAAACACCTATCAGGGACATATCTTTACTGTGGCCACCTCAGAGTTGCAGGAAATGGGATTCCAAAAGGTGAAGAGTATTGCTGGGGGTGACAAAGCTGATAAGTGGTGGGACTAGGCTTAGAATTCAGTCACATCAAACCCTGTACACTAAAACCAATGCTGGGCTGCTGTGTTTTTAGAAGTTTCTTCCCTGTCAGAACCACTTGGAGAGTTTGTTAAAGTTCAGAGTGCTGGGCTCCATTCCAGAAGTATTGAAGAGGAAAATTTAAAACCTACACCCAGCTAGAAATAACTAAATACTCCTTCTGCTTCTATAACTCAACTTGCTCCTTGCAAAGTCACGTAAGTTATGACTGTTTGGGAAAATGGAAACTTACAACAATGCCAGGAGCTGCCTGCTTAACCACGTTTGTTTGTGTAAAGGTCAGGCACCCCCCTCCCCCACTGTGTCCTAACAGCTCTTCCCACTTGCACGAAACCCCCGGTTTAAACTAGCTTATTATGTTGGAGAGGGTGTGGAGAAAAGGGAACCCTCTTACACTGTTGGTGGGAATGCAAACTAGTACAGCCACTATGGAGAACAGTGTGGAGATTCCTTAAAAAACTGGAAATAGAACTGCCTTATGATCCAGCAATCCCACTGCTGGGCATACACACTGAGGAAACCAGAAGGGAAAGAGACATGTGTACCCCAATGTTCATCGCAGCACTGTTTATAATAGCCAGGACATGGAAGCAACCTAGATGCCCATCAGCAGATGAATGGATAAGAAAGCTGTGGTACATATACACAATGGAGTATTACTCAGCCATTAAAAAGAATTCATTTGAATCAGTTCTAATGAGGTGGATGAAACTGGAGCCTATTATACAGAGTGAAGTAAGCCAGAAGGAAAAACACCAATACAGTATACTAATGCATATATATGGAATTTAGAAAGATGATAACAATAACCCTGTGTACAAGACAGCAAAAGAGACACTGATGTATGGAACAGTCTTATGGACTCTGTGGGAGAGGGAGAGGGTGGGAAGATTTGGGAGAATGGCATTGAAACATGTAAAATATCATGTATGAAACGAGATGCCAGTCCAGGTTCAATGCACGATACTGGATGCTTGGGGCTAGTGCAATGGGACGACCCAGAGGGATGGTATGGAGAGGGAGGAGGGAGGAGGGTTCAGGATGGGGAGCACATGTATACCTGTGATGGATTCATTTTGATATTTGGCAAAACTAATATAATTATGTAAAATTTAAAAATAAAATAAAATTAAAAAAATAAAATAAAATAAACTAGCTTATTAACAGTCAGCACTGCCACTACAGTCTGATGTCATGCACTGTCTATAAAACCTTTGTAATGCTTTTGTTCAGTGTTCAGAGCTGGAAGTGTTAACTCCTCTGGACCTGCTGGTGTAATAAACCTGAGTTCTCCAACTCTCCGAGTGTGGTGCTTGTTTTCTCGACCATCAGACTTCTTCAACAGTATGGGGCCTGAGGATTTGCATTTCTGAAACTTTCCAAGGATGCTGATGTTTTGGTTCCTAGACCTCTACCTCCTCTCACAGCCCACCCTCAGCACTGGAGCAGTGGTGCTCTCAATACTGGAGATCTAGTCCTGCCTCCATGCTTTCAGACACTCCCTTCACCCCATCTAGAATGTTTCCTTCCTGGGTCACCTTAGAAAAATTCTCCAGGTCCACCCATCAGTCAGTTCAGTTCAGTCGCTCAGTCGTGTCAGACTCTTTGTGACCCCATGAATCCCAGCACGCCAGGCCTCCCTAGAAGACTGCTTTCTCTGATCTGTTCCCTATCTGCAACAATCCACTCCCACGTTCTGTTGCTACTCCTTGTAACAATGACCTCATGGTTTTGTGTGTTATGCTTAAGTTTGTCTTTATCTGTCCCCCATGCTGAGTTCTTAATTTTCCAAGGGAATGGCCTTGTCCTATTTATCTTTTCATGTCCAGCTGCAAGTAGAAGCTTACAGAAATGCTTGTTCACAAACCCATTCCTCCACACTGCTAACTTTCAGGTCCCTCCATAGCCCTGGCCTAACCACTGTTTCATTCTGATCTTTTGCCATTCGTCGACTCCCCAGTGCTGCTCCAGATTGCTTTCCACCCAGTAACAGCATCAGATAGTACAGGGGGAATGACTGCATCCACAAATGTAAAGTATGATTAATTATAACAATGACCAGCTTCAGTGTAATTAATAAATATGTTTTCAGGACCCAAGAAGTACGAAGTAACACTGCAGTTCTCAAAGCAGAGTCCAGGGAACCCTGGGAGTCCTTGAGACCCTTTCAGCTGGAATCTACAGGATCAAATCTCTCTTCATAATGCTGCTAAGATGTTTTTCCTTTTTGCACTTTTTCCCAGGGTAAGGTGGAATTTTCCAGAGGCAACCAAAGTGTGATATTGTGACAGACTAAAGTCAGAAACAGACATGATTTCCCAGCTCTCTCACATTAAGCCATACATCAAAGAGGGTTACAAAAATGTAAAGCAATGCCGTTCTTTCCACTAACTTTCATCTGTTTTGTATAGATTTTTTTCATAGAATATGTTATTCATGTTAACATGCAGTGGCTTTATTACTGTCATCTTTAAATGACTAAATAATATTTTAATTTCTCATTTTCAATTTTAATACAGTAAATATTGATATTTATAACCCACATAAACAAGAACTCTTTGAAGTTCTCGATAAATTTTAAGAATGCAAAGGGGTCCTGAGAACTAAAAGTTTAAAGACTGATTTAATTTGATGCTCCACAATGGAATGAAGTAAAAAATTTCTCAATGTATCTTAGGTTATTGGGGTGGCAGTCTTCACTCTTTTAACAATGATTTTATGGTTTTTTTTTTCCTCTTAATGATAGGAAAGGTACCACAGAATTCAAATTTAGGCAGGCAAGCACAGATTTTTGTAATCCATGCAAAACATCAGATGTTTGCACTAAGTTTCTATGATTTAACTTTTAAATTTTTCTTTTTTGGTTTTTATGTGGGAAAGGTATACATTAATAAATGAAATATATGTGTGTGTGTCAGTCCCTCAGACATGTCCAACTCTTTGCAACCCCATGGACTGTAGCCCACCAGGCTCCTCTGTCTATGGGATTTCCCAGGCAAGAATACTGGAGTGGGTTGTCATTGCCTTCTCCAGGGGATATTCCCCACCCAGGGGTCAAACCCAGATCTCCCATATTGGCAGGCTGGTTCTTTAGAACTGAGTCACCAGGGACAATACCAACATATGCTTTAGGGGGAACTCAATTCAACCTAGCACAATAGACAATGGCACAAGTTAGAGAAATTATACAAAAAAGAAGTATGACTTAAAATCACGGAGCTCAAATCATAGAAGCTACTTCCATAATCCAGTCTATGATAAGAAAGAGGTGAGGAGGTTATCAGACCAAAACCTTAACTTCCTTTATTGTATTGTTGCTCTTTGTCACCATGTGCTTGGAAATGTGACTTAAGAAACTGGGTCTTCTGCTCTTAAGTTTCTTGTTGGACCTCACAGAGGCCAGGAGTGCCTACTGGTCTGGGGGAGCCCATTTACATTCTTTTAAGTCAGTCAATTCTTGCTTAGATGATGCAGGTGGGAAAAATGATCTGGACCTACAAGTTTTAGAACCAATTCCAGTACTGTTGTGCCAAAACTCTTGGATAGGAGGAGGGATACAGAGGGAAAGAAAGAAGAAAAGTGGAGTCTTCTGAAATTCTAAACCCTTCTAACCTTGGGACCTCGAGGCCATTTAAAGATGCAGCTTGCAGTGATGACAAGCGTTGCTAAGAATGAAATGAGTTTGGTCAGTGAATTGAAGGAAGGAGATCTTGTAAAGAAAGACAAACGAGGGCAAAAACACTGCCAAATTGTTGTGGTGAGTTGAGCCAGGAAAACTGTTGGAAGTTGACCAAAGGGAGCCCAAAGACTGAGGATAGCTGAGCCCAGCATCCACCACTGCATGTGGCCTCACTGATAAAACCACACCCATGGGCAAGAGCTGCACTTACCTAATCCAGCCTCATGTACCCTATAGGAACATAGAACTTCTACTGTGGCTCAGCTGGTAAAGAATCCGCCTACAAGGGGGGAAACCTGGGTTCGATTCCTGTGTTGGGAAGATCCCCTGGAGAAGGGAACAGCTATCCACTCTAGTATTCTGGCCTGGAGAATTCCATGGACTGTATAGTCCATGGGGTTGCAAAGAGTCAGACACAGCTGAGTGACTTTCACTTTCACCCCATTGATACACATTTAAAAGCTTAAAATAGTGCCCTTTTATTATGCACAGCTGTCCAGACCTGGCCTAGCTTCCAAGGCTGCACAGAGAGTGTCGACTAGCTGGGATCTTCCAAATTGCTTTGTTGCCAGTCTTGACGTGTAATCTCAGCAGTTCCCTTTGCAAACAGTGCAGTTAGCTGCCTCCCTCTTGATGCAGATCACCTTATGCATTTTTCATGGAATGCACCTCCATAGCAGATATCAAAAGAGCTGTCTGCCAATTAAGTAAGATTTCATTGCCAGTCCCTGTTTGCCTCTCCAGCCTCTTTTGGTGTGCCAGGAACTCCCAGTACACATGCATCATGGCCCACATGAATTTCCTCTCTGATAGACTGGCAACACTTTCTCCCCTAGTGTCCCACCCTTTAACCCTGGCTGGGCCTTGAAGACCAAGCTCAGAACACTTCTTGTCCAGAGAGTCCCCATAGATTCTCCCCAGACTGAGTCCCATGTCATCAAAGCTGATCTTCCTTGGGCCTATGCACACACCCCATGGTAAGTACCCTCAGGCCCAGGTGCTTTGTGCTGCTCGAACATAGGACTCCAATGCCTAAGAGTCCTAAGGAGGTGCCCAGCCCTAAGTGCTCAACAAGGGCAGTTGTGTCCCTGCCACCACCACCTGTATCAGGATGCCTCTCCTCCAGCACTGACCCTTTCTCTCTGTGTGCCCAGATGGTAGCACTGGTATTGGCCCTGTCAAACAGAGCAGCTACCCCAAGCTGTGAGTAAACAGGCCAGCAACAAACAGCCCCCATCACTTAGAAGGAATGCACTGAGTATGTAGCCCCTTGCTGGTAAACAAGGAAAGAAAAGTACACCCCAGTGTGTGTGGCTCAGTTGCTTCCCCACCTGCTCCTGGGCATGCCCCTTCCAGGATCTCCCAGAATCCACTTGGGCCACTCTGCCTGTCAGCCATCAATCATCCTCTGGTCCCTCTAAATCAACAGATTGGCCTGGCATGGTTTGCAGAGAGACAACCAAGGTAGGGGGAGGGAGAGAAATGCACACCTCCCACCCCTCTCAGGGGCCCTTTCCCACATGGCCAGGCTACTTCTTCATCCATTCTCAGAGCAACTCCCTCTGGGAGGAGTCAGGACTCAACCCTGGGCCAACTCCTTGTCAATCAGACAGCAGGGATGCAGAAACACAAATGGATACACACGTGTTCCAGCTCGTGTCCACCAGGGCAGGGGTCTGGTGAGAGAATGGAGTGACTGGACAATCCTGCCCTTCCTCCAGTGCCATCTTAACCCCAGGGCAACTCTACATCTCAGAACATGCCTGCCGAATTGCCCAGAACATTTGCACAATGGTCCTCAGAGTGGGGTGGTGGAGGGCAAAAGCAGGAGGGCTGAACCAGACCAGGCAACAGGGACTTCTGGGAGTTTGCTCCAGCTGCTGTTGTCATAAGGTAACATGCAATGGTTAGGTGGGAAAGTGGTCCAAAGTGACCTCACTGTGCTCTTGTCTTTTTTAGTGGAGGGGACTGGGGGTGCTGCATGCAGCCTTTCCCCTGTGACCTCGAGTACTGGCCCTGGGTGGTGACCCCAAGCCCTGCACAGATGTGACAACAAGATGCACACAAGGAAGGGCTCTTTGGCACATGTGTAGGGTGAGTAGGAAATGGCAACCCACTCCAGTGTTCTTGCCTGGAGAATCCCAGGGATGGGGGAGCCTGGTGGGCTGCCGTCTCTGGGGTCACACAGAGTCGGACACGACTGAAGTGATGCAGCAGCAGCAGCAGCAGGGTGAGTAGGGAGAAGTGGTGACCACCAATGCAGCTCACAACCGCTTCTGTGTACACCACTGCATGCTGACTCAGGAGCTGTGGTGGCCTCCAGCATAAAGAAATCACCTGTTTTTAAATCTCATTCCATTCATGTCACTCTTTTGAAGTGGACACCTCAGTGGCATTTAGCACATTCCCAGTGTTGTGTAGCCTCCCCTCTGTCCAGCTACAGAATATTCTCCTCCCCTCAAATAAGACCTCATCGGCATTAGGCAGTTCCCCTACAAATCCTGCCAGGCCCTGCCAACCACTACTCTTTCGTGCTCTGTAGATTTACTTGTTCTGAACATTTCACATTAATGGAATCAAACAATATACTGCATATTTCACCTGGCGTCTTTCACAATGTTTTCAAGGTTCATCCATTTTGTAGCATATATTGGTACTTTTTAAATTCTTTCTGGTTGAATAAAATTCTGTTGTGTGAATAAACTATATTTTATTTATCCTTTCATCAGTTACTGAACATTTGGATTGTTTTCAGTTTTCATCTGTTATGCATAATGTTGCTATGAACGCCTTTCTGCAAGTCTTTGTGTCAACATATTTTCATATATATGTCATATATATATATTTCATATATATTTGACATATATATATATGTGTGTGTCAACATATATTTTCGTAAGTACCCTTGCATAAGTACCTAGGACTGGAATTGCTGGGTCCTATTAAACTCTATGTTTAACTTTTTGAAGAACTACCAGACTGTTTTCCAAAATGGCTGACCATTTTATGCTCCTACCAGCAGCGTATGAAGGGTCCAACTTCATTGCATCCTCAACAGTACATTTATTGTTCATCTTTTTTATTCCAGACATCCTGGAGGGCTATCTCACTGTGGTTTTAATTTTTGTCTCCCTAAAAACAAAGGATGTTGAGCCACTTTAATCTTTAATCCATTCAGTCAGACAACTGAACAGCAACATTTAATGTAATTCCTGATAACACAGGATTATACCTGCCCTTCTTTTATATCTTAGTGAAAGTTGCTTAGTCGTGACCAACTCTTTGCGACCACATGGACTATACAATCCATGGGATTCTCCAGGCCAAAATACTGGGGTGGGTAGCCTTTCTTTTCTCCAGGGGATCTTCCCAGCCCAGGGGTTGAACCCAGGTCTCCTTCATTGCAGGCGGATTCTTTACCAGCCCAACTACAAGGGAAGCCATTCTCTTGTCTTATGTCATTTTTATTCCACTGTTCCTTCATTATGCCTTCTTTTGTGTTAAATAGATCACTTCTATTGTACTATATTACACTTTCTCATTTTTTTGTTTATTTATTTTTTTTTGTAAATCTTTTGTTTATTTTAATCGGAGGCTAATTACTTTACAATATTGTAGTGGTTTTTGCAATCCATTCACATGAATCAGCCATGGGTGTACATGTGTTCCCACCCTGATCCTCCCTCCCACCTCCCTCCCCATCCCATCCCTCTGGGTCATCCCAGTGCACCAGCCCTGAGCACTCTGTCTCATGCATCAAACCTGGACTGGTGATCTATTTCACATATGGTAATATACATGTTTCAATGCTATTCTCTCAAATCATCCCACCCTCACCTTCTCTCACAGAGTCCAAAAGTCTGTTCTTTACATCTGTGTCTCATTTGTTGTCTTGCATATAGGGTCATCATTACCATCTTTCTAAATTCCATATATATGTATTATTATACTGTATTGGTGTTTTTCTTTCTGACTTATTTCACCCTGTATAATAGGCTCCAGTTTCATCCACCTCATTGGAACTGATTCAAATGCATTCTTTTTAAAAGCTGAATAATATTCAATTGTGTATATGTACCACAGCTTTCTTATACATTTGTCTTCTGATGGACATCTAGGTTGCTTCCATGTCCTAGCTATTGTGAACATGCTATGATGAACACTGGGGTACATGTGTCTCTTTCAATTCTGGTTTCTTCAGTGTGTATGCCCAGCAGTGGGATTGCTGGGTCATAAGGCAGTTCTATTTCCAGTTTTTTAAGGAATCTCCACACTGTTCTCCATAGTGGCTGTACTAGTTTGCATTCCCACCAACAGTGTAAGAGTGTTCCCTTTTCTCCACACCCTCTCCAGTATCTACTGTTTGTAGACTTTTGGACGGTGTTATGAAGACCTACAAGACCTTTTAGAACTAACACCCAAAAAAGATGTCCTTTTCATTACAAGGGACTGGAATGCAAGAGTAGGAAGTCAAGAAACACCTGGAGTAACAGGCAAATTTGGCCTTGGAGTACTGAGTGAGCAGGGCAAAGGCTAATACAGTTTTGCTAACAGAACGCACTGGTCATCGCAAACACCCTCTTCCAACAACACAAGAGAAGACTCTACACATGGACATCACCAGATGGTCAACACCAAAATCAGATTGATTACATTCTTTGCAACCAAAGATGGAGAAGCTGTACACAGTCAGCAAAAACAAGATCCGGAGCTGACTGTGGCTCAGATCATGAACTCCTTATTGGCAAATTCAGACTTAAATTGAAGAAAGTAGGGAAAACCACTAGACCATTCAGGTATGACTAAAATCAAATCCCTTATGATTCTACAGTGGAAGTGAGAAATATATTTAAGGGACTAGATCTGATAGATAGAGTGCCTGATGAACTATGGATGGAGGATCCTGACATTGTACAGGAGACAGGGATCAAGACCATCCCCATGGAAAAGAAATGCAAAAAAGCAAAATGGCTGTCTGGGGAGGCCTTACAAATAGCTGTGAAAAGAAGAGAAGCGAAAAGCAAAGGAGAAAAAGGAAGATATACCCATTTAAATGCAGAGTTCCAAAGAATAGCAAGAAGAGACAAGAAAGCCTTCTTTAGCAATCAATGCAAAGAAATAGAGGAAAACAACAGAATGGGAAAGACTAGAGATCTCTTCGAGAAAATTAGAGATACCAAGGGAACATTTCATGCAAAGATGGGCTCAATAAAGGAGAGAGATGGTATGGACCTAACAGAAGGAGAAGATATTAAGAAGAGGTGGCAAGAATACACAGAAGAACTGTACAAAAAAGATCTTCACAACCAAGATAATCACGATGGTGTGATCACTCACCTAGAGCCAGACATCCTGGAATGTGAAGTCAAGTGGGCCTTAGAAAGCATCACTACAAACAAAGCTAGTGGAGGTAATGGAATTCCAGTTGAGCTATTTCAAATCCTGAAAGATGATGCTGTGAAAGTGCTGCACTCAATATGCCAGCAAATTTCGAAAACTCAGCAGTGGCCACAGGACCGGAAAAGGTCAGTTTTCATTCCAATTCCAAAGAAAGGCAATGCCAAAGAATGCTCAAACTACTGCACAGTTGCACTCATCTCACACGCTAGTAAAGTAATGCTCAAAATTCTCCAAGCCAGGCTTCAGCAATACGTGAACTGTGAACTTCCTGATGTTCAAGCTGGTTTTAGAAAAGGCAAAGGAACCAGAGATTGCCAACATCCGCTGGATCATCGAAAAAGCAAGAGAGTTCCAGAAAAACATCTATTTCTGCTTTATTGACTATGCCAAAGTCTTTGACTGTGTGGATCACAATAAACTGTGGAAAATTCTGAAAGAGATGGGAATACCAGACCACCTGACCTGCCTCTTGAGAAACCTATATGCAGGTCAGGAAGCAACAGTTAGAACTGGACATGGAACAACAGACTGGTTCCAATAGGAAAAGGAGTACGTCAAGGCTGTATATTGTCACCCTGCTTATTTAACTTATATGCAGAGTACATCATGAGAAACTCTGGGCTGGAAGAATCACAAGCTGGAATCAAGATTTCCGGGAGAAATATCAATAACCTCAGATATGCAGATGATACCACCCTTATGGCAGAAAGTGTAGAGGAACTAAAAAGCCTCTTGATGAAAGTGAAAGAAGGGTGTGAAAAAGTTGGCTTAAAGCTCAACATTCAGAAAAGGAAGATCATGGCATCTGGTCCCATCACTTCATGGCAAGTAGATGGGGAAACAGTGGAAACAGTGGCTGACTTTATTTTTCTGGGCTCCAAGATCACTGCAGATGGTGATTGCAGCCATGAAATTAAAAGATGCTTACTCCTTGGAAGGAAGGTTATGACCAACCTAGATAGCATATTCAAAAGCAGAGACATTACTTTGCCAACAAAGGTCCATCTAGTCAAGGCTACTACTGTTTTTCCAGTAGTCATGTATGGATATGAAAGTTCGACTGTGAAGAAGGCTGAGGACAGAATTGATGCTTTTGAAGTGTGGTGTTGGAGAAGACTCTTGAGAGTCCCTTGGACTGCAAGGAGGTCCAACCAGTCCATTCTAAAGGAGATCAGTCCTGGGTGTTTTTTGGAAGGAATGATGCTAAAGCTGAAACTCCAGTACTTTGGCCACCTCATACAAAGAGTTGACTCATTGCAAAAGATTCTGATACTGGGAGGGATTGGGGGCAGGAGGAGAAGGGGACGACAGAGGATGAGATGGCTGAATGGCATCACCAACTCGATGGATGTGAGTTTGAGTGAACTCCAGGAGTTGAAGATGGGCAGGGAGGCCTGGCGTGCTGCAATTCGTGGGGTCACAAAGAGTCGGACATGATTGAGCGACTGAACTGAACTGAACTGAGACTTTTGGATAGCAGCCATTCTGACTGGCAGGAAATGCTCCCTCATTGTGGTTTTGATTTGCATCTCTCTGATAATGAGTGATGTTGAGCATCTTTTCATGTATTTGTTAGCCATCTGTATGTTTTCTTTGGAGAAATGTCTGTTTAGTTCTTTGGCCTATTTTTTGATTGGGTCATTTATTTTTCTGGAATTGAGCTGCAGGAGTTGCTTGTATTTTTTTGAGATTAATTCTTTGTCAGTTGCTTCGTTTGCTGTTATTTTCTCCCATTCTGAAGGCTGTCTTTTCGCCTTGTTTATAGTTCCCTTTGTTGTGCAAAAGCTTTTAAGTTTAATTAGTTCCCATTTGTTTATTTTTGCTTTTATTTCCATTATTCTGGGAGGTGGGTCATAGAGGATCCTGCTGTGATTTATGTCAGAGAGTGTTTTGCTTATGTTTTCCTCTGGGAGTTTTATAGGTTCTGGTCTTACACTTAGATCTTTAATCCATTTTGAGTTTATTTTGGTGTACGGTGTTAGATAGGGTTCGAGTTTCATTCTTTTACAAGTGGTTGACCGAGTTTTCCCAACACCACTTGTTAAAGAGATTGTCTTTTCTCCATTTTATATTCGTGCCTCCTTTGTCAAAGATAAGGTGTCCATAGGTGCATGGATTTATCTCTGGGCTTTCTAATTTGTTCCATTGATCTATATTTCTGTCTTTATGCCAGTACCATATTCTTGATGACTGTAGCTTTGTAGTATAGTCTGAAGTCAGGCAGGTTGATTCCTCCAGTTCCATTCTTGTTTCTCAAGATTGCTTTGGCTATTCAAGGTTTTTTTTGTGTTTCCATACAAATTGTGAAATTATTTGTTCTAGTTCTGTGAAAAATACCATTGGTATCTTGATAGGGATTGCATTGAATCTATAGATTGCTTTGGGTTGTATACTCATTTTCACTATATTGAGTTTTCTTATCCATGAACATGGTATATTTATCCATCTATTTGTCATTTTTTAATTTCTTTCATCAGTATTTTATAGTTTTCTATGTATGGGTCTCTTGTTTCTTTAGGTAGATTTATTCTTAAGTATTTTATTCTTTTCGATGCAATGGTAAATGGAATTGTTTCCTTAATTTCTCTTTCCAGAGTGGTGATTAAGACGCACTGCTCACATGGGACAGTACACTCACCAAGCACCTGGTCGCCTGAGCTTCTCATCTCTTTTACTCTATTTTTGAGTTATTTTCTTAGTGGTTCCACTGAAAAATACAGTTCAAGTCCTCTGCCTTCCTTCTGGAGTATCTCCCTTCCCTTGCCCCATCCCAGCCCCAGGTTATGAGTCATGGGTGGGAGTCACTGGGTCTGAGGCTACAGCAAAGGCAGAGAGTGTGGGTGAAGGGACAGGATTGGGTCCTGCTTGCAGAGCAAGGATCCTGGAGGAAGGTGTGAATCCCACAGGGTGGAGAGAAAGAAGTGGAGAAAGAGGAATGTAGTCTATATGGGGAAGGATGGAGGGCCCTTCCAAGGAGTGACAGGGACTGCATGGAGGATGCCCCTGGGCCTAGCTCTCTTCTTTGTGACCTTCGGGATAGACCCTGCCCTCCTGCACACCTGAGCCCTGTGCCCAGCTTAGAGATGCAGCCGTTGGAGACCTAGGAGATGGAAGAATTGTCCTAAGCCATCAGAGATGCACATGAGAAGCTTGGCTGGTGGGGGTGGGGAAGTGCCCTGGAGTCTGTGCCCAACAATGCTGAGGGCCTCTAGGGACAGAGTATGTTCTTGGCTCTGGGTCAAGGAGGCACAGTTCTAGGAACATCAAGTACAGCTGAGGTGGACAGGAGCAACTTGTTTCAAATCACACGGGTGCTGCAGCTGAGGGCAGCCACCCACAGTGTGGCAGGGGCACGGGGTCTGGAAGGCATGTGTGGGCAGTGTTTAGGCCCTGTTTGCCCCGAGGCCCTGCTGTCAGTCGGAGTCTTCCCTAGGCCTCCCCCCAGGACCAGTCCTGCCCTGGGAAGGGCCTCACAGGCCCCCAGGATGTGGTGGTCAGAAGCATCCCCTCAGTCAAGCTCAGCCCAGCAGGGGGAGCTCCCACCCCCCACCCCCACCACCTTCTTGTAGAGCTTCATCTTACCCCATCCCCACTGGTCCCAGGCCCCCTCCAACTACAAGACTATGCCAGGCCCCTTCTTGGCCCCTTCCTTGGCCTCTACTGTAGAGCCTGACTCCCAAGATGGGTGGGGTGCAGGTGGGGGCCAGAGTCTTCCCTGCCTGCTGTGCAGGGCACACCTGCACCACCTCACCCTGGGCCCCCACAGAGCCCAGGCACTGGTCACTACATCCTGTGGGCTGAGGGCAGCTGCAGCCTGACATAGCAGGCCAGGGAAGGCATGGGACCCTCAAGGTCAGGATCAGGGGTCACAGCCCATATCTACAGGCCCCCAGCTGACATGTGCTGTGTTGTCCGGAGCAGGGGCTCAGGTAGATGAACTGAATGCCTGTCTCAGCTCCACCTGAGCCCTCTGCTGCTCTTTTCCTTCCCATTTTCCATTTTCTGCAGGACCTGGCCTCCCTCACTTGTCCTCACACTTGGATGG
The DNA here is from genome assembly GCF_003369695.1 of Bos indicus x Bos taurus. Taxonomy (NCBI): domain Eukaryota; kingdom Metazoa; phylum Chordata; class Mammalia; order Artiodactyla; family Bovidae; genus Bos; species Bos indicus x Bos taurus. The sequence continues at coordinate 108,712,134 of NC_040105.1, read as the reverse complement.
GGCATTCTTGTGTGAAACAAGCTCTCCCTGCCTGAGAGCCATCCAGGCCGTGTGCACAGAGCACAAGGAGACAAACAACAGGGTTCTGAGGATGGGAGTGGTGAGAGCCCAGGGGATGCTGGAGAGACATGTCAACACCTGCCCCAGAAGAGGCAGCAGCAAGACTGGCTGGAGGCATGTGGCTGGCCACAACAGGGTCTTGCCTGGGAGCAGGCAGGAGCAGAAGGCCAGGGGACACCACCTTCTTATCACCACTAACAATGTGCCTCACAGCCCTCAACTGCATTTTTGGATTGTTACTTCTAGCCATGTGCCTCCAGCCAGTTCTGTGGCTGTGTTTCCAGGGCCTGGGCCATGCAATGTGTGGCCCTGGCCTGGAATCCTTGTGCCTCCCAGGAAAAGCTGGGGCACTTTGGACAAGGCTGTAAACCCTCCTGACCTCAACAGGAGCAGAAGAGTCCTAACAGTGCCCACCTTCCCCTAGGGCTCCTCTGAGGACTCAAACAGTGACTGCGGCCCCAAGGGGTCAGCCCATGTCCTGGTGCAGAGTCAGTGCTCAGAGATGCAAGCTGTTGGGGGTGGGGCTGACTCTTCTCCCAGTCTCTAAATCCTTCAGCACCTAAGTAGTGGTGCAGGGCCATTAGTACCAGGTTTCTGTTGTCCCTTATTTGACCAGATGGCATTGTGGGTCTCAGGCTGCCTTGTGGGAGTGCCAAGGAAGGCACTGTGATGAGCAGTGCACAGAAGCACAGTGTGGTGGGCATACAGAGAGGGGATCACCCTATTACAAGGCCCAGGTGGGCATGCACTAGGACACCTGGATCTGGCCTCAGGGACAGGGTCAGGGTCCAGTCCTCAGCAGCACAATGTGTCCTGGGACAGAGCCCCAGGTCACAGGGTTCTCAATGGTAATCTGGGTTGGCTGGCAGCTCTGATGGAGAGAAATTGGCCCATCATACACACTCTGGCATAGGGAAGCAATCTGCTTAGGGGCTAATCTTCCATCTTTGTGATGGTGACCAGGTGCTGGAGGATAGGAAGATATGGCTTTCTATTGTGAGAATGGGAGCCATGAGTTTGAGCCCAGGTGGGTAGCTGGGGAAGAAACAGGGCACCTGAGGTACTATGGGGCCCAGTGCTCATGGGAAGGACTCCCACCCAAGCCCAGGGACAGCAGGCTCAGAATCTGGAGACAGGCCCCGCTCCAGCTCAAGGAGGAGGAGATAGGCTCTAGAGCAGGATGGTGGCCTTGAGAAGGGATGCACCCCCAAATGGTGAAAATCTGATAGCAGAGCCAGCTCCCGGTGCAGGGCCACGTCCTGGCCAGGGAGGAATGTCAGGTGCATAACTCTTGGGGCCCCCAGCAACCAGAAGGTGTGGGTCCCTCTGCCAGGCCTGGGGAATTGTCTCCAGATTGTCTGCTTTTGAACCTTGCCTACTGGCCCTAGGCAAAGGAGCCAGTGGGTACGGGGGTTGCGGGGGAGGATGGGCCCTGGGGTAGGGAAGGGGTGGTCCTACTGAACAGGCAAAGTCAAAAGAAGAGCCAGTGGAGGGAAAGGGCAGTTCCTCTTTTCAAATTATCCCCCAACCAGGGAAAGGCTGGGAGGGAGTGGTCCCCACGGAGCTGCCAGTGATCCTAGAGCCTGGTGTCCTACCTGCTGACCCTGCCCTCCCCCCACATCTAACCCACTTATTCCTGGGGGCTCCCCAAGGTTCCTGGGGACCCAACCAGCCACAGTCTGTGCCCTCAAGTCTCTGTCGCTCAGCTCTCGTCCATCCCCTCCTTCCCACTGGTTCCTGGGAGTGGGTTGGGGTGTCTCTGCACCACGGTGTTGGGGGGAGCTGCTCAGAGAAGAACACACACACATCTCCAGGAGACCAAGCAGAACTTGGCCTAAATCTGCAGTGAGGAAGCACGTGCTAAGCTGAGGACCCGGAACCACAGCGGGGGACTCAGACCTGCTGAGCCTATTGACCCGACGAGAACCCTAGGGGGATCATCTCCACAGCCCCATCCTCATTTCCAGGCTCCTCTGGAATGGACTTGAGCCCCTCCTTGGGGGCTGGTCTCTTCCCCTCCTCAGCCTCCTGGTCTCCTGCCTCGGGGAGACCCTCTGGCTCCCAGCCAGGACTTCCTGGGACCACCAGGGAATCCCTTCACATCCAGGCAGTGGTGGGACCCAAGGGGCTCTGTACCTCCTGCCTCACCTGTACCTCCTGCCTCACCTGCAGTCCCTTTCTCTGCAGCTTCTACTTCATGTGCACCTTCTTCCTCACCTGGGGCTCCTATCTCACCTGACTCCTCAGCCACTGCTCATCTCTGGGTCTGTGCAGGGAAATTGGGCCTATCCTGTGACCCAGCATCAGGGGCCTGGTGCAGGCAGACAACATCCCAGGCCCCCCCACCTTGCCTTCTTCCTAACCTGGGGCTCCTGTGACTTATTTCACCTTCAGCCCCCACTGCCTGTTGAGGAAGAGATCCAGCCCCTGCCCAGGGTGCCTGTGGTAATTCTGGGGTCAGGTCACCTGCCCACTTTTTCAAATTCTGGGTTCACTGCCTATGGGATGTGGAGCACACTCCAGAGGCTACCTTGGAGCCCTGGTCAGAGCCTCAGGGATGCACAGTCCAGGGATGTCCCAGGCCCTCTGTACTAAGGCCACTGTGTGCTTCCCAGTGTCCCAGGAGAGCCCAGGCGGATGAGGGACAAAGGCCTTGGGGTCTCTGTGCAGGGCCAATGGCTAGATCAGGAGAGCATTTGAGGTGTCAGTCAGTGTTGGTGCCAGGAGACCTGCTTAGCGAGGGCTTGAGGTGGCAGGGCTTGGAGCCTCCAAAAGCAACAGGTACACCCACTGGCCCTCCAGAGCAAAGTGGCCTCCATCAGTAACGGTCCCAATTGTGAGGGGTGGGGTGCTGGAAAGAGGACCCTAATAACAGGCCCCACCCTACACTCATATTCTGCCCTCAAGAAGCCTGGAGTCTCTTAAGCAGACACAAGTTGGCTGTTTCCAAGCCAGGAGCCCCATTACACCTCCTTACACTTGAAAGCATGACCCAAGGCACTCACTGCATTAGAAATGTGTAGGCTTCGGGTTCAGTCAGTTCAGTTGCTCAGTCATGTCCAACTCTTTGTAACCCCATGGATTGCAGCTTTCCAGGCCTCCCTGTCCATCACCAACTCCCAAAGTTTACTCAAACTCATGTCCATTGAGTCGGTGATGCCATCCAACCATCTCATCCTCTGTCGTCCCCTACTCCTCTCACCTTGAATCTTTCCCAGCATCAGGGTCTTTTCAAATGAGTCAGCTCTTCACATCAGGTGGCCAAAGTATTGGAGTTTCAGCTTCAACACTAGTCCTTCCAATGAACACTCAGGACTGATTTCCTTTAGGATGGACTGGTTGGATCTCCTTGCAGTCCAAGGGACTCTCAAGAGTCTTCTCCAACACCACAGTTCAAAAGCATCAATTCTTCTGTGCTCAGCTTTCTTTATAGTCCAACTCTCACATCCATACATGACTACTGGAAAAATAATAGCACTGACTAGACAGACCTTTGTAGGCAAAGTGATGTCTCTGCTTTTTAAGATGCTATCTAGGTTGGTCAAAACTTTCCTTCCAAGGAATAAGCGTCTTTTAATTTCATGGCTGCAGTCACCATCTGCAGTGATCTTGGAGCCCAGAAAAATAAAGTCAGCCACTGTTTTCACTGTTTTCCTATCCATTTGCAATGAAGTGATGGGACCAGATGTCATGATCTTAGTTTTCTGAATGTTGAGCTTTAAGCCAACTTTTTCACTCTCCTTTTTCACTTTCATCAAGAGGCTCTTTAGTTCTTTTTCACTTTCTACCATAAGGGTGGTGTCATCTGCATATCTGAGCTTATTGATATTTCTCCCGGAAATCTTGATTCCAGCTTGTGATTCTTCCAGCCCAGGGTTTCTCATGATGTACTCTGCATATAAGTTAAATAAGCAGGGTGACAATATACAGCCTTGACGTACTCCTTTTCCTATTGGAACCAGTCTGTTGTTCCATGTCCAGTTCTAACTGTTGCTTCCTGATCTGCAAACAGGTTTCTCAAGAGGCAGATCAGGTGGTCTGGTATTCCCATCTTTTGAAGAATTTTCCACAGTTGATTGTGATCCACACAGTCAAAGGCTTTGGCATAGTTAATAAAGCAGAAATAGATGTTTTTCTGGAACTCTCTTGCTTTTTCGATGATCCAGCGGATGTTGGCAATTTGATCTCTGGTTCCTTTGCCTTTTCTAAAACCAGCTTGAACATCAGGAAGTTCACGGTTCACGTATTGCTGAAGCCTGGCTTGGAGAATTTTGAGCATTACTTTACTAGCGTGTGAGATGAGTGCAACTGTGCAGTAGTTTGAGCATTCTTTGGCATTGCCTTTCTTTGGGATTGGAATGAAAACTGACCTTTTCCGGTCCTGTGGCCACTGCTGAGTTTTCGAAATTTGCTGGCATATTGAGTGCAGCACTTTCACAGCATCATCTTTCAGGATTTGAAATAGCTCAACTGGAATTCCATCACCTCCACTTGCTTTGTTCGTAGTGATGCTTTCTAAGGCCCACTTGACTTCACATTCCAGGATGTCTGGCTCTAGGTGAGTGATCACACCATCATGATTATCTGGGTCGTGAAGATCTTTTTTGTACAGTTCTTCTGTGTATTCTTGCCACCTCTTCTTAATATCTTCTGCTTCTTTTATGTCCCTACCATCTCTCTCCTTTATTGAGCCCATCTTTGCATGAAATGTTCCCTTGGTATCTCTAATTTTCTTGAAGAGATCTCTAGTCTTTCCCATTCTGTTGTTTTCCTCTATTTCTTTGCATTGATCACCGAGGAAGGCTTTCTTATTCTCCTTGGTATTCTTTGGAACTCTGCATTCAGATGCTTATATCTTTCCTTTTCTCCTTTGCTTTTCACTTCTCTTCTTTTCACAGCTATTTGTAAGGCCTCCCCAGACAGCCATTTTGCTTTTTTGCATTTCTTTTTCTTGAGGATGGTCTTGATCCCTGTCTCCTGTACAATGTCACGAACCTCCATCCATAGTTCATCAGGCACTCTATCTATCAGATCTAGTCCCTTAAATCTTTCTCACTTCCATTGTATAGTCATAAGTGATTTGATTTAGGTCATACCTGCATGGTCTACTGGCTTTCTCCACTTTCTTCAATTTCAATCTGAATTTGGCAATAAGGAGTTCATTATCTGAGCCACAGTCAGATCCTGGTCTTATTTTTGCTGACTGTATAGAGCTTCTCCATCTTTGGCTGCAAAGAATATAATCAATCTGATTTCGGTGTTGACCATCTGGTGATGTCCATGTGTAGAGTATTCTTTGTGTTGTTGGAAGAGGGTGTTTGCTATGACCAGTGCATTCTCTTGACAGAACTCTATTAGCTTTTGCCCTGCTTCATTCTGTACTCCAAGGCCAAATTTGCCTGTTACTCCAGGTGTTTCTTGACTTCCTACTTTTGCATTCCAGTCCCCTATAATGAAAAGGACATCTTTTTTGGGTGTTAGTTCTGGAAGGTCTTGTAGGTCTTCATAGAACTATTCAACTTCAGCTTCTTCAGCATTACTGGTCAGGGCATAGATTTGGATTACTGTGATATTGAATGGTTTGCCTTGGAAACGAACAGAGATCATTCTGTCACTTTTGAGATTGCATCCAAGTACTGCATTTAGGACTCTTTTGCTGACTATGATGGCTACTCCATTTCTTCCAAGGGATTCCTGCTCACAGTAGTAGATATAATGGTCATCTGAGTTAAATTCACCCATTCCAGTCCATCTTAGTTCGCTGATTGCTAGAATGTCGACGTTCACTCTTGCCATCTCCTGTTTGACCACTTCCAATTTGCCTTGATTCATGGACCTAACATTCCAGGTTCCTATGCAATATTGCACTTTACTGCATCAAACCTTGTTTCTATCACCAGTCCCATCCACAACTGGGTGTTGTTTTTGCTTTGGCTCCATCCCTTCATTCTTTCTGGACTTATTTCTCCACTGATCTCCAGTAGCATATTGGGCACCTACCAACCTGGGGAGTTCATCTTTCAGTGTCCTATCTTTTTGCCTTTTCATACTGTTCATGGGGTTCTCAAGGCAAGAACACTGAAGTGGTTTGCCATTCCCTTCTCCAGTGGACCACATTCTATCAGACCTGTCCACCATGACCTGCCCATCTTGGGTGGCCCCACATGGCATGGCTTAGTTTCATTGAGTTAGACAAGGCTGTGGTCCATGTGATCAGATTGGCTAGCTGTCTGATTGTGGTTTCACTCTGTGTGTCCTCTGATGCCCTCTCTCAGTGCCTACCGTCTTACTTGGGTTTCTCTTACCTTGGATGTGGGGTATCTCTTCACATCTGCTCCAGCAAAGCACAGCCACTGCTCCTTACCTTGGACATGAGTACCATTTATTATACAATTCCATCTACGTAAAACTCTAGAAAATGCAAACTGCCTTACAATGACAGAAAGCAGATCAGTGGTTGCTTAGGACAAGAGGAGCAAGAAGAGAAGGGCAAAAAGGACTACAAAGGGACATGAGGAATCTTTGAGAGTAATAGATATCTTTATTACCTTGATTGTAGTGATGGTTTCATGAATGTATATATGTATGTATGTGTATATATATATATATATATATATATATGTCAAACCTTATCAGACAGTGCAGTTTGAACATTTCCAGGTTATTGTTTGCCAAATATACCTCTAAGGGGCTGTTTAAAAAAAAAAACCTACAAGTAAGTAATAAAGAGACAAAATACCCATAAATGTGAACAAGTTATTAAACAGATACTTTACAAAGGAAGATACAGAAGTGGCCAGTAAGCACAAAAAGACATCACACGCAACATGACTAGTCATCAAGGAGATGATAATTAAAATCACAATGAATTACCACTTCATACACACTTAAATGGCTAAAAATAAAGGCTGACAACCCCAAATGCAGAGGAGGATTGAAAAGGAATTCTCATACATATCTGGTGGGAACATAAATTGTACAACCACTTCAGAGAATATTCTGGCAGTTTCTTATAAAACAATTCTCCTTTGTGTCAGTTCCCTTTCTAGGTAGTTATCCAACTAAATGAAAGCATATGTTTACAAAAGGTTGTACACAAGTGTTCATGTAAGTTTATTTATAACACTCCAAAATGGAAACAGCTCAGATCATAAACTGGTGAATGAATAAAAATCAACTCAAATATATTCAGACAATGGGATACTGTTGTTGTTCAGTCACTAAGTCATGTCTCACTCTTAGTGACCCCATGGACTGCAGCATGCCAGGCTCCCCTGAACTTCACTATCTCCTGGAATTTGCTCAGATTCATGTTCACTGAGTTGGTGATGCCATCCAACCATCTCATCCTGTCATCCCCTTCTCTTCTGCCCTCAGTCATTACCAGGATCAATGTCTTTTCCAATGAATCGGCTCTTCACATCAGGTGGCCAAAGGATTGGAGCTTCAGCATCAGCCCTTCCAATAAATATTCAAGGTTGATTTCCTTTAAGATTGACTGGCTTGTGTTCCTTGCTGCCAAGGGACTCTCAAGAGTCTTCTCCAGCACCACAATTCAAAGACATCAGTTCATCAGTGTTCAGCCTTCTTTATGGTCCGACACTCATATCTGTACATGACTACTGGAAAAACCATAGCTTTGACTATGTGGACCTTTGTCTGCAAAGTGACGTCTCTGCTTTTTAATAAGCTGTCTAGGTTTATCATAGCTTTCCTTCCAAGGAGCAAGCATCTTTTCATTTCACGGCTTCAGTCAACGTCCACAATGATTTTGGAGCCTAAGAAAATAAAATATGCCCCTGCTGCTACTTTTCCCCCTTTTATTTGCCATGAAGTGATGGGACTGGATGCCATGATCTTAGGTTTTTGAATGATGAGTTTCAAGTCAGCTTTTTCACTCTCCTCTTTCACCATCATCAAGAGGCTCTTTAGTTCCTCTCCACTCTCTGCCATTAGAGTGGTATCTGCATACCTGAGGTTGTTGATATTTCTCAGTCTTGATTCCAGCTTGTGATTCATCCAGCCTGGCATCTCACAAGATGGAATACTACTCAGTAATTAAAGGAAAGAAGCAACACTTTAAACAACATAAATAAATCATCATACTGAATGAAGGAAACCAGACACTGTTGGCTCAGACGGTAAAGAATCTGCCTGCAATGCAAGAGACCTGAGTTCAATTCTTGGGTTGGGAAGATCCCCTGGAGAAGGGAATGGCTACCCACTCCAGTATTCTTGCCTGGAGAATTTCATGAACAGAGGAGTCTCATGGGCTACAGTCCATGGGGTTGCAAAGAGGCAAACATGACAGACACAAAATAGTACATACCATGTGATTCCATTTATATGAAGTTCTCAAATTGGTGAAAGTAATGTAAGATGGAAAAAATTTAGAACACCAGTTGCCCCTATGTTGAATTGTGGTGGGAACTGACAGTGAATAAAGTGCTTCCCAGGTGGCTCAGTGGTAAAGAATCGGCCTGCCAATGCAGAAGACACAGATGTGGATTTGATCCATGGGTCAAGAAGATCCCCTGGAGGAAGAAATGGCAACCCACTCCAGTATTCTTGCCTGGAAAATCCAATGGGCAGAGCAACCTGGTGGGTTACAGTCCATGGGGTCCCACAGAGCCAGACATGACTTAACAACTGATGACACACACACACTGACTGGAAATGGGCACAAGGGAAATTTCTGGGATGTTGATAATGTTCAGTATCCTGACAAGAGTTTAGAGTATGTTTGTCAAAACTCACTGCATGGGGCACTTAAAATTTGGGCATTTCACTGTATGTAAATTTTACCTCCAAAAAACAGAAAATAACAGTAAACAGGTATGCTAGGTAATGCTAGGTAGAGCCTCTTGATGAAAAGTAAAAGAGGAGAGTGAAAAAGTTGGCTTAAAGCTCAACATTCAGAAAACTAAGATCATGGCATCCGGTCCCATCACTTCATGGCAAATAGATGGAGAAACAGTGGAAACAGTGGCTGACTTTATTTTTCTGGGCTCCAAGATCACTGCAGATGGTGATTGCAGCAATGAAATTAAAACACGCTTACTCCTTGGAAGGAAGGTTATGACCAACCTAGATAGCATATTAAAAAGCAGAGACATCACTTTGTCAACAAAGGTCAGTCTAGTCAAGGCTATGGTTTTTCCAGTAGTCATGTATGGATGTGAGAGTTGGACTATAAAGAAAGCTGAGCACCAAAGAACTGGTGCTTTTGAAGTGTGGTGTTGGAGAAGACTCTTGAGAGTCCCTTGGACTGCAAGGAGATCCAACCAGTCCATCCTAAGGGAGGTCAGTCCTGGGTGTTCATTGGAAGGACTGATGTTGGAGCTGAAACTCCAGTACTTTGGCCATCTGATGCGTAAAGCTGACTCATTTGCAAAGACCCTGATGCTGGGAAAGTTTGAGGGCAGGAGGAGAAGGGGACAACAGAGGATGAGATGGTTGGATGGCATCACTGACTCAATGGATATGGGTTTGGGTAGACTCTGGCAGTTGGTGATGGACAGGGAGGCCTGGTATGCTGTGGTTCATGGAGTCACAAAGAGTCGGACATGACTGAGTGACTGAACTGAGGTAATGCTATGCAGTAAACAGGTATGCTAGGTAATGCCATGCAGCTCTAGGTAATGATATGCAGGCTGGAGTGTTAAGGTGTGAAGCGTGCTTGTATGTCTGCAACTTACTTTGAAATGGATTGGTAATATAAGGATGACCATGCAATCAAGCAAGTATGGCATAATGCTAATTGTACAATATTGGTGGTTGGTACATGGGTACACATCTTTCAATTGATCTGTATGTTGCAAAGCTTTCATAATAAAATGTGTAAGGTAAATAAGAAAGGCAGCATGTAGTAAATAAAATTCCTACAAGAATATTTAAGAAGTTGGTTATAATCATTATCACTAATAAAATAAAGGTATATTAATAAAAAATGAAAAGTTAGACTGTGTCCTTCAAACTCAGTTTCAGTGCCCAGCTTCATCCTTTCAGTGTGGCTCTTTTTCCCTTGGCTTACTCCAACATTTTTCTTTTGATACTAGAATATGCCTAATTGGTTCCTATCACAGGGAATTTGCACTTGCTGTTCCTTTTGATGCTCTTCCTATCAACAACCTTCACGCTGAGTTCTTCTTGTAATTCAAGTCTCATATCAACCATAGCCTCACTGAAGTTTCCCTCCCACCACTCCCAAACACCACCCTAAATGATGTTCTTCACAGTTCTTATTCTTATGCGTTGTTTGTTAACCCTTGTTTATTATTGTTATATGACCTTTATGAAACAGGAATCTTCAAGAAAGCATGGATGGGCTTAGAACACCGCAGAGCACTGCAGCTTCTTAGATCTTTGTTGAATGGCAGATATTCATGTGGAAGCAGCTGTCAATACTTGCAACACCCCTGATCCAAGAATCCTGTTCTTTTCATAGTATGACCTGCTATTTTGAAATTTACTCAAATGTGTTTCCCTTCCATCTTTACTCGAGCACATGGGCACACACGTACACACACACCCAAGCACACACACATTCACAGGAGCCCTTGGGAACCGAATGCACGCCCCCCTGATAGCAAGGATGTAGCCTGGTTTCGCTCACAGTTGTAGTCTCAGTATGTGGCATTGCTAGGGCTCACGAAACCTTGCATGAATGAGTGAGCCACTTTGATCCCTCCAGTGGAGGCTGGCTTTGCTCTGCCTCGCCCTCCCTTCTCATCCCCCCCACCCATATTCCCGTTCTAAAGGCGCCCAAGAGGGAGGGGTCCTGTCCATTTCTTCGTTCCCTCCTTCGTAGGCTTGTCAGTTCATTCGCTAGTTCACTCATTCATTCACTCATTAGTACTCTCATTCCACGCCTCCTGCCTCCACCGAAGCTTCTTGCCTGCGCTGCTGCTCCCCCGGGGTCTGGCCTGACCCTAAACCCGGGCTTAGCCACGCCCCCTTCCCGTCCCGCCCCCTCTCCGGGCCAATCGGGACCGGCGGCCCGGGCGGGGCCGAAGTCGGGGCGGGGCCTCGCCCTCCCACTACCCACGGCGGCGCCTGCGGCTCCGGAAACGCGCCGCTGGGCTGCTAGGCTCAGCAGTGCGCTAGCTGCTCCGTGGCGCTTCCTGCCACGCGAGGCCTGGGCCTCGCCAGCGCTGCTCCGCCAAGGGCCGCGCGTCGGCCGCCGCCAGGCTAGGGTGAGCGTGCGGGCCTTAAGAGGATGTGCGCGGGGCCCGGGAGGGTGCGCGAGGCCAGGATGAGCGTGCGGGCCGCAAGAGGATGTGCTGGGGACCGCGGATGAATGTGCGGGGCCCGGGTGATCGTTTGGGCCCCGGGAGGATGTGCAGGGGGCGGCCCAGGAGAGTGTGCAGAACTGGGGTGAGTGTTCCAGAAAGTGTGCGGGGGCGGGGTGGGGGGCAGAAGGCGGCCAAGCCTTGTTGGGGAGGAGCGTTTGTGTTGCCTCGGGAAGCTGCTCTGCCCTGGGGCCAGCTGGAGAGGGGCACGGGTCCGAGATAGTGGGTATGAGGAGGCTGAAGGCCTTCCCGCGGCGGGCAGGGGGCGATGGTTAGGGGCGGGAATCGCTGGACGTGCCGAGGCCTACGCTGCTTTGGGGGTGACACTAGGGGATGGGAACCGGCCACTATGAAAAGAGGGAGATCTCCCGCCCCAAGCGCGGAGAAGGCCGACTGGAAGAGGGCGTTGTGTGGGGGAGTGTGTGTTAAAGGGCTTTTCCCCCTATCTGGGGGAGAGGTTGAACAGCAGCCAGAGACGCTGTACTGGGGACAGTTCCTGCTGTACTGGGGACGGTTCCTGCAGGCGGAGTCCCTCTTTTCCTTTTAGGAAGGGGTCGAGCCTCCGCTTGGCAGGGAGGGTGAGGGGGTAGCCTAGAGCCCAAGGGCTGTGAGGGAGGGGGAGGGGCAGCCCTTGCTGGGTGAAAACGAGCCCAAGGCCCTGGATCTGAAAAGAGGTTTTTCTGTCGCCCTTCTCGGGCTACATCTGTCTCCAGTGCCCACCACCAAACTCCTTTGCTGCCTGATGCTGGGAGGGATTGGGGGTAGGAGGAAAAGGGGACGACAGAGGATGAGATGGCTGGATGGCCTCACCGACTCGATGGACGTGAGTTTGAGTGAACTCCGGGAGTTAGTGATGGACAGGGAGGCCTCGTGCTGCGATTCATGGGGGTCGCAAAGAGTCGGGCACGACTGAGCGACTGAACTGAACTGAACTGAACTAGTCTATATTTGGTTGATTAATTACACGTCTTTTTCCATCCTCCCTCACAACACAGTCGCCTGCGGCAGAAAGCCCATGGTCCCTTTCACCACCACCACCACCACCGCCTCCCACCCCCGCCACTGGCCCTGTTCCCAGAGGTCCCACCCTGTTCCAATTGACACCCTCCAGCCAGCGTTGGCCCAACCGGGGGCCATCAGCCCCCTCTAGACTCCTTGGTCAGTGAAATATTTCCTCTTCAACCTCAGACTTGACATTTTTCTTTTACCAAAGGATTTCAGATGGGCTTGCTAGAACAGCACTCCCTCTAGGTGCTAATGCTGCCTCATCCCATCCCCCATCCTCCCTCCCCAACTGGGCCTTTAAGTCGAAGCAGCTTGCACAGTACCTGGCGCAGTCCAATACATTCTCTCAAAATGTCTTAGGATCTGCATTTAGAATTCTATTGAACACTGATTTTCAGCCTTCTTTGGGTGAGAGACCCCTTAGCAAATCACTGCTGCTGCTGCTGCTGCTAAGTCACTTCAGCCGTGTCCAACTCTGTGCGACCCCATAGACGGCAGCCCACCAGGCTCCACTGTCCCTGGGATTCTCCAGGCAGGAACACTGGAGTGGGTTGCCATTTCCTTCTCCAGTGCATGAAAGTGAAAAGTGAAAGCGAAGTCACTCAGTCGTGTCTGACTCTTAGCGACTCCATGGACTGCAGCCTACCAGGCTCCTCCATCCATGGGATTTTCCAGGCAAGAGTACTGGAGTGGGGTGCCATTGCCTTCTCCTAGAAAATCACTAGAAAGTGTGAATTCCCTGCCCAGAAATCTGACAGTCAGCAGAGAGTGGCATCCCATTCAAGAGGCTCATGGGCCAGAAACCTGTCTGCTGAGTGCTGGAGGTGAGGAAGCCTCCAGATTCTAGATGGGCTCAATGTTAACAAGGCACAAGTCTGCATCCCAGTCTCCTGAGTGCTGGTTGAAAATGCAGATTTCTCGTCCCCACCTACACCTGCTACTCTGCCCCTTGAGTCATTAGCACACCCCAAGCCAAGGGTCTAACGCACCCATCTAGCTCTGGCCCTAATTTGCTTGGGCTCCACAACTGGCCCAGGGCCCCTTGGTATTTGCACAGCATCCCCCATCCCCATTTAGAATCATTCATATCCAGGACAGTGTAACTTAAATGAAGCTATACTTACAATTTATTTTCATTTTCAGTAAGATAGCATGCATTTTCTTGGGGAAATGGGAACATAAACCTTCCCTCAATTAAGTACAACAAACACTACAAAATCCCCTTCTGGTCCACCTTCTAGCTTTTTATAGAAGGCAAAGAAAATGGAAACGTAAACAGAGAGGGGCAGGTGCCCAGGCAGAGTAAGAGAGGAAAACTGGGGAAGACAGAGACAGATGCCTCCCACCCACGCACACAGAAAAAGGCACACACAGACACAAACATCCCGAGAGAAACAGACTTTCCTGGTGAGACACCCTCTCTGTTGGCCCTTTAGGATTCACTTCTAGTAGCAGTGCATGTGCACAGTACAAGGTGAGCCCAAATGGGCGTTGTAGCCACAGCCTGGCCCGACAGGTTGAGAGCTCAGGCCCTTGGCATCCCAGAATTGCCGGACTTGGGTGGATTGGTGTCTCAACAGTGTATTCAGTCTCACAGCCTGTCCTTTGAACACTTGTGACCCAAAAAGACATGTTCCAAGAAGGTGTGCCCAAGTTCTGTCTTCCCAAATTATTTTAGTCCAACAGGTAGGACTTTACCTGCCTGAGTAATCGCTCAGAATTTTTCTGAAACATGATGCCATCTCTGTATGTCTCTTTTGGGTAAGTCTGGATGTTTATAGACCAGGTCTGCTGGCCTTAAAGCTGGCCATGCTGTTAGAAGACCCCATGGGGATGCAAGGTGGTGAGAAGTATTATTTTGGTTCTGGAAGCACTTATATTTTTATATATGCCAGTGCTGTTGGGCGATCTTTGTCCAGATATAGTTCTATTGATCTGAGAGCACAACTCAAGGGAGAACAGACATCCAGCAAGGAGAATTGGGAATCCAGGTGATAAATAGGATGATTTAGGGTTAGGGTTAGGGTTAGTGATGGGAGAGGGAGCTGAAGGCACCTATCTGAATTAGATGATAGAAAGTGCAGTCTCTCATGTGATCTATAAATATTCCCTCTAGGGCATTTTTGCTGTGGCCCACAACTGAATTGAACACTGTGAGCCACCTGTTATCTTCTAGGGTATGGGGACATTCTGCTTCAGTCCTTATCTAGATGTTCCAAGGAGATCAGGTGCTTCTGGCACCTCTTTGAAGTTTCTGGAAGCTGCCAGTTCTAGTTTGCGTGGCTTTGCTCCCTCTCCCCTGCACCCATTGCCCAGAGAAGGCTGGCACCTGCTGAGGAGGCACCCTGGCTACTTGTGCCATGAAATCAGTCTACTGCTGATCTCTTAGGCTCAGAAGTGACCTTTCCTAGTAACCAGACACCCTCAGTAGGGGTCCCGAGCTCCAAAGTGACCAGAAGACACTAAAGTATTCCCTGCTTTTGTGACAAATGTTGGCTTTTGGCTCCATTAAATTCAGCTGTTAATTTCTGTTCTTTCAAATCAGGGTGAAATGATTGTTTTGGTTTTCAGTATTTCTGATTGGATACAGAAAATTGGATTTAAATAAGTTGGTTAAAATTTACATTGCCGTCTAAAGCACATATAAGGAACCTTTATTCACTGACATGAACTCTCAGGTTTTAGGAAGCATGATGTTTCAGAAATGTGTCTGTGAAGCAGCTGCAGAGTCTGTGGCACTTGGCTAGCTCCAGGGTAGAATCCACAGTCAACCTGATAGAGTCTTTATTCTCTGGGAGCATGGAGTTGTTAGACTACAACTAAAGATCTTGCTTAAAGAAGAAAGATAATATTGTTTATATTAAAAGGCCAAGATTTGTTTTCCCAAAGTCTTTCTACCAACTTCTCTTTCCTGGTTGGGCAAAGGAGTGCACTTATAAGATTTGGGTATGCTTGTCCATGGTGAGTGAAAGTGCCTCATGTTCAAGGTCAGGATCTCCCTGTGTATCTATTGAGTACATGACAATGGTTTTCATATTGTGCCTGGAATCGATTTGACCTTGATTTCACAAGGTCCACCTTTGGAAGGCAGTAGACACCTGTGTCATGGAGTCCAGCTTCTTTTCCAGATTAGTTCCACCATTTTAAAGTGGAGTGGTTGGGTGACATAGCTTCTGAATTATCAGATTGTTTTCAGGATTGATGATGATTCTATTTTTAACTGCAGTGGATCATTTTTAAATGATCTTCCTTTGTGTCTCGTAAATGTTTTCCCCAATATACCTGATTCATTATGTAGAGTTTAGCTTCCTTTTATGAAAGCAGGGCTCACTTTTCCCCTCCCATTTTTATAGACACCTTTGAAATGGCCTCTGTCTGTCACGGTCTCCATGTGTCCATAGTCTCTTGTCACTGTGGGTGGTGATCTGAAGTGCAGTTGGGTTAAGTCCCCTGGGCAAGCCTGGTACAGGAAGGGCCAGTCCTGTTGCTACACTGGAGAAGATAATTAACAATTCACTTGGGGGTTGTATCTCCAGGACTTCATGCCAATAAGTGAATACACTTTGGTAGGATCTGCTCAATTAAATGGGAACTTTTCAGGAGGACCTTTTCAATTAAGCATGGATGGCTTGGAAAAACTGTGAATGAAAGAATGATGTATGTATCTTTTGTGCATGGGACTGAAAGCAAGTCCCCTAAACCCATACATACCATTAGGCTTCAATGACACAGTAGCCTGGCCTTTGGACAAGGCCCAGTGTTAGGTATTACTTTGTGGCAGATTACTTCTCTCTCTTCTCTGGTGTGGCTCAAAATGCCTCAAATCTTGGGAGCTAGACCTTAGGCAATTTAGTTCACCCCTCAGATCCGTTTCTTCCTTCTCGGTAAAATGGAGGCAGTCACTCAGTTGTGTCTGACTCTTCACACATTTAAAGGAGAAGTATCTACGTGCTCAGCCACTTCAGTCATGTCCAATTCTTTCTGACCCCACAGACTGTAGCCCGCCAGGTCCTCTGTCCATGGGATTCTCCAGGCAAGAATACTGGAGTGGGTTGCCATGCCCTCCTCCAGGGGATCTTCCCGACCCAGGGATTGAACCTGCGTCTCATGCATTGATATGTGCATTCTTTACCAGTGCACCACTAGGGAAGCCTGTGAAGGGAGAAGCACAGTGCCAAATGCATAGTAGGTGCTCTGTTAATGAAAGTTATGTAACTCACCCCTCCCTCACAGGGTGTCACATGTCCACTGAGTGCTAAGAGCTACTGCCCCCTGAATGCTGGGGATTCGGGGTTGGCCAAGAAAGAGAAGGGCCCTGTCCTGTGAGAGGTGACATTTTCCCCAGGGAGAATCAGGTAAAAACAAGCAATTTCAGAGGGTAAGTTTTAGGTAGTGAAAAGTATTGTAAGTATGTGATGGAGCTGGAGAGCGAAGACATTTGGAGGAGGTGGCACTTGAGTGAGGCCCGAATTCTTCGAAGGAGCCACTTGAGGCAGGTTCAGAGGCTCTTGGGATTATTGCCTTGGTATATTTAGGACGGGATGAAAACTGAGTGTGTGGAAGGACTGACTGAGACGTATGGGTCTGGTGGGCTCAGCCAGGGCCTTGGAGTGGGTTAAGGCCTTAGGTCTCTGGCCTGAGGGTAGTCAGGCAAGGCTTGTAACAGACCATCTTGCTCAGAAGGTGAAGGTGAGATGTTTTCCTCTTCATTCCATTTGACAACAAAACCTCAATGTCAATAAGAAGTGAATTTTTTAGAATGAACTATGTAAATAATCAATGACCGGTTCATTTTGTATTGGAAGCCAAGGTCAAACCAAATATCAAATGTATGCCAGGAAGAAGGAAGCCCTGCCTAGGGGACAGTGGGTTACAGAAGGCTTGGCTGCTGGGCACCTAGGGCTTCTCTCACACACTGGGGAGTCATTTCAAGATGGAAGTAGAGTTTCTGTGGACTTTGGAGCCAAAGGAAGCCTTCCCTCACACCTGTCATATTGCTAATAGTTTGGGGGGATGATCCCAGGAATTCACAATCCCATGGACCTGCCTCTAAGCTTTCTGGGACTGCCCACGCATTCCTGCCAGCCCTGCTCTGTTGTGGCTTGCCTGTGTGGGCACCTCAGGACATTGCCCAGCTTCAAGGACTATTCCCTCTTGTCTTCTTGGCCTTGGCCCTGTCTTCTCATATGCTGAGCATCCTTCTTACCCAAAGTCTACTGAAATCTTTTAAAATTGTTGTTCCTTTCTGGTTACTAAAGAAATGCAGCTTGGTTACTAAACATTCATGACAGAAACAGAAACCTGAAGACCTTTCTAGACCTGGACTCTACCCCAGGGTGGTGCACATTGCAGTCTCGATGTGCTCATTAGCTGTGAGTCACTCTGTTTATTCCTTTTTTTCCTTAAAATGCAAATGTATACTGTTCTTTCCCCTTCCTCTACAGTCTGTGATTTTTTAATAAACAGCTACTGTCTGTCTATAATCTTCTTTGATGGAGGATTCAAATTTTTGTAATCTGCTGTGTATCATGCTGTATTGGCCACCTGTTGATTTTTTTTCCTTTTCATTTACTTATTTATCTTTTGTCCTATGTTTTTTTTCTTGTCCCTTACAACCTACTGATTTTATGCTTGAGCTCTCCAGTTTTCTTCCTGCTCTGAGTTCTAGGATTCTTCAGGAAGGTCTCCCTCTTGTTTTTATGACATTGGGATTACTGACACTCTTCATGTTGGTTATACTGTATTGTTTTCCATCCTTTTACTTTTAACCTATCTCTCTCTTTACATTTAAAGTCTTTAACTTTAAAATTTCTTGTAGACGTCAAGCACATACTTGAGTTTCTTTTTTAAAAAAATACAATCTGATAGTCTCTACAAATTAATTGGTGTGTGTTTAGTCCATTTATATTTAACTTAACTATCCATATGGTTGTGTTTACATTTGCCTCTTGCTGTTTGTTTCTGCTTGCCCTAACTGTTCTTTTTCATCTGTTTTTTTAACCTACTTTTGGATTATTTTTTTAGAATTGTATTTTATCTCCACTACTGCCGTGTATCAGAGGCTTGGAGGGCTTCCTAAAGCACAGTCTTACATTTTATTTCTATATATCTTATAAACCCCAATTGTTGGTTTTGTTTAGTTGCTAAGTTGTGTCCAACTCTTTTGCAACCCCATAGATTGTAGCCTGCCAGGCTCCTCTGTCCATAGGATTTCCCAGGCAAGAATACTGGGGTGGATTGCCATTTCCTTCTCCAGGGGAATCCTCCCAACCCAGGGATCCTCCCAACCCAAGGATTGAACCTGCGTCTCCTGCTTTAGCAGGTGGATCGTTTACGACTGAGCCACCAGGGAAGCCCTATAAACTCCATACTACCTTACTATTTTTTTCTCTAAATGTTCAGCTTTCTCTTAAAGATGTAAAAGTGTTCTATATTTCAGCACATATTTACGTTCCTGGTGTTCTTCATTCCTTTGTGATCCAAGTTTCCATCTGGTACCATTTCCTTCACCTGAAGAATTTTCTTAAATACGTCTTGTGTGGATCTGCTGGTGACAGATTCTTTCAGCTTTTCTTTGTCTAAAAAAGCTTGTTTTTTGCCTTCATTTTTGAAGGATACTTTCCCTAAATATCAAATTCTTGGTTGACATGTTTTTTTTTTTCCCCTTTAGCACTTTAAAAATGTCATGAAGTTGTTTTCTGGCTTGCACATTTTCTGATAGGAAGTCAGCAGTTATTATCTTTGCTCCTTTGTATACAACATCTTTTATTCTCTGGCTACTTTAAGATTTTTTCTTTATCACTAGTTTTCAGCGATATGATTATGATGTGTCTTAGTGTACAAGTGTGGGGTTTTTTTCTGGTTTTGTTTTTTGTGTGTTTGTTTAGTCTTGCTAGGGGGTGATTGGGCTTCTTGGATATAGGTTTTATCCAATTTAGAAAATAATAAATTTTAACCATTATTTCTTCAATTATACTTTTATCCCCCCCTGCTTTTCCTCATCTTCTCAGATTCCAATTATATGTGTGTTAGACCACTTTTTGTTATCTCCAAGTCAATGAAACACTGTTAAATATTTTTTTCTTTCTGATCTTCATTTGGGAAAATTTTTATTGCTAGGTCTTCAGATTTCCTAATCCTTTGGGGCAGGGGGAGAAGGCTGCATCTAATCTGCTGTTAAGCACATCCAGTGAAATTTTCATTTTAAATGTTACAATTTTCACCTCAGTAAGTCCCATTCAGTTTTTGTTTTTATCATCCATTTCTTTCATTATGTTCCTGTTTTTCTTTAAATAGTTATACATTGTTAAACTAGCTGTTATCCTTGTCTGTCAGCGATCATTTCTGGGTGTTTCTATTTTCCTTTCCATGAGTCACATTTTTTCCCTGCTTCTTGGCATTTACTTAATTATTTATTGGATGTTGAACATTGTAGAGATTATGTTGTTGAATGTCTGGATTTTGTTGTTTCACTGTGAAAAGAGTTAGACTTTGTTTTTGGAGGTAGTTGCTTATGGAATAGTTTCATCCCTTCAAGCCCTATTTTTATGTTTTTCTAGAGCAGATCCAGGGTCACTCTGGCTCCAGGGATAAATCAGTCCTGCTACTAAAGCATGGCCTCTCTGATTCTCTACTGAATACCCCAGATGATCACTGAGAACTATACTCTGGTTGGTTGGACCCTGAATATCTCCCTACCTTTGTGTGTCTTAGGAATTATTCAACTTACAACTTCCTGGTCATTGTTTTCCTAGTCTTTGTGAGTTTTATTGTATGCATGCATGGCTTAGTGGTCAGGAAAGACTCAAGGGGAATCTTGTGCAGATTTTTTTGAGCTCTTTTTTCTGCATAGCTCCCTCGTTTCTGGAACTCTGCTTTGCCTTAGCTTCCCTGAATTCTGGTCTGTGTTGGTAATAAAGCCACCAAGCTCTGTTTGGTCCCCCTTTCCCTGTAATCTAAATCTGGAAATTGCCTCCGGAAGATATCTAGGACACTGATAAAGCTTATATTATTTGTTTCTCTTCTCTCAAGGATCATCATCCTGTGCTGTCTGCTGTCCAATACTTAAACTGTTGATTCACATCTATTTTGTCCAGTTTTGTATTTATTTATAAGACATTAAATCTGTTCCTTGTTATTCCATCATGGCCAAAAGTGGAAGTCTCTGTCCATCCCTTTTAATATAACATCTAATTTTATGAAAAACTATTTCTGGAGTACCTGGGTTCTGTAATCCTTGAGCTAGTGTAAAAATGCTTTCTTTTCATTTAACTATGAACCAAATTGACTTGATAGCAGAACAGAAACTGGGTTCCTGTTTCTGTGAACTCACTGAAGTGGGCGGTCTGTGATGCAGACACACCTGTGGTGGGATCTGAAAGAAAAAGGCAACTTGCACATGTGGTTCAGATCTTTTATTTAGCAACTTAGTCTTTGAAGATATTTTTTTTTGAGGTGTCTTTTTCCAGCTATTGTTCAACTTTTCATTTTGTCAAATATATCACAGAAATGTTCTTCTCTGCAAGCTGTCACCTGATGAATTGTTTCGGTGTGGTGGAGTATGGACTTTTGAGGGCCTTACTGCTAGTCAGGAAGCCCTTGCTCCTGTTCCCTTCCCTTTAGTAGCCCATTCTGTTTCTTTGTTGCCCCTACAAAGTTGAAAAAGATCTCTCACTTCCCAGTTATTTGTTCTGATGTTCTTTTGGGGAACACTGCCTTCCTGTGCAGTGTGAGCATGAAACTCTCCAAGGCCTACTGCTAGGAGGCCTATGGCCGACCTGTCTCTGAGAGCCAATATTCCTGCCACTGACTTTCAGTCTGAGTTTGTCTTCTCTCTGTGCCTGGGCTAACATTCATTTGTCTTGTCTGGATTCTCTCTGGGCTGCCTGTATCAGTTCTCTGCCAGCCCAGTTTCCCCACTATTTGGGATATGTTTTCTTAGTATGTCCATGTTCTAGTTTGTCAGTCAACCTCTGTGCAAGAGAAGACTCAAGATTTAAAACAAGTGAAAAGGAAATCACCAGTCTCATCCCACGGGACCCAGAGGCAGGGCTGCTGTCACTCGTGGCTCTTTCCACTTTCATTAGCTCCCCCTGATACCCAGGGTCTGGCCCTTACCCAAGAAGTCAAGTCCTGCCCAAGTCCTTACCATTCCTGGGAAACCAAGTCCTGGCAATGCCCCCTTGGAGTGCTTGAGGCTCAGATGAGCTGTGCTTCCCTCAGCCTAGCTTGGGAATCTGTCCCTGCTTCCTGATTCTAGTATTGGTCTCTGCTTCTTTCCCCAGCATAACACACAACTGGGCCTGAACCCCAGCTGCTATCTTTCCTCCCTCTTTCTGCTTCTCTCCCCAGAGTCTGCCAAGGAATTGATACCTGCTGGGTTTGTAATTTCCATCATCCCAGTTGGGGAGCTGAGTTTCAGTACCCGAAAGTGATTGAGCTAACGTCCCTTGGGAAGACAATGGGAGCCAGGGCCACAGCCCAGGTCTCCTGGCACATGGTCAGGTTCTCTTTCTAGGACTTCTTGAGGCTTATACTTAGATTTCCATGTTCGCATGTATACTCACTCTAGACTCTCACCTCTCATCCCTGGGGTTACTGACATTGCCCTTGCCTCATTCTAGAATGGATGGAAAGACAGATTGTTCCTGGGAATTCTTTCAGGATTCAGTGACGTTTGGTAATTTGGCACAATACCTCATCAAACGGAGTGATTGAAGCTGGACCCTGAGCAGAGGACCTCAGCATATTGAAGAAACGTGATATCTGTGGGTAAGGATGACCCCAGCCCTTCCACAAGATTTGCCACCAGCTTCGTGGTCCTACGGAGCTGGGAGTGGGATAAGGGGGCACCTGACAGTCTAGTCCCACACAGGCCCAACTTCCAGTTTATGCTCCCTGGGAATAGGCTGTAAGGAAATACAGAGGGTCTGCTACACACAACCTGTCAAAGTAGCGGGTATCCCTCCCAACTCATAACGGCTTATAAAGAAGTTAGAACAAACTGGCCACCATAATGAAATACTTTTTTAACCCACAAATTATGTAAATTGTATGGGAACTTTATTGTAGTTTACTGTTGTTTTTTTTTAATTTTATTTTATTTTTAAACTTTACATAATTGTATTAGTTTTGCCAAATATCATAATGAATCCACCACAGGTATATATGTGTTGAGAGAGGCTGACATGGCAAGCTCCTTAGCACCACAAGGGGCTGCATGTGTGAGGTGGGGAGGCTTCTTAGGAGGAGAGACTGCCAAGGATCAGCTTTGATAGTTATGGAAGGACCCCAAGTTCAGTGTGCAGACCTTAAAGAGAGTGGACAGGGGAAAGGGAGGATCCACCCCCCAGGAAGATGACCTGGTGCTCTATGTGGATAGACCCAGAGCTTGCTTCATCCAGCCCCTGGAAGGAGCTGACCATTGGGAAAGGCATTTGATATTAATGGATGACTTGCCTAAGGGAACAGCCACTCCAGCCTTTGAGGATTGAAAGCTTCCCCTTCAAAGGCGCCAACCTGATATCATCTCTGGCTGCTGCTACTGCCTGTTTCTTTTTCCATGAGAAGGAGTTCCTGTTTTGACCCTCACCTTGGTCTCTCACCTGGAGCAAGTCAGAGCCATCCCCTAACGTGGATTGAGCTAAACATTCAGGTGAGTAAAAAAATTGAAGAAATGTCAGGGCATCATGGGGGAGGCCCAGCTGAAGCTTTGGGGAGGAAGCCACATGTTTGGGGTGTGGCTTGATCCTCAGTCACCTTGAGAGGGAGCTTCCAGCAACCAGGCCCTTATGCCCTTTCTGTCTACTGTCCTTATTTCTGGTTGGTGACCTCCTGCCAACTGGTCAGCAGCTGTCTCTGGAGCAAAGTGATTGTTGACACTCACTCGTTTTGCTGTGATTATTCCTTCCTCCTCTTGAGACTGCAGTATCTTATGGTTTTCATTTCAGAAAGCATCTGGGCAACCCAACAGCCAATGATGGATGAAAATGCACAGTCACAGGAGATGGCTTCCACAAGCTCCCCGAGGGCCAGTGAGCCCAGCCCTGAGGTCAAACAGAATGGGGACTCGGGGGGGAAGGGAGGAAGCCCCCAGAATTTGCCTGTAGAGCATCACTTTGCATGTAAAGAGTGTGGGGATACCTTTCGGCTTAAGGTCCTCCTGGTGCAGCACCAGCGAATTCACAGTGAGAAGAAGGGCTGGGAGTGCAGCAATTGCGGGCAGGTCTTTCATGGGGTGACTGAGTTAAATGAGCACAGGAAGAGCCATGTGGCTGCAGAGCCCCAGCCGGGCCCCAGCTGGGTTCTCGACGGGGCCGTGGAGAATAGGGAGCAAATGGAAAAGGAGGCAAAACCCTTCGAGTGTGAAGAATGCGGGAAAAGGTTCAAGAAGAATGCGGGCCTCAGTCAGCATCTGCGCGTCCACAGCCGAGAGAAGCCCTTTGACTGTGAGGAATGCGGCCGCTCCTTCAAGGTAAATACCCACCTCTTCCGCCATCAGAAGCTGCACACTTCAGAGAAGCCCTTCGCCTGTAAGACATGTAGCAGGGATTTCCTGGATCGCCAGGAACTTCTCAAGCACCAGCGGATACACACCGGCCACCTGCCCTTCGACTGCGACGACTGCGGCAAGTCCTTCCGAGGAGTCAATGGCCTGGCCGAGCACCAGCGCATCCACAGCGGAGCAAAGCCCTACGGTTGCCCCCACTGTGGCAAGCTCTTCCGGAGGAGCTCGGAGCTCACCAAGCATCGGCGGATCCACACTGGCGAGAAGCCGTACGAGTGTGGCCAGTGCGGCAAAGCCTTCAGGCAGAGCTCCAGCCTCCTAGAGCACCAGCGCATCCACACTGGGGAGCGGCCTTACGCCTGTGGCGACTGTGGCAAGGCCTTCCGGGGGCCTTCTGACCTGATCAAACACCGGCGCATCCATAGCGGACTGAAACCCTATGAATGCGACAAATGCGGGAAGGCCTTCCGCCGGAGCTCCGGCCTGAGTCGCCATCGGAGGACCCACAGTGGAACAAGACGCTGTGAGTGCAGCGAGTGTGGCCGCGTGTTCAAGAGGCGGTCGGCACTGCAGAAGCATCAGCCAACCCACCACGAGTAGGCGAGGCTCACAGCCCCACAGCTGGCAGCGGATTCCCGCTGGGGCCAGGTCCCTAGAGGGGGAGGGCAGAGTCAAAGGAGATGAACAGTTTTGTAATGCTTATATATTTTCTCTTCAGAAAGGTTGAAATCAATTTATACTACCACCAGCAATTTATAAAGTGTCTATGTTTCCCATTTTGCCTATCGAGAGTAGCTTTTACCATTTTGATTGATTTTGGCTGGTTCAACTGGCCTTGAGTACCTTCAAGGTATTTAAACCCACAGGTCTTGAATCGGAGAATGAGAGAAGAGAAATCTGGATGTGGGAAGTGGAGCTGGATGGAGATGCTTGTTTTCCTCCAAGCTCCCCCTTCAGGGAAAGGGAGACCCAGAGCTATTCAATGACAGCATCTGTAGATTGTGAATCCCGACTTTCCCTAACAGAGCAATCACCCCAAAGTTTTTGGCCTACTTGAATTTATAAATTTTTAGGGTTGTAAATAGAATAATCAAATGTCTTATAATATTTAATTTATTAATTTAGTTATGCATACCTATTATAAATCACATGTTATATATAATATATTAATTTAGAAAGTATTCCTTTTTTGCCTGACTCTGCTCCATGAGATCATTTTATTCTAATTCTTCCTATGCATTTCTAACCACACTATCTTCACCAACCTCAGAGCCCCTTTGGAGTCATTATTTTCAAAGCCCATCCAGTGGCTTCCATCTGTATGAGCTGTGTGCCACGTAGCACTGTGACAATCCCTGCACAAGGCTCTCACTAGAAATCACCTCCCACAAGCCATAAGTACCTGTTCACGTAACATTAGAATGATGGTTGTCCTTTTTTAATTTGTCCTATAGTTCTACAATGCACCCACTTAAGGTGTTCCTTTTTAAATGAACTTTAAAAGGCTTTTTTAAAGCATTAAAAACTTGTCATTGTGAGCTCATACTCTTAAGAAGAAGTACTGAATCTGAGTTACATTTCTTTTGTATCCTTTTTTCTTAAACCAATTCAACCTGGTGACTTCCATGCATATCCAAAACTAGCATCGACTGGAGTTTATTTCAGGCTAATGGGTCTCATCCTCAAGCAGGACTATTAAAATCAAGTATTTGAGAGAAGATCAACATGATAACAATGACATCCCAAGGACTTAAGCATAAGGTGATGCCTCCTTTTGGGGAACAATAGCCTCTCCTGATATGGGGCCTAGATGGTACTTCTCCAATCCTCCATTTCCACCTCTATAAAACGAGGATGATCACAGGACTACCTCTTAAGGTTATCGCAAGGACCGAGATGCCTCACCTGGCACAGAGGTACACACTCAGTGAAGTCATCTGCCATCACCTCCATGGTTATTGCTGTTGTTCTGTGACTCACTGGTATCTGAACTGGGGATAGACCCAGGGCTCCTGACTCCTAGTCTCATCTTCTTTCTCTCACATGATGGCTTAAAATACTGTTTCCGTTTGCTCGCATGCAGATCGTATGTGCATCTCCTTTGACCAGTTATCAAGTTATCTTTGAATATATTGACATTATACAGCAGTTCTTTCTATATCAATTGTGATGATTTCTTTGCCAGTTTTATTGCTTTGCTCTTTGTAGCAGTTTTATTACATTTTTGTTTTGCAAGCTTTTGATTTTTACATATCCAAGCGTTCATTGTTGTCAGTTAAATTGTAACTTCCATTGCTTCAGTAGTTAGAGATGATAATATTCTCTTCTAGATATTGAATTACAAATGAAAAGTTGAAAGTCCTGCCCCACCAGAAGGTGGATGTCCAGGTGGGCAGGCTGGATGGAAATGGGCCAGAGATGCAGGCTCACTCCTCATCCAAGATGAAGACTCTGCACATATGTGGGCAGTACTTGACTATCCAACCTGGCCACCCAGGCACTCAAGAGGAATTTCCATCTTGGATTGGCCAGAACACTCTTGACTGTTCCTCAGCATAGCCCTGGCCTCAGCAGTGGGGCGGGACCTCACTTACGGGTCAGGATCAATGGGACGGTCCAAACTTGGTCTTGGCAGCAGCTGGCCAAACTTCCAGCTCCTGGGAGCCTTGGCCATGGCTCGGCGTGGATTCAGTGCCTGAGCAGCAGATCCACCCAACAGACATCTCAAACACGAAGACTCAACCGACTGATGGCTGTCACGTGGATGGTATCCTCTTCCTAGAGAGTGATTCTGGAACTAGAAAGAGGTCAGCAGTTTGGTGGCTTCCACTTTTGATGACTAGGAGGAAATTCACCTGTCTGTTCTGATGTCACCTCCTGCGTCCACATCTGTGAGGGGGTGACAGAACAAAGGCTTGGAGACAACCCTGCCCCTCTGATGGCTACACCAGGCCCGGGCTGTGACTTGCCACAGCCTTGCCCAAGAGGGGCAGTTAAAACAAGGGTTCAGAGGGCAATGATGCCCTTTTGACGACAGCCCATGTGGCATAGAAATAGAAATTGGTCATCCTGGAACTGGGCTCTCACTTTCAGCAGCCTCCCCCAGGAGGAACAGCAGCAAGGGCTAGCCAAGAACCTGGCCCCTGTAGCGTGACTTCTCAGCAGCTGTGCCTGGGGTAGAGGGGGAGCTTGAGAGCCTGCCAAGGAAGGGCACTCTTCTGACAGGCCCACCGGGGCTGGGAAGCAGGGTCCCACAGTGACCCTTGTGACCTTAGCCAGAGGTACTCTGGAATGGCTCCCCCAGGTCACACCAGTGGCTCTCTGCAACATCTCCATCCTGACCCCCGGGGCTGGAGAAAAGCTGACAGCTCTTGTTACATAGCGATTCTTTCTGCTAGGGGGCCTCAGTTCTTGCAGTAGGTGTAAATCTATGTCTGAAATCACTACTTCCTGTCTCATCAGTTTTCTCTTTTCAAGCTATTAATGACGTATTTGCTGCAACTGTCATTTGGTAACGAATGTTGGCATCCATAGGGGCAAGTCTGGCATTGCAACCTGAAAGTAGCCTGCCATGTCTTGCCTGGGTTTTAGGAAGGATCTAGATGCAGTATTAACTCAGAACTTAGTATCGTCGACACCACTCCACTTGTCCCCAGCCAGGACCTGGCACCTTGGCACCTTGGCACCTTGTCATGCCCTCCTTTCCTTTGTTCCATTCTCAGTTCTATGATTTTCTCTTGAACAGACTGTCCGCCGGAGTGAACACATCTTTTCTGTCACTGTGTTTGCGGGTGAAGTCCATGCTCTTTCTGTGGCTTTAACGTGTGTCCTGTAGTCGCACCGAGTTCAGTGTTTGCCTCGGGTCCCTGGGGGAGGGGGTGGATTTCCTTGGACTCTCTAGGTCTACTGCTACATCAGATGCAAAATGTGATCAGACTTGCTGTCGTGTGTGCTTGTCTATGCATTTATGTATCTACCTCATTTCATTTTTCTTTCTAATCACATGTATTCCTTTTGCAAGGCAAATGGAGAGCAGGTTGATTATGTAGAATGCCAGCTGTCCTTCAAAATGGGTCCTTTTCTTATATTCTGGAAAAAAAAACCTTCCATCACTTTTATTAAAGTTTTGAATACTTGCTGAAATTTTCAGAAGAAAGTAACTGTTTACCACTTCTGCTGCTTAATAAGATGAACTGTGTGGATTAGTTGTGTCATACCCACTCTCCAGTTTCCAAAATGAGCCCCACTCTGTCCTGGTGGGCATCTCTGTCATGTGGGGTTGCATTCCGCATTCCCGGGGCTGTGCCCTGTTGTCTGTTATGTGACCTCCACCCCGTCAAGGTCATGTTCATTCAACCAGAACTGAACACTTGACTCACAGGCAGTAATTGGTCGACAGAGCTGGAGACATGGACCAGATCTTTAGGGTTCTCTGTGAAGTATAAATAAGAAAACAGAGAAGTTTCTAGTTTGTGCTGGAAGGAAGAGGGAGCCACCTGGGATTTAGGGGAGTTGCCCTGATGGGCAGCACCAGCTTGAAGATCTATGGACTCCTGCTGGGCACCCTCAGAGAGGCCTTGACCCCAGCACTGCAAGGGAGCCTGGCAGTTCCCTTCTGGGATCTCTGGCGACTGCCCTGGTCCACTTGTGTCCCTGCCGTAGACCCCCTTGACCTGAGCCAGCTTGAGTAGGCCTCTGCTTTTTACAGTCTGTCAAGAGCAATTGCATTTCCCCATTTGTCCACTTCCTGAGAAGAATCACATGGTTGGCTTTCCTCATGTCCTACCCAGGCCTTGTCCCCAGACCAAGCCCCACCTGACTGTTCTAAACACCTCTTTTCAATGTGGTATTCTGTTTGCTAACATGGATACAAATCTATGCCTCCCAGTCTCAGTGAGTTTGACCAATGATTTTTCTGTCTGGGCATTGTTCTTTCCTGACCCCATGTTTACCCCAGGAAATGAGTTAAGTCACTGCTCACCCTATTCTTGATTTTGGAAGTGTCTAGTTACTTCCAGCTACTTTCCAACTGTCATATTGGGAAACTGATAACTTCTGGATAACTAATATACTTACAATGTGTAGTTCTCATTGCATCTGTTCGGGTGGTTATTTTCTAAAGTAGAAATGGTCTCTTTAAACAAACATGGCCTTCAGTGTTACTTGCAGATCTGAGAACCGTTATGCCCTGCCCCAGTTCATGTTTTGGTTGTTGGCTCTTTTTTCTCATTCTTCCCCAGTCTCCTTAACTTGTCTGTTTTACAGCAGTTACTATAATCAGCCTTGCACTAGCGCTTTGCTCTCCCCGCCCTCCCCAACCCGTTAGATTGTGAGCTCTTAGAAGACAGGGGTGGCCCTTCTTGTCTGATTCCCCTTCCAGATCTAGCACAGTGCCTTGCATTGAGTAGATTTCAATAAATATATGTTAAATGGCATTGGTTGTCCTTGACTTATTTCGTCAAAGCTTGGTTTATCAGTTCTTCCATTTTTTCTCCACATCCTGGACTTCCAGCCCCTGTCTTGCCTCGCCCCATGCCCTGCAACTGCCTGCTGGATGCCTAGAGGAGAAGCGGGGTTCCCTGGAGACAGAGAGTTGGTCTTCCTGGAAGTTCGAGCTGTCCCTTGGCAGAAGGGGCCTGTCATTCAGCCAGGTGCCTCCCTTCACCATAGCTGAGGTTCTCCCCTGGGTCTAAATTCCAGGTGGAAGTGGAAGACCAGCTTTCCCCTTAGCTTCTCCAGCTAGGAATCAGAAGTGGGGTGACAGAAGGGGCTTCTGAGACTTAAGAATTGTCCAGCCTCTGTGGGCTGCATAGGAGCAGGAGCAGGGAGGTCAGTCTTCTTGGTGGTCAGTGGCTGGCCCCGTCTGTAGTGTCTGTTGCCTCAGAAAAGGCAGGCAACGAGGACAGGCTGCTGGTTCCCTGACCCTCTGAAATGCAAACAGAGCTCAGCCTTGGAGTCAGCTGCCCCATTTTGGAAGGCCAAGTGAAAACTGGGCTCCAAGAAGTGCATGGGTTGGCCCCTTCCAGGCCACAATGTGCCCCAATAGGAGAGAGCTGCATTTTGGAAAGGAGCATGACTCCACCTACCAACCTTGCCTCCCTGGAGGTGCACAGGCAAGGCCTATGTCTTCTTTCCCCCAGGTCCTGTCAATTACTCTACCCAAATGCAACTTCCAGGCAGCAGGTGTGATACTGCCTCACCCAACCAAGAGCCCAGCCATCTCTGCTTGAACCACTCACTTGCTTTGCTGGTATCATGATGTGCTTGCCACCAAGAATTTCACCTCTTTTCCCTTCATACATGTGCAAGCTCTGTTCGGGCAAGCTGCCTTGTGAAAAAGTCAAGGCCACAGGTCCACTTGTTAAGAATGGGCCCGGGGAGAGGGGACAAGCTGGGGCTTTTATCTTGGTGTCCTATGGGCCTCCAGTAGGGGATGGAGAGTGTTCATCTCTGCTCCTCTCTTAGTGCCTCTGCCTTCCGGAGCCCTGGAGCTTCTCTCAACACCACCCTCCTCTGAGTCCTCCCAGAAGTCTTACCTGAGAGTTCATTGACCCCAGACCCCCACCTCATGGGCCAGCATCCGAGCCTCCCTCATTGCTAAGGAGGCTCACACCCACGGCCCTCTGTCCCAGTCTACTTCTGCCCAGCTCACATACCACCTGAGAGGGGCCACTGGCATTGTCTTAGTCCATTCAGGCTGCTTTCATAAAAATACCATGAACTAGGTGGCTTCTCAACAGACGTTGATTGCTCACAGTTCCCAGAGCATGGGAAGTCCAAATTATGGCTGGCGGAGCTAGTATCCAGTGAGGACCTGCTTCCTCATGCATATGTGGCTGTGTCCTCCCATGTTGAAAACAGTGGGGGAGCTTTCTGGGGTCTCTTTTATAAGGTCACTAATTCCATTCATGGGGACTCCACCTTCCTGGCCTGCTGCTGCTGCTGCTAAGTCACTTCAGTCGTGTCCGACTCTGTGTGACCCCATAGACGGCAGCCCACCAGGCTCCCCCATCCCTGGGATTCTCCAGGCAAGAACACTGGAGTGGGCTGCCATTTCCTTCTCCAGTGTGTGAAAGTGAAAAGTGAAAGTGAAGTCGCTCAGTCGTGTCCGACCCTCAGCGATTCCATGGACTGCAGCCGACCAGGCTCCTCTGTCCATGGGATTTTCCAGGCAGGCTTACTGGAGTGGGGTGCCACTGCCTTCTCCGACCTTCCTGGCCTAGAAGACCCCACCTATTGATCCCATCTCATTGAGGGTTAGGATTTCAGTGTATGAATTTGGAAGAGACACAGACCTTCAGTCAATAGCAAGTGTGTAAGTAGAAAGGGAGTGCTTCTGCTAAAATGCAGACTAGTCCCAAGAGTCTCCTAGTCTCCTAGCCCACTAGCCTGATGCTTCCAGAGCTTTTTCAAGATCCACTCTCCCCAGTTCTTCCAAGAGAGGCTGAGCTGAGCATCTGCTGTGTACCAACCCTGCTGGCCCAGGTCGTGATCAGAGCTCTGTGCTAAAAACGCATTTCATTCAAAAGAGACGGCTGGGCTGCCAGTAACTTCACATTGAAGGGCATCATTGATATGAGTCTGAAGTGGCCTAGCAGGACTGGGCAGAAGCCATCACACTGGTGATGGGAGAAAGGAGAGATGCATGTGGGCAAGAGTGCCCTGCCCACCATTAATGGATGTGAGGGGACTTGGGCTTTGCTTGGGTTTGTGCATTTGTGAGTCTGATTTACCCACTGGTGAGCTGTTTGACCTTGTAACCACTGAGCACATATTTATTGCTTTAATTCATATGTTTTAAAATATATAATAAAAAACGGCCCCCAAAGTTTTCAGACAGGACAGTGGACAAAAACCCTGTACTCCCTCACCCCTCACCCTTTTTCTGAGCTTCATTCAATAAGCACTTATTGAGCACCTTCTGTTTGCCAAGCTCCAAAAGAGATGATGCAATTCCTGTCCCCAGGGGCAGAGCACCAGAGAAAGCCAGATGTATAACCAAAACGTCACTGCAAGTGGGACCTGTGTTCACCAAGCTGGGCTCCTGGGATTTGGGCAGTTTAATGGAATCTGGTTACACTTCACTTAAAAAAAAAAAAAAAAAACTACAGAGCCAAACACTGTGTATAAGATTAACAAACGAATCCCCCTCCCTCCATCCTCTGGTCCTGTTAATTTTACATCCCAATGACCACCCTGGCTCAGCCTAGCCTGGGAGTCCATGGTGGTGTCCATGACGCTGCTCAACCTGGTGGAGCAGCTCCGGGAGGCAGACGAGGAGCTGGTGGGCATCTCCATGGAGCTGGGGGACTGGCGCACTCAGAGGATTCTGTGGCATGTGCAGGTGGGGGCAGGAGGCTGACGCTGGCTGCCAGACCAGTCCTGTGGGGCTGGGGCACAGGGCGACCCTCATCCCCCATCCCCGGGCCCGCACCCACCTTCCGAGCTAGGGGCTGATTTTACAGACTGGGAGACACAGGGAGGTGCAGCCCAGAACTCTCCGAAAGTAGGGCGGGGGTGGCAGGGAGGACCCCGGCTAGCCGGGTAGGGGTGAGGGCAGGAGGGTGAGGTCCAGACCCCAGCCATGTCAGGGGCCATGAAACCTGCTCAGGCTTGGCTTCATCCCAGGCCTCTGAATGTTCCAGAACAGCCACTTCAAAGTCCAGTGGGAAATGGCGGGTAAGTGGCAGGGCCTAGGGGATGGGAACACAGGCAGCCTTAGCCTTGACTCAGAAGCCTCCACCGTCCCAACATAGACCAGGAGCCACCTACACTCAGGAAATCTGAATGGGATATGCTGAATTGTGTGGGGTGGGGACTCTTGACCTTGAACTTCAAAAAGTCTCACAACACCAAGCCTGACAGAAGGGCACAGAAGATGGCCAAGTCCAAACCCCATATCTCACCGTCAGGGAATGAACTTCTGAGATTCAGTCATTCTGAAATTTTCTCCAAGTGTAACTATTATTACAATTTTGTGATCCGCTTTCATCCTCCAACTTTCAGGAATCATGTGTCTCAGTTGCCTGTAACTGATTCACTGGGTTCCTGTGCTGTGCATTTGCCTGCTCTACACTGGCCTCGGCATGACCTCTAATGCTTGCAAGAATTTGAGAAAGATTTCAGTAGCATGTTCTCCAAAAGAAAATTTGTATTTAGGATTAACAGTCTGGTCAAATCTCAAAAACCCATTGTCTTTAATCACTGAGAACCTTCGGCCTCTATAGCACTTCATGTGACAAGATTTCCTTTAAATTTTCTTTAGCAGTTTAAGCATTTTTTTAAAGTCTGGTTTGTCTTGAGAGCCTCGTTTTTCTCTAAACTCGATTCTTTATTTCGTACATTCACATTCTTTATTATTTCAGAATCAGAGATGATTTATCAAACCCGGTTGTATACAACTTTGGAGATTTTCCTTCTGGAAAATTTTACAAAATGAAAATTCCCCATAGGACTTTTTCTGAAAACATTTATGACCTAAACGGAATCAAACAACGGAAATACAAACAAATCAAATAAATCAAACGGAATACTAAATTTCATTCTTAAAGTTCTTTTACTCAATGCAATGAATGCTGTACTGGTATACCAAACCACTGGATGACATTATTATTCTGTTTTACCATAATTTTTTAATGTACAAACATTCTCTGCTTAATATTCTGTTAAATTTATTTTTAATGACACAATCAAAAGATGGATATAATCTCATTATAAAATATTAAGTAGGGATAAAACAGACATACTTTTAGCCCCTCTCTAGGCCCCAAAGTATTCTTCCTGACATTTTCTGCACATCTGCATGCATAAAGGTACCTATATATGTATGGGAGAGTTTCTCATACTATATGATTATTCTGCAACTTTCTCTCTTCATACAACTAAGCATCTCTGGGAAAGGTTTTAACAACAGCTGAGCATTTCACAGCATGGATATAGCACAGTTAAATGGTAAAGAATCTGCCTGCAACGTGGGAGACCTGGGTTTAATCCCTGGGTCTGGAAGATCCCCTGCAGAAGGAAATGGCAACTCACTCCAGTATTCTTGCCTGGAGAATTCCATGGACAGAGGAGCCTGGTGGGCTACAGTCCGTGGAGTCTCAAAGAATCGGACATGACTGAGCGACTACCACTTTTTTTCCTGGTCCTTAGTGCACATACAGGTGCCTAGCAGGGGTTTAGAAACTAATGCTGCATGGGCAGCCTTGCCCCATCACCCAGGACGGATGCTGTCATGTAGGGCATCTCTAGACACCTTCAACAAAGAGACCAGCAATAATGTGGTGGTTTATGGAAGAGCGAAGATTTTTCTTTGTTCATTGAAGTCTGAGCTGAGGGGTCCAGGTTGATGGGGCAGCTCTGCCCCACAAGTCTCTCAGGGACCTTAGGTCCTTGAATCTTGTTTATTCTCTTTCCTCCAGACCAGGTTACATCCCCACTGCAATCCATAACCCTGTCAATATTCATTTATCTTTGCATTTCTTGGGAAAAACCCTATTTGAGCATGATAAAGGATATGGCTTAGTATCTTTCTGTTTGTGTTCATAAGACATATTGGTCTCTTTCTCCCAACCTGGAACACATATTTGATGGCCAGAGCTTCAGCTGCAATCTTGGCACAGTAACGAAAATGCCAAGAAAGTAATAAAAACCTCTCTTGGTATCTTTCAGCAACTAACCAAAGCTAGCAACTGCCCACTTCCAAACATCTCAATACATGAGAAAAATAAACTCGGTGTGTTTAACCACCTGTTTTTGTGTGTCTGTTACTCCATCAAACACAGTTCCTATGTTCCAGTGCCTATGGAGGCAACCAGTGTTATTAGTTTCTCGTGTATCCTTCTAGAGATATTCATTTTATCCCATTATTCTAGGTGTATTTTTTTTTACTTTTATTATAGAAATTTTCAGGCATACACAAAACAGCAAATAGTATGGCATGTACCCATCATCCAGCTTCAACAGTTATCCATCAATACTCTATGAATGTACATGTGCACACATACATACATATTCTTGTTTTACACCAATGCAGCACACTAGCCACACTCTTCTTTGCCTTCCTTTTTGAAGTTAACCATATATGCTGGAGATGGTTCCATATGAGTACCTAGTGTCTTCATTTTCTTCATGTCTCTTTAATGTCTAGTATTCCTTTCTCATTTCACACATATGCAAATGTACGTGTAGAATGAATGCCTAGATGTGGAATTGCTTGGGCAAAAGGTATATGAATTTGCAATTTTGAGAAATGTCACCAGAGTACCTGCATAGAAATTGTGCCAGCCCCAACTCCCATTGGCCATACAAGAGAAAGCCAACGAGGTATGCTGGCAATTTTCTACTGCTGCCAAACTGGTAAGTGGAGAAAGGTAGCTCACTGTCATTTTAATTTTTCTTATTTAGAAGTCATTTGTATTTCTTTCATATAAGCTGTATTCATAGTTTTTGCCCATTTTTCTATTGAGTTATTGCCATTTTTCTCCCTATTTTGTATGCATTGTTTAATGCAAAAGCTAATCTCATCTCTTATCTTCTTTTCTTTTCTGGCTTCTCAGGTCTAAGTCATACTTTAACAGTTCTTTCCTCCTCTAACATTATATTTTAAATCTACCATGGTTTCTTCTAGTAGTTTCATGGTTTTGCTTTTTTAATCTTTAAATCTGATCCATCTGAAATTTAGTTTGCTTTATATTGTATATGCCTGTATGCAGGACAAGAAGCAACAGAACGAGACATGAAACAACAGATTGGTTCAAAATTGGCAAAGGAGTACGTCAAGGCTGTGTATTGTCACCCTGATTATTTAACTTCTATGCAGAGTACATCATGAGAAACACTGGACTGGATGAAACACAAGCTGGAATCAAGATGGCCAGGAGAAATATCAATAACTTCAGTTATGCAGATAACACCACCCTTATGGCAGAAAGTGAAGAGGAACTAGAGAGCCTCTTGAGGAGAGTGAAAAAGCTGGCTTAAAACTCAACATTCAAAAAATGAAGATCATGGCATACGGTCCCATCACCTCAGGGCAAATAGAAGGGGAGAAAGTGGAAGCAGTGACAGATTTTCTTATCTTGGGTTCCAAAATCACTGTGGATGGTGATTGCAGTCATGAAATTAAAAGACGCTTGCTCCTTGGAAGGAAAGCTATGACAAATCTAGACAGCGTATTAAATAACAGAGACATTGCTTTACTGAGAAAGGTCCTTATAGTCAAAGTTATGGTTTTTCTAGTATTCATGTACAGATGTGAGAGTCGGACTATAAATAAGGCTGAGTGCTGAAGAATTGATGCTTTCAAACTGTGGTGCTGGAGAAGACTCTTAAGAGTTCCTTGGACAGAAAGGAGATTAAACCAGTCAATCCTAAAAGAAACCAACTCTGAATATTCATTGGAAAAACTGATGCTGAAGCTGAAGCTCCAATACTTTGGCCACCTGATGCAAAGAGCTGACATATTGGAAAAGACCGTGATGCTGGGAAATATTGAGGGCAGGAAGAGAAGGGGAGACAGAGGATGAGATGGTTGGATGGCATCACTGACTCAATGGAGATGAGTTTGAGCAAACTCCCAGAGATAGTGAAGGACAAAGGAACCTGGCTTCCTGCAGTCCATGGGGTCACAAAGAGTTGCACGTGACTTAGCAACTGAACAGCAACAACAAATATTGTGAAGTAGGGATTCACCTTTATATTTTTTCCCAGATGGCCACCTAGGTGTCCCAACACCATTTATTGAGTAACTCATTTTCCCCTGAACTATTTTTAGCATATACTAAATTCTTCTTTGTATTTTGGTATATTTTAGACTTTCCTTTTTTTCTATTCTGTCACTCTATCATACACCATTACCATACTTCTAAAAATTACTATACATTTATTATGTTTTAAAATCTCATGAAACTGGTACTCCTCTCATTTGTGTGTGCTCAGATGCTCAGTTGTGTCCACTCTTTGCGACCCCATGGAAGGTAGCTCGCCAGGCTCCTCCATGGGATTCTGGACAAGAATACTGGAGTGGGTTGCCATGTCATCCTCCAGGGGATCTTCCCGACACAGGAATCAAACTCGCGTCTCTTACATCTCCTGCATTGGCAGGTGGATTCTTTACCACTAGCGCCACCTGGGGAGCCCTCCTCTCATTAGTCTTCCTTTAAGAATATTTGTGGCTATTTTCACTTTTTTAGTTTTCCATAATAATATATGAGAATCACCTTGTCAAGTTCCAACAAATTCTATCATTGCTATCATTGTATTTTTAGATGATATTTAACTTATAGATTAATGTAGGGAGATTTTGTATCTTTATGAAGTTAAATTTTCCTGTCTGAGAACATGGCAGACCTTTACATTTGTTCAGATTTTTTTATGTCCCAAAGCAACATTTTAAAGTTTCTTTACAGAGGTCTTGCATATTTCTTGCTTAGTTTATTTCTAGATATTTTATCTTTTTTGTTGAATGGAATTTTTTCTTTCATTACATCTTCTAGTTTGTCACTTGTCTAAATAATTTTGTACCCAGCCAACTTGCTGCATTCTCCTTAACTCTCTGTAATATTTTTAAATTAGATTCTCTTGGATTTTCCATATATCAAGGCATCAGTTCAGTTCAGTTCAGTCGCTCAGTCATATCCAACTCTTTACAACCCCATGAACTGCAGCACACCAGGCCTCCCTGTCCATCACCAACCCCCGGAGTTCACTCAAACTCATGTCCATCGAGTCGGTCATGCCATCCAGCCATTTCATCCTCTGTGGTCCCCTTCTCCTCCTGCCCCCAATCCCTCCCAGCATCAGAGTCTTTTCCAGTGAGTCAACTCTTCACATGAGGTGGCCAAAGTACTGGAGTTTCAGCTTCAGCATCAGTCCTTCCAATGAACACCCAGGACTGATCTCCTTTAGAATGGACTGGTTGGATCTTCTTGCAGTCCAAGGGACTCTCAAGAGTCTTCTCCAACACCACAATTCAAAAGCATCCATTCTTCAGCACTCAGCTTTCTTCACAGTCCAACTCTCACATCCATGTCCCCTGCAAATGGGCTTCCCAGGTGGTGCTAGAGGTAAAAAAAAAAAAAAAAAAAACCATCTGCCAATGCAGGAGACCTAAGAGACGTGGGTTCAATTCCTGGGTTGGGAAGATCCCCTGGAGAAGGAAATGGCAACCCACTCCAGTATTCTTGCCTGGAGAATCCCACGGACAGAGGAGCCTAGCAGGCTATGCTCCATTGCGTCTCAAAGAGTCAGACATGACTGAGCAACTTAGCATGCACACACGCACATGCATCCTCTGCAAATAGTCATCATTTCAATTCTGCTTTGTAATGTCTTACCCTTTCAAATTGTGATGTACAACATCAATGACAGAGAAGGGTGTAAATCATATGTTTTACATGCCTTTCCTGCCCTTTAAATGAAGTGGACATACTTTCAGGGACTTCCCTGGTGGTCCAGGGGTTAAAACTCCATGCTTCCACTGCAGGGGGCATGGGTTTGACACCTGGTTGCAGAACTAAGATCCCGCATGCCATGTGGTATACTGAGGGGAAAAAAAAAAATGAACATACTTTTTATTTAAAGCAAAAAGAAAGTGAAGTCTCTCAGTCGTGTCTGACTCTTTGCAACACCATGGACTGTAGCCTACCAGGCTCCTCTGTCCATGGGATTTTCCAGGCAAGGGTACTGGAGTGGGTTGCCATTTCCTTCTCCAGGGGATCTTCCCAATCCAGGGATCAAACCAGGGTCTCCTGCCTGGCAGGCAGACACTTTACCATCTGAGCCAACAAACTTTTTATTTAACTCTCCACAAATTACTTAGCTTGCATGTGCCATCTGTTTCCTGTTGAGCCACTGACTTGACTCAAATGTGTAGTATTTTTTTAACCATTCAATGAAACATTATGTAATGTCCATCATGTTTTTGTCATGGAACCCTGGGTATTTAAATGTATGTTTCTTCATTTCTAAACACGTGGGGGTTTTCCTAGTGATCTTTTTGTTATGAGTGTCAACACACCCAGGAACACATCTGTAGGTGAGCAAGATGAGCCTATTACTCTTGGCAGTGAGGGAAGTGCATGCCATGGGGAACTGTGGGGGGTCTGAAAATAAGAGTGATAGAAAGAACTTAGGACTTCCCTCATGGTCCAGTGGTTAAGAATTCGCCCACCAATGCAGATGACAAGGGTTTGATTCCTGGTCCAGGAAGATTCCACGTGCCATGGGCACCTAAACTCATAAACCACAACTTCTGAATCTGGTGTGCTGAGAACCTGTGCTCCACAAGAGTAGCCACTGCAATGACAAGCCTGTGCACTGCAACTAGGGAGTAGCCCCCACTCACCACAACCAGAGGAAGCCTGCCTGTGGTAACGAAGACCCAGCACAAACAAAAATAAATAAATAAAATTTAAAAGAAAGAAAGAACCTATTGTAACATTTGGGCTTTTAGCAGAGTGATTTTGGGGAGAGTCCAAGGAATCGAAGGTTTGCTTTAGATGCAATCAGAAAGCAAGGACAATTCTATGACTGAAGATGTCAATAAATCTTCTCTATAGTAAGATCAATATAGCAAGGTGAAAGTTTTGATTGGGAAAGTCAAGTAAGAGGGGGTGTTTGGTATCTGCAGGTTGCATATTGACCTCGATTTTATCTGAGCTTAGGAAAAAATCATGAAATGGGTTTGCTTCATCTCATTTTATCATGGTCCCAAATTAACCTTGTCTGAGATTGGTATTCTGTGAGAGAGTTTACAACCAGTAAAATGAGAGCCAGGCCAGCTTGCAAATGTCAGGAGCTGCTGTTCTGTTCTTTTCTGCTCATGGGCTTCTGGCTTAGTTTTCATAGATCATGCTATGAATAATTTTGATCTTCTGAAACATGTTAAGACTTGCTTTAGTTCCAGTATGTGGTCAGTTTTTGTAAAGTTCCCTTATGTGTGCAAAAGAATGTGCAGTATGATGTTGGGTGCAGTGTTCTATACATGTTCACTAGACAAAGCTGTCATTGTTTCAAACCCATATCCTTACTGATAATTTTGTCTGCTTGATCTGTCAATTACTGGGAGAGGGCTGTTAAAGTCTCCCAGCTCCACGTATGAATTGCTCTTGCTAAAAAAATTTGAATCCAAATTTGGTCAGCCTTCTAGATTCAACTCATAATTTACAGAAAGTAATAAGCTCAGAGGAACTTGTTAAACTGCCCCACAGGGATGCAATCATCAACATACAGACTGTGGGAACTCTACAGTACAAACAACACAATTTTCTCAGCAAATAAATTCCAAGATTAAAAAAAGATAAAGGAAGAACCTATAGATTTAAAGACACTTGAAAATACATCATTCCACTATGGACCTCAACTGGTTCCTAATTTAAACAAACTACCTATAAAGAAAAAAATGTGAAAATGGAGAATTTGAACACAGACCTGGATATTTGACAGTAGTAAACAATTGCTGTTGATTTGTAGTGTGATAATGGTATTTTAGTTATGTTATTAAAGAGTCCATCTTTTAAAAGTACATACTTAAATTGCATGTGACAATCCATCACCTTTGCTACATCAAAATATTTTATAATCTTGATGCTATTATAAATTAAATGTTTTCTATTTTTATTTGGAAATCATTTCAAACTTACTGAAAAATATCCAGATTAGAATAAAAACAACCCATACACATTTTAACCAGATTAACCTACTCTTAATATTTTGCCCCATTTACTTTATCATTGTCATCCTCTCTATTTTTTCTACTAAAATCAAGAGTTGTATCTTCTCCCTCATTTGTTTATTCATCTATTTATCTCTGTATTATGGGTTTGGACTCACAGGTTTCCATCTTGCAGTGGCTTATGATTTATTACCCTCCTTACTTATTTGAGCACTTCTTTACTTCCTACCCCAATTCTGATATCAACTATTTCTTCAAGGAGCCCTAGTTTCTTTTAGTGAGGAATGGTATTAGAGACCAAGATCTGAGTGTTGAGTATGTTAGTTGCTACTGGGCTTTTTTCACTGAAAGGAGCTAAGAAATATATGTGTGTATCTATTAGTATACACACAGACTGTGGTGTTGGAGAAGACTTTTGAGAGTCCCTTGGACTGCAAGAAGATCCAACCAGTCCATTCTAAAGGAGATCAGCCCTGGGATTTCTTTGGAAGGAATGATGCTAAAGCTGAAACTCCAGTACTTTGGCCACCTCATGCGAAGAGTTGACTCATTGGAAAAGACTCTGATGCTGGGAGGGATTGGGGGCAGGAGGAGAAGGGGACTACAGAGGATGAGATGACTGGATGGCATCACTGACTCGATGAATGTGAGTCTCAGTGAACTCCGGGAGTTGGTGATGGACAGGGAAGCCTGGCGTGCTGCGATTCATGGGGTCGCAAAGAGTTGGACACGACTGAGCGACCGATCTGATCTGATACATTTACAAGTGAAAAAGCTGGCCTAAAACTCAACATTCAAAAAACAGATCATGGCAACCAGTCTCATCACTTCATGGCAAATAGAAGGGGAGAAAGTGGTTCCAGTGACAGATTTTATTTTCTTGGGCTCCAAAATCACTGCAGTGACTGCAGCCACAAAATTAAAAGACTCTGGCTCCTTGGAAGAAAAGCTATGACACACCTAGAAAGCATATTAAAAAACAGAGATATCACTTTGCCAACAAAAGTCTGTATAGTCAAAGCTATAATTTTTCCACTAGTCATATATGGATGTGAGAGTATTAGAAAAGACTCTGATGCTGGGAGGGATTGGGGGCAGGAGTAGAAGGGGACGACAGAGGATGAGATGGCTGGATGGCATCACTGACTCAATGGATGTGAGTCTGAGTGAACTCCGGGAGTTGGTGATGGACAGGGAGGCCTGGCGTGCTGCGATTCATGGGGTCACAAAGAGTCAGACACGACTGAGTGACTGAACTGAACTGAACTGAACTGAAATAAGGCTGAGTGCCAAAGAATTGATGCATTTGAATTGTGCTGGAGAAGACTCTTTAAAAAAATTCATTTATTTTTGATTGAAGGATAATTGCTTTACAATGTCAGGTTGGTTTCTGCCAAACATCAACATGAATCAGCTATAGGTATACATATGCCCCCTCCCTCTTGAACTTCCCTCCCACCTCCCTGCCCATTCCACCCCTCTAGGTTGTTACAGAGCCCCAGTTTGAGTTCCCTGAGTCATACAGAAAATTCCCATTGGCTATCTATTTTACATATGATAATGTAAGTTTCTATGTTACTGCCTCCATACATCCCACCCTCTTTTTCCTCCCCATCCCCCCCAACACCCATGTCCATAAGTCTGTTCTCTATGTTTGTGTCTCCATTGCTGCCCTGAAAATAATTTCATCAGTATCATCTTTCTAGATTCCATGTATATGCATTAGTATATGATATTTGTTTTTCTCTTTCTTTCTTACTTCACTCTGTATAATAGGCTCTAGGTTCATCCTCCTCATTAAAAGTGACTCAGATGCATTCCTTTTCATGGCCAAATAATATTCCATTGTATGTATGTACCACATCTTCTTTATCCATTCATCTGTCAATGGACACCTAGGTTGCTTTCATGTTCTAGGTATTGTAACTAGTGCTGCAATGAACAATGAGGTACATGTGTCTTTTGTAATTTCAGTTTCCTTAGGATAAATGCCTGGAAGTGGGATTGGTGGGTCATATGATGCTCTTATTCCTAGTTTTTTAAGGAATCTCCATGCCGTCTTCCATAGTGGCTGTATCAATTTACATTCCCACCAACAGTGCTAGAGGGTTCCTTTTTCTCCATACCACCTTAAGCATTTATTGTTGTAGACTTATTGATGATGGCCATTTTGACTAGTGTGAGGTGATACCTCATTGTAGTTTTGATTTGCATTTCTCTAATAATGAGCTATGTTGAGCATTTTCTCGTGTGTTTATTAGTCATCTGTATGTCTTCTTTGGATAAATGTCTGTTTTTGTCTTTTGCCCACTTTTTGACTGGGTTGTTTGTTTTTCTGGTATTAATTTGTATGAGCTGCTTGTATATTTTGGAAATTAATCCTTTGTCAGTTGTTTCATTTGGTATTATTCTCTCCCATTCTGAGGGTTGTCTTTTCACCTTGTTTATACTTTCTTTGGCTGTGTAAAAGCTTTTAAGTTTAATTAGGTCCCACTTGTTTACTTTTGTTTTTATTTCCATTACTCTAAGAGGTAGGTGGAGAAGACTTTTGAGAGTCCCTTGGACAGCAAGGAGATCAAACCAGTCAATCCAAAAGGAAATAAGCCCTGAATATCCACTGGAAGGACTGATGCCAAAGCTGAAGCTCCAATACTTTGGCCACCTGATGCAAAGAGCTGACTCATTGGAAAAGACCGTGATGCTGGGAAAGATTGAGGGCAAGAGGAGAAGGGGACAACAGAGGATGAGATGGTTGACTGGCATCATCGACTCAATAGACATGAGTTTGAGCAAAACTCCTGGAGACAGTGAAGGACAGGGAAGCCTGGCTTCCTGCAGTCCATGAGGTCACAAAGAGTCAGACACAACTGAGCTACTGAACAACAACAGCATACAGATACATGTGCACATGTGCATGCGTACACATCTATACCTTCATTCTACATTGATTCCACTCCCCGGCTTCTTATTTTTCTTCCTCTATTCCTTATCTGTACCTCTCTTCTTTTTTTAATATAAATTTATTTATTTTAATTGGAGGCTAATTACTTTACAATATTGTATTGGTTTTGCCATACATTGACATGAATCCACCATGGGTGTACATGTGTTCCCCATCCTGAACCCCCTCCCACCTCCCTCCCCATCCATGTATATTATCATATGTGAAACGAATCGCCAGTCCAAGTTCGATGCATGATACAGGATGCTTGGGGCTGGTGCACTGGGATGTACCTCTCTTCTTCCACAGTGAGAACCATGACTCCCAACAATGACACATTCAGTCATTTGCCCCAGCCTATAATATAGCAAAGTTCCTTCATACTTCCCAGCACCATAAACAAACCTGTAGGAGCTTGGGCCTCTAGGCAGTTCCCCTTGGTTCTCCAACCTTTCCCAAGAGTGAAGGTAAATAGTCAAATAAGCTTAAAATAATTTTTAAAAATAGTGTTTATGAATTACTTAGTGTTTTATTTCCTCCTCATTGTGGTTATGGTATTCAGCTGACATCCAATCAGGTTCATTTGTTTTCAGTTCTAGGGTTTTTCCCTCCTTCTTATCCTTATTGATTTTGTTTTCTGAATACGAAGAACATTAGCATGATCATAAAAGTGAAAAGTGATCAAAAAGGCATATTCAGAAAAATATATCTACACCTTCCTCACACACCTCTTCTGCTCCATTTCCTTATAGATAACCAACTTCTTTGTTTTCTGTATTATCCTTTCCTTGTTTCTTTTTGTAATGATTAGCAGATGTATATATATTTCCTTATTTCCCCTTCCTTATTATACAAAAGACACCATACTCTATATTCTCTTTGCACTTTCCTTTTTCCACTTAAGCATAACTCTTGTCTTTTCTCTTGAGTGAATTTTAGGATTTTATCTTTACCTTTGATAGTCTACACTTCCACAACAGTGTAGAGTGGTTGAGGATGTGTTTTCTTTTTTCTTAAACC
The DNA here is from genome assembly GCF_003369695.1 of Bos indicus x Bos taurus. NCBI lineage: Eukaryota > Metazoa > Chordata > Mammalia > Artiodactyla > Bovidae > Bos > Bos indicus x Bos taurus. The sequence continues at coordinate 108,667,636 of NC_040105.1, read as the reverse complement.
TTACTTGACTGTTGGTAAGCTGTTGAAATTTGAGGACTTGTATCTTGATTCAAATCTGGAAAAATTTTAACCATTGGCTCCTAGAATATTTGATCTCTCATATTCACTGGTCTTTCTAATTGGATATCCTATTTAATTTTGGAGGGCCTTGACTGATTATCATCCATGCCTCATTGTCTCCCTGTGCTATGCTTTAGGGGCAAGAAGTTTCTTGTTATATTAATATTTCTCTCTTAGGGACTGAAGTGGCCCCTGCCTCAAAATTCCTATGTTGAAGTCCTAGTGCTCAATACCTCAGAAGGTAACCCTATTTGGAGACAGGGGCTTTACAGAGGTAATCCAGTTAAAATAAGGTCCTTGGGATAGCCCTAATATAATATGACAGGCACATTTATAAAAGGGGACACTTGGAGATGCAAACACACACGGAGGAAAGACAACATGAAGACACAGAGCACAGACGGCCTCTCCAATCCCAGAAGAGAGGCCTGTAACAAACCCTCCCTCACGGCCATCAAGGAGGAACCGACCCTGCCCACACCTGGATCGTAGACTTCCAGCCTCCATGACTGGGAGACAATATGTTTCTGTGGCTTAAAACTACCCAGTTTGTGGTACTCCGTTCCAGCAGCCCCAACAAACTTATCCCAAAACAACAGTTCTCTTCAACTCTGTCTGCTCCACTACTTGACAAATGAGATTTTCTTCCAGTAGCCATTTTAAATTTCTAAGCTCTTACCTTAGTCTTTCTTCTATGTCTTCCTGCCTTTGTTTTATGACATCCTGATCTTGTCTTAAGGGTGCTATTTCTTCCTTTATCTCTTTGACATGATGGAGGACTCTCTGGCAGGGCTTTGAGCTTCTTGGTGTGGTTTATGGTTTCAGTCTGGGAGTTCATCCTTAGAGGGAATCATCTCCACAGGAGTTCCGAGCGTGGCTGATGCTTGCCTGGTCTGGCAGTTGCTTTGTTAGTCTCTTAGCTCAGGAGGGTATCTCCCCGCTTGCAGGTGATGCTTATCCCAGCTGTACGTCACAGATGATGCTGGCTGGGCGTTCAGTACTCCCTTTCTAAACTATTCACTTTTGGCTTCCATCCCCAACTCTTGTCCAGGTCATTAATGGCCTCCAAGGTATAAAATCCAATAGACACATTTATGTCCTCATTTCAGTCAGTCTCTCAGCAGAATTCAACACTGGTGGAAACTTTCCCTCCTGGAAGCACTATTCTCTTGGCTTCTGTGACACCACACACTCCCAGTTGTACTTTTAGCTTTATCTTCCTACCATTCTCCCCCATGTTCACTCCATTCTGGCCTTACTAGCCTCCTTTCTATTCTTACCACATGGCCTTTGCACTGTTTCCTCTGCCTGGAACACTCTTCTCCCACACAGCCACATAGCTCATATCTTAGACTGGACTTCCCAGAGCAGACCCTAAAATGAGGATTTAAGTAAAAGTGGTTTATTTAGGAAGTCATCCCAGGAAGACCACTGGGAGAATGGGGAAGTGAGGCAAGGAAGGAAGGATGTCAGCACTGTGGGCAAGGGGATCGCAAGCCTGAGATGCAAGACAGCTGAGGTATTTATTCTCCAGCTCCCAACTGTCATTACCTGAGGGCTGCTTTCAGGAGCATTGACCCTCACACCTCCAGCCAGCCCCTTGATCACAGCCTGGCAGGATCCTGAGCAGAGGACAAGCCAAGTCCAAATACCTAACCCAGGGATTGAGTAAAGTTGCTCAGTCATGTCTGACTCTTTGCAATCCCATAGACTGCAGCATGCCAAGCTCCTCTTTCCATAGGATTTTCCAGGCAAGAATACTGGATTGGGTTGCCATTCCCTTCCAGGGGATCTTCCTGACCCAGGGATCGAACCCAGGTCTCCTGCACTGCAGGCAGACTCTTTACCATCTGAGCCACCAGGGAAACCCAGTGACCGGGAGATAACAAACGTGTGCTATTTTAAGCTGCGAAGTTTTTAGTCATCTGTTATGGGGCAATGGAAAACAGATACCTGGGGACTTCCCTGGTGGTCCAGTTGTTAAGACTTCATGTTTCCAATGCAGGGGGTGTGGATTGAATCCCTGGTTGAGGAACTAACATCCCACATGACTTGGGGCCAAAAAAAGCATAAAACAGAAACAAGATGATAACCAATTCAAACAGTCTTATGGACTCTGTGGGAGAGGGAGAGGGTGGGAAGATTTGGGAGAATGGCATTGAAACATGTAAAATATCATGTATGAAACGAGATGCCAGTCCAGGTTCGATGCACGATACTGGATGCTTGGGGCTAGTGCACTGGGACGACCCAGAGAGATGGTATGGGGAGGGAGGAGGGAGAAGGGTTCAGGATGGGGAATACATGTATACCTGTGGTGGATTCATTTTGATATTTGGCAAAACTAATACAATTATGTAAAGTTTAAAAATAAAATAAAATTTAAAAAAAAAAATTTAAAAAAAAGGAAAAGAGGGCTTCCTTAGTGGCTCAGTGGTAAAGAACCTGCCAGCCAAGCAGGCGACAGGGGTTCCATCCTTGATCTGGGAAGATCCCACATAGCGCAGAGCAGCTAAGCCCATGCGCCACAATAATAAGCCATGCTGAGTCTGTGCTCTGGAGCCCAGGAGCCACAACTACTGAGGCCACATGACACAACGACTGAAGCCCCTGTGCCCTAGAGCCTGCGCTCTGCAACAAGAGAAGCCGTCACAATGAGAAACCAGCATCAGCCCAACCAGACGGTAGCCAATAGTCTTCACAGCAACAAAGACCCAGCAGAGCCAAAAATAAATGTAAATAAATAAATTTTTTGAGAACGAAAACACACACCTGTTGTAGAGAGCTGATTGGTGGCCCTCCCCCCAAAAAAGGACATATGCACATGGAACCTGGGAACGTGAGCTTATTTGGATGAAAGAGCCTTTACAATGGTGATGACAGGAATGATCTCAGTATGTGATCATTCCAGATGAAGGTGGACCCTAAATCCAATGACTGAGTTCACAGAAGAGAAGACAGACACAGACGAGAAGCCACATGGAGGGATTGAAATGACACGGCTACAAGCTGGCAGATTGGCCTGAGACAGATTCTCCCTCAAGGCCTCTGGAGGGAACCAAGTCCGCCCACACCTGATCTCAGACTTCTCCCTCCAGAACAGGGAAAGAATGCATTTCCATTGCTGTTAGCCCGCCCTCCCCCGACCCCAGTTCTTGGCCCTTTGTTATGGCAGCCCCATGAAAGCCATACCCTTGTAAGTGCACCAAGCAGCAGTGCCCAGGGAAGAAAGTGACGGAGTTCCAGAGTCCAGGCTTGATCCTAAGGAAAAGGAAGGCTTTGAACACAGAGGAGATGCATGAAAGAATACAGAGGATGGGCTGTGTCCATCTGAGGAGCAGTGTTAGCTCTGGTGACTTTTGTGTGCAGAAGGCTGAGGGGACATTGAAGAGCTGAGACTGATTCTGCTGCTGGTGTGGGCCTCTATGATGAGGGCTGCAGGGAGGCCGCCCAGTGGCTTTAAGCAGCTGAGGGCAAGATGCGAGTGGCATGTGCCAAGGATCCCTCTGCTGCTGGGCAGAGAAGGGTTTGGAGGAGACCAACCTGGATGCTGGGAGAGCCAGAGGGGACAGTCCCCATTGTTCAGAGGACAGAGCAAAAGGGAAGGAAATGGGAAAGAGGACACTCGAGGATGGAGCCAGTGAGACCAAGAGAAGGTAAGGCTGGCAGAAGAGACAAAATCAAAGTGAACACAGAGCCTCTCTGCGACCAAAGAAGGGTCTCAGTTTCACAATGAGGTAGACTTTGCTCCATGCTCAATAACCCAAAGAAAGTGGGAAGCGCAACCACAGCAGAAAACCAGAGTGTGCCCCTGGCCCCCCAACTGTTTGAATCATCAGGTGGTCTTCAATGGACTGACCAATCCATCAACTTGTCCCTCTTAGGTGACTGCAGTGACCCTTCCCTCTGTAGGCTGATTCTGAGCTCATTAGACCCCCAGCTGGGCCAGGGCCTTTCCAGTTCTTCTCAGTTTCTGAATAAGCATATTGGAATTCTAGGTACAAGGGACTCAGCTGTTACAGGAGTTGAGTCTTCTAGGCCAGTTTCGCACGTCTTACATTCCTTTTGGATTGCGCTGAAAATCCCCGGCAGACTGTAGAATTTTCCAGAGAGGGCAGGCTCTGCCCCAGTGTGCTCCCAAGGCTTCTGCACCTCTTGTAACTGCTCAGACCCTTGTAGCCAAGGCCAGTGAACCTGTGGTGGCCCCTGGGAGATGTCCACATTCTAACCCCTGGAGCCTGTGGATGGAGCACTTTGCAGACATGCTTGAGCTCAGGACCTTGAGATGGGGAGAAGACTCTGGGTGATCTGGGTGCACCTTAACTGCAATCTTCTGCATCCTTATAAAAAGGATCTGAACAACAGAAGTGAGAAGGCACTGTGATGGCAGCAGAGAGAGAGTTGAAACTGCTCTCCTGCTGGCATTGACGATGGAAGGAACCACAAGCCGAGGAGTGCAGGAGTTTCTCCAGAGGCTGGAAAAGATCATGAAGTGGATTCTCCCCTAGAGCCTCCAGAGGGAGCACAGCCTCGCTGACACCTTGATTTTGACCCAATGAAATTGAGTTTGTTTTTCTGATGCCCACCCCCACCCACCAGCCGACTGTATAAACTCCTTGGGCACAGGCTCCTCCTCAAGTCCTGAGAGGGGCGCTAGCAATATTGTAGCTGTAATTTTATGTTCTTTCCCTTGTAGCTCAGCTGGTAAAGAATCCGCCTGCAATGCAGGAGACCTGAGTTTGATCCCTGGGTTGAGAAGATCCCCTTGACAAGGGAAAGGCTACCCAATCCAGTATTCTGGCGTGGAGAATTCCATGGGGTCACAAAGAGTCAGACACAACTGAGCGACTTTCATGTTTCACGTTTCTTAAAGACGACAGCCCTCCAAATTGCATGAGCTTTAAGCCCTGCAAACATTGGATCCACTTGTGGCCAAGCACCCACTGGTACTTGGAATGAAACCCTCATAAATGGCTCACTGAGGTTGGCAGAATTCCTCCTCTGAGCCCTCTTCTGCATGAGGCCTCAATCTTGGCTGAGAAAGACTTGAACAAAACACTGACATAGTTTTGAACAGCTTGAATCTGCCTCCCTGGGATGACTCTAGCCTCCTTAAAGTGCCTGCCTGAGAAAACTCAAGGCTGGCCAAAGAACTTGCAGTTTTCTCCAGCCTGTGCCTAAAGATGGGTCTTATTTCCCAGCCTGTTTGGGAGGGCAGGAGCCTAACTTTGAGAAGTACCAGTTAGAGAACCCATGCAGGTTTCATGTGGATCAGCCTCTCCTTAAAATGCCCAGTCCACTCTGTATGGATTGGAGTTGCATTGAGTTCATGCTGGGCTCTTTTCCCCACTGCAGTAGTAGATGATTAATTAGCATCTGTTCTTTTGCCGCTTCAACTAGGGTTAGGCTTTGATTTTCTCTGACCAACCCCAAGTCCCATCCCCTGGGGTATCCTCCCTGTGCGATGCTCCAGCCTCCAAAGTTGATGGGCCACCATGCCCATCACTGGGTTATGTTCTAGGTCACAGGTGACTTCAAGAAAGAGAAATTATCCCCAGTAGACCTGACCTAATCCCATGAACCCCTTAAATCTGGGCCCAGCAGCCAGAGATCAGGAAGTTAAAGATTCAAAGCACAAAAGGGATTCAAGAAGAAGGAAATTCTCCTGCTGGCTTTGGAGATGGAGGAGGCCTTGGCGAGCTGAGAGCAGTTCCCAGCTGATAGCCAGTGAGGGAACAGGGACCTCATTCCTATAGCCACAAGGAGCTGAACATGCCAATGGCTTTGATGAGACTGCAGAGTAGAAGGCAGCCTGGTAGTTGTAATTTTATGTTCTTTATGCACCTCCAATGCAACTTGAGAACCCAGCTACATCATTCCTAGAACTTCTGACTGATAGGGCTGTGAGCTGAAAAGTAGGTGGTATTGGTGAAGGCCACTGAGTTTGTGGTAATTTGTTACACAGCCATAGCTAACTAATACACTTGTCACTCATGATGTGGCACCTAGCTGAAACACATGCCTGCAGCAGGCTAACATTCAAGAGAAGGGTCGCTGCTCCTTCTCTTCCTGTAGATTGTAGAACAAAAGTCACTTTCTCGGGGCAAGTTTTCTGCCCTTCTCCTCCTAGACTATATTTGGACGCTGTTCTGTACTCAGGGAACCTGGCACTTTCCTACACAGCTCTTTGTCTCCATTTGTAAGTGGCCATTTAACTATGAGGTGACTTTCCCATGTCTGGGTTTTGACATCCATGAGGGCAGGGAGCTGTGTCTCAGCAGCTAGCAGGCCCACAGTTAGTGCTCAATAAATGGGATGGATCAGCAGCCACATGGGAGGCAGGGGTGTTGAGGAGGTGGTCAGGGGCAGCCCCTGTCTTCCAGGCAGTGAAGAATAGGAGCCCGGAAGGGGCTGGGCTTGTGTTCTCTCCCATCAATGTCACAAGAGGGGGTGGTGGGGAGGACAAAATGAGGAGGTATGGGCCCAGTGAGGGCACTTGGCTGTTGCGGGGAGGGGTGGGCAGACCCAGAGTGTGCCCACAAGAGCAGAGAACCAAGGGGGCGAGGGGTGCAGACAACAGGGATAGTTGAGACGCATTTGACTGGAAGGATCAGACTGTATACACAGGCGGAGGCATGCAGGTACATGGAGTGACTCTGAAGGGCAAAAAAGATGGGGGGACAGGAGTGTAAGATGACAGCCCCTGGAGGCACACCTCGGCTGAAGCAGGAGGTGAAGGAGAGGAGGGTGAGGGCTAGAGGAGGCCATGGCAGAGGGGCTGGGGAGGAACCTGAGGGAGAGTGTGGAGGGCAGTGCAGGGTAGGGGTGCGAGGCCCAGGGACCTGGCACTGTAGCACCAACCAGCAAGAGCGGCAGGTGAGGCTGGTGGTTTCAGCTGTAGCCAAGATTTCCAAATGGACCTCGGGGGTCCAGGTGGAGATTGTAGGGCCCAAAGGTAGCTCTCACTGTCCCTTATCAAACTCTGGGTTCCCAGGTCAGCCAGAGTGGTTGCTCCATGGATGTGCGTGACCTAAAACAGCACCTACTGTGTGTAGGCCAAGGGCTAGGAGCTGGGGTGTTTGGTGGTGGCAACGTATTCCCTGGTCTGACAGAGCTCATTGTCATGAAAGGGCAATGGGCATCTCTCCAGGAAGGAAGTGGGGTCATGATGTAACGGTTATGGCGAAGGGAGCCTTAGTTTGGGTCACAAGTACCACACAAGGCCTTGGCACATGAGTCCCACTTCCAAGGAACCCCCTTTCCTGCCCCTTGCTGCCGGTCCTTCAGGTGACAGATTCAAGGTCACCTGCTCAGAGCACCTTCCTTGAATCCCCCTGCCCCTGCCCTATTCATCTCTATCCTGTCTGTTCGCTTTGGAGCACTCCGCCCTGTCCATTCTTTTCCAGCATGTGAATGGGACCTTCCATGAGCGTCCAGGTCCCTGAGCCCATCCTCTGGGCTCTCAGGTACTCCAGAACCCAGGCTGGTGCAGGCCAAGCCTTGGTGAGTGCTGGCAGACTAAGTGTAGGGAGGGGTTGTAAAGATGAAATGAGGTGAGGGGTGGAAAAATGCCCAGCGTCGCATCTGCTAGAAAGTGCTTTTGGCATTTCCTTGAACTGTGAGATCCGAGCGGAATGTCAGTTTCAGAAAGTTGGTAACCACAGCAGTGGAGTTGAGAGTGTTTCCCATCAGGCAGGCTTTGATCACTTGACCACGTGGCTCCAGAGGTTGCCTCCAGCCCTTCCTGGGCACCCCTGTCCTGAGTCACGGGAATCCCTAAGTTAGAACACATCTTTCCATCAGCAGAGCTGCTGATCAAGGACAGATCTTGTCGCCCCTGGCCACCCTCCCAGCCTCTGCCCCTGGAGCTCTGCTTACTGACTGAGCACCAGTTCAAGGCATCAGGCAGAACCCTTGGCCCCAGAAGCCCAGAGGAGGCCCGTCTCACAGTCTTTCTTTCCTGGAGCTACAGCTTGGGGCCCGCCACCCTCTACATTTCACATCGTCTTCACAAACACGTCCTGCATTAGATACCAGAGAAATGGCCACCCCCTCATGCACCCTAACTTGAATCAGGGCCAAGGGAGGCCCCATGACATTTGAGGGCTGCAGGGAACATATATTTTTGAAGACTCACTAACCCAGCATGGTTACCTGTGTGTTCTTACTGATCATGATGGATGGGAAGCCACCCAGGACCTGGCATTACACTTTGTGTTTCCTTTTGTCCTGGTGGCCTTTTTTAAAAATGTCGCTTCTCACTGTTTACAATAGCTATGACATGGAAGCAACCAAGATGTCCATCAGCAGACGAATGGATAAGAAAGCTGTGGTACATATACACAATGGAATATTACTCAGCTAGTAAAAAAAATGCATTTGAATCAGTTCTAATGAGGTGGATGAAACTGGAGCCTATTATACAGAGTGAAGTAAGTCAGAAAGAAAAACACCAATACAATATTAATGCATATATATGGAATTTAGAAAGATGATGACCCTATATGCAACACAGCAAAAGAGATACAGATGTAAATAACAGACTTTTGGACTCTGTTGGGAGAAGGCAAGGGTGGGATGATTTGAGAGAATAGCACTGAAACATGTATATTACCATATGTGAAATAGATCACCAGTCCAGGCTCAATGCATGAGACAGGGTGCTCAGGGCTGGTGCACTGGGATGACCCTGAGGCATGGGATGGGGAGGGAGGTGGGAAGGGAGTTCAAGATGGGGGACACATGTACACTCATGGCTGATTCATGTGAATGTATGGCAAAAACCACTACAACATTGTAATTAGCCTTCAATTAAAATAAATTAATTAATTTTTTAAAAATGTCATTGCTGTGGGAACCCATTACCCAAGTTCAAACACATGGCACTGCCTTGGGATAGACACCAGGAGGGATGTGAAGCTGCCATCCCAAGTTCTGACATCAAGAGCAGCAGTAAGAGGGTGTGAAGTCCACCCCCTCCCCTCTACCAGCCCTCCCAATGTGGACCACACATGCACACACACACTCCAGTCGCCAAGCCCTCCCTGACTGTGACCAGGCAGTCTTCTGGCCCTCCTTGCTGCTCGTATTCTCTTTCCACCATTATCTCCCAGAGGCCAACATCCAGTCGCCTCCATGGGGCCAAGGGTAGCACAGGGGGCATACCCAGATAGTGCAAGGTGGCGTTCACTTTCTTGAAGACCACAGCCCATGGGCTTATGAGGCCCTATGGCCCTGGAGCTGAGCTGAGACCCACTGACTGCGTGGTAGTCCCAGCCCCATGCTTACCAAATCAGAGAGGGCCGTGCTACCCCATTCAGATTTCAGGAAGCCAGAGATGACACCCAGGAGGTAGGAGGCAACTGACATTTGGCCTTGGGCCTAGAAATTAGAAACATGATCAAATCTTAAGCTATAAGGTTTTGTTCCACAACCTCCTTTCATCAGAGCTGTTCTATCTGAGACCCACCCGTGGCAGGTGGCCACCTGGCTCCCACAGTGAGCCTGACTTGGAGCACACAGAGCTTGTTTACAAAGGGCAGAATGGCTTGTGTGTGTTTGCAGACTGAACTAAGCTCCCACAGGAAGGTCAGGTAGGATGGTCCTCTTGTGACACATGGCTTTATCAGTGGCACCATGTGCCTGGGGGCTTCCCTGATGGCTCAGTCAGTAAAGAATCCATCTGCAATACAGAAGACCTGGGTTCAATGCCTGGGTCAGGAAGATCCCCCAGAGAAGAAAATGGCAACCCGCTCCATATTCTGGTCCGAAAAATCCCACAGACAGAGGAGCCTGGAGGGCTCCAGTCCATGGAGGTGCAAGAGTCAGACCCCACTTAGCAACTAAATCACTACCACCATGTGCCTGGCTGGCTCTGTGTGGCAAATTACTTATGTCAAACTTACGATGGACTCTGTGCCTCTTAAGGACATGAGTTCCAGACTCCACTGGGATTAAAGCCTATTTCATGATGCAGAATCACCATGTCCCAGTGACAAGGAAGCTCGGCAGGCAGAGCCCTAGCAGGCTGCATGTGGTTTTCCTCGTAAATCCCATCTCCCGTGTCAGATGAGTAGTCTGCTGTTGCCGTGGTGAATTGGTATTATACTGTGACCTTGATTCTGAGCAAAAATGTACGTTGCCTTGACCGTGATTACACAAAACTGGTTGTCTAGGAAACAGCACAGTTCCAAGAACAGGAAGGGCTAGATCATTTGGGACTTTGACTGGAAGCCACACAGGGTTACCTTGTATCCAGGGGCATCTCAGCTTTCCTCAGGGGGCCTCTCGTCCTCGTGTTTCTATATGTGACACAGAGAGAGGGAAGGGGGCAGGGAGCAACACAGAGGCAGACAGAAAAGGGGGAGAGCTAGCCTGCCTCTGCCCCCCAGGAAGTTTCAAGCCACTAGAAGCCTCTCCAGCTGTGGATACAAGTGAAGGGGCTTGCAGCGCCCTCTCCCATCTCTGACTGGGATGCTGCTGGAGAGGGGAGTGACGTTCCTCAATGCTTTTGGCCTCCTGCCTATTTGCTATCACTCGACAGAGCTTCAGAGCTGGGAAGGTCACCCCAGGCTCTGGGACATTACTGCTTCCCATCGAGGGTGTCTGGTTCCACCTGTGAGAAGCTCACACACACACACACACACATATACACACACACAGCACACCCAGCACACCCAGGGCAGATGGATGTAGCTGAACTGCACATGGTCTCAGAGATGTCTTCCCAGGGCAGCTGTGAAAGCTGCCTTGACCTAGAAAGAAGCCTTGGAGGAGGGCTGCTACCCACCTGTGGGAACAGATGCCAGTGTGGCAGGGGAGGCAGTTTCCAGCTGGGCACACTGAGTGAGAACCCAGCAGAGGCTGCCCATGGGGGCATGGCCTCCTCCACCCCAGCACCTTCCCCTCTTCCAACCCAACCAAGGAACAGCCCAGGTTAGGAGCACATCCCCCGCCCCTGGGTACACACACGTGCTGATCACGAACCCCCATCAGTGCCCAGGCTGAAAACCTCTCCCTCATCCTTGACTCCTCTTCTTCCTCAACCAGGAGCCCACGCCCCTCTCCAGGCAGTCAGGAATTCCTGTTCTCTCAGCCCCTCCTTGGATCCCCCGGTCCAGCCATCCCTCCCTCTCCACTCTCCCTGACAATGACTCCCGGCCCAGGTCCCATCCTCCATCACCTGACAACTGCACACAGGACAGGTACCATCAATACTTCTCAAATACATAACTGAGGAGGCCTCGCTTTACTGAGATATCCACTTTATGGCTGTAGTCCAGAACCAAACCTGAGACATCTCTGAGGTGTGCCTGTTCTACACTAATTTGACTGGGGGCAAAGAAAAAGAAATGGCAAGACCCTTTAACTTGTACTAAATGCTTCTTTCGAAGGAGTATTAGTTCCTAAAAGATCTCACAAAAGTTAAAGAGTAAAATTCTGAAGAATGCTAAGTTTTCTGAGATATTTGAAGGATTATGTTTAATGGTATCTTCCAACACAGTATCCAATGACTCTTGGCTCTAACAGATGAAGAAATCATTTCACCATCTTCCTCCTGCCCTCTCGGTTCTCCACTTCTGGTTTTGGTTAGATTATTACTTTTACATCGTCAAGGTTTCAAAAATTTGCATTCTGTCCTATAGTAGGACAATGATTAATGCATAATTCCACAATTATGGAATATTAGTTCTGCATATAGATGGATTAAGTGATCAGGATAGTTCCTTCCATCTCCAAGGTCTTGATTTCAGTTTATCTTTTAGTTGGCTAGCCTTTGTTGTTCAGTGGTAATTTCAACTTTCTGCTTTTAGACTTGAAGGAAAAGTTGGACAAATGGAGCATTCTCAGAGCAAACTGCCTGTTCCTCAAAAGTTTAGAAAACTTTCCCCACTGGCATCCAGCATTGAGAATTGATTACGAGATGTCTAAGGCCAGCGTGACTTCTCCCAGGAAGATATTCTTCTCTTGATTGTTCTCTTTTCTAGAAAACCCATTATATATGTACTTCATCTCCTTTGCTGCCTCCCAGACTATCGTCTGCTCTGCAATCTTCTCCTCTCTCGCATTTTATATTGTGTGACTTCTTCAAGCCTTAATGCTATGTCCCCACATCGTCACTATGTATGTGGTCACTTTGGTCACACTGACTTGAATTGCTCTCACTGTGGCTTTCATCTCAGCAATATTTTTATTTTTTCTTTCCATTCTTTTCTGAACTCTGCTACCTTTCTTTCATTTCCTTCTGCTTTCTAATCATCCCTTCTTTGAACTCTACATCTCTTCTTCAAATTTTATCTTGAGAAATCATGTTTTCTGAAACTTCTTTGAGTTTTGGCAGGGGTTGTTTTCTGTTTTTGTCTAGAGTCTCCCTATATTTTTCAGGTATTAATGATTCCCTTTATGATGTGCTTTTCTTCTATTTGCTCCCATTCCTTTCCTCCTCTTATTATTTTTGTAATTGGTGCTGTTTCCATGTTATGAATAGGACTCATGTTGGGCTGTGAATGCCCTGGCTTTTGCCAACATGTCCACATCATCTCCCTGGGTCTCTATAGTGACATTCCATGGCTTCAGTGCTCTGTGTCCTTAATTTTCCTTGATCTAACAAGACCTTCCAGATTGACCCTGGACTTTGGGGCAGTCTGATTCCTCCTCCACTTCTGAGAAGGCATTGCTGGCCCCGTTTGCTCCCTACACCTGTGCAGACATAGCAGTGTTTGGCTGGAGAGCTTCCTAATTTAATGCCTGGGGATGTAGCTGTTCTTCTCTTTGAAGCCAGGCTAGCCTATCATTTTTCTGTGAAACTAGGTGGAGGGGTGGGAACCCAATGTTTGGAAGAATTTCCTTTCTTAGGTCGTATCTACCACAGGCAGCTAAGACTCAGGCAGGAGCACAAAGCACCTGGTTCCACCAGCTCCCTGACTCTGGACTGGGGAGGAGCCCAGGCTGGAAAGGCCTCGCCTATCCAAGCTGAGAGCTTCTCTGTGGGGAAGAATATGGGTGGAGACGACTGTCCGCCTGCCCTGCCCTCTGCCAGCCATCATACTTGTGAGATCACATGCAATGTGTCTGTTAACATCACACTAGGTCACTGGGAGATGTGTCATGGCCAGGAGACAGCCCTCAGCTGGCTGCCTCTCAGGGGCCCCAGGAGGGAGCTGAAGACAAGCACAGAAGGAGATGTCAGCTCTCTAAACACAGCTGGATGTGGAGAATGGGCTCTAGCCCTTTGATGAGCAAGTTGAGACTCTTAGGAAGTTCCAAGTCTGAGCAGTTCCTTAAACTTGGACCCAGGGCATTAGGTGGCAGACTTTCTCAGCCACCCAAAAAGAAGTTAAAGAAAAAGTAGCCAGAAGTAACTGCTGAAAGGCAAAGACAGACTGCAAGTTGCCCAGGAAGACAGAGCAGAGCAAGGTGCAACAAAGAGCCAGCAAGCCTGTGGTCAACCCTGACCTGGGACCCTAAAGAGCAGGGCATTCTGGGAAAACTAGTTGCAGTTCAGCCCAGGGGACATGGTACACTTGACAAGTGCTGTCTCCCCATTATAGATGCCTCACTGTTTTCTCCGGGCTTCCCTCATAGCTCAGTTGGTAAAGAATCTGCCTGCAATGCAGGAGACCCTGGTTCAATTCCTGGGTTGGGAAGATCCACTGGAGAAGGGACAGGCTACCCACTCCAGTATTCTTGGGCTTCCCTTGTGGCTCAGCTGGTAAAGAATCTGCCTGCAATGCGGGAGACCTGGGTTCAATCCCTGGGTTGGGAAGATCCCCTGGAGAAGGGAACGGCTACCCACTCCAGTATTCTGGCCTGGAGAATTTCATGGACTATTCAGTCCATGGGGTCGCAAAGAGTCGGACACAACTGAGCGACTTTCACTTTCCTTTCACTTTCACTGTTTCCTCCACCCCTCTCCACTGCTCCTCTATACGAACCTGCAAACATTGGCCTTCTACCTCAGAAGCACATGTGTGCACTCGGGTCCCCAAGGCCCCCCTCCCCAGCCCTGAGGGCACCTGTCTCCATGGGCACCAGAGGGCAGGACTGAGTGGGAGGATCACTGCAGGGAAACTGCTGGGGCCCAGCCTCTTGGGGACCCAGCGGAGAAGCGTCGCCCTGCAGCTGTGGCAAGATTCTCGGGCGGCCCAAGATGGCAGAATGCACCAGACGTCAAGATAGGCAGTTTACATGAAGATGATGGACACGGTCTCCAGCCTGAAGCCTTCTGAAAGCCAGGGCTTTGGGGCCTGCCAGACGGCCACCAGGACACAGGTTCACAAGGTCCCTCCACGCCACCCTGAGCCCAGATTCCTGCTCACCTGGAAGTCGTTGGCTCCCTGCGGGACCTGGCTGCTGGCTGAGTCCCTGGAGCCCTGCTCTGGTGAACTTGTCCCTTAAAGCCCAGCGTGGCTACTGAGATGTGTCCACAGAGCAAGACTAAGGCCCCCACACCAAGGCCCCTGTGGAGGAGCTGCTCAAGGCCAGTTCTTCAGTGCCCCCAAGGGTCAGATACCAAGTTGCACCCACCCCCAAGCATCCACTCATAGCTGAGTCTCAGGGGCTATTGGCTGAATACTGTCTCCCCCTCTGCACACAGGGACTGGACTGGGACCGAGATGGGCCAGGGGACTGCAGGGGGCACCAGCAGGATCTCCACGGGGCTTAGGGAGGGTGTCCACACGGTGAGCTGCCACCCCTTGCCAGCAGAGCTGTGGACATGGCCCTTCCCACTAGAAAGGGTGTGTCAGGGAGTGGCATGCCACCCAGCAGGCCTCCACCAGCTGCCCCAGGTCCCGGCAGGGCCAGAAGGGGCTATGCCAACGTGGGCTTGGACTGCAAGGCAAATGAAGGGCGGAGGGAGACAGAGAGGGAAATGTGAAAGGCGATGTCAAGGTCTGTAGAGATGTCTCTGGCCACCCCATTTGAGACTTGAGTAAAGTACCCGAAGCTTTGGGGAATGGGGACGGTGGCACACTGGGGACAGGGGCTCCCCCTACAGCCAGTCTGCTTGGCACCCTCAGTTGGCTGGAGTCAGCTGACATCTTCTTCCTCCAGCTCACAGGGAAGATGGAAGCCAGTGGAAGTCTCAAGCTCCAGTCAGCAAAGGTGATGTGGCCTGAGAAATAAGCCCTTCCATGCCCACACTCGCTCACACATATATGTAGCCACACACACACTCACACATGCTCAAACATGTTCACATCAACCCTACACACTCACACTACACAATCACACACACTCACAAAAATTCCACACAGTCACATATACCCACATATGCACCACACAAATGCACACACATACTGAAGCATTGCCTGGAGATTCCAAATCCCAGGGCCTCCCCCAGGGGCTCACAGGCTCCTCGCCACTGGCAATCAGCCCTCCCAGGCAGCAGGAGGCACCAGTTGGACATGCACACTTGTGTGCCCTGCCACTGACCACAGACTGTGGGCTCTGCTCTTGCCATCAGCCTGGCTCCCCCTCAGACTTCAGTTCCAAGAGACAAGAGGTGAAGACCCACCCTTTGTACCTCTGCCTGGTTTGCCCTAGACTTGCCGTTGGGGCATCAGCCCCAGCTTTCCAACTCCGGCCACTCGGCAGGCACCTGCTGTCTGGGATCCTTTCGGCAAGTGTCACTGGGCGGCCTTCGTATCACTGACAGACTTTAGCCATCACATCTCATTGTGGCCAGTGGGAGCACAAAGGGAATTAGCCAAAGGATGCCTGGGGTCCCATCGGCATTCAGAGAGAGCTGGAGATCCAGGCCCAGAGGCTTTGCAGAAAGGAACAAGGTTCTAAATCATGCCACATGATTTAGTGCTGGACAGGCGAGGACACCCCTCTGGCCCCCTCCTTCCCACCACTTCCCAGGTGGCACTAGTGGTAAAGAATCTGCCTGCCAATGCAGGAGGCACGAGATGCAGATTTGGTCCCTGGGTCCGACAGCTTCCCAGTGCCCTTAGTGTCAGGCCAGTTTCCCCCATCCCTGAACATTACCCCTTCAGAGAGCACCCCTGGCCCTCCCCATCACATGACTGGGCCTTCGCCCTTGCAGGTCTCAGTAGGCTGGTCCTGTCTTCTCTTCAAGAGCAAATTTGTTTTCAGGTGGAGGTGGTGTGGGTATGTTTGTGCCCACTCTCCCAGAAACCCTATGAGTGTCCAGGCCCAATTTTCCACTGCTAAGTGCTGTCACTGTTGTTGCACAGTGAGGTTTTCGCATTTTACAATCCCTCAGCTTAAAATACATTTGGTTTTTTTCAAAACTCTATCAGACTAATACTAGCTTTCTCACCAAGGAGGCTAGAGACCTCCGGACATGCCAGTTCCTTGTTTTGGAGCCCCACTCTGCATCCCACCTCTTGAGCGGCCCTGGGTCCCAGGCACTTGGATGCCAGGGGCACCTGCCCCCAGTGAAAAAGAAAACCAGGATCGCCGCCATCCATTTTCAAAAGACAGAGGACTATTCTGTCTCTGTCAACTATAGTTGTGTTCAAAAGACACAACTATCCCAAAATGAGAACAAACATAACCTCAAAATGTTATGGTTCACACCTATCAAATGGAAGAAAAACCCTCACCATGTCTGGGTCTTCAAAGTACCTACCCTACCCTCTCATTGCCATAGGTGCTGAGCAGGAAGCTATTTTGGCCCCCACCCCCCACCCTGCTGGGACCGCACTGCAGTGCTGACTCGGGATACTGGGCCACTGTCACTCCCCCCACCCCCGGCCCCACCCCAGCAGCCCCTCCCCTCCATTGTCCAGAGCAGAGACGAGACTCAGCTGAAACATTCAGCAAATTTTATTGAAGCGCAACACAGATTGAAACCATTGAAGACAGGGAATGACAACACAGGGAACTTCTGATGGCCACTAGAGATCACAGTCCCGCCCCCCCCCCCCCCCCCGCTCCTCCAAGAGTCCCTAACGGGGTGCCCTCCCTTCCGCCACACAGCGGCCCGCCCTCCCCCACCCTCCCCCTACCCTCTCCCTTTCCGAGGGCTTCGCGTGCAGTGTCTTGCCAGGATGGTGGGCACTGGCAATGCCCAGTCCCCTCAGGGCAGCCCCTCCCACTCAGGCCCACATGTCCTATGGCGGGCACAGGACAGTCACACAGCAGGGCATGCTGCACCAAGCCGAGAACACCAAGTCCCAAGGAAGCATGGCATGGCCCAGCAGGGCACAGGTACTGGGGGGCCTCCCGAAGCCACGCTGCGAAGCCCCAATGCAGATCTTCCTTCCTGAGGTCTTGGGGTGGTCACCGGCCAAGCCCTCGTCTGTCCCCTCATTCCCAACGGCTCCTCGGAGTGGGCTGGGGTGTCTCTGCACCACGATGGGGGGAACTGCTCAGAGAAGAACACATGCACATCTCCAGGAGACCAAGCAGAACTTGGCCTGAATCCACAATGGGGAAGCACACACTGAGCTGAGGACCATGTCTTGGCTGGTGCTGAAGCTCAGGGCATGTGGCAGGGCTCAGGGTGGCTGACCAGGTATAGGTGGGGACACCCGGCCTGGGTTCACAGGCACCTCGGGGCTCTGCGAGGGCTGGGAGGGGAGTTGATGACAGCTCAGGGATGTGTTTTGACAGGGAGGGGAGAAAGGCTGGGCCAGGGAGGCGTTCCTTGAGATCTGGGTCACTAGGTGGCCTACAGTGACACATATGGACTTCCCAGGACAGGGACCAGCCTGTCCCAGGGGATGCTGAATAGGGGACCCCTTTTGGGTGGGTGGGGAGGCCCAGGCACCATGACATGGCCCCTAATGTGGGGCCAGGAGGCTGCCTGACCTGGCCTCTCCCTGCTTCCAGGCCAGGGGCCTGGGACCTGCTGAGCCTATTGACCAGAGGAGAACCCCAGGGGGCTCATCTCCACAGCCCCTTCCTCATCTTCGGGCTCCTCTGGGATGGGCTTGAGCCCCTTCTTCGGGGGCTCCTCAGCCTCCTGGTCTCCTACCTGGGGGAGACCCTCTGGCTCCCAGCCAGGACTTCCTGGAACCACCGGGGAAGCCCCACCCACCCAGGCAGTAGGGGGACTCCAAGGGGCCTCTGAGGGTGCTGCTTGACCTAGGCCCAGGGGGCTGGGAGCCCTTCCATCTTCCTGAGTGGTCTCCCCAGGGGCAGAGGCTGCCCTGGCAGCACCACGGGCTTCAGGAGCAGCCTGGGCAACCTCGGCGCTGCTGCCAACTGCCTTACTGGCCTCTTCACGCGTTGGGAGGGCCTCGACACCACCTTCCTTGGAAAAGGCAACCTGGGCAGAGGTATCTCCACTGGCTGGGGAGGCCTCACTTCCACCTGCAGCTGCGCCCTCAGTGATGATCACATGGCCTAGGGCAGCAGCCAGGTCTCCGAGGACCCCATGGGCCTCCTCCTCCACTGGGAGCTGCTCACCCATCGCTGGGTCGGTCTCCCAGGTCTCCGTCTCCCGGATGAGCTGCAGCATCGCCACGAAGCTGGGGGGTCTTCTCTCCATCCGCATCCTCTTCAGCTTGTTCTGCATCAGGTTGTTGGGCCGGGCCCGCATGAGCACCTGCCGGGCACGCAGCTGATCTGCAATGGCTGGGTGCACAGCCCCCTTGCCCAGGGCCAACTGCAGCAGGCCTTCTAGGCGCATCACAAAGGCAAAGAGGCTCTCCTGGGGCCGCTGGGCACACATCATGAACTTCAGCCGAGCGGTCACCCGGGGATCCTTGCTCCCGAACGCCTCCACCAGCGCTGTCAGGCAATCCTGGGCTGTCAGGTTGGGATCTTCCTCCAGAAGGCTGCACAGGAGATCCAGCGCCGGACCCCCCAAGCTCTCCACCAGCCGCCTCCTCCGCTCCATCTCGGTCACATGGCGCCACAGGTACAGCATGTCGTTGGCATGATCCAGCCAGCTCTCAAAGGACTCTTCCCCTTCGTCCGGCTCTTCCATCCCGGAGAAGGTTCTCAGCTCTAGGTAGCCCATATTCTCTAGCACGGGCTCCAAGGCCAGCCACCACTGAGGGGACCGGGCCCGTGGCTCATCCATGGCTCCGGCGATGCCTGCAGCTGCAGCCTCCATGGGAACTCCTGCCTCCCCGGCTGCTCCTGCCAGGCTCAGAGATCCGGCCACACCTGCAACTCCCGTATCACCTGCCGCTCCCTCCTCATCAGATGTTCCTGCTTCATCTTCAGCTCTGGCCTCACTCTCAGCTCCTGCCTCACCGGCTACCCCGGCCTCATCTGCAGTGTCTGCTTCACCTATACCACCTGCCTCATCTGCAGCCCCTTCCTCATCTGCAGTGCCTTCCTCACCTGTACCACCTGCCTCACTGGTAGCTCGTCCCTCGAAGCCAGCTCCTGCCTGCCCTGCAGCTCCTGCCTCCCCTGCGGCTCCCTCCTCATCTGTGGCTCCCTCCTCACAGGCGGGCCCATTCTCACTTGAGGCTCCCGCCTCACCTGTGGGTCCATTCTCACCTGCAGCTCCCTCCATACCTGCAGCTCCTTCCTCACCTGCGTCTATCTCACCTGCAGCTCTCTCCTCACCTGCGTCTCCTATCTCACCTGCAGCTCCCTCCTCACCTGTGGGTCCATTCTCACTTGAGGTTCCCTCCTTTGAGGTTCCCTCCTCACCTGCTGCTCCTACCTCACCTATTCCTCCAACATCACCTGCAGCTCCCTCCTCACCTGCTGCTCCTACCTCACCTGTTCCTCCAACATCTCCTGCAGCTCCCTCCTCACCTGCTGCTACCTCACCTGTTCCTCCAACATCACCTGTGGCTTCCTCCTCACCTGCTGCTCCTACCTCACCTATTCCTCCAACATCACCTGCAGCTCCCTCCTCACCTGCTGCTCCTACCTCACCTGTTCTTCCAACATCACCTGCAGCTCCCTCCTCATCTGCTGCTCTCACCTCACCTGTTCCTCCAACATCACCTGCAGCTCCCTCCTCACCTGCTGCTCCTACCTCACCTGTTCCTCCAACATCTCCTGCAGCTCCCTCCTCACCTGCTGCTCCTACCTCACCTGTTCCTCCAACATCACCTGTGGCTTCCTCCTCACCTGCTGCTCCTACCTCACCTGTTCCTCCAACATCTCCTGCGGCTCCCTCCACACCTGCTGCTCCTACCTCACCTGTTCCTCCTACATCACCTGTGGCTCTTGCCTCACCTACCCTACCAACCACTGCTCGTCTCTGGGGCTGTGCAGGGAAATTGGGTCTATCTTGTGATTCAGCATCAGGGGCCTGGGGCAGGCAGACAACAATCCAGGGTCCCCCTTTGCCTGGTATTTGCCGGGGGATCAAGCTTCGGCTTAAATACTCAGCAAACTCGACCAAAGCAATCTTCGACCCCAGATCCTTTCTGAAGACTTTGCCCAGCACTCGGTATCTGCCCAGGGGGCCCAGGGCAGCCTGCACGGCATCCCTGAATTCTTGGTCTTCACAGTCATCTGGGATGCCCAGGAGGAGCACAGAGCGCTCCTCATTCACGCCCATCCACCTGCACCAGTCTCGAAGCAGCGCCAGTGGCTTCACCATTTTTGAGGACCTGAAGGTGGAGAAAGTGATTAAAGGGGTGTGCACAGACTTTTGAATTGTGGGAATAGGCTTATGTGTGCAAAGGGGAGAGAACAATGTTTGGGCCACACAGCCCACCCCACTGCCCCTCACAGCAGCAGCTTGGAGCACTGCCCCAACCTGTTTTGTTTGTTTGGTTTTAGGAAACTTTTCTGATAAATTAAGTGTATTTACAAAACAAGCCACAAAATTCTGTAAAACAATAAATATATATTTACAAAACAAAACATTTTCTACATTTCTGGCATCAGTTTTAGGAAGTTGCCTTTTTCCCAAGGAATTTTTCAAGTTTTTTAGCGTAATTTTTTCTATCATAGCCCTATATTCTCTTTTTACTGTACATCTGGCCTGTAGTGTTAGCCCTCTTTCATTCCTAATATTGGTGTTTAGCATTCTTTGTATTTTTCCTTGATTCATCTTTCTAGGGCTTTCTCAGTTTTGTTGCCCTTTTAAAAAAAAAAAAAACAAACATATGGCTTGGTTTATCGTGTCCATAATTTGCTTTCTATCACCAACTTCCTTTCTTAGCCCAATTATTACTTCAGTCAACTCATTTTATGCTTCTTTCGCTCTTCTTCTTTTAGCATCTCTATAGGGACTGTTAGGTCACTGATTTTATGTCCTCATTCTTTTCTAACATAAGCATTTAGAGCAATACATTATCCTCCTATTGCTTCTTTAGCTGCCCCCCACTAATTTGGGTAAGTTGTGTTTTTTCATTATTCAGTTTGAAATATTTTCTAAGTCCCTTTGTGATTTTTTTCCTTCAATCCAAGGATTTACCAGTATTTAAAGATATATTATCATTATTAACATCAAATAAAATTCCCCTGTGGTAAGAGAACTTATCATGTAAAATTGCAATACTTTTAAATTTAGGTGTGGTGTATCCCGGTGAATGTACAAAGCACCCTCGTGAAGAACCTGTATTTTGTGTGGAGACCAGGGCCCCGCCCCTCCCACCACTGCAATTCTGGCGACCTGGAACCTCTCCGTTCCTAATACAGTGCGCCAGAGCACCCCCCAGAACCCCCACAAATCCATTTGCAACAGCAAACAGCCTCCACCAGATCACAGCAGCTCCAGCGCCGCCAGTCTCAGCCTCATTCACTGCACATGGCCAGGCGGCTCCTCCTCGCCCCCTTCAACTACACTCCCCTACCCTGCCACTTGGCGGTGCTCTCCTCTAGGCCCTGGAAGCAGGGCGCCACCACATGTTTAGAGATCAGACTTCCCCTCTCACCTCCCCACACCGGAGAGTCCTCCCACAAGCACTATTTCACACTATCTCACCCATGTAGAGACTCCCCCTCTTCCCTCCCCCCACCCCAGAAGGGAGCCAGAGCTCCCTTGCGGCCACCAACGTCCTCTCCCCCCGCCCCGCCCCCCGCAGAGCTGGTACCTCCCCTAACGGTTTCCAAACCGCATCCACGAGTCCACCCCATCCACCCCCTCCCCTCAGCCCCTTCTTTCCACCACAGAGGGCAGACATTAGCCCTTTCCTCATGTTCCCTTCATGTCTCAGCATGGGGGACCCCCTCTCACGTCCTCCCCACTCCCTCAGACAGTAATACTCTCTTCTGGCCCCCAAAGTAGGCCTCACCCGCTCAGCAGGAAGCCCTTCCTTCTGAGACCCCCACAAGTTTAACCATTAGCCACCCCCTCTGCACCCCCAAACCATAACGCCCCCCCCACCAGCCACCCTGGCAGCCAGCGGTCCTCCCCTCAGAACCCCTACACTGAGGAAACCCTTCCCTCAGCCCCTCTGAAGCCTGCCGCTGTCTGTGGCCTCACCCGGATTCCCAATCTAGTATGTGTTGGCCCTCCCCCCACCTCCACTCCTTGCTGGGACAGCTAAGGGACCCCCAGCCGGGACCCCTGGTAACTGCGGAGTCCAGACCCCAGCAAAGTCCCCGCCTGTCTACTTACTTTGTCTGACTCTCGAATCCCACTCAGAAGGGTCTGAAGAACTCGGCTCAGCAGCGCAGCCAGGAACCGTGCAGCACACTATTCCGAGCCCTCTGTGCGAATGCCACCTGGGTTTCCTCCGTGCTCCCGGAAGCCCGAGGAAGATGAGGGGGAAAGGCCTAGGCAGCTGTTTACAAGGAAAATGATTGGACGAGAAACGCACGAGAGGAGGCTCTTTGCTACTGTATCAACAAGCGGTGAGCACTAAGGACTTGATGTTCCAAGGCCTGGCCCCCCGGGAAGCAAAGATGGCTTCCCTGATGGCGCAGATGGTAAAAAACTGCCCGCAATGCGGGAGACCTGGGTTCGATCCCTGGGCTGGGAAGATCCCCTGGAGAAGGACACGACTGAGCGACTTTCATGTCACTTCATTTGCTTTCCACCAATCAAAAGGTCTCCCTGCAAGGCAGCTGAGTTGCAAAAGTAAACTTGCAGATGGAAAACCCATCGCTGGCAAATTGGTTAATTTCTCTTTAAGTGCGTGCTAAGTTGCTTCAGTCGTGTCTGGCTCTTTGCAACCCTATGGACTATAGCCCACCAGGCTCCTGTGTCTGTGGGGATTCTCCAGGCAAGAATACTGCAAATCTTCCCGACCCAGGGATCGAACCTGCACCTCTTAGTCTCCTGCATTGGCAGGCAGGTTCTTTACCACTAGTGCCACCTAGGAAGCCTGTTATAGTTCATCTTATACTGTGACTGATAATTTCATAATGCTGTTCTGTATATTACTGGTTTTTGTCTAGTTTTATCAACTAGCCATCTTCTCTCATGGCAGAAAGAGGATGAGGGAACTCTCTGGTGTCCCTTTTATAAAGTCACTAATCTCTTTCGTTAGGGTTCCACCCTCGTGGGCTAATCACTTCCCAAGGCCCCACTTCCAAATCTCATTGCTTTGGGGGTTAGAATTTAATAGGTGAATTGGCGGGGCGTTTACAAACATTCAATACATAGCACTGTCTTTCCATCTATTTTTGTCCCTATGTTCCCTTTTTTCCTGCCTGAGGTAATAATTTCATAAAGGCTTTTAGCTTTCTCTCTTTTTATTTATTTATTTTAATTGGAAGATAATTACTTTGCAGTGTTATGATGATTTTTGCCATGCATAAATATGAATTGGCCATAGGTATACATGTGTCCCCTCCATTCTGAAATCTGCTCCCACGTCCCTCCCCCTATCCCTCCAGGCTGTCACCTTTCTCTTGAATCAGCATTAAACTGAGTGGACTTAACACTGATGCTGATCTTGCATTCACACTCTGAGACATTTCTCTTTCTCTAGCTCCTCCATCACTTTTTCACACTTCTGCCATATTATTGTTCACATCATTGACACAGCCAACTTCGCATGTTCTGTGATTTTGTCCTAATGCTTTAGAATCATCCAGTGGTTGAATGAGTCATGTTATAAGAACAAGTGACATCTACCACCTTTCACCTTGCTCCCTCTCTCCATTATTTTCACTTTTGTTTCCATTGTTATCGCTTGGGACTTCTTCTCAGTACTGGCTACATTGCCACTGCTTTTATGATTGAGTCTGGGCATCCTGGGCTTGAAATACAGATACTGTACTCCATATAGTACTGTACAGTAAAGTACACTAAAGTACATCCACTTGTAGAGGGTGCTCACACATGACAATTTACACCAGAAAGGTGAGCTAACTTACATGATTGAACATGTGAATATACATTCACATCTTTGAGAGTTCCCCACTTGAATGCTCTTCTGTAGGGGACTTATTGGATATCTTTAATTTTTCACTGCCTGATTGTGGTTAACATTGTACCACTTCACATAAATGTACGGACATTTCTACAATATAATTTACAATATTGTGATGTTTTCTGCCATGCATAAATATGAATCGGCCATAGGTGTCCCCTTCATCCTGAGCCCTCATTCCTGCTCTACCCCATCTTTTATGATATAGTTACCATATATATTATATCTACATGGATTGTAAAGCTTACAATATACTTGCTATTACAACTTTTAATAGCCATATGTATAATAAAGAAATTAAGAGCAAACAAGTATTTTTTAATGTTTAAATGCCTGTTGTTGCTGTTTAGTCACTAAGTCGTTTCCGACTCTTGGCGACCCCATGGCTTGCAGCATGCCAGGCTCCTCTGTCCTCCACTATCTCCCGGAGTTTGCTCAAATTCATGTCCATGTTTAAATGTTTACACCCATATTTACCATTTCTGGTGTTCCTCATCTCTACCCAAATACCAAGATTTCCCTCTACTATCATATTTCTTCATGTGGAAAGATATTCTTTAGCATTCTTTTAGTACAGATCTATTGGTGAATTTTCTTAGCTTTCGTCTGTCTCAAAAGGTACTTATTTCACCTTCATTCTTTTTTTTTCCACTTTCCTTTTAATTTTTTATTGAAGTATAGCTGATTTACAATGTTGTGCCAATCTCTGCTGTCCAGCAAAGTGACTCAGTTATACACTTATATACATTCTTTTTTATATTCTTTTCCATTATGATCTATCACAGGATATTGAGTATAGTTCTCTGTGCTCCACAGTAAGACCTTGGTTTTTTGTAATTAATTTATGTATTTTAATTGGAGGCTAATTACTTTACAATATTCTGGTGATTTTTGCCATACATCGACATAAATTAGCCATGGGTGTACATGTGTTCCCCATCCCGAACCCCTCTCCTACCTCCCTCCCCATCCCATCCTTCTGGATTGTCCCAATGCACTGGCTTTGAGTGCCCTGTTTTATGCATCAAACTTGGACTGGTCATCTATTTCACATATGGTATGTGCTCAGTTGCTAAGTTGTGTCTGACTCTGTTACCCCGTGGACTGTCCCCCACCAGGCTCAGACTTTGTCCATGGGATTTCCTAGGCAAGAATACTGGAGTGGGTTGCCATTTCCTTTATCACATATGGTAATATCACATATGTAATATCACATATGGTAATATCACATAACACATATGGTAATGTACATGTTTCAATGCTATCCTCTCAAATCATCCCACCCCTGCTTTCTCCCACTGAGTCCAAAAAGAACAGAGTCTGTTTTTTATATCTGTGTCTCTTTTGCTGTCTTGCGTATAGGGTCATCGTTACTGTCTTTCTAAATTCCATCAGTTCAGTTCAGTCACTCAGTCATGTCCAACTCTGCAACCCCATGGACTGCATAAATTCCATATATATGCATTAATATACTGTATTGGTGTTTTTCTTTCTGGCTTACTTCACTCTGTATAATAGGCTCCAGTTTCATCCACCTCATCAGAACTGATTCAAATGTGTTCTTTTTAATAGCTGAGTAACATTCCATTGTGTATATGTACCATAGCTCTCTTATCCATTCGTCTGCCAATGGCCATCTAGGTTGCTTCCATGTCCCTGCTATTGTAAACAGTGCTGCAATGAACATTGGGGTACGCGTGTCCCTTTCAATTCTGGTTTCCTCGGTGTGTATGCCCAGCGGTGGGATTGCTGGGTCATACAGCAGTTATATATCCAGTTTGTTTGTTTTTGTAAATTAATTTATTTATTTTAATTGGAGGCTAATTACTTTACAATATTGTGGTGGATTTTGCCATACATTCACATGAATCAGCCATGGGTGTACATGCACCCCCCCAATTCTGAACTCCCCCTCCCACCTCCCTCTCCATCCCATCTCTCAGGGTCATCCCAGTGCACCAGCCCTGAGCACCCTGTCTCATGCATCAAGCCTGGACTGGCGATCTATTTCACATATGGTAATATACGTGTTTCAATGCTATTCTCTCAAATCATCCCACCCTCTCCTTCTCCCACAGAGTCCAAAAGTCTGTTCTTTACATCTGTGTCTCTTTTGCTGTCTTGCATACAGGGTTATCATTACCATCTTTCTAAACTCCGTATATATGCATTAATATACTGTATTGGTATTTTTCTTTCTGACTTACTTCACTCTGTATAATAGGCTCCAGTTTCATCCACCTCATTAGAACTGATTCACATGCACTTTTTTTACTATCTGAGTAATATTCCATTGTGTATATGTACCACAGCTTTCTTATCCATTCGTCTGCTGATGGACACCTAGGTTGCTTCCACTGCCTGGCTATTGTAAACAGTGCTGCAATGAACACTGGGGTACACGTGTCTCTTTCAATTCTGGTTTCCTCCGTGTGTATGCCCAACAGCGGGATTGCTGGGTTGTATGGCAATTCTATTTCCAGTTTTTTAAGGAATCTCCACACTGTTCTCCATAGGGGCTGTACTAGATTGCATTCCCACCAACAGTGTAAGGGTTCCCTTTTCTCCTTGTTGTTTATGCATTCTAAATGTAATGGCTTGCCATCAGGTTTGGGCTTTGTCTGTCACTCCCTTAGTGTCTGGAGTTGGGAGGACACCACTCAAGGCTCCACACACCTCCCAGGCCACCTCCCACCACTGGCTTGGGCCCTCCCTCCTTCCTGAGGCTTGGCTTCGCCCTGGACTTTTCCAGGCCCCTTCCCCGCTAGGATCCCTGGGACTCACTGCAGAGTAGCTGAATCAGGGCTTGCTGCCTTCAGGGCACTGTCTCTGCCTGCACCCGCCCCACCCTCACTCCTGCCACAATAAGGAGAGGTGGATGGAGGAAAGACAGAGTAGGACGGGCCTGGGTGGATTGCTGCTGGAGCTGCCGGGTGCATCCACAGATTTCTGTTACATGACTTTCTCTAGGCTGGGCATGTGTTTGAAATTCTTCATTAAAAAAAACTGGGAGACCTTCTGGAGAAGGCATCTAGAGGCATTCATGATGGTGCCTACAATACAGCTTCTAACAAAACCAGGCTGTCCCGAACCCCTGGTAATAGAATTGTTTATCTTTATACCAAGAAGGTTGGGAAAGCACCAAAATCCACGTGTGGTGTGTGCCCAGGCAGACTTAGGGGCGTTCGTGCTGTGAGACCTAAGTTCTCATGAAGTTGTCTAAAATGAAGAAACATGTCAGCCGAGCCTATGGTGGGTCCATGCATGCTAAATGTGTCCGTGACAGAATCAAGCACACTTTCCTTATTGAGTAGAAGATTGTTGTGGAAGTGTTGAAAGCACAAGAACAGAGTCAGAAAGCTAAATAGGACATTAAGGAAGTCTCTTCTATTGTTGGATTGCTCCCCACCCTGAAAAGTTTTTTTAAAAAATGAATGGTTATTAAATTCTATCAAAATCTCTTTTTTTGTTTTTTGCATTTGGCAAAATAATGATCACATAGTCTTTCTCCTTTATTTTATTAATATGGCTGATTTTATTGATTGATTTCCTACTTTCTCTAAACTTAAATGATCTCAAATGGTTTATGGATTCTATTTGCTAATATTTTATTTAGAATTTTTGCATTTGTGTTTATAAGAGAGATTGGCTCATAATTTTCCTTCCTTGTAGTACCTCTTTGTGGGCCTGAGTTTTCTTTGCAGAAAGATTTTTTTAATACAATTGCTATAATACAAGATGTTCTATTTCAAAAAAATTCTAAATAAAAAATGAAGCATTTTTGAGTAAGAAAAAAATAAAAAAGCCTCAAAAAAACAAAAACTGGGAAACTTCTAGAAGGAAATGAATCTCCTGATACATACTGAGGACACTCAGCCATTCCACAGTGTGGCGGATGTGGGGTGCACTCCAACAGGCTCCCACCCCACCTCAGGCTTTCACTCCCTCCTTCTGTGAAGGTTGGATGCCAAGGCTCTCTAAGAATTGCCCAAAACCACAAAAGCTGCCTTCCCCAAGGTTGCACTTAGCACACATCGCATTACTAGTTGCTAATTTGGGATACAAACGTCCAGCCCCTTGTGTCAACTGCCTCAATCCATTCCCTAGTGGATGAATTTCCTACAGATGCAGCAATAAATAACCACAAATCAGGTGGCTTAAAACAAGAGGAATTTATTCTCCTGGCTCTTGAGGCCAGAAGCCCCAAATCAAGGTGCCAGTAGGGCCGTGCTCCCTCAAAAGGCTCCAGGTTCCTTGCCTCTTTCATTTTGTGGGGCTCCAGGCATCCCTTGGCTTGTGGTCACGTCCCTCCAGTCTCTGTGTTTGCCTTCATGTGGCTTCTCTTCTGTGTGTGTCTCTCTCTCCTCTTCTGTCCCTTTAAGGACACTTGTCATTGGATTTAGGGCTCACCTGATTTCATGCAAAGATGGGCTCGATAAAGGACAGAAATGGTATGGACCTAACAGAAGCAGAAGATATTAAGAAGAGGTGGCAAGAACACACAGAAGAACTGTACAAAAAAGATCCTCACGACCAAGATAATCACGATGGTGTGATCACTCACCTAGAGCCAGATATCCTGGAATGTGAAGTCAAGTGGGCCTTAGGAAGCATCACTACAAACAAAGCTAGTGGAGGTAATGGAATTCCAGTTGAGCTATTTCAAATCCTGAAAGATGATGCTGTGAAAGTGCTGCACTCAATATGCCAGCAAATTTGGAAAACTCAGTAGTGGCCACAGGACCGGAAAAGGTCAGTTTTCATTCCAATCCCAAAGAAAGGCAATGCCAAAGAATGCTCAAACTACTGCACAATTGCACTTATCTCACACGCTAGTAAAGTAATGCTCAAAATTCTCCAAGCCAGGCTTCAGCAATATGTGAACTTCCAGATGTTCAAGCTGGTTTTAGAAAAGGCAAAGGAACCAGAGATCAAATTGCCAACATCCACTGGATCATGGAAAAAGCAAGAGAGTTCCAGAAAAACATCTATTTCTGCTTTATTGACTACGCCAAAGCCTTTGACTGTGTGGATCACAATAAACTGTGGAAAATTTTGAAAGAGATGTGAACACCAAACCACCTGACCTGCCTCTTGAGAAACCTATATGCAGGTCAGGAAGCACCTGTTAGAACTGGACATGGAACAACAGACTGGTTCCAAATAGGAAAAGGAGTCCATCAGGGCTGTATATTGTCACCCTGCTTATTTAACTTATATGCAGAGTACATCATGAGAAATGCTGGGCTGGAAGAAGCACAGGCTGGAATCAAGATTGCCGGGAGAAATATCAATAACCTCAGATATGCAGATGACACCTCCCTTATGGCAGAAAGTGAAGAGGAACTAACAAGCCTCTTGATGAAAGTGAAAGTGGAGAGTGAAAAAGTTGGCTTAAAGCTCAACATTCAGAAAAGGAAGATCATGGCATCTGGTCCCATCACTTCATGGCAAATAGATGGAGAAACAGTAGAAACAGTGTCAGACTTTATTTTTCTGGGCTCCAAAATCACTGCAGATGGTGATTGCAGCCATGAAATTAAAAGACGCTTACTCCTTGGAAGGAAAGTTATGACCAACCTAGATAGCATATTCAAAAGCAGAGACATTACTTTGCCAACAAAGGTCCATCTAGTCAAGGCTACTACTGTTTTTCCAGTAGTCATGTATGGATGTGAGAGTTGGACGTGGAGAAAGCTGAGCGCCGAAGAATGGATGCTTCTGAACTGTGGTGTTGGAGAAGACTCTTGAGAGTCCCTTGGACTGCAAGGAGATCCAACTAGTCCATTCTAAAGGAGATCAGTCCTGGGTGTTCTTTGGAAGGAATGGTGCTAAAGCTGAAACTCCAGTACTTTGGCCACCTCATGTGAAGAGTTGACTCGTTGGAAAAGACTCTGATGCTGGGAGGGATTGGGGGCAGGAGGAAAAGGGGACGACAGAGGATGAGATGGCTGGATGGCATCACCGACTCAATGGACGTGAGTTTGAGTGAACTCTGGTTGTTGGTGATGGACGGGGAGGCCTGATGTGCTGCAATTCATGGGGTCGCAAAGAGTCGGGCACAACTGAGCGACTGAACTGAACTGAATCATCCAGAATGATCTCATGTTGAGGATTCTTAATTTCATCACATCTGCACAAGACCCATTTCCCGGAAAACTCACATTCACAGATTCTGGAAGTTAGGGCGTGCACATATCTTTTAAGGGGCTACCGTTCACCCCATTATACCTCTAAAGCCCAGGTCCAGGCTTATCTAGCCAGACTCCTGGTGAGAAGACAAGAATTGGCATCAGAACCTGCAACCAGGGGCCACAGGGGATCTCCCTGCCTCTGATCCAGGGATGGGGCCCTGAAGCTATGCTGCATTTGGCCTCCTGAGAACCCTGCTCCCTGAGGCCAGAAGCACCCAAGTCAGGGGTCCCAGCTTTCCTCCTAAACCCAGGGTCAGGCAGCTGCTGTCCTGGGAGCAAAAGCATGGGGAGGGCTTCTCTGTGCAGTCCTGTGCTCTGCTTGTGGAAGGAAGGGTCCCCACCTCATGCTTAATTCCCAATGACCAGGGCCGGGAGAAACAGAACAGGCAGTCCTGGTGCTTTTTGTTGTGGATTTTCTTCCACAGCCTTTTTCCTATTCTTAACTTTGGGAGGAACTCATCATGCCCAAGGGCAGTCATGTGCATTCAGCCCTGGATTCCAACCCCAGTCCTGCGGGAAAATGCAGATTCCAAGGCCCTGGGGGGACCCAAGGGAAGACCAAAGCACGCAGTAGCTCTTCACTACTCCTCCGTCTGTCTGTCCACTGGTCTCCCCAAATCCCCTCTCACTGCCCCCCACTTTCTTAGCTTCACCCTTCTGCCTCAAATGGGCTGGCCCTATACTGAGGTGCTGTGTCTGAGCCACTTGATGCTGACTGCCCCCCCAGGGATTCTGTGAGCCCTAGATGAATGGACGGATGGACAGACAGACGAAAAGTAAAGCCCTGCAGTCTTGAGACATGGGAGGTGCGCGGCTAACACTGCCCCTCCCCTGCCCCCTGGGGGATGGTCTTGGACTGACTGCGACCCCCAAGTTCTCTAAGCAGCCCAGACTGAAAGCGGAAGTGCCCCGGGGGACACAGGGAGCCAAAACAGACCCCCCGCGGGGCGCGCCGAGGGTGGATGCGGGGCCGGGCCTCCCTCCTGCTGTGCTGCGCATGCTCCTTGCCCCCCACCACGCCCCATCCCACGCCGAGCCGCCCCAGCCCTGCTAGTGCCCCGGCCCCAGCAAGTTGGAGCTGAACAGACGGACTACTGTGCAGGACGCGCCTCCTGCATGGCACCCAAGGGTAAAGTCAAGCCCCGTCGCCCCCTGAGGGTGGTGCCCTGGAGGGCTGCTCAGAGGTGGTGGCCTTGGCCTCGAACTTTCTCCGAGGCAGGGACGGGGGCGCGGTGCGGGGAGGAACGGAAGGACGGCTCAGAAGCCCGCGAGTCAGGTCTCAGCAGGTGGTTAGGGACTCCCTGGGAGGTGGCGAGCGCGGAGAGCTGCCGAAAAAGCCCTCGGGGCTTCCCTCCCCTTTCCTCTCGGTTTCTCTCCTCCGACTGCGGTTCGCGGCTGACTCTAGGGCTGCTCGGAGAGCGTCGCGACCGAGTAAGTTTGGATTTTGCCCCTCTGCGTCAGGTCGCGGCACTCCCGCCCAGGGACACCCCAGCCAACTGTCCGCGAACGTGAGCCCCTGAGGTCCCTGGACCGGCCCCCTTTGGTTCTCGGTGGGTGGGGCGTTGTGTTCCTGGGTGGTGAGGGATGTTAGCGGGGCCAAGCACACGCCGAGAAGGTGTGAGAAGAGGAAGCCAGGGGCCGAGCGGCAAAGCATGCCGGGCTCTGGACAGAGGTAGCAGTGCCAGCCCTCCGGCCCCCAGACAACAGCCAAGCACTCCCGGGGGCCAGGCTGCAGCGGGCACTGCAGATCCAGCCTTGGGGAACAAAACCCGCAAATCCCTGCTGTGGACTGGGTGGGGGGGAGGGATCCGATTCTAGTGGCAAGAAATGGGCAAGAAAGAGTCGACGTTTGGAATTAAGAACCACAGAGTCAGTGTATGGCCAAAACCACTACAGCATTGCAAAGTAATTAGCCTCCAATTAAATGAGTTAATTTTAAAAATAAGCAAACAGAAAAGAATCACAGAGTATGTTAACCAGTGCTAAGTGCTGCGAGGCAGAAATAGAGAAGAGAGGTCAGGTGCGGGTTTAAGCAGTGTGGTTAGAAGGCAACCTTTTGGAAAAACTGAACGGAGGTGAAAGATCATTGGGGCCAGAGGCAACAGCCAGTGCAAAGGCAAGAGCCACTCTGGGCTAGTGTGGAGCAGAAGAGGGCAAGGTCCGGAAGCTTCTCCACATGAGTGAGATAGGCACTCCATGAAGGGCTGGGAACAGGTAGCATCTCTCTGTTCCCCACCCCCACCCACGCAAAGAGCAGAGCCTGGAGACCCGGGTTGCGAGGTTGCTCCCAGAGGCCTTTGCTGGCCCCGAGCAGTTCTCAGACTGGTCCTCAGGCCTTTCCCCTGGGTGGCTGGCAGGTGACACGATCTCCGGGAAGGCTGCCTGGCACTGAGCATTTGGGGTCTGGAATTACTAAAGCCCAGAGGAAGTTCCAGCAGGGCAGAAGGCAGCCAACCCTTGTGGCCCCGTGCGTTCCTCTCGGTGGATGACAAAGCCCCAATTCCCTGACCCGCCCTCAGTGGGACTGCTGCATGCCTTCCCTGGTGTTTGTTTCCGTTTTCTTTTTCTGGGGAAATAGCCCCATCTCGTGGTCTTCAGAAGACATCAGCACTGAAGCCCTCTGCTTCTCCCTCTGGTGCCCACGTTTCCACCTGTCTCCATCCCGCGGCCCCCAGCCAGGCTCAGCCAGTGACGGGGAGTCTGCCTCCCCTCTGTGGGGTGGACCAGCCTGGAAGGGGCTGCCGGGTTCCCCAGACTCTTGGGACCTTCCCAGCTCCTTGCCCCAAGTGCTGCTATCTGAGAGGCCCTCACCTGCATACCTGGTGTCCTATCTCTGGGAAACCCGAGCCCCGGGGCCTAGAATCATCCTTCAGCTTCTCCCCTACTCTGGAGAGGCCAAAGTGTCTCGGGAGAAGCCACCCTCCAGTTCTACAAGCTCCTTCCATATCTTTTCTTCCATTCCTGCTTGAGAAGGTCACACTGTTCCTACCCGGGGCTTTTAGGGCATTAGGGTCTGTGAAAAGGACTTTTCCTGTAGTTCAAACGGTAAAGAATCTGCCTGCGATGCAGGAGACCCTGGTTTGATCCCTGGGTCAGGAAGATCCTCTGGAGAAGGGAGTGGCAATCCACTCCAGTGTTCTTGCCTGGAGAATTCCATGGATAGAGGAGCCTGGCAGGCTATAGCTCATGGGGTGGCAGAGTCGGACACGACTGAGAAACTAACACACACACACACACACACACACAGGGTCTGTGAGCACAGGGCTTGTCATGTTTCTTCCTAGGATTTGAAACTATGCTGCCAGTGGGGTGCTAGGTCCCAAGGATAGACGCTGCTGTGTGTAACCAGCTTGCTGGCTGGCACCTCTGATGCGCCTTGTGATACTGAACTTGAGCATCGGTCTCTGTCCACCAGTGAACTGTCCATGACGTGTTTCTCTTGGGTAGTCACAGTTCAAGTGTCTTCTCTCTTGAGGGCTTGCAGCACAACTTGGGATATAGGATTAGAGAAAACACCTCTTCCTTTAAGTTTTTCTGTGTTTTTCAAAATGGATGGTGACCTGGCAGTACAGTCATGATAGAGAAAAAAATAAGGTTGTGATGTGTTTGAAAACAATTTGGCAATAGTCTGAAAACCCTTGCTAATATCAGTATTCCACACACACACACACGCCCCTTCAGCTTGTGCAGGCCTCTTAGTGAATGATGGTGGTTTCCCAGTGAACATGGTAAAAGAGAATCCCTTGACAGTGACATTAAGTATATTGGCAACACTGTGCAACTGTCACCAGTAGCAACTTCCAAACACTTTGATCACCCTGAAAAGAAGCAGTCACCCCACCCCACCCAATCCAAGCCCCTGGCTCTCTGACTCCCTGGATCTACCTATGACTCTCTGGATATGTCATATGTTTTATAAGATTTAAAGATTTTTTTTATAGTGAGCTACAGAACAGTGACACTCTGGAGAGATGACATGCAGAAGAAGGGGTGAGTGCTGCGGGAAGGCGCACCTGATAATGGTAGCTAGTGTCCACAGGGTCCCTAGGCGGTGGCTAGTTTGAATGGTTTCTCAGGCTCCAGGACACAGGGACTATCCTAGCTGTCTGGTACCTGGCCCCAGAGTGTGAGACCTCAGTAAGTGGGATTTGGGCCATGGGTTTAGTGGCCCAGGAGAGAGGGGCCCTGATATGGGAAGTCAGTGGGGTGGGAGCTTAGCAAACTGCCTGAGAAGGTGAAAGGAAAAGAGTTTTTCTTTTTTTTTTTTTTCCCCGCAATATTTATTTTAAATATTTTTAAATTTAATTTATTTATTTTAATTGGAGGAAAAGAGTTTTTAGTCATAATCTCAAAGCTCGATCGAGAAAGCTCTTGTGAAATCTTATCTTGCATCATATAAATAGAATCACCCAGTAGTTGTTGTTGTTTAGTTGCTCAGTCGTGTCCGACTCTTTGCGACCCCATCAACTGCAGCACACCAGGCTTCCCTGCCTTTTACCATCTCCTGGAGTGTGCTCAAACTCATGTCCATTGAGTCGGTGATACCATCCAACCATCTGTCGCCCGCTTCTCCACTTGCCGTCAATCTTTCCCAGCATCAGAGTCTTTCCCAGTGAGTCAGCTCTTTGCATCAGGTGGCCAAAATATTGGAGCTTCGGCTTCAGCATCAGTCCTTCCAGTGAATATTCAGGGTTGATCATGCAGAATGTGGCCTTTTGTGTCTGTGTCTGGTTTTTTCACTTAGCATCATGACACCAGGTTCACCCACATGGTAGCATGGGTCAGTATTTCATTCCCCTTTGCGGCCAAATAATGTTCCATCTTTGTCTAGATCATGGTTGGTTTTCCACTCTTCTGTTGATAGACACTTGGGTTGTTTCCACCTTTTGGAGATTATGAGTTGTTCTGCACTTAATTCACATGGGTGGACAAGTTTTTTTTCTTTTGGTGGACAGGTTTCTTTCTCTTTTTTTTTTTTTTAAGTGGACAAGTTTTTGTGAAAACATGTTTTCATTTCTTTTGAGCATATACTCAGGAGTGGAACTACTGGGCCTGATGATAACTATGTTTACTTACTAAGGAACTACCAGACTGTTTTCCCTTTTAACTTTGAACATTGTCAAGCAAATGGACAAGTAGAGTGGTCTAACCAAGCCCAGTACCCACCTCCCAGGGTTAGCAGTGGCCTCCAGCTTGCCTTATGTGCTTGTTTCCCTCCCTCACTCTCTCTTCCTCCCTCCCCCTCTTTCCATCTCTCTTTCTTTTGTTTTCATTAAAATACTTGAAAGTCACTTCACAAGCCCTGTTCTCCCCAAATGGTTCACTGTGCATCTCTTGAGAAAGACATTTTCTTCCCTGACCCGGGGGCCACGATTCACTCACCATGTGGGCAGCAGTCACCCCACCCTCACCCTCCACTCCCACTTTGATTCCTCTTTTGTTCATGCTAGCATGTCATCAGGGACTTCCACTGCACTTGGCTGTTGGCCACTTAACTCTTTTTTCATCCAGAACAATCTCCCTCCCCAGCCTCCTCTTTCCCCTGTGACACTGATTTGCAGAGGAAACCAGGAAACAGCCCACCTTCTGGATCAGTGCTGGCTGCTCCATTTTGGTGCCTTTAACCGATCCCTCTGTCCCAAGGTCCTCTGTAAACCAGAGGCTGAGTCACAAGGCAGCATAGAATCAGGTCAAGCTTTGGCAGGAGCCCTACTGAGCACTTCCACCAAGGGAATGGACATCCCACCTCTGGGGGACATCCCAGCTCTGTCCCACCCTTAGGTTCACTTCATCTCTTGTTACCAGCAGTAAATAGGGAAGACATTATGACATCATGTGGCCAGCAGCCCTCAGCATTTCACCTCATGGTTTTGCAGGAAGGGGGACCCCTTCCAGAGCCCAAGAGTGGGCTCTTGTCTGACACTCGGAAATGAATTGTCCAAGGAGGCACACATCCTGAGACTTTACTGAGACTTTACAAGAGATTTTACTGAGAAGGGACACCCAGGCAGAGAACAGTAGGGTAAGGGAACCCAGGAGAACTGCTCGGCCACGTGGCCTGCAGTCTCGGGTTTTATGGGTGGGATTAGCTTCTGGGTTATCTTTGGCAAGTCATTCTGACTCAGGGCCCTTCCTGGTGGCACATGCATTGCTTAGCCAAAATGGATTCCTGCAAAGAGGATCCTGGGACATGTGACATCTCCTTTTGGCCTTTTCCGAACTCTTCTGGTTGGTGGTGGCTTGTTGGTTATGTGTTCCTTACCAGGACCTCCTGTCGTAAAATAACTCACGCAAATGGTAATTGTGGTGCCTAAGATTTTTATCCTATTTTTCCAATTTCTGCCATTTTTTTCCTTGAAGTTAGCTCTAGTTCTAACTCTTCTTACTGCTCCTTTGAAGGTACTATGTCTTCTCCTTACTCTTTCTCCCCCATGCTGGTTGTAAAGTTTTCTCTTTTTCTTTGGTTTTCATCAGTGGAACTATGTTGTGCCTTTGTATAATTTTTCTTTTTTTTAATTTCTCTTGCTTGATATTCTTAGAGCTTCTTAAATCTGTTGGTTAATACCTTCCTCTTATATTTAGAAAATCTTGTAAACATTTGTTCAGATCTGTTTTCTTCATAGATCTTCAGTTATAGTGTTTCATATGTCTCTTATTGGTCTTTTCTATATTTTCCACTTTTTTGTTTTTTAATGTCTTGGCTTTTATTTATGGTATTTTGTATCGACATGTCATCCAATTCAAAATTCTGACTTTTGTGTTACTCTCCTGTTGGTGGTGGTTTAGTTGCTAAGTCATGTCCGACTCTTTGTGACCCCATGGTCTGTAGCCTGCCATGCTCCTCTGTCCATGGGATTCTCCAGGCAAGAATACTGGAGTGGGTTGCCATTCCCTTCTCCAGGGGATCTTCCCGACCCAGAAATCGAACCCTGGTCTGCATTGCAGGCAGATTCTTTATCAACTGTGCTATGAGGGAAGCCTTATCTCCTATTAATACCATTTACTGAGCTCACTTTAGACGTTTCAGTTAAAGAGTATCCTTTCGATTCTTTTCTGATACAGATATTGTCTAGGGAAATTGCCATCTTTTCATGTATTTCTTCCATCTCTTTCACTATTTTCTTTAACATATTAATTATATTTTAATGTCTTAGTTTGTTAACTCAAATATGTAGATTGCTTATTTGGTTCTGTTTTGTGTTGTGTTTCTTCTTTTTGAGGTTTGTTCTTATGGTCCTATTTCTTGGTAATGTAGTTATTTTTAGTTAAATGCTAGAAATATAAATAATCCTGCAGTATTTACAATTAAATGTTAATTTAATTCATATTTTAGAATCTTTAAAATTATAGATACTCCTGAAGATTATATCTTCTCCTGGAAAAGTTTCACCCTTTCTTCACTAGGTTGATAAAGTGGAAGTTAGCCCCCTTAATTCAGGCAGGTACTGAATGGAATGCAGGTTGGGTTTTGTTTTAGTAAGGTATCAGCTGCCTTTGATTATTTCTGGGCTTTCATCTGAAAACCTAGTTTGTTCACCAGACTTCTTCCCTTAAAGGTTCCTTAACTCTTAAGTTTTGTATCATCAGTTCCCTGAGCTCTGCTTTTCAGACTTTCAGTTTAGCTTTTGGGCCTTTTTAGCTTCAGAAGTTCATATACACCATGAGAGGAAAAGATAACCATATGCTTAAGATGTCTCATGTCTCTGATTTTGTTACTACAGCCTTCTCAGACTGCTTTAAACTTCTGCTCAGGACAAACTGTATTTCTCAGCCTGTTCCCTGTGCCTTGAGTTGTCCAAGAAAAGAACATTAAATTAATTATCCATGGTTATCTCCTGAACTTTAGTCCCTCTTGTTCTCACTGCTTGGGCAACTCTTAGGTGCTTTCTAAGAAATGATTTTGTATTCATCTGGCTTTGCCAATTTGGGGAAGAATTATTGGTTTGTTATAAGCTTTTTGTCCCAACTTGGAGGTTAGTTTCATAGCTACTTGCAAGTGATTTAGTATTAATTTTGCTCTAGTCACTGACAGTTGATGGTGTTTCTTTAAAATAAAAATGTACTCCTTTAATTGGTGCAAGGACATTTCAAGTTGAATTCTTTTGTCATGTGTTAAGATATTTTTCCCCCATCATTCTACTACTTCTGCTTCCCTGGTGGCTCAGACCGTAAAGAATCTGCCAGCAATGCGGAAGACCCGGGTTCAATCCCTAGGTTGGGAAGATCCCCTGGAGGAGGGCATGGCAACTCACTCCAGTATTCTTGTGTGGAGAGTCCCCATGGATGGAGGAGCCTGGCAGGCTACAGTCCATGGGGGTCACAGAGAGGGGGACACAACTAAGCGACTAAGCACAGCACATTGTTAACTGACAGCTCATTGTGGGTGATAAGTAAATTTGGGGCAATTTAAATTGTTCCAGGGACCCTGTCCCCTTGCCCTTTCTCAGGGCTCAAACAGGCTGTGACACCCACTCTTCCCCCAACGGCCCAGCTGGGGCCCATCTTTGGGCTGGGTATGGGCCATGCCCTTTGCCTGCTACTCTCTTTGCTCACCCCCAGTCCACAGCTCTCAGCCTGTGCTCTCAGAAAGCACCCTCTCTCCCAGCATTGGAGCGGGGGAGCCTCCATCATGCATTCCACCAGCTTTGTCTTTCTCTTTCTCTGAGAGCAAGTCTGTTTACAAGTGAAAGTGACGTGTATTTGAAGTTTTTCTTTAAGACCCCTGAGCTCGATCTCCTTCTGCAGGGCTTCCCTGGTGGCTCAGTGGTAAAGAATGTGCCTGCCAATGCAGGACACACGGGTTCAATCCCTGGGATGGAAAGAACCCGCATACTGCAGAGCAACTGAGTCCATGCACCACAACTACTGAGCCTGTGCTCTAGAGGCCAGGAGCTGCAACTACTGAGGCCACATGCTGCAACTACTGAAGAGAAGCCACTTCAGTGAGAAGCCCGTGCACCACAGCTGGAGAGTAGTTCCCACTCTCTGCAAATAGAGAAAAGCCCATGCTGCAACAGAGACCCAGTACAGCCAAAAATAAATAAAATCATATATATACATATATATATATATATATATATATATATATATATATGTAATATATGTATAGGCTTCCTAGTGGCTCAGACAGTAAAGAATCTGCTTGCAATGCAGGAGACCTGGGTTCGATCCCTGGGTCAGGAAGATCCCCTGGAGAAGGGAATGGCAACCCACTCCAGTATTATTGCCTAGAGGATTCTATGGACAGAGGAGCCTGGTGGGTTACAGTCCATGGGGTTGCAACTAGAAAAAAGCCCATGCAGCAGCAAAGACCCAGAGGAGCCAAAAATAAATAAATAAAATTGTATATATACATATGTATGTATATGTAAAGAACTCTGACCTCAGGGGCAAGGGAGTGGCAGTGGGGCTTCCAGGGATAGCTTGAAAGTCAGGATTGAGGGGCTAGTCATGTGGTAGGAGGGCTGAGAGAGGAAGGAAGTGAGAAAAGGAAAGAAGAAAGACACTCCCTTAACAGTCTGGCAGCCTGGCTAGGCGGGTCCAGCATGAGGAGAGATGGAATCCTTGTCTCCTGAGGAGACGGGACAGAAGCTCAGCTTTGGAAAGTGTTATGCATTGAATTTTGTTAGCAGCTCTGATTGGGGCCTTATCTGGACAGCTCTTCTCAGCCTTGGAGTGAGGGTGAGGGTTAAAGAACAAACCTAAATTGAGACCCAGGAAGGTAGTGACACTTGGTGCTCTCTATGTCTTTCCAGGTGACAGGATGAATAGCAAGCTGCCAATTTCAAAGGAGAAAAATTGTCCAGAAGAACTCCCAGGGGCCAATCTTCAGGTTGGCAACATGGGCCAGGTAACCGGGCAGTCGGAGGAAACACTTGAGCACAGACAGAAAAATGCCTGTTGTCCACAGACAAGTTCCAGCAGGGGTGACCCTCCTGAGGAGAAA
The DNA here is from genome assembly GCF_003369695.1 of Bos indicus x Bos taurus. Classification (NCBI taxonomy): domain Eukaryota; kingdom Metazoa; phylum Chordata; class Mammalia; order Artiodactyla; family Bovidae; genus Bos; species Bos indicus x Bos taurus. Next base: position 108,627,212 of record NC_040105.1, on the reverse strand, counting down.
GGCCAAGGCAGCTCCCCAGGTGAGGGAAGAGAGATGCAGGGAAGCAGCTGCGGAGGTAAGCAGGATTTGGTTGTAAGGCAGCCGAGTTTCAAAGACACGGAGAGGCGGTTCTTGTGTCAGCAGTGTGGGAAATCCTTTACCCGGAACTCCAGCCTTGTCAAGCACCAAGTCATCCATAGTGGCGTGAAGCCCTTTAAGTGTGGTGAGTGTGGGAGACATTTTCAGCACAAGTTCTCACTCACGGAGCACCAGCGCACCCACAGCGGTGAGAAGCACTATACATGTGGTGAGTGTGGAAAGACTTTCACACGTGGCTCCAGCCTCATGAAACACCAGATTATCCACACTGGCGAGAAGCCCTATGGGTGTGATGAATGTGGGAAACGCTTTGGGCGCAAATTCACACTCACGGAGCACCAGCGCATCCACAGCGGTGAGCGGCCCTACTCCTGTGATGTGTGTGGCAAGGCCTTCACCAGGAGCTCCAACTTAATTGAGCACCAACGCACGCACAGCAGTGAGAAGCCCTACACATGCAGCCAGTGCCCAAAAGCCTTCAAGGGCATCTCCCAGCTCATTCACCACCAGCGTGTCCACAAGGAAGAGAAGCCATTCATGTGCAAGGAGTGCGGAAAGGCCTTCCGGGGGCATTCAGGCCTCAGCCAGCACCGCCCGGTGCACACCGGTGAGAAGCCCTATGAGTGCAGTGAGTGTGGGAAGACCTTCAGCCGGCGATTCAACCTCCTCAACCACCAGATAGTGCACATTGAGAAGAGACCTTACGTGTGTCAAGAGTGCGGAAAGGCGTTCCACCACAGTTCTGCCTTCCTGAAGCACTGGCGCACCCACAGCCGCCCACAGCCCTGTGCCTGCGGCCACTGTGATGACTGCAACCAGGCCTCCAAGGAGAAACCACAGCCTGACCAGCAGCCGAGAATTCACCAGAACCTCTTGGAAGGGAACAACTCAAGAGATGGACCTGGCCTGCCAGGACCTCCAAAGAGCCACTGCAGAGTCCCTCCCAGAGAATGAGAATCACCTTCAAGACTCCAGCTGTGCCACTGCCCCAGCACTGCCATCTGACTGGGTGCTCTGCAGGAAGGCTGACTTTAAGATGAGCCCTCCTAGTCCCCCTCCCTTCCCTCGTTGATGATGCAGTTGTACCCCAGAGACTGCACCGAAGACTGGCCCCTTATCACATTTGTATTCCTCACTGGAGCAGCTGAAAATGCCCTTGCCCCTTGTGCCTGGGGCCTGCGTGCTGTGGGTGGGAGGGAGCGAGTGCTTTGAGTTAAGTAGTGACCCATATCATCTCATAGGGGGCCTTCACTTCATCCCAAGAGTTGTTAGTGTTTTCAGGTAGAAGACACAAAGAGCACTTTAATCCTTTAAAAGCTTAGTAGTGGAAGGGACTTGGCAGCACTCAAAATTGTGGGCTCCACATCGAGGCTGTGGCTGGACTGTGACATCACCTAAAATTCATCAGAAATGGTCTGAGAAAGGACTCAGAGACTGCGATGGTAAACTGCTCGTGCCCTCTTTGTGTGCCCACACGTCAGCCCACGGAGAGTGGCATCTCCCCAGGGGGTAATTCACAGGACACCCTGCTTTTGTGCTGAGCAGTGGCCCATACTTTTTCCAGGCCATTTGACTTTGTGCCTGAAAGCCGCAGCCTCCCACGGGCACCGCCAGCTGCTTCCAGGAGAAGCAGCACCCAGGACCCATCTTTTTGGAGCTCGGGGGATTTGGGAGGACAGCTTCCCTGGGCCCTTCAAAGAGGATGAGGCCTGGGGACTCTCGGCTTCCCCTCTCAGAGAGAGGAGCCCTTGGGCTCAGGTCCCTCCCAACTGCCACCAGCTGCCCTGCTGCCTTTCATCTCCTACCCGCACCCTGGCTCACCCCACCCACTGCCTCCAGATTCAGCCTGCAAGGGCCGGGCTGGTCTGTCTGCTCCTCCTCCCCACCCTCAGTGCCTAAAGCGCCCAACTTAAGTTGCTTCTCCCCCTGAAACAGCAGCCCCTCATGCCTAGTGCTGATCAGGAGGAAAGCAGGCCAGGTTAGGAATTTGCACAGAGCAAGCCCAGTAATGGCTCTTGCTTTCACATGATGTTTGTTACAATATTAGAGGTTCAGTTGCTTTCGATGTTTCTGCATTCAGGTGTAATGTAAGTCATAGTAGAAATTTTTGCTATAGGGGAGTGTCAGGGAATCGCCCCTTAAATAAGAATCCTTCCAACCCTCTCAGAAGACCTCAGGAAGGAGAAAGGGGCCTACCTCAGGCCTGACGGTCAATTAGCTTGCTGGCAAGCCTGGCTCGTCTTCTCACCCCCTCCCCTATCCCTGCAGAGACAGGGTGAAGCCTTCAAATGGCACTTTACTGCAAGCCACCCTCTGCCCACCCTACCCACAGAGACTCTGCAGGGGAGAGTTTGTGCTGCCTGGGGGGAAGTTGCTGGCAGGTCTGGATTGTTCTGCCCACACTGTCCCCAGAGCTGGGACCAGGAATTCTGCCCCTTGCCCTTCTCAGCCCTGCATCCCAGTTGGATCGCCACCTGCCAGCCCCCTTCATCACCCGCCAGGGTCTTTGGCTCAGTCACACGGGCTGCCAGAGGGCAGGCAGGTGGTGGGTGTGCTGGAGATTTCCCCCTCTGGGCCTCTGAGAAGCACGTACTTCCCCTGCCAGAAACTGGGCTTGGAAATGTAGGGCTCCTGCACATGCTGCTTGGAGCGCCCACTGCTTGAACGACTCTGAAAGTGAGAGGGAGAGAAGGAGATAGAGATCGAGTCATTTCATACAGTTATATGACCATCACTTGTACACATTTGTGACTTAGGAAAAGTTCTTTAGTTGTTGTAACTTGCTTTTATTTCAGCCTCTTTTTGCTCTGTGTGTCACGTTGTCTTTGAGCCCAGCATTTAGTAAATATTTGTGAAATGAATCTTGTCCCCTTAGCACATTGACCTCAGGTTTTAGACCACAGTTGGCTCCAACCTTACCTTTTGGCAGTGGAAAGTATTTGCAGCTTTGGATTTTCCACTAGAAAAAGACATTTTAAAGGAGTGTTGTCTTTGGACTCTGTGGTGAGGTCACTGGGAAGTGTGTTGTTCGTCTGAGGTGCCAGACAATCTGTCTTAAGGCAGCAGGGCTTCAGGAAGCCCATCCCCACAAAGGGCAGGGGATAGGGGCCTGAGGCCATGTGCTTGGGCTCTGGTCCCCTTTTTGTTCAGCTGAGGACCCAGGATAGGGGCAACAATTGCTTCATGACGGACCCGGAAGGAGCGTAAATCCATGCACAATGCTATCCATTTCCATCGCTCTAGAAAGTGAATGGCTTCACTCCTATGGGTCAGTAACCAACTTTTAATAAAGAAAAGGTGTATCTCCCCAGTACAGCATCATCCCATTGGTTCCACTGGATAAGCTGACTAAATTTTGAACGTGAGCACCTTTTTTTACCTTGGTACCCACCTAGAGATGACTAGATACTGGGGGTACAGGTGGTGATGTCTGATTTTTCAACAGAAAGTGGACTTGCCTGGAGAGATGCAAGCAGAGATGCCAGGAACGTGTGCTCTGGTCTCAGTGCCCTGAAAGGCTCCAGGGTTTCTAAGTGCTTACCCAGATATATGACATGTATAAGTGATGCATCTTTGGTTTGGCATTTCTCCATTTCATCTCACTCCTCTTCATTAGATTTTCACGCCTCTTCATTAGCACATGTGGTGGTAATCAATCGGGTATTCATCAGGAACTAAACGGGTATCACATGGAATCATCCAGAGTGTCCAGAGAGGATGCTTGCTATTTGCCTTCTACCATGCTTTGAAATCGGGCTCCCCTCTCGCTAGGTGGGGAACTGCAATTGTGGCCCGCACTTGCTTTCTGATGACGACTGGAGTGTAAAAGCTGAGACTGTTGGGGAATGTCTTGCCTGCTTTTCACCACCTGCCCCCCAACAAAATTCACACTCCACACTTCTGGACTGGGCTTCAGCTCCGAAGATGACCCTGTCGGATGCTGGATCAGCCTGTAGCACATGATTTGCTCTTCCAAATTTGGGACACTTTTTAAGAGCTGTTTAAGTGCTGCGGCAGTATCTTCTCATAACTGGTCAACTGTCCCAACGGAATTATTTGACTTTGGGTGTAAACAAATAAGGAAGGTCTGGGTGTTGGTTTGAAGTAACAGCAGTTTGGTGAAAGGTCTCAGGAAAGGGTGCTGACCTAGACTGGGGGAGGGGGAGCCAAGACAGTGTGTCTGGGCGTGAAGGGAAGCCAGGACCCCTCCAAGCGGAGCTGCATAGAGACCAAGGGCAGCCACCCAAGGCCACTGGGACTCCTAGAACAGGAAGGCAGAGCACCCCATCAGTGACCTGGTGTCTTAGACCTTTTGCTTACATTGCCTGCAAGGCTTGTTCCCCTTTGTGAAGCTGCCTGGTGCCTGAGAAGGGGGCTCAGGATTCTGTTGCCATTGTTGTTGAATGTCCTTAGTTTCTAACTCTTTACTGGATGGCTTCCCCCTCACTCTTGGGGCTGGTTCTGGCCCATGCTGTGGCAGCCTAGGGGAAGCAGGATGCCCAGGCTGGAGGCAACTCCCTGTGAACAGTTCCAGAGGGGCCAGGACCCTGCTTTTGCCATTCCTGCCTCGGTAGGGGGACACGGCAGCTTTCAGTTCAGGATGCTGAGTCTTTCCCTGGTTAGGTAGCAAAGTGCTGTGTGGAGGTCAGGGTAGAACTTAGTACCAGGTGAACTTTGAAGACGAGTAGAGATCATGGGATTTCTGGGAGGATGGAGGGCTTTCTGTAGGGCAGACATGGGGTAAAGAGTCATTAGAACCAGTGCACAAACAGCTAGGAGTGTCAGACGAAGAAGCGTGGTCTATAGCTGGCTCCTGAAGAAGAGCAGTTTTTTGTAACATGAGAGAATTATTCTAAGATCAAGGAAGAAAAAAGTTGCAGATGATAACTGCTAGAGTTTGTGAATTTACACATTGAAGACCACTAAGTGTACACTGGAGTCATCTAGACAGTTCTGAAGAATTTTCCATGCAGAAAGTGGACAAAAGGACAGAGTACTGGAGGGGCGGGGAAGGGCAGACAGGAGTGGCCAAATTTGCAAAGCACCCTGGGTCGTGGCTTGCTGCCATTTATTCCCTCAAGTCAGTTCCCACTTGTACCTGTACTTAGATGGTTTCCTCTTGTGCTAGCCACAGTGTGTCCATGACATCACAACACAAGGGTCCTCTAGGATTTGAAGGTTGCTGGTTCATCTTTCAAAACCTGCACATATTCAGAGTGTACAATTGGATGAGTTTTGATACATATCCACCTGTAAAACCACAGCAGTGAAGATGGTGAATGTATGTCCATCACCCCAAAAAGTTACCTTGTATGCCCCAGTGCTCACTCCTTCCTACCCCTTCTTGCCACCCCCGCTTCTCACAGCGATTGTTCTTCCTGTCACTCCACATTGGTTTGCCTTTTCTAGAATTCTGTGTAATTGAAATCTTGCCTGACTCTCAGCATAATGACTTTGAAGTTCATCCAGGTTGTTGTGTAAGTTCTTCATTTTTTAATCACTAAGTACTAGTCTTATTGTCTGAATGGATCAAAATGATTTTGGTACATTCTTGGGTTTTCCAAGCTTTGGCCTATACAAATAAACCTGCTGTGAAGTTTTGTGTGCAATTTTTTGTGTGGACAGATGTTTTCCTTTCTCCCGCATATATAGCTAGGAGTGGAATTGCTGGGTCACATAGTAAGTCTATGTTTAACTGTTTGAGGAACTGCCAAAGTGTTTTCCAAAGCAGTTGCACCATGCTACCTTCCCACCAGAAATGTATGAGGGGTCCAACTTTGCACATCATCCCAATACTTGTTTTTGTCCATCTTTGTGATTCCAGACATCCTGGTGGGTTGAAGTGGGATCATGTTGTAGTTCTGATTTGCATTTTCCTGATGATTAATGATGTTGAGCAACTTTTTACAACCTCATCAGCCAGTCATATATCTTAACTGGGCAATGTGTGTGTTTATATTTTTTTACTTTTTTTTGGCTGCACTATGGAGCTTACAGAATCTCAGATTCCTGACCAGGGATTGAACCCAGGCCTTCCACAGTGAAAGCGCTGAGTCCTAACTGCTGGACCACCAGGGAATTCCCCATTTTTTTTTAACTTGGGCTGTCTTGTTATTTAATGTAAGAGTTCTAGATACAAGTCCTTTGTCAGATACTTGTATTGAAGATATTCCTCCCAGACTGTGGCTTCCCTTTTCTTTTTTTTTTTCTTTTTCCCTTTTCATTTTCATAGCTGTTTCTTGATGAGAAGGAATGGTTTTATCTTGATGAAGTCAAATTTATGAATTTTTAAATTTTATAGCTTGCACTCTTCATATCACAGTTAAGAAATCTTTTCAAAACTTGAGCCACTAAGATTTGATCCTCAATTTTCTTTTTCTTTTTTTTTCCCAATGTTCTTAAACAAGTTGTATAGTTTTGTTGTTCAGTCGCTCAGTTATGTCCGACTCTGCAACCCCATGGACTGCAGCACACCACACCTCCCTGTCCTTCACCATCTCCCAGAGCTTGCTCAATCTTAAGTCCACCGAGTCAGTGATGCCATCCAACCATTTCGTCCTCCGTTGTCCCCTTCTCCTCCTGCCCACAGTCTTTCCCAGCATCAGGGTCTTTTCAAATGAGTCAGCTCTTCGCATCAGGTGGCCAAAGTATTGGAGCTTCAGCTTCAGTCCTTCCTATGAATATTCAGTGTTGATTTCCTTTAGGATTGACTGGTTTGATCTCCTTGCTGTACAAGGGACTCTCAAGAGTCTTCTCTAACACCACAGTTTAAAAGCATCAATTCTTTGGCACTCAGCGCTTATGGTCCAACTCTGACATCCATACATACATGACTACTGGAAAAACCATAGCTTTGATTATATGAACCTTTGTCAGCAAAGTAATGTCTCTGCTTTTTAATACACTGCCTAAGTTTGTCATAGCTTTTCTTCCAAGGAGTAAGTGTCTTTTAATTTCATGGCTGCAGTCACCGTCCGAAGCGATCTTGGAGCCCAAGAAAATAAAGCCTGTCACTATTTCCATTGTTTCCCCATCTATTTGCCATGAAGTGTTGGGACCAGATGCCATGATCTTAGTTTTTTGAATATTGAGTTTTAAGTCAGCTTTTTCACTCTCTTCTTTCACTTTCCTCAAGAGGCTCTTTCTTTAGTTTCTTTTTGCTTTCTGCCGTTAGGGTGGTGACATATGCATATCTGAGGTTATTGATATTTCTCCCGGCAATCTTGATACCAGCTTGTGCTTCATCCAGCCTGGCATTTCACATGATGTACTCTGCATATATGTTAAATAAGCAGGGTGACAATATACAGCCTTGACGCACTTTTGTTATAGAAGTTGCATAGTCTTAGTTTTTACATTTAGGTCCATAATCCATTTCATTAACTTTGTGTATGGTGTGGGTCAATTCACAATTCATTTTTTCTATATAGATATCTAGTTTTTTTCAGATCCATCTGCTAGACACCTGTCATTGGATTTGAGACCCACCTGGCTAATCCAGGATGACCTCATCTCAAGATTTGTCATATAATTATATCTGCAGAGACCCTTTCTCCAAATAAGGTCACATCCACCAAGTCTAAGAATTGGCATATCGAGGTCCCCGTAGAGCCCAGACAAGAACATAGTGGAACCCAGGGAGCTGGTGGAGGGATGAGGGCAGTGGGCAGGGGGCAGCAGGTAGGGCTCAGAGGTCATAATGAGAATCTCAAACATGCCAAGCCTCTAGGCCAGGGTTCCAAGGAGCAGGAGCTGGATTGTCACTGACGCTCACCACTCAGCTGATGTGTGCCCTGCCCTGGGTTCAATCCATCCTCCTGGCACAACTGTTCTGTGTCCATTTTACAGAGGGAGAAACTGAGGCCACCCTGTGAAGTCCTGTCTGCTGGTCACAGAGTTGGGGAACAGGGTGGGTAGGGGCAGGGCCCAGCACCCAGGCTCTTCCCCTTGGCAAAGTCCCCACACATCACCAAGAGTCAAGGCTCTGTCCCAACTGCTGGGTACCTCTCACCACCTCCAGGGTAAGCACATGTAGAGGAAAGGTCAACAATTCATTGCTCACTCTTTCTCCACGAGCAGGATTTCCAGCTTCTCAACCAGATGCCCCCTGGCAGGCAGGTGAGAGGCTCCATGCGGTCAGGGGATGAGTTTTCAGTATCTCCTTTGTTTGTTGGAGAAGGAAATGGTAACCCACTCCAGTACTCCTGGAAAATTCCATGGATGGAGGAGCCTTGTATGCTACAGTCCATGGTGTCGCAAAGAGTCAAACACAACTGAGCAACTTCAGTTTCACTTTTGTTTTTTTTAATCCAAATTAAATGGAAGGTTATACAGCTTCCCTGACCCCGTGTAGCCTCTCACATGCCACGGTCACTGGCCAGCCTTCTGCGGGGCTGCCCACTCCTCGTGCCCACCCTCCCCACAGGCTTTTCCTCACCTGGTTACGGGCCAGGCCCCCAACCCCACCCCAGGCTTCTGCCAACACTGATGGGGTCCACTGACCACTATGGGTAACAACCTGAGCTAGGCCTTTCTAAAGATGCACCATCTCGCCTTGGGAAGGCCTACCAGCTGGCATTGTCCAGAGCACTCCCTTTCCCCCCGAGCCCCGGTTATGCCCAGATTGGTGGCCAAGGCGGAGAAATGGCAGGGAAGCCGGCCAGAGAAGGGACAATCCCCTGTGGGTGGGCCTTTGGGAGGTCATGTGCTTCATTCAGCAGAGAGCAGCCGCATGAGCAGAGTCCACACAACTCATCAGACACCCAAGTGTCCCCAGAGAGGCGAGTCGTGTGGGGCAGTAGCTGGGAAGCCACAAGGCAGCCCGAGGGCAGCAGGCAGGGCTGTGGGAGGCCTGCAAGCTGAGATTTGCGGTGGAAAGACTGTGGGAAAGCCTCAGCCAAGCTGCTGGAAGGAAACCTTTCTGCCCTCCCTTTCTTTAGACCATTACGGAGATCCACCTCCCCTTTGTGAACCCTGGAGCTGGCCCGCCTCCTGCCAGCCTTACAGTTCAGGAAGGCTCTTCTTAAGGGCCCTGGAGTCACCTCTTTGAAATGCAAATCTTCAGGCAGAGAGAAAGCTTTCTGGTCCTGAGGATAAAGGCAGTTCCCAGCACAGAGGGCCACTCAGATCACCAGGAGTCTTGGGAAGGACTGCCTGACTTAAAAGACTGAGGATTCCTTCTGGCTTTGTGATGGGAAAACAATGAAAACAGTGACAGGGTTTATTTTGGGGGGCTCCAAAATCACTGCAGATGGTGATTACAGCCATGAAATGAAAAGACGCTTGCTCCTTGGAAGAAAACCTATAACCAACCTAGACAGCATATTGAAGAGCAGACATTACTTTGTCCATCTAGTCAAAGCTATGGTTTTTCCAGCAGTCATGTATGGATGTGAGAGTTGGACTATAAAGAAAGTTGAGTGCTGAAGAATGGATGCTTTTGAACTGTGGTGTTGGAGAAGACTCTTGAGAGTCCCTTGGACTGCAAGGAGATCCAACCAGTCCATCCTAAAGGAAACCAGTCCTGAATATACATTGGAAGGGCTGATGCTGAAGGTAAAACTCCAATACTTTGGCCACCTGATGTGAAGAACTGATTCATTGGTAAAGACCCTGATGCTAGGAAAGATTGAAGGCAAGAGAAGGGGAAAACAGAGGATGAGATAGTTGGATGGCATCACTGACATGATGGACATGAGTTTGAGCAAGCTCCAGGAGTTGGTGATAGACAGGGAAGCCTGGCATGCTGCAGTCCATAGAGTCACAAAGAGTCGGACACAACTGAGTAACTGAACTGAACTGAGGAGTGAAGTTGTTTGCTTTCATTTCTACTTTTGTGGAGAGGACTGTGGGTGGGCAGGATCCAGGAGCAGGGAGCCTAAAGTGGGAGGACGTGGATCTGAGGTCTGGGGCCCACCCTCCCCTACTGGACTCTCTGGGACTGTGATGATTTGTCTACACAGTGGGTGGGCTCCCCAAGTTTGAAACCAGATTGATTACCACAAACCAGGGCATTGCCTATTGAACATTCCTGAAATCCCAGAAAAACCTCTTAGAAGCTTCAGAATATAAGGAACCAGTGACAATAGAAATGGATTGTTGACTGAAAAAAAAAAGCAAAACCTAAAAGTTGAGAATTATGTTGTATTTGGGGCCATTACTGAGGATTATAGTCCAGGAGAAAGCCTTTCAGAGAGCTCTGAGAAACTGTTACAGAGAGGTCAAGGAGGAGCCAGATTTTGCTTCAAAACAACAAAATTGTAGTCAAACACCAAAAAATTGCTGCTAATCACCAAAAACAGACACTGCAAGTTAATGAATTTCATGCTTTTCTATGTGGGGGAGAGATTCAAGGGTCTGGGCTCATTGATATCATTCCCTTGATACACACATTAACTATCTAGGATCAGTATCCTATTTTTCTCCATCCTGAATTCCTCTCAGGATACACAGTACTGGGGCAGCTGCAGTGGCTGATGGCTTGATCACTGGCATAACTTCTTGTTTACTGAGATGGCAGGCAACTCTGGAAGCTGGAATCTGGGGCCACATGCAGGCCAGGGGTTCCTGTCCCAGCCACAGCCACTCACCCAGCAAGGGAAGAAACTGTCTACACAGCACACAGGGCAGAAGCCTCAGGAAAGAAGAGGAGATGAAGGAATCAGTGGTGGGTGGTGACTTTGCAAACCATGTGGGTCCATCTCCACAGACAAGGTAAAGCACATAGAACAAGGCTGTGGAGCAGTCATTGTGCCGGCAGGTTTCTGTGTCAAGTTGGCTAGGCTAGGGTTCCCAGTGTTCAGTCAAGGCATCCCTCTAGATGTCACTGTGAAGGGATTTTTGAGATGAGATTAACAGGGAAACATCAGAGAAGGCAATGGCACCCCACTCCAGTACTCCTGCCTGGAAAATCCCTTGGACGGAGGAGCCTGGTAGGCTTCAGCCCATGGGGTCGCTATGAGTCAGACACGACTTCACTTTTACTTTTCACTTTCATGCATTGGAGAAGGAAATGGCAACCCACTCCAGTGTTCTTGCCTGGAGAATCCCAGGGACGGGGGAGCCTGGTGGGCTCCCGTCTATGGGGTCACACAGAGTCGGACATGACTGAAGTGACTTAGCATAACAGGGAAACATAGTTAGCAACTGAGAAAGCAGGTCAGTCTACATAATGTGGGTGGGCTGCATACAATCAGCTGAAAGCCTGATGACAAAAACACCGAGGTCATCCGAAGAGGAAGGGATTCTGCCTCCAAATGGCCTTTGGACCAATCTGCTACTCCTCCCTGAGTCTCTGGCCCGATGGCTCATTCTGCAGACTTCAGAGTTGCCAGCCCCCAGATATATATAAGCCGATTCCATATGTACACATATCTAGAGCTCTCCAACTTGTCCTGTTTCTCAGAAGCACCCTGACTGCTACAGTCATAAAGCCATACGAATACATGGCAACTAAGTGCTCAGAGAAAAACTACTAGACAGGTGGGATGATGTCAGTAAAATACAATGATAATGGAGTATTTTAATACTGTATCACAGGGTTGGGCTGATCTAGTGGACAAAAAAAAAGGAGAAATTCAATAGTGCAATTATCAAACTAGATTCTAGAGAAATAGTGAAAAGCACACATCTCAGAGGACATTAATTTTTTTCAGTCTGTTGGGCATTTTAAATGTTTCATGCATTTGACCTCTATTATTGGTTGAATTCGGAGAGGGCAATGCCACCCCACTCCAGTACTTTTGCCTAGAAAATCCCATGGACAGAGGAGCCTGGTTGGCTGCAGTCCATGGGGTTGCTAGAGTCGGACACGACTGAGCGACTTCACTTTCACTTTTCACTTTCATGCATTGGAGAAGGAAATGGCAACCCACTCCAGTGTTCTTGCCTGGAGAATCCCAGGGACGGGGGAGCCTGATGAGCTGCCGTCTATGGGGTCGCACAGAGTCAGACACGACTGAAGCGACTTAGCAGCAGCAGCAGCAGCATTGGTTGAATTCTGTTAAGAGTCCTAACCCCCAGAACTTTAGCACATGACCTTTGGAGACCAGGATTCACAGAGATGTTCAAGTACAGATGAGGTCAGTAGGGTGTGTCCTACTCCAACAGGACTGGGCCTTTATAAAAAGGGGACATTACAATTTGTAGTACTTTGTTAAAACTGCCCTAGAAAGCTAATACAGCCCCACCCCAAAATCTTAAGCAATATATCTTCAGACCATTATCCAGTACAATTCGAAATACACATATAAAAGATTACCACAGTCTCAACAACTTGGAAACCAAGACAAACTCTACTATGCAAGAAGTAGACAGGTGAGGAAATGAAAAGTGAAATTTGAAAGCGTCTCCCAATGCAAAGCAAAGAGCAATGTTTAGTGACAAATGTACAAGACAAAGGAAAATCTCATTCAGGGCAAAATTGCACACTTTGAGTGCCTTACTGATTCAAGATGGAAGCTGACAAAGGAGGTTAGTATTCCTCTTGAGAAACTAGGAGGGGAGGGGAGAACAAAAACTGAGCCAAAAGAAGATAGACAGATGGGATTCGTAAAGATATAAGCTGAAGTCCTATGCACATGGTGCCCCATAGCCTGTGGACTCTCCACGGAAAGACATCTCCAGCCCACTGCTCCAGTCTTCTGTCCTCATCTCCTCGTCCCGCTGCATGGATAGTTCTGTTTTCAACCAGGTATGCTCCTGATCACAGCTGCATCAGCACTGGCAGACATGGACGTGGCTTGGGAGCAACCAACACTTTTTGACGAGGGGCAGGTGGCCGGCTAGGGTGAGTTGGGGCAGCGGAGTCGGTTCTTCAGGTCTGGCCCTGCTGCTTAGCATGGTTGCTGTGAGTCCCGAGTTCAGCCCTGTGGATGCACACAGTCTGCAACCACTCACCAGCCCAGGAACCTGGGGCAGTAATGACTAGAGCTGCCACGAGCAGAGGTGTGCGAGTCTTTGTGTGTGCACACGCATTCATTTCTCTTGGGTAAATAGATACTCAGGAGTGGAATCATCAGGTCATTATGGTAGGTGAGTGTTTAATATCTTAACATGAGGCCAAACTGCTTTCCAAAGTTTCTGTCCCATCTCCCACCCCGACCAGTGGTGCCTGAGCCTCCCAGTTCTTCCCCGTCTTTGTCAACACTCAGGATCGTCGGTCTTTTGTGTTGTAGCCATTCTAGTGGATGTTAAAAGTTCAGGGTACTTCCATGGTGGTCCAGGGGCTAAGGACTCCTCGCTCCCAATGCAGGAGGCCCAGGTTCAATCCCTGGCTAGGAAACTAGATCCCACATGCCACAACTACAAATCCCACATGCCGCAACAAAGACCCGGCACAGCCAAATAAAGACATAAACACATTTTTTAAAGTTCAGGAATTTTGAGAGTTGATTGTCAAATGCCATTATTTAAAAAATTCAACTGTATAAACTTCCACTTAAATTGTATTAAAGAAACAAAGGAGATACTCAAAACGCATCATGTCTTATTTCACCCCAGTACTTTGGCACAGTGCACCACCCAGGATCTCTTCTGAACCACACATTCAATGACATTATGTGGGTAGCCATGTTTTTACAACAGTTTGGCCTGGTGGGAGTATTTACCCCACAGGAATCAGCACTGCCTGCAAGCTGGGGCTAGACTGATTATTATTCAGTTGATTGTGTAGACTTGCTGCTGCTAGGTCACGTCAGTCGTGTCTGACTCTGTGAGACCCCATAGACGGCAGCCCACCAGGCTCCCCCATCCCTGGGATTCTCCAGGCAAGAACACTGGAGTGGGTTGCCATTTCCTTCTCCAATGCATGAAAGTGAAAAGTAAAAGTGAAGTCGCTCAGTCGTGTCCGACTCTAGCAACCCCATGGACTGCAGCCTAACCAGGCTCCTCCATCCATGGGATTTTCCAGGCAAGAGTACTGGAGTGGGTCGCCAGTGCCTTCTCCATGCATAGACTTGAGTCTGTAGTAATTACATTTTGAATAACAAAAAGAAAAAGAAATAACTTCCAGTATCAAAAACTACTATCCAATTCAGCAGAGATTTTGTTCATGTCACCAATGAACATATGAGGTTCCAACACACACCTTTGCTGTTTCACTTTTGTCTTGGTAAGATCAGTGGAAATATCAACCAACGTTTATGTGGGAACCACAGTCAGCCCTCAGTTGCAACCGTGGGTCAGGTACCAATCCAAAAGTTTGGCAAGTCAACTGAAGAGGTTTTGGTGAGAATCAATGGATCATATGGAATTGAGAAATAGTGTATCATGTGTTTTATTGTATATATATTGTAGATTTATTTGTACATTGTTTACATCTTTTATAACAGTAAAATTTATAATAAACTTACATGTCTGTGTGTGTCTGTGTACATATACAGACAGACATAAAGAAATATATACACTCCCCCAACACAGAGGTGCACACACACACACATAGGCTTACATTTACTTGTCACCGTGGATCAGCACATCACAGCTTGCAGACACACGCCCCAGCCTGTCTGCTCCATGCAGCAGGTACACATCACCTGGCCAGTTTGAGCATGGGCTCAGGGAGGGCGCCTGTGCCCCAGCTACTGTAAGGCCCAGCAAGCTGGCACTGGGTAGGGAGAAGCACTCAGGCTCACAAAAGGCCATTGATCCACCCACTGTGGCCTGGAGGGGGCCCTGTTGGCCTCACCCACTCAATGAGTTGGTGAGTTGGTGGCCCAGAGCCTGGCTAATGAGATAAAGGGACCCAGCTGTGCCCAGACATCAGGGATCTGGGGGGCCCTGGGCACCCCCGACTCTCAGCTCTGCCTGTCACCAGCTCCTGGACCAGGGCCCCGCTCTGGGCCTCTCCCAGGTGGGTGTTCTCCCCGGGGCAGGTGGCAGGGCGTGGACCACCCTCCCAGACTGTTCCCCTCAGGTCTTTCCCACAGTGCAGCCTGAGAGATGTTGTAAAAACAGAAGTCGACTTTTCCTCTCCCCTGCTTACAGCACTGTGTGGCTCCCCGGTGTTGTCAGGGTCCGTCCGGACCCTAGCTGGGGAATGAGGCTGGCCTGAGGCAGCCACTGCCTGGGTCCTGGCCTCTTCCGTCTGCCACCCTGCCCACCGCCGTGGCCCCAGCCACTGTGACCTATTTTCATGTTTCGGGATGGCCCAGCTGGCTCAAGGCTCGAAGTGTGGCTCACGGGAGTCACTCCTGGGCATGGTCGCCCCACCTTCCCGCCCCTTCTCACCTGCTCTGTCTCCTGGATGTCCCGCCCCTACCCTACCTCATCCTTTGGTGCTGTGGGCACTGTCCAGGCCCTGCAGTGCCGCAAGCGTGTCCAGGCAGACAGTGTCCTGGGGCAGGTGGGCCCCCAGGTGCCGCAGCTCTGTGCAGAGCAGGGGGAAGTCGTAATCGAAGCCATTGTGGGCCACCAGGCACACAGGGCCCTCCTGGCGGCTCAGGAAGGCCTGCAGCATCTGTACCACAGTGCCATCAAAGCCAGCCTTCCCGCACCTGCCCAGGCCCTCGCGGCTCAGGCCGGTAATCTCACTGGCCTTGGCAGTGAAGGGGCGCTCTGGGCTCATGCACAGTGTGAGCTTGTCCATGACCCAGGGTGGCAGGGGGGCCCCAGACTCATCGCACTTGAGGTCCTCCAGGGAGGACTGGTGGACTGCGAACAGGGAGAGCTCGGCGTTCTCAGGGTCCACGCTGGGGAGCCCAATGGCTTCCAGGTCCAGAAAGACAAACGTCTCGGCCCGTGGTCGCTTGGACACGGTGATGGTTTTCACAGAGACAGGGAAGCCTATAGCTGCCAAAATAAGAGGCAGAAGACACAGGGGCCAAAGAGATGGGGATGCCTGGCCTCAGCTGGCCACAGCTTTGCCCGTGGCCAAGGTCCTGACCCTTCTGGCTTCCCTTCTGGCTACCTCATGGGCCTTTCGGCTCTAGGAGCCATTTCTAAGACCCAGATCCAGAAAGACTGCTATGGGGCCTTCTGAACTGGGATCCAGCAACAGGGATCTGTTACTTCTGTCCAGGATGAGGCCTCCTAGGGTCTTGTCACCTGCCTTCATGGTGTCCCTCAGTCCCTCCCTGACCATCCCCACTGCTACCATCTAGTAAACAGCAAAAGGCAGGCCTGATATGCCCAGACCCTGGCCTGGGGCCTCTGCCTTCTGGACCCCAAGGACATAGACAGGCAGTGTACCAGGCCCATGTCACCAGGGACTGCAGCCCAGGATGGCACCATCACCAGCACACTGTGGCCAGCAGCCTCAGGCCCAGCACCCGACAAACATGCCCCTGGGATCAGCTGCTGGGAAGCAGACAAGCAAGCACCCAAGACAACTCTCCTGGGAATTCCCAGTCTCCCTGGCTTGGCCTCCTCCTGGCACACAGGTGGATCCAATTTGGATCTGACCCGATCCGGCCCCTGTTCTGCCTCTGGGCCCTGGCAGCTGGCCACACTGGCTTACCTGCAGCATCTGCTGGCTGGGTTCTTGGGCTACTAGACACCTGTCTCACACAGGCTGCTCTGGGCAGCCTTTAATCTGTGGCTGTGGCCTGCCCCCAGCCAACCATTGGGTAGGGAGAAGATCCGAGGCCACAGGACCTGTGCAGCCAGCTTGCCACCCCCTCGCTTGCTCACAGCTGCTGGGACACACACCCCATGTTTTTACAGGCTGAAAAGCTGGCTCCTGGGCCGCAGGCGGGCTCCCCACAGGCAGAGCACAGCCTGGGCTGGAAAAACGTGTCGTCACAGGTGTCTCACAGGCATTAAGAGGAAACCCAAGCCCTCTGCCCTGCCTCCACGACTGATTAGGTCTGGCAGCAGCAGCCGGGCCTGCTGCCTTGGGTTCAACACCCAGCCCCAGGCTGGCGCCCTCCCAAAGGGGCATCTCCAGGGCACAGCTCCGTCACCAGGGTCAACCAAAGTGAGCTAGGAGGACAGGCCACAGTGTGGCCCCACTGACAGCAGCTGGGGTGCATCAGGGCAGCGGCCCCCCAACTTTGGGGGGCTCCTCTTCCTCTAGAGTATCTCAGGGGCCTGAAACAGAGGCTGCCAGGGAAGAAGCAAGGGAGGTGTGGTAGGTGGGAACAGCCCTCCACCGAGTGCCATGAGAGCCAGAGGCTCCAGGTCCTGCCCAGCCCAAGTGGCTTGGGCCAGGGTGAAGGGCACAGTCAGTGTAGGAGGTAAGAGAAAAGGCCCTCCCTGCCCCAGGAGAGCAGATGGCACCATCCCTAGGACCTCATCCCCGGGCAAGCCATGCCAGCCTCCGGCAGCAGGTGCTCATAAGCCCGGTCTCCCACTGGGGCACAGGGAGGCAGCCGAGATGCCGGGGGAAGCCTGCCCACAGCGGGCCCTCCAGTCTCCTGGGCTGTAAAGCTTTCAGGGAACCTGGACCACAGTGCCCAGGGGTCTACCTGTGCTCCCACTTCCACCGATGGCAGGGGACGAGCTCCCTGGAGCCTCCTGGTCTGGAACAGCCACAGGGGAATCAGGGAAATGAAGGTGCAAGTGAGACTGGCAACCAAATGCTTAGACGGGGGGGGAGGGGGCAGGGGGGGCCTCCTCCAGTGCCCTTCAGCCTGATGCTGAGCTGAGGGGGGGGCAGGGGACTCCACCGGGTGTGCCTGTCCCTGGGCTTGCAAGGAGGGAGATGGCTGTGACACAGCTCAGGCAGATACTGGGTGGCCCTGGAAAGCCCCGAGAGCTGCTTTCTGGCCAACCAGTCAGGCCACCAGCAAGAATTCCCCAGGTCGGTTCTGGGTGGCTTGGGGAGGCAGAAGGAAGCACACGCCCCCACCGGCCACACACCAGATGCAGTGAGTGCCAGCACCCCCAAGGCCAGCCCAGGGTCGGGGGGAGGAAGCAGCAGATCAGGGCCTGGGGGAGGCCGTGGTCGCATTCAGCCAGGAGTCGTGACAAGACACAGCCAAGCTTAATGGGCGCTGGAATGTGGGGCGGGCAGGATGGGCAGGGAGGCAGTCAGGCAGAGCCACAGAAGCAAAAAAGTAGGCTGGAGGCAACTTCTTAAAACCTTGGCTTTCTTTTCTCCCCAGCTCACACCACCCAAACCCACCCCACCCCACCCCACCTCCACCCCCCACCATCCCCATGTTACCCTCCCCTCACACCCCCCACCCCCAGACCCCTTGCCAAAGAGCTGAAGGTGCTGAGCAGCTAGAGGCCATGTCTACACGGCAAGGGAACTGACTGCTGCTGCCTGGCTCTTCAGGGCGGAGCTCACTGCTCACAGGCTACTGTGGGCCTTTGTGCAGACAGTTGCTGAAGGTCTTATATTGCTGGGTTAGCTCTTCCATTTTGGTGGCTGCCAATGAAAGAGAATGGCAAATAGCAAGGTCAGTCAGTCCAGCTGTCCTCGGGCCCAGGGCACCCAGCAATGGGCTGAGCCAGGAGCCCTTGAGGGGGCCAGGGCCTGGTGAACTCCGATGGAAGCCCCTGGGGGCCCCAGGCAGAGTCCCCAGGCTGGGATTCACTGGCTTGGCTGGGTCCCTCCCCACCCCTCTCTGCAGAGCCCAGGAGTCAGGGAGGTTCATGATTTGGATGCTGTATGGATTTTGATCAGCCCTTCCTTTAGCTTGTCCGAGTCCATCCTCCAGGAGCTCGCCTCCCCAGCCCGTCCTCTGCCCTCCCACAAGGTTGGCAAGTGGTGTTCGGTCCTGCCCATCCCAAGGGTGAGTGCGAAGCTTGGGCATCATGGGGTGAGCCTGGGGGTGATGGCTGGGTGGGCGTCTCACAGAGAGGAAACAGGCCTGGCCCCAACGAGCCTTCCCACTCACCATCGCTGCTCCCTCCGAGGGCGCTCACATTTCTCTTACATATAGATAGGATTCGGGGGTGTCGTTTCCCTTTACTAAGTCCTCAGATTCTCCCAATTTCCAGATGCTCCAGCCCTGCTCCTGGGCTCCCAGAGATCTGGGCATATCCTCAGCTCACATGTCGCCCCTCTGTCCCAGGCCCTCAGTGCTACATGGCCTTCTCTTGACTCAGGGTTTGGCCAAGCTGTGCTGTCTCTGGAAGCCTGGGCCCCTGACGCTGCATCCCTGCTACTGTGGATTATGGGAGGCTAGGTCTGGAGTGCGTCCTGGGGCTCCCTCTGGTCTGGACTCAGCCCTCAACTCTGCAACTGCCTCCCTCCTCCTGCCTTCCTTTCTCAGTGTCAGAGATCTCAGCCCATCTCTGTGCTGTTTTTCTTTGCCCTTGTTTATCTGCCCCTTGTCTCCTGAGTCTCAAGATGTTTTCTACTCAAGATCTGCCTAACTCTCTCCATGGATTGTTCTGAACACTTTGACAACCATATTTAACGCCTAAGAGTGTCTGCTTGCATTTTCTCCTTGCTGGTTCTTCCCAGTTTCCTCAGTATGTGTGAACAAGATGCTGAGTATGTTCATTCAAGTTGGTTGGAAAGTTCTCTTCTCTGAATGACCACTGCCTCTGGCGGTGGAAAAGGGTTGGGGCAAACACGGACAAAGCAGCAAGTGCAGAAGGAGACAATAGGGCAGGAGAGGCCCACGAGGGCTCTGAAGAGCTGCAAGAGTCCTGGGAATATGGAAGTCCACACACGTGCCTGGGGCTGTGCGGGCATCTGGAAGAGACCTGCAAAGGCCCTGAGCCCATGACTACTTGACCTTAAGGCAGAACCAACAGAGGTGCAGAGGAAGGAAACGTCAGCCATGTGGCTGAGTGTGGAGGAAAACCATAAAGCTATACACCCAAGTAGCTCACACAACTCCAAATGGGAGAAACTCAAAAGTGACCCCACACCAAGACTGTCAAAAGAGCCAAAGGGCAAGACAGATCTGAGAATGGAAGATGGAAGAGACTACGCCAGGGCCTCCATTATATGTCAATGAATGTGAGCGATCACAGACCCTCACTTGGGAGGTGCAGGCACTAGGACAGAATCCTCACCAAGCCGGGCCAGTGCTCAGCTGCAGGCAGGAAGTGGCTGATGGAGTCGCTAGTGTGCGAGGCATGTTCCATCTCTTAGCCTGGTCTGTGGTCACACAACTATCTGCTTTAAAGTCAGTGGCAATGGACTGAAGGGGGTTTGCCACAGCCCAGGGGACAGAGGCAACTTTTCACTTGTCTAACCCTGAGTTAAGACTCCTCCCTAAAGGCTGCTTTTTTCTTATAACAAAACACAACAACAATGAAAAACCTTCTCTGAGTGAGTATATTTTGCATAAGAAGAATAAACTTACTCAGAAACAAAGTTTAAAATTAAATGCAGACACAATTTTGACCTTACCCAATAGCAGGAAGGTGGGAAACAGCAAAGCTAGCCCCACAAATGGGAGGAACTGGCCTCATTGCCACGACGGCAGAACCTCACCTCCACATAGAACCTCAACTGTTGAAACAAGTTCACTGCGACCTTTCTTAAAGGTTGACAATCAGAGGGAAATTCCCTGAGTGATACATGTTCACTGTAGAATATGTGAAGGCTGCAGAACAGGATAAAGAAACAGGAAATGAACTAAACGATCACAACAAACTGTAAAATTCTTCAAGAGACGAGAATACTAGACCACCATACCTGCCTCCTGAGAAATCTGCACGCAGGTGAAGAAGCAACAGTTAGAACCGGACATGGGACAACAGACTGGTTCCAAATTGGGAAAGGAGTACATCAAGACTGCATATTGTCACCCCACTTATTTAACTTATAGGCAGAGTACATCATGCGAAATGCAGGGCTGGATGAAGCACACGCTAGAATCAAGACTGTTGGGAGAAATATCAATAACCTCAGATATGCAGATGACACCACCCTTATGGCAGAAAGTGAAGAAGAACTAAAGAGCCTCTTGATGAAAGTGAAAGAGGAGAGTGAAAAAGTTGTCTTAGAGCTCAACATTCAAAAAACTAAGATCATGGCATCTGGTCCCATCACTTCATGGCAAATAGATGGGGAAACAATGGAAACTGTGATAGAATTTACTTTCTTGACAAGTTTATACTTGGTCTCCAAAATCACTGCAGATGGTGACTGCAGCCAAGAAATTAAAAATGCTTGCTCCTTGGAAGAAAACCTATGACCAACCTAGACAGCATATTAAAAAGCAGAGACATTACTTTGCCGACAAAGGTCCGTCTAGTCAAGGCTATGGTTTTTCCAGTAGTCATGTATGGATGTGAGAGTTGGACTATAGAGAAAGCTGAGTGCTGAAGAATTGCTGCTTTTGAACCATGATGTTGGAGAAGACTCTTGAGAATCCCTTGGACTGCAAGGGGATCCAACCAGTCCATCCTAAAGGAAATACTCATTGGAAGGACTGACGCTGAAGCTCCCATACTTTTGCTACCTGATGCAAAGAGCCAACTCATTAGAAAAAACCCTGATGCTAGGAAAGATTGAAGACAGGAGGAGAAGGGGGTTACAGACGATCAGATGCTTGGATGGCATCATCGACTCAATGGGTAAGAGTTTGAGCAAGCTCTGGGAGATGGTGAAAGATACAGAAGCCTAGCATGCTGCAGTCCATGGGGTTGACACAGCTTAGCGACTGAATAACAAACGATCTAAATCCACCTCTGACTCACACAGAGAAAATTAACATCCATGTGGTAGCTCAACTCCCACAATGGATTCCTCTGCATTTTTTCCCTTTAGAAAAGTAAGATCATACTGTGTATTTCATTTTCAACCTGCATTTTCCTTTTAACATTATACAGTATGCATTTCCTCATGTCACTGTAACCAAGTTTTGAAACAACAAATACTGTCCCACAATATACATATAATCAGTATCTACCCAAGCATTATCCAAGAATAAAACCTTGAATTATTCCCATTTGTCAGTATTGTAAATTCTGAAACAGTATAACAATAAATAATCGAAAGTGACCTACAGGCTCAGTAATAGAAAACGTTAAGCAAATTTTAGCTAATGTCTGAAAGGAAGTGTCTGACGATTGGAAATAAGACTTTGAAAACCTGGGTCAATGCTTAAAATGAGGTCCAAGGGAAAGAATATAATACTGTAGCATGATGTGAGTAGATTCAACTTATACAAAGAAAGAAAAAACGATGACAGCTGTACACCCATGGCTGATTCATGTCAATGTACGGCAAAAACCACCACAATACTGTAAAGTAATTAGCCTCCAATTAAAATTAATTAATTAATTTTAAAAAATGATGAAAGGAAACAGAATAGAGGGAAACAGACCAAAACATGAACACTGACCGCCTCTGGGCCACTGCGCTATGCAGTGCTTTAAATTTCCCTCTGCACAGCTTTAGAGAATCCCCATTTTCTACCATTCATGGTTTTCTTTTCAGATCTGTCAAAAGCATTTTTTAAGGGAAGGAAAACCTTAAGCATCATAAAAAGAAGAGAACAGGAATGGACCAGTCCCCAAATGCAGGCTGAGGTGCCCTAAGATGGCCCTGACCACCAATCGGGTGGCCACGGACACAGCAAGGGGTGACCACATACCTAGACTCATGACAGAGCTGTTGTTGCCCCAGCATATCTGCTCGTCATGCTGCTGGTTCGCCATGTGCACGGCTTTCACTGAGGTGCTAGTGACTTCCACGGCCGCCTTCAACAGCTTCAACGGAGGAACAGAGGGTGGGGACGTGTAGACTTGAATGCCAGCGGTCTGACCCACAGGAGGCGTCTCCTGCTCCCCGCCCTGGTGGACACTGAACACCTGCCTCCAGCTGCAAGGACAGTCACCCACCAGAGCTCCCCAGCGTAACTCCCTTCCTCCTGGCCCTGCGGGGACGCCACACTATCTCGGATCCCACCCCACACTGGGGCCACACAAAGCCGGGGTAGAGGGCATTGCACTGTCCATTTTGCACAGATGGACAGTGTAAAAGTCAATGTCCCAAGGTCAAAGGGCCTTTCTGATGGGCGAGGACTGTGCCCTAACTCAGCCTGCTAGTAGAATAGCAAAGGACAAGCTTGTCAGAGGTTCAGAAGTCTGGGAGCTTTCTTGTGAGAACACCAAGGCCAGCGCCATGGGAGCCCTGAGTCAATGGTAGAGTGTCATGTGTGGCAAGTGTGCACATAATCATAACCAAAGCTAGCAGTCTGGGCTCCGAGGATCGGAGTCAATGCTGAGGCCATCAGCTCAGCTGTGTGAGGCTGCCTTTTTGTGTGTGTCCGAAATGGGTCGAGGGCCCAGACGGGCAAGCATCCATCTGTCTGTCTGGCACTGCTCTGGGCCATGCGAGGACAAACACACTGTGAAACGCTTGAGCCTTTTGTGCAGACAGGCTGAGGCCAACACCAGGACAGAAGCTGTAGGCTGGGATGAGTCCCCAGCACAGACAGCACACACACTTCTGCGCCTGCGGTTATAGCTTGGTGGGCACCCTCCTGAAGGGCAGGGGGACCCAAGTGGGACATTCCCAGCACCCCTCCTCCCCTCTATAGCCCCAATCTGCCTTTAAGTTTCAGCCTGAGGCCTGGAGCCCAGAGCTCAGCCAGTCCCCGCCCTCGGGTGCCTCACTGGGGGTACAGTGGCCCCTGGGAGGGGCTGGGGAAAGGGCAACGCTTACTTGGCTGCACGACGTCAGGGTCTGGTACACGGCCTGGATGATGGGGCCGCATGGGTGGAGGTAGGGGCCTGGGCGCTGGCAGTACTCGCCCAGCTCACCGTCGTAGACTTGCAGGAAAGCCATGACGAGCTGATGGAAGTCAGAGATGACCAGGCGCAGTTTCTGGTCCAGGGTGCTGGCGTGGGCGCTGCCCACAGTGGCTCCTTGCTGTGCAAAGCACTGCAAAGTCAGGGGTGGAGGCTGTCCCACCTGCCATGGGGCACCAGGCAGAGCCCTAAACCCTTTGGAGAAGTGGGGGTCTGCTGGCCACTCCATGCTTCCAGAAACCGGGAGATGAACGGAAGACCGGAGGCCTGCAGGGACCTCAACGTCCTCCTGAGGACCTTAGCGGCAATGAGGAAAGGTCTGGGGCTGCAGGGAGGGTAGCGGGAGAAAGTCCAAGAAAAGCCCAGGGTGCCAGGACTGGCACAGGGCTCCCCCCCAAAGCTGGTCTTTTCCACTCCTGGAAAAGCCTCCCCTCTCCAGCCATCACATTCTAGAAGCTGGGCTGTTTGGCATGTGCGCCACCTCACTCAGGCCTCCCGACACGCTCGTCCGAGAGACAGGGCTGTCTGAGGCTTCAGGACATCGGGTGGGGGCCCCATGCAGCACCCCTGCAGCCAGCACCTCACCTCCACCTGGAGTGCCTGAAGCTTTGAGGCGCTCTCCTGCAGCTGCCGGGCCAGTTTTGCCACCTTCTCCTCCTCCAACTTGACCAAGGGGCTGGCCCTGCAGGGAGACAAGGGGTCACTTCTGCCTGGTGCCATCACGGGCATCGGGGCACCTGTGGACCACACACAGGAGGCTCCGTCCCAGCCAACAGGCAACCTACCCCTGCCTGTCGTCACTCTGCTTGTCAAGAAGAGGCTGCATGTCCACAGGCCATGATTCACACTTGGGTCTCAGGAGCGTCTGCAGGCAAGGGCTGGAGAAGAGCTCCCCCAGCAGCCCCTCGGTCTTCTCCCTGGTGTCCTCGAAGCACTCCTCTGCACTGTAAAGGCAGCCCCAGGGCCACACTGTCAATGCCAGAGACCAGCCGAGACTAGCGAAGGGGCCAGGAAAAGGCATCTCCTCCAGTCTGAGAGCCCACCCACCTGCAGGGACAACTCAGGTATCCATCCTCGGTGGGGTGAGCCTGCGTTCCCCTGGGATGGAGCATGGGGGGGTTCCTGTTGGGAAGACTGCCCAGGGGGCTTGGAGGAGCAAGGGCGCCCAGTGGCCGATTCGGGCAGGGCCTGTGCCAACCTTTACCTGGGGCAGCTGGAGTCGCCGACACTCAGGCTGTGGACCACGTCCAGCAGCTGGTCCATGAAGTGCAGCTGCTTCTGGGCACAGGCCCGGCCCTGGGCAGGGAAGGGCACATGTACTCAGTAGCCCGATGTGCCAGGGGCCCCCTGCTGCCCCAACAGGCCAGCAGCCCTCCAGGCTTCCACCTGGCAGGCTTGTGGACAGGCTCAGGGCCCCTGGCACAACAAGACAGGTGGTGGATGTGGCCACGTCACATCTGCTAATTCGTGGCCAACGGGGACTCGTTCCCCCATAGGCCACACATAGCCAAGCCTTACAGCCAGAGTCCCTGAGCAGCAGTTGAGTCAGTCCCCCACCCCAAAAGTGGCTGGGACACTCAGCCAGGAGCAGTCCGATTTAGAGCTCAACTCCTTCCAGAAAGGGGAAGAGGCCCGAGACCAAGCCCCATGATGCAAATTCAATCTTGGAGAGCCTGTGTGAATACGGGCTGTAAACACAGCCTGCTCTGAGAGCTCTGTGAGCAGCCGCTTTTAGGGTGGGCTGAGAAGGGGAGGGCCGAGGGGGCCCAGGCAGCCCCGGGGAGGCAGTAGACTGGGGGACAGGGTCACATTCTGCTGTCTTGTTTGTAGCTCAGTTCCCGTCCACAAGCCATCATGGTTGCAGATGCCTAGCACTCCCTGCGAGCCTGGCTCCCACCTTCGTAGCCACAGGGACAGGGCCGGTGCCTCTGCAAGATCCTGGCATCTCCGCCTCCATGCCCCCTGGCCTGCCACTGGGGGCATCACTACCTCGTGTTGCCTCCTTGTCCCAACTGGCCCCAAACAACACCGAGCCAGAATGATACACCCAAAGGGCACCCTGAGGGAAGGAGATGAGGAGTGGGACACGGTCTAGACGGAGGAAAGCCTGGGCAGAAACATGAGACCAAGTGTCACTCAGGATTTCACAAAGCCTTGACCGGTGGCCTGGGCTGCACGCCAGCCCCTCTGCAACACACGGGCTACAAGAGCCCCACCAGCCTAGGAAAGGGTAAGCCGCCCCTCACAACCTATACACTGAAAGCTACAAAACGTCTCCAAGAGAAACTGAAGAAAACCAAACTACATGGAACAACAGCCCACGTTCAAGGATAGAAAGACTTATTAGGGGTGATGGTAATACTCGCCAAAGTGATCTACAGATTCAACACAATCTCCAGTAAAAGCTCAGTTTTGCACAAATTGACAAACTGATTCTAAAATTCATATGGAAATTCAAGGTACCCCTAAAAGTCAAGTTGGAGGACTGTCATGTTCACAATTTACTGCAAAGCTACAGTCATCAAGGCATTCTGCTACTGGCATAAGGACAGGCATACAGATCAATGGAATAGAATGGAGAATCCACAAATAAACCCTCACTTTTACATTCATCAATTTTTAACAAAGATGCCCAAACAGTCTAATGAGGAAAGAATGGTCTTTTCACTAAATGGTTGATTAACTGGAAAAACCAGACAGCCACATACAAAAGAATGAAGTTGGATACACACCTTACACCCATACATAAAACTAACTCAAAATGGGTCAAAGATCTAAATATAAGAGCTAAAAATACAAAACTCTTTCTCAACAAAACTCAAAACTTTTGAACTCCAAAGGACACATCTAGAAAGTGAAAAGACAATCCACAGAATGGGAGAACATATTTATAAATCAAATATCTGATGTGACTTGTATCCAGAATATATAAAGAATTCTTACATCTCAAAAATAAAAAGACAACCCAATTAAAAAGTGGGCAAAAGAACTGAATAGAGACATTACTCCAAAGAAGATACACAAATGACTAATAGGCACGTGAAAAGATGTTCAATACCATTAGTCATCAGAGAAATGCAAATCAAAACCACAATGAGATAGCCCTTCACACCCACCAGGATGACTCGTATAAAAAGATGAAAAATAACAAGTGTTGGTGATGATGTGAGAAACTGGAACCCTCACACAATGCTGGTGAGAATGCGAAATGGTACAACCACTTTGGAAAACACTTTGGGGTTCCTCGAAAAGTTTAACATATTCAAAGAATTCTGAAAGTTAGGTAATTCCACTCCTAGCTATTATATATACTGAAGAGAACTGGAAACATGTCTTCTGTCAAAAATGTATAAGGCACAGCCGGAGCATCATTATTTTTAAGAGCCAAAACATGGAAATAATTATTTCAAATATGCTTCTTAAATTTTAAGAGGAGGTGGCAGGGTTTCAGAGTAGGTTTAAGGATAGCTGCCTTTGTATGGAAACCCATGGTAGGCAACACGTGGAGGAAAGTACATGGGCTCAGAAGCCAGAATGTTAGGTTCAAGAGGTCAGGCTGTGTTACAGAGTAACCTTGAGAGAGCTGTTTGTCACCTTCCCAGGGAGATGACATATGACAAGGACCTGCTGTCTGGGGGAGGAAGGGCATGACAGTTACTGGCACGTAAGCCAGAAAGCCTCCTCGACCTCCTCAACCAGCCCCTCACCTTGTCCTAGGAATGGCAGGGGTCCACCCAAAGGAATCCTATGGGTTCCTGCCCCAGGGGCTAAGGATGCTTGCTCCTAGGGAAGGAGCCTTCCCACAATCACCCCAGCATCATGGAGGCCCCCTGCCCAGAGGGACAGGGGGCTCTCTCTTACCTTCAGGAGCTCCTGGTCATCCAGCCCACACAACATCAGTTCATGGCCCAGTTTCACCATCTCTGCTGGAACACAAGGGTCCAGTTACCACAGACAGCCACCCAAACAGGGGGAGGCCAGGCACCCTGGCCAAGTGCCTCCCTGCTAAAGGACGTCAACAAGGAGGCAGGTGGCGGACACCCTAGGTTGCCAGCATAGCCTCCTGCTGTGTGACCTACACCTGGTCACTGCCCTTCTCTGGGGGCTAGATTCCTCCCTGAGATGAGAGGTTGCATTCAATGCTCTTCCATACAGGGAACGCTGGCTTCCAGCAGAAGCCCGCCAGCTGCCTGAGGAGCCCACAGAGGCCAGGGCATCTTCCAAAGATGCCACATGCCACCCTTTCAGACACCTTGGCAAGCCACAGCACAAGGAACCATCTCACATTTGCCAGTTTCATACAGGCCCTTCACGCCATCACACCCCTTCCTCTTGCAGGCAACCCTAGCAGGTGGCTACTCTTCCATTTCACAGATTAGGAAACTGAGGCCCTGTGTAGTGCAAGGACTCCTTGGCCACGTCTTCCAGGGAACCCTGGGCATTTTCTGAGGAACCAGCTGGTAGGCTATGACTTGGAGCCACAAAGCCAGGGGCCAGTACAAGCCCTACATCCCACCCAGTGCTGCAGCCCCTGACCCCAAATCCCTGCAAATGCCTACATCTGAGTCTCATCAAGTCCAGCAAATGGTCCCTTCACTAGAAATTCAGGATCTGGGCAGCATTCCCCTCCTCCAGCACCCCACACCCATCTCAGCACAGCAGGCCAGGGACCCTGTTAAGCCCACATTCAGGATTATACGGCCCTCCTTGGAATACAGGCTTGCGTCCTTCTGCAGTCCACCAGGCCTGGCCTGGTCTGGCCCTGTCGCCCCTCAGATCTCACCCCAGCCCTGGCCCTTTGCTCTGCCCTCTACCACAGCCACCCTGGCTTCCTGGCTGTTCCTACCTCCTGCCTGGGTGCTTGTTTTTCTCTCGCCCCAAACACTATTCTTCCTGAGATCTGCCTGCCTCACTTCCTTCATTCCCACGCGACTCTTGTTATTTAAAAGAGAGGCCTTCCCCAGCCATCTTATGTCAACAGTGCCACCCTTCTCCCAGCCCACCCAAGCACCACCGTGCCTTCACCTACCTTTGTTTATGGTGCTTCTCAGCATCTGACACGCTGAGAAATGTCACCACCTACTGTGTTATCACCTGTCTCCTAGCTAGCAAGCAAGCTCCGCGAGAGCAGTGCTGGGTGCAGAGCGAGTGCTCCTTAAATGTGAACGGGTGACTTCTAATCCCCCTTCCGCATGTCACAGTTTCTCCCAATTACACTCTTACTCAAGCACTCATATCTACCACCTGCTCTGCCACCCAGGGCCCCCCCACAGGGTGGGCCAAGCTGAGCTGCTGACCCACACATTACCGAAGAGGAAACTGAGGCTAGGAATGGTAACACCATGGTAGGTGCCTGTGCGTGCGTGTTCAAGGATTCACTTGTGACCCGCCGACCAGGCTGGCCCAGCCTCCACAGGCTCCGAGACACAACCCATGTCAGCCTCGGGACAGGCCCCAGATAACTAATGTGGCAGGGCTAGCAGGGGCACGGATCAGGAATCTGGTGTCCAGCTCACCCACCCTGGGGCAGGGGTGGGGCAAACACAGACTCGCAGAAGGATGGACCTTCAGAAACACTGCTGTGTGGGTGAAGAGCTAGCCAGCGCCTTCAGAACTGCAATTTGCTCCCCTTTACCTAATGCTCATTGCTGGCTTAAGGACAGTTTCTGCCAAAAATGGATTGAAAAGAAGCAGTTCCGAGATAAGCCCCAACGGAGACCTGCCCAGGAATGCCTCATGTCATAGGCACGCACACACACCCAAGCACAACGTGGCCCGATCACTGGTGGCATCAGCAAAAATGGCTGTCTCTGCCCCCAAGCACCCTAGTGGATGGGCTGGCGGGGTCTCCTTCACAGGTACAAGGGAGGGCAGATCCCAGCAGGCTCTGGGGACATCCACTGAAAACACCAGTCCACTTGCAAGCCACCAATCTGCTAAGGAGGCCATGCACCAGGTCAGAATGGCCAGAATCCACCATTCAACACGAAATTCCTATAACAGAGGAGACCCACCTTGGATTTTCACTTCAGCTGACACCCCCTTCAGCGAGCTGAACCTGTCGAGCCAGGAGGGACAGACCCTGCAGGCAAAGAGCAAAAGCAGTCAGGCCTGAGTGGGCTGCAGGGGGCCCTCACACCTCTCCTTACAGATGCTCTAAAAAGGGAATCTTCATATCCAGGTGCTAAACAGCACTGGAAAACTCACTTTAAAATGGATAATCTTATGTGATTTCAACTCCATAAATCTATCAGCGAAACACAAAACCAAACTATTTCTGAAAATTCACCTCAGAAATGTAAATTTGAGTACTAACATTAAAATTCTCACAATAAAAACATGAAAGGACTGCCCAAGAGGAAAGAAAACTGAATTCCTCAGAGCTCTGACACCTTTCCAGGAGGAACCCAGGGGCTGGCTTTGCTTGCAATCACGGTGCAGATCTGTTTGGAGAATGTGCGAAAAGGACCTCCCTGGTCTGGCATCCTTGCAGGCCGGGCCTGGGCCCCTCCTTGCATGTGGCTGACTGCCCTTCTCCACCTGCAGGGCTTTCTTCCCACCCAAGCCAAGCACACCGAGTTGGCTCCAGCTGATCCGGCGAAGCCCACAGCTGGCTAACATTCGCCGCCCCAGGGAAGCCGTGGGAAGGCTGGACCCACCTGCAGCCACATTGGCATCCCTCCATCACTGCAGGTCCTAGACGCAGTCCTTCTGCTGGGCTCTCACCTCCCAGACTCTGGGCTCACCGAGGCCAGGAGCCAACTTTCTGCTGTGTACTTCTAGGCCCTAACAAACACAGCAGCCAGCACTGAAAAGGCGGCTGGTAAGCATTAACAAATGAATGACCACAGCCTCTTGTCACAGACTAATCCATGAGTAAAGGCCCATGCCTATCTCTTTCAACAGAGGGGCGTTTTCTGTTCTTAAACTAATATAAGTCAACAGGCAATGATGCTATCCAAGGTCACAGCTCTGAGCCATTTGAGGGCTCCTAGCATGGGGGGCTCTGGGATCACAGTCCCAGCCTCCCAGGTGGGGAGACAGCCATTCCACCTGTCCCCTTGGCCTGGTGGAGCCCCAGCCTTGACAATACCACACAGATAAACAGGAGAGTAGCCACTGGTAAGCATCTTGCCTTAAGATGCCAAGATGAAGGGTGGGATAATTTGAGAGAATATCACTGAAACATGTCTATTAC
Source organism: Bos indicus x Bos taurus (assembly GCF_003369695.1). Classification (NCBI taxonomy): domain Eukaryota; kingdom Metazoa; phylum Chordata; class Mammalia; order Artiodactyla; family Bovidae; genus Bos; species Bos indicus x Bos taurus. Next base: position 108,596,329 of record NC_040105.1, on the reverse strand, counting down.
TATATGTGAAATAGATCGCCAGTCCAAGTTCAATGCATGAGACAGGGCACTCAAAGCTGGTGTACTGCAATGACCCTGAGGGATGGGATGGGGAGGGAGGTGGCGGGGGTTCAGGATGGGGGTTCAGGATGTACAACCACGGCTGATTCATGTCAATGCATGGCAAAAACCACTCCAATATTGTAAAGCACTTAACCTCCAATTAAAATAAGTAAATTAATTTTTAAAAAGAAGATGCCAAACTGATGGGCAGAACCATTTCCAGACACAGACCACATGCAATACACCGGCAGGCGTCACAAGCGACACACAGCCCAAGTCTCCCACTGGGCCTCCTCTGTGAGGGGGCCCAGTCTGAACATGGCAACCCCAGCCATGAGGTCCAGGCCTGGCACAGCAGTCAGGCCATGTGAAGGGCACTCCAGCTCCTGGCCAGGGAGCCCCAGGATAACTGGGCCAGGAACCCGCCCAGCTCTAGCAGGGTTGGGGCCCAGGCCTCACTCTGCGGACCTGCTGACTGTCTCATCATCATGGTGGGAGACGACGGTGCAGGTGTTTGGTGGAAAAGGCTCACTGTTCTTTCCCTGTGGCCATACCTGCCCCAACAAGGCTGGGGGGGGGGGGGCCTGGGAGCTAGTGGGGGCCACCCTGACCCCTCCACCGCAGGACTGCAGGGAAGAGGTGGGCAGGACAACAGCCTCACCTGTGCTACCTGTCTTAAATTACTCATTAAGGCACCCATTCCTTCTGTCAAAGAGGGCTGGGCCAGAAGGGGCAGGAGAGGGAAGTGCCACCATGTGAAAAGCTGGGAAGCTGGCCCTGGGCCTGGTTGCCAGGCAACATTCCCACTCACAAAGCGCCAGAGAGCCAAGAGCCCTCACTGATCCATTAGGCTGGACCACAGCAAACCACTTCAACACACTCAAGAATAAATCCCCGAAAGCCTAAGTGACCTCACTCGGAAAGGACTTTCATTAAAGTTGCTTTTCCTGAAGCAGCAGGGAGCAGGGCAGAAACTAACGGTGCTCAAGGCCTCGAAAGCAAGTAAAGCTCCTTGGGCGCCAAGGAAACCCAAGAGAGTTGCTCAGCGATCCAGGGGCCCTGTGGCTCTGCCTTGCCCATGCTGAGGGCCAGCTTGGCATACAAGCCACCAAGACTACCATGCCCAACCCCACCCCCAGTCAATGCTGCATGCAGTTCCCAGGTTCTACCCGGAAGAAGGTGAACAGGTGGACCTAAACGAGGCTGAAATGGTGAAGCCATATGCAAACAAGCCAAGAGGAAATTGGGAGAAACTGGACTCTGTGAAATCCTCTTTGGCCATCAAGAGGCCTACAGCACTTCTGCCAGCTTGGGATCATAAAAATCAATTGGACATTCCCTGGTTGTTTCTTAAAAGGATTATTTCTTGTATTTAAAAAAGCACTAAAAGCATCTGAGGGACGCAGCCAGACTCTCATCCATTGCCCCCCTGGCCAGCAGAGGGACCTGGTCCCCAGTTTCCACCTGGGCTATGCAACTTTGGGCTGCCTCCCACAAGAGCCTCTCTAAGGCCTGACTTTGGCCCCCCTCCTGTGTTCAAGATCTCCAAACTAGCCCAGGCCATCCTCACTTCTATCCCTGGTTCCTGGACCAGGCACTAGTCCTTCCGGGACCAACAGTGCTTGTCACGTGAGCCACTGCCATTCCAAGCCAGGCTCCAGTCTTTTACCTGCCTCTAGCCTCTCCCCTCCAAACCCAACTGCCACAGAACTCCCAAGTCACCCTGCCAAAAATGCCAATTTCACATGTCACTCCCCTGGTCCCAGGTTCTTTCTGCCATTCAAGCCACTGCTGCCTGATTCTCTCTCCCACACCTTGACTCCCCACTCCTATGGAAACCAGTGTCCGCCATGACCTGTTCCTTCCCAGATCAAATGCGACCTCCTCCATGCCAACATCCCAGCACTCAGACAACAGAGGTGTGCCCAACACTGGGATTGGTGCGTGAGCCTTCTGCACCCCCAGTTCCTTTGAGACACCCATCAGTGTCTGAGGAATGGTACCCCAGTGAGCATGTGTCTGTGTGCCCACTTGTCACCTCAGACCCTAGAGCACATCTCAAGTATGTGCAACACCATACTGTGACCTGGGGCTAGTGACTGGACACATGGTGCAGCTGTGTGTGTGTCTGTGTGTGCCTGGCACCATGTGAGGGAAGCCAAGTCTGCTCAGGTCCCTACGTGGCACACATACAGGATCCTACACAGCCTCAAGTACTCTTGCCTGGAAAACCCCATGGATGGAGGAGCCTGGTAGGCTGCAGTCCATGGGGTCGCTAAGAGTCGGACATGACTGAGCGACTTCACTTTCACTTTTCACTTTCATGCATTGGAGGAGGAAATGGCAACCCACTCCAGTGTTCTTGCCTAGAGAATCCCAGGGACAGTGGGGCCTGGTGGGCTGCCATCTATGAGGTCGCACAGAGTTGGACACGACTGAAGCGACTTAGCAGCAGCAGCAGCATACAGCCTTCAAAAGTCCCAGGGCAAAACGTGTCCATCTTTACCCTGGACGCTCATAGCCTCTTGAGCACACCCCTGCCAGAGCCCTCAGCCTGTTGGCTCTGTCTTGGCCTGTTGTGCTGTCTGGCTCTCCAGAGCACTTGGAGCTGCTGGTGGGAAGGCACTGGGATTGGTGCCTGAGCCTTCTGCACCCCCAGTTCCTTGGGGACATCCATCAGTGTCTGAGGAATGGTACCATGACCCAAAGGACTGGTAAATGGGGTCTTGGCCCTGGCTTGCCACTCCTCGGTAGTAAGACCCCAGACAGTTCTTGACTCCACTCTGAACATCAGCTTCTCAGTCTGAAAATGAAAGGTCTGAAGTACATCATTTCCCAGATCCCTGCCAGCTCTGAAAGTAGTAGTTACAGCCAGAAAAATGCTCAGAAGCCAAGCTCAGCTACAGCACGGCTATGAAGAGACAAGCTGAAGCACTCTCCAGGGCACTTTCTCCCCAGATCTAAGCACGGCTTCACTTTTTATCTAAGCAGGTGACTAAAGTCGGTGGGCACCTTCTCATATAAAGAAGAAATCCCATCTTCCCCTGTGGGTTGAGTGGTATCTGTGTACCCCAAGGGTGGGGGAGGAAGAAGGCAGGTTGTTACCGTGTGCACATCCACTCCAAGATTTCCAAGCGGTACTTCGAGGGGCTACACAGCAGTTCCTGAATGGTCTTTGGTTCTGTGATATAAAGACCGTCAAGGAAGGGGCAGTTGAGGTCCTAAACAAGGAAAGGGAAAGCCAGGAAGTTTTAGAAAGGCAACATCAGCAAAAGGTTGAAACGCAGAGCAGTAATCACACTCTCAGTGCACCTCCCTTCACACACGTTCCCGGCCGCTGAGCAGCCACCAGGCAGGTGACACGGACCCCCGGCCCCGGACCACGGGTAGCGGTCTTGATCACGCCCAGAGTTCAGTCCCCGTCATCTGCAGCTCCAGGTGCCCACCACTTCGCGTCCTTTTCCAAGCCCCTCTCGAGGCAGAAGCGGTAGTTTGACTTGGTAGCAACTATGGGTTACGGCGAGATTCCAATATCGGCCATGGAGCAAAGGGAACCGGGAGAGGGCCCACGGGGCCGATCATGGACGGGGGGGAGGGGGCGGGCGAGGGGAGAGGTGTTGCGGAGGGGAAAGGAGAAGGGATGAGGGGAGAGCGGGTCGCAGCCCCGCGGGGAGGGCGTCTTCACCACCGCTGTCACGGCATTTGCTGCAGAAAACTCAAAGCCGGAGGCATGCACTCCGCCCATCTGTCTCCCCCAGACCCTGCGACCTCCTCCTAGAAGCCAGGATTTGTGGCCCCATACCCCCGCCACCCGCCCCTGCGCTCCTTCCGCACGCCAGGCCTTAAAGCATCCGCGGGACAAAAGTTCAGGCTTCCGAACTCCCAGGCACGGGCCACGGAGACAGCAAAGTGAAAGCCTGGGGCCGCCCAGGGAGCGGAGACGGACGTCCTACGAACCTCCCCCCGGCAGAGGCGCCTCCGACTTCTGCAGCCCCGCCACCCAGACCCCGCCGCCTGGGGCAGCTCCCAGAGCCTCGCGGCACCTTCAGCTTCGCGAAGACCTCTACGGCCGCCTGGAACGAGCTGTCGTCACTCTCACCCTCGTAGCCGCCTCCGCTGCCGCCGCCACCGACAGGACCCAACTCGGCCATGTTTCCCGCTCAGGGCCGCACCCTGCCCACGCCCCCGGCTGACTGGCCGGCCCAGCTACCAATCAATCGCGAGCCTAGTGTCCCTCCCGCCTACCCGCCTGCGCTGTAGCCGGGGCATTGCGCAGAGACGCATCCCGCCCCCTCCTCCACCATGCCTTCCCATTGGGCAGCGTCTGCGCTCAGGAGGCTGACCTCGAAGAAATGGGGAGTAGCCGGAGCTGGCGCTCGGTCCCAGCCTCACGCGCTAGGCTCCAGCCAGCCGGCCCGGGGCGGAGGAGGCGGCAGGAAGAGCATCGTCCAGGAGAGGGCGTTCCTGCCCTCTTCCCGCGGTTAGACGAAGGGGGAACCTGGGTGACGGGACAGAACTGGGACTTCAGCGTCCCACGTCCCAGCGCGAGTCTCTGTTTCCGTTTGCCCACACTCACGGCTGTAGTTAGAAAGAGGTTTTGTGGATTCGAATCTGGCCCAAGCTGTGTGTCTTTGGGCAGGTTACCTAACCTCTTTGTGCTTCCTTGCACGCACCTAATGTGGATACTGAGAGCACTTACCTCATTGGGTTGCTATGAGGGTGGAATGAGGTAATAATTTCTATAAAATACCCAGGGAAATACCTGGCATGTGAAAAGCACTATGTACATGTTTACTATTATTATGCTCCTTTCACCTTCCCCTCCTCCAGTCTCTTTGACCTTCTGGAAGGTTCTGTGTCTCCTTCGTGCCCTGCCCACTTACAAATGTCTTTGCACCTCTCAGGCCCCTCAAACTCAGTGAGTCTGAAATGACATTTGTCAGCCTGTCCTCTGCCACACCTCCAAAACCCCCAGCTCAGTGAACGCCCGCATCCCAGGGACCTGCTGATCAGATGAGGTAGGGAGGAGATGGAGGGTGGCTGATGCTCAGGGAGTGGGAAACCAGCAGCAAGGAGCTGCTGCCAGCCCTCCTTGATTCTCTCCAGAGTCTGTCCCTGCTCAGTGCCCCATCCTTCCATCTCCTGGAGGATGGCATCAGGGAGCAGGGCTAGAGGCCAGGAGACCTAGGGACCTGGCAGGAGGCGACTTCAGTCCTCTGAGAGACAGGAGAGGACTCAGCCATGTTCTGGAAGAAAGGGATGGGCAGGAGTCTGGGCTAAGAGGAAGGGACCCCAGCCTGGCCTTGTGGAGCAGGGCCTGATTCCCTAGTGAATGGTTTGGAATTCCAAGCTATTCTGAGAAAACAGAGCCTCTAAACTTGAGCTGAAGGATGCCCCAGCTTAGGGACCCAGGGACTCAGAGATTTGCAAAAGCACTGTAAGGTCCCTTCCCCTCCAATGTGGCTGCTGACTTGCTCTTCTCACCACTGAAGGCTGTAGGGGGCTTTTGGATTTTTTGTTTTTTGTTTTTTTCAATCTTTTTTTCCCCTCTTTTTCTGTTTTTGTTTTTCTTTCTTTTTAAAAAATTTCATTTCCATCACAGCCCCAGCTCAGACATTCAAATTCTTGTGGGTTTTTCTGTGGATCTTTCCTAGGACTAGGGAATTTGGCGGGAGAAACTATGGCAGTGTGGTGGCCTCCCCACCCTCCCCATATCCTCTGCTCCTGAAGATCAGGAAGAAACCAGCCCCTGTGTATTCTGGAAGAAAATTCCCCTTCTCCACCCAGCTCTATGGAGCCAGTAGTCTAAACAGCCCTTCCCCGACTCAGCAGCTCTGTCCATGGCACAGGATGGGATGTGGTGGGATTGTCAGGGCCTTGATGGGAGAAGACCATCTCAAAGGGTCACTCAGGTCCATCCCCTGCATGGAGAGCCCACTGGCCAGCCCTCAGCTCATAGAAATGGCAGCAGTAGGTCTCAGCTTCCCCTCCCACACCACCCCCAAATCATGGTGCCTCCCAAGCCTCATCCACCGGAAAGACTGGAGACTGGGATGGGAACAGAGACTACTGGGCCTCTCTGGGTGGGGTAGAAAGGCCTGCAGAGTGGTATACGCCTCTGGAAATGTGGACTCAAACTCAATACAAGGAAGCACTTCTCTCAGAGGGCACTGTCAAAAACACTAGCTTGGCTGCCTGGGAAAAGGGAGGGAGCTCTCTGTCTTGGAGGTATGCAAGCTCAGGGAGGCAGGGAGGGATGTGGACAACTCTGTTAGGGGGTATGCCTTCCCAGAGCTCCTGGCTTCTGTGCAAGAGGCCTGGGCAGGTCAAAAGCTGAAGGATAATGTCCGCCTGAGAGGGGATGGGGCTGGGTGTGGGGGGCATGGATGTCAGCAGAGACCGCAGGACCCTGTGCAGACCTGAGAACTGAACCAAACTCCTGATCATGGGGGAAACTTGGCCATGTGTCAGTGCTTGGAAAAGAGGCTGGAAAATGAGACCAGTTGACAGGTACTGGCCTCACTGTGTCAGGGATGGGCTGGCAGCGAGCGGTGGTGGCTGAGGCAGCCAGCCACGTGACGCACCTTGCCTTGTGCCTTGGGCACAGAAATGTATAGTCAACCAGGTGGCTTCGCCCCATGGCCTCCCTGCCCTGGAGCAGTGGGGCGCTGGCAGGAGCTGTACAGGGCATTGGGTGAGAGGAAGGGCCTCGAGAGCATCTTGGCCCCAAAGTTGCAGCTGCCATTAGCAGCAGACCCCAGGGTTCTGGGGGAATCTGAACCAGGTCCCCCCCTCAACAGCCAATCAAAGAAAGTGGAAGTTCAAGGTTTACCTCTCCAGTAAGGAAGAGACTTCCCTGTAGCTCAAATGGTAAAGAATCTGCCTTTGAGGGTTCAATCCCTGGGTTGGGAAGTTCCTCTGGAGAGTGAATGAGTGAAGTTGCTCAGTCATCTCTGACTCTTTGCGACCCCATGGACTGTAGCCTACCAGGCTCCTCCATCCATGGGATTTTCCAGGCAAGAGAACTGGAGTCGGTTGCCATTGCCTTCTCCAGGGGATCTTCCCGACCCAAGGATCGAACCCAGGTCTCCCACATTCTAGACAGACACTTTACCAACTGAGCCACCAGGGAAATCTCCTCTGGAGAAGGTAACAGCAATCCACTCCAGTATCCTTGCCTGGAGAATTCCATGGACAGAGAAGCCTGGCGAGCTACGGTCCATGGGGTCACAAAGAGTTGTCACAAAGACTTGGACACAGACTAACACACACAGACAAGGAAGAGAAGGCAGATTTGCTTCGGCTGCCTCTGAGACAGACTGAAGGCCTTGTTCCAAGAAAGGGGAGCTTTGGAGAGATGGAGGATCCCTCCAGTGCCCACTCCCCATACCCCTGAGATTCCCCAGTAAGAAAATGAGATCAAAGGACTCCTCATCTCATCCTCTGGTGAGCACCAAATGCAGGCTCCTGAGAAAAGGGCACATGTCTGTGTGTGTGTGAGAGAGAGAGAGAGAGAGAGAGAGAGATTTCAGGGGAAGAATTCCATTAGTTATGGGTTGAGGCGCTCTGTAGAAGTAAGTGGCTGGGCCTGGCATTGGATCTGGGGGAGAAATGGCACAGGGTGATGAGGCCAGGCTGAGGAAGGTCTGAGTTCAAGGTTCTCCAGGAGAGGCAAAGTGAGAGGGCTGTCTCCCCCTCTCTGTCTTCCCTGCCCACCCTCTTCCTGGACCTCTCTTATCTGCTCCAGACTGAGCCAGCAGGCTGGACTGTTGGTCACCCATCCACCCAGGTGCCTAGGGCTTGCAGCCAGCCCACACCATCTGTGCCAGCCAGAAGCCCACTCCAAAATAAACCATCTTCACATGGATGGGAGAAAGGGTAGAGGACATGAACACGAGGGACCCTTACCAATGAGATTGGGAAGAGCCTCAAGGATGCAGGGACCCCAAACTTTGTCATGAGCAACAGACCAGAAGGGTTCTGGGAACAAGAATGACACTAGCTTTCCTTTGGGGGGCTGCCACTCACCCACCCAGAGGCTCTGGCCACGCCCTGGGGTGGCATAAGTCTGGAGGACCCCAGAGCTGTGTCTATGGGCCTGACAGACATGGGTCTGCCTGGAGAGGAGGCTTGGGGAAGTCTTGGGGTCTCTGGTTCTAGCCCTGGCTGGCTAAGAATGTCAGCCTAGGAGCTGCCTGATGAAAACCATCAGGAACGTTCTCATTCTCGGCCTGTGTCCACATTGAGTGTGTCTGCTGGCGCAAGAGGATGAAACAGTTTCCCTAGGACCTTGGCCTCCTCTTTCTGTCCCTTCTGATCCCTATGCTGGGACAGGGACCGGGGAGGGGAGACAGGCGGGGGCAGCTGGAGAGCCAGCCCTTGAGAGGGGCTTGAGAGAGCCCTTGGCTCTCTGCTCCTGGGACACCCAAGCAAGGCCGCGAACCTCCTGCTTTAGGGCCCCACCCCCAAGGCCTGTGAGGGCCTGCGGGTCCGGGTCCGCTTGGAGGCCCGAGATGCTTGTGGGGGTGCGGGAGGAAGCCACGGTGTATGGGCGGGGCTGTCCCCACAAGTGCGCTCCCAGGCCCTCCTCCAAGGGAGCCTGGGGGAGCCACGCGGGGAGGGGGGTGGGCTCCGAGGGGGTGAGCCGCGCCTCCGCGGGCATTGGGGCACCCAGCGCTCGCGCTCTCTCGCTCGGGGGTGGGGGCGGATCGCTCGGGGTTCCGCGCAAGCGCCTGGCGCACCCCGAAGGCTGATGGGGCAGGGGCGCGTGCACGAGGCTCGGGCGAGGCGGGGACGCGCACTTGCACGTGCGCTGGGGCGCCACAGCGCCCCCCCACCCCCACCCCGGGGCGGTGTCAGAGGAAGTGGCCGGCGGGACGGCCCCCTCCACGGGGAGACACTTGGGTCTAGACAGCTTGGCAAGGCCAGCGGGGCTGAGTCACATGCGTCTGGAGCTGGAGACGCAGGCGCCAGGACTGGAACGTGAACGTGCCCACTCCGGAGGGCCGGGGAGGCGGGGGCTGGGGGGGGAGGCTCAACCTCGTGTTCCCGCTCACTTGCCTCCAGGCCCACACTAGCCTCTGCCCCACGTGTGGGGCCCCTCAATGCCCACCTGGAGGGGCAGGGGCAGCTTCCACGGGAAGTCAAGCAGGGCCCACATTATTGGCAAGAACCATCTGGAATTTCAGAAGGGAAGGAGGCTGGGAGAGTGGCCCCCACCTGCCACTAACCTTGCTCCCTCGACTCAGCCACATCAGCCACCTGGGACCTTTTTGTCCCCAAGCCACGCTTGCTGCTTTCCACCCTCCTCCAGCCCACCTTCCACTGGCACCTTCCCCAGGGATGCCCACAGTCCAGAGGATGCCCAGAGTCCTCTCCCCTGACCGCCAGTGCTTCTTACTACCCATCACTGCATCCCTAGCTATCATCCGGATTCTGTGTTCCCTTTCCCTCTCTTCTGTCTTTCCTTTAGTCTGTCAGTCTATGTGCCTCTCTTCTCTCTCTCTCACTCTCCCTCCATGGCTTGCTCACTCAGGAACACCAGGTCTCAAGGAAGGAAGCACGATGCAGGAATCTGGACCGCCTGATGTATTCAGTTCTCACAAAAGCATCTGCAAGAAAAGTTGTTTAATTGGGACCAGATCCTCTGGGGTTTTCATGGCGTTAAAACAAGATGGGTTTTCTCTAGGGAAGAAACGGCTGGCAACAGGAAGAGGGCATGGAAAGTTTGTCTTTTTTCTTCTCAAAGTTTGAAGAGGAAAAAGGCCACTGTACCTTTGTTTATATATGATAGATGCCCACACACGCATGCGCGCGCACATGCGCAGACAAGCTTTGATGTTACTGGGACACATTGTGCACAAGAGCAGGCCTGTCTCCTTGCTCTGGGTGTCACTCCAGGAGTCTATCTTCAGCTGCAGAGCCACTATTCTTCCTTGGGTCCTAGGCAGGGTCCTAGGCAGAAGGCCTAGTACATAGTAGGGGCTCAATGAACTTATCTAATGACAGGCAGCGGGAGGGCAGGACTGGTAGCCCAGACCTTGGCCCTGAGCTTGCCAAGATGCATACACAGAACTGCCTTACAGATTTGACCACTTGGCTGTCTGATCACCCACTTTACACTCGACAGGTCGGGAGCTGGCGTCCCAAGTTTCTGCCCCAAGTTTCTGCCCCAGGCTCACTCAGCCTTCATTGTTCTGGCTCCACTGACTTCTCCCACTAGCCCCCTCCACCCTGGGCCAGACTCAAAGACCTCTCCGGTGGAGGGTGCAGCTGCCTCCACACTGGCTCCCTCCTTCTGCCCTTGTGCCCTCAACAAGTCTGTGTTCCACCCTGCAGTCCAAAGGATCCTTTTACAATATAAGTCAGATCACAACCTATGAAATGGGAGAAAATATTTGCAAATGATGTGCCCAATGGCTTACTTTCCAAAATATACAGAAGCTCATATAATTCAATAACAAAAATATAAACAACACAATCAAAAACTTGGCAGAAGCCTTAAATCGAGAAATCTCCAAAGAAGACATACAGATGGGCAATAGGCACATGGAAAGATGCTCCATTAGACAATTATTAGACAAATGCAAATCCAAACTACAATGAGGTACCAACTCACACCAGTCAGAATGGCCATTGTTAAGACGTCTACAAATAATAAATGTTGGAGAGAGTGTGGAGAAAAGGGACCCCCCCCACTGCTGTTGGTGGGAAGGAAAATTGGTGCAACCACTATGAAAAACAGTATAGAAGCTCCTCAAAAAAAAACTAAAAACAGAGTTGCCATATGATCCAGCAATCCCACTCCTGGGCATATACCCAGATAAAACTCTAATTCAAAAAGATATACATACCCCTATATTCATAGCAGCACTATTCACAATAGCCAAGACATGGAAACAACCTAAATGTCCATCAACAGATGAATGAATAAAGGATATATATATATATATATATATATATATATATATATAAAACTCAGCCATTAAAAAGAATGAAATTCTTTGCAGCAACATGGATTTGAAAACATGCATGGCCCTAGAGATTTTCATACTAAGTCAGAAAGAGAAAGACAAATACTATATGATATCACTTATATGCGGAATCTAAAATACGAAACAAATGAACCTATCTCTGAAACATAAACAGACTCACAGACATAGAGAACAGACTTGTGGTTGCCCAAGGGGGAGGAGGGAGGGAGAGGGAAGGATTGGGAGTTTGGGATTAGTAGCTGCAAACTATTATATATAGGATGGATGAACAAGATGGTACTATATAGCTGCTGCTGCTACTAAGTCGCTCAGTCGTGTCCAACTCTGTGCAACCCCATAGACGGCAGCCCACCAGGCTCCTGTGTCCCTGGGATTCTCTAGGCAAGAATACAGGAGTGGGTTGCCATTTCCTTCTCTGTACTATGTAGTACAGGGAACTATATTCAATATCCTGTGATAGACCATAATGGGAAAGAATATGAAAAAGAAAAACTATATATATGTGTGTGTGTGTGTGTATAACTGTACATTTTTCTGTACAGCAGACATTAACACAACATTGTAAATCAACTATACTTCAATAAATTTTTTTTTTTTAAAGTCAGATCACGTGTAGCTCCTCTGCTCAGAAATCCACAGCAGTTCCCTGCTTCCTTCAAGGTCAAAGGCAAAGTCCACTGGCCACACTTTGATGCACTATCAAGCTAGCCCTGCAACCGTTCCCCAGCCTCACCCCTCACTCAGCCTGCTCCACCACACTGGTCTCCTTGCTGGTTCTCAAAGTGGGCCAAAGCCTTTCCTGCCTCAGGGCCTTCACACTGCTGTCCATCCTCCTCGGGGGGTTCCTTACTGGAGTCCATTTTGCACGGATATCTCCTTTTTGCTCACATCTCAGCCCAGACGTCAGTTTCTCACAGTCCTCACCCTGCCGAAAGTGTTTCTTCCTACAGTCAGCATGGCCAGCCCCTTTCCTTCTGATGGGGTCCTCATGCACCTCAGTAGACAGCACACTCTGTGAGCACAGGAAAGCTGGCCATGTAGTTCACCACTGTACCACACACCATGCCTGGCATGGTGTCTGGCCCACCACAGGGGCTCAGGAATGTTCTGTGAGCAAAGATCTATTCTCCAATCCTCCCTTGACAGGACAGGAGCTTTCCGCTATGCAGTTCTAAGGAGGCTTGAGGGACGAAAGGGCATTGCTTTGTCATCCTCTAGATTGCCAATTTGAGTGAGTCCTGACTCATGAGGGTATGTGTGTTCTTGGGGGGCAATTGCATGTATACAGTGAGCCATGTGGAAGGGAAGAACCAGAGGAGAAGAAGCAAGACTCCCTTCCTAGCCCTCAGAAACTTGAGATTGTGCAGCCAGAAGCAACTGTGATCATCTCATCCAGTTTCTATACGTCCCTTCCAGTTCTCAGATTCTAGAACTTTCTAAAGAGATCATATCCACCACAACAAAATGGGGAGACTGAGGCCCTGAGCAGGGAGGCTTCCTCCTGACATCACATGGCTGAGCCGTCCAGGCAGAGCTGGGAGACCAAAACCCTTCCAACAACCCTCAGGCTACATCTCTGGTTCCTGGAAAATCCAGACACCAGGCTCAGGGTTAGTGTTGGCCTGGGGCCCTGCCTGTCTCAGCCCAGTCCACGAGCAAGCTCTGTGTGCAGGCTGTGCTCTGTGAGGGTGGCTGCAAGGTCCCCACGATGGCCAGGTGCCCCGATACTGGACAGAGTAGATGGCCAGGTGGCCAAGGAGCCCCCGGTGGGAGAAGGGAAGCAAGGACAGGACTTCATGGGACTGGGGGGCTGAGAGTGCTCCAGGCCTCGCCCCTTCCTGCCTAGGTGGGTAGGAGCTTAGGCCTCCCTCCTCCAGGCCACTGTGCCAGAGAAACCTGGGAACAGGCTTCCCCCACCTCCAGCCCAGCTAATGGGAACCAGATGGCAGGATGTTTAGTCAGCGCCTGGGGAGCGGCGCGAACAGGGGAAATAGGTTGGGGGCCAGGATTCCAGAATCCATCCCCAGGCAGGGGGAGGGTCAGAGCCGGGGCTCCCACCAGTCCATCCATCTCCAGGGGCCCGTCTGGGTCCTACCACGTCCTCAAGCAATGCCCAGATCAGGAGGCAGGAGACCCGGTCTCTGGCATCAGACTTGGGCCAACCCTACCCCCTCTCAGTTCCTTCTCTGTACTGAGTGGGGAGGGATTGGGCTCAGTGGTCCAGGATCCCTGGGCAAACCCTGGCCTCCTGTGCCTACGTTCTCCCCCTCCCCCAGCTTTAGCAAAACATTAGCCCAGGATATCCTGTGTCACCTATGAGCACACAAGCAGATGATGGCTTCATCCTTGGCTCCCAGGGCGCTTGATCACAATCCCCAGACTGTCTCTGTCTCATGGTCCCAAATTCAGTTCTTAACCCAGAGCCTCAGATAGGACAGTGGACCCTGTGTGGCTCACGTGGGACTGTTAGGTGTCCCAAGGGCTCTGGGAAGGCAGTGACTGCTGTGTCCTCACCACATCTGGCACTCGGGACTCAGGCTGCTCCCCAGGCACAAAGGAAGACTCACTTATGGGGGGAAATCTGTGCCCCCTGACCCATCCTAGGTCTCACACATTCCTCCCTGGCCCCGGACAGATACCTTGAGCCCCAGATGGCTACAGGACACTCCTCCACAAGCCTTCCTGGCCCTGTTCCTCACCCCCTCCCCCTCTCCCCTCCACCCAAGCCTTGCCCACAATTAACTCATTTTTTAAGATCGCTTCCAAACATAAGTCAATGCTGGACAGAGCTGTAGGAAAAGCTTCCTCAAGGCTGGCCCCAAAGAGCCATGTGGTGAGACCAGGCCGCTTTGCCAGCCCCCGCCCGCTACCACAGCTGGGCCTAGAGCTGGGGCCCTCTGAGGGCGGGCCAGGGAGCCTGTGATCAAGACACCCCTTCTTTGCCCCTGCTCTCAAACCCCATCCCGACCCAGAGGGACCCATCTGCCTGATGTCAGCAGTTCCAGTGGGACCTGGAAACTGTTAGCCAAGAAGTCTGTGAGGACCTGTGAGATGGCCTCACCCAGGCGGCTGCCAGGTCACCCCAGGCAAAGGGTTACAGAAGAACCCGGCTGCCCTGGTCCACACACACGCCCATGTGGGGGTAAGGGCATGGGGGGAGCCTGCAGGGTGTATGTATACCCACTCTCCATTTTACAGAGGAGGAGGTGGAAGCCTGGAGGAAAGGGAGCTGCCCAGAGGTGGGGAGCACTGGGGCCCCATCCCAGCTCTGCCCACGGGTTCTGTCTCCCCTGGAATTGGGAGGCTTCAGCATCGGCAACTGCGACAGAGTGGCTGGGGCCACCATGGTTTGAGTGGCCTGGGAACCTGCCCTGGCTCCCAAGGACCTTGGAGGCCCTGAGGTGTGTTGTTGGCTCTCAAGGCCCGAACTCTCTCTTTACCCAGTCACTGAAGTAGGACCTGGAAGCCCGAGGTGGGCAGCCCCGTCTGTGGTGGGCCTCACAGGTCCCCCTGTGTACAGAGACAGAAGCCCCATTCACGGGGGCCACTGGGTCAGGGCCAGCGGAGAATGAACACAGGCTTCTCAGAAAAGGAGAGAGAGTGCTCAGGTCCAAGAAAAAAAAAATCAATCTCTCTTTCTCCTCAGATGAGAGCAGTGGACTTTGTGGGAAGCGGGGGGCCAGGCCTGGGGAGGCGTTTATTGGGGGGCAGCCTTCCTGGAGGAGGGCTGGGCCGGGTAGGGGAGGCTCGAAGCACTGTAGCTCTGGGAGCCAGACTGTCGCCTGCTGCCCCACTGGTGTTCCATCCTTCCCAGCCTTTCATCTCTTTTGCCAGCTCCGGCGGCCATGAAGAGGGTGCTGCTCCCCATCCTGGCTCTCTGGGTGGGGTGCTGCCCTGGAGGGGCCTTGGCCAAGCAAGTCCTTGGCCCGAGAGGGCCCGGGGTTCAGCCAACCCCCACAGGGCTGCCCACCCTGCAGCCACCACTACCCAGCGCATCTGGGCCCCCAGACGGTGAGTAAGTGGCACTAGCAGGGAGGCTGGCAGGATGGCACTCTCCCCCACTACCGGGACCCCCCCACCTCCAGGGCTGGCGCAGAGGGAGAGCAAGCGGATTCACCCTGAGGCTGCCCACCTCATGACCCCCCATGAGTGTTCCATTCAGGGCCACAAGGGATCCATGAGCCTCAGGGAACCCATTCCTGGAGGGCAAGGGGGCATGGTGGACTCTGAGAGGCCCTTGTGCTGATTGCCCATGGTGGGGACAGGGGAGAGAAGACACCCCCTTGCCAAGAGAGGCTGCTGCAGCTGGATCTGGAAGAATGGACCCAGGTTTGCTGGTTGGAGAGTACAGTTGGCTGCCCTAATGCCTACCAAGGGAACCAGGAGAAGCGTGGGAGGCTGGAAGCGGAGGCCCCGCCCAGGCCCAGGGGTGGGATGGGAGGGGCCCGTGAGGGGACCCAGTCCCCTACCCACTGCAGACAGCAGGACTTGCAGGACAGGATCATGGTCAGTGCTGGTTGAGGAGGGGCTACCATGCCATGAGGGGCTTCCCCAGGTGGCTCAGCAGTAAAGAATTCACCTGCAATGCAGGAGACCTGGGTTTGATCCCTGGGTGGGGAAGATCCCCCTGGAGAAGGGCATGGCAACCCACTCCAGTATTCTTGCCTGGAGAATTCTATTGACAGAGGAGCCCGGCGGACTAGGGTGCAGGGGGTCACACAGAGTTGGACACGACTGAGTGACTCAGCATGCACCATGCAGTGGAGGGGAGGCCTGGGGTGGGAGACAATTATCCCCATTTTGCAATGGCTGATAGCCCCTCAGAGTGGCCTGTAGGCTCTCCTCACCCTCAACACCTCCTCTCCCAGTAGGCAGTGGAGCCTCCACCTCCAGGAGCAAACTGTGCCATGTGGCACCGACCCTTCATCTTCCCAGAGGGGATCCCTAGCCTTCCTTGCTCAGGAAGAAGCCACAGGGAACTGGAGACACAGGAGCAGGCCCCACCTCTCTGAATAGGGCAACTGAAGGTATCCTGGGCCCACAGTCATGAGCCAAGGACTTGCTGGTGCCTTGTCCCTGAAGGATCCCTGGGAGTTCTGAGAAGCAGGCAGGGTGATGCAGCCTGCTTATCACATTGAAAAGCTCTCTCCTAATCAGGGCCCCCCACTCTGGCACCGTGAAAATGCGGGTTGGAGATCAGGGAATCTCTGACACTTGGTGACTTTGGGTTGGTGACAGAAGGCCGAGAGCTCCTGAGGAGAGGAGGAAAAAGGTGGAAGTGAAGCCTGGGCAAATACAGGAGAGAGGCAGGCAGACCAATGGCTGATCTCCCTCCTCGAGAAGGAGGTGCTGCCTCCCAGGCACACAGGGGTCCCAGCCACCCCAGCCCACACTGGCTCCTTCTGCAGGTCAAGTGCGACCCATGCTCACGAACAGGAGCCCGGACAGGACTGACAATGGGCAGCTGGACAGGCCACTGCTGCGGCCCACCTCCAAGGAGGGGGCCCCCGGAGCCCCCACCCAGCCCACAGCCCCTCGCTGGAAGCTCCTCGCCAGACCCGGGCTGACCCAGAGGAAGTCGACACAGCCAGCAGCCTGGGAGCACAAACAGGGCCGCAACCATGGGGCAGGCACCGTGCAGGTCCACCCCCATGCCACAGATACAGCCAGGCCTGGGGTGGCAAGAACCCCCCAAGCCCAAGAGGGTGCCATGGCTGCCAAGAAGGGCCAGGGTAGGCAAGTTGGAGGCCAGGAAGCCAAGAAAAGGGGCCCAAAGACCCAGAGGTCCCCCAAAGGTGAGGACTGGCTTTGGACACATAGCCCAATCACATTGACACCCCCACCCACTGAGACCCCCACCCGCTGTCAGAGTGCCCAAGCTGAGTGACCCCATCTGCAAGGCAGGAGGGCAACCCTTCCAAGGCAGATCTTCTACCCCTAGCCTCAGGGCCCCAATTTGGGCCTTTTCCCTTGGTGCCGAGGTCAGGAGGCCCAGTGGCTTGTTTTCTGGTACAGCTGGCTGAGTCACCAGCAGGTCTGGGGAGCCCCAGGAAAGACCTTGCTCCTCAGCGGGCCCCTGTTGCTATGTGAGCAGGCTGAGGCCTCATCTCTCATCCTCCAGGGGCCCCCCAGCAACCCAGGCCAGCAGGATGGTGTGAGAAGAAGGATCATAGCCGAGGCGAAGGGGGCAGAAACACCTCCAAGACCACAGGTCGTGGGCAGAAAAGAGCTGGAAGCAGGCGAGGGCAGAGCCTTGGGCCTATAGGCCCAGGCACTGTGCAGTGGATCATGCCCTCCCTGCCAGCCTCCTGCCTCCTGGCCCAGGCGGCCATCGCCTGCGGTAACGTCAAGATGAAACATGTCCCTGCCCTGTCCGACCCTGGCCTGACCACGCTTTACTTGGCAGGTGGGTGGCCCCGCTTTCCCACACCTACTCCCACGGCAGGGGTAGAAGGACACACACCTGGGTGTCTGCCGCAGCTGGTCTTTGGTCCCCATGACTGCTGCCCCACCACGCCTGGGGACGACTTACAACCCCTCTGACCTGAGAGGCTCTGACCGTGTCAATCAGAAGAATCAGCTCCTTCAAGGAGTCTGTCACTGTGGCCTCTGGCCTGTGTGGAGGAGGCACGGAGTGGCAGAGGGGAGGGAGACAGAGGGGCCGGGAAAATGGCTGCCTTGTGTGTGCACAGAGAATGAAATTGCCAAGATCCCAGCCCACACGTTCCTGGGACTACCCAACCTGGAGTGGCTCGACTTGAGCAAGAATAAGCTGGATGTCTTCGGCCTGCACCCCCATGCCTTCAAGGTACACAGCATCCCCTCATCTTGGTCTCCTGCGGGGACAAGTGCCAGGGGCATCAGTGATATAGGGTGACATGGTCCATAGCTGGGAGCATGGAGGCCAACACAGATCCTGAGGTCCCCCAAGGGACCAGCACTCTTGGGAGAACCGGAGTAGAGTTTTAGAAATCGCCAGACAAGCCTGGTCCAAGAGAGAACCAGGAAGCTGTGATTCAACCCAACCAGGGTGTCTATGGGAAGGACGAGCTCAAGGCCACACCCGGAAGGCCCAGCCCCAGCCAGCGGCACCCCAGTCTCTAGCTTGGTCTTCTCCTCCAACCTCCTAGAATCTGACACGGCTGAAGCGGCTGAACTTGGATGGGAACTTGCTGTCCACAGTGCCAGCCTTGCCCGCCTCCCTGCAGGAGCTCAAACTCAATGACAACCTTCTTCAGGGCCTGGAGCACAGCAGCTTCCAAGGTGCAAATAGGCCCCAGGGGGAGGGGCCAAGAGGAGGCTCCACCCAAGGCAGCCTCCTGGGGGACAGACAGGGAGCACCAACCCAGAAAGGTGGCCCTGGCCTCCAGGGCCGGGGCGGGTGTCTCTGGAGCTAAGGTGGGCAGCTCCCAGCCAGCCTTCTGGGCTCGGCAGTCAGTTCACCTGCCCCCTCGGCCTGCTGCCACAGGTCTCAGCCAGCTGCTGACGCTGGAGGTAGAAGGGAACCGGCTACATGACGGAAACATCTCCCCCCTGGCCTTCCAGCCCCTGCGCAGCCTGCTGTACCTGAGGCTGGACCGGAACCAGCTTCGGACCATCCCACCCGGCCTGCCAGCCTCCCTGCAGGTAACTACAAGCCCCAAGGCCACAAGAGGCAAAGGGAAGTGAAGTCACTCAGTTGTGTCCGACTCTTTGCAACCCCAGGGACTGTAGCCCACCAGGCTCCTCCATCCATGGAATTTTCTAGGTAAAGAGTACTGGAGTGGGTTGCCATTTCCTTCTCCAGGGGATCTTCCCAACCCAGGGATCGAACCTGGGTCTCCTGCATTGCAGGAAGACACCTTACTGTCTGAGCCACCAGGGAATCCCTGGAAGTGAGAGTCACTCAGTCGTGTCCAACTCTTTGCAACCCCATGGACTATACAGTCCATGGACTTTTCCAGGCCAGAATACTGGAGTGGGTAGCCTTTTTCTTCTCCAGGGGATCTTCCCAACCCAGGGATTGAACCCAGGTCTCCCACATTGCAAGTTGATTCTTTACCAACTGAGCCACAAGGATAAAGCTGTGGCCAAAACACTGGAGTGTCTGCCCACAACAGCTGGGCCAGCTGCTTTGATGCTAAACCCACAAGGCCTCAGCACCAAAGGGCCTTTCCTCCGCCTGATTAAACCTTCCTAGAGCCCAAAATTGAGCCTCGAGGACCATCGTGGACCTGCCAGGTGTCCCTGAACAAGGGTCATGCCCTCTCTGAGCTGCATGATCCCCAGTGCTTGGCAATGCTCTCTGAGCCTGTCTTGTGGGACTCTGAAGAGTCGTGGTACAGCTTGCAGGTGTCAACTGGGATCTTTTGCACAGCTGGCCACAGCCCTGAGAAGGGCAGAGACAATGGCACCTAGTGGAAGGGGGCAAGGAGCTGGGCTAGGCCACCACTGAGTGGTGGCTGGACCGCTTACCCTGAACCCTGGCCCTAGGAGCTGCACTTGGGCACAAACATCATTGAGGAGGTGAGAGAGGGCACACTGAACCACAGCCGCAGCCTCAGCGTGCTGGTTCTCAGCAACAACCGGCTCCAGGAGGACCGACTGGCACCCCGTGCTTGGATCGATCTTCCGTGAGTACTGTGGTCCCCCTGGCACTGGCCAAGCTCTGCCCCATGGGCACAGAGATAGAGGATGCTCACAAAGGAAGCAGAGAGTTATGAGGGAAGGCAGAGAGACTTCACAGGGCCTGGTGGGTCACCTGGGTCCCTGCCCAGGGTTCAGGGTGGCCTGGGCCCTCAGTCACCACCTGCTTCTCCAAGATTTCCCTCTGGCCCTCCCACCTGACAGAACTCCCAAGGCCACAATATCCCTCCTCTGCCCTTGCCCAGAGGGAGGGCAGTCTAGGTGCTGCAAGCTGTCCCCATGCTGGGTTTAGCTAGGAAGCAACGGGAGCAGGAAGGGGCATGGAAGAGATGGCAGCCCCAGGAAAAAGGCCTGTGACCTTCCTGGGGCAGCCATAACTAAGTACCACAAAGAGGGCAGCTTAAAACAACACAGCACTCTGTTTTCATAGTTCTGGAGGTCAGAGATCCAAAATCAAGGTGTGGCAGGGCCGTGTTCCCTCCAGGGTAGGATCTCTTCTGCCTCTTCCTGTTTCTGGGGTCTCCAGGTGCTGCTTGGCTTGTGGCCACATCACTGCAGTCTCTGCATTTTTCACCTGGCTTCCCCTCTGTGTCTGTGTCTCTCCTCTTCTGTCTTGTAAGACAACCTCCCTGCTCATCCTAAAGCAGGATGATGTCATCCTAAGATCCTTCACTCACTCACATCTACAAAGACCTTTTTTGCCAAATCAGGTCACATACATGGGTTCTGGGCAGCCATATCTTTGGGGGGCACTAGTAACCCCACTATAGAAAGAAGGGTCCAGGATGAGTCCCCATGATCTCATTTGGATGGCTGAGTCAGGTCAGGAGGGGATGGGGAGCAGATAGCGCCTTTACAGGCACTGCTTAAGGAGTCAGGATGTGACCCCAGGACTGGCCAAAGGGCTGGGGAGGGACAATCCTTGGGGTCTGAAGACAACTGAGGCAGGGCAGGGGTAGGGTGAGGGAGGGGTTGAGAGTCCGGACCGCCATTCCAGGGACCAGAGCCTCCCGCCCTGCGCCCTCGTGTTCCAGGAAAAAGTTACCAGGACGTTTGGGTTTAATTATTCCTTTTTCCTCTCCCCCTCTTGCCAAGGGGGCAAAGGAAAGCAGACAGCAGCCTAGGGAGGGGCCGCCCAGCCGTGCTCCACTCCTGCCACGGGGCCTGGGCAGGGGGCTGGCGGCCAGTCAAGCCTAGGCCGGCGCCGGCCAGTTTTTCTCCGGCTGGTAGACAGAGAGGGGGCTACTGGCTCGGCAGGCTTGGGAGGCACCAGAGACCCACCTGCTTTGGACAGAGGATGGCATCCACAGCAAGGCCAAAGACCTGACCCCACCCACAGGGGCTGGGGGAGGGGGGATATCAGTGAGAGAAGCCACTTGCCTTGCCCTGATCTGTTCTAGAAGCATCACTACCCTGTGCTCCTGGTTTCCCTCCCCATCAGTCTTCAGCTTGCCTTCAGCCTGGGTAGGGTCAAGAGGTCGAAAAAGTGCGGCATGAGGACCACCAGGGAGATAGCTCTTGGCCCAGACCACTGGCCCCTCCGCTCAGGCTTAGGAGGGAGGGAAAGGAAAGGGAGCGGGTCTTCCATCTCCGCCCCGAGGGCCAGCCTCACTAGCTCTGCAGTGAGCAAGGGAGGACCCTGTAGACCTTTTCCCAGCCTCCATGGACAGAGGGCACATAAGCCAGACAGGGCCTGACCCTCCCCAGCCGTTGGGAGACTTGATGGTGGCTGCCATCTTGAAGCAAGTCCCCACCCTCCTCTGGGGTGTGGACCAAGGGCCCCCGACTATAGCTCCCCTACCGCACCCCAGGAAGCTGGAGGCCCTCGACCTGTCCTACAACCAGCTGGTGCACGTGCCCTCCTTCCTGCCCCGGGGCCTTCGCCACCTGACGCTGCACCACAACCGCATCGAGCGCATCCCCGGCTATGTGTTCGCGCACATGAAGCCCGGCCTGGAGACCCTGCACCTGGCCCACAACAGCCTGCGTGAGGACGGCATCCACGGCGTGTCCTTCCTGGGCCTGCAGGCCTCCCTGGCTGAGCTGCTCCTAGACCACAACCAGCTGCAGGCCGTCCCAAGGGGTCTCCTGGGCCTCCGGGCACTGCAGGTGCTGCGTCTGAGCCACAACAAGATCAGGTAGGGCTGCATCCTGCTGTTCCCTCACCCCACCCCATCCTGGCCTGTCCCCACCTCCAGTCCAGGGGGGAAGGCAGCTCCGCTGAGACCCAGAGACCCTGCCTGGCAGGCTGGCCAGATGTTCTGGCCCGTGGACTCGTCACCCAGGGGCCCCAGAGGCCGGCAGCAAGACTGTGGGGTCATCCTTCCCTGCCTCCATGGGCCCATCTTGATTGCTGTGATTGGTGGCCGTGCCCAGTGGCTGGTAGAAGAATCTGGGCCGGGGGAGGGTGGGAGAAGTTGGGAGCCCTGAGTGGCCAGGTGACCCTCCACCCTGGGCCTGGTGTCTGTGCCTTGGTGTCCCCACCATCCACTGTGGAGCCACGCTTTCTTTCCTCTCGCCTGATGCCTGACTCTCCTTTCTTGGGTCTCGGCTCCTCCTGCAACCCTTCCTCCACAGACACGTGCCCCTGAATTCCATCTGTGACACACGTGTGGCCCAGGACTCCAACCTCATCTCCACTCACCTGGAGAACAACCTTATTGACCGGCGCCGCATCCCACCCACTGCCTTCTCCTGCATCCGAGCCTACCATAGCGTGGTCCTCGAGCCCCAGCAGGGGGAGGGGGAGTCTGCCTAGCCCCACGGCCAGCCTTCCCCGCCCCCTTCTCTTGGGGGACTGGAGGTGGCAGGTGCCTAGGCCCAGCTCTGATGGATTGATGCACCACTGGAAGAAAGTTCTAGAAGACCCTGCTGCTTCAGATGTGCCCACGTCCCATTGACTGCCAAGGCCCCTTCACTCAGTAGATGGCCCAGCCTGGTACAGTGCTGGTTTGGACTTGAACATAATAAATAAATCTCATTCAAGCCCACTTGCCTCCACCGGCCTCCCTCCCTCCCTCCCTCCTGGATCTCAGCTGCCTGTACATGTTGGCACTCCAGGGTGCATGGAGCCCTCAGAGCCCACATCCTGGACATGGATTCATCAGCAGGAGGTTAAGAGGGCCTGATTCTAGAATCTTCTCCAAGAGTCTCCCCACCCCCACCCACCCTGGCCAGGGTCCTGAAGTCCCCTTGCACCTTGGCCCAAATTCATCTAGAGGCCCGGCTCACCTCCACTGTTCAGGGAAGCATCACTACCCTCTTGTCCAGGAAGCATCTCTGTCCCGGGAGTGGACACACACAAGAGGTGCTGACTGTCCTCCTGGTGGGGGAGACAGCAGCTAGCTATGAGCGCTCAGCCCCACCAGGCCCTTCAACTGTGCTGAGAGCCCATTGGAGGTCATTGGAACAGTTCACAGCCCCTGCCCCGGGGCGTGGGGAGCTCATGGCAATATGGCGGCCAGAGAGAGAGCACATGACAGGCACTGAGGATGCAGCGCAGCTGCTGGATGTGAAGGAAAAAGTGCCCACTGTCAAGACCTTGCCCTGCCAGTGCCTCGGCCTGGGGTCTGGGCCTGGGAGCTGGGAGTCCTGCGTCAGTCCTATTCTGAAGTCAGCCCCCACACGCCTCAGCCCTGAGTTCTGAGCAGAGAAAAGGCCAGACTCTGGCAGAGGGCGGGGAGAGGCCTGGGAAGCTGGCGGAGTGTTTGCTTTGGACTCATCCTTGCATTCCTTTTCCTCTTGGGCCTGGGCCCACAGATATGGCACTTCCTGTTTGGACTGGGTCAGAGGTCAGCAGCCCTTGAGGCACTGGCCCTGTGGGGAGGCCCCCCCTTGCTTTCCCAGCTCTCACAAACCCTCCTCCCCAGTCTGGCTGCCTGCCCCACCAGCCCTTCCAGCTCCAGGTCAGTCAGCCCCCAGTCCCCTCCCCGGACTCAGAGTTCTGGCCCCCTGGCAGGCACAGGAAATTCAGGCTGGGCAACCCCCACTCCCAACTGCTCTTACCTCCCTACTGAGCAGACCCTCTGGGCTAATTCCACTTCACACAGAGAGCGCTTGGCCCTTGGGGCTTCTGTCAGGTGGACTGAACCCAGCAGGGGCTGGGCAATCCTTCCATGACCCTCCTCAGCCCCGAGCGGGTATCCACCATTGAGCTCCCCGGAAGCTGACTCAGAGGCAAGGAGAGGCATGAGGAAGTCTCCTCGGAGGCTCTTGAGGGGAGGGGAGGATAAGAGTAGGCCCAGGGAGAAGCTGGCATGTGACCAACAATGCAAGACAAGCCAAGGCCTACAGGTGCCCTGGACCCCAGCTGGTCAGGAGCTGGAACAGGGCACAGGACTTTTATACCCCCTGTCATCATTAGGTAGGCCTTCCCAGCAAAGGAGGGGGTGACTGGGGCAAAGACCCTCTGTTCAGCTCAGGCAACTCCCCAAGAGGGCCGGGATGTCAGGGCTTTCAGTCCTATCCGGGTGGTGCCTGTGGCGGCATGACCCCGAGGAGGGTGACAACCCCAGACAGACCCCGAGCCAGGGGAGCAAGCACAGTGTGGCCAAGACCTGGAGGCAGGACCAAGCCCACCCTGTACCCTCTGCTAATTGGTGCCTGCTGGTGGTGGTGCCCAGTGGTAACCCAGAAACACTGGGCATCAGAGGGTTCCTCATGGTCATCACGGTGATGGTGGTGATGACAGGTTAGGGGTGACTATATTCAGGTGGTGAAAAGCAATGCATTCATCAGTCCCTGGACCAAGGCGGCAGAGGTCTTCCGACAGCAGGGGTACGACTGAGGATGAGACCAGTGGGGACAGCAGGAACCAGGAGCGAGTCACAGAGGCTAATGGCCACTGGGAGCAGAGAAGGGGGACAGGGAGTCAGGGGGAACTCCTTCCAGGAACCTCGAGGGCCCCACCCCATGCACAATCCCACAGTTCTGCCCACCAACGTTCTTCCGGCCACCTCTTCCTCTTCCCCCGGGCTCCAACCCGAGGGCCTGCCACCCAGTCCTTCGAGGGGCTTCCCCCAGCTGGTTCCAAGCCTTCCTCCTGCCTCATGGTCTTTAAGAAAGACAGGCTGAGGAAGGGGCGTTAGAGAGTGAGGAGGACAAAGGATGTGACAGGCATGCTGCTTCCCCCAGGCCTGTGCCTCCCCTGACCCCGACCTGTGAGCAGTGGCACCATGGCGGGCACGCAGGGCCAGTCCAGCAAGGCTGGCTGCCTGGCCCCCAACCCTGCACCTGCTCTCGGCTACAGCACCCACCAGAGCCTGCTGGGCCCAGGGCAGCAGGCAGATCCAGGGCCCACTCCTGGGGGCTGGCGTCCTCCAAGGGAGGACCCTTCCCTGTTTCATGGCCTTCTGGGGTCTCCATGGCTTTGCAAGCGGCCACAGATGCAGCCCTGTGGCACAGTCCCCTGTCCAGCTGCCTCCTCTAGCCACACCCAGAGCGTGCCTCTCTAAAGATAGCTAGACGTGGGCCAGGCCCCCACGGAGCCCCCTTTGAGCCCTGAAATTACAACCCTGGCAGCCTGGGACACAGAGCCGCTGTGTGATTATGTCCTCAAGGGAAGGTCAAAAAAAGCTCTGGCATAGAGAGTGCCAACTTTCACCGACCACGCCTCAGCCATCAGTGCTGGGAACCTTCCAGAAAGCGGAGATTCGGCCCACTCTAAGGAGTGGGACTGGTCCCCGGCCCTGGCCCTGCCCAGCCCATGAGGGTGCAGAGATTTGGGCAGTGTGGACGAGGGCAGTGGATAAAACCAGCAGGCTGAGAGTGACGGCAGGCAAGGCTGTGAACTTGGGGGTGTTGGCTTGGGTGCAGGGGCTGCAGTGCCTAGGAGCCTCGAGGGCCCTCTCCAAGATCTTGGCTGAGTTCTAGGCAGGGTGGCGTGTTAAGGAAGTAACCCTAATGTATGTGTGTGACAGGTCCCTGCCTGGCAATGGGGCTTCTGTGGGTGATTCCTCCTACTGGGCTGGCTGTGCAAGAACCCTTGGGAGCACTCCAAGGAGGGGCTGGAAAGCAGCCCCGGGACACCACTGGGAGCCTCCTCTTCCTCCTCCCATAAGTCCTCCCTGTGCCCCATCCAGTGAGCTCCAGGCAGGTGAGGGGGACCAGTGGAAGTTGAGGCTGACTAACTCAGTGCCCAGGGAAGTGACAGAGATGCAGAAGAGAGACCTGAAAAAGGACTGGGGAGCCCAGAAAAACAAAGAAGGGGAGTGATTAGCAGAGGCAGAGGGGAGCACCAGCCAGACACAGCAGGGCAGGGAGGCCAGGAAGGCCCTGAAAGGGGGCTGGCTGAGGGCCCCTGAAAGTCAGGGCCAGGATAATCTCTCTAGACCCTAGAAGCACACAGGATGGCGGCGAGCATCTGGGTGGGCTGGCGCTCAGGCTGGGGCAGGCGCTCTCTGAGCCTCTGGGAGCCCGGCCCACTGGGCCACCTCCTAGGCTACCAGACTCTGCCCTTGAGGGATGCGCAGCAAAGGCAGCTTGAGCGGGCTGTGTTCTTGACTCCTGGCACAAGGGCCTTCTAACAAGTGGAGGCTGCTAGGGTATCCTGGCTGAGGGGCAGGGGGCTGCTGGCAGGATCACCTAGTCCTCTTTAGTCCCTTGGGACTAGTGTCCAGACTGGGGCTTTGGGGGCCTGTGCAGTGATGTCCCAGAGGTACAGAGAATGCTGGGAAAGGGCGTTAGTCACCCCTGGGCTCCTGCTGGCAGAGGCTGGCCTCTGCCTTCCGGCCCACCCGCCCCCACCTCCAGTCCCTCAGCCAGCCCTGTCTGTGCTGGTTCTTGTGGAGCTAAGACAGCTGTGCATCAGCCTCCTCTGAGGGCCCGGGGGCCTCAGGAAATGCCTGCTCTTCCTTCCTGCCTTGACCCCATGCCTGCCCTCCCCTGCCTCCTGCTGCCTCCTCCCAGCCCCGGGAGGCCAGAGGCCAGGAGGCCGTGGCTCCGCTGGCCAGCAGGACATGCTGTACTCAGCGGCTGCTTCAACTGGGGTCCCAGTTGTTCCTCGGCTGCAGAGAAGAGGGAGGGGGCGGGGGAGGCCCAGGACTGAGGTGCAGCCTGGCTGGTCTGGGAGTGGCCCCCAAATTAGAGGGCCAGGCCCAGTGACTCAGTGGGCCTTGGGCCGGGCGTGCAGTTATGGCTTATTGCAGACTGCAAACCACAGACAGAAAAGCCTTCCAGGCGCAAGAACCGTATTTACGGACATATTGCCCCAGATGCACCTCCAGCTGCGGGGAAGAGCTCCAAGGTGCAGGGTGTAGCCTCACTGCTGCCCCAAGTTCCCTCCAGGAGCCTGCCTGGCCCACCACTAAGCTTTCCCACCTAACTGCCTTCCTGCTCCCCTATGGTCTTCCTTCTGCCAACAATGTCCCTCTTCTCTAGTTGTCTGCTTTAAGTCCTCTCCTCCAGGAAGCCTTCCTGAGTGCCTCTGGCACTGTGTGTGGCCATGTCCTGCTCCAGTCGCCTCCCTGCAGAGCTCAGAGCCCGGCCGCAGAGTCCCCAGAGCAGTGCAAGGCTCCACAGAGGGTGGCTGGGGGCACCAGGCCAGGTGGGACCTTACTCAGTAAGCAACTTGGCTCCTTGGGTGGTAGGCATGCCTTGTGCCCTTTTTGTTTGCTTTTTTTTTTTTTATTTAAAAAAAGGTTTCAATAACTTTATGGAGCTATGTTGCATTGACCAAAAAGCTTGTCCAGATTTTTCCATAGTATGTTTTGGAAAGGTTCTATAGCATACAATTAATTCACCTATTTAATGTGTACAATGGTTTTTGTTTAGTATCTTCACAGAGGGTCCAAAATCATCATAGTCAATTTTAGAACATTTTCATCAAGTCCTAAAGAAAATTCATACCTTTGGCTGTCACCACTCTATCTGCCACACCCCCCTAAGAAACCAGGAATCTACTTTTTGTCCCTGTCCATGTGCCGATTCTAGACATTTCCTGCAGGCTCACGCAATGTGAGCACAAGGTCTTATATGTGTTTTGGACCCTCTTTCTCCTCCTTCCCAGCTGTGAACGAGAGTTGCTGCTCTGTGGGGTGACCCGGGCTTCATGGTATGAGTCCTTCTACTGCCAGAGATATTTGAATATGTCACCAATAAACAGGAAAAAAAAAAAGCACACAAACAAATAAGTGAAACCAACCCCTGTGTCTGGAAGGGCACGTGCTTCCAACCATGTGTCACTACCTCACCCGCGGGAACAAGAGGGAGCCACCACAGCTTTGTCAAGGCTGTGTCCCAGGTCCAACCGGCCATGCCTGAATGGATGCTTCCACACAGAAAAGGGATTTGGGCCCAACCGCTGCCCTGGTAGAACTTTCTAGAACCTACCTGCTGGCTAGGTAGGCGGGACCCTGAGGCCTCACCCCTGTTCTCCTTTCACTAGCTCTGCCTCTCCCTGACCTGCCCCCTACCCCTGCCATGTTGAGTTTTTTCTTTTTTTTTTCCTCCTTTGGGCTCAGTGGAGTTCTGTCTGGCCTTCATTTCTTTCCCCATTCTCCTTTGCAGATCTCAGTGGGGCTCCTTGCCTCAGTTTCTCGTCCCATCTAAACCCTCACCTCCGTCTCCCCAAAGCTGCTCTTGCAGGAGGCTCCCTGGGCCAAGACTGGGCAAAAAGGGCCAGGGTGGTGGGGAAGAATTGGGACCCCATGGGACAGGGAGGAGGGGTGGGCTTGTCTCTCAGGAAGTGGCTGAGCTACCAGGGATGGCGTGGGTGTCATGGCTGCTGACAGCCTCTTTCTGGGACACTTGGTGGGCTGACCCGGTTACCCCAAGAAGTGGCCAGCACCAGCCTCAGCGCTGAGGAAGTGGCCACCCTCATCGCGGTTCCTTCACCCTGGGGGACCTGCTCGGATGGAGCAGAAGAATGACTGGCTGGCTCCGCCTCTCTGAATCAGCTTCTGCGAGCCTCAGCTCGGGGCAGGCAAGCCGGGGAGGAGGACCCCCAGAATCTGTGCTGCCCCCTGCCAGTTCCCAGCTGAACCCCATTCTGAGGTCACAGGGACAAAAAGGCTGGAGTGGGCCAGGAAGTGGATCCAGCCCTTTCAGCAATCCACCACAGCTCCCTTCCTGATCCCAGACAACCACCTCCTCCCCAGGCTGCGGCTGCCACACGTTCGTTCTGGGAAGGCTCAGGACAGGATACCAGGGGCCCCTCGCCGGACTAGCACTTGGAGGCCACCACCCCCTTGTCCCCTTTCCATTTCTGCCCTCTCGCCTTCCTCTTCCAGGCCAAGCACCGGCCAGCGAGCCGGCTCCCGCCCCCCTTGTTGGGCCTCAGTGTCCCCATCCGGATGGTGGAAAGTTTGAATCTCTGAGGCTGCGTCGTCGGCCTGGAGACGCCAAGGGGCCTTGTCTGAGTGAGAGAGTGTGCCTCCCCGGGGTGGGGGGCAGGGGGTCGTGGCCTTGGAGTGGGGGGGGTCGTCCTCGGGATGGGGGGCGTAAGGGGGAGGGGCACAGCTAGCCCAGCCGTCTACAAGAAAATTACTCCCTTTGAAGCTGCCAGGGGGGCCGGGAAGCCTGCCCCCTCCTTCCCTTCCTCCCTCCCTCTCTCCCTCCCTCCCCGCCCCCTCCCCCCATCCCCGCCCCCTCCCCGCCGTCCCCTCCCCGTCGGCCTGCCCGCCCGCCCAGCCTTTACCCTCCCTCCCGCCGCCTCCCTCTCCCTCTCTCCCCGAACTGCCCAGGAGTGAGCAGCTGCTCTCAGACGACACAACACACAGACACAGGGACTGGCTGACGCCTCAGGCTGCCCACCAGCCAGCGCGTGCCCACCGCTTGCCCTCCTCAGGTAAGGCCCCCACCCCCACAAGCTCCATCCTGTCCCCCACCATTCCTACAGCTGGCCTGGAACCGCCCTCGCCCTCGCTGTCTCATCCTCCAGATGCCCCAACCCTGTGCCCCCCCAAACTCACCCTCCTCGTCCCTACCCCTGCCCCTGCGGCCCCCTCACCACCATCTCCCGCCGCCCCCCCCCCCGCCCCCGGAGGCTGCTTGCAGATTCCCACGGCCCCCTGCTGCAGGATCCCAGCATGCCCCTTCGTGGCCACCCTGCGGGCCCTCCTTGGTCCCAGTCCCATCTCAGCCTCTTTTCCCCCCTGGGTCCTCCAGGCACCTTCTCCATCCCCTTCCGTCTCCCCTTGCTCAGCCCTGCTTCACACTCCACATCCCCCTGGGCTTCTGCCCCTTGGCGGCCACCCCAGAACATCATCAAATCCCAGGTGCGCCCTGCACCCCCTCGCTGGCCTGACTCTGGCCCCTGGTTAGGATAGACCTCCAGGCTTCGGCCTGAACTCAGTGCTGGGGAGCAATTCCCAGGGCCTGGGGCTAGACCACGGCATGGGCTCCGCGACTTGGTTTCCCAGGCACGCCCCAGGCACCCTGCCCAGATATTCCTTGCTTACTCGCAGGCGAGTGTTCTGCATTCACCTCCTCCTGGGTGAGGCGTGGGTCTACAGAGCCATGGCTGGGGGTGGGGGGCCTGAGTGGGGCTGCCTGAGTGGCTCAGGCCTCTCTGTCCCCAGAACCTCTTTGAATTGAGGCTCCAAAGAGGGGTGCAGAAGGAAACCCAGGCCACTGTGCTGTGTTAGCCAGGCCGGCTTGGCCTGGGGCCCCAAAGGGCTCTGTGGGTCAATTCAAGGACATCATCATTCCAGGATGGGCACTTTTAGGGAGGGGTGGAGCTCAAGACATCCCAGGCTAGGTGCTCTGTTCCCCAAAGGACGCACCCCGCGGGTACCTGGGGACACCTCTAGAATGGAAAGAGCATCCCAGATCTGAAACCAAACAGCGCTAACAAGGTTGCCCTCCAGAGCTGGTCTCATGGGACCCCCTACCCCATCCATTGCACAGAGGGGGCAACAGAGGCCCACAGAGGGGCAGGACCGACAAACCCTGGCTACTGATCCCATAGCATCCAGGGAGCCATTAGAGGCACTCGAGTGTTGATCGTGATAGCTTATGGTCAACTGTAGGGTGTGCGGTTTGGTGTGGGAGGCGGCCGGGCCCCAGGCCCCTGTCCTAGCAAGCTCCCAAGATGTCTGGCATGCCAAGGGACCTGCTGAGGAACCCAGCAGAGTGCCCTGAAAGACTCAGGGGTGGGAGCCCCACCTCACCACTCTGTGGATGGGTCTGGGGCCTAGGCACGGGTTGGCAAGAGCTTCCTGAGTTGGCTCTGCTCAGTGGAGCAGAAGGCCCAGGGTCCTCTGAGGCAGAGTGCTGGTGGGGGGCACGGAGCAGACCTTGCTCAGGCCTGGGAGATTGCTCTCACAGTTGAAGTCTTCTTAAGGGCCGCTCAGGTCCCCGATGTGGCCAGTCCCGTGCCCTGGGGTCTCCTGCTTCTGTGTCCACGCCCCTCCCTGGCCGGCCAACCTGTGGGGACTGGTTGGAATTGAGAGAAGCTGGAGATGCTCTGGAATGTGCATCCAGGCTCTCGGGTTCATAAGGAGGGATAACACGTGGCCGCCCCTGTGTGCACACAGGTGAGCGCCTCCTGGCCCCCTGCAACCACCTATGCAATCCACACCCTGGTGGTTGGGCAGAGGCACTTTTGTGCAGAATGCCCTATGACCAGCTGCCATAGGCTCATCGAAAGGAAGGCACATGGCTGTCTCTCAGCCACAGGGGCCAGGCCATGGAAAGAGACTGGCACCAGGGAGGGCTCCCGTTGCCATGTAGCCAGCAGCTGAGTGGCCGCCCCGCAACCCTAGCTGGCTCACCCACTGGCCCACCTTCAGGTCCCAAGGACCCAGGTCACAGAACACATTAACCAGCCTATTGCTTGTAACGCCCTGCCCTGGAGCAGGGGCCTCACTGTGTTGATGGGGAGTCCGAGGCTCAGTCCCTTCAACTACAGGTCTGGTGGCAGTTCTTTGCCAGCTGATTTTAGGGGCCCAGAAACGTAGGGTGCTAGCCCTCTCACCATTGCGCAGGATGACATACAAGCCTTGGCCTGAATTTCTCCCCAATCCCATCAGTGGCCCTGGCTCATGACAGAAGGGTGAACGGGGAAGGACTGGAGCAGAAGGGGTATTCAAAAGACAAGAAAGCATCTCCTCTCTTTAGCGATATTCTATAGTCACTCAGGACCGCAGAGGGTCCCTTCCAGCATCGGCGTTAAGTCCCAGAGGAGGAATCAGTCATGAGCCTGCTTCCCAGAGCCACCCACTGCCAGCCCTCCCCTGCTCCCTGGAGAAGCCCCAAGGAGACAGACCCGTCCTAGCTGTCACTTGTCCTTGGTTGCCTGGGACATGGCCTGGGACAGTGGCTGGCCCCCAGGGCCACCCAGGAGCACATGAACAGCAGGCACAGCCCAACGCCCAAAGTGCCCGTAGGGCCAGGCACTGTCTGGCGCGTGCCCCCTGCCCCCAGGCAGGACCCCAGCCCCAGCTCTAGGGTCTCCAAAGCTCTACTTGCTAGGCCACTGAGCCATTGGTCCTTTGGCCAGCATGTCTGCCCCCTCTTCCTTGCCTATGTGCCAACACCCTGGATTGTTAGAAAAGGTCTTCCCACACCCACCATGACAGCCTCCCAATCGTCCTCACTGGTTACCCCAGGGTGGGAGATCTCGGTCCCTGCCTTGAGCTGAGCACCCCTCCCTGAGCCTCTCCACCCTGCTGGTGGGATGGGACACACCAGCCCAAGGATTTAGCTCTACTCGAGGGGCTAGAGGGTGACAGTGACCCTCCTGGGGCCCGCTGCTATGAGCCACAGTAGGGGGAGGGGGGATAGCCGTGGGCTCCTGAAAGCGGGCACACAGGATCCTGCCAGCTCCACACTCCTCCTTTTGGCTGGTTCCCAGGCCAGACAGTGCTCTCCCATCCCCTCTGTCCTCTCTGCTCACGTACTGGGCCCACTCACACTTCAATCACGCACAAAATCTTTTTGGTGAATCCCATCTTCAAGGAAGCCAGTGGGAGACAGCCTGGGGGGAAATGGGGATGGGGTCTGCTTAGTCTTGCTCACTGGGGCTGTGGTTCATCTAGATAAGATGAACCTTCTAGATAAGAAGTCCTGGGGTGAAAGCCCTCCCGCACCTGGAGCCCCAGGGTCCAGGGTCAGCCCCAGGGTCCCCCAGGACTTCCTTCACCCGCTCTGGGGCCGCCCCCACCCCAGGCTCTTGGAGTGCCAGCCACAGTTCAGCCCTCTTTGGCTTGTCCCCCACCTTCTCAGCAGCCCAGTTTGTGCTTCTTGGTGGGCTGGGATGTCTGACATCCCAAGCCTACCGAAGGTGCCAGGGAGTCTGAGGACTCCCCCCTGCCTCTCCCTAGGTAACACATCCAATCTCAGGGTTTAGGGTCCTGGGGCTCTACCTGGCTAGCTCACACCCAGCTCTCCTGGTCCATGGTGTAAAGTCCCAAATCAGCAGAAACTGCAGCATGGGGCAGAGCTGCAGGACATGGGGCAGCAGGCTGGGAGAGGTCCCAGGCTCCATGCAACAGCGAACCTGCCCCCGCTTCTCACCCACCAGCAGCCTCTAGAAGAATCAAATGGCCCAAAAGGGACACAGCGGTCAGATGTCCAAATGTCCAAGGGATCACAGATTTGGGCAACAAAACTGGGACCTGAAGGAGCCAGACAGAGGGCAGAGGGAGACTGGCTCTGGGAGCCCTTTCTCCAGAGACAGGGGCAGCTGGGGAGCTGGGTGCCACCTCCATGCTCTCAGTCTCAGTTCCAGCTTGGCCTCGATGGCGGTCCTAGGGATTTACAGGCCACCCCACCACACAGAGGGGGAGCCCTGGGAGGAGCTGAAGGTCACAGGTCCAGCAAGACCTCCTAGGCTGGCTGCAGAGGGCAAGCTCCACCCCAAGCTGAGCCCCCAGCCCCATGAGGGAGCAAGGCAGCCAAGGGCCTCAGGTTCTGGGAGCTGGGCTGAGAACATCTCCCTGTGGGGTCTGTCGCCTGCTGTGAGCTAAAAGCTTGGGGGACCCTCTGGGCCAGGGTGGCGTGATGGCTTTCCCAGGCCACTTCCCTACAGCTGCAGGTGGGACAGGGCCATCTGTCCCTGCGGGCCGAGGGGAGCTATTGATGGTGGTGGCCTGAGAGATGCCGTGTTTCCAGAAACTGCGTGATGCAAGCCTGGGGGCTCCAGACCCACAGGACAGAGCCTTGCTTTCCATCAGCGTCACCTCCAGCCTGAGTCAGGGAGAGGCGATGGGAGAAACAGCACTTCCTGCTGTCCCTGGGGAAGGCTGAGTTAGGAAATCACTTGGGACCTCCTGTAGCACCCCTGGGAAGTGACAGCACCCTCACTCTCCCTCGGGCTTTCTTCAGTGAGCGGGAGAAGGAAAGCTCTGGGGCAGAAAGACCAGGTGACCTGGCTCATCTCCTCCCTGATTCCTGGCACGGTGGAAGGCCAGCCCTTAGACCTTCCAGCCTTCCAGAGGTTTCCCAGCAGGATGGGGGTGTGATGGGTGTCTTCAGGGCTTTGGGGAGAAAGGTCTGGCCTGGGTAGCACCAGCCACTGGCCTGGGGCCAGCTCCTTGCAGCAGATGGGCTGGCTCCCTGTGGGTCTCTGACGCCCACATCCAGGTCAAGTCTGTGCCTGAAGGCTGCAGGGGCACAGGACCCAGCAGGAAGGAGCCGCCCTGGCCAGCCACGCTTGGATGCCTGCTCCCCTCATAGCTGGAAGGCATGCTGAGGCCATGGTGATGGGTTCAGGGGTGGCTGGGGTGTAGACACAAGCAAGGCAGGGCTCACCCTAATCCCCACTGCAGCCACCAGCCCCTCACGCAGTCATCCCCACATGCGCACACACACGTCAGCTTCAGGAAGACCCAGGGATGGCACCCGTGCCCTCTGTCTGGGTGCCACCTAAGGGCAGACTAGAGCTGGAGGGTGCAGGGGACGATGGGTTGGAGTCTGAGAGGGAAGGGAGCAGAAAAGTGGGCACCAGCAGGGCTGAGTGGAAGATGGCACACGTGTCTGAGTTCAGGTCGGGTTGCTTGGTGGGGCCAGACACTGGGCTTAGGAGTCCAGCATCTCTGACTTGGCAGCTGTGGGCCACATATCTTTAAGCAAGTTCCCAGGGCCTGCCAGACCTCAGGGCCCGCTCCTGCCACCCTTGGCCTGACGTGAATGCCTGGCATGGCCCCTCCGGGTTCTCAGTGGTTGCCAGTGTGTCTTGTTTGGCTGGGACCTGGAGATATCCCAGTCAGAGGACTGCGCAACCTTTCAGAGGGCCAGACAAGGAGAGCCCTATTGAGTGGCGGGGGGGGGGGGGGCGGTCCTCACTCCCACGTGTGGGCGCCCGGCCTGAGGCCTCACGCCATCACCACTTCTTTCCGTTGCTCTGAGAATGTGGAGCTCGTTGAGCTCAGAGAACCCCCTGATGGGGCCCGAGCCTGCCTGAAGTCATCAGGGACATGCCCAGGGAGGCCAATGAAGGGAAACTGAGGCCCGGAGACCTGGCTAGGCTGGGGGTACCGACTATGGTTCTCACCCTCTGTGTCCATAGTGAAAACCTGGGGGCCTGGCATTGCCTGAGGTGGGTTCTTTTCTCTAGGTCTCCATTTTCTCTTCCGTCAAATGGAACTTTGGTCCTGGGCACCTCCTCCAGGCCCCTCCCTGGCTCCTTCTGGCCCTGAGGGCCGGGGGTGTCTTTTGCGGTCTCTGGCAGTCTTGGTGTCCAGCCAGCCCCCCTCCCCCCTGCACAGTTCTGGCTGCTTAGTCTCTTGCCAGTTCTCTGTGGGGAAAGGAGGGCTGTGGCGGAAAGCCCGCCAGCCTGCCCACTGCCTGGGCCCGGCCAGGAGCCGGGGAGAACCAGCCAAACCTTGTCTTCTGCCCTGAGGGCTCTGGGGGCCTTCAAGACCTCAGCCTCCCTCTCCCTCAGAGTGAGCTTCCAAAGGAGCCTGCCTTTCCCCACCCCACACCCTCCCTCAGCCTCTTTGCGGGGACCCCAGATGCACCTTGGAACCTGGTTCGACTCCTCTGAAGCCTCCTGTCGCCCCCAGGGAGGGTCCCATGAGCCCACGCAGGGCCTCGGTGGCTAGTCCTGCCAGGGCGCTCCATGTGGAGGGCCCCAGGCCTTCCCGATCCCCCAGGCCTGGCCGGACCACCCCACCCCAACCGTCCAGGTGGACGGTGGATCTCAGAGCCTCCCAAGGCTTCAGCGGGGTGTTCTAGCCCTGACTCATTCCCCCTGTGAGGTAGTGGCTTTGGCAGGGGTGCCAGGCGAGGGGGGAGCAGCCTCCTCTGCCTCCTGCTCCGTCTCGCCCTTCTACCTTCACCCTCCCCTTCACTCCCTCGTCTCAGCCCTGGGTGTCCAGCCGTGCCTGGGAAGTCTGGGCCCACCCTACCGTGACCTGTGCTTTGAGAACCTGTGGGAAGGAAAAGGGACTTGTGGTACAGGTAGGCAAACCTAGGGTCTTCTCCCTACTCTGTGCCGAGACCCTTGGGGCTGGGGGTGGGGTGGGGTGGGAACTCCCCCAGTCCTATGGGACCAGCATAGGGCTGGTGGGACATTGAGTGTGACCACTGGCACTCAAGGCCCAAAGGAGCCAGGAAGGCCAGGGGCTCCCCCAGCCAGGAGGGACCCTCGTTTTGCTGTGTGACCTGGGAGGCAAGGTGGCTTTTCTGAGTCTATCAGTGGGGGCTGCATGCTCAAGAGGGTTGCCGGCCTGCTGGGGGCACTTTGGGGCTGGCTCTGAGGCTGAGGCCGCTGAACCCCGGCCTGGGCACCCCACCCCCTACCTCCAGCATCTGCTCACCAAGCACACTGTCCACCCCAGCTGCTGCAAAGGTGGGAACCAGGACAGGTCACATGACCAGCTCTGAGGGGCGGGAGGGGTGCGAGAGAGGGCGGCCAGATAGCGATCAGTGGGAACACCAGGGGCAGAGCTGTTGTACCCACAGGTCTGCACATGGCCACAGGCCCTCCCACTGCCTGAGGGTGGCAGGGCTCCAAGGCAGTAGCCCCCCAGGCCACCAGCCCAGCCCCACATCCACTGGGCCTGCCCAGGGCCTCTCCCCACTTTGCAACCAGCTATCAGGCTCGGGGGGCTCACCCCAACCCTGCTGAAGCCCCAAAGAGCCCCTCCCCTGGCCAAGATGGGCCCCAAGTGAGGGCCTCTGTGGGGTAGGGTTGAGGTCCGCATGCGGGGCAACCCCAGACACCCTGTGCTTGGGTAATAAGCAAGGCGGGCATGTGTATCCCTGTGTCACACTTGGGAAAATGAGGCTGGGGCTTGCCCAGGAAATCTAGATAAGGGGGCAGCCTCTTCGTGGACAAGGTTTCCTGCTAGAGGAGCCCATCTGGATGGGGGAAGCCTCTGCTGGAGGAGAAGGCAGGCAGATGTGGGCACCAGGGGCAGGCTCGGGCAGGGCCGCTTTCCCCCAACTCCCACCCCCAGCCTGCTTCCCGGCCTGGGGGCCTCCAGACAAGCCTGACCCTGCCCACCACCCTGGCAGTAGCCTGTTCCCTTCCTGTGGCCTTTCCAGGGGGCTGGGCCGTGGACAGAGGTCAGGGGAAGGTTTGTGGGCCAGAGGAGGAAGCCAAGGCCCCCCGGGAGCAGCAAGGATGGAGGGGGATGCCAGGGTTCCCCCTCCATCTTTGGCATTCCACACATGGGCTGGGAGGATGCCCCCTCCTCCGCTTTGCTCCAGGGCTAGCCCAGCTCTGCCCAGCATGCCCACCCTAGTGCCTTGGCCTCTTGACTTTCTTAGAAAAACGTGGGTGCACTGCAAAGGGGACTCAGGCAGGAAAGGATTGGCCCCAGCCCCCATGGTTATCTTTCAATCTTAATTCTTCAAGGTCTGTGGGGGCAGAGGGTTGGGTTTCCCTCTCCGCCACCTCCACTAGCCTCCCCGATCCCCACACACACAGGCTGAGGCTGACTCAGTGTCCTGTGTGGGGAGGGGGTGATGCATGTGTGTGTGTGCTCATGCATTGGAGGGGTGCAGACTCGCTAACTGGAAAGACACAGCATAGCCCACGGTGGCCAAGTCCTGCCTGAAAACGGAGCAGGGCAGAAGGACAGCCAGCCACGCCCCTATCCTGCCCAGGACCTTCTGCCCACCCACACCTCCCTCCTGGCCACTCCAGCCCTGGTCTGGCTGCCCTGGGGAGGTGTGACAGACATGAGGCCAGCACACACACAGAACCCCAGCCCCCCGGGCGTGGGCATCAGCTGGGCTCCCCTGATGGCCCCTCCTCACTCTGGCTTTGCAGGCACGCCCACCATGTGGCCCCTGTGGCCTCTTGCAGCCCTGCTGGCCCTGAGCCAGGCCCTGCCCTTTGAGCAAAAAGCCTTCTGGGACTTCACCCTGGATGATGGGCTGCCCATGCTGAACGATGAGGAAGCTTCGGGTGCAGAAACAACCTCGGGCATCCCAGACCTGGACTCCCTCCCACCCACCTACAGCGCCATGTGCCCTTTTGGCTGCCACTGCCATCTGAGGGTTGTTCAGTGCTCCGACCTGGGTCAGTCTGGGGGGACGGACATGGAAGGCTGAGGGTGGGCAGGGAGTGACCTGGAGCTGGCTCAGGGATCCTGATTTCACTGTGGGAGGGTGTCCCTGGGTCTGCTTGAAAGCACGTGGGGAGGGAGAAGAGTGTCCAGCCCTGGCCTTGGAGCTACACTCACTTGCAGCCATGGAGTCCCCATGTGCGGGTCTGCATGTGCACCCCTCTGGGGCTGTGGCCGTGGCCATGGCTGTGGTTTACACTGCTGACTGCAGCACCGGCCCCCAGGTCTGAAGGCTGTGCCCAAGGAGATCTCGCCTGACACCACCCTGCTGGACCTGCAGAATAATGACATCTCTGAGCTCCGAAAAGATGACTTCAAAGGCCTCCAGCACCTCTACGTAAGCCCACCCTGACTCTTCCAAGGGGCTGGGAAGAGGCAGCAGGCCTGCAGCCCAGCGGGTGTGTGGAGGGGTGGGGTCCCGATGGGTGTGGGCATGCACTTGTGCAATGTGAGAGAGGACCAGGGACTCAGGGAGTCCTGAGGGAGGTTAGGAGGCGGCTGCAGCAGGAGCACTCAGGGTCATGGGCACATGTGCAATGTCAGGACAGGATAAAAGTAAAGTGAAGTCACTAAGCTACTTCGCTTTCCTTTTATCCTGTCCCAACTCTTTGGGACCCCATGGCCTGTAGCCTACCAGGCTCCTCCATCCATGGGATTTTCCAGGCAAGGGCACTGGAGTGGGTGGCCTTTTCCTTCTCCAGCGGATCTTCCACACCCAGGGATCGAACCCAGGTCTCCCCACATTGCAAGCAGATGCTTTCCTCTCTGAGCTACCAGGGAAGGACAGGATCACCCAGCCCAATTCTCTCTATTGACTGTTACCTTTGCATCTTATTGGCTCCTCCCAGCAACACAGTAAGGAAAGGTTGCATCGCAACCAGGGTGCAAGTAGGGTAACCAGGGCATGAGCTGCAGCGGCCTTGCTGGACCTGAGTGCCAGCTTCCACTCTGCACTCTGCCCACGAGCAGAGGTAGATCTCCTGGAGGCTGAGCTGGGACTCCAGCATCTGTGAAGCCCCGACAACATGAATCACTAGCTCAGGGGCAGGGAAGAGGGGAGAGGAGAAGGCAAGCAGGTGGGGAACTGAGGACTTCTGTGCCACCTCAGGCCTTGGTCCTCGTGAACAACAAGATCTCCAAGATCCACGAGAAGGCCTTCAGCCCCCTGCGGAAGCTGCAGAAGCTCTACATCTCCAAGAACCACCTGGTGGAGATCCCTCCCAACCTGCCCAGCTCCCTGGTGGAGCTCCGCATCCATGACAACCGCATCCGCAAGGTGCCCAAGGGCGTGTTCAGTGGGCTTCGCAACATGAACTGCATTGGTGAGCCAGGCCCGCCCTGTGGTGGTCCTCACCCCTCCCCCATGGTGGCGAGGGTGGACAGGGAAGGGGGAGGGTCAAGGAGGGGGGCTCTGCCCACCAGAGCAGCCAGGTGCCACGGACAAGCCGGCTGGCCTCACAGAACGTTCTGGAGGCTTGCCTAGGGTCACACCCCAGAGATGCCAAGGCCAGGTGAAGAGAAACCCAGGCCCATAAAGAAAGGGCAAGTATAGAGCTGGCACAGCTTACCAGCCAGGGGCCAGGTGGGAGAAGCTGGGTGGGCTCCCCTTGTCCCCAAGGGCCCATGCCAGGCCAAAGACCCTTGGTAGTTCGTGGTGTTCAACAGCAAGGAGTTTACAGCTCGTCCAGTAAATTAGTGGCACTGCTTTCAGGGGGAGATGGAGCGGGTGCTTAGTGGGGGCCCCTTAGGAAGCGACAGGCCCCGAGGGTGTGGGGACAGATGCTTAGCTTTGGCTTCAGGGCTGAGAGAGCCTCTCTCCTAGAGATGGGTGGGAACCCCCTGGAGAACAGCGGCTTTGAACCTGGAGCATTTGATGGCCTGAAGCTCAACTACCTTCGCATCTCCGAGGCCAAGCTCACTGGCATCCCCAAAGGTAGGGAGGCAGCCCTTCTTTCCCACGTTTTGGGGGACAGCACAGGTAGGGAGCCCAGAGCCATCTGGAGCCACCCAGTGTACTCAGGGAGGGCTTTGGTCGCCCCTCTCCCCACCTGGGGCAGAGCTCGGCTCTCTGCTCCACCAAGAGTGAAATCGTGCAGACACGCGCGCACACACACACACACACACAGAACCAGCCCTCCCCCACCCCACAGTCTCCTGGATTCAGCTCAGAGCATCCTTTTTTCCTGGCAGACCTCCCTGAGACCCTCAATGAACTCCACCTGGACCACAACAAAATCCAGGCAATCGAGCTAGAGGATCTGCTCCGCTACTCCAAGTTGTACAGGTAGGCTGTGGAGGTGGGGTCTCAGGGGGCCCTGAGTCCGCCCAGTGCACTGTAGCCCATGGACCCCATCACATCATCATTTATTCATCTATCCCTTCCCAGGCTGGGCCTGGGCCACAACCAGATCCGCATGATTGAGAACGGGAGCCTGAGTTTTCTGCCCACGCTGCGGGAGCTGCACTTGGACAACAACAAGCTGTCTAGGGTGCCAGCTGGTCTTCCAGACCTCAAGCTCCTCCAGGTGAGAGCCAGGTGTTTCTAACATGCGGCGAAGGGAGGGGGCAGTCGATGTCCCCAGGGCAGCTGCTGAGACCCTAGCTGTCAGTGCTCGGACCCACCACGAAGCAGAACCAGAGTTCACTGTGCAGCTGGTCAGATGTGTGCTCTGGCCGGTGACT
Organism: Bos indicus x Bos taurus; assembly: GCF_003369695.1. NCBI lineage: Eukaryota > Metazoa > Chordata > Mammalia > Artiodactyla > Bovidae > Bos > Bos indicus x Bos taurus. The sequence continues at coordinate 108,555,528 of NC_040105.1, read as the reverse complement.
CCCGCTCCTCATCTGGAAAGGCACTGAGAAAGCGAAAGGGGAGAGTTAGGGACCCCATTGTGGACAGCGAGGAGGCTGGGTACAGGGGTGGCGAAGTGGCAGGATGCTCCAGAGCCAGCCTGGTAGATACTTGAGCTCAAGGTCTCTCGGGTGGGTTCAGTTCAGTTCAGTTCAGTCACTCAGTCATGTCTGACTCTTTGCGACCCCATGGACCACGACACACCAGGCTTCCCTGTCCTTGATCAACTCCCAGAGTTTACTCAAACTCATGTCCATTGAGTGGGTGATACCATCCAACCATCTCATCCTCTGTCGTCCCCTCCTCCTCCTTCAATCTTTCCCAGCATCAGGGTCTTTTCAAATGAGTCAGCTTTTCGCGTCAGGTGGCCAACATATTGGAGTTTCTTGGGTAGGTGGGACCCCACAGAGGTGCCACAGGCCCAGGGGCTTGGGAACAGTCTGGGCAGGAAGTGGCTTGATGAGGGGATCAAGGGGTCCTCTCAAGGTCTTCTTTGGCCTTGCTCTGGACCTCAGTCTCTGCCTACATACCAGGAGACTGGCCATTCTTGCAGGCTGTCCAGCTGGGGCGAATCCATCACCTAGCCCTGCAAGGGGATTGCCAATCTACAGCGGCAGTGCCCTCTAGTGGCCATATCCCACCACCTCTAGAAGGCACTGTTGCAGCCCTCCAGGATGCATCCCTCTGCCACACCTCATCAGACAGTCCTCACGCCCCCCACCCTACATTCCCATAGACAGAGGCTTCGGGGAGTTGGGGGGTGGGGGGGTAAGTGCTTCTGAGTACTAGGAAGAGGAGGAGAACCTCAGTCCAGGGAACCCAGAGGAAGGGCCAAGGACTGTGTGAACCCAGGGTGGCATCCTTCCCACATCAACAGCCCCATTCACACCCACCCCATTAACCCCCCCATCCCAGCACCTGGTCACACACCAGTGCCTGAACACTGTTCAACAGCCGCCCAACAACCATACGTAAGCCGGTTATACTCCCAGACAATGGAAGAATCACCTCCAGGCCCTCAAAGGGTTGTATGGATGCAGCACACGAACCCCTGAGGCGGCCAGGCAGGACTCGGCTGGCACGGAGGGCACCAGCCTTGCGGGTTCTGCCCGTTGCTTGGGCTCCCCAAGTGGGGCTGACTCAGGGGCGGGGTTGGGGGCGGGCAACGGGGCCTGCTGCCTTGAGCCACACCTCTCTGTCCCCAGGTGGTCTATCTGCACACCAACAACATCACCAAGGTGGGCGTCAACGACTTCTGCCCAGTGGGCTTCGGGGTCAAGAGGGCCTACTACAACGGCATCAGCCTCTTCAACAACCCCGTTCCCTACTGGGAGGTGCAGCCGGCCACCTTTCGCTGCGTCACTGACCGCCTGGCCATCCAGTTTGGCAACTATAAAAAGTAGAGGCTGTGGCAGCTGCTGCGGTGGTGGCTTGGGAAGGGTCTCTTGGGGTGCACGGCGTGTGTCCTGAAGGGGCAGCAAAGCAAGGGAGCCAAGCCCCGCCTTTGACCCCCACCCTCCACTCACGGCCCCTTGACACCCCCACCCTGGCTCCCAAGTGTGCAGGTGGGGCGTGATGCCTGGCCCCCATCACATGCCCCTTGGATTCAGAGCTGCCCCTGCCCACCCACATCATACCCATTCAGAGGCGCCCCCCCCCAACCAAGCTTTCTTCCCATTCACCCCAAAAGCAAATGATCTGAGGCTCCAGTCCAAGGTAAACAGTCCCTGGGTCTGGGGGGCTCAAGGATGGAGACCCCACTAAGCCCACCCCACCTGCCAGACACACATCCCTCCTCAGCCCAGCCAGCTACCTTTGTGCTCCTCAGCCCCCCGCCATCCTTCTGCGAGTTCATGGCCCCCCAGGGAAGCCTCCTGAGTCTCCTGGCCCCTGGTCCAGTCTTGTTCAGCTCTCTCTGTCTGTCCCTCCCTCTCGTTTCTGACATCCTTGGACTAGGTCTGCTTTCTGTTTCTCTGGGCTCTGCCCAGCCATTACCCAGGCAGGTGGAGTGTGGGGCACAGCTGCCCTCCTACTCTGCCCAGGCTCACCCGAAGCCTGGGTGACCCTTCCAGAGGCCAGCGGATAGGGAGGTGCTGCACCCCCTCTTCCACAGCCAAGAGAGGAGCCCTGGGCTCAGCCAGACCCTGAGGGTCTGTCCCACTGGAGTTCCCATCATGCTTCTCACTGTCCCCCTTCCCCCCATGATGGCTCAGTCTCCCCTCCCTTTGCCATCCGGCCTCTGGTCTGGTGGGGGTTTCAAACCATCACACCCAGCTTGAGGAGGGGCTGCTTCTGAGGTCGGTTGTTGTCTTTCAATTAAAGAAACACTGTGCAATACGGCTGTGTGTGTGCCACCTCTCAGGGCGTCTGGGGACCCAGCAGAATGGGGAGCCACACTGGACTACTGTGACTGGCTCCCAGGTTCTGCCTCTGTGTGCCCACACCCAGCCTTGGGTTGCCTACTCGCTGCTTTCCCTGCCTTCGAGGAAGGGTCCTGAGCACCCTCAGGTTGGAGGCTAGACCTAGAGGACCCGGGCAACCAGGCAGAAGGCCCCAGGCTGCCCCCTTTCCCTCGCTTCTAGTCCCCTCTGTTGCCCGGTCTATCCCTGAAGCAGAGCTGGCTGCAGACCACCAGAGGGAGCTGGTCTTGGAATCTGGGGGCTCAGAACGGTATGGGATGTCGGCTGTGGGCAGAGCCATGTGCCACACCCATGTGAGCACCAGGGGGCGCACTCCTAGGAGGTTCAGGCCTCATGTGGACAGGATCCAGTGCCATGTACATCCACCTGTTCTGGCTTGGCCTAGGCTCCCAGCGGCGTGTCCACCCAGTAGGTCCCCTTGTATGCCTGCAGAGCCATGCCCAGATCGTAGCATGCAAGCTCAGGCTACTAGGAAGGACCGGGGACACAGCCGGTGAAGTCGGGGGACACAGATCTGCCCTAGAGAGGACGAAGGGAGGACAGTCCTCAGAGAAATGCCCCTTGGGTGGCAAGCCCATTGGGCTAAGCAGGAGGCAGGCTACCTCCAACCTGACGTCTCTGCCCTCGTCCTGCACCAGGGTCCTGGGCACTGGGCAATGGGAGCCAGGGCTTCCCTGAGCAGCCATGGGCCACTGACAGAACACGAGAGCCTGGATCTGTGTTTGAAGCCCCTGTGTGGTCTTTTGTCATGCTGGTGGCCCCGGGCAGCTCATACCAGCCCTGACCTGGCAGTCCATGCTGGGTCCCTTCAGTGCTAGAGCTGCCCAGGCCCTCTGGGGTGACAGGGGCCCTGTGTCACCCCTGGCAATGACGCTCTGCCCCAGGGGTCTGGCGTGGAACTGCTATCGCCTCTTCCTGAAATTCCTGCCCTCCTGAGACTGGAGCTGACGGAGGTGGGGGCCAGCAATGGATGAACACCGCCCTTCCCAGGTTCTCGGATTGGGGCCCTTCCACCCTTTGGGCCCTTCAGGAGGCAGGTTTTTCCTTTGGGGGACAGGAGGTGCTGTTCAGTGTGGTTGGCCCCATGATAGAATGCCACTCGTCGGCATCATAGCACTATTCTGGGCCATGTGTTCTATGGCCCCGGTGATCTCTGCTGAGCTGGGCAGGCTTGGGGCAAGGGCACTGGTGGGGGGCCAGGAGTCAGGGCCTCGATCAAGTCCCCTCGCTGGCGGGAGCTTAGGGCACCAGATCCTGGGGCACGGGTTCAACTCAGCCCCGCCCCCGCCCCCGCTGGGAATCATGCATTCTGTCTTCTCTCCCGGCCGCCCTGCCCTTCCTTCCCTCCCCACCTCCATCTCCCTCGGGGACATGGGTGCCTTGACAAGCCAGTGGGACCCATATCATAATGCTGGGAGGCGCAGAGCCGACCCCTGGGGTAGGGCCCCTGGGAACATGGCCCATGGACCCGGTGTGTCACCCTGCACAAGAGGTGCCAATACCCCACAGGCAGGACCAGAGTGCGGCTCTCAGGGACCCAGGGGACCACCCAGGCCACCCCACCATCCCACCTCCCCACTGCAGGTTTGGAAACCGGTTGGAAGGGAGGTCTCCGTAGCCAGAGTCCCAGGTCCAAGACCAACAGTCCTCTTAGCGTCAGTCGGCTATGGGGGGAATGGCAAGGTCCGAGATGACAGCAAGAAGAATGCGAAAGTGGAGAGTGACTGGCCTTTGAAAACAGCCTAAGGCCACATCTCTGGCAGCCCACAGCCTGCCAGGTACAGAGGGCTGTGATACTGGGCTGTGAGCTGGGGTGGGGAGTGATGGGTGGAGGGAAGTCCAGTTCCAAAGCCACAGTAACCTCCAGGGAAAGAGGGGGGAGGGACTGGGTCCAGCCAACCTTGAGTTGGACCGGGTCCAGCCTGTCCTTGGGTACAGCTTGGACATGAGGTGAGAGCTGGAGAGGGGGCAGGGGGCGGTGTGGGGCCCCCTGGGGAGCTCTGGGCATGCAGGTGTGACTTGCAGGAGGGATCTGACCCTGAGAGTGAGCTGGGGCCAGCACACACACACACACACACACACACACACACACACACATGCACACACAGGGCAATGAAAGTCATGGCAGCAGCTCGCTGGGGGCGGGCAGTCCCGTGAACAGAGAGGCCACCAGGGGCTGCCTGAGTGACCCAGGGCTGGGGTGGGGGACATTTCCCAGTCCTCCTGGCAGGTCAGGTGCCTTCTGGATGTGGCCGGGCCCTGCTGGAGCCTAATCTCAATCCACCGCTGGGGTTTAGACAAGTTGGGGCTTGTCCGAGGGGCAATCAGCCAGGTGTCTGAGGGTGGGGGCCAGGGCACCGAAAGGGACAGCCCCTCCTGAAGGGCCCAAGGGGTGGAGGGGCCCCAATCTGAGAACCTGGGAGGGGGGTATTCATCCATCGCTTGCCCCACCTCCGTGGGCTCCAGTCTCAGGAGGGCAGGGTTTTCAGGAAGAGGCGATGGCAGTTCCACGCCAGACCCCTGGGGCAGAGTGTCATTGCCAGGGGTGACACAGGGCCCCTGTCACCCCAGAGGGCCTGGGTAGCTCTAGCACTGAAGGGACCCAGCATGGACTGCCAGGTCAGGGCTGGTATGAGCTGCCCGGGGCCACCAGCATGACAAAAGACCACACAGGGGCTTCAAACACAGATCAAGTCTCTCGTTCCTGAACACAGGAGTCCAAAATCAGGGTATTAGGAGGGCTGCAAAAACTCACTCCTGCCTCCCTCTTAAAAGGACACTTATCACAACAGGTAGGGCCCACAGCTCGAGATGGTATGGCCCCTGCAGCCTGGGGTCTTCTCTGCCTGGTTGTCCTGGCCACCCCTGCGTCTGGGCCCTGGGGGGCACCTGCTCGTACCTGGAGCTGGTGGTCAAGCTGGGTTTTCATTGAGATGGGTGATGGGGTGCAAGCCTGACCCAGCCATCCACACCAGGGAAGAAGAGCCCCGAGTGCTCTGAGTATGAGTGTGTGTGTGTGTGTGTGTGTGTGAATAACTGAGTGCATACAATTGTGCACGAGTATGCGACTGTGTGTGAATAACTGGAGATGAGAGGGTAAAGTTGTGAGAATAACAGCATGTGTGCATGTGGGTGAGTGAGTATGAGTGAGCCCTGTGAGGCAGTAAGTATGGCTATGAGGAATTGTGGCTGAGCACTTGTAAGTGTGCACGTGTGAGGCTGTGACCATGGGTGAGCTTTGGTGTGAACGTGCATGCATAAGTGTGCATGTGTTCTGAGTGAGCATGTAGGAACATCAGTATGCGGGAGCATGTGTGTCACTGTGAGTGCGTCAGCATATGTGAGTGGCAGCATGTGTGAGCGTGTGTGTGTCACCATGTGTGTGTCAGCGTGTGTGACAATGTCATCGTGTAAGAATGTGTCCGCATGCAGGAGGATGTATGTCAGCATGTGTCAGAGTGGGTGTGTGTGTGCGCGCGCGCGTGCACCCACGTGGAACGTCTGAAATGAACCAGATCTCAAGGGCTGTCCAGAACTTCTTGCAGGAGGGACAGACTGTGACAAGGTGGGACTGTCCCCTGACCTGGGGAAGACCTCCTGCAGTGCCTTTGTGGCCTTTAGGTCCTGCCATCCTGGCACCTCCTCCCCGAGCTCCCAGCACCATCTTACGTCTCCTGCGGCCTTTACCCCAAGTTCCATGTCTTGAGTTCAAGCTCTGCCCACCAGCTCCCTGTGTCAGGGTCCCAACCACACCCCCAGCACCCAGCCCAGGCCTGGCACTCAGGATACCCTGGGACCCTGTTTGTCTGAGGCAAGAAAGAATTAGTGGCTGTGCCTGGGCCTTGTCTCCCTGCCTGCTCGAGGGTGATGATGCTCACTGGGGCCTGGCCCTTGTGTTCCACACACTCAGCCCCCGTCCTGTGCCACCCCCACCCTGTGGCACTCTGCTCACTGCTCACAGATGGTGGCAAAGGCCCAATCGGGGTATGCAGGCACTGACTGCCCCTGGGGTTGGGCAGCTTGGGGCTTTAAGGACCAGGGGCAGGGCTGGCCAGCTCCCACCTGGCCACTGGGTGGCCATGGGCACACACTTGAGTCTGTCTGCGGATGTCGCTACGCGTTTGGCCATACGGTGGCGATGGGGAGGAGGGGGTCTTCTCCACACTAGAGTTTGGTCTGTGTGTCTGTTTCCACGTGTCCGTGAAGGTGTGCTCTTGTGTGTCTGCCTCTGGGTGTTCACCTGTGTGCAGGATCGCCCTGGGTCCTGTATGATGATGTTTGTGTGATAACCTTTGGGGTCATCGACATTGAGACCCTGTCCCAAGCTCTGGCCACGCTCCCGGAAAACTGTTTAGATGTCTTAACTTCCAACCGTTAGCAGGTAGTTTCCTGAGAATAACCAACACCTCTGAAGCTACGGGATGGGGGTCGGGAGCCAGAAAAGAGCAAAGACCCCCAATTACAAGTTAGCAACTCAGCTTCAAACCCCATTCGACTGTCAAGGAGACAGACTCCGGGCGGTGCCCTGGAGAGGGACAGGCAGCCTGCCACTCTCGGCGCCCTTTCTCCCGGGTGCCAGGGTCCCCCAGTACCCAGCCTGAGCCCACCCCCATCCTTGGCAGCCGCCCTCCGGGGGTCAGTGCCAAACCGAGAAGGGCAGGCACCCCCGCGCGTCCTGGGCGCACACTGGACGCGGAGCTCCGGAGTCCCGTGGCTTGCGCCCCGCGGCCCCCGAGCCGCGCGCCGCCCCCCGCGCCGGCTCCCTCCTCCCTCCGTTCTCCTCCTCCCTCCCGCTCCCTCCCTCCTCCCTCCCTCCGGGCTCAGAGCTGCGGCTGGAGCCAAGCGCGCCGCGTCGCCTGCCGCTGCCGCTGCCGGTGCAGAGCGTGGGGAGCACTCAGCCGCAGCCTTCGGCCGCCGCGGAGGGTCGTGCAGGCGCTGCCGGCCAGGCCGCCCCGTGCCCGGGCCTTGCGGTCCCCGGAGCCGATCGTGGCCCGCCGGGCCGCCGGGCCGCCGGGCCGCCTGCCCGCAGAGACCAGAGACAGCGCCCGCCTGAACCGAGGCCGCGGGAGCGGCCGTGCCCATGACCGGGTAAGTGGTGCCCTAGACGCGCGGCCGCCGCCGGGGTGGGCGCGGGCGCGGGCGGAGCGGGCGGCCCGGCAGGTGGCCCGACCTGCAGGTGGAGGGACCCAGATCCCCGCTCGGAGCCACCTGCGCTCCGCGTCTGGCCTGCGTGTCCTTGTGGCACCGCGGCCGCGCGTCACTCCCGGGGGCCCTGGGTGGCCGGGCGGGCGGGCAGCGCCCCGCAACCTGCGTCCGGAGCCCCGCATCCTGCGCGCACGCGCATCTGCGTCTGGGGAGAAAGACCGCCGGGGGCTGCGGGCGGATCCAGGAAAAGGAAGGGGGGCGCACAGCCCGAGGTGGGGCGCCGGGCCTGGGCTGGAGCCGCGGCTTGCACACGCACCTTCTCGGAGCCTCTAGGCACCCCCTCCCCCACACCCCCGCATCCCACGCCCTCACACTGTATCATCCTTCCCAGACCCACAGACTGAGAAACCCTCACACGCTTCCACACTGTCTCCCCCCGCACACCCACACAGCTACTGGGCCGACCCCGCCGCCGGCCCGGGCAATGACGACGGGCAAGCAGCCCCGGCCACACTTGGCTAACTCCTCCATCACTCTGTGCGCCGCCGTCCTCCCCCTCCTCACCTGGGTGACCTTGGCCAGATGGCTTCTCCCTGCCGGGTCCTGCCGCGTTCTCTGAGGTTTCGGATTCTGGCATTTGGAGCACTGGTGTGGCACGTCCCCCCGAGGCTGGGAGCCCTGGGTCTCCTCTTTGCTCTCTGGCAGACTTGGTCTCCTTCCTGCCACTGGCCCCTTTAGGGCTTAGCGGCCTGATCAGCTGTGGATGGGTGGGGGCCTGGCATGGGGCTGGGAGAACCAGAGTCAGCCTTGGGGAGCTCAGGACGGGGGTCTGGTGAGGGGCTGGGAGAGACAGTGGTGATGTTCCGTGAAAGTACAGGGCAGGGCCGGGGCCCCGGAACCCAGCACTTGACACTCCTCGGGTCTGAGGCAGGGGAGTGGGGCCACTTGGTGGATCAAAGCTGAGCCTGTTGAGACCCAAACCTCAGGTGCATCTCTGCCAGCCACGGGGTCAGGTCTAGCCTGACCCCAACCATTCCAATTTCCCTTGGCTGCCCCAAGGAGCTGAGTGCCAGCCTGGGAGGCAGCCCCCTCCTTTGCCTCCCAGCTCTGTCCCCTCCCAACCCACTGGCGTCACCCCTCACCTATCGGTGAGCGTCTATAGGCAGGGACTGGGTAGTCATCTACACGGGGTGCTCGGGTGCCCAGTACAGGAGGCCTGACTCAGAGTGGGCATGGGTTTCTGCATGGCACATTTGCGACCTTGACCTCACGGAATCTGCAGAATCACCCAGGGAGGGAGGCCAGGCCCGCATTCTTGTCCCCATTTTCCGGACGGGATAATCGAGGCCCCAAGAGGGGAAGGGACTTGGGCTTGCATTTGCCTGGATGGGCAGGTGGCTGCTGGAGGAGCAGCTCCAGAGGTCCTGGCACAGTTCTCATAGGGTATCTAGACTCTCCGGCTGCATCTCAACAAACATCGCCACTGTTGCCATCACCCCCTTTCCCAGTGGGGGAGGCCAAGGCCACGTGGCTCCTGAGAGGGGAACTGGGGTGCAGACCTGGGCGGTGGGAACATCCGGCCTGCTCTGGCCCATGGAGGGAAGGGTTGGAGGTTGCTGCCCAGGCCTCTGAGGGTCTCAGTTGAGGCTCAGCAGAGGGTCTGAGGGTGGAGCCAGTCCCTGGAGAGCAAGTTGTTCGGAGGGGGCTGGGCAGCTGTGATCTGAGGGCATGGATTGTCCCCACTGCTAGCCTCAAGGAGGAGGGCCAAGGACACAGGCAGTCTGGATCACACCAACCTGGTCCATGCCTAGCGCCACCAGGTGGTCTGAGTGAAGGGGCAGGCATCTCTGGCATAGAAGTTGGGGGCTGGGGGAGTAACGCAGGCAGATGGAACCAGGGTGGCGTGGGAGGGGGCTTTGTGTAGAGCCAGAAGGGAAGCCAGTCCTCCGGGGAAGGAAGCCCCAGAGGTTAAGAGCTCTGGTGGCTGGCAGGCAGGGACTTTGCAGCAGGCCCCAAGGGGACAAAGAAGATGGCCAGAAGTGCCCCATTTTGGTGCCAGCTCTGGGCCTGCTGGTCTTTGTGACCTTGGCTAAGTCTCTTCCCGCTGCAGGCCCGGGGAGCCCAGGGGTGGGTCTTGGTGAACTCCGCTGACATTTGAGGCTTCAGAGCTGGAGCTTCAGAGGCTGAATCATTTGGGAGCGCAGGGAGGCCAGCCGTGACTCAGTGTGCGCTCTCCATCCAGTCCAGAGCAGCCTCTCCCGGTACGCGAGGAGGCAGCGAAGGGTGCTGGGGTCAGCAACAGCCTCTCTGCCCCTCCTCCAGCGTGGCTTTTAGAGAGAGACCCTTGTCTCCTTGGTGGGCAAGATCAGAGGGTCCTGGGCCCCTGGGTACTATGAGAGCTCAACTCCAGCTGGGACTCTCCCAGCTGGGCAAAGCCAGGCCCGGCTTCCTCCTACCACCTTACAGAGTTGTCAGCATACATGTGGACTTTGCCTGCTGCACTCCCTTCGGTTTGTAAACTGAGGCTGTGTGTATTTAACTGATGCCTGCTGTCTCTGTCAGAGGTCACCAACATGTCAACTACTGTCAGCCCTGACAGTGATAATTTGTGCCAGACATGGTGGTCAGGGCTTCCCAGACATTCTCTCACTTCAGTGAAACAACCAAATGAAGCAGCAACTGTTGCTGTCCCCGTTTTGCAGATGAGGCCAGTGAGGCCCAGAGTGCTTAGCAAGTTGCCCAAGGTCACACAGCCAGGAGGAGGTGCTCAAAGCCGAATTGGAAGGCAGGCCAGTTAGACTCCCGAGTCTGGTTTGTGAGTGTCGCCACTGGTTCTGTTGCCTCTGGGAGTCTGGGTGGAACTCAGCAGAACAGAGCGTTGGATGCATGAGCCTATTCGGGTCAAGGGCGCTTCCAGTCCTGGGAAGACCCTACACCTCACACCTCACTGAGTCTGCAGAATGACCCAGTAGCTGGGCCCCCAGCTACCCCCTGAGGGAAACAGACCAAATGTGGGGTTATATGAGTCCAGAACAAGTTGGGGGCACTGTATGCCCTTCAGTATTCTTCCCTGGGACCCCTCTAGGGCACCTCTACAAAAGTTGGTAGGTGTCTGCTGATACATGCAGACCTGGGCTGTAGCAGCGAAGGCAGACGGTTCGGTCTGACCCAGGGTGTGCTGCCTGTGAGATGGGCTCAGGGGGCCGGGCTCGGCGATGACTTTACTGGGAACAGCAGGCAGACCCTTGCACCGCACAGATGCTGCCTCACACGCTATGCTTCCCCAGAAGGCCAGTTCTTTAGCTGGTACCCCAACTGCTGGCTGTTTCTCCCTGCCCTGCCCTGCCCTGGTTAAGCTGGCAGAAGACAGGCCAAATGGTGCCTGGTTGCAAAGCCCTCCCCTGCCTGTGCACCTTCTGTTGGGTGGGAGGTGCTGGAAGTGGGCCTGGGAGTGCCGCTTGGAGAGCAGGATCTGAGCCCAAACATCCCCAGGACAGAGGAAAGAGGCTCCCCACCAGAGGAGTTGGGGCTGGGTGTCATCAGACTGCCCAAGCTTGGGAAGGGGATGAGGCCAAGGTTACGTGGCTAGGAGGTGGCAGAACCAACACCCAGAACCACAGGGCAAGGAGGACTGGTATGGCTGGCGGGGCAGAGCGGGAGGTTTCTACTGAGTCCCAAGTCCAAGGCAACTTGGGTCCACATCAGAGTCGTGTGAAGTGTGTGCTGCTGTGGTCAGTGTCCTTGGGGATCGCCTTACATAATGCGGTCCTGAGCCTGACTCAGTGTTGTGTAGGTGGCTCCTCAGTAAAGGGGAACCATTGTCTTCAGATGAGAAATGCGCTTCCTATAGCGGCCAAGGTTCAGTGTGGTAGCCACCAGCCACAAATGTGAGTGGATGAAAATTGCAGTTGAAAATTCCAGGCCTTGGCCACACACCATGCTTCAAGTGCTCAGAAGTCACGCAGAGAACATTTCCATCAGTCCAGGACGTTGTGTCACCCCATGCCACCTTAAAGCCAATGCAGACCGATCCTCATGGGGACCCTGAGTCTATTCCCACACTTACCAAGGGCCAGACCAGATGCGCCCACAGAACTGGGCAAACTGGATCTGTCTCCTGCCCTAGGCTTGGGATCTCTCACTGGGCATGCTGGAGGCACCTGGGCAGCTCTGCAGATGGGGGAGGCTCTTGGGTGGGTTTTTTTTTTTTTAATAATGCTTATGTCTTTCATTTTAAAATAATGCTCTTAACATGCATGCTTTTAACAGAAAATTCATGCAATGTTGAGAATTAGAAGATGTAGAAACAGCCCTCCCCATCCTATCACCAAAATGCCAGCCAGTGTTTCCCATTTCATTGGACTCATTTCTGCTCCGTTTTCTTTGCATGGGCTATTTATTTTCCCATTATTATAATTATACCGTGGGTACCATTGTCAAATCTATTTTTTACTTCACATGAGCATTTTCTTTATTGTAATTCCTTTCTAAATGATTTTTTTTCAAAATGGATATGGTTTAATTTTTTTAAGATTATGAAAGCAGTCAGTACTTATCGCACAAATAAAGTACTTGAATGAGGCAAAGAAGGAACGACACATGATGGTTCACTCATTCGAGAGCAATTTCTCAAGCACCCAGGATGTATCAGGGCGCTCCTCAGGGCTGTAATTACAATTTTTAATGGCTGAATAATATTCTCTAAGGAGACTGTAATTCGCTTAATTATTTGGCTATTTGTGGAGATTCAGGCAGTCGGATTCATTTCACTCTCCTCCGTGAGGCTCTGTTGAGCATCTAGGCGGGTAACTCCCTCTGTCCCAAGGACAGAGTGCCCAGACGGAAGTTCATTCTGCCAAATTCTGCTCCAAAGGGCTTTTCTGGGCGTCTGAACGGCTGGCTCACTGCAGACTTGCCAGCGTTAAGCTTTATAATCAAACAACCTGGCATAAATATCTACTTCAGTTTCTATGTCTTATTCCCGAGGGTGAGCATTTTTCCACGTTTATTGATTGTCTCTCTTCTTGTTGAGTGATTTGTTTCTTCCTCACCTTTATTTATGAAGGACCAAGTGTTTCTTCTTGCGGTTCTGGGTAAACTTGATCCGTGAAAGATACTGACAGTTTAGCATCCTGGTTGCAAATAGTTTTAAATCCCCTTTGTTCTTTGCCTTTTCATGTTTTCATGCAAAAGGTTAATGATTTCTGTCTTACAATTTTGTGTGTGTGATTCCTTCTATTGCTTCTAGGCTTACAGAATCCCTTACAGAAACCTGAGAACTGTCCAGAGCTATCTGGGTTGGCCCTATGTCTGTGTGTGTGTGTGGAGGAGGAAATGTCAAACCCCTCCAGTATCCTTGCCTGGAGAATTCCATGGACAGAGGAGCCTGATGGGCTATAGTCCATGGGGTCGCAAAGAGTTGGACATGACTGAGTGACTAACACACACACATACATTGCGTGTGTGTGAGTGAGCATATGTGTAGCTGCATTTTTAAGATGTCTAACTCTTTCATCCAGGGGTGGGCAAACTTTTTCTTTGAAGAGTCAGAGAGTAAATATTTTCCACCTGGCAAGTTACAAGATCTCTGTCCTGATTGTGGCTGTGTACCAATAAAACTTTATTCACAAAAACAGTTCACAGCCAGATTTGGCTTTGAGGCCAGAATTTGCCAAATCCAGTTTAATCCAAAAATAAAAAAGCATGTTGGGGAATAGTACGAGGTGAGGCTCCCGAGTGGTAAGCCATCATCTGCATTTCTTTTATTGAACCATTTGTTCCCTGGCTAATGTGTGATCTTGATGTCTGGTAGGGCCTGTCCCTGGGTCGTCTGCCCACACCCTGTATCCTTTGATACCTCACCTGCAGGTCCCACATGAGTTATCTGAAAGCAAAACTCCTTTGCTGTTCTTGCTTGCCTCTTTGTCCCCTGACCTTTAGAGCTGCTTGTCCAGTCCCTCGAATCAAGCTCTTGTTGTCTGGGTCTCTTCAGCCTCTGGAGCAAGGATGCTTCCCTGCAGACTTGGCTGGAGTCTGGCTCTCCGCAGACACTGGATTTTCCTCACAGAGGGACACAGGGGAAGCAGGGGTGGGTGGGAGAGCGTGATCAGAAGCAAAGGCCTACAGTGAGGATGGCCAGACGGCCCAGGGTCACCAGACCCGGCTGATTAAGAAGCAGGAAGACAAAGCTGGCCACCAAGCCAGGGGCTGGGAAACGCGGGCGTCGCTGCCGGCCACGTCCATCCTGGCCACAGGGGACCTCAGAGCATGAGGCTCTGGTCCTCCTGGCGCCCTTTGGAGTCACAGGTCTGAATCCAGGCCGGCCCTGAACACAGGTGGATGCCACCCAGCCGCCGTGGACCCTTCTTCCCGATGGGCCTGGGCACGTCCTCCAGCCCCAGACCACAGTGCGCTGGGCATCCCAGCACAGCCGCGTGCTGACACCCACCCTGGACCCCTCAGTGGTGAGGCCGGTGGCGGTGGGCTCGGGGCCAAGCCTCTGTGAGACGACCGCTGCGCAGCTCATGGTGGTGGGACCAGTCCGACCGTGAATGCTTGGTGCCCTCAGTTGGGGCACCCGCTTCCCTGCCTCGTCCGGGTGTCCAGCTGCCAGGTGGGCCCAGAGGGACCTTCCCTGACACCCGCTCCCCAGCCCTGGGCCTCAGCTCCATTCCTGCGAAGTGTTCTGTGTTAGTTTGGAGCCAGGGGCCTGGGAGGGAGGCTCGTGAGCCAGGGCCGAGGGTCTAGGCCCCTTGGTGCTGGGGTTCTGGCTGTACTGGGGGCCCCCCATCCTACCTGATCCCTCCCTCCTGGGCTGCTGACTGGGCCCTTCCTCCCAGGGCCCGGTGGGAGGTGCCTGAGTGTGCTCCTCTCCTCTGTCCTGGGGAGCACAGCAGAGCGAGGGTGCTCCCAGCATCCCCATCCACCCACAGGGCCAGAGGCCAAGGACTGGCTGGGGGCTGCTGCCTGGGACCCCGGCCCTGGCGGCCCCTGGAGAGGCCCATGCAGCTGCAGCTCTGGGTGGGAAGGGGGCGGTTTGGTCAGGGCCCCCGGCCTCCATCTTCTGACGAGGAGACAGCACTGTCATCTGATTGCAGGGGGTGCCAGACCTGTCCCCCCAATTCATCTGCCAGCATCCACCAGTCCCTTCCTGGCTCTCAGCCTTAGTGGGCCATGATCAGCCCAGTGGGGGGCACTCAGACCCTGTATTATTGTGATGGGGGCCCTCCTGGCTCTGCGTGACCCCCCACTCCCTCCCGAGCACCCGCCTGGGGCTGCAGGGCTTCACTGGAGAGGCTTCTGCATTTGTGTGTGGGGTCCTCCATCAGAGATAGCTTTCAGGACCCAGGAGCACACAGGGTCCATGATTCAGATGGCAGCCAGGCCCCTGCCATCTGGTGCCCTGGTGACCTTCAAATCCTGCCATGGCTGCCAGCTGGGGTTGGTAAGGATGCTGGAGCAGAGCCTGGGAGTCATGCAGATGCCCCTCCCTGGGCTGCAGCTTCCAAGCTGTCCTCCATGGTGGCACTACCATCCACTCTCTCCTCCTCTGTCCATGCTCGGCAGCAGGTCAGCCTGGAAACATGGTCCGAACACTCCGGTGTGCTAGCCTTTCGTGTGTGGGTCACAGAAGGTCAGCTGGACTGGACTGCAACATTCAGTCTGAACGTGTCTCCTCTGCCCCACCTAGCATCCTTGCCGTTCACCTGTCCCAGTGGGGTGCCCATGACCAAAGTCTTTGCTACATACTTGGTGTGGCCTGTGCCCAGGGTCGCTGTATGGTAATGATCCTCATCACTCCTTTCTCCTGGCCATTACACCTACCTCCAACCTCCGGGCAAGCTGGGTCCTATGAGGGACCCAAA
This sequence comes from Bos indicus x Bos taurus, assembly GCF_003369695.1. NCBI lineage: Eukaryota > Metazoa > Chordata > Mammalia > Artiodactyla > Bovidae > Bos > Bos indicus x Bos taurus. The sequence goes on along the minus strand of NC_040105.1, from coordinate 108,540,079 downwards.
GAGACCTGCTTTGCCATCACTCAGAGACCCCCTAGGTGGGGCCCAAGTTAGCCCACACATCTCTGGCCCCCCATCTGCAGCCCAGCCTTCTGGACTCTTCTGTTGGCCAAGGGGAAATAGGGGTTCCTCCCTGACGGTCCTCCAGCCCCTGACCTTGACTCGAAGAGTCCTTCCAAGCCTGCCTTCCCAAGGGGAGACAGAAAGCAGACCCTTCCCCACGAGGACCCATAATGGGGCCCCCCTCCATCCCTAGGAGGAAGCGTGTGTCCTGACAGTCTCCTTATCTAGTCCCCCTGGGCCTGCAGCATCCCATGGCCTCCAGCTGTCTGTAATTTCCTTAATTACCTGCTTAGGACTTGGCTGCTTCCGGTGGCTTGGAGCTGGTTCTAGGGAGTGGAAGCTGGCGGGGTGGGCACTGTGGTACCATGGACAGAGCCAGAGAGATTATTTTTTTTTTTTTTTCTTTTTTTTTTTGGTGGGGGGATCAGGATTGAGAGCCCCTCATTCTATCCACATGTTCTTGGCGATGAAAGCCTGGAGGTCAGGCCTCCGCAAGCCCCACGTGTGTGTTCTCTGCTCCTTGGGGGGCCAGAGGCATGCCCCAGGGGCCAGGCCCGAGTGCTTCTGGGTCTCCCCCACAAGCCCACCATTCCTGAGCCCGCCAGCCAGGCCCTGTTCTGCAGAACAGGCCCAGGACCTAAGTGGCTACCACCTGCTTTCAGGGTAAAGCAGGAGGGCAGAGTGTGGCAGCCTGGCATGTGGGGGCAGGGTGGCTGGCCCGGGCTCCCTGCTGCAATGCAGCGCTCTCCTGGCACGGCGGCCGTAATTGGATAATTAGTGTCACTATGCTTCCTGCCTGTGGGCTTCTCCACTCCTGCTCGCTCTTGCTGTCGCCTTCCCTGGCAGGAAACAAATGACTGCTCCCCCCACCTCCAGGGTAGAGTCATGACCCCCATAACGCTGCAAGGCCCCAGCAAGTAAAAGGGCTTCCCACTTCCCTCAGGGATGGAGGGGTACCCGGCAATGTGAGGCCACCCATGTAGGAGTGTGGACTTCCCCCCAGAAGCATCCTAGGGACTCAGCTCCTCTCCAGGCCCCCCACCCAGGCCTCGTGGTCCTCAGGAGGGATTTGGGGCCTGGGTCGGCTTGAGGATGGCCCCAGAAATGGGGAAGCATGTGAAAGGCCCCCCCAGGGGTCAGCCCCTGGCCAAGCAGAATGGTCTGCCCTCCCTGGTGGAGCCTGGTCCCAACCCGTGAATTCTGGTCTACAGGTGTGGCTGCTGGGCTTGAGAAAACCCTCCAGGGAAACGGGCCCCTGGGGCCCTTCCTATGTGGGCAGTGTGTGGTGGTAGCAAGTTCACAGCAATGGCACCAGGAGGAACAAGGCACCTTTCCCTGATTCCGAAGTGGAGACCAAGAGAGGTTGAGAGATTTGTGCCTGGCCTCACTCTAACCCCAACACCCCCAATCTCTGAGGTATATGGAAACAGATTTCCTGTCTGGTCACTTTGGTGAACTCTTTGAATTGGTTTGAACCACATGTTCATCACTTTTCTGGGCCTCTCTGGCCCATCACTTGGCAGATGAGCAATGTAGAGTTCTCCGCAATCAGACTACTTGAGTCCACATCGGCCACTGCTCATTGCTGGCGGTGTGATCCTTTTCTGTTTTAAGAATGATTTATTGACTGCAGAAGACTTTCGTTGCAGCCTGCAGGGTCCTTGATCCTCACTGAGACATGCAGGAGCTGCAGTTTCGGCATGTGACCTCCCAGTTCCCCAACTGGGGACCAAACCCGGGCCCCCTGCCTTGAGAGTGCAGAGTCCCAGTCACTGGAGCACCAGGGGAAGTCCCTGGCTTTTTGATCTTGAGTGAGTTCTTTAACCTCTGTGCCTCAGCAGCTTAGTCCTGATTTGGGGATAATGACTCCTCCCGCCTTCGAGGCTTGGGGCACAGAGGGAATGTGGAATTCCACCATGACACAGAAAGGTGCTCGGTATTGCCTGTGACCCGATGGCTTGTCTGTGTCTCTCTCTCCAGTACTCTGCTGGTTCTGTCTTCTCCTTTGCCTAGAACTTCTAGGACAACATCAAATGACACAGATGAGAGGGAGCCCAGTTCAGAACCACCCCATGTTCCAGGGAACCCATGGAAATGTCACAGATTAGCAGGTCATGGAAACTTCAGGGAGGCCTCCTGGCTCTCCGAGAACCAGAGCTGACTTTGGTCAGGGAGGTAAGGCAGGCATCTTACCTGCTGGCTGAGTTCCTCCCTATATACCTGAATTACCCAGGAGAGAGACTTAAGCTCTGTAACAGAGACCTAGCTTAATGAACATAAAAGTGAAAGGGAGAGAGGATTTCTTCTGTGCGTAAAAGTCTAGGGAGGCAACCTTGGGCTACTTGGCCATCAGGGAACTGGCTTCTTTGCATGGCATTGCCATCCGTGACATATGGATTCCACATGCCAGATGGAGCAAGAAAACTGCCTCTGCTCCAGTCTTCACATCAGCATTCCAGCCGGCAGGAAGGAGAGGGGCAGGGGAGAACACATCCTTCTCTTTAAGGACACAACCCTGAAGTTGGCTCTGTCCCATGTGCTGAGAACCCTTAGTGCTGCCTGAGAGTAATGCAGTTCCATGTCCCTTTTGCTCGCATTGGCCAGGATCTAGTCACATGGTCCTCCGTAGCCACACTGGAGTTGGGGGAGGATAGTTGTTAGCTGGATGACTAGACTCCTAGCTAAAGATTAAAATACGACGTGGGAAGACGGGAATAGAAATCAGGGAAAGTCTAGCAAGTCTCTGCCACGAGCTCTTGGGGATTCGTGAGCAGCTCCTAAGGCTGGATTGTCTGCTCTGGCCACACCACCTTCTGGTTCCTTTGGAGAACAGGGTGGGGTCAGCACCTCTGAGGAAGTGCACATGCGCAGCAAAGAGAGAGGGGGCACCCACGGAGGCCCTGGGGGCCACACGGCTTTCCAGAAGGGGACAAGAGTGGTAGCAGTGGCTGCCAGCAAGTCTGGCCTCTCAGCTCATCTGTTTCTCTGCCATGTATTGAGGCAGCCACACAGCTGAGGCAGGCTGTGGGTGGTGCTGAAAGCCCCCAAGGCCGCAGAGTTCGGGTGCGGGAAGGTCTGCTTAGGTCTCTATGCAGGCAGGTGCTGCTCCAGGAAGTTAACGTTCACATGGGCCAAGTGGTCAGCTGATCTGCCGGTCAAGGCAGTGGAAATTCTGTGATGACTGTATGACCTGGGGCACCACAGGAAACTAATCTGGATACAGAGCAAAGGGGCCACGTGGCCTCTTAGGTTTCTTAATTGTGGGAAAGCACACAGAACTTCCAATATAGCATCTTGACCATTTTTAAGTGTCCAGGTTGGCGGCATTAAGTACATTCACGTGGGTGTGCAACCATCCCCAGAACGGTCCATCTTCCCCAGTGGAAAATCTGCCCCATTAGACTCTAACTCCCCCTCCCCCAGCCTATGCCCCCTCCCCATCTTCCTCTCAGTCTAGGGTCTGACGATTCTAGGCACCTCATACCAGTGGAGTCATACGAGGTCTGTCCTTGTGTCTGGCTTCTCTCACTGACCATCACGCCTTGTCGGTTCAGCCGTGTTGTAGCAGGTGTCTCTTAAAGGCTGAATCACACTCCATTGTGGGGCTGGGCCACGTTCTGTATATCCAGGCATGCATTGATGGAGTCTTGGGTGGTTTTAAATGTTATAGTTATTGCGAATAAGGCTGCTGTGAACACGGGCGACGAATATCACTTCAAGGCCCTGCTTTCCCTTCTGTTGGGGAGATTTCCTTCTAGTAGGATTGCTGGATCCTGTGGTAATTGTACGTCTACAGTTTTGAGACCCACCCGAGGGCAAGAGCTGAATCAGGGAGAGCCCAGTCCCTGCCACCTCTAGGAATCCAGACTTGTGTTTCTCTGGATTCTAGAATCCTTCTGGAGTGGACTGTGCTCAGTAGGGACCTCCAATGTCCAGAGTCCATGCATCTGTGATTCGGTTGACCTCACGTGGTCCTTTGAGTCTGTCCCTGGGGCAGCCTGGGTGTCCTGGTCACAGCACGAAAGGGGCAGCCCCACGTAGGCGGAGACAGGAGCGGGTGCTGCGCATGAGTTTAGGGAGAGTATTGACCCTTTTCTGCTGTTATTGTTTTTGCCCAAAGCTGTTCCCTGGGAAAGCCACTTGGCGGGTGCACAGATTGTACCAGGAACAAGGGGGAGGGAAGGCATGGAGGTGGGGGAGGGGAGCTGGGCTGTCCCTTTAAATCTGTTTTCTCTGTTTTAGTTCCTTCTTTTATCCCATCCTCCTCCCTCCACTAGCAAAGTGTTGGAGCTGTGAGGGCCCAGGAGCTGCAGTGATGGCGCCTCTGAAATATTAATGAGGCTGTTCTCTGCCTCAGCGCCTTCCCCCCCCAGCCTCCCTCCCTCCCTCCCTGGCTGAAACCAGGCCTGGTCCTTGGATCCCTCCTTTCCCCTGCCCTGGTGGTCGTGGTCGCCAAGGTGCGTTGGGCAGAAGGGAGGGGGTGGGGCCAGCAGGAAGGCGAGGGCCTGGGCGGGGGTGGCTTGGGTGAAGTCAAGAGGGAGGGGGTGCTGGGACCCCCGGCCCACCTACCTGGGATCACGGGGATCTCCTGGGCAGGACAAGGGGAGGACACCCACTCCCCTGAGTCTCCAAGGGCTCCTGGCCCCAAGCTCATCTGCAGGTTCCAGGTGCCTGGACGTATGGAGAGGAGGGGACTGTTATTTCAAGAAATCCCCATGGCGAGTCTGTGTGCTCAGCCCCCTGGTCACCACACAGCTGGGTCAGCCAGAAAGGCACGTGCAGGGTGGGTGTCAGGTGGCATCTGGTGCCCTGGGACTCTGCCTCGGATGGGACTCAGATGGGACTGGGGACTCTACCGTGGGGGTTCTGCTCCCTGGCGGGGGTGTTCTCAGCCCCAGCTTACTGCCAGGAGGGCCCAGGGACTTCTAGCTGGTGCCACCAGCCACGATCAGTCCACCCCAGGGAGGTGGCAGTGCCAGTCACAGATGCCCAGTCAGCCCTGTGGGCGCAGATGTCCCCCACCCCTTGTCTCCTCCACGAAGACGTTGGGGAATCGGAAGGGCTATCTCTCCTGGCAGCCTGGGGTGGTCTGACCCTCCCTCTGGGGACATGGAAGGCAAGGCCTGGAGGTCTGAGCCTCAGTTTTGCCTTCTCCAAAATGGAGTGAAGGCGTCTCTTTGCCCTCCTGGGGTGTCTGTGAGGAGGCAGTGAGGGAAGCCTCTGGAGCCGGGGCTTGGGAACGGCAGCGCCCCCATCTCATTCAGAAAGCTCCTAGCTGCCCAGGGCCCCAGGGGGAGGGGGTTCACAGGAGGCAAAGTGGGGGACCCAGGCAGATTAAGTCAGAGGTGCTGGGACAGCTCCCAAAGCCAGTCAGTGGTGGCCAGGGAGGGCCAGCACAAGGCGGAGAAGACTCCTGGGTTTCTGGTTGAGTGGGCATGAGTCACAGGGCCCAGGGGCAAGAGACATCGGAAAATCCAAGAGTGAACTTGAGCAATCTCCAGCTGTGCCCCACGCGACCCCCCCACCCCCCCAGGTAGCAGCCTGTTGAAAGTCACACAACCAAGGGAGGTAGGTCAGGAAGCCCCCAGCAGGTCGGCTCCTGCCACCCCACCAGTGCCAGCCAGTTTGGGCCAGGATGGAGCAAAGGCCAGAAGGTCTGAGTCCCCTCTCCATGGAGGTTTACAATTCAACTAAGCCAATTAAAGTTTGAGAGATGGAAGTGTACAGAAATGGTATGTTCCCTGCCCTTTCAGTGCCTACAAACCGTTCTAGGCAGCCAGCCCAGGCCAGGAAGTCTCTGTCAGGCCTGCAGCCCTGATAGGCCTGATCACTTCTGCTCTTGGCCATTTCGGGATGACTGCTGTCCTTTTTTTCAGGCGGAGGGAGGCCATCTCCCAGGCTTATAGGGAAACCAAAGGATATGCTGTTTGGTATTGATCTTACTGATGACTCCTATACCTGGTAGCCTGTGGAGTTGATGAAGAGGAACGTTCTTAAGAGCACACTCTCCAACGTGGGAGGGTCAACTTATCATCCCTGCATCCCACCTCTCGAGGCCCCTGGCTTCTCTCAGACCACCCAGGCCTCCACTCACTCACTCGTCTAGGTCCCTGTCCCCAGCCACAGCCCACCACAAAGTGGGCTCCCCACCCACTCAATAACCACGTGTCTCAAAGAGATGATGACCCAAGCATAGGACAGACCCACTCAGGTCGGCGCCCTGGCAAACAGAGTGAAATAAAGATTTGGCCGTGGGATTCTAAACTCAGTGGCAGTTGGTTTGGGCGGGACTGTGTGGAGAACCATCCATGTGAATTGCCACTCAGGTTTATCAGAGGCCATCGGGGGAGAGGGGGACAGGACCATGTGCTGACCGGGCTACGGGATGGAGCTGACCAACCAGCACAGGACAGGAGCTGAGGGGGCCTTTAAAGAAATGTGCAAAAGGGAGGGCTAGGAGGACTGATGCTGGGGCATGCTTTCTGGGCAGTGCAGCTTGGAGGCACAGACTGACAACTCCTGAACCAGGCCATGTAGTGACCAGTCACCCAGCTGGAGGGAGACCTATAGGGTGGTAGACAGGGAGATCCCTGGGGCCTGCCTGGCAGGCGCTGAGGGCCAAGGAGTGGGCCACAGCTGCAGGCAGGAGGCCAGGCCGCAGCGTGGAGCAATGGCAAATCCAGCCAAGGGACCGCAGCGAGGGGCTAGGAGAGCTCTGTGCCCTCAAAGAAGGCCAGGCCTCAACTCTCGGCCTGTTCCCCTTACCAGGAGTCACTTTGGAGCCAGTAAGGCCACAGCAATGTAAGGAGCAGCTCAGAGCCCCGGTGTGGCTGGATCTGGGCAACCGCTGTTGCTTAATGGAGGAGGATGAAGGCACCCTTGGGTGAGCCCTGGTTGTCAGGGCCAGGAGGGAGGGTGCTGTGCCCTAGAAGGGTGCAACCTTCGCCTGGATGAGCCCACCTGACTCATGTGGGTGGGCCTGGGTGCCTTCCAACTGAGTCTTGTCTGAGTGAGTGTAGAGGCCAAAAGGATAAAAGGAACAGATTGTTCACCTGGCTTCCCTTTTAGAACAAAGCACTGGGGAGGTGGCTCAGTGGGGAGCCACAAAGGCACCCAGCTTGTCCTTGGGACCCCGGGGTCGAACTCACAAGATCTTGGAATGCAGGCCAGTGGCCTGCCTGCCAAGGGCATCACAGCCCAGGGTGAGTGCCGGCCGGAGCTGGGGACTCTGCTCAGGGACAAGTGACTCACATATTTGCCAGATGCCCCCCAGCCTCCCGAACTCATAGTACCCCCAGGTTGATCAAGCTGCCTGTCTGAGCCCTGGGATCAGACTCCTGAGGGTGTCGGTGCCCTGTCCATGGGCCCAGGGCTGATCAAAGCCGAAGCCAGGGCCTCCATAGATGGACAAGACCCCCCTCTCCCCTCCAGCAACCAACAGTCAAAGGGGCTGGGGTGACTGAGCCCAACCTGGCCAGTTTCATCCAGGGTGCTCCCTACTGGGAGTGTCGAGGCAGGGGCACAGAGCTCAAGGCAGAGAAAGCAGGGTGAACAGGTATCCCAGCACAGGCAGCACCTAAGCAAAGGTGGAGAAGGAAGCTGGGGGGGTGGGGTGACAGTTCGGGGCATCTGCAGAGGACTCAGGAGTGTGACTGACAGTCAGAAGCTGCCATTTCGGCCTCTGGCGCTTCCATAAAGAGCCTGCAGTCAGAAGCAGGAGACCCAGATGTCCCTGTGTCTCTGCCCCTTCACCTGGCCAAGTGACAAATAGGAGGGGGATTCCTGCCGTGCCTGCCTGGGTGGGTGGCGCCTTCACAGAGCATCCCAGAAAGAGCCCACCTGGCCTCAGACTAATGCCTGGAATCCTCGCTTACTTCAAGTCCCCTGAGCTCCAGGCGCACCCTGGGGTCCCCACTCCCCCTTCTCCTGCAGCCCCAGCCCTCATCTCCTGCCTCCCTCCCCTATTGTCCGTCATCAGTCAGCAGCCCTCTGCTTGGTGGTGGCCTCTGCCACTCTCGGTGGCATGGGATCAGCAAGCCCGGTTTCCTGTCTGGGACCCTGTCCTGTTACCTGCCTCCTTCCTGGTCTCAGAACACTCTTCCCTCCAGAAAGAATGGCTCACTCCTCCATCCCAGCCCCCAGCTGAAACTGTGCCCCCACCCCAGCACTCTGAAGCTGTTATGGCCATGTGTCTCAGCAGCAGGACCCTCTAGGTACCCACCTCCTGGCCAGAGAGTGCAAGGACCTGTTCAGTCCTGCCCACCCCTCCGTAGCCAGCAGGGATGGCCAGCACGGACACAGAGTAGGTGCTCAGGAAAGATCGGTCAGATGGCGAACAGGAGGGACAGGCAGTGGGGAGATGCGTGGGAGCCGGAGAGGACCATGCATTTGCGAGTCTGCCATCTTGTTCCCACGTCTTCTGGCAAGGAAGGCTGCTTCATGCAGAAACTGTCTAGAGTGTTAACACTTAAGTGCCCAAACTTTGACAACCTGGCTCACTTTAGATGGCCATTGGCTGAGATGCCTTTCAGACTACACCTCCGAGGCAGGGACCGCCTCAGTGTTCAGAGGAACTGAGAGCCCCTCTGTGTTCTGAGCCCCCTTGGGCCAGTGAGCAATGAAGGAAATGAACCTTGTTTCCCAGAGACCTTGGTCTCAGCCCCTGAGTACTGGGGCACATCCCTGCTCCTGGCATTGGCCGGCCTCTGAGAGCAGCCACGGCTCTCCTGAGATCAGAGGCCACACACCTCTCGGCCATTGTGTTTCCATGGGCAGATCTAGATCAGAAACCTGGGTGGGTAGCCAAGAGCTGCTTCCAAGAGGATCCTTGTGAGCCGGGAGCTTCCCCAAAGGTGAGGGATCCAGCCCAACTGAGCGACGTTGCCAGGAGGCATCTGCGCTGGTGTGAAGGCCAAGGCCACATGCGCTGAGACTCGTTCAGTCCTGGGAGCTTAGTGCGTGGCCTTGGCGATGCTGCCACTCCGCGCAGGCCACCAGCTGGGATGAGAGGAGGGGAGAGACTAGCTAGAGAAGCTCGAGACCCAGGACCAGACAGCCCAGCGGCCCCTGTGGCCCACACCACCAGACCCAGTGAGGGCTGCGGACGGGGCAGCCAGGGGTACCGGAGTTCCTTGGGCAAGTTTCAGGATGCTCCGTGGAGGAGGAAGGTGGATGGCCTGGGACTTAGCCCGCTGTTGTTAATTTCGGGGAGACCCCAGCTCCTCACTTTGCCATCTGGAGGGCCAGAGGGTGCGGGAGACGGGGTGGCACTGTGTTGTGGGGCAGGGCGACAGGGAAGTCACCCGTGACCTGTGGCTGTTTTCCGCTTTCTCCTCCGCTCTCCCCTTCCACTCCCTCCCTCCCTGCCTCCTTCCCCTTCCCTCTGGCCCTCTCCCCTCCTTTTCCCCTGCCCAACCCACCCTCTCCCTTCCTAGCCCTGGACCCCAGGTGCCCCCAGGGCAGCAGAAACACCCTGTGCACTAAGCCCTGACCTAGCGCCCAGCTGGCTCTGTCCATGGCTTGCCCTGTTCCCTGGACCCCCGCGGGCCTGAAACCTTGAGCCGCAGGGGCCCCGCCCGAAGACCACTGCCGTCAGGGAGGAGTCTTAAATCAGGCAAGCGAGGGAGTATGATGGAGCGTCTATGCCGGGGCAGGACCACCCACTGTTCGTTCCATCCCAACATGTCACGCCTGCTCCAGTGTGGGGGCCCAGGTGAACTTGGGGGACAGCGAGAGCCCCCATGTCCCAGGTTGCCTAGTGCTGGCAGCTGCAGGTCCCCACTGGGAGGCTCTCATTCTTCCTCCTGCCCCCAGTGGCAAGCCCTGCCAGCTTGTGTGCTTGTGGTGGGCAGGACTGAGGGGTAACCTGGCAGGCAGGCCTGGTAGGCATGAGGGCCTGGCCTGGCCTGGGGGTGGTGGGGGGGGCGGGGGAATTTTGCACCCAGTGAGTCGTGGCTCGACCTGAGTGCACATTTGCAGAGAACGTTCCAGAGAGGGGACCTTGGTTTCGTCTCAATTGTGCTTCTCACCTCCTCCCCAGGTGTCTGCACTTGGCCCCCCTGGCTACACCTCACCCCGGTGCTGGGACCTCGGGGGGCCGCCTGCCCCCGGCGGAGGCTGCACCTGCGAGAACACCCCCGCCCCCGTGCCACAGGCAGGATGGGCGACGTGGCCAACAGTTCCATCGAGTTCCACCCCAAACCCCAGCAGCAGCGGGAGGCCCCACATGCAGGTGGCTTCGGGTGCACGCTGGCCGAGCTGCGCTCCCTCATGGAGCTCCGGGGGGCCGAGGCACTGCAGAAAGTCCAGGAGGCCTATGGGGACGTGAGCGGGCTTTGCAGGAGGCTGAAGACCTCACCCACCGAGGGTAAGTCTGCCAGCAGGGCGGGTATGCCAGCGGTGCAGAGCCATTACCTCCCCACACTCCTCCCTGAAGAGGCTCCATAGCCCCAGGGCAGACAGGGCTTGCAGTCGCTTCCCAGAGGCACTCTTCACTAAACCATGACCACTATTGTGTCCTTGTGCCCTCCCTGGGCAACCATTTTCCCCTAGAGTGGGAGATGCTCTGCATGGGGCAATCTGCCCCGCTGCCCCCTGCCTCCATCACCAGTGGTTCCCACTCGCATCTCTTCTCTGGATGAAATAGCAATGAAGTACCCAAGCTGAGTAAGGGAGGAAGCTGGCACCGAATGGCACATGCTGGCAGGATGGGCCCTAAACTGAAACCTCAGCAAGGTTTCAGGGGCAGTGGCCCTTGACCAAGTGTTCCCCACGTGCTGTCCCCCTTCTGTGTCCTCCAGAAGGTTCTGGGCGTGGAGGCCTTATGGGTCTGCTGGGAGGCCAGGACCCCCTGGGGGCAGCCAGCCTTGGCCCCGGATTTCACCAGCTGGAGCATTTCTGGCCTAGCTGCCACCTCCCTGGCAGGGCTACTAGGGCTACCCCAGGCCGGTGCCAGGATGATCCCCAGCCAGCGCAGATGGATCCTGTCGGCCCTGTCTCAGCTGGCACACCTTTGTCCACCAGTGCCCTGGCTGCCGCCCTTGTCTCCTGCTCCCTGGCTCCATCTGTGTGCAGATGACACCAGGGCTGCAACAGGGGGTAAAGATGCGCCCCTGCTCCCCGCAGAGGAGGTGGGCCTGAGGCTGGGTGAGAGCACACCCACCTGGCCAGGTCAGGAGTACCGAGGACTTGCCTGCGTCCCTCCTGCTTTGTGCTCTCAAGGGCCCCAGCCTGGTGCAAGTGTGCGATCAATCAGGGGCAGATGGCTTGGCTCGGGGCCAGAGGATCTCTATCCTCCCCTCCTCCTAGCCTGTCCCCCCACCCCCAACTTGGGGCTGGGTGGAGGGAGGCCCAGGGTAGAGGGCCATTTAGCCACCAGGGCTCTGGCCTCTCCCAGATAAAAGGAAGCAGATGGGCTTCAGCTGGCAGCTCCTTCCTCTGCCTGTCAGGCCTTGTTAAATATTTAAAATGTCAAGGCCCCTGGGAACATGCCCGATTCTGCCACAGCGGCTCTGGCGCTCACCCGGTGGAGGAGCAGACCTAGAGAAGAGCAGGTGCCCAGGTGGGTGGCCCAGCCATGGCAGAGGGAGCCAGCCGGCCCGCTCTGCATCCAGAAGAAGGCTCAGGTCCCGGCCCACCTAGATGCTCCCACTGTCATTCAGACACAGTGACCTGAGCTCAAGGATTTGAGCGGGGTGGGGGGGGGGCGGTTGGAGAGCAGCTTAGCTGAGCCTCAGGGCCCCCACACACCCCCTGGCAAGGTTGGGAGGAGGCAACAGGCCAAGCAGGTGCATGCTATATTGGAGGAGGGGACTTTGGGTTTCCTCCCAGCAGTAAGTGCATCCAAGAAAATTCCAGAAGCTGGGAGCCTAGGCCAGGCTAGGGTGAGCGGCCCTTCCCCTCGCTGGCCTCCACTGACACTCATGGAAAGGAGAGGCAGATGAGCGGAGAGCCGCGCGATGTGGTCCTAATCCAATTCTGATGGCATCTGGCCTCTGGTCCGGGCAGGGTGCCCATCTGTGTCCATGCCAACCGCCGGCTGCTGCCCCTGCAGCCTAGACCAGGGCAGGACCAGTGTGTGCTCGGAACTGGAGGGGCTGCTGCTGGCTGTCTTGGGTTGCCCCCGTGAGCACTTCTCCGGACCCCGGCGCCAACAGGAAGGCCAAGGCCTCGGGCTGCTCTAGGGCAAGGGAGAGAGAGGCATTGTGGCAGCATCAAGGGCAAACCAAGGCCAAGGGACAGGCCAAGGGAGGGAAAGAGGAAACTCCTGGGGAAGGGGCCCTGAGTGCCCGGCTGGTCAGATGGGGCTGGGCAGGTAGCATGCAGATTCTTGAGGCGTGACAGGGGCCCAGGGGCTCTCTAGACAGTGGGTGGGGCCTCTGTGGTTCTTGGTGGCTCCAAGTCAGTGCCCTTTCCCAGAGTGGGGGTAGTGGAGACCCTGGGTGTCTGGGAGATTCAGAGTCCAAGAACCTTCTGAGTAGTAAGCCCACTTTTCATATCTTCTGTAGGTCAGGGGAGTGGGACACAAGCCCTCAGCTGGGTCCCCGGGCCCTTAGGAGCTGAGGTTCTCAGTTTCTCCTAGTGGGAGACCACAGCCTCCAAAAACTTGACCCGCGGCCAGGTCCAAGCACAGTGAGGCCAGCGGAGGAGGGCAGAGGCAGCTGTGGCTGCTGCTGGGGGGAGACAGTGTGTGGCCTCAGCCTAGCTCAGAGGGCGTGTTCCTGTCGGCCCTTCCACCCCGACGGGCTCCATCATCCCCTTCCCGGAAACCAGCTTTCCCTACCCAGCACATGCCCACCCTCCTTCTTTCAGACTCCTCTATACCACCCTCAGCACGTTCATCTTCTCAAGTCATCTGGAACCATGTCTTGTGTGGCTTTTCAAGCCAACAAGGAGCACCCCACGGGCTGGGATCCCAGCCCTTCTGGTTGCCCCACCCCAACTGCCACCCCTCCGCACTGGAGGCCATGGGAGTTGTAGCTCCTTAGGGCTGGCAACTGCAAGCCACGGAGTCCATGAGGTGTCAGTGTGGGGCCAGGCACTTGGGGGCGCCGAAAAGCCAGAAAGCTTTGGGGCGGAGGGGTCCTGTGGAACGGCCTGGAAGGAAGCCGAAGCCCAAGAGCCGAGGTGGGACCAGGGCACTGTGTCTGCCCCTGGGGTAGATGGCCAAGCGTATGTTTGGCCTTGGGAGGCAGTGGCCTGAATGCCAGTCCCATGTGGAAGCTTTCGCTGCCTTCAGGAATGAGCCTGAGGAGACTCACCCTGTGAAAGCAGAGATCCAAAGGCCTTGATGCTGACCTGGGTAGGAAGTGGGTTGTCCCAAGAATGAGAAGTCAGGCCACAGATTCTGAAATGAGTGCCTGGGGCCACCCCTTTGTGGGTGTGGATTTTGCACCCTGCATTCCCTCCCTGCCACCCCACACACAGCAGCTTGTGAGGATGCAGAGGGGGGTGTGAGCCCCTGGCCCCACCCAGACGTATGGGAGGGTGGTCCAGCCCTTCCTCATGCTAGGATCTCTGCGCTATCACGTGCTCGCACACCTGTGCCATCCAGACAGCTGGAGATGCTGCCTGCGCCCCCTATGTGCCCCCCAGGCTTTGCAGAAGGGCTCCAGGCGCTGGGCCAGTGCGGTTCTGCTTCCTGGGAGCTTTCAGTCTAGAAGGGGAGATGGGCGGATGTGGAGAAGGGAGCGGGGCGGGGGGGGCGGGGGGGGCGGGGGGGGCGGTGCGGGGCTGGTCTTTGCCATCGTCTCCGTCTGTGCCTCTGCTCTGCATCCCCGCACTACACAGGCCTGGCTGACAATGCCAACGACCTGGAGAAGCGCAGGCAGATCTACGGGCAGAACTTCATCCCCCCCAAGCAGCCCAAGACCTTTCTACAGCTGGTGTGGGAGGCCCTGCAGGATGTGACCCTCATCATCCTGGAGGTGGCTGCCATCGTGTCCCTGGGCCTCTCATTCTATGCACCGCCCGGGGAGGAGAGCGAAGGTGAGGGGTGGGGCGTGGAGGGGAGGGGCGCCGGGGGCGGGGTGTTGAGGGGGCGGAGCATGGGGAGGGGCGGACTCGGAGGGGCGGGGCGTGGAGGCACACCGCGGGGCCGAGGGCTGCACCACCGAGGGGCCGGAGGAGGGGAGGGTCCTAGGAGGTACCAAGGAGCCAGTGAAGGAATTCATCTGTCGCCTCCGTCCTTCCCTTCTGTCCTTGGGCGGGCGCAGCCTGTGGGAATGTGTCGGCTGGGGCCGAAGACGAAGGGGAAGCCGAGGCGGGCTGGATCGAGGGGGCCGCCATCCTGCTGTCTGTCATCTGCGTGGTCCTGGTCACGGCCTTCAACGACTGGAGCAAAGAGAAGCAGTTCCGAGGCCTGCAGAGTCGCATAGAGCAGGAGCAGAAGTTCACCGTCATCCGGAATGGGCAGCTCCTCCAGGTGCCCGTGGCCACGCTCGTGGTGGGAGACATCGCCCAGGTCAAGTATGGTGAGTGCACCCAGGGCAGCACCTCCAGCACACCCAGCTGGGTGCTTCTGTGGGCCTGGTTCCCTGGCAGCTGGACGACAGGACTGGGGATGGGTGGCTACCCAGGCCCAAGGGGACATCCTCTGGGAGTGGTGGGAGGCAGTGGGGAGGAAGGCTGCTCAGACGCACAGACGGTCTGTGGTTCTGGCTGCCTGGCCGACCTTAGGAGACCTGCTGCCTGCCGATGGCGTGCTCATCCAGGGCAACGACCTCAAGATCGATGAGAGCTCCCTGACGGGCGAGTCGGACCATGTGCGCAAGTCGACAGACAAGGACCCCATGCTGCTGTCAGGTGAGCCCCAGGGGAAGCAGGGCTCCTGGTCCTGGGAGGCCTGGGACAAGACCTGGAGGTGCTGAGCGTGCCTCCCAGCCCATGGTACAGATGTCTGTCTCAGCCTCTGTGTTGCTGTGCTAGGCACTCATGTCATGGAAGGTTCTGGAAGAATGGTGGTGACGGCTGTGGGTGTGAATTCCCAGACGGGCATCATCTTTACCTTGCTTGGAGCTGGTGGAGAGGAGGAAGAGAAGAAGGATAAGAAAGGTAAGGCAGCACTAACCGTTGTATGAAGCCTGCTGTCTCTTCTGAGCCTGCCTTCTGGTGGTCCCTCGCTCAACCCGTCCCTGCTGTGGCACTGACGAGAACCAGCCCTCGGCGGGTGGGAGCCCATACCCTCTCTCCTGGAATTCCTTTTGGAGGCCCCTCTTCTGAGGTCTTTTCCCCAAAGCCAGCACGTTGGGGCCCCCAGTCTTGTGTGAGACAATTTCCTTTGGGTGGCTGTGCCCTGAAGGCTTTCGGGAATATGTGCGCGGGCGCAGGTGTACCGGGGTGTGGGGACAGCCCTGCTTGAGCAGGAAGGGAGTTGGAGGGCAGAGACCAGCCACCCTGGCTTGGGAGAGTGCTTCAGGGCCATCCTTGAGGGGGGGGGTGTTCAGCCCCCATGGTGAGGTGCTGAGGGTTCCAGGCCACCATGACAGCTAGGTGTCACAGCTGAGGTGGAGGGCTCCCAAGTAGGAGGGCCTGGGCACCCTAAGGGCCATCACGGCAGAGGAAGCTGAGAGGGGGCTGGGGTCCTCACCCCAAGGGAAAGCACTGTCGAGGGACAGATGTCTTCAGAGATCCCAGCTCTGTATCCAAACTGGCACATGGCTACCCAGCTGCCTCCCCTTGCCACCATCCTGAGCCCCATACATGGCAGGTGACCCCCTCAATCCTCACAACATCTGCTTACAATTCACCTTGCACTGACCTGGATCTCCCCTTAGGCCACTCCTGTGACAAAGCAGGTAAGGAATGGCGTTTGCTCCATGTGCATCCCACCTCTGAGTGAAGCCCCCTGAGCCCACTAGAAGTACAAAGACACACACTGGTACAGAGGGACCATGTGCCAGATGCCTGTAGCCAGGGTCCTGCAGACATAGGCAGTGGGTCACCAGTCACCAGCTCCACCCCAGTCAATCAAGGCCACTGGGCCTTGAGCGCAGGTGGGCTCAGTCTGCCAGCCCAGGAACACGGGGACAGGTCAACGTAAGGAAAGACTTCCTCATGTCCCCCTTCCTGGGCCACTGTGTTCCTTGGAGGAGATGGTGAGCTGCTATTGCCTAGAGGCTTCCCAGGGCCCCAGGTCCTGGCAGCCTGGGCCTGGGTTCCCTTCGTGGGTTCCCCTCCCTGCAGGGCTCAGCCCAGTGTCTCTGCACAGGCAGCACCCTGGGGCCCCCAGGACTACCAGTGGGTGGGTAGGCAGGCCCCGGGCCTCCCCTAGGCTGGACTGGAGTCCCCAGTGACCCTCCAGTGACATCCTGATGGCTGCTTGGCAGGTCGCCCCCCTCCACGTTCCTTCCCGGGCTCCTCCCCTCCCACTAGGTCCCTTCAATGTCAGAGGCCTGAAGGCCTTGGTCCTAGGCCCCTTATCTTTGACCTCCAGCTCCCTGGGTCCCCGCAGCCCCGGCTCCTGTCCCCCGCTTGCTATGTCAGGTAGAACGTATCTCTAGCACCTGGCTTCCTAGAGGAAGGGAGCCCCGAGGGGAAGCTGACCTGGCCAGGCTCTGGGAGGGGGCGTTGTACCCACTACTGCGCACTGGAGATTGGAAGGTGGGGTCTCACTCTCTCCCCACCTCCGCTGTGATCCATCCTGCCTGCGGGCTTAGCGCTCCCTGACCACCAAAGCCTGTTTCTTGCCTTCTGGCCTGACTCCTCGTGGTCCTCTTTGGGCTGACTTGTCTTTCCTCCTCCTCCCCTCCCTTGGCTTCTGACCCCTCTGCAGGCCAGGTCCAGCCGTCATCTTCTGGCTGGGCTCATCTCAAACCTCCCTCCCTCCTCCAGAAGGCTCCCCCCATCACAGAGCAATACACCTTCCTCGTGCTGGATTGTCACCCACCCCTTCGCCTCTGAACGTGCCCAACCAACCCCCCATGAGGGTGGGGAAGGAGCCTCTCTTGATTGCCTGGAACCCCCCAGACTACACAGGATCTCCAGTGATCATGAGCTATTCTGTGGGGGCTGACGAAGCAGCCCACGCAAGCCCTTCCTGCCTGGGATCAGTGGTCTTTGGATGTAGGGCTGTCTGTGTATGGCTTCTGGAGAGCTCTCCTGGGTGTAGGTGAAGCAAGAGGAGCTGGGGTACAGAACCCGAACCCCCAAGCCTGAAGCCCCTCACCTGCTGGCTCTCCTGAGCCCTCCCAGTGGGACAGTCCTTGCCAACCTTGCAAACCAGAGGCACGGCTGGCACCGTTTACATTGACACGGGGAAGCCAGTCACTGCCACCATTCCTAGCAGGCAGCTTCAGGCTTTATGGTGGCAAAGCACATCAGCAAAGGATCCCCGCACAGATCCACCTGGGGTCCAGCCCTGATGCTCCCTCCAGTGCTGTGGGTGTCCTGAACCTGGCCAACTCCTCTCCCTCCACAGCTGTGCTGTGTAGAAAGCTGATCTCTAGGCCACTGGGCTTAGGAACCATCTAGGCCAGGGAACCGCAACCCTCCGAGCCCTGGATAGATACCGCTCCATGTAGGACCTGGGCTGCACAGCAGGACATGAGCCGTTGTCTTCCATGAAAGCGGTCTCTGGGGCTAGGAAGGTTGGGGACCACCGATCTAGGCAAACCCTTTGTGCTGGTTCTGGCCCATGGGTTCACCGCCCACCCCTCCTCCCGCACACACTGGCTGCAGTGTCTTGTGCCCCGCTGTCCCATGTGCGTGTGTGTTACCAGGGCCACGTGGTGTTCTCAAGTCTCCGTGTCTGTCGTTCCTCTCCGTTGTAGGCAAGCAGCAGGATGGGGCGATGGAGAGTAGCCAGACCAAAGGTAATGGGCGCTCTGCACTCAGGATGGGTGGCAGAGGGTGCCAGGCAGGGTGGGTGGGGGGGGGCGCCCACCTCCGCTGCAGGGGCAGGACCTGGAGGCCAGGTGAGTGGGGTGGGCAGCCAGTCAGCAGACCCCGCCAGGAGTGCACAAAGATGGCCCATGAGCTCGCATCCTGGTGAGGGATCTGACGCTCCAGAAGACTCACCCAAGACCTTGTGGGGCCAATGGGTTCCCGGCTCATTGGCCTTTCTGCTGAGGCTTTGAGGCCTGCTGCCCTCTTGGATGAGGCAGACAAAGAGTTCAGAGGCTGCTGGTGGTTGGACGGGCGCTTGGGACTGGAGGTTAGTCCAATGGCCAGGTCTCAGGCTGGGACAGGGAGTGGCAGACTGCATTGGGGGCAGAGGCTAGAATGGTCCAGCTAGGTGGGATGTTGAGTGTCACTGAGGCTGCAGCTAAAGGGCTAGGAGATGGGGCCACAGGGATTGGCTGACCCCACAAGGTGGCAAGAGGCGTGCAGAGTCACTGAGAGCCCGTTGAGTGGAGACAAGGATGAGTGGCAGCGTTGGGTGCCCCCTCTGGGTGGTGGAGGGACCATAAGGGGTGGTGAGGAACACAGCACCACTAAGTTAGTGTGCACCAGGGGAGCTGTGACGGGACTGCTAGTTCCAGAGAGGAGGTGGACAGACAGCAAGTAGAGAGGAGCAAAGGCCTGAGCCAAGAGCAGGGGAGGACAGCACGGGGATTCTTGGGCCTCCCTGAGGGGAGTGGGGACATGGCTTCGACGCCAGTGTGCCAGAGTCAGCTCTGGGTTCTGGAACATTCCATGGACCCCAGGTCTCCGCTCTTGGGTATTGAGGCTTGGGGCATCACAGGACCGGCCACTCTGTGTGCATGCCCCAGTTAGCAGTGCTTCTGTCTGTCTTCTCTCCCCCTGCGAGGCCCCGAGAGGAGCATCTCGGTCCTGCCCTGGACAGTGCCCACTTCAGGAGGGCCTGGGCTGATGAGAGAGGAGGGCTGGCGTGCCATTGCTTGCCCTGTGAAAGCCCCCCTTGTAGCCGTCACCCCAGCAAGCAGGTCCTAACCTTGGCTTCGGGCTTCTCCTTTGTACAGCAAAGAAACAGGATGGGGCTGTTGCCATGGAAATGCAGCCCCTAAAGAGCGCAGAGGGCGGGGAGATGGAGGAGCGGGAGAAGAAGAAAGCCAATGTGCCCAAGAAGGAGAAATCAGTCCTTCAGGGAAAGCTCACCAAACTGGCCGTGCAGATTGGGAAAGCAGGTGGGGGCCGTCGATGGGGTAGCCGGGGGGCCACCTGGTGGGCAGGGAGGATGCTGGGTTCCTGGGCTTGAGGCTGGGCCAAAGAGAACAAGTGGGCAAGTGAAAAGGGATGGGGACCATGGGCCAATCAGCCAGGGGACCGGCCAGGGACACATGACAGCCTTCAGGGCCCGCTTCCGCCTCTTCTGGTGAGGATGGACTGTGACCCTCCAAGAATCCAGGGACAGGCTGCAGCATCCCTTATCTCTTCCGTCTTGCTCTCCCTTCCTGCCTCTACTGCCTGTGGCAGGGCTGGTGATGTCCGCCATCACTGTTATCATCCTGGTCCTCTACTTTGTGATCGAGACCTTCGTCATAGACGGCCGGATGTGGCTGGCGGAGTGCACGCCTGTCTACGTGCAGTACTTCGTCAAGTTCTTCATCATCGGTGTCACTGTGCTGGTTGTGGCTGTCCCAGAGGGCCTGCCTCTCGCTGTCACCATCTCCTTAGCTTACTCTGTCAAGGTAATAAAATCAACACACCATGGATACGAATCCCATGGTACCAGGATACAGAACCAGGACTCGAGGCACAAAGCCCTTAAGCAGCTTGAACAAGCAAGGACCAGATAAAGTTTGGGATCGCTCAGGGGCAGAATGGGGGGGCGGGGTGGCGAGCAGGGATGCAGAGCTGGGTTTGGACATCCTTGCCCAACCCGGCCTCCTGGACATGGGGGCACCACGAGCCAGCATCTGCCGGATGAGGGCAGGGTCCCAGGGGGGCAGGGAGTTGAGATGGGGGAAAAGATGAAGGACGACCCCTAGGACACAGGGGGGGAAGGCAAAGATCATGGTGGGTGGGGAACCCAAAGGGCCTGCCTGAGAGGGGGCACCGGGCAGGGGCATCATCCTGGCCCATCTGAGCTGTGCTTCTTGCTCCCTCACCCCCTGGGCCAATCCCCTCCCCCAGGACAGCTAGCTACCCAAGCCTCCATCTGTGCCCTTTACAGAAAATGATGAGGGACAACAACCTGGTCCGCCACCTGGATGCCTGCGAGACCATGGGCAATGCCACAGCCATCTGTTCTGACAAGACGGGCACACTCACCACCAACCGCATGACCGTGGTGCAGTCCTACCTTGGGGACACCCACTACAAAGAGGTTCCAGCCCCCAGTGCCCTGACCCCCAAGATCCTCGACATCCTGGTCCATGCCATCTCCATCAACAGTGCCTACACCACCAAAATACTAGTGAGCTGGGAGCCAGCGGTGGGCGGGCCCAGGCAGGGGCGGCAAAGCATGGCTGCTGGGTGGGCTGTCGCCAGGGGCTGGCTAGGTTCTCTTAAGGACATTTTTGAGCAGGGCCACAATCATTTCTGGGGTTCTGGGCTCCCTCCTCATCTGTGGACCCTGGGCAGGGCCTGTAGGTTCTGGAAGCCCTTCACAGCCCAGTGAATGGAGGGAAAGCTGCCCATCTAGTCCATGCTGGAGGCCAAGGCTGGCCTGGGGTCCAAGGACAGTAAGGTGGGTGGACTTGGGGCCCCCAGGGCCATGTTGGTTCTCCTCACCTCACAGCCTCCAGAGAAGGAAGGCGCCCTCCCACGCCAAGTGGGCAACAAGACGGAGTGTGCTCTGCTTGGCTTTGTCCTGGACCTCAAGCGGGACTTCCAGCCGGTGCGGGAGCAGATTCCCGAAGATAAGCTTTATAAAGTGTACACCTTCAACTCGGTCCGCAAGTCCATGAGCACGGTCATCCGCACGCCTGATGGTGGCTTCCGCCTCTTCAGCAAGGGCGCCTCAGAGATCCTGCTGAAAAAGTGAGTGGATGAGACGGGCTAGCCAAAGGCTATGGCGTTTCTGGTTTTCCTATTGCAATAGACAGTAGCCTGAAACTGGCCCTTTTAATCACTTTAAAGTGCATTCAGTCCCAGAACAAGTTGATAACCCCAAAGGAAACCCCGTGCCTATCCCCATCACCCCAGTTCTTGCAGGAGACTCGGGTTCAATTCCTGGGTCGGGAAGATCCCCTGGAGAAGGAAATGGATCTACTCCAGTATTCTTGCCTGGAAAATCCCATGGACAGAGGAGCCTGGTGGGCTACAGTCCATGGGGTCACAAGAGTCGGACACGACTTGGTGACTAAACAACCAAACAAATAACCAACAACATCTGCTTTTTTGTTTGTGAATTTACCTATTACAGACATTTCATATGAAGGGATCATACAGGATGTGTCACTTTGTATCTGGCTTCTTTCACGGAGCGTGGTTTGCAAGGTTCATCTGAATTGCAGCCCTTATCAGTGCCTCATCCCTTTCTGCAACGGAATAACATTCCATTGCATGGGCAGACCACCCTCTACTTATCCAGTTGTCCTGTTGGCAGACCGTTGAGTTGTTTCCACCTTTTCGCTACCGTGAGTTGTGCCACTTTGAAGGCTTGCGTAGAGTTTCTGCTTAAACACGTATTTTCAGCTCTCTTGGGTATATTCCTGGGAGCAAAACTGGTAACTCCATGTTTCATCTTTTGATGAATGCCAAACGGTTTTCCTCAGCAGCTGTCCCACTTTACCTTCCCATTATCAGTGCCTAAGGGTTCTAGCTTCTCATCCTCACTGAGTTATTACCTGATTATTGTTGCTGCTGTTGTTAGAGCCGTTGGGATCGCATGGCAGTTTTGACCTGCATTTTGCTGATGACTAGGGATATTGGTGCCTTTTCATGCGCTTATTGGTCATTTGTTTAGCTCCTTTGGAGGAATGTCTATTCCAGCCCTTACCCATCTTGGATCTGAATTCTTTGTCATTTTATTGTTGAGCAGTGAGAGTTTTCTGTACATTCTGAATATTAGATTCTTAACACATATCTGATTTCAAAGCATTTCCTCCCATTCTGTGGGCTGCTGTCTTTTCACTCCCTTGATAGATTTCTTGTTCCCTATCTTGATTTGTCCTTGGGTGCACAAATGTCTTTCAATTGGGAAGTCCAATTTATCTCTTCTCTTTTGTTGCTTCTGCCGGGTTCCTTGTAGAGGTTAGTGATGTTCTCAAGGTGATAGCAGTAATAGCAGCACAACTATGAATATACTAGGAGGAATTGCACGGGTGAATCATGTGCTGTGTGAATTAGATCTCAACGGAGCTGTTAGGAAGACTGAGGCAGTGCCCTGCCAAGTGCCCTGCCTGCCCCTACCCCTCAGCATTCACACCTTCCCTTGGCCTTGACCTCTGCAGCCCTCAAGCACCCTCCCCCGCCCACCTGGCTCCTCAGCTGCCTTCTCCAGAGGAGCTGCCTTCTCCAGAGGAGCTGCCTTCTAAGACTTGACCTAATTGTACCTCAGTGCTCACCCCTCCCCCCACCCCGCCTCCTTCTGGAGCCTTCAGGACAAAGGCCTGAGCAGAATCTCCACAACCAACATTTTTTCCTTCCTCACCAGTCTTCTTGGGGCCTCCACTTGTCCAATGGCCATGCCGGCCCCCGGGGATCAGGTTTCCTTTGCTCCTTCCTTTTCTGTGCCCAAATCCTGTCAGCCCTCCCCGTCCCAGCCTTTCTGGAGCCTTGGGTTTTTGCTAACATCCCCCCTCTTGCCCCAAAGCTCAACAGGGAAAACGCAACACACACACACACACCCGCCAGGTCCCATTGAATGTGCAAAGATGTGCTGCACAAGTGTCTGAGCTCCTGGCTCCCGGGGAAACAGAGTACCATCAACCTGGTGCCAGAACCAGAAGTCCTCAGTCAAGGTGTGGGCGGGGTCACCCTTCCTGGAAGACCTCCAGGGTAGGATGCTCCCTGGCGTGTCTCCTTGGTCTTCTTTGGCTTGTAGCTGCATCTCTCTAGTCTCTGCTTCCATCATCACACAGCCTTGTCCCTGTGTCTGTGTCTCTATGTGTTCACTCCTCTTTATAAGGACAGCAGGAATTGGATTGAAGGCCCACACTCATCCAGGATGACCTCATCTTAACTTGGCAACAAGCCTCTTTCCAAATAAGGTCACATTCTGAGGTTCTGGTGAGAACAAGGTGGGGGGTCTCCTAAGCCCCAGCAGCAGCAGAGCACCACCCCCCTCGGAGAAACCCTTTACCCTGCCTCACACCAGCTCCTCCCGCTCCATCCGCCCCAGGTGCACCAACATCTTGAACAGCAATGGGGAACTCCGCAGCTTTCGCCCTCGGGACCGGGATGACATGGTGAAGAAGATCATCGAGCCGATGGCCTGCGATGGGCTCCGCACCATTTGCATCGCCTACCGGGACTTCACCGCCGCCCAGGAGCCCGACTGGGACAATGAGAACGAGGTGGTGGGCGACCTCACCTGCATAGCCGTCGTGGGCATCGAGGACCCTGTGCGGCCCGAGGTAGCTTGTCAGGATGGCTGAGGGAGCCGTTCTTGTCTGCATGGGGCCTCGGCCTTGAGACACAAATGCAAGGAGGGGACTGTGCCTTCCTCCTGTCCTCCTGGCCATCACGACCTTCCCTGCCAGGCTTTCTAGGTAGAACACACGGCAGCCAGCCAGCCAGAGTTGGACCAGGTGAGGAAGGTGGACGATGGCAGAGCCTCAGGGGCATGGCAGCCATGGCCCAGTTCAGACCTCCCAGGCGTGCTGGAGCCCCCTTGTCCTCTGGTGCTGGCGCCCTTCAGGAGGCTCTGTACTGCCCTCTGGAAGGTCCCCTCTGGCTTGGCATCCATGCCTGGCTCAGGTTCTGCTCTCCCAGGGGAGAGAGGGCAGCAGGTAGAACCCTGATGGCTGCCAAGGCTAGCAGAAGTGATGGACCAGAGGGGATGATGAGGAGGGGAGGGAGGAGCCAGGGACAGCTGACTGGGCTCTGGTTCAGAGAACTGGGTACATGGTACTTGGGGAGCGCTGGGAGAGAGGAGGACAGTTCTCAGCTGAAGCTTTGATTGGGGCTGAGTGGGGTTCCGGACATCCCTATGGAGAGGTCACATGGTTAGGTGGAAAGCTCAGAGCAAAGGTCCTGGCCAGAGGGACATTGTCCGGAAGTGACTTTACATGACTTAGGATCATGAGGGTAGCCGAGCAGACGGTGGGAGAAGCCTGCAAAGGAAAGGGCCAGGCAGGGAGGTGAAACCATGGGAAACGTGTTGGCTGGAGCAAGAGGGCGGGTGGCCCACCCCACCCTGAGCTAAGCAGGTCCTGTGGGATGGCACAGGGAGCCAGTGCTTGGAGATGACTTCACTCAGAGCTTTCTTGAACAGGAAACACACCAACAGGGTAGAAGCTAATCAGGGCCTAGAGAGGAAGAGCAATG
Organism: Bos indicus x Bos taurus; assembly: GCF_003369695.1. Lineage (NCBI taxonomy): Eukaryota > Metazoa > Chordata > Mammalia > Artiodactyla > Bovidae > Bos > Bos indicus x Bos taurus. The sequence goes on along the minus strand of NC_040105.1, from coordinate 108,515,683 downwards.
GGGAGAGGTGCATGTCCTTCAAGATGTGAAACCCCATCTTGGAGGAAGAGAGCCTACTAGACTGGCCCTGGAGTGGGCCCAGAGAAGGTGGGCAGTGGGTGGAGCTTCCCAGGAGAGCAGGATGAGAGGGTGCCATTGAGGGTGGTAGGGCCACCCCAAGGGACCCAGAGAACAAGCCTTTCCCCTCACCAGACCAAGGAGAAACTTTGAGGCAAAGAGGAGGGCTGTGTCCAGACAGCAAGCTGAGTCCTAAGGCCATGTGGCCCTTGCCTAGACTGACGGCCTCCCCCTCTGAACAGAGCCATTCACCACTGCTGTCCCCAGTGTCAACGGCAACAGCTCTACACTTTTCTACCCAGCTATCACAGACAGAGGAAGATGAGGTTCCCAGATTCCCAGGGCCATGGCCAAGGCCATGTCCACAGCATCATAACCAGGCCATCCGGCCCTTCCACCTCAGCCCCCTGGGCCAAGGAGCCCTTCCAGTTTCCCCTCATTTCCCCCATAAATATTCATTGCAAACTGAAGCTCTGGTCATCAATACAAAGTTGGAGGCCTGAGATGTATGCATACATCCTAAGACAGAACCGCAGAGGCAGGTCCAAGGTGGCTTGAGACTGGGGACTGGGGTGGGGGCTAGATGGAACAGTCCAGAAGGCAAGCATGTGGGTGGGGCAAGGCCTAGACCTTTCCCTGTTGGTGCTCTTCTCAGAGATACATTAAAAAAAATAATAATAAGTCTTCATCTTAGAAAAAACCTGGATAAAATTTCCAAGAAGGTCACCACGAAGGCTCAGCCTCAGTGGCTGCCCCAGTGGGCTGAATCAGAGGGGGAGAGCGCCTTCGAGGCAAAGTAATGGGGTGCTTGTTTAAGAACCAGAAATCGCCTTGGTAAAGGGGCCCTGGGGGCAAGATGGCTCATCTCTGGCTAGAGAATGGCTACATGAGAGGCTGGGCAGCAGGTGGCACCAACACAGCCAGGACGGGGAAGCCAGGCAGGACGCCCTCCCCAGCGACCATGGGGACCAGCCAGCAGGCGGTGGCCAAGGAGGACACCCTGTGTCCCAATGGCAGGCAGTAAGACTGATGGCACTGTTAGACTTGCCAGGATGTCTGTGGGCCTGGGACAGCTGCAACCCAAAGGTGGCCTGGCAGTGGCATGTCTCTGCCCCTGGGGGATCACTTGGCCCCTGTAGGCATGCTGTATTTATGCCAGAGGGGTGCGGGGGCTCATGCAGACATGAAGCCACCAGGCATCAGTGGACCAGGGCTGTGTCCATTGGGACAGCAGGGAGGCAGGTGAGGAAGGACAGTCACCCGATGAGGGAGAGGGCACCTACAGACGGAGGGGAGCTTCCTGCTACCTGCCTGGGAGGCCAAGGGTCTTTCAGACCAGACAGGGAGCCAGCGGGGCCACAGCCACGTGGAGACAAGCAGAGGCTAGATCGAAGATCCACGTGCTCAGGCACGTCATGACCACTGGGTGACAGCAGAGAGCCAGCTACCAGACGCTTCAGAGCCAGGAGGGAACTTGCTGGGAGGGTGTCTCCAGGCAACTCCCAAGGATCCCCAAAAAGCAGAAACGGTCCTGGATCGAGGCTAAGCAAGGAGACACACACATTATGGAGGGGGCGGGATGCAATGCCCCTTCCCGGGGCTGGGGCTTCTAGGCCACTTGGCAGGATGTGTAAGGTCACTCTGTCCCAGTCCTGGATACCCATCCTCTCCCTACTCTCTCCATGGGAGAAATCACAGCCACTACCCCCTGGTTTGGGAGGCCCTCAGCCTCCCAAGTGCCCCGATGTGCCAGGCCAGGGCTCCCCCACAGCCCACCTGGCCCAGCCTACCGGCCACCTGCCCTGAGGTCTCATGGATGCTCTGCCCCCCACCCTTGGCCCATGCTTCCCCGGCCACCACACATGTGTGTTCCGGATCACCCCTCTGTCCCCAGTGCCCAGGCCCGGTCGCCAGGCCACACCTGGGACATGGCGGGCTCTCTCACTCTCTGTCCCCAGGCTCACATTGTCCCCAGGCTCACATTGTCCCCTGGGCTTCCAGCAGTGCCCACTGGGAGCTCACAGAGGGTTGTGCTGGGGCCAGCGGACACAAGGGTCTCCCCAGGCTGCACCCCATGCCAGGGCCCCATCTGGGCATGTCACAGGCCTAGGTCTCACCTCCTAATCCAGTTCCCTGAGCTCTGAGCCTCCTGTCCCCTCCTGGCCCTCAGGCACTGTCGCCCTGGCTCCCCTCCACACTGCCATCTCAAGGCTCACCAGCCCATCCTCATCGAAAAAACAAGAGTGTCTCCACTCTCTGGGACAGGAGCACCACCTCCTAGTTGGTCTTCACTCCCTACAGCCCATTTTCCCCTCAGCACCAGAGGGATCTCTTGTTCTGTCTTTTCTGGAATCTACTCTTACATCAGGAAAATGGAGATGTGAGGAACCATAGCGATGGCCCATTTCTGCCTGAGAACACCTAATCATGTCAACCCTATGGCTCTAAAAGTCTTGAAAGTGAAAATGTTCATTACTTAGCTGTCTCTGACTCTTTGAGACCCTCTAGACTAACCCACCAGGCTCCTCTGTCGATGGGATTCTCCAGGCAAGCATACTGGAGTGGGTGGCCATTTCCTTCTCCAGGGAATCTTCCCCACCCAGGGATCAAAGCCGCATCTCCTGCCTTGCAGAAAGATTCTTTACCAAAGTTAGTCTTGTGTTAGTCGCTCAGGAGTGACTGACTCTGTGACCCCATGAACTATAGCCCCCCAGGCTCCTCTGCCCATAGGATTCTCTAGGCAAGAATACTGGAGTGGGTTGCCATTTTTTCCTTCAGGGGATCTTCCTGACTTAGGGATCAAACCTGCGTCTCTTACATCTCCTGCATTGGCAAGCAGATTCTTTACCACTGAGCCACATGGAAGCCCATCTGTGCGTGTATGTGTGTGTACGTGTGTGTGTGAATATATATATATATATATATGTGAAAGTAACAGTCACTCAGTCATGTCCAACTCTTTGCGACCCCATGGACTATACAGTCCATGGAATTCTCCAGGCCAGAATACTGGAGTGGGTAGCCTTTCCCTTCTCCAGGGGACCTTGCCAACCCAGGGATCAAACCCAGGTCTCCTTCATTGCAGGCAGATTCTTTAACATCTGAGCCACAAGGGAAGCTGTTAAAGTCTTAGGTTTTATATTATTTAAAAAATAAAATAAGAGATGCAGAGACAAGTCAATCAAGGCCTGGGAGGGGAGGCCCATGATGGCTCCTGCCATCCGATTGATGGGGCAACTGGGACCAGAAGTTCTTTTCTCATCCTTCTGGACCTCACAGATACGGTACCCCACCAGCTAGCCTGCTAATGGGACTGGACCTGGCTCAGCTGCTGTGGGTCTCCACTTCCCTGGTGGAAACTGGGTGATTTCTACAGTCACCTTGCTGGACACGGGCCCAGTGGTGCTGCTCAACAGCGTTCCCGTGGCTTCTCTTGGCCTTGTGCCTGGGGTCAGGGCCTGGGTCTGAGTTGTTGCTGCTCCCTGGGACTGGCACAGGGAAGAAGGCACCTGGTAGGGGATGGGGGACCCTGCTCCCTGCAGGTCAGGCCACTTCCCTCACCACCTCCAGGCCCCATGGTGAGACAAGGGGCACCACAAATCTGGACGGAGGAAAGGCTAGATCTCAGACACTGGTGCATCTGGCCTGGACAGCTGCACCCACCCATCTTATTCCTTGCAGGTCCCTGAAGCTATCCGCAAATGTCAGAGGGCTGGCATCACAGTCCGCATGGTGACAGGGGACAACATCAACACAGCTCGCGCCATTGCAGCCAAGTGTGGCATCATCCAGCCCGGGGAGGACTTCCTGTGCCTGGAGGGGAAAGAGTTCAACCGGCGGATCCGAAACGAGAAAGGCGAGGTAGTTCTCCGCCCATTAGTGCCCTGGCGGGTCCAGGGTTCTGGCACTTTCTTCACCCTGCCCCTTGGTTCAGCCCCTTCAAGACTCTGCAGCATCTACGTGCTTTCCCCTCCCAGATAGAACAGGAGCGTCTGGACAAGGTGTGGCCTAAGCTGAGGGTCCTGGCGCGATCATCTCCCACCGACAAACATACTCTGGTTAAAGGTAATGGAGTGGGCTCGCTCATCACCCTGCCTTCCCCCTGGCCCAGGTGGCATGACACGGGGGGGTGTGGCTGTCACCTCGATTGTGGGTCGTCTGCTCCCAGATGCCCAGTGCTGAGCTTCCAAGCGGGTGTCTGGGCCCTGCCTAAGAAGCAGGCTACTCAGCTCTAGACACGTGGCCCCTGGAGATTTTGTCTCAGAGGAAATCACTATGTCCTCCCCAAACCTCAGTTTCCTCATTGGGAAAATGGGGATAATAATGGAGACTCCCTCCAAGGGCTGAGTGGCCAGAGCTCGCCCCTCCACTCCCTTGCACTCACAGTATGAATGGAAGATGCCAGTAGGGGCCAGCCTCTCATCAGAGCAGATGGGCAAACTGGGGCCCAGGAGAAGGAGACATTTTTCCAAGTCACCCAGTGCCAGGCCCCTGCCTTGTACCAAATCCCACTGCCCTGTATTGTCTCATTGGGTGAGGGACCTGGGTGGGAGAAGCAGGATGCAGCTGCCAATCAAGGCACAAGACTTGGTCCCAAAGGTGATGGAGTGTATGGAGAGTTGGAGGCAGCGGGCTTGGTGGCAATCTCAAGGGCTTTCCAGAGCCAACTGGCCTCCCACAGCCCGGGGCTGGTCACCCGGGGCTGCAGATGGCGGGAGCCGTGCCCTGCCCCTACCTATGTTCCAGGGATCATCGACAGCAACACGGGTGAGCAACGGCAGGTGGTGGCCGTGACAGGAGATGGCACCAATGACGGGCCAGCCCTCAAGAAGGCAGATGTGGGCTTCGCCATGGTAAGCCACCTGCTGTGCCAGTCTGGGTCACCGTGCCAGGTGGTGCCCTGTGACAGAGGATGCATAAGCTTTGGGCAGGAATGTGGGAGCTAGCATTGAGGCAAGTTTCCAAGTGCCATACATTTCTTTCTCTCACGTTCTGATCACCTAGTCCTCTGCCAGTGATTTGTGCCAAGGTATTTGGTGTGATGGTACCCACGGTGACGAGGGACTGGCTGCATTGCTAGGGGGTCATGGGGACTTGCCTGCTGAGCATTTGCCTCACCATCTCCAGGTCCAGTCCGAGTGAACCTCAGCCCCAAGTATGATGAGCCGAGTCCCCACATGAGCTTTTCCTCTGTGCATCTCTCTCGTGGCTGAAATAAAGCTGGTTCTTTCTGTAAAAACAGCTGAGCAGGGTGGCCTTGGCACAAAACGGGCTATGTTTGGCTGCCAAAGGCAGAAACCAAGCAAGGCCTCTCCCAGCCCACCTCAAAGGAGGGGCGCAGCCCTTGGAGTGCAGGCACCGGGGGCACAGAGCAGTCCTTCCCAGGGCCATATCCAGAGGGGGCCCAGCCCCAGCTCCGGGCACTGAGGGAACCCAGCTGGGCAGCACCATGGTGACCTGTGTGGGCTGGGAAGCCATGTTCTCTCTCTGGGATTCCCAGGGGCCCCTTACACAGGGACCCGACAGAAGACCAGGGGGAGGCCACTGCAGGTGTGGTGTCTTCTTCATTTGTGAGCAAAACTTCTGTAGTACGAGGACACGTTTGGAGTGAGCAAGGAGGGCTGGGGAAGGGGCCTGTGGACATGGTATGTGTGTGCCCCCCAGGGCATCGCAGGGACAGATGTGGCCAAGGAGGCCTCAGACATCATCCTGACGGACGACAACTTCACCAGCATCGTCAAGGCTGTCATGTGGGGCCGCAATGTCTACGACAGCATCTCCAAGTTCCTGCAGTTCCAGCTGACGGTCAACGTGGTGGCCGTGATTGTGGCCTTCACGGGCGCCTGCATCACTCAGGTGGGTGCTGGGGCTTTCCCTTCCATGACCACAGCTCTCCCACCTGGTGTGCCTGGGCCTCAGGGCCCAGTGGTGGAAGCCAGGTTTTTCTTTGCTGCTGACTTTTTTTCCTTTTAGATAGAATTCACCTAACAAAAATTCACCGTTCAATGACTTTTAAGTACATTCACAGCACTGTGCCATCATCACCTCTGTCTAGTTGCATCGTGTTTTCATCACCCCGAAGGAAGTGCCATCCTCATCAGCAGTCACTCCCCACTCGCCTTCCACCACTTCTGGGCATTTCAACTCCATGGAAGCAAATCATAGGTGGTCATTTGTGTCTGGCTTCTTCACTTAGCACAATGTTCTTAAGGTCCATTCATGTTGTAGTAGGTACTTTATTCCTATGGATGGCGGACGATGTTCCATTGTATGGATAGACCACCTAGCTTTTCTGCATCCCTTCATCAGTGGGCATTTGGGTTGTTTACACCTGTGGCCACTGTAGACTTGTGTGTGCAAGTCTTGTCCTGTGTCTGCTGGGAACTCTGTGGTTAACCTCTGCAGGAGCCTCTTCCCCTTTTTCTGTCATCCAATTCTCCCCATTAGTGAGTATTCAGAATTTGTCTCTCTTTCAAAGGTATTTTTTAATTGAGATAAAATCCTCATGACACCCTCTGTACCATAATAGCCGTTTGAACCAAAGTGTACAACTCAGTGGTTTTTGATGCTGTCTCCATCTTATGCAACCGTTACCTCTACCTGTGCCCACTAAACAGCCACACTCCACTCTCCTCTCCCCCCACCCCTGGCACCCACCCATTTGCTTTCTGTTTCCATGGATCTGTCGGTTCTGGAAGTTTCATAGGAATGGACTCCTACAGGATGTCCTTGGTGTCTATCTTCTGTGAGGCTCATTTTTAACCAAGAAGTCAGAAGTGATGAGGAGGAAGGCCCAGTGCAGTTTCTACCTCTTCCTGGCCCATGGGCATGGGAGCACAGGAGAGCACCCATCCATCATGCTCTTTTATGGTCTGGGACAACTGACAAGGGGGTGGCAACCTCCTGCTAACAATTGGGACCACATCTTCTACATCAATGCCAGCAGGTGAGAGAAGTGAGACTAACAACATTTTAAGAGCAGCAATCTGAGAGCCAGTGAAAACTCTCTGCTCACCTTAAGGAAACATAGGGATAGAAATGTCAGAATGTTACGGGAAGGCTGGATTTGTTGCAATTTCACTTGAATTAAATTCCAGTGACATTGACCCCTAGCTGAGTTTCTTCCCAGGGCCAGTGACATTGACTCCTGCCTGAGTTTCTTCCCAGGGTGTGGGGGGGCCAGTGAGGGTTCCAGGCCCATGTTGGGGTGACTGGCTGCTCTCCACAGGACTCTCCTCTCAAAGCCGTGCAGATGTTGTGGGTGAATTTGATCATGGACACATTCGCCTCTCTGGCTCTGGCAACAGAGCCACCCACTGAGTCGCTGCTGCTGCGGAAGCCATACGGCCGGGACAAGCCCCTGATCTCACGGACCATGATGAAGAACATCCTGGGCCATGCCGTCTACCAGCTCACCATCATCTTCACCCTGCTCTTTGTCGGTAGGTTGATCCAGAGCCACATAAGTTCTGGCCCTGTGTAGCAGTGGAAGGGACAGGTACTTGGGAATCTGATTTCCAGTGAGGACCTCTCAGTCTTCACTTCACTGCTGTCCTGGGAGTTTTCTTCTGTGTCTGGCATCAGCAACTTTTATGCGATTCTTTTATTTACATGGAGTGGGATCGTCACTTCCTCTGTTTGTGGCCTCTCTGCCTGACATCAGGGGTCAGGTGACCCTTGGTGGCTTGGCTTTCAGCACACATTCCTGGGAGCAGACTTGAAGCTCAGTGTGGTGATGGTGCTGGCCGAGGGTAATACTCACGCAAAACGTCTTTTGGGGGCACCAAAAGACAGCCTCTGGGGATACTCTCATGGAACCTTTCTGTGCAATCTTGGGAGCAAAAGCTGTTCATGACTAAGCCAAGGTTGGTCCTTGTGACAGGACAGGCAGGGCAGAGGAGGGTCAGGCCTGCCCTGAGACTTCAGTTCCCATTCCTTCCCTAGCTCAAGTCAATGTGCAAATGGGTTTCATTGTCTTCACTCATGTCCTGGGGACACTCCTATCCTGGGTGACAGCCCCCGTGGTCAGGATCCGGCCTTTGCTGTGACCTAATGTGGATTAGCCCAGGGGTGCTAGGGGACTCATGACTTCCCCTGTATCACCCGGTGGGAGGTATCACCCACCTGGGTCCAGCTCTCCTCATGTGGCCCTGGGCTTGCAGGGGAGCTCTTCTTTGACATTGACAGTGGACGGAACGCTCCCCTGCACTCGCCACCCTCTGAGCACTACACCATCATCTTCAACACCTTCGTCATGATGCAGCTCTTCAACGAGATCAATGCCCGCAAGATCCATGGCGAGCGCAATGTGTTCCATGGCATCTTCAGCAACCCCATCTTCTGCACCATCGTGCTAGGAACCTTTGCTATCCAGGTAGGATGGGCGGCTCCACTGTTGGAAAAGGTGGGGGAGAGGGGACCATCACCCCACTCTCCACACCAGCCTTGGCTTCTCTTCCCCTCCTGCCCACATTCCCCAATGCCCAGCCCTCTGAGCATCTTCATCTTCAAAAGCCCTGGCCAGGCCCCAGGCTCACCTGTTTAGTTCCAGAGGGTTTCAGTGGATCTTCCACAGAGCTGACCTCACAGGTTTTCTCACAGGTTTGCCACTCCCATATCTAGCACTCGATTCCTTGGCAAGAGGCCACCCTAGCTCCAGAAGTTTCCTGTGGTGATTCTCCCTGTGCCAGGCTGGTCACTCAGCTCTCCAGGAGGTGCTGAGCATTCAAAATCAGGGCATACTGATAGAAAATGTGAGGCAGAGTGAGGCCAATAGGCCAGTTTTTTTTTTCTTGCAGTTTTCAGAGGAAGGCCTGCCACACCATGGGAACACCTGGGGAAGCACCCAGGCTTCTCGGGAGGCAGAGGGAGAGTGGGGAACGGAGGCAGGACCTATGACGTTGGGGGAGCAGGCTGAGGGTCTGATGGTATGAATAATTTCTGGGCTCTGGGGTGTATGGCTGTCTACCTCATGGTCTAAGACCTGGCCCTGGGTAGTTAAAGCAGGAGGACACTGGCCTGGAGGGTGAGAGTCCAGGTACAGAGGGAGTTGGAGTGCAAGCTCAGGACCAGTTGGTCTGGAGTTGGAAAGCTCGCCCTTGGGAAGAGGCCACCTCCCATGGAGCAGTGATGAGGCTGAAGGAGGCCCATTGGAGTGTCCAGCACCTAGCACATTCAGACACCATGTCCACAGAAGCTGGGGACTTGGCTAGCACAGCCAAGCCACACCTGCATGCTGGAAAGAGGATGGTCCAGGGCACCAGGGTCAGCAGGCTCCTGGCAATAAGCAAGGCCCTGAGCCCAACTGGCACGACACCCACAGCCTGTGGTCAGCTGGTCTGGGAAGCTTTTTTTTAAGCACTGGCTGAGGGGGAGATGAAGGGAAGGAGCCTGGAGAAAGGAATTCTCCCATGAATGGCCTGTCTATCTGGGTGAATCAGGAGGCCCTCTGACTCCCTGAGCTGGGCCCACAGGCAGGGGTGACCCGAGGGCTAGAGGTGCTGGCTGGACCCACCTCTTGCCCACCCCTCTCCCACAGATTGTCATCGTCCAGTTCGGTGGAAAGCCCTTCAGCTGTTCCCCACTGTCCACGGAGCAGTGGCTCTGGTGCCTGTTTGTCGGTGTTGGGGAACTGGTCTGGGGACAGGTAAGCATCTGCCTCTGCCACTTTTCCAGCCCTGTGCTCCCTTCCCAATTGTCTGAGTAAGTGCAGACAGCCCAGGGGCTCCTGTCTTGCCTCTGGGACAGGCCATGACCTAGGTGCAAAGCCACAAGTGACAGTATCAGTGGAGAGCATGCAAACGAGCATGGCCGGGATGTGACAGACCCTGGTAAAACCACCTGCCACTCCCTTTTCCACAGTAGGAGTTGAAAATTGTGCTTTAGAATTGGGTAACTTGGAAGATGCTCACATATTTGAAGCTACACAATACCTCTGTGAACCTTCAAGAGGACAAGAGAACATCTCAAGGGAAATGAGGAAATCCTCTGAGCTGACAGCGGGCAAGTCTCACACTTCTGGCTCTGTGGCTGCAGCTAAAGCTAGTTCCTAGTGCCAAAGGTTACATTAGGAAGAAAGGGCTTGGGTACTGGGGCTGGGCAGAGGCCAGGAGGGGCCAGATCAGGCCCTGGGAACACAAGAGGACCCTAAGGATATTTCTCCAGAGTTCTAGAACATTGGTGTAGGAGGCTGAGTCCAGTATGTACTTTATCCTGTGTCTCAGGCCACCTCAGGCCACCACATCAAAGTATCATAGACCGAGCAGCTTCAACGTCAGATGTTACTGTCTGGAGGTTGGACATTCAAGATCAAGCTTACATAGGGCAGATCCAGGAGGGAGCGGGAATAGGCTTCTAGGTCCCCACCACAGGACTGTCAGCAGCACGATTTCTCCTAAGAGCCACATGTGACAATATGCAAGGATACCATCACCAGGGAAGTTCCCCTGAGCAGTGCCGTCTGGGGACTTGAGGGGGAGTCACTCCTGGAGGCCTGGAGCACCCATGTGGCTCACCTCATTTTCTTGATCTCTGGGCCCCAGAGGTCAAGCTGGTATATGAGGTCCAGGCCCCTGCCAGAAATCACACTGCCGTGATTTCCAGCATTTCCATGATTTCCAGTGGCATAGACCACCGGCCTCAAGATTTCCAGTGGCATAGACCACCGGCCCTCAGCCGCTGGCAAACCAAGACCCACTCATCAGGCAGGGCCCTAAAGGTCTCCTCCTAGGAGCCAGGCCAGAGCCAGACCTTGGTCTGGTAAGGTGAGTCCCTTATGTCACATACTGTGTGGAAAGGTGACATGCATTGCTCCTCTGGGCACACACTGCCCCCTCACTGGGAGGAAGCCTTGAGAAAGTAGCCAAGAATGGTGCAGAGCAGGCGGGGGGAGCGGCCTTGGCCTGGGTCTGAGGGAGGGCCAGTGTGGGTTCCTTTCCGGACCCAGCGGCCCTCCCACTTCTGACAGTCACTTCTGCCTGCTGTCCCTCACCTCCGGCAATCCAGGTCATCGCAACCATCCCCACCAGCCAGCTTAAGTGCCTGAAGGAAGCAGGACATGGGCCCGGGAAGGATGAGATGACTGACGAGGAGCTGGCTGAAGGAGAAGAAGAGATTGACCACGCCGAGAGGGAGCTCCGCAGAGGCCAGATCCTCTGGTTCCGGGGCCTCAACCGGATCCAGACACAGGTAAGCCACTGGGAGGCTTGGCCAGTCCGGCTCTCACGCCTCGAGACAGGGGCCAGCAAGCCAGAGGTAGAGAACGGGTGAGATGAGCCTGAGACCAATAGGGCGGCCCTGGGGTCTGGTCGCCATGAGCACAAGGGCAGTTTCTTGGAGTGCCCAGCGACGGAATGTCAGTGAGAAGGCCTCTCCCTGACACCCCCTCAGAGCCCAGGTGGCCTCCCCAGAGTGGGTGCAGGTGGCAGCTAAGACTGTTTGCTGTGACCAAGAGCTGTGTCTTGGAGAGGTGAAGGCACAGGTCACCTGCTATTCGAATAGCTACTGGGACTTGTTTTATTTCCTGGGGGTGGTCCCAGGTAACGGGAAAGGGACCTTCTGAGGCCGAGGCAGACACCCACTTCAAATAGCCTTTGATGAACTCGCCATTTATTGGGTTATATTGTGAATTCTAGGGAAAGACTTCATTGGGATGCACACTCTGGCCACCAAGGTGATCCATTCTGTTCATCCCAATCTCCAAATGTCAGTGCTGGTCAAGGTCTAGGCCATCAGCGGCTGTCCTCTAGAAAGTCAGACAGTCGTGATGAGCACCCTGCTGGGGGCACTTGCGAAGGCTTCATGAGAGCCCGCCTGACAGAGCCACCCTCACTTCCTGCCCCCACCTCTTCCCGGCCAGCCTTCTTGCCAGAATGTTCCATACTTGCTGTGTCTCCGGGTCCTTCCCTGGCACTCCCTGGTGATTTCATCATGGCCTGACATCAGTCCTCACCAAGGTCTGCGAGACGTCCTCCTGGCTCCCGAGCTGGGCCATCCCTCCATTCCTCCTGCTGCCTCCCAGCGCCTTTCCGGAAGTGCAGTCCGCCCTGCTCTCCTGGCAACTTCCTGTCCCCTCTCCCTCTTCCTTGCCTGTCACTCCCACCCACTGTTGAGATCTTGGTCTGCCCCCGCCTCTTGGCTGTGACCCCAGCTGCTGGAAATCCCACAGGCCCTGGGGCGGGGTGGAGCGGGGAGGCGCCCATTCCCCACAGCCTGGCCCTCCTTGCGCAGCCTCCAGATGGCAACCACCTCCTCCTCTTTCTGGCCAGATACCCAGCAGCCCTGGGCTGGGGCTCTGCTCAGCCCAGACCACAGGCCCCACCACCCCGAGCCCACCTCCTCACAGCCCCCCAGCCGCTGATGGATGGCTGCATCACTTCTGCACAAGCCAAGAACCTGGAGCTGCCCCCAGCCCTTTTCCTGTGTCCCTGAACACTTGGGTGCATGGCCATTGCATCCACAGACCAGCCACCACCTGCCTCCTCCGGGCCTAATCACCCGTGTCTCTGCCTGGATTTCGGTTTCCTGTGTCCACCCTGGACCCCTGAAGCTCTTTGTCAACCTAGCCAGTCTGTGACACTTACTACTCCCTGCTTCTCCTGTGCGTTTCTCCACGCTCTGTACCGGACCCCCAGCCCCAACTGCCCTGAGCCAGCTCCAACTGCTTCTTCCCCTAGAGACCCACGGGAGGGAAGAACACTGCCCAGCCCCCGTTTAGGCAACTTCCCGCCGTGGGCCCCTTGGCCTGGGTGGGGACCTCAGCCCACGGCTCTCACTGGCATCTGCCTGCAGCATCTCACCCATCACCATGGATTCATCCCAAAGTGCCCTCCTGGTGTGCACAGCTCACTGGCTGCTCCCGCACAGACCTTGGGGTCCTAGCCTCCAGGCGCCCCTCTCTCCTCCCCGAGCACCGGCCAGAAGCTCTCAGGCTCTCTCCTAACCCATGCGCCCTGTGCCCCGAGAACCCCTGCTGCCTTTCCAGACTTCCCTCTCTGCTCCCCCATGCTACTATGCCTCCATGCTGGCTGCTGTCTGGGTCCCAGGCCCCCTTAGCTCCTCATCCCATGAAGCCTTCTCAGAGTCCACTCCCTGCTGCCACCAGGGCATACACACTCAGGGCAGCTGTGCCTACACTTGGCATCAGAGGTGGGCAGGATGCCCCGGGGGACTTTCCAAAGCTGCAGGATCCCGGGTCACCCAGAGCCTGGGATCCTATAGGGCTGGGTGAGGGGGCACCAAAGAGCACCATGTGAAGGAGCTCCCTGGGGTCCCAAGGGGCTTCTCCCAGCCTCTGGCTCATGCCTCCTGGCATCCCAAGCACCAGCATGGCCAGAGAAGGATGTCTTCGGCCCAGCCAGAACAGAGAGTGCCCAGTAGAATGGGAAGAGCCTCTGATGCCAGCTGTCTAGCTCTCCTCTGTGGCCTCCTGCTGCTCATCTGTGAGCCTCTACCCACCCTGTCCCGGCTCCGACTGGCTCTGGGGTGTCATGCCAGGCAGGTTGTGCAGCAGAGCCTATTTAATCCCATCAGTGAGCTGAAGACAGCAGCCCTGCCCCCATCTGAGGTGTCTGGGTGGAGGTCCCTGGTGCCCCAGCTAGCTGTGTCCCCTCAGACAGAGTCTGACACTTCTGACCCCTGCTTTCCACACAAGGAAATGGGGCCCAGAGAGAAGGGACCTACCTAAGGTCACTCAAGTCTCCCTCCCCTGGACTTGGTCACATTGAATCCTCCATGCTTCTCGAGAATGCTGAACCAACGTTACTGTAGCTCACTTTTTAAAAGTTCTTTTTTACTCAAAATACCTACTTGAACCGAGAAAATAAAGCCCAGGAAAATTAAAGTCCCTTAGGTTGTATACACCCCAAGCCAAGAGAACCATTGTCTAGGGAACCAGCCTTAGATTTATGACTTTTGCAAAATACAGAATTGCTCCCAAGATTTCAGAGGCCACCACAACTTTTTATGTTGCTAAATGGAGGCCTTTCCTAACCTGCTGCCCACCCATCATGACAGCGCACCAGCCAGGCAGGACATCATTTGAGAATGTGCAGCGCTGTGCTTAGTCACTCAGTCATGTCTGACTCTTTGCGACCCTATGGACTGTAACCCACCAGGCTCCTCTGACCATGGAATCCTCTAGGCAAGAATACTGGAGTGGGTAGCCATTCCCTTCTCCAGGGGATCTTCCTGATCCAGGAATCAAACCCAGGTCTCCCATATCTCAGGCAGATTCTTTACCATTTGAGCCACCAGGGAAGCCCAAGAATACTGGAGTGGGTAGCCTACCCCTTCTCCAGGGCATCTTCCTGACCCAGGAATTGAACTGGGGTCTCCTACATTGCTGGTGGATTCTTTACCAGCTGAGCTACCAGGGAAGCCCTCATTCCAGAATGAGTCCTCAAATCTAAGGACTTGGAGCTTTTCAAAGCACTCACGACATGGTCTATTTTGCATTCCATTATAAAGCAAAGAGAAGCTTCAGCAGTGACTGTGCCTTGTTCCTGGCCCAGTGTGGGGGCTTCTGGGATGGGGTGGGGGCGAGGGGAAATGATGTGGTATTTTGACTGATACCATCATCCCATCGGGACACCACCTGGAGAGGCCCAATCCGAGACAGGAAAGGCATTTTTTCCTTCCTTTGTTGCCTTTTCCACAGTAAGAGTCCCCTCTTGAGACAGACTTATCTCTGTAGCCTTAGAAACATCTCAACCTAGGGAAGAAATAGAAAGAGATGGCAACATCATGGCATGGGTCATCTTCCTTCAGTGTGTTGAGGAGCTCAGCACTGTGCCAGCCCTATGGGCACTCAGCAGTGGGCACACAACAATAAGTCTGTCTCACAGTGCATCCAAGGGTTGAAATGATGGACGTCTTCATTGTGGTTGGGATGGAGGGAGTCCGAGCACTCAAGCTGCCTTCTTCCTAGAGGCTGGACGTGTGTCAGACACACCACGGACCCTGGTGGCTACCACGTAGCCACCTGGGAGCTTGGGAGCAGGGGCCATGACCTCGGGCCCAGAGCAGGCAGCCAGTGTGCTCTGGGCTCCAAAAATGCATACTGCTCACATCATCCAGTGAACTCTCTAGAAATAGTTCTAGATAGGCACTTTCTAGAAATTGGACCTACCTTCTAACTCCAAAAAATTCCGTAAACACACACACACACACACACACAGACACACATAGCCCACCCAAGAGGTCATTCCCTAAGAAGCACTCCAAGTGTGTCACAGCAGGCTGGCGTCCCAGAATTTATACACACAGATTTCTGATGGCAGGACATTCATAGTGCCCACCCACCCACAGTTACCTGGAAACCCATGCCTGGCTTTGCTCCACCCCCCAGCCCCCCCCACCCACCCCCACCCCCTACCCCACCGCCAGCCAAAGGCAGGGTCGGGAAATCTGAAGACACTGTGTCTCTGGCAAGTTCACCCCCATGGCACTTCTTTCCCAAAGGCTCCCTGGAAGCTTAAAGGGTGAGGGCCAAAGCCAAAGCCATCTTTGCTCCCCAGACCTAGCTCTCCATTTTCCTCCCGCCCTTCCTGTGGCTCTGTGGGTAAGCATTCTGATAAGACAAAGCGGGGGCTTTGAGAAAACCCCTCCCCCTCTTGTAAAATCCATTCTTCCATTGAGATTTCCCTCTGAATACCCCTCAGTCACTTGGACGAGCCACAGGAGCAGAGTGATGCCAGGTTAGAGCCATGTAAGCAAGAACGGGTGGGGAAGGGCAGCTGTCCCCACCATTCACGACCTTGTTCCTAATGGGAGCATGTCACATCCCTCAGGTGTGTTGGGGCAGCAAAAAAGTTGAGCACTACTGACCTAGGATAACAAAGTATTGCCAGACACAGGTATTTATTGACGAGTGGCTTGCAATGAGCATATCGTGAATGCAAATGGCTCTCCCTAAAATCATTTGTGGTGCACCCGATCCATCACTAATCCCCGAGCGCCCCAAGTCTTCTGAGCCCAAATCATTCGCTCAGCAAACCGTCTCTTGATGGATGACGCAGAGGCCGAGGGCCTTGGCCACGGTCCCATCGGAAGCACCGCGGCGACCCCCATGAGGCTTTGCTGTCACGATATGCGCCCAGCATGGTCCCCGTCCCCACCTAGCCCCACCCCCGTGCGGTCCCCAGGACCACAGTGCAAGCCAACCTTTATCTCATTTTCTCTCCCACAGATGGAGGTAGTGAGTACCTTCAAGAGAAGCGGTTCATTTCAGGGTGCTGTGCGCCGGCGGTCCTCGGTCCTCAGCCAGCTCCATGACGTAACCAATCTTTCTACCCCTACTCACGTAATTCTCTCTGCTGCCAATCCCACCAGTGCCGCTGGGAGTGAGTCTTGAGTCCCCTTTTCTCTCATAAATGGCATCTCTGGGGAGGAAAAAGCCTCCAACTCTTCCTTCTCTTTTTTTTCCAGTCTTGCATCCTCCGCGCACCGTGGCTTTTCCGTTCTTTCTTTATTGCCCCGTTCAGTCCTTCCCACCAGATGGTGTGTCGCTCCAAAGCCATAGCCTCTTATGAAATGTACTGAATCCATGGCACTGCTGGACCTTCGTTCTTTTCTCTGTTTGGTTTATTTTATTTTATTTTTGTTTAGTGCTCCTTCTGTCATTGGTTTTCTTTTCTTGAACTGGTCTGCCTTTGCTGATGGTTCTTCACGAACTTGGGCCGTATTCTAGTGGCGTTGGGGACTTGGTGGGCACTTGGTCAGTGTTCTGCGGGGCAGAACAAGGTTGGCGTGTGGGCTCAGGGCCATCTCCGGGACTCGAAGGAGAAGCCTTTGCAGCATCTTTCGCAGTGGAAGAACTCAGCCCACCAACTGGGGACTAAAGAAACAGCTTCCAGAACTCTCCTTGAGGTGGTTTCCCAAGGCAGTAGACCTGAGCCACCAGGCATTAGAGGTGTCCCCAGGAGCCCTCCTCATGCCCCAAATCCACCCTCGGCCACATTTCCATTTGTCCCCAATGCATCTTTGCTCTTTCCAAGCAGGCTTCAGGATTGGAAGGTCTTAACCTGATCTGGTCCATACTCTCTGTCCTCCTTCCTTCGAGAAGTTGGGAGACATTGATTCCTTGCTATACGTTCCACTGAAAACTTCCCGCCATGTCATCACATTTAGAAAGGAACCCAGGGGCGGTCCTAAAGAGGTAGAAACTTCCACATTTGCTCACATTTCTTTACAAAGACAAAAGGAAAGCCATTGGACCATTGAATCCACTACCCCATGGTCCCCCGAATGACAATGCAAGGAACCATGTGCACCCCCCGCCACCCAGGGTCACCTACTTCTCATAACAAACTTGATGTTTTCAAAAACAAAACAGTGAACCTTCAGATATGAGCCTCTTTCCTTTCCTTCCAGTGGGACCTGGCAGCTCTCACTCTGAGAACACACCACTCCCCACAGACAGGAGTCGTTAACTATGCTTTTCCCACCAGACTCTGGGATTTTCTTTTACCTTGATTTCTTCTCTTTTCCTTTTTTTCCTTTGTCTTGTAGTTTTTTTATGGTTTTTTGGTTTGTTTGTTTGTTTGTTTTCTTCTTCTTCTTCTTCTTCTTTTTTTTTTTTTTTTAGGAACTGGTGAGAGGTCCCGAGTGGAGGGCGTCCCTCCTCTTGCTTAAGCTATTGTTTCAGGCCACTCTGCCCTTTAAGGAAGGGATGTGGGTTGCACTGGTCCCCACTGGGGTTCACCTTGTCCCCTTTGGAAATGTCACACATGTGAACGCACACACACACACAAATGCATTCTCCATCCCACAGGCTACACATCCGGCTACCTTGAATGCTCACTGAGACACCCACCTGAGCCACAAGTACTGGCTGTTGGCCATCATGGGTGAGCTGGAAAGCTCCAGCCTCATCACACAGGGGAGTTGCCACCACTCCACCCAGAGAGACTTACAGGAGGCTTGGCCAGGGCCCACTGGGCAGCTGCTGCCCTCCCCCTGCCCCACTTCCTCCACGTGTTCCTTTGCCATCTCTCTCTGTGCTTTCTGTCTGTCTGTCTGTCCATCTGCCTGTCTGTCTGGGTGCCTCCAGCTTCCTCCCTTGGGGCAGTGTCTCTCCTGTGTCTTCCTTGGCTCCTAGTGCCTTCCTTCTTTCTGCGACCATGTGCCACAGCCCCCTTCCCACTGCCGGGAGCCCAGCAGTGTAGAGTAGGAGCCACTCTACAGGGACCCAAGTAGCTCCTGGCCAGAAGAAGGTTTGCTGTCCCTTCCACACCTTGTGCCACTGGGAGATGAGTGCCTTCGGCCTGCGGAGGGCTCTGATGTTCTGATTCACAAGGGGCGGCCTCAAAGGCACAGCACCTCGGAAAGGACCCCTCTGCAGAGGAAGATGCTGGATGGAGGACCAGGTGACACCAGGGGACATTCCAGATTCCAGATACTGCCCACCAAAACTGCTTCCTCCCACCATCACCGCGTGGCAGGTTGGCTTGGAACTCTAAACTGGTTCCCAGTCTGAGCTTCAAAGACCCTGAGAAATCACCAAGCCTGGCACCCACATCATGCAAATCAGGGGAAGGCCTGGTGGAGCAGAGGACAGCCCCAGGCCTTCAGTCTCTCTCTCAGAACTTACCAGTGGTCACGGGGCACAAGGTTTCCTCGGGAAAACCTGGCTCTTTCAGGAAGGCTCCTGTCCTCCTTGCCCACCACTTGGCCAGGCCGCGCCTCGTCCTGAGCACCACAGCCAGTCTCAGCCCAGTGTCACTTCTATGGAGAACCTCGGGCTGTCTAGGTGGAAGGCCCAGTCCAGGGTGTGGACGAGGATTCTGAAGGCCAGAATGAAACTTGACACAGATTACCCAACGCAGGTCCCAGCATGTAACATCAATGGAAGAAGTGGCCAGAGAATGTCCTCAGAATCTGAAGGGGAGGAGAATCCTTCCAAAAGATGTTTGGGGGGAGGCTAGAGATGCAGTGATCCTTGGGGCTCAACGTGCCCACATTCACAGCCACCCACACTTCCTAGTCAACCTCTGACATCCCCCTGAGCTGGGCTTCCCATGCCCATATGTGCTTGCGGGTCTTTGCTGCTCCTGAATTCAGGAGTCCTAACTCGGTCCCCACATCCCTGGTCAACAGGCAATGACCTCCCAGCTCCACAATGGCCTTAGCTGCCTCCTCCTTGCTCACTCAGCCATTTCTCCTGCCTGGCTCAGTGGCTGCCCCACCACAGCCATTTCATTCTTGGCCTGCCACCTCATTTCACAGGACCTCAGCCATGCTTGGCCTTGAGGCCTCCCATATGAGTGGCTTAGGGAAATTCATCCTTTACTAACCACCTTCAGTCTTTTGGAAATGAAAGGGGTGTGAAATCCTATCCTCTGTTAGTGTGTCAGTCACCCCCATTCCTGCCCTGATTACACTCTCACACAATAATGCTGGCTGTCAGGATGCCCAAGGTGGAGCCAGACAGGGAGTGTCTGTTCACTCAGGTTTACTTATAAGCAGCAAGCCCAGGGTGCCAGGTGGTTGCCCCCAGGTGTGAGGGGGGACACACAGACACACCCCAGGCCCTCCCCAGCCACACATCCAAAGCCCGTTCACATCAGCCCAGCCGTCTATACTCCAATGTTTACTGCCGCAGGGGCAGCTTGTGATTTTGGTCAGATGTGGCCAGAAGAACTCCCTCAGGGTGGTTTTGTTCTGATCAACTGTGCCAGAAACATATCATGGCAGTTGTTTTGTTTTGATTGGCTTTTGCAACATGAAAACATTCCATCCAACTTGGCAAAGCCCAGCTAGGTGGGGCCTTGGGTCTTCCATGGACATGCCCTTCTGGAGAGCAGGGAGTGTGCTCCTCACACACTCACAGAGCAGTAGTTAAGGCAGCCCCATGGAGGATGGAGGAAAGAGTCTTGCAAGTGAAAGCTGTCTCATTTGCTGGAGTTTGCTTCCTTCTCAGGAAATCCATTGGTTTCGAGCCAACTCTGCCCGTGTGGGTTTCTGGGAAGAGTGTATTGGCATTTGCAGTTGTCTCTTTGACAGTGTGCACACTGTCTCCACACTAGGAACAGTATCAACCCTGCCCAAGCCTTCATGCAGGTAGGGGCCCTACCATGTGGAAGGACCTTGCAGACAATTCCAAAAGCACACACCAGCCAAAAGCCTCAGGCCGACCCTGGAAGCCCTGCTCTGGAGCCCTTCCCAGTAGGCACTTCCAGGCCAACTGCAGGGGCTGGGAGCCAGGGCTGAGACAGCTCAAGAGACTTAGTTGAGATCCTGAAGCTGGAGATGGCTGGGGTGAGAGGCAAGGCCAAGCTCCCAAAAAGCCCAGGACTCTCCATGCCTGGGTCAACTGAGTGCAATGTTGTGCTGATGCCAGCCACTGAGGCTGGACTATCCCAGTCCTGGGCACACACACATGCCCACAGAATGGGGGGTAATCTTTACAACCTCATCAGCCACCAGCATTTTCGGTTGGCCAACACCCGCAAATCCATGTCTTTTGTTTGGGATTCAGTACCTCAGTGAAAGGGCCAACTCTGGAGTTTGCATTTTCACATCTCCTAATTCCATGGTTGAGGAAAGGGAACCTTCCCCTTGCTGTCCCCTCAACTGTGGTTCCATTACCTTACATGTCTTTGTGTTGCTTTCAAGTCATGATTCACCTTCATGCCTATGGGGAGGGTTTGGGAATTGAGAACCTGAAATTCATGGAGGCCTCATGGCTCTCCCCGGCTGCTGTGCTCGGAATTTGCTCTAAGTCCAAAGCCCCAATGCCAGGGAAGCTGCCAGCTTCCTTCCTCCTACAGAAAGTTCTGGATTAGTAGTTGGTCCAGAGCCAGGCATGTCCATCAATCATGCACAGGCTTTCAGGGAGTAGAGCAAGACAGGGCAGGAGTTGGCCGGAAGAATTCTGAGTTCTGTGAGCCTCATGCTGAGACAGGAGCAGAGGGTAGAGAGGATGTCAACCCCCCAGGGCCTGTTCATCCCACAGGACAGAAGGCATCAGGCCCAGTTTCTATTGTGACTGTTGTTATTGCTTTTAGTTTTCTCTTCTCTCCTTTTCTTCTCTTTTAATAGGGTAGGTGTTCCCTCAGTCCTTCACCATCCTGTCTGCTTTCATGGCCCTTCCCCGCCTCCACCAGCACCTCCATTGCAAACTCCAGCGATTAAAATTCAAAACCAAAGCACAGTCCATCCAATTTCAGCCATGACCTTCACAACCCTGCCTCCTCAGGCCCCAACTATTCATCAGTAGCATGCCCCCATGGCACAGTCTGACACAAGCACCCCTCCTCCGTGTGGCCCCAGTGGTCCTGCGGGTCAGGATCTCAGGGTGAGAAGAAGGTAGGCCCTGGGCGGCAGACAATAAAGAAGTAAGCTTGCACTCAGTGCAGATGCTCACCAGCCTCAGAACAAAAGGAAGAACAAGAGAAACGTTAGGGACGGCGGGGCCCCCCCGAGCCACCTTCCCCGCCAGCCAGGCGCTGTTTGGGATAAAGGTTGTCTGAGACAGCCTCTTAGAGGGTGGACTGTGAGCTGAGTTCCAAATGAGGACACAAGGCTGACGAGATGATCTGGTGGAAGAAAAGTCTAGGCGGGGGAAGGGGGCAGGTGTGATGGCCCTGTGGGACACTCAGGCTAACTGTTCTGAGCAACACGGGTAGAGAGTGCTGGTTGGGGGAGCTATGATGGGAGACATGTGCCAGTCCATGTGGGCCCCCTGCTCTCAGGGGTCTTATGTTCCAGTGACAGGAAACAGAGAATAAATAGGATGTGTGAGGTGTTTGAAGGTGAACTGTGCTGGGGAGAAAAGGAGGCAGAAGAGGTACCGGGCTGCTGAGGGAGATAGGTGGATTGCAGCTACACATGGAAAGAGGTGAAAGGGAGCCATGAGGCTCCCTGGGGAAGAGCCTTCCTGACACAGGGAACAGCCAGCGCAAAGGCCCTGAGGCAAGAGTGTCCCACTTGAGGAGGAGCCAGGGGGCTGCAGAAAGTAAAGGAGGAAGAGGAAGACAATGGCCCAAGGCAGGCCTTGGCAGTACTTTTCCTTTGAGGGACACAGGGCTACTGAAGGGTTTGGAGCACTGGAGGGTGTGACTCGGTCTGACTTGTGTTTGTTTGAAAACATGGCTCAGGCTTCCATGCCAAGAGAGAGTGGAGGTCAAGAGCGGCAACAAGGGAGGAGACATGGGAGTGGGAGGTAAAATTGAGGAAGCAGGCAGAGCCCTGAGTATGGACATAGAGATGGGGTCTCCTTACCAGACAGATGGCTAGAAGCACCCAGGAGATGCATGGACGTGGGTGGAGAAAAGGCCTGGATGACCCGGTGTCCAGCCTGGAAACAGGGGTTGGCGTGGAGAGCAAGGGGCGGAAGAGAACAGAGCCAAATGAAGCTGGGGTCCTCCGTAGCCACAGCTGGAAGGACCGAAGCACCAAGAGAGGGGCAAAGAGTAACCTAGATGAGGGATAGGGAGATGGCCGGGCGGCACGCCCAAGCAGTGAAGGAGAAAAAATGGCAGTTCTCAGATGCCAGGAGGTGGGGGTTGTGACGGGTCTCAGGAGAGATGGGGCAAGAAACTACAGCACGGCGTCCAGCCCCAGCCAGACCTGCCCTAACCTAGGAGTCCTCTTCGCTGGCTGGTGCTTTTCATGTCTTTCTTTCACCTTTAAATTATCTTACAGTCACCTGGACTTGGGCGGGGGGTGTCCCACACTGCACAGACTGGTGTGAGTGCCACCATGGTAGGACCCAGAGCTGCCTCAGCAGCTGCTGGGATGTTTGGAGTCCTCACCTGCTAGACACAAGGGCAGGGCCCGACTCAGTGTCAGACAAAAGGGATGGGGACAGGGAAGACCCCCAGGGACCCAGGGAAGATCCAGGGGCCCGGCCCCCAGCATCTCTGGGCTTGGGGATTGTGGTCCCCGGGAAACACAGCTGCAGTCATGGAGGTGGGAAGGGCTTCAATGGGGAGAGGTTTGAGAACTAGGGGCCGCAAGACATGCTGATGTTCAGCTCTGGGGTTGCAGTGCTGGGTGCCTCCAAGGTTCAGCCAGAGCCCTGCCCCCTGGATGGGAAGACAAGGCAACGGGCAGGGTCGGCAGAGGCAAAGCTGGGGGTCCCTCCAGGACCTCCTTCAGTTCAAGAGGCCCTATTAGCCATCCACAGGAGCTGCAGGGGCAGCAGGTGCCAGGAAGGGTGGGTCCTGGCTGCAGGTGGTCGTGGTACAGGGGGTGTTGATGGCATCGACTTGGGCTGTAAGCTGTGGGCAACACTGGCAGCCTTGAGCGCAGTGACATCCCTTTGGGGTTCTAGAGATGGAGAAGTGACCTGAGGGCCTTGCCCTGGCCTCTGGGACAGTCCCAGGCCAGGAGAGGAGCTAGGGCAGGGTGCTGGACCCACTTGGCTGTGACCAGGCTTTCACAGGGAGGCATCAACTTCACCATGGGGACATCCTCAGGCCCCCGGGTGTGAGCCCAGGCCTCCAGGGTGGTTCTGTCTTCCCAGTTCCCACCAAACCCACGTCCCAGAGGTTGGCTGTGCCCTTTGGTTGGAGGTGGCCTGAAAACACCCCATCGTAAGACCCATCTTGAGCCATTTGTTAAGAGCCCAAGATTGGGATACAGGGAAACAGAAGCTGGAGGGAAGCTGACTCACGGTCAGCTGTAAACACACTCAGGTTGACTTGAGCCAGAGGCACATGTTTGAGCGGGCAGCCCTGGCATTTCATGTTGGTGACTGAGCAGCTGCTCTGTGCCAAGCTTTGGCACCAGGCAGCAAAGAAGGCTACTGACAGGCATTCAAGTGAGTCTTTGAGTACAGCCTGGAGGACGGCCATGGCAAGGGTGGTCTGGGAGAGCTGAGGGTGAGAGTGAGCAGAGGCCTGGCCTGATCACATGACCCAGGCCCAAGGGAGGGCAAAGGAGGTGGCCAGGGCACCAGATGACTGCTAGTAAACTTACCACGAGGGCCACCAGGGTTGAGGGTGGCAGGATGCCACTGGCTCCCACTTCTGTGGCTTGTAGGGTGTGGCTGAGAGCCAAACCAAGTCCTCCAGCATGACCATGCAGCCAAGAAGCTGCCCATGGTTCCCCCACAGTCCTGGCACCAGAAAAGCCCCAAATAATGAGGCCACATCTGCCATGGCTACAAAAAGTGAACTGTTCCTTTTCATTTAAAAGGTCAAAATGACACTCAATTTTGGTGTCAGCCCCATCTCAGAAACCAGTCTGGGGAATGAAGGGGCTGACAACAAATGATGGCCATCTAGCAGCCAGAAGATGGGTCTTCACCAAATTCCAAGCAAATCCTCACAGGATTTAAGATATGCAATTAGAAAATTCCAATTTGATGGTGCAGTGTGGCTCATTTTTTGGCACTTGACTGTGAGGTTCTCCTGGTTTAAACTGATCACGGAGCACTGAGCCTGGTTGAGCAATGCCAACCCTGGTGTCCAGACACTGCTGCTGCTGCTAAGTCGCTTCAGTCGTGTCTGACTCTGTGCGACCCCATAGACGGCAGCCCACCAGGCTTCCCCGTCCCTGGGATTCTCCAGGCAAGAACACTGGAGTGGGTTGCCATTTCCTTCTCCAGTGCATGAAAGTGAAAAGTGAAAGTGAAGTCGCTCAGTCATGTCCGACTCTAGCGACCTCATGGACTGCAGCCTACCAGGCTCCTCTGTCCATGGGATTTTCTAGGCAAAAGTACTGGAGTGGGGTGCCACTGCCTTCTCCGGTCCAGACACTAGAGGGTAGCAAAGGACTCATTGTTAACAGTGGGATTCATGGTCAAAACCAAGGGGCAGTGAAGTTGTCCTATGAAGGGCCAGGGAGCAAGTACTTTTAGGTTGTGGTCCAAGTCACTGTGGAAACTACACGGCTCCGCCCTCCAACACAGCCAGACAAAATGCTCATAGGGATGGGTGTAGCCGTGGCCCCACTAAGACTTCGTTAACAAAACCATATTGAGGGCCAGAGTTAGCTCTTGAGCCACAGTTGCCAATACCTTCTCTAAACCAAGAAAATCCAACCCTAGCACCTTGAACTTGGAAGTAGCTTTAGAACTGACATGTGTCCATTCACTCACATAGGGAGGGTCTGGCCTCTGAATCTCAGCACAGGGCCAGCTGGTTAGCATGGGGCCAGCTTAGGGTTTCCCATCCATTCTGCCTTCTAGAAGCATGAGAGTGGCCAGGCTGGGGGCCTAAGGAAGGAGCAGAGAGAGGCAGCAGCTCTGCAGCTTGTAGACCCGACGAGACTTGAGCATGCATGGAAGTGAAGGCAGGGCCGTCAGAAGAAGCTGAAGGGCTAAGCCTGCAGGAGGTGTGAGGCTCAGGGCTGCCTGAGTGCAGCTGGAGCTGTGGTAGCAGGGGAGCAAGGCATTGTGGGAAGCTCTTTCCTGGGGACCTTTGTGCTGATCTGAGGCCTGCAGATGCCAGTGGGGTGGCCAGAGAACCTGAGAATGGGGCAAATATGGCAGATTCCAGGGACTGAAAGAAGTTGTGTGTCTTGGAGACTGAAAAGGGGGAGGGTGAGAAAGGCTAGAGGGGCGGGTTAGGTGCACACTCCAAAGGGTCTGTGAAAGGAAGTGATGACTTGGTCAAATGCTGGGCATCCGAGAAGGACAGGCTTGGTGGGTAGAAATCAAAAGTGGAGCCATTTTCCATCTTGGGTGCCTCCAGATGGGGGACTGGCAGGGGCCTGAGCCGCAGTCCCCTGGTTTCAGCCAGATGAGCCCTGGGCTGTGGCCAGGGCCAAGAGGTTGGCCTGGCAGTGTGGACAGGGAAGAGGAGGGACAGGGACAGGCCAGTGCTCTAGGCACCCTGGGACAGAGTAAGGAAGAGTGGAGAAGAGGGAGACAGAGAAACTGGTGAGGTAGGAGGGCCAGAAAGGGGCAGTGTCATGGAAGTTTCCAGAAAGAGGGGCAGTTGCTGAGGCATGGTAGCTGGGGTCAGAAGAGAGGACCTAGAGAAGTTGGAGGGGGACCCACTCAAGAAAGGCCTGCCGTGTGCCCAGAGGCTGGGGACTTTTCTCATGCCAGAAAGTTCCAGATTATTCGGAAAGAGAAAGTAGAGAGCCCAGGGCCCATCACATTCCCTTTTCCCAGTCAACTTTCTCAGCTCCCATGTTGGAATCCCCCTGCCAACCCCCCCACCCCCGTTGTAGCCAGCAGTCCACTGCATCTGTTGCTCTTGAGTTCCAGAATATCTACCATTTGTCCTGCATGCATGTCAGATGATGGGAGGTAACCGCACCCAGGCAGAGGGCTCCGACCGTTCTCTTCCAAAAGACCAATGTTTGTCATGCAGTGCCCCCTGCCATGGATGTGGGCATGACTGGCAGCGCCAGCTGGCTGCTCATGGTCTCCTTCCTTCTTCCTTCCTCCCCCTCTCCTCCCTTCCCTCCCCCATCCCCCTCCAGATTCGGGTGGTGAAAGCGTTCCGTAGCTCCCTCTACGAAGGCCTGGAGAAACCAGAATCCAAGACCTCCATCCATAACTTCATGGCGACGCCCGAGTTTCTGATCAATGACTACACCCACAACATCCCGCTGATTGACGACACGGACGTGGATGAGAACGAGGAACGCCTGCGAGCCCCACCGCCGCCCTCCCCCAACCAGAATAACAATGCCATAGACAGCGGCGTCTACCTGACCACGCACGGCACCAAGTCAGCTACCTCTTCACTGTTTTCTTCCAGACCCGGGAGCCCGCTCCACAGCGTGGAGACGTCCCTCTAAGCAGGACTGCTCTGGGCACACGCACCATGCACACACGCACACTTGGACGGGCGGGGTCACGGGCAGTGAGGACTGTTGAAGATGCCTGACCACCCTTGCCCGAAGCCAATCCATTCTAGGAGGGGGAGGAGGACAAAGGAGCGATCAGAGAGTGAGAAGAGTTGTGTGTCACACCCCCCTTTTTCTATGGAAGCTTTTTTAAATGAACACTGTCATTCCACCAGATGTTCACTGTTCGGGGCGTGCGGTGGGACAGAGGTCTCCTTGTCATTTTTTGGGGGGAGCACTCACTGCAGAGCAATTGGATCAACAGTTTCAACAGGGGAGCGCCACTCTGCAGGAAGGATGCTCTCACCCAGGTGGCCCACCAGCCTAGCACCCCCTCCCCAGGATGGGTGCAGTTGGTCTGTGTGTGCGTGTGTGCCTAGCCCCGTGTGCACGTATATACATGTGCGTGCACACAGAGGACCAGATGCATATCTCAAGAATAAGGAACTACTTATTGGCATGATATTTCCATTCCTCTTATCCAGTATTTTCATTTTGAAATTTCATTATTTATTGTGCCAGGGTCATTTTTTTTTTTTTTCAGGGAACTAGACTGCAAGAATATCCTTTTGGTTGCTTGGGGCCCACTTCACTGCTCCTCCCCCGAAAGTCCCCTCCATCCCTCATCCTCCCAGCACAGTTCCTGGGAGCAGGAAGGTCAAGGAAGGCAGGTGCAAATCAGAACACTGGGAACATTTGCACTTTGAGACCCCTGCCTATAGAGGAAAAAAAAAGTCAAAATTGTTCTTTCAAAGGAAAATACCAAAGTATTATTGAGAATGATCCCCTCCAGTAGGTAGAAGGGGGAGTTTTGCTTTTGGTTTCCTTTGGCTCCAACTCCGATTCTCTAAGTCCTGAATTCTGCCCAGTGGGTGGGTTTTCTTTGTCTGCATCTCCAACTTCAAGAGCACGAAGCCCGGCCCTGGACATGCCTGACCTCATGGGGACAATCCAGGAGAGCCAGGTCTGCAGGTGCCGCTGATGCAGAATGCAGAGTCAGAAAGAAAGCAGAGAGGGACCAAACCCAGGAGGAGCTGACTTGGCCACAGCGCAGACCTCAGCCCCCATTGGCACCTCCAGCTGGACTCCCACTCTGGTTTGGAGAATGCCAAGAAGTCTCTGAGCTGCCTCTAAAGAGACTTGGATCAGTTCTCAGTCACCCCTCGCCAAAGCACTCTCCTGACCCTGGTCTTCTCACTCAAAGATAACTATGACGCATGAGAGCATGGATTTGGGTCTGCAGCCACCTACAGTGACCTTGGGGATGCCAAGCCCCTGGGGGTGATGGTACCTCGTCTCTGTGGCTGTAATTGAGAAGGTGGGAAGCTGAGGAGGTCAGCTCTGCCATGTGGTTGGCTGAGCTCAAGTGGAGGGCTGGGCCTGGGTTCCCCAGACAGTTCCCTTGGGGGCCTCTCCTGGCAGTGTGGGCACCCAGCATGCCCTCCGTTTTCCTCGAATTTATGATATCCCAGGAGGGAAATGCAGAAAAAAGCAGTGGTTCTTTTACCTTCAGAATTCTTTTTCTGTCTCCCATTTTGCACAGAAGAGGTTGGGGTCCAACCACAGCCTGTGGCTGGGGCCTGGGAGCTGAGCCGCTGGGGGACAGCTGGGAGCTGAGGGGCGGAGAGGCATTAGCTAGACCACTGGCAAGGCTGGTTCGCCCATCCCGGGCCCATCCCACAGCCCCTCGCCAGGGCTGGTCTGACCTCGACCTGTGTCTGTGCACGTCTGGATGGGTGGTGTCCCAAGCGCGCCCAAGTCCCCACTGTTAACATAACACCATGTCACCCCTGAGCAGGAGTAGTCATATCTTGGGCCAAGGAATTTCGGTTAGAAAGGCAAATCCCACTTACAATGCCAGCTACAGATAACTTAAAGCCATCCCTTTTTTCCAAAGGGCACATTGAGAATGTTACCCATTTGTAAATTGTTCTCCAATGTCCTTGTTTAAACAACAACAAACAGGGCAACTCAATTTGTCGCAGGTCTGTGTGTTCTTAAACAAGAATTCAAATTGTAAATGTTGAAATGGAAGAAGATGCACACGGAACACTATGCTCACGGGCTTCTTTTCATCCTCTGTTGTAGACACACTGGTAGGACACATGGTTGACATATAGCGCAAGCCTCACTGCTGCTATCCAGTCGCCTCCTGTGCTTGGCGACCGTTTAGTCCCCGGGTGCCTTTCCACGGGGTGTGGGGTGCAGACCGCTGCTCTCGTTTCTGTGCGTCTTCAGACCAGGGGGCCCTGTCTCACTGGGAAGGCCCTCTCTCTAAAGCATTATCTTATACGGAATGGCTTGGTCAACTGTGTTCAGTTATTAAATCTGTTTTACATTTTTATCTGCCTGTTAAAAAAGATGAACAAAAATAACTTAATGAAGAAGACCACAGATGCATCATAATTTAAAGTCTGTAGTTGAATTTCCTAATTTTAAGACTAGACCAAAATTTCTGTATATTAAAAAAAAAAAAATGCAACGCTCCTACAATCTCACTCTGGGTAATGTGTGTGATTTATTATTTGGTGAATTCTCCTCTGAAGCTAGAGAGGTGGTGTTCTCCCCTTCATCAAGCTGGGGTGAGCCCCAGGAACAGCGGGGTTCCTGGGGGTGCAGCCACCTTGCTGATCCTAATGGAAGAAGGAGAGTGCTCAGCTCACCTGCTCTGTGTGGTCAGGCTTGAATGGTCTTGACCTGGAAGGGCCTCACCTGAATGTCCAGACTAGCATCCTCAGAGGTGGGTGGGGTGGGGAACACCACCCAAATGACAGAACCCTGGCACACATGCAGATGGTGTCTTTTTATTTTCACTGCTGCAAAGTACAGATAACATCACATTTAGCATCTTGACCATTTTTAAGTGTCCAGGTTGGCAGCATTAAGTATGTTCACGTGGTGTGTGGCCATCCCCAGAACTGCCCATCTTCCCCAATGGAAACTCTGCCCCATTAGACACCAACATCTCCTCCCCCAGCCCGTGCCCCCCATCCTACTCTCTGTCTAGGGTCTGACGACTCTAGACACCTCATACCAGTGGAGTCATATGGGGTCTGTCCTTGTGTCTGGCTTCTCTCACTGACCATCATGCCTTATCGGTCCAGCCGTGTTGTAGTGGCTGTCTTTTTAAGGCTGAAACACTCCATTGTGGGGCTGGGCCATGTTCTCTTCATCCAGGCATGCATCGATGGATGCGGGTTCCTTCTACCTTTTGACTTCTGTGAACTGCGCACCTGTGAACACGGGCGTACGTATATGTGTTTGGGCCTGTGTCTTCACTGCTTTTCAGTAGATACCTGGAAGTGGAATTGCTGGATCCTATGGTAATCTTTTTTTTTAAATTTATTTATTTATTTTAATTGGAGGCTAATTACTTTACAATACTGTAGTGGGTTTTGCCATACATTGACATGAATCAGCCATGGGTGTACATGTATCCCCCATCCTAAACCCTCCTCCCACCTCCCTCCCCATCCCATCTCTCAGGGTCATCCCAGTGCACCAGCCCTGAGCACCCTGTCTCATGCATCAAGCCTGGACTGGCAACCTATTTCACATATGGTAATATACATGTTTCAATGCTATTCTCTCAAATCATCCCATCCTCACCTTCTCCCACAGAGTCCAAAAGTCTGTTCTTTACATCTGTGTCTCTTTTGCTGTCTCACATATAGGGTCATCATTACCATCTTTCTAAATTCCATATATATATGTGTTAATATACTGTATTGGTGTTTTTCTTTCTGACTTACTTAATTCACTCTGTATAATAGGCTCCAGTTTCATCCACTTCATTAGAACTGATTCAAATGCATTCTTTTTAATGGCTGAGTAATACTCTTGTGTATATGTACCACAACTTTCTTATCTATGCATCTGCCAATGGACATCTAGGTTGCTTCCATGTCCTAGCTATTGTAAATAATGCTACAATGAACATTGGGGTACACGTGTCTCTTTCAATTCTGGTTTCCTTGGTGTGTATGCCCAGCAGTGGGATTGCTGGGTGGTATGGCAGTTCTATTTCCAGTTTTTTAAGGAATCTCACACTGTTCTCCACCTATGGTAATCTTGTATTTACTTTTTGAAGGAACAGCCAGACCATTTTCCATGGCACCCTTTTCCATTCCCCCCAGCAGTGTACAAGGGTTGCCATCACAGATTTCCTCTTTAAACCAAAGCCATGGAAAGAAAGCCCGTTATTGCCCTCATTCACTGGCTCCGAGGGTCACTGCACCATTCATGCCTTCACACATCAGGTGTCTTTGAACATCTGTGCTGGGGCCATCTGTGCAAACAATTTGTCCTGGGGACAGCCAAGCTGCATGGCCCAGCCCCTCTGCCCCACCAGCAGAGCCACGAGGGTAACCCTGGCTCATGATTTGCAAATGACTCCTGTGGAAACAGGGCCCAAAGTCCCTGCATCCTGTTTCCTCGTATTTCTATTCCTCCACCGTGCACATCACCCTGGTAGACTTGGCAGTGCCAGAGGGAGCATTTTCCAGGGAAACTGCCAAGAAACAAGTAAAATGGCTCCTAAGCTCCCTCCCAACCACCTGAGGCCATACTTTCAGAAAAGGTCAAAGGCAAATGGCAGCAAACAGCAGAGAAACGAATAGCAAGAAGTTCTGGCTTCAATGATACATGAGGTCCTCTCAAATAAGAAGGTGAAGTCAGTGGGGGTTGGGCCAAACACCATATCAAGATAGCTGTGCCTTCTGGGGAGATATTACTCATCTATATCTGATTTCTGTTTTCCGTGGACTTCCATGAGCAAATAGGACTCAGGTTGCCAAGGGGAAAAAAAAAAACAACTGGTCATTCACCAATGCCCTGAGGCAGGGAAAATACTACAACACCCATCCCTTCACAAAGCTGGGAGCCATTTTTATCAGCAGGCAGCCTGGGAGCACAGGTGGTGCCATGAACTCAGGGGACCTAAGCTGCAGGCCTTTCTTCTCTCCTGGTTCTGGAGGCCAGAAGGCATATTCTAGTTTTCCCATTTCTGGCATCACTGGCAGTCCTTGGCTTATAGACAAATAAGTCTAGTTTCTGCCTGCATCATCATGGGGCCTTGTCCCTTTGAGCTTGTGTCTCCACCTGGAATGCGTCTGTCTCTCTCTCTTCTTATAAAGGACACCAGGCATATTGCACGAGGGCCACCCTACTCCTGTAAGATTGCATCTTACCTTGATGACACTACAAAGGCTCTATTTGCAAATAAGGTCCCATCTCCACAGGTTCTGGGGCTTAGGACGTGACCATGTCTTTGGGGGACAACAGACTCTCCATCCCAGCTACAAAAGAAGAGATGGAGAGATGGACTGAGCCCCTCCGAGGACCTGGCTTGCCCTCTCCTTTCTCTGGCTTGACAGGCCAAGGAAGTATTTATCGCTTTAATTAAGATGCGCTCTGGACTAAAAAGTTCCCGGAGGCCTGGGGTTCTAGAAAATCTTCATCTCTCATTATTGACCTTTTTGAACCTAAAATAAAAAAGGCAGAAGATCGTATCTCTTTAATCCCTATTATCTTTTACAAAGCCTCAGTAATAGGAAGCCAAAGCAAATAAAAGAAAACCACTCTGAACCAGATTTTAATTCATATTGTGTGACCAAACTGTCCTTACAAAGCAGAGCTGGCCATGTCACATATTCCCCAAAAGTGTCACATATGTCCCAATACCATTCCTTACCTCTGTTCCAATGACAACACACACAGACAACCCCTCAGTGATCTCCTAAGTCCCCAGGGCAGTGTGACAGATAACACACGTGGGTTGAGGGAGTTAAAATAGCTATCACACTCTGAAATGTTTTGGTCTAACCTGCTTGATTTACACAGTGGGAAACTGAGTCCCATTGAGACAAAGGAACTTGCCTGATACCTGATAATCGTTGAGAGGAAACTTAGGGCCACAAAACCTCCAGAGAGGCTGCTGTTAGCCCCGCAGCCCAGAGCTCACCCAGTTCAGCTCTGTGGCTCTCAGCTGGGGTGGGGACACCAAGGACAGAGCTAGTCAATGCAGGCCAGGCAAGTCCCAGGGTGGGGGGCTACACCCAGCCTGTGGGGAGAAAGGGGGTGATGGAAGCAAGGTGGTTTTTAGAAAGCACAAAGTGGAAAGGACTGGCAAGAAAGCCAAAGCCGCCTTCAGAGCCCAGCCAGGCCCTCACCCTCCACCATCCACACTCAGAGCCCAGCCAGGCCCTCACCCTCCACCATCCACACTCAGAGCCCAGGCCCAGAGCTTGGGCACCAATTCTGTCCTCAAAGGGAAGAACAAAGTGGAAAAGGGGACCTTGGCTCATATCCTTCACCTTGAAGCCAAATAACACAGTCACTTCATAACTCAAGGGAGCCCTACTGCCTGACTTAGCACCCAGGTATGACTCCTCCTTATGCCCCTGACCGAGTGGACCCCAAGTATGCCAACCAGCTCCCACACCTGTGGGTGCCAGAGGGCATGGTGGCCAGTGTCCAGAGCCCACGTTCCCTGGGTGACAAGCTCGGAAATGCAGTGAAGTGCCTGGGACAGTCCCCCAGGCCCCACACTATCATGGTGAAGGACAGTCCCACCAGCACGCGTGGAGCCTGGATCCTTTCTCCCAGGAAGAAGGACATTTGGGCTGGAGATTAACTAGACTCTGCATCTAGTCTCACTATCTCGGCACTTTAAAAAAAATCTGTAACTTTCTAGATACATTTTGGTCAGATCTAGATTTCTTGATCTCAAATGATAGTCCTTAACCTAAGTTCATTCACCAAGCAGAATTACTGCCAAGCCCTCCAAGTATCCCAGCAGAGGAAGAAGGTCACGTGGGCTCCTCTAGGGGGTGCCATTGTGACATGTGCACAAGTTGTGTCATCCTGCCCTTCCAGAAGTGGTGGAGGGTCTGCCCTTGGCACCTCAGGTTGTAGGAAGGGCAATTCTACCTGGAGAGCCTCTGAGGAGAAATCGAGTCTGGATGGTACCCACAGACCACTAGGGCAGCACGAGCTACAGAGCAAACACTGGGCATCTCAGTTGATTTCTATCATCTTTTATTACACAAAATAAAATTCCATCTATGTTGAACATTCATTCATACTTTCTATAAATTTGGCTTTTAAAAAATCCCCAGGGGTGCAGTCCCATAGCTTCTTAGATTTTCCTGCTGATAACATCACTCTTCAACGGCAGTCAGGTCCTCTCAAAGCACAAATGTTGATGCGGCGACTGGCCTTGAGCCGCCCCACACGGTACACTCTCAGCCTGCCCGCTGAAGGCGTGACTCTCGTCATTGTCCCGACCACGGCTGCTGGGGACAGTCATCGCCTTCACCAGCCCTCCCAGCTGGTCCTCTGGGGGCTGGCCTTCACGGCCCTTTGGCAGTGCTGTCCCCAGGCTGCCAAGCGTCCCGGGCTTCTCTTTGGGGAGGCCTGGACCAGGGCTTTAGGGGATCTCTGTGTCCATGGTATAAATCTGAATGAGATCAGACACAATGTTATCAATGGTTGGCTTGGTAAGGTCTTCACTAAACACCTAAAAAGGAGGAGAAGGAAAACAGGCTCTGGTTAGACTCCCTCTGGGTTAAACAAGGTACCTGCCACTAAGCACAGAACCACAGTACACAGGAGTGGAGATGGCATGGGGACTCTGCTATTGGAGACCATTCCAGACAGAAGAGGCTTTCGTGATCATCCAGCTCACACAGAAGAGGAGACTTGTCCTGGGTACATGGGGAGCTGGTGACAGAGCTGGGCCCAGATCACAGGCTCCTACCCATAGGCTCTCAGCTCCATGGTTTCTGGGGGGTCCATTTCCAGAAGTAGACTGGACACACCCCACCCTAGGCCAGCCCGCGAGGAACACATGGACCTGCTCTCTAGCCTGGACCAGACCACCTTTTTTTGTTTTCTTCTTGGTGGCAACACTTAGCTTGAGGGATCTTAATTCCCGACTAGGGACTGAATCCAGGTCCCAGCAGTGAGAGTGCAAGAGTCCTAACCACTGGACCACCAGGAAATTGCTCAGACTGCCCCTTGACTGTGCCACAGAGCTTATAAAATTGCAAGGTGAGTCCCCAGGGGCCCAAATGAAAGGGGTAACCCTGCCTGTTTCCAAGTAAGATCTGGCCCTGGCCCTGCTCCTGGGAAGGGACTGCTAAGCCCTGCCTGATGAGAGGGGGACCTGGGAGCTTGGACCTACTCTCTCCTGGGCCATACCTCCATTCCTCTTATCTTGGCTAATTTCAACCTGCATCCTTCCCCAGGAACTAACCCTGACACCCATAACCATGAGTATAATGGCTTTTCTGAACTCTGGGAATCCTCCCAGTGACACATGGAGCTTAAGGGTGCTTCTGGGGACCCCTGATGACACCAGAAGTAAAAGGCAAAACAAGGAGTCCCTGGTTGGATGCTGTGGCCCCCAGGCCTGGGGGTTGCTGCCTGGGCTCCAGGTCTGGGGCTGACCCGGGGCAAAAGCTGGACCTGAGTCCCCCCTGCTGCATGGACACCCAAGGAAGCTTGAACCCATCATGGGCTGTCATCTCAGGTGGGAGACAGTGACCTGGAAAAAACCCCGCCCTCCCCATCCAGCTCAGGAAGATCCAGCCATTCCCCTCCCACCCCCCCTACTCCCGCACTCTGGGTGGAAAATGAATATCTCAGAAACACGGGCTTGCTTGTCAGGATCCACTACCTGAATGCTTCTGGAGACCCCAAGCCAAGAAATGACCATTAAAAAGTAGCCCAGGGCCAAAATCTGGAAGCAACCCAAGAGTCCATCCACAGAGGATGGACTAACATGATGCAGACCAGCTATACCATGGAACGGCACTCAGCCTTAAAAAGGATGGAAATTCTGAGTCCTGCTACAACTCACTACTGCTTTAGAGCTGGAGCGTCATCCACCAAGAGGACCAACGCAGTTGGATGCCAAGGGCTGCCCCACTGCCACCACCACACCCAAGGGCAGACAGGCTTCGGGGGGATGTCAAGCCTCTCGAGCAGCGTGGGAAGCCCACCCAGAGCAGACAAGTGGCATCACAGAGGTGGCAGCTGGGAGCACGTGAGCAGGTGTCTCTCATCAGCAGGTAGCCTTCACATGCCCAGAGGGGGCCCAAGAGCTCCAGTGCACGGAGCCCAGAGCCACCCAGAGAGAGCAAAGAACAAGGGAAGTGCGGCTATGCTGCCCAGAGAAGTAGGCTCATCCAGGGGAAGTGTGTCACCCAGAAAAGAGGCCCACTACCTGATTCAACAGAGGGGGGACGCAGGGGGTCACACGATCTGGAAGTCCCCAAGAAGTCCAGCACAGAGCAATGCTTTTGTCCACACAGCCACCCTTCCCGCTTCCCCCTCCAAGCTGCCATCAGGCTACATCCAGCCTGAGGTTGGGGCCACAGATGCCTTTGTTCGACAACACTTGCACACCTACTACCCGCCAGGCCCAGGCACTGGGCTTGGGGCCGCTGATGAAGCAGACAAGATCCCTGGCTTCAGGAGAGGGGGAAGGACAGACAGGCAGGAAAGGACAATGAAGCACAGAGAGAAGCTGCTATCTCTGAAGAAGGGCAGCCTGGCGGAGGCGGGGGGCGGGGGGTGCTCAGGAAGGGGGAGGCAGCCACTGTAGGTTTGCAGGGGAGGGGTAGTGCACAAAGAGGGGGAGTCTTCCAGCAATTCAAAGTCTGCTCACATGGAATCTCATTCCAGGACGAGGAGGGACAATGAGCTTCGTTTCATGAAGAAAGGAACAGCAGATTTCAAGCATGGGAAAGGAAAAACAAAGAATGATCTCAAAATCCCATTTTAAGCAATGGTGGGACTACTGAGGGAAACCTGCTAGGACTGCATGCAGCCTTTCTGGCAGACACAGCTGACCCAGCTCTCAATAAACTGCTGCCTGGGTCCAGCTGGTCTTGAGGAGGAGGGCTGTCATCTATCTCCTCTATTTATCCATTCATCCACCCACCCATCCATCATCCGTCGACATTCCCGTTGTAACATCTATCCATCCGGCCATCCACTCATCACTGATCCATCTCTGTATCTATCGCCTATCTACCTACCTACCAGCCTAGGTAGTAAAACCTACCTACCAGCCTAGGTAGTAAAACCTACTGTCGTTTTAGGGCACCCCTGATACTTTGAATGTGATGCCAGACTTAGTGATGTCTCATCTACAGCAAGCTCTCACTCAATGCAATAAAAGTGCTTGCTTGAGCTCAGTAGTTCTCAACCAGGGGTGATCCCCTCCCCACCCCAAGACACTTGGCAATGTCTGGACACCGCTTGTGTTGTCTCAGCATCCAGTGGGTGGAGGCTAGTGATGCCACCCTGCACCCAACAATGCCCAGTGTGAACCCCTCAA
This sequence comes from Bos indicus x Bos taurus, assembly GCF_003369695.1. NCBI lineage: Eukaryota > Metazoa > Chordata > Mammalia > Artiodactyla > Bovidae > Bos > Bos indicus x Bos taurus. The sequence continues at coordinate 108,478,530 of NC_040105.1, read as the reverse complement.
ACATCCACAATATCAAGGGGGAAGAGCCCAGCTTTGGCTATGGCAACAGGATATTTTCAAGCTTCAGGGTTCCCCAGTAGCCTGTATCTTTCTTTGTAGGTAATTACTACAAAGACATTTGACACCTGGTGTGGGGACTGCTGAAGGTCCTCAGGGAGGGAAAAGGCGGGGGCGGGGGGGGGGGGGGGACACACGCCAATGCAGTCACCTCACCTGCCACCATGGCTTCTCAGCCTCGGCCTCAGCAGGCACTTCGACCCCATAGGCTTGTAGGGCCAGGTGGATTACTGCCACGGCTATGTGCTGAGCCCGGAAGCGGAGGCACAGCCCCCCGTGGTAGCTGTCCTGTAGCAAGGCCCAGGCGGTGATGGAGACTGGGGTCCGCTGCCAGCTGTAACGGTTCAGCCAGTTCTTGAGCGAGACCAGGTAGTGGAGCAGGTACTGTAAAGACACGCCAGTCAGCTGCCCCCCACCATCACCTGCTTCCTTAACTGGGAGTCTGCAGGCCCTCCCCCTGCTGGCCTCTCTCTCCTAAATTGCCACGGTGTGTATACATCACAGATCAGATGTCGTCTCCCTGCCACCAGGTCCACCTCCACCAACCCTCGCCCCAGGTCCCCACGGGTTCGCCCTCTCTTGTCCTCTGAACCCAGCTCCTGAAACCTGCCTGGGCCTTTCTATCAACATGGCCCTGCTCTGGACACCATCAGCAATTATTCTGCTCCTCCCCTTGGCCCAGCCCAAACATAAAGCTTCAGAAACAGCAGCCTGATCTGCAGAACAGACCACAGCCCCCACGGGCCAGCCAGAGACAGGACATCAGGGGAGCTCAAGTCTCTGAACATCCTCCAGCTTGACTGTCAGCTCCTATTCTGCTTGAACACATGCTCTCCTTGAGCCCACGGGGAGGGGAGCCCTGCACTGTGCACTGACACAAACCACGACTGCTGAGCATCTCCACCATGGGTTCTGGGATTAGGGAGGTGGTGCGTGGAAGACATGGTAACAGGGGCAATAGGAAGGCCTCCATGGTGACCAAGTTGTTGTTTCATATGTTAACCAAGGCAGTGGCCACCAGTACATGTGACAAGCAAGCAACACCCGGAACTTGGGCAGGGGTGCTGTATCAGTGCCCACACCCTGACTGTTATCTTGTATTTATTCGAGTTTTGCAAAATGCCATTTGGGGAGGCTGGGCTATTTCCTCTGACTCCTTCTAAATCTACAACTCACTTGACAAAAATTCCAATGGGAAACAGACAAAATCACAGTGCAGAGGCCCACATCACAGTGCATCCCCCTTCTCTCTGCAGTCCACCCACAAATTACCCACATGAGGCCTCAGGCCCTCAAAGGAGTCTGCTGCAGGGCTACTTTCTGTGATAGCTCTGCTGTTGGGAGGAATGTGTTCCTAGCAGTGAAGTCAGTGACATGGCTTTTCTCAGGGTTTTTCTGCACAGATGAGCTGCGTGTGAGCTGTGAGGCGGAGTAGCAACTCCCAGGAACAGACACTCCAGCAGGTCATGAAACCAGCCTTGCCTCCGCTTTTGTGGGTCAGTGAACACACAACTTATATGGGTCTGGGGACAGACACAGGCTTCAGAGGGCACATGGATCCCAGCTTTCAGCCACAGCCGAGTGGGCAGAAAGGCAGAAGCTGAAATCAGAGCTGCCTGAGAACCCTGGGAGTGGGGATGAGACAGGCCACCCGAGCGTCACTGTGCCTCCTCGGGGCCCCATGTGGCTCCAGGCTCAGGTGACTGCACTTTCCGGATAAAGAGCAAAGACTTTCATGCCGCTGGGAACCATAAGTGACTGCTGCCCTTCTACCAACCCCCGCCACACGTACCTTGTGTGGGTGCTGGAAGGAGACCTGGAAACGCAGGACCCGCAGCACGAGCAGTTCGCACTGTACGATGCTGTCCCGGATCTCCCAGAAGCGCGAGTCCAGCTCCAAGGGGTCACTGCCCGGGTGGAAGTACCTGAACAGAGAAACAACATGGCTGGCAATAGAAGGGGGTGCCCCCAGGAGCCCCATCATGGGGCATCCAGATACACACACCAGAGCTCTTCTGCCATCGACGAGCATAGGGTCCACCTACATGTCTGCATAGGGGATAAAAACAGGAACCAGGGAGGAAAGAAGCTGCCTCCAGTGTCAGCCCCAGTGGCTGTGCCATGGCACTCAGCAAGACATGGGCTCTTTGCACCGGGGGTGGCAATGCCCATGGCACTCAGTCTGGGCTCAGGGAAGGTACTTAAACACAGGGATGATACACACTCAGAAACATAAAAGTATTTCAGCTATTTCCCAGATTGTCTTTCTTTCATTCCAGATCTTTCTGTCCTTGTGTACACCTTATTTGTCTACAAGACTCCCACCTACGCAAGATCACTAAGATGTACGGGAACAGGATTTACACTCGAGTGATCAGAACTCTCAGCCACTGAGTCATCATTCCCAGCTCCCCTCTCGTCTTCTGAGCTCCCCACAGAACCCACCTGGGTGCCCACATCCAATTAGTGAGCCCTACAACTTCCCCTCGTGCCCACCCGGCCTCCCTACTGGGCCCTGGCAATTACAAGTGGACTCCAGCTGCCCCCCCTGCAGTGCTCTCTCTGTTTTTTTCTCCTAGTCATTCTCAGTACATCGTGAACCTGTCATGTTTATGGGGTGGGGAGTGCTTTTCCATTAACTGTTTATTAAAAGAGAAGCAGCACAAAATAGCTTTCTTCCTTAACGATTACAGAGTTCCTAGAAGGGCTATGATGCACTGCTAGTCAGTAACTTTCCAGAAACTGCTTTCTCCCAGACCCACTGGGCCTTGGCGCAGCCCATCCAGCTGGCTGGACCCCCACGTTCTTCCCTAACAGGAACATGGCTACTCAGGCCCAGGGCTGTGAGAGACACTCTTGGGCGACTCTGACCATCTAAATAGGACAACGGCCCCAGAACCCAATTGCTTTGATCTGTCCTGTCCAAGACACCTTGAGAATCTTCTTTGGTGCCCCTCTGCAAGCTTCCTCTGCTCTAGCCTGTGACAGCCTCTTTCCACCCCTCTCTGTACACCATCAGGCCTCTGAGGTTTCCCCCAAATCTGGCCCCAGTTGCTGCTGCACAGGTTCCCCTAGACTTCTGACACTGCACTGACTTCTGCCTCTGCTGCTGGAGCTCCTGGCCCCAGTTCAAGGCCACCCAGGTGCCTCCTTCTGAATTTGACTGCTGGCACCTGGGAGACACTGGAAGCCGCTACCTGTTGGAAACATTGATGATGTCACGCGTGCGCAGATGTTGTTCCTCCACTTTGCCGGCCAAGTAAAGGGAAGACATGGCCACCAAGTAGGGATCGTAGGCATCCAGGTTGATCTCGCAGAAGAATTTATGGTAAATGGTACAGGCGGTGGCGATGGGGATGGACCGCATCCCTAGCTTGACACCTACCAAGAGAAAACACGCAGGGGAGAGCTTCATCCAGAGCTCACCCCCTGTGAAGTGTGAGGTGTGCCACTGAGTTGGGCACTGAGGGTACACACGCCTGCTCAGACACCACCGAGAGCCCAGGGCCCAGCTGACAGGGGATGCCGATCCTTCCACGGGGTCCTTGACCTGAGGAATTTAGAGGCAGGCTTGTCAGACTCTGACAGGCTAATGAGCCCCTGGAGGTCACACTCAAGTGCAGCCTTCCCTTCATAGCTCTGCAGGTTCCTCATGTCTCCCAAGCCCCCAAGGTTTCAAACTTCTCCCCGATCTGTTCCTGGCATATCCCTTTCTGCACATCTTGAAAGCATCAGCTGTGTGTCTGTTTCCATGTGAGGAAGCATTTAACTAGAGGTCACTCCCACCTCTGCAGCTCGTAACCAAAACCCTGCCAAGGTGACAAGAGGAAAAAAGGTCTCTGAGTGCCACACAGATGCCACAGATTCTGATGCACTAGGGTACTAGTCCACAGGGTCAGAAAAGGTAAGCAAAGGAAGCAGGGTGACTGCTAAAGGCAACCACAGGCCGAGCAGGAGAAAAGCAACATCAATGGCCACAGCCAGGCTTGAGGAAAGAAGAGCAAGATACTGAAAAGGGAACAGAAAGAACTCAAAAACTGGAGCATGATAGTTTGATTTAGGCCTTAAAAGCCCTAAATCCCTCAGAAAGCTACTAATGAAATCACTGCACTGGGTCACAGAACTAAAACAAATTCACAATGACCAGGGGAAGGTTAACTTGACACCCCACAGACTGAGGGAAGGTGGAGAATCACCAATGATCATTAAAATTGTGTTCAACATCCTCTACCTAAAAAGATGTATTAGTTCCCTTGAGCTGCTGGAACAAATTACCATAAACAAATTGGCTAAAAACAACACGTTTTTTCTCTTACAGGGCCGGTTCCTTCTGGAGGTTCCAGGGGAGAATCCATTTCCTTGCCCTTTCCAGTTTCTAGAGGTGCCTGCAACCTTTGGCTCGTGGCCTCTTCCTCCAGCTTCAAAGCCAGCAGTGCAGCATCTTCTAACTGTGCTTCCATCATCACATGGCCTTTTCCTCTGCCGTCTACTTCTCCTGCCTCTATATCTAAGGATGGGTTTGATTATATCAGGTGCAGCAGATCATCTAAAACAGTTCCCTGACATCAAGATGCTTAATCCCACCTGCAAAATCTCTTTCGCTGCATGAGGTTAACGGTCCCAGGTTCTGGGGATTAGGATGGGGCAATCTGTGGACCAGTATTCAGCCTCACACAGAGAGAGCAAGGGCATGTGCAAAACATGAGAAGAAGGACATATGCAAACATTTTAGCATTAGCTTTCAGCATTTAGCACTTAGTAAAACCTAAGCATGTCAAGGTTTAAACTTGACTTTAGACAGTGAAGTTCTATGCAGACAGTTCCTACATGGGACCCATCATTCTCAGAGATGTCAGATGAGGTGGTATTGCTACATGTGAGCCTCCAAGGGTAGCATGTTTTCCTGGTTTACACAGACCTTCCAAGCATATATGTGGCATATATGAGGGGCCACTGCCATCCTTCTTTATGCACTTTTCAAAACGTTTTGAAAATTAAATTACACACCACTGGGATTAATGGTCCTAAACTATTTCTCCAGAGTCCACTTATGTTGACTTGAAAGTAGACTCACTCAAACCGCTCTTCCCCAGAGTGTACATAAAGTAACAAAGATTGGAAACTATGTAGCACTTTTGACAGAGAAACAATGTTTCTATGGAAATGTAACTGGCTTCCTCCCCTGTTGGGAATAGCGGCGCTCAACACGACAGTGGACGCCGAGTCAGGGTTGCTGCTGCTGCTGCTGCTAAGTCGCTTCAGTCGCGTCCGACTCTGTGCGACCCCATAGACGGCAGCCCACCAGGCTCCCCCCATCCCTGGGATTCTCCAGGCAAGAATACTGGAGTGGGTTGCCAGTTGGAAACACTTAAACCCCTCTTCCACAGGGTGTACACAAAGTAACCAAGATCGGAAACAGCCTAGCATTTTTGACAGAGAAACAATTTTTGCACGGAAATACAACTGGCTTCCTAGCCTCAGTCTTGGGAGCAGGGGTGCCCAACAAGACAGGGGACACCGTGTCAGGGTTCAGAACGGAGGGTGTGCCTTGGGTCCTCGCTGTGACGGGACCTGTCAGGAGCGCCACCAATGGCATGTTCCAGAAGGTTTCATGTGACCAAGTGCCCGCGTACCCTTATGCTGGGAGACAGGTGTGTCGGAAGGCACCTCCTAAGCTAGGGCCAGTCCCTTGCCACATCCTCCCTGGGGCCTAGGTGCCAGTCGTGAAACGGCCAAAAGCCCAGGAGGCAGGGCGTGGCGTCAAGGCTGAGGCCAGAACCCACAGGCCTAGCCTCCGCTAGGGCAGGGTAGGCCGGGTCTCTGCCTTCCATTCAGCCACGCCAGCTCCGCGTCTGGCAGGTCCCCCTCCTCCGGGAAGCGGGTCCCCTACTCCAGTAGCCCCTGCCCGCCTGCTCGCGGCTCCCGTGACAGGCTGGGGGCCGGCTGGACGCAAGGGCAGCACTGCGGCTCCGGCCACCACGTCCCGCCCTCTTCCTGGCGCGGTTACCTGCCTCCATGATGAACCTTGTCACTCGGAAGTGTACCCTCGATTCAGGTGCCAGCCGCCCCTCCGAGCCCCGGGTCTCAGCCCCTCCTCCGCAGGTCCCGGGGCCGCCGGCCTCCATGAGGCCCCGCCCCACAGACCCAGAGCCCCTCACCGGAAGGAGAGGCGCCCAGACGCGTGGCGCCTGGCTCCCGGGGTGTCTTCGCCGCGGGAGCCGAGGTGCCGCCCCGCCCTGCCTGGGTCGACCCTCCCCACCCCCCCGGGTGAGGGCGCTGAAGGCGAGCCCGGCCGACTGCGCAGGCGCCAGATCAAGCGCAAGCGCACAGGCCCACCCTGTCAGGCGTCTGTCAGGCGACTGTCGCGCTCCCCGCCCCTCAGCCTGGACTCCGGACGTCATCCCGCGCCGCCTCAGGAGGCGTAGGCCCCGCCCCCGGAGACTCACACTCCGCCCCTGGGAGCCCACCGGCGGCCTCGGGGAACCCGGGAGGCTATTCCTCCAATGCGCAGGGAGGTTACTACAGTCCTAGGGCCAGGGTGCAAAAACAACTGCCCTAACGCCTGAGCGACAAGTTCCTACGGTGTCGCTCCGGGCTGATGGCCCAGTGTGGGGCCGAGGCGGCGCTTACCAGAGCTCACAACAGTGTCTCCCACCTGGACAAGACGTGGGGTTCAATCTCAGTGTTCCTAAAACCCAAATCCGGCTTTGCCAGAGTTTCCCAGACCTACAGATGACCCCCGAAGGAAGCGCTGTGCACAAAATGAGGACAGTTAGTAGGGCTGTTTGTGTCAGGCTTTTCCAGGGGCCCAGCATCCCTGGGGGACCTGCTTGTGGCTCTCATTTCCAGCCTGGCAGCAAGGGAGGAGATTAAATGTTTGCTCAATGAGTGTTAATTGAATATCCAGTTCCTAGTGCAATCCCATACTTCGTGTCTTCCACAAGTAGGAAATTCTGCATCAGGCATTAGGGATGTACAACCCCAAAGGGACCCCCAAGCTACTGATAGACAGTGCACTCTGGTCATTCTGATACAGCCAGACAGTTCCTATCATTTGAGAGAGTTTGGAAGGTTGAGAGGAAAAAGCCACCTTAAGGCCAACCTTTATCTTCTTTAGCCCCTCCCTAGTCAGTTTTCCCGACCTGGTCCTCTCTACACCAGCTGGCTTGGTTTCCTGGCACTGCTATAATAAATGACCAGAAAAGTAGGTGACTTAAAACATTAGAACTTTAAATCAAGGTGTCAACAGGGCCATACTCCCTCCAGAGGCTCTGTAGCAGCATCCTTCCTTGTCTCCCAGCTTCCGGTGGCCCCAGATGTTCCTTGGCTTGTAGCCGCATCATTCCAGTGTCTGCCTCTGTTGTCACATGGCCTCTTCCCTTGTGTCTGTCTCTTTTTTCTGCCCTATTTGTCACTGCATTTATGGACTAATCCAGGATGGTAGCAACTTGCAGTCCTTAATCACATCTGCACATCAGCATAGATCCTTTTGCCAAATAAGACCACATGCACACGGTTCCAGGGATGAGAACACGGACACATCTCTGGTGGGAGTGGGGTGGCTACCATTGCCCATGACAGCAGCCACCAAAGTGAGTTTTTTGCAGGTCAAGACTAAGGGGACCCTGCCTGGCTTAACAGCCTCCAGGGCCCCTTCACCTCAGGAGAAAGCCCAAGACCTTGCCTGACCTTCTAGTCCTGGAGAAGTCACCCTGCTAACTGGTGACTCGTGGCAAAGGCCTTGGGCAGCTCCCTGAAGGTTATGGTCTCTCTGCCAAGTGAAGGAACTGCTCCCCACATTTTCTCCCTGGCTCCCTCTGTCCAAGGCAAGGGGCAGGCCCTCTGGGCTGATTACCTCTGAGTGTGCGTGTGTGTGCATGCTTGTGAAAGGGCTTGGGGCCCCCAGCCTCCTGGCCTGGTATAACAAATGACCAGAAATCTAGGTGATCAAGTCATGCCTTGATCACTCCGTCACTGCTGTCTGTCCCTGGGACTAGAGCAGTACCCCTGACCCTTCCCAGTTCCCCACATCTGTGTAGGACGCACATGCCCCCTCCCTGAAACGCATGCACACACAGACGCACGCACGAGTCAGACACTCCCTCCTTGTCCACTGGGGTGTGCACGTGCACACACCCAAACTGTATCACTCTTCCCTCTGGCCCGCAGCCCAGCGGCCTGCCTGTCACCTCCTTGCCCATTGGGCTTGCTGCTTAAACAGTGCCCCTAGGATTCCTCCTTCTCCCCTGGGCCTTTTGTGGTCTGAGGAGTCTAGGCTCAGCGAGTAATAGGTGCCTGCGAATGTGACTCAAGGGAATGACTCAATGAACACATTAATTTTGAAAGCGCTGGGTCACAGGGCACCCTCCTGGCAGGCCGCCTAGGTGCAGCGGTTGCTAAGTGAATCATTCACAAGCCACCAATTGGAGCCAGCCAACCTCGGGGTAGCATTTCTTCTCTCACAGCAAGCCACATCCGCTATCGAGGCACTCCCTGCCTTGTCCCCCCTCATTCTGCCCCCCGACCTCACCTGGGGATCACCTCCAGGCCCCGCAGAGAGAAGATGGTCAATAAAGGCAGGGTAGACATCATCTCAGAAGAGGACTCTGTGATATTTGCCAAGACTCCTTATCTACCCCTGACCATGCTCCGTGACCCCAAGGGAGCCGCAGCCTCCTCACAAGGGGGCTGTCCACTAATGAGCGAGTGAGGGTGTCACACTGAAGCTCAAAAGATGAGGCAGAGGAGGGCAGAGGCGTTTGGGGCACAGAGGAAAGCTGTGCCCGGGCGGGATGTCGGGAAAGCCCACATGCTCTTCAAAGTCAGGGCTCACCTCCAAAGTGCCTGCCCTGCACACCTGCTCCCCAGGGGCCTCCACCCAAGAACCAATCAGTGGAAGCCCTGCCACTTTTCCTTGGAAACTTCTCACTCCACTATCACACTATCACCGTTTCTTCCCTGCCTCCCCTGCCCCCTGCCTCGTTGACACCTTCTGGGCCAGTGAAGGCAGCTGCTCAGGCCTCCCTGTGGGTCCCTTTCCCTGCCCACCCCCCACTGCCTTCCACCCACCCACCCTTCTCAACACCGCATCCTTGAAGCTACTTGTGTCCCTGGATTCCACGCTGTGCCCTTGGTCCCCCACCCTGCCCCACTCCATCCTCTTGGTCCATTCAGGCTGCTGGAACAAAACCACCAGAGACATGGATTTCTTGCAGTTCTGGGAGGCTGGAAGTCCAGGATGCCAGCAGGGTTGGGTTCTAGGGAGGACCCCCCCTTCTGGGTTGCAAGCCAGCCAGCTTCTCACTCTGGCCTCACAGGAGAGACAAGGCAAGGGAGCTCCTGAGATGCTTTTGGAAGGGGACTAATTCCACAAGGGCTCTGCTACATCATTTCCCAAAAGTCCACCTCCGGGTACCACCATCACCTTGGGCCTTCTGACTTCACCAGATCAGTCTGGGAGAGGGCCTATTCGGACCATAGCCCTCGCCAAGGTCAAGGGTCACGTCTGAGCTGTCTCCCACCTGTGGCCACCCGTTGCAGTTGACTGCTTGGTACATGGTCTGGCTCTATACCTGGACGGCTTTGAAGATTTGTACTCTGTGTCCCCTCAGGCACCACCCCCCACATCTGGGAAAGCTTTGAAGCCTTGTGCTCCCTGTCCCCCCACGTCTGGGCAAGCTGATCAGGATATCCTCCCCCCAGCCCCAGCCAGAGCAAAGAATCTATCATGCACTTGAGCTGTTTTCCCAGCACCCTGGGGGGCCTCAGACTCAAGCCAGGGATTTTTTTTCATAACCTCTTAGTGGGTGTGGGGCCATCAATCTCCACATCCAAATCACATTCAGGGTGGGGGTGTCCGTCTCACTTGCACACAGTGACCACAACACACGCCCTCCTGCCCCAAATGCTTTCCCTTCGGGGATTCCTGGGTTCCGGGCCTGTTCTCTTGGCTTGTCTCCTCCCTCCCGGATCAGCTGAGTGCCCGGTGAGTCGGGCTCAGGCCTGGTGCTGGGACAAAGCAGACAGTGTCTGCCTTCGGTAGCCTTGCCCTGGCTCCAGACACAACAACGTTTGTAAAAACGAAGTCCGATCAGTGCCCTTCCCTCTCCAAGCCCCCACAAGAGCCATACCGGCTGCCAGAAGACAGCTCTATTTACCCGGCAAGTGTCCTCCCAGGCACAAACACTGATGAGATTACAGTTTTTGGTTTATCTACTGCCTTGGATTATTTCCTTTGGACTACATGAGTTTCAAGTGAAGACAAACTCAATACGGAGAACAGTGGAGTGAGCTCTGAGCACCTATGAGATCTCCTATGAGGCCAAGTTGGGCCTGAGGAGAAGGGCTGAGAGTCAGCATGAGGGTCAGAAGATGCAATTCAGCCACAGACGTGCACAAAAAGCTGCCACGGATCCAGAGACAGAAAGTGGATCAGTGGGGGTAAGGGACCAACAAGCCACAGGAGGGACTGGTAACTGGCACAGGGGTTCTTTGAAGGCGTGATGGAAATGTTCTGGAATTAGATTATGGTGATGAGTGCATAACTCAGTAAATATGTTAAAAAAAATAACATGTTGAACTGTGCAGCCTAGATGAGTGAATGTTATAGTATCTGACATATCTCCATAGCTGTTAATTTTTAAAGGTCCTGTGCTCTTCAGAGACAAGTGAACTGACAGCTACTGCTACTGCTGCTAAGTTGCTTCAGTCATAACCAACTCTGTGCGACCCCATAGATGGCAGCCCACCAGGTTCCTCTGGCCTTGGGATTCTCCAGGCAAAAATACTGGAGTGGGTTACCATTTTCTTCTTTGGTGAACTGACAGACCCACCCTCAAAGTCCTGAAATAGGGCAGATAATGGCACACGGTACTTTGCTCCCCCTTGGGGAGGGGAGTTGAGTGGCTTGTTGGAGATGGGGGAACACCCAGGCCTGACACTTCCACACATCCAGGATCCACCGACCTGAGTGGGGGCTTGACCCGAGTGCCTCTCACCAGTGACTTTAACCCACAGGCCGTGTGACAATAGAGGCAGGGCTTAAGAGTGATGTGGCCACAAGCCAAGGAATGCCTGCAACAACTGGAAGCTGGAAGAGATACAGAAGGGAGAGATGCGGAAGGGTCCTTCCCTAGAGCCTTCAGATGGGAGGGAATCCATTTCTGTTGATCCAGTTTGCAGTCCTGTGTTGCCACAGCCCAAGGAAACTCACACAAAGGGGTGTGGGAGGGAGTAATTAAGCCCCACCTTGCCATCTGCTACAGAGACAGCAGAGAAGATGGATGTGGCTTCTGATGGTTGCGTGGGCCCCTCACAAGTTCTGCCAGTGGAGGGAAGAAGGCCTGAGAAGGGCATAATCTTTACCCCAGAGCACTGGAAAACAAAAGAGATAGAAAGACTGCAGATGAAGCAGTCAGATCCAAGAAGGTCAGGCGGCTTCTCAAAGCCTCCCAGCATGTGGATGCCAGCCCAAATGGGTCAGGGCTGTTAGCTCCAGGAGCTTAGAAAGGGAACTTCTCAACAGTTTGGTCATCCTTGCCAGGTGCCACTCTCCTGTATGCCTCTCTAGCCCCAGCCATCTCAATCTTTCTACCAGACCCTGTCAATGTCAATGCCCTTCCTGTGTTTGCGATTGCCAAGGCTCAAGGACACACCTATTGCTGTCTCTGCCCTCTGCCGGGACAGGGCAGTAATGCATCCCAGATTTTCCTCATGTGCATGCCCACCATCACTTGACCAAGTCTGTCTCTAAAGGTCTAAATCCCCAGGGAGAATCTGATGGGATGAATCTTTGTTATGAACACATAGCCCTCTGAAACAGGAAGCCACCTTTTGTCAAATCAGCAGCAGGGCGGGGTGGTGGGGCTCAGTGTCTGTACACATTCCTAGGTAAGCTGTGTGGGAGGTCGGCAGTGACCAGCATGCCAACCCAGGAGCCCAAGGACACCCATTTGGCAGGGTCAGTCTCAGCGCATCTGAGCCCACGACCTCAGGTATTACACTTTGTGCACCACCCCCATACACCCAGAAAGGGACTCAGAGAAAAGGGCGTCATCACCCACCCTTTTCAGTGGTCAGCCAGAGATATTGTCTTTGCTATTTGTTCACTGAGCAAGGAAATAAAGCCCTCAACTCTCTTGGCAGGCAGTCAGTAGAGATGGTCTAAATTGCTAGATGAAGAAATAGGTGGGGAAAAAGCCAGTTGTCTGGTGATGCACAGGCAAGTATCCGAAGAGTTACAGTATTACGTTGAAGGCAGGCCATTGAAATAGTGACAAAGTGTATCTAGACTGGAAAGGGAAAAATAAAACTACCTCTATGCACAGATAACACAATCTTATATAAAAAAATCCTAAGGAACACACACACACACAAACTACCTAGAGCTAATAAATATTCTACATCTTGGATGGACTATTTATTAGCTCTAGGTAGATTTGTATACTGCTCTTGTATTTCTACACAATACCTATGAACAATCAAAAATGAAATTAAGAGTTCTGTTCATAAGAGCATCAATTGAATAAAATACCCAGCAATAAATATAACAGAAGGAGGGCAAAACTTGTACAACAACATACTACTGAAAGATATTAAAGAAGATCTAAGTAGAAAGACATCTTCTGTTCATATATTAAAAGATTTTAATTGTTTAAATAGTAATATTCTTCAAATTGGTCTACAAATTCAATGCAATCGCTATCTAAATTCCAGTTGGCTTTTTGGCAGAAATTGACAAGCCCATCTTAAAATTCACACCGAAATGCAAAGGACCCAGACTAGCCAACATAATCTTGAAAAAGAACAAAGTTGAAGGACTCACACTTCCTGATTTTAAAACTTACCACAAAGCTACAGGAATCAAGACTATGTAGTACTGACACAAAGGTGGAGATACAGATCCACAAAATAGAAACCCATACTGCTTTGGTTAGCTGATTGTCAACAAGGGTGACACATTCAATGAGGAAAGAATAGTGTCTTCAACAAATGGTGCTGGGACAACAGGATAGTAGCCACATGCAAAAGAATGAAGTTAGACCCCTTCCCCACACCATATAGAAAAATCAACTCAAAATGGATCGTAAATCTAAATGTATTGTAACAGCTGAAACTATAAAACTCTTTTATAAAAAATAGACATAAATATTTGGGGACTTGGATAAGTTCATGGTTTCCTAGATATGATACCAATAAATAACAAGTAGATACATCATCAGTTCAGTTCAGTTCAGTCTCTCTGACTGTTTACAACCCCATGCACTGCAGTACTCCAGGCCTCCCTGTCCATCACCAACTCCTGGAGCTTTCTCAAACTCATGTCCATCGAGTCGGTGATGCCATCCAACCATCTCATCCTCTGTCGTCCCCTTCTCCACCTGCCTTCAATCTTTCCCAGCATCAGAATCTTTTCCAGTGAGTCAGCTCTTCACATCAGGTGGCCAAAATATTGGAGTTTCAGCTTCAGCATCAGTCCTTCCAATGAATATTCAGGACTGATTTCCTATAGGATGGACTGGTTTGATCTCCTTTCAGTCCAAGGGACTCTCAAAAGTCTTCTCCAACGCCACAGTTCAAAAGCATCAATTCTTCAGCACTCAGCTTTCTTTATGGTCCAACTCTCACATGACTACTGGAAAAACCATAGCTTTGATTAGACGGACCTAGACAGACCTTTGTTGGTAAAGTAATGTCTCTGCTTTTAATATGCTGTCTAGGTTGGTCATAGCTTTCCTTCCAAGGATCAAGCATCTTTTAATTTCATGACTGTAGTCACCATCTGCAGATTTTGGAGCTCCAAAATCACAGACACATTGTACTTCATCAAAAGTAAACAATTCTGAGCAGGGCAGCATGGCAGGGAGCTCCGACTGGCCACCCAGTGCTGAGGAAAAAAAAGATTCATGGCTGCCAGGGGCTGGAGGGAGGGGTACTGGGGAATGACCACTCAGTGAGTATGGGCTTCCTTTTGCAAGTAATGAAAATGTTCTGGCCTAAGAGAGTGGTGATGTTTGCGCAACCACGTGGTGATGGTGGTGAAGATTCTAAAAGCATTGAACTGTACACTTTAAATGAGTGAATTAGTATGGAAGTGATATTTCAGTAAAGCTCTATTTTTTAAAAATGAAAGCCAGAAGGGAACCCTTAAATTGTTTCTGCCCTGGGGCAGCTCTGTCTGGAAGGGAAAGTGAAGACCCCAAACCCTCATCTCAGAAACAATTGACTCCTGTGCTGTGGTTACGTAAGACGTCACCATGGAGGAAGCTGGAAGAAAGGCACGCAAGACTCCCCTGTACTGTCTTTGGAACTTCCTGTGAATCTATAACAATTTCAAAATAAAACCAAAAGATGTCTTATGGGGCTGGGCTGTTAACTCAAGGCTCTGTGTCCAACTTCATTCAGGTTGTTGGCAGAATTCATTTCCTTGAGGCAGAAGAACCAAGTTCCCTGCTTCCTTGACTTGTGGTCCCTTCATCTTCAAGCTGGCGAGTGGAGTCCTTCTCAATATCTTTTAATCTTTCTGACTCCCCTGCGGCCTCAGCCAACAAAGCTCTGCTTGTTAAGGGCTCCTGTGATGACACTGCCTAGCCAATAATCAAGGCTAATTTCCCCATGTTCAGGTCAATTGGTTAATAGCGTTAATTACATCTACAAAGTCACCTCAGCTGTGCAGCATAACATATTCATGAGTATGACATCAGAGGACCAAGGACGTGAGAGTCAAAATTCTGGCTATCACAGTGGGTTATTTAAAATCTATCTGGGATGTAAACCCCCAGGAGGGTGAGGGTTAGGCATTAGGTATTAGAGAGGAGGAGGGAAGCCATCAAAGAGTTGTCCCCAGTTTGGAAAAGCCTCAACAGCCATGAGGGGGGCTGCGGTCACCCAAGGAGAGGGGGCAGGTCAGCCAAGGAGGGTGGGGGCAGGTGGTGGGTGGAAAGAATGGCCTGGGGGAGGCCAGCTGCGGATGCTCTCAGAAGTTTTCCCACCCCAACCTTAGCCTGCAGTTTTCTCCTTGGATGTAGCATCCGAAGACCAGTCTCCTATCTCCTTGATCTCCAAAGGTCAAGGCTAGAAGGAATCCCAGTGAGTTGGGGGGCTAGCCTGCTGCCCTGAGCCCGGTGTGCTGGCCACAGCCTACCACCAGGGGGCAGAGTCGACTACATCAAAGGCCACACAGCTGGAGAGTGCAGCAGTGTGTGTCTAAGTGTGTGTACAGGCGTGTTGGGGGCACGCTCATTGCTGGGTTGAGTCTCTTCACCAACCATGTCAGAGCCTCCTCTGTGCTGCCACGGTGGCTGAAAGGCTCCTCTCTGCTGGACACAGGCTCTCAGAACAGGAAGAGCTCATGCAATCCGGTTGTTACCCTAGTCAACACCCAAAGCACCCATCTCCCCGGTTCAGGCAAAAGAAGGGATCCGACTGGGTGCTACAGACTGAGTCTTGTGGCAGCACAAACAGCCCTCTTTGGGGCCAGGAGTTGGGTCTCCTTCAGAGAGAGAAGGGAGCAGGCCACTTAACCAGCCCTCACAAACTCAGGTCCACCACCCTCCAAGCCAGATCTCAACAACTGAAATTCACATCAAAATGCAGAACTAGTGAATAACTGGGCTCAGGTCCCAGAAATAGGCTGCCCTTTCTACAGGGTGACGGGAAGATCCTCCCTGCTTCCTGTTGCCATGGTTTCCACTCTGCTACCAAGCAGCAGGCGCGGTGGAAGCCATTTCCCGCAACGGGATGCTGGTGCTGGCTGGATGTGCAGCTGCGGTGGCCAAAAGCAAGCGAGATGGCGGGGGGGGGGGAACCTAGTCCCAGAGATCTCTCCCCAGGGCCAGAGAGTAAACATCAAGGCATTATACACTCCTTGAGCACACAGATCAAGAGGCCTTGTAAAAAAGACTACACAGAAAAAAATTCCAAATGCTAGAGCCAACACGTGCTTGGGCAGAAGGCACCGCTGGTTTGGACCCTGGGCATGAGTTCTTGGCACAGAGGAGCCCATTTCTCTTTTGGCCAGAACACGGTGAGTGGGAGGAATGTCTTGGGTGTCCACAGCCTGCAAGCACAACAGACTCTGGGGTCTCACCCTTATGCATCCTGCCATTTGGAACCTAGGAATTTCTGGTAGCTCTGAGCTGGGGGCCCCTGGGGCTGCAGCTTCCCTTTGGGACCCGGTCTGTTCTCCACGGGCCCAAGGATGCCCTGTAGGTGGCCTGCCACCCTCCCAGGAGAGTAGGCAAGAATCAGAGTCCCTCCAGTCTCCAAACCTGCAGGCAGCCACTGTGCCAACTCGGGGACCCTCTCTATACTCAGTTTTCCAAGACAACTCAGGGGCCTCACCTTGTCCCCACAGCCTTAGTTCTGGGAAAGGTCTCCTGGGACAGGGAGGGCACCATGGGGTGCTGGGGTGATGAGGCTGCCCCAAGGCCTGGCAGGGGGACTGAGCACTCAGAGCCTGGAACAGGAATCACACCCGGACCTGACTTGCAGCCGCCCTGGCACTTCCTGGGTCTCTACTGGTCATTCCCGAACTTTCCCCACCGGTGGAACTCACTCAAAAGGCTTTGTTTATGCCGCTCACCAGCTCCGCCCCCCCCCCAGGTCCCTACCCCCTCACCCCTGACTCATTCATTTTTCTAGTCCCTGGGGGCGATTAAAATTCAGCCCAGATTCACATCTCATTTGAAGCATCCCATCTGCCTCCCCAGGACTGGAATGCACCGGAATGGAGACAAGTAGCTCTGACCTCCTTTCCCCTCCCAATACCCCGCTGCCCCGCTCCTAAGGCTGGGGCCGGCCAGCCTTGTCTGGTGCCACCAGCCCAAGGTCGAGGTGGCAGGGGATGGAGGGGCTGTTCCATCCCTGACTGTAACTCCTGCTGAAAGGTTACCCCTTTCCCAGGGTGGGCTCAGCCCCTCCTCACCAAGGACTCAGGTGGCTGGCCAGCCCTGTCTTCTTGCCCCCTGCCATGTCCACAGCCCAGCCTCCTCTCCAGATGGGTGCCCCCTTCCCGACACTGGCCCTCTGGCCACCCACGATTCCTGCCCCCCAAGGCAGAGGCGAGCAGGGGTCCCAAGCTTTCCTTCTCAACATGCATTCTCAGTACCCCCTGGCCAATCGAGAGGGGCACTCCAGTAAGCCTCCTGAGACCCCAGTGGGGAGACGTGGGTACCCTCATTCCCAAGGCCACAGAGCCAGCTCTCCCCACACCTCACTCCAGGCTCAGAAGGCAGCTGGAAGAGTGGGGAGTGACACTCTCTGAGTCACCCCTCCATCGGGCTAGGGGTGACTAGCCTGATGGTGGGAGGTGACCCCCTACCACCATTAACAGCTTCTGAGCGAGGGAAGGGGGCAGAAAGAAGGGTAACAGGCTTTGCCCCCTAAAGATGGTGAAGGCTCTTGGTTGCTTGGTTGCTTGGGTAGGAGACTCAGGGAAGGCTTCCCAGGAGGATGCTAATGGAGAGACCTGCATGGAGCTCTCCAGGCAAAGGGAAAGGCAGAAACAATCCCAGGGAGGTGGTGAGGGTCCTTTCAGAAAGTACTGTGAGGCTGGGGCTGCAGCTATGGGGCCTGATTTTTTTCTCCCAAGTTGTCAGCATTTTAAGATGTAAAAAAAAAGCATTCCTCTAACTAAGGGCAGCACGCATTATTCTGTGTTTCTACAGCCATTGAAATGGATCTCCAGGCCAGCTTCACGGTAAACAGTAGATGGATTAACCCAATTAAATCCTCACCTATGTGAAGGACACACCATTTTGCCCCATTTTATAAAGGAGGAGGCTGGTGTGACCTGCCCAGGGTCAACGGCCAGGGACAGCAGAGCTGTTGGGTCCAAACCAGCCTTTCTTCCCTTTGCTCATCTCTGGAGTGCTTGAAGGACTTTCTTTTGTGTGTGTGTGTGTGTGTGTTGATATAAAGATCTTCCCCTACAGTTGTTTTGCTCGGGGAATAAGTATTCAGGGGTTTTGTACACCGCTTTGTGTCTCCCAGCCCTGTTTTCCTGTGTGGATTGGATGTGACAGGAAGGTACCGAGGGCAGTACTTCATCGCCCCACTTGCTCCTTCTCTGTGTAGATCCAGGCGGGCTGCTCTAGGAGATGCTTTACAGCTAGACATGGCTACTTTTGCAAGAAGAAGCAAAAGATCCCCCAGGAGAGCCGTCACCCCTAGCCCAGCACAAAGCAAGGCTTGGAAACACACTGCAGAGACAGAAGGGCCATCAGTGAATTGGTTTCCAAATGCTTCATTTTTTTAATTAGGCAAATTGATCATTAGAAAACTGATTAAGCTGGAGCCGCTGTTGGAATAAAAGGTGGAAATAAACTCCTTCATTTGAATTCCAAATGCAGGCTTGGAGGTGACCTGGTGGTTAGGCAAACTGGTTAAGGACGGGAAGGCGAAGGGACCCAGTGAGCGAACATAACCTTGACTCTTCCCTCCTCCCAGACCAGAGGCCCCAGGAGGTGTGGCTCCAATGTCCCATGCTGCCAACCCCGGGGGCCCAGGCCTGGGGTGGGGGCAAAAGAGAAGGTCTTAGGGGGCCTCTCATGGGCCCCACAGAACCCTCATTAGAGGATCAGGATGGGGGCAGGGGAACAGCAGACCAGGAGCATCTGAGCTGCAATTTACTGATGTGTGCAGAAGTCCTGTAGCATTTTAACTGTGGTACCGCCCTGCCTGGGGTTCCAGCTGCTGTGATTAGGACTATGGGCCCAGAAAACTGGGCCGTCCTCCCTGGGAAGGCGCCAGAGCCCGGCTTATGAAGTTTCCAGCCAGGACAGGATCCCAGCGCCTCACCAGAGATAATTCCGCAGAAGTCTTAGTCTCTAAAATTGTTTCTACTAGATAAAGAAAAAAGAAAGGAAGTGAAGTCTCTCAGTCGACTCTTTGCAACCCTGTGGACTGTAGCCTACCAGGCCCCTCTGTCCATGGGATTCTCCAGGCAAGAATACTGGAGTGGGTTGCCATTTCCTTCTCCAGGGGATCTTCCCCACCCAGGGATCGAACTCAGGTCTCCCATATTGCAGACAGGCGCTTTACCCTCTAAGCCACCAGGAAAGCCCACTAGATAAAGAGAAGGCACAAAAGAGTACCAACATGGTTCTTGGAGAATGTCTTGCTTCTAGGGTGGTAAAGAAGATTTTTGGACTTGGCGGAGGTGCTTAAATGAAGGGCCTGAAATTTTGAAAGCTTGCTTTTCCTTTTAAAATGTTTAACACTTTAGGAAACAATGAAGACTTCAAAGTAAAAATTGAAAAAAAAAAAAAAGAGTACCAACAAAATGTACGTGGGTAGGAAGGTCAATGCCAGTAGGCCCTGCTTAGTCACTGCTCAGCTTGGAAAAAAGAAAGGTGACATTGCCTTTAAGGACCTTGGGTGTCCCTTCTTGTCCACCCCACCCCACTTCCCCCTGCTTCAGACGGGACCTCTTTCTTGAATTTTTCCTTATAGTCTCGCCACCTTTGTATGCGTCCATCCCCCAACAACACATTTCCTTTCGCCAGATTCCAAGTGTACATAAATGGAATCATGCTGTGTATATTCTTCTCGAACCTGCTTTCTCATTGAACATGGGAATCTTGAGACTCACCCATGCTCCCCCTTAAGAGCTGACGCTGAGTCCCATGGTCATCTTGATGGACAGTGGGCCCGAGTCTATCTTTTGTACTGTTACAAACAGGGTGGCTTGACACACTCGTGGACAGGTGTCCTGATGTTCAGGGTGAGTTTCTGTAATGATCACAGGCAGGGGGAGGCCCCTGGGCCACATATCACATGAGCCCTCCACTCTGTTAAGGATGGATGAATCACTTTCCCACGGCTTGTGGGCCTGCAGCCTCTGAGTTTTCTCGTGGTTTGCCCAGAGAGCCTGATATTGTCAGACTTTATCCTCCATGCAGATTACCAACTGTCCCAGGATTTTTCATTGAAAAACATCTGTCTCCACTGACCTGCAGTGCCAACTTCGTCATGCATTGAATTTCTCCACACGGCTCATCTGCTTCCACTGTCTCTATTCTGCCACCTTGGTCTGTTTGTCCCTCCTTTTGCTAAACTGCAGCTGCTTAAATGTTGTCCCTTTAGAATCCACCTCAGAATCTGCTAAGGCAGCTCCATCCACCTGACCATTTGCTTGCTCTTCCATATACATTTAAGAACTACCTTGTCAAGCTCCATTTTTAAAATGGCATTTAGGTTGCTACTGTAGTCAATCAATAAATCAAATGGAAATGTTCAAAACATGCTCAAAACTTTGATTTTTTGGAGACTTCTGGGTAGCCAAGATAATGGTGGCAAGGTCCATATATCTGAAACTCTCAACACAGCTTCCAAACCAAAAATCAGTTAAGAAAAACAAGAACAAATATGACCACACAAAACCCATGCCCCTCAGCATAACCAGAAGACAGACAGCATCCAAATTTTGAATTACCTAAAATAAATAAAATCACAAGGACAGGGGGAAATCTCTTAAAAAATGAAATACAAACAAAAACAAATGAAGCAACACATATATCAATGTATAACCACCCCAAAGGGGAAGAAAAGAACCAAGCCAGGTAACCTTTGAACACAGTCCTTGGCCTTGCTGCCCTTAAGTTAAAGACAAAGAACTACAAACAAATATTGAACTCCAGAGAGTAGCTTTCTTATTTGCAGAGATATGAGTTGACAATTCTGAAACTGCTTTCAGAGTGTTCTGGGGTTGAGCAAATACACACATGAATTGAGGGTGATGTGAGCCAGCTTTCTCAATGAGAGAAGGAAATTACAAGTAAGCAAGTGGGAAGAATGCTAGAGTGAACCTGGAATCAGAGATGTCAGTATGAACTCGTGGAGAAAGAGACAGAGAGATAGATCATTGATAGAGAAATAGATAGACATTAAATACTGATTGATAATACAGATGTGTGAAAGTGTACATATATATCCAAAGATATACATCTACATGGGCTTCTCTGGTGGCTCAGAGAGTAAAGAATCTGCCTGCTATGTGGGAGACCTGGGTTCAATCCCTGGGTTGGGAAGATCCCCTGGAGAAGGGTGTGGCAACACACTCCAGTATTCTTGCCTGGAGAATTCCATGGACAGAAGAGCCTGGTGGGCTACAGTCCATGGGTTCACACAGAGTTGGACATGACTGAGAGACTAAGCACATACATCTACATGTATGCATGAATGTGTTATACATAAATGTGTGTGGTGTGTGTGTAATTTCCCAATAGGTTTCTAATTACAACAATTATCCACTCAAAATGAACTAAGGATCCTAGGATAAATGGCAGATCCTAGGAGTAGGGGCCAGGGAAGGTCTGGAGGAATCTTAGAACATCCTGTTCCTCAAGAAGGTAAGGAATCCATGACTCTGTGTTGGTATAAATAAACAGGTAAATGGGGAGAGGTGAAGGGAAGTTCTTCTTCACAGTAAAACCAAAGAATAAGTGTGGAATGAATGATAGAACTGTAAAGGCACCATTTGGCAACCATCATACGAATGACTGACTCAAGTAAAAATGATCAGTGACTGAAAAAACTGCTGGGTGAAAGTTTGACGAAGAACTGAACGTTTAAATAGTCTCAAAATGTGGCCCACACACACAAATGGAAAATAATAGCAACTCAACAGGTGAGAAACCTGGCAGACATCCCATTAACTAAGCCATCAAAGTTACATCTTCACCAGTAATGGACAAACAGCCATTACGTGCCTCCATGTCTCATGTGCCACCACGTCGCTTCTCTGAAACGTCTACCAAAAGTGTAAAACCTGAATCTAATGGTGAGAAAATGTCAGACCAACCAAAACAAAGGATACTCTTTCAAATAATCGGCCTACGCCTTTGAAAAATGTCAATGCTGTAAACCACAAAGACCCAAGAACTGCTCCAGATTAAACGAGACTAAAGAGACATGGCAACTGAATGTAATTCATGATAAAATGTGTTCCTTTTCTAGAAAAGGCATTATTGGGACAATTGGCAAACTCTGATCAAGGGTAAGATCACAATATTGTTTCAGTGTTATTTTCGTGATTTTCATAACTGTACTGTACTGATCACTGAGGAAGGCTTTCTTATCTCCCCTTGCTGTTCTTTGGAACTCTGCATTCAGATGGGTATATCTTTCCTTTTCTCCTTTGCCTTTTGCTTCTCTTCTTTTCTCAGCTATTTGTAAGGCTTCCTCAGACAACCATTTTGCCTTTCTGCATTTCTTCTTGGGATGGTTTGGATCACTGACTCCTGTACAATGTCATGGACCTCTGTCCATAGTTCTTCAGGCACTCTGTCTATCAGATATGATCCCTTCTGTCTATCTGTCACTTCCACTGTATAATCATAAGGGATTTGATTTAGGTCATACCTGAGTGGTCTAGGGGTTTTCCCTACCTTCTTCAACTTAAGCCTGAATTTGGCATGGTCTGAGCCACAGTCAGCTCCCAGTCTTGTTTTTGCTGACTGTATAGAGCTTCTCCATCTTTGGCTTCAAAGAATATAATCAATCTGATTTCAGTATTGACCATCTGGTGATGTTCATGTGTAGAGTCATCTCTTGTGTTTTTGGAAGAGGGTGTTTGCTATGACCAGTGCATTCTCTTGGCAAAACTAAGTTAGCCTTTGCCCTGCTTCATTTTGTACTCCAACGCCAAACTTGCCTGTTACTCCAGGTATCTCTCAACTTCCTACTTTTGCATTCCAGTACCATATAATGAAAAGGACATCTTTTTTTGGTGTTAGTTCTAGAAGGTCTTGTAGGTCTTCATAGAACCATTCAACTTCAGCTTCTTCGGCATTAGTGGTTGGGGAATAGACTTGGATTACTGTGATACTGAATGGTTTGCCTTGGAAATGAACAGAGATCATTCTGTCATTTTTGAGATTACACCTAAGTACTGCATTTCAGACTCTTTTGTTGACTATGAGGGCTATTCCATTTCTTCTAAGGGATTCTTGTCCACAGTAGTAGATAGAATAGTCATCTGAATTAAACTCACCTGTTGTGGTCCATTTTAGTTCACTGATTCCTAAAATGTCAATATTCACTCTTGCTATCTCCTATTTGACCAATTCCAATTTACCTTGATTCATGGACCTAGCATTGGAGAGACCAAGGGAACATTTCATGCAAAGATGGGCACAATAAAAGAGAGAAACGGTATGGACCTAACAGAAGCAGAAGATATTAAGAAGAGGTAGCAAAAGCACACAGAAGAACTATACAAAAAAGATCTTAATGACCCGGATAACCACAAAAGTGTGATCACTCACCTAGATCCAGACATCCTAGAGTGCTAAGTCAAGTGGGCCTGAGGAAGCATTACTACCAACAAAGCTAGTGGAGGTGATGGAATTCCAGCTGACTTATTTCCAATCCTAAAAGATGATGCTGTTAAAGTGCTGCACTCAATATGCCAGCAAATTTGGAACCCTTGGCAGTGGCCACAGGACTGGAAAAGGTTAGTTTTCATTCCAATCCCACAGAAAAGCAATGCCAAAGAAAGTTCAGACTACCACACAATTGCACTCATCTCACACACTAGCAAAGTAATGCTCAAAATTCTCCAAGCCAGGCTTCAACAGTACATGAACTGAGAACTTCCAAATGTCCAAGCTGGATTTAGAAAAGGCAGATGAACCAGAGATCAAATTGCCAAAATCTTTTGGGTAATATAAAAAGCAAGAGAATTCCAGAAAAACATCTACTTCTGCTTCATTGGCTATACTAAAGCCTTTGACTGTGTGAATCACAACAAATTGTGGAAAATTATTCAAGTGATGGGAAAACCAGACCACCTTACCTGCCTCCTTAGAAATCTGTGTGCAAGTCAAGAATAAACAGTTAGAGCCATACATGGAACAATGGACTGGTTCAAAATTGGGAACAGAGTACATCAAGGCTGTATATTGTCACCCTGCTTATTTAATTTATATGCAGAGTACATCATGCGAAATGCCAGACTGGATGAAGCACAAGCTGGAATCAAGATTGCCGGGATAATATCAACAGCCTCAGATATGCAGATGACACCACCCTTATGTCTGAAAGTGAGGAGGAACTAAAGAGCCTCTTGATGAAAGTGAAAGAGGAGAGTGAAAAAACTGGCTTAAAACTCAGCATTCAAAATACAAAGATCATGGCATCTGATCCCATCACATCATCCAAATAGATGGGGAAACAATAGAAACAGTGACAGACTTTATTTTCTTGGACTCCAAAATCACTGCAGATGGTGACTGCAGCCATGAAAGTAAAAGACACTTGCTCCTTGGAATAAAAGCTATGATCAACCTAGATGGCATATTAAAAAGCAGAAACATTACTTTACTGACAAAGGTCTGTATACTCAAAGCTATGGTTTTTCCAGTCATCATGTACAGTTGCGAGAGTTGGACCAT
Organism: Bos indicus x Bos taurus; assembly: GCF_003369695.1. Taxonomy (NCBI): domain Eukaryota; kingdom Metazoa; phylum Chordata; class Mammalia; order Artiodactyla; family Bovidae; genus Bos; species Bos indicus x Bos taurus. Next base: position 108,454,078 of record NC_040105.1, on the reverse strand, counting down.
AATGAAAGCTGAGCACCAAAGACTTAATACTTTTGAACTGTGGTGCTGGAGAAGACTCTTGAGAGTCCCTTGAACAGCAAGATCAAACCAGTCAATCTTAAAGGAAATCAGTCCTGAATAATTGTTGGAAGGACTGATGCTGAAGCTGAAGCTCCAATACTTTGGCCACCTGACGTGAAGAACTGACTCCTTGGAAAAGACCCTGATGCTGGGAAAGATTGAAGGCAGCTGGAGAAAGGGACGACAGAGAATGAGATGGTTGGATATCATCACAGACTCGATGGACATGAATTTGAGTAAATTCCAGGAGTTGGTGATAGACAGGGAGGCCTTGCGTGCTGCAGTCTGTGGGGTTGCAAAGAGTCGGACACGACTGAGCGACTGAACTGAACTGAACTGAACTGTGCTGAGATTGGAGAAAGTTTCTTGTTTTTAGGAAATACGCTCTGAAATATTTACAGATAAAGTAGCATCGTGTCTTAATTGATTTAAAAGATTCAGAAAATGTGTTATGAGTGTGTGTGTGTATATATATAGATAAAAGTGACAAGAATAAAGCAAACAGAGTAAAATGTCAACATTTGGGAAGTCTTTATGAAAGGTATAGAAAAAATCTATCTACTATTCTTTTTAACAACTATAGTGAGATATAAATCATATGCCATGCAATTTACCTATTGGGACTATGCTTAGGAGTGGAATTTCTGGATCATATGGCAACTCTATGTTCAACATTTTGAGAAACTATCAAACTTCTAAACCAGCTGTACCGCTTTACCTTTTTATCAGTGATGTATGAGGGTTTCAATTTCTCCACTTTCTCATCAACATGTTTTGTTCTTTTTTGCCACACTGAATGGCATTTGGGATCTTAGTTTCCCAACCAGCAATTACACCCATGTCCCCTGCAGTGGAAGCATGGAGTCTTAACCACTGAACCTCCAAGGAAGTCCCCGTTCATCTTTTTGATTCCAAGCATGCTAGTGGGTATGGAGTAGTATCTCATGATGTTTTGAAATTGCATCTTCCTGACAATTAATGGTGTTGGGCATCTTTCATGTGCTCATTGGCCACTTGTACATCATCTCTGGAGAAATATCTATTTAAATGCTTTGCCATTATTAGATTTGAATCTTTTGTCTTTTTATCATGAAGTTGTAAGGTTTCTTTTTATACTGTAGATACAAGCCCTCTGTCCAATATATGCCCCTGATCTATATCCCCTTTAATGCAATATATGATTTGTAAACATTTCCCCTCATTCTGTGGGTTGTGCTTTCACCTTCTTGGTAGTATCATTTGCGGCATAAAACTATTTAAATGAAGTGCAATTTATCTATTTTTATCTTTGGTCACTCCTGCTTTTGGTATCATATATAAGAAATCATTGCCTGATACAAGGTCATGAAGATTTACACCTATGTTTTCTTCTAGGAGATTTATAGTCTTGGCTCTCATAATCAGGTCTCTGATCCATTTTGAGTTACTTTTTGTGCATGGTGTGAGGTAGGAATCCAACTTTATTTTTTGGCAGGTGCATATCCAGTTGTCCCAGCACCATTTGTTGTAAGATCATTTTTTCTTCCATTGAATTGTCTTGGCTTCCTTTTCAAAAAATTTAATTCACCATAAATGTAAGGGCTTATTTCTGGACCTCAATTCTACTACATTAATTTATAAGTCTATCCTTATGCCAATACCATATAGTCTTGATTCCTGAAGCTTTGTTAGAAGTTTTGAAATAAGGAAGTGTGAGTCTTCTTTCTTCTTTTTTAAGATTATTTTGCCTGCTCTTAATCCCTTCCATTTCCATGTGAATTTTAGAATTGGCTTGTCCATTTCTGCAAAAACACCAGCTAGAATTTTGATAAGAATTGTATTGAATCCATAGATCAGTTTGGACAGTGAAAGCGAAAAGTGAAAGTGAAGTTGCTCAGTCGTGTCCGACTCTTTGCGACCCCGTGGACTGTGGCCCACCAGGCTCCTCTGTCCATGGAATTCTCCAGGCAAGAATACTGGAGTGGGTGCCATTTCCTTCTCCAAGGGATCTTCCTGACCCAGGGATCAAACCCAGGTCTCCCACACTGCAGGCAGATGCTTTAAACTCTGAGCCACCGGGGAAGCCCACAGTACTACCACTTTAATATCAGTTCTTTGATCTGTGAACATAGGATGTCTTTCTACTTATTTAGATCTTCTTTATTGTCCTTTAACAACATACTGTTGTACAAGACTTGCCCTTCTTTTGTTAAATTTATTTCTAAGCATTTTATTCTTTTTGTGATTTATAAATAAACTGTTTTCTTAATTTCATTTGGATTGTTTGTTGCTGTATATTGAAACAATTGATTTTAGTACCTTGATCTTGTATCCTACAACTCGCTGAGCTCATTTATTCATTCAAATAGCTTTTTAGTGGATTCCTTAGGATACAAAATCATGTCATCTGTGACTAGAGATAGTTTTACTTATTCCTTTCTAATCTGGATGCCTTGCATTTCTTTTTCTTGCCTATTGCCCTGGCTAGAAGCTCCAGCACAATGTTACCTGAAAGTGACAAGAGCCAACAACTTTGTCTTGTTCCTGATCTTAGGGGGAAAGTTTTCAGTCTTTCACCATAAAGTATAATGTTCAGTTCAGTTCAGTTTAGTTACTCAGTCGTGTCCGACTCTTTGCAACCCCATGAATTGCAGCACGCCAGGCCTCCCTGTCCATCATCAACTTCTGGAGTTCACCCAAACTCTTGTCCATCGAGTCGGTGATGCCACCCATCCATCTCATCCTCTGTCGTCCCCTTCTCCACCTGCCCCCAATCCCTCCCAGCATCAGAGTCTTTTCCAATGAGTCAACTCTTCGCATGAGGTGGCCAAAGTATTGGAGTTTCAGCTTTAGCATCAGTCCTTCCAATGAACACCCAGGACTGATCTCCTTTAGAATGGACTGGTTGGATCTCCTTGCAGTCCAAGGGACTCTCAAGAGTCTTCTCAAGTGCCACAGTTCAAAAGCATCAATTCTTTGGCACTCAGCTTTCTTCACAGTCCAACTTTCACATCCATACATGACCACTGGAAAAACCATAGCCTTCACTAGATGGACCTTTGTTGGTAAAATAATGTCTCTGCTTTTGAATATGCTATCTAGGTTGGTCATAACTTTCCTTCCAAGGAGTAAGCGTCTTTTAATTTCATGGCTGCAATCACCATCTGCAGTGATTTTGGAGCCCCAAAAAAATAGAGCCTGACACTGTTTCCACTGTTTCCCCATCTATTTGCCATGAAGTGATGGGACCAGATGCCATGATCTGATGGTTTTCTGAATGTTGAGCTTTAAGCCAACTTTTTCACTCTCCTCTTTCACTTTCATCAAGAGGCTCTTTAGTTCCTCTTCACTTTCTGCCATAAGCGTGGTGTCATCTGCATATCTGAGGTTATTGATATTTCTCCTGGCAATCTTGACCCCAGCTTGTGCTTCTTCCAGCCCAGCGTTTCTCATGATGTACTCTGCATAGAAGTTAAATAAACAGGGTGACAATATACAGCCTTGACGTACTCCTTTTCCTATTTGGAACCAGTCTGTTGTTTCATGTCCAGTTCTAACTGTTGCTTCCTGACCTGCATATAGGTTTCTCAAGAGGCAGGTCAGGTGGTCTGGTATTCCCATCTCTTTCAGAATTTTCCACAGTTTATTGTGATCCACACAGTCAAAGGCTGTACAAAAAAGATCTTCATGACCCAGATAATCACAATGGTGTGATCACTCACCTAGAGCCAGACATCCTGGAATGTGAAGTCAAGTGGGCCTTAGAAAGCATCACTACGAACAAAGCTAGTGGAGGTGATGGAATTCCAGTTGAGCTATTTCAAATCGTGAAAGATGATACTGTGAAAGTGCTGCACTCAATATGCCAGCAAATTTGGAAAACTCAGCAGTGGCCACAGGACTGGAAAAGGTCCATTTTCATTCCAATCCCAAAGAAAGGCAATGCCAAAGAATGCTCAAACTACTGCACAATTGCACTCATCTCACAGGCTAGTAAAGTAATGCTCAAAATTCTCCAAGCCAGGCTTCAGCAATACGTGAACCGTGAACTTCCAGATGTTCCAACTGGTTTTAGAACAGGCAGAGGAACCAGAGATCAAATTGCCAACATCCACTGGATCATGGAAAAAGCAAGAGAGTTTCCAGAAAAACATCTATTTCTGCTTTATTGACTATGCCAAAGTATGATGTTAGCTGTGTTTTTTCCTACATGCCCTATTTCACATTGAAGATGTTCCCCCCTCCACCGTTTATTTCTACTATTCTTGTAATCTTTCACATATTTGAAATTATGTTTAAAAAAGTTAAAGCAAAAAAATATGTATGTGTTCCAGTCCATGAACATAGCATATATTTCTATTGTTACTTTTATCTTTCCTTCAATGTCTTCTCAAATGATTGTAAATTTCTAAATAATGGTCTTACATGTCATTTTTTGTATTTACTCCTACATAGATATTTTATGCTATTGTAAACATTATCTTTCTTTTATTTATAAATTCTGTCCCTGCTTATTTTTACTGATTTATATCCAGAAACTGTGCTAAATTTTCTTATTAATTTGAATAATTTATCTGCAGAATCTTCAAGCTTTTTACACAAACTATCATAGCATCTGCAAAGAATTTCTAAATCTTCTTTTTTAATTTGGATTGCCCTACGGCACTGGCCAGGAACTCAAGTACCATGTCAAATGGAATTAGCCAGTAGCGTTATCTTGTATCTGACCTCAAATGTAATGCTTTCAACATTTCACATTTCAGTAATTTGGTTTTTAGCTGTTTTACCCAGATATATCTAGGTGCATATTTCTCTTCATTTATTCTGCAAGTAGTTTCTAAGCCCTCTTTAATTTGTGGTTTGAGGTACCCCCCACCAGTTTTGGGAAAGTTCTCAGCCATTAGGTCTTTTAATGCTGGTCATGTCCCCTTCCTTCTCTCCTCTTCTAATCATCCATTTGTTTAGCTCTGTATCCTGTCTCTCTTTCCCTCTTTTTTTAGTTTCCATCTCTTTGTCTCTCCCTAGTTTATTCTGCATAGTTCCTTCTGACTTACCTTCCAGTCCACTGATACTCTCTTTAGCTGTACATAGTCTGCTCTTATGCCCATCCATTTGTTTATTACTTTTGGTTACTGTCATTTTTAGTTCTAGAATTTTTAAGTAGCTCTTTTTATAGCTCCAGTTCCTTGCCATAATTGTCAATATTGTCAATTATATCTTTGAACAGTGTATGCTTAGCTATTTTCAAGTTTATATTTGATCATTCAAATATCTGGAGTCACAATCCATGACGCCATGAAAACTGAAGTTCAAGGTCACCAGGATCCACAAATATTCTCAAGACTGGCCTCAGCATTCTGTTTCCCTCTCTGAGTTTCTGTCTTGATTGAATTTTTGGACTCTGGGATTCCTTACTCTTTTACCATCTAACTGGTTCATTTAAAAGGATGATTTTTTAGATCTTTTATTCAGTGACTTTAGTTATTTTCATCAGAAAGGTCACACAGAACATCTAGTTTATAATGCTGAAAAAAAAAAACAGAAATCAACTTACACCTTTCTAAAAATCACAAACCTTGCATGTACTCTGTCATAAAAATGGCTTCCTTCTTGGTATTCTGATTGCAAAAATCTGGATAAATTCATCTAAGATAAATTTCTCTTTCTCTCATTCTTGTTTTTTTGTTAAGGGGTAGTAGTAGTAGTTTAGTCACTAAGTCATGTCCAGCTCTTGCGACCCCATGGACAGTAGCCCGCCAGGCTCCTCTGTCCATGGGATTCTCCAGGCAAGAATACTTAAGGGATAGCCTTGTGTTTTTCTTTAATAGATAGTTCTGCAATAATAATAATAATGATAATAAGAATGTCATAAAATGGCTGTCTCCACACTAGGTAATAACAGAGACCACATCAGTTAGCATTTAGGTTCAGTTACACATACAAGAAAAAACCTACTTGTGGCTTAACCAAGGAAGACATTTATTTGTTTTGTGCATTAATGAAGTCCAGAGGTAAAACACTCATGACTAGTATGGATATTTCACAAAATCACTAGCAATCAAGAATCCTTCCAGATCATTCCAACCCCCTGAAGTGTGGCCTTCATTGACTTGATCCAAAATGGCAGCCAGAGTGCCAGCCATAGCACCAGACAGAGATAAGGAAGAAAATAGAGAAAAGGGTGAACAAGGAGAATACCAGCACCTCTGAAAAGAATTTCCCAGAAGCAAAGCTAATTAGTTAATTAATCTCATTGCCAAGAACTGGTCATGTGGCCACACTCAATTGTAAAAGAGGCTCAGAAGTGTAGGCTTATCCTCAGACAGTCATGGGCCCAGCTAAAGATCGGTCACCACAGAAGCAACCAGCAGTCTCTACCGTAATTGCTACATCCAAAAAGCCAACTAGGAGGTGCAAGAAGAATTATAGAATCAAGAAATCACCATTCATAACTCAAAATAATGGCCCTAGATGGAGATCATCAATGCCTGCTGAAACTGCTGGGTGGACATTTGCTGTATCAGGTTGACCCCACCTGCACCTACCAGTCCATCTTGACTTTGAAAGTGGGCAGCTAGATGAGGTGTGTCTCCTGGTGTAAGATGTGAAGTGCTCAGCCCCACCTGACGTGTCACCTTACCAACAAAATTTAACCTGAATTTGATCACACGTCTTGCTCTACTTACCAGTTTATAGGAAATACAGGTGACGAACGACACAGTAGACACCACAAGGATGCCATCATCAGCCAGGATGGACTTGGTTTTTCAAGATCTTATAAGACATGAGAGGCAAATCAACTCTCTGCTAGGTGATCACCTTGCTGGTGCTCATATCTAAACAAACCAGTTATAAGAAGCCATCTTTCAGACAAAGAAAGTGTATATTAAGTGACATTAAGGACTATTTCTAACATCGATCATTAGGTGTGATCATGATTTGTGGGGTTGTTTTTATTTTTATTTATTTATTTATTTATTAAATTTAAATTTATTTATTTTAATTGGAGGCTAATTACTTTACAATATTGTATTGGTTTTGCCATACATCAACATGAATGTGGGGTTGTTTTTAGAAGCCAGTATCTGTTTTTAGAAGCCAGGATCTGTTAGAAATCCATAGATATGTCTTTATGTGTGAAATGATGTGAAGTCTACCATTTATTTTCAAATGATCCAAACTAGAAACGTGTGAGATCTTGAAACAGAAAAGAACATGAGTAGAAAAACTGGTGAAATCTACATGAAGTCTGGAGCTTAGTTACTGGTATTGTACCAATGTTCATTTCTCGGTTTTGACAAACATCTTGGGAAGGCCAGGGGTTAACAATAGGGGAAGCTAGGTAGGTGAGGGGAACCCAGGAGCTTCTGTACTATCTTTATCCCAGGGCTTCCCAGGTGGTTAAGTGGTAAAGAATCCGCCTGCCAAGCAGGAGATGCAGATTCGATCCCTGGGTCTGGAAGATCCCCTGGAGAAGGAAATGGCAACCCACTCCAGTATTCTTGCCTGGAAAATTCCATGGACAGAGGAGATTGGTGGGCTACAGTCCATGGAGTTGCAAGAGAGTTGGACTCAACTTGGCAACTAAACAACCACAAAATTATTCCACAATCAAAAGCTCACTTTGTGAGGACCCTCCTACACTGTAGGTAGAAATGTAAGTTGGTGTAGCCCCTATGTAAAACAGTAGGGAGATTCCTTGAAAAACTAAAAATAGAGCTGCTGTATGATCCAGCAATCTCACCCCTGCACATATATCCAGAGAAAATTATAATTCAAAAATATATATGTACCCCTATGTTCATAGCACCACTATTCACAATAGCCAAGACATGAAAGCAACCTAAATATCCATCAACAGATGAATGCATAAGGAAGACGTGGCACATGTATCCAATGCAACATTACTGAGCCATAAAAAAGAAAGAAATAATGTCGTTTGCAGTAAGACAGATGCAACTAGAGATGATCATACCAAGTAAGTCAGAAAGACAAAGACAAATCCCATATGATAACACTTATGTGTGGAATCTACAATATGACAGAAATGACCTTATCTATGAAACAGAAACAGAGTCACAGACATAGAGACAGACTTTTGGTTGCCAAGGAGGAGAGCAACAGGGAAGGAATGAAATGGGGTACTGGATTACCAGATGCAAACTAGTACACCTAAGGTGGATAAACAACAAGTTTCTACTGTACAGCCCAGGGAACTATATTCAGCATCCTGTGATAAACCAGAATGGAAAAGAGCATGAAAAAGAATATATGTGTGTGTGTTTATAACTGAGTCAGTTTGCTCTACAGCAGAAATTAACACAGAACTTGGGAGAGGGGGGCCTTGGCCTCCTGCCTGTTTTTTTGCAACTTCCTGTGAATCTAATTATTTTAAAATAATAAATTCCAAAAAACACCTCAGGAAAAGAAAAATAAGGGTCAAAAGGAAAAACCCAAGCCAGTTGTTGATAACTGTTGACACTGGCTGGTCAGTCCCCAGGGCCTCATTAACGATTCTCTCCACCTTTGCTTAATGGCTGATATTTTCCGCAATAAACAGTTTTCTTAAGAGTCACTGCTAAACCAATGTCTGTTGAATGAATACATGAAGGATTAATGAATAACCACAGTCAAAACCTGCAGTTCTATAGATCATGGAAGCAAGAGCCAGGGAGGCCTTCTCAAGGCCACATGGAATCACAGTCCTTCTGATCTCCAATAACATTCTCTTAAAATATATTTTTTTTAAACTTTACATAAGCAGTATGTAAGCACATGCTTGTTGTTTTGTTTGTTTTTTTTTTTTAAAAAAAGAGGGGGAAATTGACCATAAACTGAGGGCTGCAGCAGGGGGGCTTCCCTGGGAGATGGCAAAGAGAGACCCAGAGTGCCCACTGTGCTCAGGGACAGGGCCACAGGCAGCCAGATGGCCAGTCAGAGGACTCTGCCATGAGAGGTTTTCTTCAAGATGAAATCACTTGAATGCCTGGTGTGTTTGAACGTCTTGAGAGAACATTTACACACCGGGACGAGTCTTGGGTTGAATTAGTGATAAGTGCATGGGAAGCTAAGCAAACAGTCAGCCAGAGGACAATTATTAACTCCTGGGAAAACAAAATGCTGTGCAGAGGAGAAAAGTAACCATGGCTTGCTTGGCTTAACGGTGAATGGCATTTACGTGGCTGCATAATTTTCAAGGCTGGGGGGATCGGAGTGGGGGGTGGAGAGCTGAACCCTTGTCCTACAGAGAAGCTTGGAAGCACGGGATAGAGGGGTGAGGGGCTGCAAGGGCAGGGGTCAGGGGATCCTCGTGAGCCAAGGTTTGGGGGCAGGATGGAGGGAGGCCTTCAAGAAGGTTCTCAAGGTACAGTTGGGCCCGCTTCCCAAATGCTTCTTCCTTCCCCCCACCCTGGCCATCCCCGTGACCCACATAGCCCTTCACTCCCCACCCCCCAGCCCTCCAGATGGCCTGTCCTTGCTCCCCTGTGAGGCCAGACCCTCCACAGGGGCCCTGGGCCCCTCCCCGCTGGCCTGCTCTCTGTCACGCACTGAGCACGTGCCCAGCTGCAAACACAGCAGCCCCTCTGGGGACGAAACTCCCATCTGGCTACGTGCTGGACAGCGGCTAGGGTGGCCACCCCCCCACAGAGCTGCCGGGAGGCCCCATCCTCCACCCTGGCTGGGAGGACCCAGGAACCCTCCAGCAAGTCACTGCCTTCGGAAGCGGAGAGGGTAACACACTGTGGGTCTGATGGGGTGAATGGTGCACCCCCCCACAACTCTGAGAGACAGGTCCACATCCTGGCCCTATGAATGTGGCCCGATTGGACAAAGATGTGATGAGATTAGGCTCTGGAGATGAGAACATTCTGGAAGGTCGTTACCCCTTTGTGGGACCCTGAGGGCAGCCCCAGGACACTCCTCCGGGGGAGATGCGGATGTGGGAAAGAGCCCCTCTAAGCACCAGGAGAGTGATGGCTGATGCTCCTGACCATGGGCAACGGCTGGCGGCCATCACTTGGTGAGCATGCTGGACCCAGCAAGGTGCCCAGGTCATTCCCCCGACCATGAAGGTTGGGCAACTGGGACTCAGCACATGGGAACCCCTCCAGCCATCACCCCCCAGCCCCAAGCCTTCCGCCCATTTGATGGCCACTCACCCAGTGTCTACTGACACTGTTCTGGCCAAGGCCCTCCATGTCACCAAAGCTGGTGACTTCTGCCCTTTCCTTTCTTTCAACAATGACCCTCCTCCCTACAGGCCTGATGGCCCATCAACCTGTCTGCCTGTCTCTCTGCAGCCTCAGCTCCATGTTCCCTGGCCTTGATGAGGGGCAGGGGAGTGGTGGAGACCCAGGGCAGCCAAGCAGGCTGGTTCTCTGAGGCCTCCTTGGGTTTACATGCCAAGATGAGAACAGTGCAGAAACGGTACTGTGGGCAAGAGTGAAGGATGTAGTCAAGAGAGACACTGGATACACAAGGAAGGGATGGCCCCAGGGGCTCCCCCATGGGGATGGGGGCTGCAAGGGACAGTGTGCTAGGCTGAACCCAGCCTCAAAGCTGCTAGGCCACTGCCACCCGGGGCCCAGCCGTCACTAGAGGGGACCTGGCACAGCCATGCTGGCTCCAAGGGGCTCTGGGAGGGTGCCTGGGCTCAGGTTTCCCCTGAGCTTTGGGAAACTTGCCTTTCATCTAAGTCACCATCTGCCTGCCCTGCTTGAATATCAGCACCTCGACAATAGTTGCTTGGCTTTGTTGCCTGTTCTATCAGCTCCTAGCACAGTATGTGACATGCCAGAGGTACTTCACTATTTTTTGAATGAATGAATGAATGAAGAGGCCCATCACACCCTACAAGAGCAGGAAGGAGAGGGTGTTCAAAACCACGAAGCCTGGCCCCTGGGTACATATCACCAAAGCCCTCTTCCGGGTCCTTGCTGTCCATCTGTGGATCCAGGTCTCCTCCCCACAGTCAAATCTCGAACCACCTGCCTGGGGCCACCAGCCTCTGAGTTAATGCTCACCAGACATGGAGGCCTGGCTAGTCAAGGCTATGGTTTCTCCAGTAGTCATGTATGGATGTGAGAGCTGGACCCTAAAGAGAGCTGAGTGCCAAAAAATTGATACTTTTGAACTGCGATGTTGGAGAAGACTCGAGAGTTCTTTGGACTGCAAGGAGATCCAACCAGTCCCTCCTAAAGGAAATCAATCCTGAATGTTCATTGGAAGGACTGATGCTGAAGCTGAAGCTCCAATACTTTGGCCACCTGATGTGAAGAACTGAGTCACTGGAAAAGACCCTGATGCTGGGGAATATTGAAGGCAGGAGAAGGGGGCGATAGAGGATGAGATGGTTGGATGGCATCACCAACTCGATGGACATGAGTTTGAGTAAACTCTGGGAGTTGGTGATGGACAGGGAGACCTGGCATGCTTCAGTCCATGGGGTCGCAAAGAGTTGGACATGACTGAGCAACTGAACTGAACTGACGCATGGAGGCCACAGGCCAAAGGGCCAAGACCATTACAGGCCGGTGGTCCAGAGGGACAGGAAAGAGCAGGGGTGAAGAGGAGCTGTAGGGGAGGGGCAGAGGGAGGTTGCCCCGGGCCTCCCTCTCTCCATCCTGTCTCCCCTTATCTGAGACTAGCCCAGGATGGCCAGTCAAGGGAGCTGAGGCCCCGGGGAGGGAGCAATGGGGGAACTGACTGAGCTCAGCAGCAGGTTCTTGGGACGCCACAGGGGAAGGAACCTAGAGAAAGGGTCCAGGGTGAAGCTAAGACATTGGTGGGAAGTGGGCGAGCCCCTTAAGAAGGAGAGCATGGGCCGGCCATGGAGGCCAGGCCCAAGGAGGCCATGGGCCAATTTTGCTGGGAGCAGGAAGTGGATGTTGGTGCCATGTTGGCTGGTGGCAAAAAGGAGGGTGGAGGTTCTGCTGATGCACCAGCCAGCACCAGCCAGGGGTGTCCTGCCCTTATTGTGGCTGGGGCTAGGGGCTGCAGGCAGCCCACTGGGGTGTCCTCAGCTGGGCTGGGTGGCGACTCAGGAGCCTTGAGTTCACAGATCAACACCTTGTCCCCCAGGGGACCAGCTCAGAGCTGGTGAGGGCACGAGGTGGCTGCCAGGGCCACGTGGGGAAAGCAGGGTCCTGGGGTGGGAGCCAGCCTAGCTGACCATCGCCCTGGGGTTTTGCATCACAAGGAGGCAGAATCACCAGAAGAGAGAGAATGTGCGTCAACTCAGCACAAAGGTCAGGTGTGACTGGAGCTTGAGCCTCAGGGGTGGGTCAGACAGGAGAGCCGGGCTCACCCAGGGCTCTCCCCACCCCTGTCCGTGACCCACTGTCCCTGGCCCAGTCTGGCAGCCAAGCCGCTGATCCGTGGACCGAATCGCCCGCCCACCATCTCACGGGGATGCGAAGACACCTTGCCTCCCTTGTAGGGATCTGTCACGCTGCATGGTGCCCGGCTCCCCTTGCCCACCTCTGGAAGGGTCTAGAGAACCAGAAGCTGGCATAAGAGGGGGCAAAGGGAAGGCTCGGCGAGAGGCCACTAGCTAAAGTGTCCAGCCCCAAGGACTGGCATGTCTGTCTGCTTTTTGCTCAGCAGAAGCAAAGAGTTCTATGTGTGTGTGTGTGTACACACATGCACGTGTGCATGCAGGCAGCTGTACAGGGCAGGTGAGGCAGTATCCAGGAGCTCGCACTCACACTGTGAACGTGTGGGTGCGTGTACCGTGATTTCAGGCAGAAGTGTGTGGGAGGGATGGGAGTGATCAAGGCCCAAAAATGTGTGTGTGTGTGTGTGTGTGTGTCCCAGAGACTCTAGGAGGCAAGCTGGCATCTGGGAAGCAGCCTTGGGATCTTGAACAAAGGAGAGGGGGCAGTCTTGGGCATTGCCTTCCCCAGAGTCCCCTTCTCTGATGTGGCAGCTGTGTGGCTCTGCACATTTGGTTTTTCTATGCCTCCAGCTTCATCTTTACCCCAAGTAGACACACACACATACGTGCCACAGGGAGTCTTTCTGAGTCCTTGAAGAGGTTCAGCATTTTCCTCCCTCCCTGCTCTTGCCCATGCTGTTCCAGCCTGGTACCACTTTCTTCCCTGCTCCACCCGGCGGACTCCTACCGCAAGACTAGGGTCTGGGGCCCACCTTCTACAGAGCTTTCCCTGTTCTTTCCCAGCCTGCGGATTTTGTTGACCACTTGTTGAAGGCAGTCCACTTCCTCCTGGTTTATCTGCTGCCGTGTCAGTAACTATTCCCAGACCTAGATTATCCCTGGAAACCAATCGAATCAGCTCATTCATGTATTCCACAGGCATTTGTTAGATGTCAACTAAATTATGCTTTCTCCTTAAAGATAAGCTCTTAGCTAACATAACTAATTATCAATTACTAGGTTGGGATGCATATTTGGGAAAAGTTATAATTTAGAGCAAGGTTTAAAGGAATACAATTAATTAAGAATAAGCTAAAAAGACATCCCTGCCAGTGATTAAGACTCTGTACTTCCACAGCAGAGGGCAGAAGTTCGATCCTTGGTTGGGGAACTAAGATCCTGCATGCTACAGGACACAGTTTAAAAAAAAAAGAATAAGTTAAGAACCTTGTTTCAATGTAAACTAAGATTGCTGCTGCTTGTTAAAGCTGGGTCTGTCTCAGAGGTAAGATAAGGAAACACCTCTTTGTGATTTCTGATCAGATTGCCCAGCCCCATCCATACCTCTGCTATGCTGGAATTCCCAAGCAGGTGACAATGTCCACTCATGGCTACCTCCCTTTTCCATGGAGAGGGGCAGAAAAGAGTGCAGACTTTCTTTTCTTTTCTGTAATTTCAGTCTAGAATGGCCAAACAAAGTAAAACTACCTCCTCTGAGATGAGTTCCCTTGCTTTCCAAGACCCTCTAATTCTGCTGCATCCCCTAAATCATGAAAACTGTAACTGGTAAAAAAAAAAAAAAAATCATCTGCATAAAAATAAACAAATTCATCTCAACAACAATAAAAACTTATCATGATAAAAGACCAGTCCACCAAGAAGACACAGCATTCCTACATGTGCATGCACCAAACCACAGAGTTGCAAAATACGTGAGGCAAAAGTTGTTAGAACCAAAAAAAGGAACAGAGAAGTCCACAGTTACAGTTGGAGAGGTGAACACTCGTCTCTCAAAAACTGGCAAAAGAACGAGATAAAATCAACAAGGATGTAGAAGAACTCAACACCACCACCAATAAACCCTATGTAATAGACATTTATGGAGCACTCTACCCAATAATAGTTCAGTCGGTAAAGAAACTGCCTGCAGTGCGGGAGACCTGGGTTCGATTCCTGGGTCAGGAAGATCCCCTGGAGAAGAAAATGGCAATCCAGTCCAGTATTCTTGCCTAGAAAATCCCATGGACTGTAGCCCACCAGGCTCCTCTGTCCATAGGGTCGCAAGAGTCAGACACATCTTAGAGACTAAACCACCACCACACCACCACTACCCAATAATAGCAGATCCCCATTCCTTACAAACACCATGAAATATGTACCAAGACAGACCATATCCCAGGCCATAGAACAACCCAACAAACTGAAAAGAAGTGGATCATGCAGAGTTTATTCCCCAATCACGATAGAATCAAACTAGAAATCAGTAACAGAAAGATAACAAAAAAGGATCTCCAGACACTAAGAAACTAAACACACATCTAAATAATCCATGTGGGGCAAAGATGAAGTCTAAAGAAAAAAATTTAAATACACTGAAATGAAAGAAAATAAAATTCCAATATAGCAAATTCTGTGAGAGGCAGCTAAAGCAGTGCTAAGGAGGGATATTTATAGCAAAAAAAGAAGAAGAAGAAGAAGAAGAAGAAAGATTCTTTCTCTCCCTTAAAAGGAATCAATTTATCAGAGGTAGGACAGTGCACAGAGTAAGGATAGACAATTTGCCTTGATTCATTCAATCAACAGTATCTGTCAGGTCGAAACCTTCACAAATTAATCGTTTACAATAATTAAAATCTGTCTATATCAGGAAGCTTGGAGACTTTAGCGCTTTTACATATCACTGGATCTAGATTTTAAACCAGAAGAGTTGCACTGAGCCCCAGGTCTGCTTCCAACTGAATTACTCTGAGAAAGCCATTCAAGTGTGCTGAATCTTGAACTCTTCATCTGAGAAATGCTAAGGCTATTTGCCTCATCACCAACTAGCATGTATTCAGACTGTCTAGCATCACCGACTCAATGGACATGAATTTGAGCAAACTCCGGGAGATGGTGAAGGACAGGGAAGTGTGGTGTGCTGCAGTCCATGGGATCACAAAGAGTCGGACACAACTGAGTGACTAACACTTTCTCACCTCACAGGGTATCTTTTAGCTTTAAATGATGCAATAGATGAGAAAGCCTTTCAAGAACTCTAAGGTTCTCCACGTCTGCTACACCTGTCATAACAAAGCACCACAAACTAGATGGCTTAAAATAATAAGATACTTATTGTGTCACAGCTCTGGAGGCCAAAGGTCTCAGATCGAGTTGTGTGTAGGGTTCTGCTCCTTCTGAAGGCAGTAGGGAAGGGTCTGCCCCAGGGGCCGCCCCTGGCTCCTGCTGGTGTGCTGGCAGGCTTTGATGCCCCTAGGTTTTACAGCTCCACATGGCATTTTCCCTGGGAGTGTTTGTGTCTAAATGTCCCCTATTGGGACTTCCCTAGCTGTCCAGTGGTTAAGACTCCATGCTTCCAGTGCAAGGAGAATGGGTTCCATCCCTGGTTGAGGAACTAAGATCCCACATGCTGCAGCAACAGATAAATCAATATCCCCCTTTCATAAGGATATCAGTCATAGTGCAGCTGTCCCCGACCTTTTTGGCACCAGAGACCGGTTTTGTGGAAGACAATCACTCCTTCCTGTGTGGCCTGGTTTATGGCCTAGGGGCTGGGGTCCCCTGATATTTAATTAGAGGCTCACCCCACTCTGGTATGACCTCATGTTAATTACATAGATGATGGCCCTGTTTCCGAAGACGGTCATATTCACAGGCACAAGGAGGTTAAGACTCAACATATGAGTGGTGGGAGGGGGACCATTCAACCCATAACAAGCCCTACACTAATGTCCTATTAGAACATTTTGGTCTTTTGCATCACTGTCCCTTTTGTTGGCTACACCTTATGTGGTCCAATTAAATCTTAATTGGATATATACAAGTGTGTGCATGTGTCTCAACCTTGGCAAGCTCCCTGGGGAGGTGAATGTATGCCCTGTGAAGGCTTGTGCACATTCATGTGTGGACACCACGTGACTGTCCTGATTCTGGGTTTGTGCTACCGTAGCACCACTGATGGAGCAAGTTTTAGCGCCGACACTGGAAGCCTCGGGTGCCCCTAACCTTCTCCCTTAGCCCACTCCGGGGCCCCTGTCAGCCTGAAAGCCAGCCAGGGTCTTGGTGGACACCCGGTGGGGTTCCATGCAGTCTTGTGGGCACCCTGGCCCTCATCTCTTGGAGAGATGTGCTCTCTGCCTGTCCGCTTCCACACAGCTGACAAGCACTCACACGAGGCTCCGGTTTCCGCAGTAACCAAGGCTGGTGACTGGTCACAGAACCTGCAGCAGAGGTGTCCCAGGGATACAGACAGGATGGCATGGCAACTCATCCTCCCTCCAGCCCCTGCCCACCTTTCCTCTGCATTATATGCCCAGCAAGCGCCTTCAGGCAGGTTGGGGGTGAATGGCCCCATCCTCAGCAACCACACGCTCGGCCCTCAGGTGTGGGTAGGAGCCACCCCGGGGCCCCGGCCAGCTGCCTGGACTGGAAAAGGGATGTGTGGGCAGTTGGAGGGTTCTGGGAGAGATGGCTGGCAGTGTGGGGGCACCTGGGCCAGCAGGAGTGTCCAGACTCCGTGACCAAGCCTGCGGGCTGTGGGTACAGCCGGGCACAGAGGAGGGAGCCAAGACAGTCATCGGAGCTCAACCCCAGGAATTCACAGTCCTCACCTGGAGGAGGAGGACAACCCAGGACAGGGAGGGGCCCTGGAAAGTGGCCACAGCTGCAGGAGCCAGCCCCATAGTCAGACAGCTGTGGGTCAGGGTTTGGGGTGCTGGGAAGGTCCATGTGGGGTTATACATCATTCACTCAGGAGACATCTGTGGAGGGCCTGTGGTGCCCAGGCCCGATGCCAGGTGAGGTGGAGCCCAGAGGCACCTGCAATGGGGGCGCTGGGCTCACCAGCTGCCTGGGCAGAGGAGCAGATGACAGACAGGGAAGCCCTGCAACACAGTCCATCAGGGACACAGACCAGCCTTTCCCTGGGTTCCAAATCTCCTCCTTCCTGGTGCCCCGAGCTCCCTCCTGGCCTGCTCCTGGCCAGATGCCCACTAAGGCCGAGAGCCAGGAAGGGGCTGGTGGATGGTGGGGGATGAGTTGGGAGGACAGGCCTGGCACCCCCTGCAATGAGATGACAGTGCTGCCTCCTGCTCAGAAGAGGGAGGCCAGGGGCCCTGGCCAAACCGCCCCCTTCCCACCCAGAGTCGCAGCCATGACTGGAGGCCTCCAGGGCTGGGGTCCCAGGCAGCAGCCCCCAGCCAGTCCTTGCAGAGGGCACTGAACATTCACGGTCAGGCTGGTCCCACCACCACGAGCTGCCCAGCGGTCGTCTCACAGAGGCTCGGCCCAGAGCCCACCACCACTGGCCTCGACCCCGGTAGGTCCAGGGTGGATGTCAGCATGTAGCTGTGCTGGGATGCCCAGTGCCCCATGGTCCAGGGCCAGAGGACGTGCCCAGGCCTGTCAGGAAGAAGGGCCCACAGTGGCTGGGTGGTGTCCTGCATTCAGGGCCGGCCTGGACTCAGACCTGCAACTCCAAAGGGAGCCAGGAGGACCAGAGCCCCATGCTCTGAGGTCCCCTGTGGCCGGGATGGAGGTGGCTGGTAGTGACGCCCGTGTCTCCCAGCCCCTTCCTTCGTGGCCGGCTTTGTCTTCCTGCTTCTTAATCAGCAGAGTCTGGTGACCCGGTTCAGTTGTCTAGCAATCATAGCCAGGTTCTTGAATCCATTCATTCCTGGGGTACACACACACTACAGGAGCCCCATCCCAGAGCCAGGCTGGGCGCTCCATGCTGGAGAGGGACACCACCACGATGTGGCCTCTGTCCCCAACTGTTCTGTACCAGTGAAGGAAAGAAAGACAATGTGCCCTTACCAGGCTGATAAGGAGCTGCGACACTAAGTGGTGGTGGTATGGCAGGTGAAGTCTTTAGGAGATAACAGGGTGGGGGGAATGTATTTTGCACGTGGGCTGACATGCACTGGGGGCAGCGGGCTGGCTGTAGTGGGCTGAAGAGTGGCCTTACAGAACACGTGTGTGCCTGGAGCCTCAGAGCGTCAGCTTATCTTGAATAAGGCCAATGGACACGAGACAGCTGGTACATTCTGGCAAGCACCGGAACTGCAGTGGGGTTGCAGAAGATTCCTGAGAGAGGGGAGCTGGAAGGTAAGAGGTCACACAGGACCATGTGAGCCGGCTGAAGTGCTTGGACTTTGTCCCCAAGTCCACAAGGCCACTCAGGGACATTGAACAATGCTGGGGGGTGAGGTGGTAAGAGCCTCTGCTTTACGAGAGTCACCATGTCCACCCTGTGGAGATAAGGGCAGGACTGAGGAAGGGTCTGGCCAGGGACAGGAGGGCAGCACGTGCCCACTCTTTAGGTGAGAACCCAGCAGGAGGTGGCAACTCGAGGTGGGAGGGGTGGCGAGAAAAGGGAACTGAATGATGGCCCTGAGGCTGGGATCTGGGCAACTGAGGGGAGACAGTGAGTTCCCTGTGGCAAAGAACACATCTGAAGGGCCATGGGTCATCCAGGGAGCCATGGAGACTATGATGACACAGTCATCACCCAGGAAAGGTGAACACGTTGAAGTGAAAGTGTCAGTCGCTCAGTCATGTCCGACTGTTTGCAACTCCATGGACTGTAGCCCACCAGGCTCCTTTGTCCATGGGATTCTCCAGGCAAGAATACTGGAGTGGGTTGCCATGTCCTCCTCCAGGGGATCTTCCCGACCCAGGGATTGAACCTGGGTCTCCTGCATTGCAGGCGGATTCGTTACTGTCTGAGCCACCAGGGAAGCCCACCCAGAACAGTAGTGGAGGCCATCCCAGGGGTACACTCAGGGGGAGAAGAGGACTCAGAGCCTGAGACAAACTTGACAGAAATGGCGAGAGTGGTGGGAAGCAAACCTGGAGGGCAGAGAAGGGTGGGAGGGACATAGGAAGGCACTTCTGAAGGTGACATCTGGGACAGTAGCTGAGGGGATGGGACAGCGGACCCCAGCTCTTCTGAGCCTGGATGCCAGGGGACTGGGACTACAACTGCTGCTGGCTTTGACTCAGCAAGGGCAGGAAGTCCAGGGAGCTCTCACCTGATTGGCCTGAAGATGCCAGGTCATATGGGTGGCAAAGGTACCCACTGGAAGGGTCAGGCCTCAGCTGGGCTCCAGAAGACTGATGGAGCTTTGGATTGGCCACTGAGGATGGTGGGAAAGGAAAGTGGCCAGGGACAAGTAGGGGATCCACAGGGTACCAAGTGGAGAGGGGACTAGGGTTACGGGAGAAGCCTGGAGATGCAGGGGTTCAAATGGACAGGACAGGACAGAGGTGGGAGCCCAGACCCAAGGCCCCAGCGGTGAATCCAAAACCAGGGAGTGAGAGGTGGGTTGATTGAGAAGAGCTTCAAAGGTCCTGGCATTCAATGGGAAGATGGACACGTCACATCTAGAAGCCATCACCTTGAGAGGCAAGGTGATGATGCCAACCAGCCTTGGGCTCTGGGAAGTGCAGTGAGCAAGAACATGCAGGAGTGCTTTTCTTTAGACATTTTATGTTATTTGCCATAGCTTTTTTAAAAATTTCATAAGGTATTTCCTTATTTTATTGAAATATAGTTGATTTACAATGTTATGTTAGCTTCAGTATATAACCCAGTGATTCAGATACATATATATACACATATATGCATATATATACATATACTCTTTTTCAGATTGTTTTCCCTGATACGTTATTACTAAGTATCATGGAAAGACCTTTGAGAGCAATTTAGAGACTTGGGTGGAGGCAAGGCTGGTGCTGGAAGGACAGGGCCAGCAGTGAGGGGAGAAGACACAGAGATGGGGAGGGAAGGCTTGGCTAAGACAGAGACAGCATCCCAAGCTGTCACTGAGAGCAAGAGCACAAGACCTCGGGGACTTCGTTCTGTTGACTAGGAAGAGTCCTCTCAGGTTTATAGACGTGGGGACTCCATCGTTGATTCCCTCTTCTCTTCTGGGGCCACAGAGAACAGGCAGCTCAGGCCAAGGATGCCATAGGGAGGTCAAAGTCCCAGTCACAGTCCCTGTGGCTCCGGACAGGTCCCAAGAGCCAAGTCCTGCAGGTTGACACATTGGGCTCTAGGTTACACTCATGGTCCTGCCCACGCCAGCCCCAACATGGGTCCCTAAAATGGAGGTGCAGTGAAGAGAGGCCACCATGGCTAGGAAACCAATCTCAGGCCTTGGCTTTTCTCTCTGTGATAGTGAAATGGTGGTGGGGGTGGTGGGCGGCAGGGGGCAGGTGGCAGGTACTGAGGAGGGGTGAACACACCGTGTTGGAGGGAGACAGCTCTGAGGACCCCTGTGAGGAACCCCCGACTCCTCACAGCCTCTTGCCAAGAGGGCCAGCTTCAAGGGCCTGAGGAGGCATCTGCAGGGAGAGAGTGACCCTCCCCCGGCTCTGCCGCCATCAGGCCTTGGCCTTCCCCTCGCTCTTCTTCTGTCTCTCCTCTTTGTGAGAAGCGGATACGGCAAGATAATAGGCACTCTCTAAATTTAGATGGGAAAAATCCCCACAGAGTTGGTAGAGATACCCTGGGCCTTCCTTGTGGCAAGCCTCTCGAGTACGAAAGTAGGGAGGGGGCGGCAGCGGGGTTGGTGGGGAGGGGTGCTTGGGGACAGGGAGAGGGACAATGACAGAAGTCCTCATCTGGGCCAGGGTGGGCCTGAACTCACAGGCAGGCCAGGGCCTCTCCACAGGCCGTGTGCTGCCATTTGGGACTGTGTGGACCACTCACCACGGTTTCTCTGTGACCTGGAGCTCCGTCCTTCCTCGCTGGGGCTGTGTCACTGGGTCCCCTCCTGACATCGCGAAATCTTGAAATCTGTGAGAAAGATGGGCTTGGACCTGAGCCCCAACATCAGAGGCTGGGATCCTCAGCCTCATCTCTCAGGGCCTTGGTTTCCTCATATGGAAGCTTTGTGGCCCTTGTTCCTGGCACGGTGACCAGAAAAAGCCACTGTTCTCATTATTTAAGGGTCCCACGAGGGGGCCTTCTGGGCCAGCAAGGAAGGCTGGCTCGAAACTTGGTGACAGCAAGGCTTCAAAGGGCAGCAAGTGTGACTTGACGTGGCAAAAGCCCACCCGAGTCCCCCTTCCAGGGGCGAAATGGCTCCAGGCTCGCCCTGTGCAACACCCTCCCCTTGACTCTGGCAGCTTAAGCATTGATGCCATAGCCAAGGGGCAGGTCCCTGACCTGGGCCCTGGCCCCCTCCTGACTTAATTGATTCCAGTCACTGCTGAGGTGTTCCCAGACCAGACTAGGGTGGAAAGCTCCCATGACGGGAAGAGACGTGTGCAGAGCTGTGCTCAGCACCCCTGACCCCAGGACAGCAGTGACCTAGCCATCCTGCTAGCAGGCCTTGGTCTGGGTGCAAGGAGCTCCCGGGACCCAGGCTGGCCTTGCCGTATTGGGAAGCAAGGTGGTCGATCTGTGATACAGGGAATCAGACCCCTGAGGATGAGGACATGAGAAAAACCCACAGTGTCCCCAGAAGCCCCTCCCGGCCCCCCAAAGAACTGAGCCAGAGCCAGGGGCCTGAACCCACTGTTCTGTTTAACACATTCCTTCCTGTGAGGTGATGGCCTCTGTCAAGAGCCATGTTCCTGGAGGGAGGACAGGGAGATGTGACCAGAGACCCCAGTGATGGCCTCACTCACAGAGGCCATCATCAGAGCGATTGGTGACAGGTCCCGCAGCAGGGGATGAGAGACAGGGCTGAAAGGGGCCGTATCTCCTGGCCTGTCCCTTCCACCTTTCTGGTTCCCCTCTCCTGGCCCTATTCAGCCCTCTGTCTCATCCCCTCCCACCACTGGCCCCCAGTTCCCTCCCGCCTCCCTTTGCCGGTCCAGCCAATGGGCATGGGAGTCTGGCTATCTCCCAGTAAAAGAATTATATCATCTGAAACGTACATCCCGACACGCGTGCTGCATGGCTTCTTGGGAAGACAAGTACCGGGAGCCCGCGCGGCTGGCCAGAGGGGGTTGATAACCAGGTTATCGAACCTGAACGGGAGGCCTCCCAGAATGGGGATGTTAATGGCTCCTGAGGTCCTGCCCCTCAGAAATCAATCGCTGCTGCGCTGCACACACTGCCTCCCTCCTGTCTTCTCTGTCCCTTTCACCTGGGCTTCAAGCGCCAATCTGAGAGCCATCACTGGGTTATTTGGTTTCCAATGCCCGCAGGTGGTCCTGCCAGGGGGGCTGCGGTGGGCAAGTGGGGTGCCCCGGAACAGGGCCTAGGATGTGCTCCCGGAGGCATGGCAACTGGTAGCGCGAGATGCATCCAGAAGATGCTGGCTAACGCGCCTCTGAGGGGGGAGGGGCAGTGAAGCCAGTTCCCCAGCGGTGGAGGGGCGGCGGCGGCCTGGGGGGCGGTTGTCATGTGAGCAAATGGCTTCAGCGGAGGATATTGCGCTCGGTGGGACCCAATGGTTGCCCAGAAATAAAGGCTCACGTGTACGTGCACCCAAACGCCAGTGCTCTGGGGACGCCAGGGCCTCCATGCAAGGACCCAGTGAGACGGGCCTTTCTTCAAAGCTTCAATTGTCTGAAAAGTGACCCAGAATCAGGACCTGGAAAAGCTGCATATTCACAGGTACGGCCACCTTCAGCCACGGTGCACGGGGGCGCATCCCGGCCACTGCCCAGTTTTCTGCTCCTCCACCCTGCACAGGCAATTTCTGCTGCGTGTCTGGGGCGGGTGGGGGGCTTGGGGGGGTTCCCAGTGGAAGAATCAGGGAGGCCACAGAGGAGAACCCACCATGAGGTTTCTGTTAGGACCTGAGCATGCAGGCTTGGCTGCTTCAGAGGCAGGCCCAGCTATGCCTTCAAAACAGCCTCAGTTCTGACATGGCTGGCCTCTCACTCAAGTCCTCTTCGAGAAGGTTCTCCAGCTCATCCCTCAACAGGATCACAGGCTAGGCCTGGCTAGCCAAGCCCCTGAGAATGAGGCAGGTGGCCCCCATTTTCCCAGGCGGACCAGGTCTGTGTCCTCGGAGCTCCCGGGACTGGCCCGGTGGTTCAGGTTAGCTTTCTTCGCGTCCAGTGCTGGGTGGGTCTTGTTGCCTGGAGTGCAGAGGCCCTGTGGGAGGGCTGGGATAGCAGCTCTGCAGGGGTGAGGGTGGCATCATCCAGTCCAAATGTTCCTCCTCCAGCCGTTCAGCCCTGAGTCACTAAAGCACAGAATTGGGCGGGGGGTGGGGGTAGTTCTCCAACCTTTCAAGAAACTCCTCTGTGAGTCAGCTCCCTAAGCTTTTGCAGGGGGCCGAGTGCCCAGAGCCAGGGGCATGGCTGCCATGTGTCTTCCCCAAATGGGAGGGTCCCCAGGGGAGCTGGCCCCCATCTTTTCTGGTTACCATGTATTTTGCCCCTTTGACAGATCAAAATGGTCCTATTGCTGAACGGCATGCCTTTAAGCACAGGTTGCTATCTTAGCAAAGGGCCCTCTGACTCCAGGACAGTTGGCAGCGTGGACGGCACAGAAGCACAGGGTAGAGTGGCAGGATCCACCCAAACCACCATGGGTTTCGTTTGCCCACCTGCATGCCATCGTCTTGGCAGTTTGATTCCACGCCAGCCCCTGGGGCCTTGCTGCTGAATGGGAGGTGAACGATCAGCCCGGCCCACAGATGCACCTGCCAGTGACGGTAGCCCCGAAAGGCCCAGGCGCTGGAGAGGGGAGGGTGGCAAGGGCAGGCACGTGATGAGGGCTGAAGGAGGCCAAAGGGCGGGCTGGGCCTGCCAGGCTGGTGGCATCTGGACCCTGCCCCAGCTCCCACACCTTGGAGAGAGACTGCTGCAAAGCTGGTGAGGGCCCTTGGAGATGGTGAGGTCTGCTCCATCCCCAAACACGCAGCCTCTGTCCTCTCTTTCCCAGGGGTGATGACTCAGGGGGATTTAGGCTACCGCTGGCATCCCAGCCCTCCCTGCATCCCCCTCCACTCTGGCCCTGTCACCACACAGCGGCGTGACCCCCGGGAAACCACTGCTTCAGTTTCCCTAGCTATAGCAGGGGACCCGTCTCCTCCAACTGCCAGATGGGTGTAAAAACCAAAGGAGGCCCGTGATGGTGGGGGGCCCTGGCCCGAGGGCCAGAGGAAAGCACCCCAGGCCTGCAGACAGCACCTCCTCCCTGACCCACCCCCACCGTCCTGGCCGCACCCCTTCCAGGCACTCAGGCCCCAAAGCTCTAGGAGCCAGAATCTGATACGGGAGGATGGCAGAAGACAGGAGTCAGGGGACCGCGGGTTGGGCGCTTCGGATGCTCTCACCCGGACCTTACACCTTAGCCCCTGGGACATCAGGAGGTGGCCCCTGGGGCCGAGCTGTGTCTGGTCCTCGATGGCCGCAGGAGTGCCAGGGCGGACTGTTCCAGGCAGCCCAGCCCAGGCCCAACTGAGGTCAGGGCCTCCCACCCAACTCCGGTGGCCCAGGCTCAGAGACCCCGCGGCGAGGCGGCTGGGAGCCGGGGCTGCTGGGGCATCCCCCCGCCCCCGCCGAGAGGGGCCGCCGGGGGCAGAGCGGGCGGCGGCGGCAGGTGGGAGGCAGGCGGGCGGGGGAGGTGGGAGCAGACGCCGGGCAGGCCGCGGCCCCTCCCCGCTCCCTCCTCGCGCGCCTCCGCCGGCGACATTGCCCCTCCTGGGCAGGGGGCGGAGAAGACGGCGGCAGGAGGGGAGGAGGCGGCGGCGGCGGAGGCGGGATTTGGAGTTTCCCTCCGCAGCGGCGGCGGCGGCGGCGGCAGCAGCCCCTCGGCTCCAGGCGAGGCCGCCGCCCGAGGCTCCGGTGGCGCGCGGCGGCCGCGGCGGTAGCGCTTCCCGCCGGCCCGGCTTTTGGAAACTTCCCGGCCGCGACGCGCGGAGCCGGCGCAGGAAGCCGAGCGGAACGGAGGTGAGCTGGGCACGCGGCGCCCGGGCACCCACCCCACCCCCACCCAGCCTGGCCGCCCCCCCGACGTGTGTGCGCCTCCGCCCTGCGCCCCCAAAGTCTCTCCAGCGCGCACCCCGTCAGGCCGACGCACGCGCCCCTGGGAGACCCACTCAGTGCGCCCGCCCGTGCACCTCCCGTGTCGATGGCCACGCACACCCCCTGACACACGCGCGTGCACAAACAGTGCACCGCGGACCCAGGGCCCTGCAGTGCACGCCCCGGCAGCCGCTAAGTCACCATCGACTACTGTCCCCAACTCAGGCCAGCACCCATCCCAGACGCTGCCACGCCTCAGTACACACCCAGGCGCGCGTGAGCGTGCGCGCGCGTTCACACCACACACACACACACACACACACATACGCACACACACACATAGATACCCAACACATCCTTGGGATATCTGCACTAACACAGCTCCCCTCGCCGGCCCGCACCATCTCCAACTCCCCATATGCTCATCACAGACACCCCACCCACGTTCCCAGTCCAGAGATGCTGACATCTACCCACCCCTGGACGAAGCCCCAACAGGAACCCCCGCCCAGAGGCCGTCACCGCACTCCTGAAGCCCAGCTGGCTCCCCAGGCCTGCACCTCGTACACCCCCAATATGTGCACACCTGCGGGATTCTGGCTCTTGGGCACCCTGGCCTGCCCCCATGGCACATAGCCCTGCACGTCCTCTAACACATTTCAGTCCCTCCCTCCAACACCTGGCACACCGGTTCTGGAGGCTGCAGCATTTGGTGGCATCTCTGCCAGGCGCCACTGGCTTGCCTTTGCAGCAGCGGTTCACCACCCTGAGGCCCCCCCAGGTGGCTCCCTAAACAGGCCCCGAGTCTCCCCAGCGACTGACTTGGCCTGGTCCCTAAAAGATAAGGAAGGCACTGGGGTGCAAGGTACCGTACTTAGATGGGGGAGGGCAAGGGAGAGGCAGGCAATTGAGATGGAGGCCACCCAGCTGCGGCCAAAGGGGCCCCAGGTGTTGGCACGCACGTAGTAGGTGGATTTCCTGGAGGCAGGAGTCGGAGTGCCCGTGTGTGTGCCCGTCCGTGTGTGTGTGTGTGTGTGTGTGTGTGTGTGTCCACCTGCCTGTGCGGTGGGGGGGCGGCGGGGGGAGGAACCGCGTGCGCACGTGTGCTTCTGTGTGTCTGGGTGAGTGACCCGCTGAGGGAGAAAGCCACCCCCCTGGGCTCCCTGGTGCAACAATTGATTTCATTCATTCATGCCTTCTTTGTTCACGAGCATTTCTTCCGTGAGCACCGCATGCCAGGCCCTTCCCTGGGGGGCTGGGGCCAGCTCGGGGCCGGGCACACACCCGCTCCTGCCTTGGAGGAACTCCCAGTCCCGCCAGGAGGCCGACCCGGCAAAGCAGAGAGCCATCACCGCGGAAAGTGGATGTGGAGGAAAAGACACTGGATTTGCCCGGAGCGCTGTGGCTGGGAGTTCTAACCGGGCTGGACGGCCCAATTGCCGCCACTGGGCCGGCGGGACCCAAGTGTTTGGGGGTGGGGGCGGGCGTGGGGGGGCAGGCGGGCCGCCGCTCTCAGGAGGCTCCCGGGCCCCGGGGGCGCATGGGCAGCGCGCTAGAGGCCTACGGGCAGCGGCGTTTCCGCGGCCTCCGAGGGGCACTGCTTGGGCTGGGCGGAGGCCAGGGGCGCCCTGCAGGAGAGGAGGGCGGGCAGCGGGCGCAGCGCCCATCCTACAGGAAGCGCGCAGCCGAGCTCCGCCCGCTTGAGGGGGCCTGGGGAGGCCACTGCGCGCCCGGAGCGCGCGCGCGCTTGGGGAGTGGGTGCGGGGCCCAGGGTCGGCGCCCCTACCCCAGCCGGCGCTGCGGGGGGGCCGGCGAGGGTCGGGGGAGGGGGGCTTGGCGGCGCTCAGCCCTGCACTGCGGAGGTGGCAACAGGTTCCAGGATGTCTTCCTGCTGCTGGCGCAGCGGGCGCTGTTGGCGCTGGGCAGCGAGCACTTTGGTGATTGAACGCCCCCCGCCTCCCCTTGAAGGCTCACTCTCGCGCGGCTGACCAGCAGAGATCTGGGCAAGGGGCAGACCCGCACGACCCCCGCCCAGGGGCAGAATTTGCCTCCCTGGCCTGATGCTGGTCCCCTCCCGCAGGGAGCCGTCTCCAGAAAGCAGGCCTTGGCACCGCAGGGTGACCCTCTCTCCAACCCCCTGAGACCACAGCACCAGGCAGGAGCAGGGGTGTGTCTCTCCCTCTACCTCCCCGTGCAGGGCGGCCACCCCAACTCTGGCGACTTGGCCAAGCCAGACACACCAGGCTGGCACATCCTGGAACCCCTGGGTGCCTTCAACCCCAGCCCACTCCGGGGTCCTGCCCACAGCTGCAGCAGGCCTGGAGGGACCCCCCCCCCCCCCCGCCCCGGGCCTGGTGGCTTCCCACCTCTGCCTGTGGGAACTGGGATGTGAGAGAAACGAAATGCACACACACAACCCCCCCAACTCGGCTCCAGCCTAGCTGGTAACCTCAGGGAACTGAGGTCTGGAGCACAGAGGAGGGAGACAGAAACCTGGGGGAGGGGGAGTGAAGAAGGAATAGAATCAGGACAGGCTGCAGAGGAGGCAGCCCAGGCTAGGGGCGAGGGGACCCAGCCTAGCTGCCCAGGGCCCCTGGAGCCAGGTGATGGGACTAGTGGCCCACTGGGCTGGGAAGGGAGGCAGGGTAGGAAGGGGCAACCGGAGGCCCCTTTGAGGCAACCTGGCTCTCTGTGACCTGCCCTCTCCCCAGCAATACCTCCTGCCTTTTCCTATCCTACTTTATGTTCTGATCAGTGACCTTCCAGCAGTTTTGCACCTTTCACTCCTTAGTTACCTCTCTTATGGTACCCATCCTGTGTGCATAGCTTTACCTTTGTTTACTTAGTTCCTTGGGGTACATTCCCAGTGTGGGGTTCTTCCCAGCTCTGGATGTATATTACCAAGTTAATTTCCAAAAGAGTCACACCAGCATACCTCTAGCAATCAGCAACAGAGTAGCATGCCCATCTCACATGGGTATTCTCAGTCTGAGAACATTGGAAGTGTTACCTTGTTTTCTGTCATTGTTAGCTGGGCTTTTAAATTTGTTTTCCTTCCCATGCCTGAAGTTGTACCTTTCTCCAAATGCCTTGCACCAGTTGCATGTGCTCCTTCATGCAGTCTTTTCTGGTTCCTTGCCCATGTACCTATAAGAGTCTCAACTTTTTGATTCATTTGTATGAGCTTTCTTTTATCTGCTGTACACTTCCCTTCAACTGGCCTATTTGCTTTAGGGCTTTAAGAAAAAAAAGGGGGGGACATAGACCAGACTTTTCAGAAGCTCCGCCACCTCATTTCATTGTCTCAGAATTTATCACACCTGGTATTCTCTCATTCCATCCCTCGGTTTATTACTGACCTGTCCTGCTGGCCTGGGAGTGCCTTGCAAGCAAGGGCCCAAGTGTGCCCTGCCGGTTCATCGTCCTATGTCCACAGAAGGTTCTGGAGGCCACTGTGGGGCCTTTGCTGCAGGGCAGGGCTGAGGGGAGTTGAGGCAAACAGGCCTGGAGATGGGGAGAGGGCTTTGAAAGCCCTGATGGCGACCTGGGCCAGCACAGGGGCAGAGGGGACAGTACAGAAGTGAGAGACATTTCAGTAGAAACGCCTTGACTCTTGACTAGGGAGGCGGCAACCCGAGAAGCCAGGCTGACTTCCAGGATCAGTAGGGCAGGCTCTTGGAGTCTTTGGCCTGGCTCATGCCAGTGAAGCTACTGGGGTGCCCCAAAGCTGCCCTTTGCCTGCCTAGCCTTCCAGCTAGCCCTGGGCCGAGTTCTGGCCAGAAGGCAGCAGTAGATTTGTGGTTCCGCTTTCTTTTCCCCTCCACCATTTCCCTGGCAGCCGTGGTGATGAGCCTGTTATATGGATGAAGCCACTGAAGTCCAGTCCCAGGACCAGATGGTCCAGGGGCACCCCAAGTGAGCCTGGCTGGAGGTAGCCTCTGGGGCTGGGGCACAGGGCTCTTGTCCACACCCCTCCCCCTGCCTCCAGGGGCCTGGCTGGCGCCGGCCAGGGGAGCTGCAGTTGGTCCCCTGCTGGGCCCCTGACCTGCCCTTGGCCTCTGCCCCTGGCCCTGTCCCGCTTGGGTGGAAGCCCCGGCCCAGCGGGCCACTTGCGGGGCCCACTCACCAGCTTTCAAGGGCACCCGTTGGCTCGCTGGCCCCCCTGAGCCCGCCCCCGCCGCCCCGCCCCTCCAAAGGCAACTCCACGTCCAAAGGCAACTGGCTTCCAAGGTGGGAAGCTGGGTCGCAGTGCCAGGAAGCTGCCGGTGCGCGCAGGCGGCGGTGGACTTGTCTCCACGTGCGGCGCGCTCTTTCTGCCATCCTTCCCTCTTCCCAGTGGCCGGGGCCGGGGCAACCCAGCCCGGGAACGACGCCCCTCGAGCCGCGGTGGCTGTGTCCAGGACATCCGCGAGCGATCGCTCGCCGCGGGATCACGCTCCAGGTCTCTCCTTTTGTTTTCTCCGGGTGGAGTCGGGCAGCCCCGAGAGGTCCCGCCTGCCGAGGGCCAGCGCCTGGGCACCGCCTTTATCTCCCCGGCCCCGGCGGGCCGTGGGGACAATCTCGGCCTAGAGCCCCTCTCCCCGCCGCCCCTCAGCGCACGCGGTCCCCCCCAGTCGGAAGCTGAAAAGCGGGGGGTGATCGCGGGCGTGAGAGACGCAGGAAGGGGTCTGAACTCCTCCGAAGGGCCAGGAGGGACCCTAGCGGCTCTCAAAGGGGGCCGTCGGACGCTCAGCCTTGCTCGGCTGGGGCACCTCTCGCATTTCCCTTCTCCGGTGGGGCACTCGAGTGGCTGCCTGGGGCATTTTTCTTGGGGCGCACGGGGGTGCCTTTGGGCATGCCGTGGGAGAGGCAGGAGAAGATCCGGCGATAGAGGGACTCCCCCGCGAGACCCCAGGCGCCCTGTTTCTGGGCGCGCAGATCGCGGGCTCACGTCTCGTGCCTTCCCTCTCTCCGCAGCTCCGGAAGCCCGACGTGCCGGGAGCCGCGAAGCCATGGAGGGTCTGGGCCGCTCGTGCCTGTGGCTGCGCCGGGAGCTGTCGCCCCCGCGCCCGCGGCTGTTGCTGCTTGACTGCCGCAGCCGTGAGCTCTACGAGTCGGCGCGCATCGGCGGGGCGCTGAGCGTGGCCCTGCCCGCGCTGCTGCTGCGCCGCCTGCGGCGAGGGAGCCTGTCGGTGCGAGCGCTACTACCGGGGCCGCCGCTGCAGCCACCGCCCCCCGCCCCGGTGCTCCTGTACGACCAGGGCGGGGGCCGGCACCGGCGCACCGAGGCCGAGGCCGAGGAGTGGGAGGCCGACTCGGTGCTGGGCACTCTGCTGCAGAAGCTTCGGGAGGAAGGCTACCTGGCCTACTACCTACAGGGTAGGTACCGGTGGTGGGCGGCGGGTGGGCACCCGTCTGGGGAGGACCCCTGCCCGGGGAGCACAGGACCCCACCTTCGGAGGGCCATCCGAATCCATCTGATCATGGGCGAGCCCGACCTCCTGTGGTCCAAAGTGGAGATGAGAGTCTGTCCTCCTCTGAGCGTGACCTTGGGGAAGCCCTTCACTCTTGGGAGCCCCAGTTTCTGAGCCTGGAAAATGGGAGAATCTGATCTGACCTGGCTCCGGGAACCCCAGCGGGTCCCTATCGCCCCCCTCCCCCAGCTGCTCAGCCATGGGTGAAGGAGGCTGGAGCCCCAGGACAAATCTCCCCTGCTCACCGAAGGGTCTGGAAGGGGGAGGGGAAGACGGGGGCTGGCGGGGCGGGGGCGGGGGGGTGGACGACAGGGAGAGAAGCTGCAACGGCAGAGACCTTCCCCGCTTCCCCTCCCCCTGCCATGGTCAGCGCAGGGCTGGGGGAGGCGATGGACAGACACAGACGTGTTGGCTCCTTGCCAAGCCAAACACACCCTCTGCCTCAGAGATCCAGGATAGAGACAGGATTTCCAGGAACCTAGACCCCTCTCCCCATTGAGGAGGGTCATTGTACTGTCCTCCCTTGCTCAATTCTGAATGTGCAGAGATATAGAAATATAGAACCTGTTGGATTTCTAGCGCCGCCCACCCCCCCAAGTCCGAGGAAAATAGTAGTTATTTGGAGATGGAGATGTTCCCTTCTGAGCACCTTGGGAACATCCAGGTGGCACGCTATACACTCTCCCAGGCTCTCTGAAGAGCACGCAGACGTGGCTGTGCCCTGGCCCCTGATCTCCGGAATCACTCAGGCAGACAACTCACATCTGAACCTTTCCTCGTCTTTAACTGATGCCTGCTGTCCTTCCCAAGGCTGGCACTACGTGTTGAGCCCTCACGCCCGCCTTGGCTTGGCCCCAGGGATGTGAGATCCTCTTTGGTTTGCCGTCCAGAGGACCGGCTCCAGAGACACCACTTGGGACACCACGTAGGTCAAGGCTGCTCACTCCTGAGTGCCCCTTGGGTACATCTGCCCACCCACCTCTTCAGGCATCAGAAGGATCTAGGATTGCATCCCTAACCCCAGCCAGGGCACTTAGCTGCCCGGGAGGCTACCTCAATGGGCCCCTCGTTTCATCCCCTCTCCCAGGTGGCTTCAGCAGATTCCAGGCCGAGTGCCCTCACCTCTGTGAGACCAGCCTCGACCGCCAGGGGGGCCCGAGCATGGCCCCACTGCCCAGCCCAGTGGTGGGGCTGGGGGGCCTGTGCCTGGGCTCCGACTGCTCTGATGTGGATTCCGAGCCTGACCGTGATGCCATGAGCTGCGGCCTGGATTCTGAGGGCGCCACACCCCCCCCAGCGGGGCTGCTGCCGTCCTTCCCTGTCCAGATCTTGCCCAACCTGTACCTGGGCAGTGCCCGTGATTCAGCCAACGTGGAGAGCTTGGCCAAGCTGGGCATCCGCTACATCCTCAATGTCACCCCCAACCTCCCCAACCTCTTCGAGAAGAATGGCGACTTTCACTACAAGCAGATCCCCATCTCGGACCACTGGAGCCAGAACTTGTCCCAGTTCTTTCCGGAGGCCATCGCGTTCATTGGTGAGTCCACTCCGCCCTCCCCACTCCTTCCCCAGCCCCCCCAGGCCTGCCTTCCCCCTGGGCCCAGCCCAGGATGGCCCTGCTGGGGCCAGGCAACTCCTAGGATGTGATCCCCGTGATGGGCCATCTCACACAGGGCCCCCATCTGCCCCCACTAGACGAGGCCTTGTCGCAGAACTGCGGGGTGCTCGTTCACTGTCTGGCGGGTGTCAGCCGGTCCGTCACTGTCACCGTGGCCTACCTCATGCAGAAGCTGCACCTCTCGCTCAACGATGCCTACGATCTGGTCAAGAGGAAGAAGTCCAACATCTCGCCCAACTTCAGCTTCATGGGGCAGCTGCTGGACTTCGAGCGCAGCCTGCAGCTGGAAGAGCGCCGTGCCCGGGAGAGGGGCAGCGGGGGGCAGGAGTCAGCCGCCTCTGATCCCCCCTCTTTCTTCACCACCCCAACCAGCGATGGTGTCTTTGAGCTGGATGCCACATAGGGCCCCAGGGCACCCTCCAGCGGGTGTGCCCAGCCCAGCCACCCACGTGCTGGGGAGGAGGCCAGAGGGGGCTTGGCCTAAGCGGGGGCGGGGTGGGGGGAGGTGGGGGGAAAGCACAATACCTCATTCGGGGCTGTGGGATGAGGCAGAGGCTGGGGACCCCCTCCAGGGTGGCGGTGGGGACAGCCCTGTCCTACCCACTGGAAACATCCACGGGGAATCCTATTAAACGTGCCTACGGGCCAGGCCTGGGGCCACCGGCCTGACCCGCGCCACTTTGGGGCGGAACCCCGCTCCAGAACCTGCCTGTTCTACGACTGTTACTTTTCTTTTGTGGGGGGTGGTTGGAGGTGGGGGGTGGATTCCCATTCCGAGGGACGATTCCAGGTGGCTGCCGGTTCCCAGGGCCCAGGAGATGTGTGCTTGGCCAACTCCCGAGCCTCCCCGGGGTCTCCCATTCAGGAAGCACATGGGCCTCTTATGGCCACAGGGACCTGCTCCCAGCCCCATTCCTGTTGCCCCATGGCTAGACCACCACCACCACCAGCATAGTCACCTGCTGCTCCTCCACAGGGGCCTGAGGTCTCCTGGGATGGGGGGGGTGGGGGGGGGTGGGGGGGGGGACTCCCAGGGGACATGACCTGGAGACTCAGCAGCCACCCCGCAGCCACAGGGACCATCCGTGTCTGGGTGCGCTCTTCACCAGGAGCCGCTGGGCAGGTTCCTGGCCTCACATCTGGCGCCCTGACTGTTTATCCACTTGACATTTGAAAAGATGCTTTTTTTTTTTTCCTCTTCCCCCAGATGTCTTGACAGGATCACTGGGGCTCTTTGTGACTGAGGGTGGTCAGACTGCCGCCGGAGGAGATGGGGGTCTAAGCAAGAGCTGGGTGGGGAGGGGGAGAAGACAGCCTGGAATTTGCTGCTGTGGGTCCCACGCAGCCCTGGTTGGATTGGGGGGTGGGGAAAGGGCCAAGCGTCACACACACACACACACACGGTCATTCACTGCAGTACATCTCCCTGATGAGCAGCCTGTGTGCATGTATGTCTGTGTGTCCACGTATCAGCACTTGCACACACACACCCTCTTGGTTTACGAACCCAGCCTGGGACCAGCAGTCCCTGTGGCCAGGCCATCTCACCCTGGGGAATCCACAGCGTGGTTGCTTTCTTTAACTGTTCCTCAATAAATGGTTTCTGTTGAGATCCTGAGCACCTTGGAGAGTCTGGAGGGGAAGGTGGGGAGGGAGGCCTGGGGAAGGGGGTGCATGGGGGATTCGCACACCACACCCTGTCACCACTGTCATGTGCCATCCAGCATCCACACTGCCCAGCCTCTGGCTGAACCCCTCCTGTACTCACAAGCCACTGAACTCCAACTCCGTGCCCCATGGCTTGGGACTAGGGCGCAGGCTGCAGACTAGCATGCAGCTGCAAGTCAGAGGCCTCCTGCTCATGGTCAGCTTCCCAGAGTGGGAGGGAGGCACTGAGATCTGGTGATGCAGCAAATGACGTCAGGTCCCCAGGGTGGCAAACAGACGAGGGGAGCAAGGGCTCGGGTGTGACCGTGAGGGGTGGGCACTTGAGCCCCGAGACTCAGTGCGGAGCCAAACCCAAGCCCCAGGACAAGGAGATGGAGCCACAGGAAGACCCAAGCTGGTGAGGGATGTGGGAAGACTGCTCGTCCCAGCGTGCGGCCCTCTGGCTGACACAGGGTGGAGTTGGGACTCCAGAGGCTGGGGCTGGGGGCTGGGGGAGCATGCGGAGGCCACTGGGTCACCTGAAGCGACAGCAGGGCCTTGTTCCTCTCTGGCCTCCTCCAGGGCCTTCTGCACACTGGAGCTGGAGCAGCCATTCTAAAGTCACAATTCCCGTTGACAGAGACACAGCTGGAAGTGGAAGGGAGCTGGAGGGTGGGCAGAAACAAGCACGGTGTGAGAAGTCACTGGAGACTTTATGGGCAATGTGGCCCACATGTCTAGAGCCACCCTCCTGGTCCAGAACCTTTAAAATGGAGAATGAACCTAAAAACCTGTTTGCATGAATGGCTGAGCTGGTAGGGAAACAAGTGAAAGCCTCCAAGATCAGGAATGATACTTGAGTCCAGAGAAGTAAGTCAGCTCTGGGGCCAGCACCTGACCCAGGGGCATCTACACCCAGGAGCCAGAGCCCATCCTTTCTCCTGAGACAGCTTTCCATGGCTTTCCAGACACCAATCATGGGATGGGAGATACCGCCTGGGCCCACACATAAAGCCAGGACTTTTGAAGGGTGGTGCTGTGCTCTCAACAGGTGTCTTCAGCACAGTATCCTGCCCCCCACCCCAAGATGGCCTCATGGGAATCCTGGAATCCTGTGCATATGGCAAAAAGGGACTCTGCAGATGTGATTAAGTCACGGATCTTGAGATGGGGAGATTGTCCTGGGTTACCCAGGTGGGCCCTAAATGCATCTTTATAAGGGAAAGAGGGCCACAGGAGAGTGAGATGAGATGCAATGATAGAAAAGAGGTCAGAGTCAGAGAGATTCCAAGATACAACACTGCTGGCTTTGAAGAAAGATGAAGGGGACCCAGCCAAGGAATGTGGGTGCTCTCTAGAAGGTGGAAAAGGCAAGACAACTGATTCTTTCCTTGAGACTCTTCAAGGAATGCAGCCCTGCCCACACCTCAATTTTAGCTCAATTAAATCTGTGTTGGATTTCTGACCCTTTTAGAAGTAAAATCTCCAAAGGTTCATGGGGAATCTTGGTTCCCAACCAGAAACTTGATTTCCCATCCTGCCTTGTAGCTAATTATGGCCAAGTTCTTCCATGATATCTGCTTCTCCATCAGAACCCTTAGCGTATTTATCATAGTATTTGAAATGACTGGTCTGGTAATTCCAACATCCCTGCCATAGCTGAGTCTGGTTCTGATGCTTGCTCTGTCTCTTCAAACTGTGGAGGGTTTTGCCCGTTAGTGTGCCTTGCAATTTTTTGGTTGAAAGTCAGGCACGATGTCCTGGATAAAGGAGCTGCAGGAAGGAGGTCTTTACTTACTAGTGGTGGAAGGGGAAGTGTTCTGCAGTCCAATGGTTAGCTCTCAGTGTTTTGGTGAGCCTGTGCTTCTGGGTTGTGATCTTCGCAAGTGCTTATCAGTGCCCCCTCTCCAAGGTGGGCTAGGATGGCTACAGGGGGCTGAAGTTGGATATTTCCCTTCCCCCAAGTCCCTTAGACTCTAATAAAACCCCAATAGGTCAGACTCTGGTATAATGGTTTGTCTTCAGAGCAGGCTTTGTTAAGAACAGAATGCTCTGGTGTATTTCAAAGTATCAACTTTCCCCTCTCCCCCAACTGGAAACATGAGGAGATTGTTCTCCAGTATTCACTCTGAGAATCTGATGGGGCTCCTAGAGGTAAAACTCACAGAAGTGTAGGAGGTGAGAACCTCCCTAAGATTAGGCTCCTTGCAGTTTTTAACTCTCATACTTCTCCACACTAGCCTCCAGCAAATCATTAGTTAAAGCTCAGGTTTTCCTACCCCAACACTGTACCCACTCACAAGTTTCTGCTCTGGTAAACTGTGGTTTTCTGTATCCACCTGTCTGTTTCTTCAGTTTTGTGAGCAATACTTTGCCATTTGACCTCTGTTCTCTAATGGATCTAAAAACAGTTGTTGGTTTTTCAGTTTGTTCAACATTTTCTTGTTGTTGGCATCAAGTGATGACTCCCAGGCTCCTCACGTGCCAGATAATAGACTGGAAATTCCCTGGGTCTGTTTTGATTGGCTGATTCTTTATCATTACAGATTACATTTTTATGCTTCTTCTCTCTCAGTCAGAAAGTCTTGGTGGTGGAGTTCACCTCTTTTGTTTCCTTTCTCTCTGGTACCACCAGGTCTTCACCACCTTAAAACGGTTGATTCATATATCTGCCAAGTTTTCCAATCATGTATGGAGAGAGGGAAATTCTGGACCATGTTATTCCTTCATGGCCATATCAGTATTAACTTTAAGCTTTGTTAAGACAAAAATGCATGCTAGGTTTTCTAGAGTAATTGCTAAAAGAATATAAATAGAGTATACTACTTTCAAACTAGTAGAGGAAAATATCATATAATAACAAGGAAAAAAATCTCAATTCAAAAGTCAAAAGAGGAAAATAAAGAAATAGAAACATTGGAATAAGTAGAAAGCATAAAATAAAATTTTAGAAATTAGGCCAAACATCACTAAACAAAATCGACTAAATTCTTCAATTGAAGACAAGATTTTTAAAAATCCACCCATAAGCAGTTTGTAGGAGGGACATCTAGAGACTTCCATGGTGGTGCAGTGGTGGAGACTCCATACTTCCACTGCAGGGGGAATGGGCTCAATTCCTGGATGGGGGACTAAGATCCCCCATGCCACGCAGCCCAGCCAAAAAAAAAAAATAAGAAGAAGAAGAATACACAAAAATAAAAATTAAAAGACTGGTACATCTAAATGATAGGACAGAAAAGGAAAATATTGAAAAGTCAGGACTTCTAGCTATGGCCAAATGAGGATATCAACAAATAACCTCAAAAAAAAAAAAATAAAGCTGGACAAAGCTGACAAATACCTTTATGATCTAGAACTTAACCAAAGGTATATAATAAAATGAGAAGTTGAACTGTGGGAATCTGTGGCATTCTGGCCTAGAGTTGCTCCCATCCTTCCCAGCTCAGTTTGTCATGGAGGTTCTACCAGTACAAGGCAGCTCAAGAAAACCAGCAGCTTCTCTGCCTAGGTTTGAAGGGGGCTAAGTCAATTTGGTGGGGAATATCCACACCCAGGGACATTGTCAATGGAAATAAACTTCTCGGGGGAAGACCAACAGGGAAGGGCCAACAACTCAGCTCTACTAGACAGGTTGTGAATGTGGTTGGGGCAAGCGTGTTCCTGA
Organism: Bos indicus x Bos taurus; assembly: GCF_003369695.1. Classification (NCBI taxonomy): domain Eukaryota; kingdom Metazoa; phylum Chordata; class Mammalia; order Artiodactyla; family Bovidae; genus Bos; species Bos indicus x Bos taurus. Next base: position 108,416,339 of record NC_040105.1, on the reverse strand, counting down.
CTAGTTGGAGAATGGAGAGGTCCCAATCTAATCATGTTTCCTGACTACACTGAGGCTATACACATGTATGTAGGAGATTCAAAGGCGTCAGGGGAAAGAAAACCCTGGGAAGGCCTGAAAATAACCTGAACGTTGAAAGAACTCCCCTGCCCACACACAGATACATCAGAGCACACAAGCCTTAGTGGCCTGAGATCTTTCAACATAGTTTCTGACTAATCATTGACTGGCCACTAAGCTGGACAGATATGCGGCAGCCCCTAGGAAACCAGGCTTACATTTTAAACTGTTTTTTTTTTAATTCAACAGAGACACCACTGACTGCAGCTGGGGGTGGGAGACAGTACAGTTTCACAGACTTAGTGCAAAAAAGTTACACAACAAAGAAACAAGTACACACACACACACACACACTGAAAACTACTTCTAGGGGTAAAGGGAATATCATAATCCAGAGTTGATAGAAACTATATTCCAAATCCTGAAAGATGATGCTGTGAAAGTACTGCACTCAATATGCCAGCAAATTTGGAAAACTCTGCAGTGGCCACAGGACTGGAAAAGGTCAGTTTTCATTCCAATCCCAAAGAAAGGCAATGCCAAAGAATGCTCAAACTACCGCACAGTTGCACTCATCTCACACGCTAGTAAAGTAATGCTCAAAATTCTCCAAGCCAGGCTTCAGCAATATGTGAACTGTGAACTTCCAGATGTTCAAGCTGGTTTTAGAAAAGGCAGAGGAACCAGAGATCAAATTGCCAACATCTGCTGGATCATGAAAAAAGCAAGAGAGTTCCAGAAAAACATCTATTTCTGCTTTATTGACTATGCCAAAGCCTTTGACTGTGTGGATCACAATAAACTGTGGAAAATTGTGAAAGAGATGGGAATACCAGACCACCTGATCTGCCTCTTGAGAAATCTGTATGCAGGTCAGGAAGCAACAGTTAGAACTGGACATGGAACAACATACTGGTTCCAAATAGGAAAAGGAGTTCGTCAAGGCTGTATATTGTCACCCTGTTTATTTAACTTATATGCAGAGTACATCATGAGAAAAGCTGGACTGGAAGAAACACAAAGTGGAATCAAGATTGCCGGGAGAAATATCAATAACCTCAGATATGCAGATGACACCACCCTTATGGCAGAAAGTGAAGAGGAACTAAAAAGCCTCTTGATGAAGGTGAAAGTGGAGAGTGAAAAAGTTGGCTTAAAGCTCAACATTCAGAAAATAAAGATCATGGCATCCGGTCCCACCACTTCATGGGAAATAGATGGGGAAACAGTGGAAACAGTGTCAGACTTTATTTTTCTGGGCTCCAAAATCACTGCAGATGGTAACTGCAGCCATGAAATTAAAAGACATTTACTCCTTGGAAGGAAAGTTATGACCAACCTAGATAGCATTTTCAAAAGCAGAGACATTACTTTGCCAATAAAGATTCGTCTATTCAAGGCTGTGTTTTTCCTGTGGTCATGTATGGATGTGAGAGTTGGTCTGTGAAGAAGGCTGAGCACCAAAGAATTGATGCTTTTGAACTGTGGTGTTGGAGAAGACTCTTGAGAGTCCCTTGGACTGCAAGGAGATCCAACCAGTCCATTCTGAAGAAGATCAGCCCTGGGATTTCTTTGGAAGGAATGAAGCTAAAGCTGAAACTCCAGTACTTTGGCCACCTCATGTGAAGAGTTGACTCATTGGAAAAGACTCTGATGCTGGGAGGGATTGGGGGCAGGAGGAGAAGGGGACGACAGAGGATGAGATGGCTGGATGGCATCACTGACTCGATGGACGTGAGTCTCAGTGAACTCCAGGAGTTGGTGATGGACAGGGAGGCCTGGTGTGCTGCAATTCATGGGGTTGCAAAGAGTCGGACATGACTGAGCGACTGATCTGATCCGATCTGATCTGATTGTCTAAAATGTTCAATTTGGGGGGACCTCCTTGTTGTCCAGTGGCTAAGTCTCCACACTCCCAATGCTGGGGTCTCAGGCTCCATCCCTAGTCAGAGAATTAGATCACACGTGCCACAACTATAGATCCCACATGCCACAATTAAGACCCAGCACAGCCAAAGAAATAAATATTTGTTTAAAAGTTCAATTTTCAACAAAAGAATTGTATAACATGCAAAGAAACAATAAAGTATGATCCACATTAGGGAAAGAAGTCAGCAGAAACTGTCTCTGAGTGTTTCCAAATGCTAGAATTGGCAGATGATAACTTCAAAGCACATATTATAAATAGGTTCAAAGTACTAAAGGAAGCCATGTTTAAAGAGTTAAAGGAAAGTATGATGACAACAACAAATCAACAAATAGAGAGTCTCAATATGGATACACAAATTAAGAAATGATAACTAAATGAAAATAGCTTTAAATAGTGCAATAATTGAAATGACAACTTCTTTAGAAGTATTCAAGAGTAGGTTCAAGATGTCATAAGAAATTACTACTGACCTTGAAAATAGATCAACAATATTAATATACACTATACAATCTGGAGAATGGAGAGAAAAATGATAGCACTTCAGACACCTCTGGAACAATATGAAACATTCTAAAATATGTGTATTGGGGGGTTTTGAAGAACAAGGTCAGAATAAGTATTTGAAGAAACAAGACCAAAACTTCCAATATTTTATGAGAAACATTAATCAGATCCAAGAAGTTCAATGAACCCCAAATAAGATAAAGAGATAGTCATAGACACTTTGCAGTCAAACTGTTGAAAGCCAAAGATAGACAATTTTGAAAGGAATAGGAGAAAAATGACCCATGTAGAAGAAAACCATAATAAAATTAACAGTTAACTACTCATCAGAAATAATGGAGGCCAAAAGACAGTGAAGTGACATAATCAAAGAGTTGAAAGAAAAGAAGAGTATCCATCAAAAATTCTGTATCTAGCAAAACTATACCTCAAAAAATTGAAGGTTAAAAAAAGACATTTCCTGGTAAACAAAGACTGGGAGAATTCATTGCTACTATACTTCTTTTGGAGAAGGCAATGGCACCCCACTCCAGTACTCTTGCCTGGAAAATCCCATGGACAGAGGAGCCTGGTAGGCTGCAGTCCATGGGGTCCCTAGGAGTCGGACACAACTGAGTGACTTCACTTTCACTTTTCACTTTCATGCATTGGAGAAGGAAATGGCAACCCACTCCAGTGTTCTTGCCTGGAGAATCCCAGGGACAGGAGAGCCTGGTGGGCTGCCGTCTCTGGGATCGCACAGAGTCAGACATGACTGAAGCGACTTAGCAGCATACTTCTTTACAAGAAATACTAAAAAAAAGTCCTTCAGGCTGACACCAGTTAGTAAGTTGAATTCATAAGAAGAAATGAAGAGGAGCCAAAATGATTAAAATCTGGGTTAATACAAATGTCTCTCCTAACTTTCTTCTCCTAACTTCTTCAAAAAAAAGTAAGATTGTATTGTATTGCTTTATAGCAATAGCTATAACACTGTCATGTTAAGTTCCTATGATAATCTATATAGATGTAATATATATATGACATTAATAACACAAAAGAGGAAGGCAGGAATGGAGCTATGTTAGAGAAAAGTCTCTACATTTTACCCAAATTAAATGAGTGTTAATATGAAGTAGATTATAATTACTTAAGATATATATTGTAAAATAGTTAAAAATCAGCAGAAGAAAAAAAGGTTCACTAAAAAACATTTAACACAAAAGAAGGCAGTCTAGGAGGAAGAGAGCAACAAAAAGACAGAAGATACAGAGAAACCAATAGCAAAATGGCGAATGTAAATTCGGCCATATCAATCACTACATTAAATATTCATGGTCTAAACATCCCAATCAAAAATCAGAGAGTCAAGAAAACAAGATTCAACTATTGAATATATATTGTTTACAAGAGGAATTTAGAGCTTTAAATGCCTATACCAACAACAACAACAAAAAAGTCTCAAATCAATGGCCAAATGATAAATCTTAATAAACAAGAAAAAGAAAAGCAAACTAAATCTGAAACAAGCAGAGGTAAGATAAGTGCAGAAATGAATTAGAAAATCGGAAAACTACAGAAAATCAGTGAAAACAAAAGTTGGTTTTTTGAAAAGACCAACACAGTTGATCTTACCTAGACTGATCAAAAAAAAAGATTACCTCGGACTCAGTGCTTTCACTGCCATAGGCTCAGGTTCAGTCCCTGGTTGGGGAACCTAGACTACGCAATGAGCAAAAAAAAAATAGGTTACCAAGGTCTAGAATGAAAAGAGGAACATTACTACTGAACTAAAAAATGTTAACGATTATAAGGCAAACGTTATGCCAACAAATTAAGACAATTCGGGTGAAACGGACAAAGACACAAATGATCAAAACTGACTTTAAATGAAATGGAAAATCTCAATAGGCTTATAACAAGCAAATAAGTTGAAATAGTAATTGAAAGTCTTCCCACAAAGAAAATCCAACTCCAGAAATCTTCACTGGTGAATTCTATCAAATAAGGCAACTGAAAATGTATGTCCACACAAAAGCTTGCACAGAAATGATCATAGCAGCATTATTCACAATAGCTAAAAGGTGTAAACAACTTAAATGTCCATCAGTGAATCCGTGGATAAATAGAACATGATCTATCCATACAATGGAACATGTTCAGCTATAAAAATAAATGAAGTACTGATACACGTTGCAACGTGGATGAACTTTGAAATCATTATGCTTAGTGAAATAAGGCAGACACAAAGAGCCACATGTTAGGATTCCATTTATGTAAAATATCTGAAAAGTCAAATCCACAGAGACAGAAAGTAAATCAGTCTTTGCCAGGGGCTGGAGAAGGGGAAGTGGAGAGTTACCACTAACGGGTACAGCATTTTCCTCTGGGGTGATGAAAATGTTCTGGAATTAGATTGTGATGATGTAAACTGTAAATACAGATCTCGTCAATTTCCGATGGGGTTACATCCCAATAAACTCATCATAAGCTGAAAATATCCTAAGTCAAAAATGCACTTAATACACCTAACCTACCATCATAGCTTAGCTTCGACGTGCTCAGAACACTAATATTAGCCTACAATTTGACAAAACCATCTAACACAAAGCTCATTTTATAATAAAGTGTTGAATATCTCATATAAGTGAATACTGAACTGAAAGTGAAAAACAGAATGGCTATCTGGGTACGGAATTTTGATGAGTGTTGCCAGTTGTTTACCCTCATGATCAAGTAGCTGAGTGGGAGCTTCAGATTACTGCCATGGCCCAGCATCATGAGAGGGGATTGCACCACATATTGCTAGCCTGGAAAAACATCAAAATTGAAAATTCAAAGCATGGTTTCTACTAAATGTGTATTGCTTTCGCACCAGCGTAGAAGTCAAAAAATCGTTAAGTCAAACCATTTTAAGTCAGGGACCATCTGTATACTAAAAAAAAACAATAAATTGTACATTTTAAAGGGTGGATTTTATGGTATGTGAATTATATCTCAGTAAAAAAAATTAAGTTTGAAAGAAAAAGAACTTAACAAGATATGCCAGACAAGTATTCACCAAAAGAAAGATACAGTTGCTATGTTACTATCACTGTATAAGTCGACTATAAAGCACAAGCACACAGATGGAGAGAACAAGCATATGGACACCAAGGGGGGAAGGCGTAGGCGGGATGAATCGGGAGACTGGGGTTGACATAGATACACTACTGTGTATAAAATAGGTGACTGATGAGAACCGACTGCTATAGCACGGGGAATTCTACTCAGTGCTCTGTGGTGACCTAAACAGGAGGGAAATCTAAAAATGAGTGGCTATATGTATACGTATACCTGTTCATGTGTAAGTGAACAATGCAGAGAAATAGAGGAAAACAATAGAATGGGAAAGACTAGAGATCTCTCCAAGAAAATTAGAGATACCAAGGAAACATTTCATGTAAAGATGAGCACAATAAAGGACAGAAAAAGTATAGGCCTAACAGAAGCAGACAATATTAAGAAGAGGTGGCAAGAACACACAGAACTGTACAAAAAGGTCTTAATGACCCAGATAACCCTGATGGTGTGATCACTCACCTAGAACCAGACATCCTGGAGTGTGAAGTCAAGTGGGCCTTAGGAAGCATCACTACGAACACAGCTAGTGGAGGTGATAGACCTCCAGCTGAGCTCTTTCAAATCCTAAAAGATGCTGCTGCTAAAGTGCTGCACTCAATATGCCAGCAAATATGGGAAACTCATCAGGGGCCACAGGACTGGAAAAGGTCAGTTTTCAGTCCAATCCCAAAGAAAGGCAATGCCAAAGAATGTTCAAACTACTTCACAGTTGAACTCATCTCACACGCTAGCAAAGTAATGCTCAAAATTCTCCAAGCAAGGCTTCAACAGTACATGAAATGAGAATTTCCAGATGTTCAAGCTGGATTTAGAAAAGGCAGAAGAACCAGAGGTTAAATTGCCAACATCCACTGGATCATAGAAAAAGCAAGAGAATTCCAGAAAAATATCTACTTCTGCTTCACTGACTACATTAAAGCCTTTGACTGTGTGAATCACAACAAACTGTGGAAAATTCTTCAAGAGATGGGAATACCAGACCACCTTACCTGCCTCTTGAGAAAACTGTATGCAGGTCAGGAAGCAACAGTTAGAATCAGACATGGAACAATGGACTGGTTCCAAATTGGGAAAGGAGTACGTCAAGGCTGCATATTGTCACCCTGCTTATTTAACTTATATGCAGAGTACATCATGAGAAACGCTGGACTGGAAGAAGCACAAGCTGAAATCAAGATTGCCAGGAGAAATATCAATAACCTCAGATATGCAGATGACACAACCCGTATGTCTGAAAGCAAAGAGGAACTAAAGAACCTCTTGATAAAAGTGAAAGAGGAGAGTGAAAAAGCTGGCTTAAAACTCAACATTCAAAAAACAAAGATCATGGCATCCGGTCCCATCACTTCATGGCAAATAGATGGAGAAACAATGGAAACAGCGACAGACTTTATTTTTCTGGGCTCCAAAATCACTGCAGATGGTGACTGCATCCACGAAATTAAAAGACGCTTGCTCTTTGGAAGAAAAGCTATGACCAACCTAGACAGCATACTAAAAAGCAGAGATGTTACTTTGCCGAGAAAGGCCTGTGTAGTCAAAGCTATGGTTTTTCCAGTAGTTCTGTACGGATGTGAGAGCTGGACCATAAAGAAGGCTGAATGCTGAAGAATTAATGCTTTTGAGCTGTGGTGTTGGAGAAGACTCTTGAGAGTCCCTTGGACTGAAAGGAGATCCAACCAGTCAATCTTAAAGGAATCAACCCTGAATATTCATTGGAAGAACTGATACTGAAGCTGAAACTCCAATACTTTGGCCACCTGATGCGAAGAACTGACTCATTTGAAAAGACTCTGATCCTGGGAAAGATTGAAAGCAGGAGGAGACGGGGACGACAGAGGATGAGAGGGTTGGATGGCATCACTGACTCGATGGATATGAGTTCGAGCAAGTTCCAGGAGATGGTGAAGGATAGGGAAAACAGCAGTACTACAGTCCATGGGGTCACAGAGTTGGACACGACTGAGCGACTGAACAACAAGCCTCAACTGAGGAAAAAGCAACTGGGCCTCTACTCGGAACATCACATGAGGCAGGCTTGGCTCCCTGGCATGAGGGGAACTATAGAACTCTCAGTGGGGCCTGGGTCGGGGGGTGGAATCTAGAGATGAGATTTTTATATTTATCAAGAGAGATCAGATAGGGTCGAAAAATACTGGAAAACTCTCTTCAAGCAAAAATCTAATCTTGTCACTATCCTACCTACAGCCCTCCAGTGGCTCCACAGTGCCCTCTTGAGCAAGTTCACTTTTTCTGGCCAATCTCTGAACCACTTTTCACAACCACCTTCAAGAAATCAAATCGGGTTATTTGCTTCTTCCTGAAACACTCCATACTCCATGTCTTGCCCACCTGAGGAGACAGGGATGGAGACAAGGATACCTGGGCAGAGCTGGGGTTGGGTAGAGAACATGGCTGCCATGGGCCCACCCAGTGGCTGGCAGGAAAGAGCTAGGCTTCGAGTCCTGACAGAGGGCCTGGCTTGCCCCCTTCACCTCCTCAACTGGTCTGCTTCTCTCCTAGTCTCCCTCACAGAGCCCTGTTCCGTCCACCACTGCCAACCTCCATCTTTCCTGTCCTTCTTCAATTGCCTTGACACAGGCTCCCTCCATTTCTTGCCTTGCCGCCTGACACGGTCCCCCAGAAGTGTCAGCCCTGCCCCACTTCCTAGTAGCCCCTCACAGTGAACCCCAGGGGTTGACCCCACTACCCAGGTTCCTATTTCACAAGGAATTAACTCAGTGAAATAGAGGCACAGAGGATGTTAAAGGCAAGAGAACCACTTGCAAGGCTGAGACTCCAATCCAGGGTGCCCCCCGGCCCAGTGTTCTTCCTCTGTCCTCACACCAACAGTTTGCGCTCACCAAAGGAAAGGTAGAGAAGAGCTCCACCATCTTCTTCTCAGTCCCCATATGGCCTTCCTATTCCCAGGGAGCCATCCTCCTTGCCCAGAGGCCAGCAAGAGGTCAAGCACAAGGTTGTGTGACCTTAGCTCACTTTTATGGCCTCTATGCCTCAGTCGAGAAGCAATAGTTAGAAATGGACATGGAACAACAGACTGGGTCCAAATTGGGAGAGGAGTACGTCAAGGCTGTATATTGTCACCCTACTTATTTAACTTATATACAGAGTATATCATGTGAAATGCCAGGCTGGATGAAGCACAAGATGGAATCAAGATTGCCGGTAGAAATATCAATAACCTCAGATACACAGATGACACCACCCTTATGGCAGAAAGCGAAAAAGAGCTAAAGAGCCTCTTGATGAGAGTGAAAGAAGAGAGTGAAAATTTTGGCTTAAAACTCAACATTCAAAAAACGATAATCATGGCATCCGGTCCCATCACTTCATGGCAAATAGATGAAAAACAATAGAAATAGTGAGAGACTTTATTTTGGGGGCTCCAAAATCACTGCAGATGGTGACTGCAGCCATGAAATGAAAAGATGCTTGCTCCTTGGAAGAAAAGCTATGACCAACCTAGATAGTGTATTAAAAAGCAGAGACATAACTTCGCCAACAAAGGTCCGTCTAGTCAAAGCTATGGTTTTTCCAGTAGCCATGTACGGATATGAGAGTTGGACCATAAAGAAGACTGAGCACCGAAAAACTGATCCTTTTAAACTGTGATGTTGGAGAAGGCTTTTGAGAGCCCTTTGGACTGAAAGGAGATCAAATCAGTCCATCCTAGAGGAAATCAACCCTGAATATTCATTGGAAGGACTGATGCTTAAGCTGACACTCCAATACTTTGGCCACCTGATGCAAAGAACTGACTGGAAAAGACCCTGATGCTGGGAAAGATTGAAGGCAGGAGGAGAAGGGGACAACAGAGGATAAGATTGTTGGATGGCATCACTGACTCGATGGACATGGGTTTGAGCAAGCTCCAGGAGTTGTTGATAGACAGGGAGGCCTGGCGTGCTGCAGTCCATGGGGTCGAAAAGAGTCGGACATGATTGAGTGACTGAACTGAACTGATGCGTTGGTCCACCTGTATTCAAAGTAGGGGATGACTCATGAGAATGACTACCTCATAGTCGAGGCTGGAGTTAATCCAGGTGCCTGGCACACAGTAAGTGCTCAATAAAGACTCGCCACTGAGCTAACTCTTCTGATTAGAGAAGGGTGAGGAATGTGTCTCTTATGTTCTAATTCTATATCCCTTCAGGCAGTGCCAAACCACCATGTTCAAAGCCAATCTCGCTGTCTCTCCCCCAAACCCACCCCAGCTGAACCCCTCTTGGTGAATGGTTCCATGGGCCACCACAGACCTCCTCTCCTTCATTCCCCACCCTCAACCCATCACTGACTTCTAAAGAGCTCCCAGGACCACCGCCCTAGTCTCCAGATACCCAGGGAGGGCCCCTAGGTTGAGCATCCCTGAAACTCCTGACACCCAGGGGTTTGCTCCAGGACAGAGCATGAGACCCACCCTGAGTGGCCCAGAACGAGGGAGACAGCTTCGTCTCATCTCACCCACAGGGGCTCCCCTGTCCATCACCAACTCCAAGGGCTTGCTCAAACTCACATCCATCGAGTCAGTGATGCCATCCAAGCATCTCGTCCTGTGTCGTCCCCTTCTCCTCCTGCCTTCAATCTTTCCCAGCATCAGGGTCTTTTCCAATGAGTCAAATGCCAAATTTGATCATCAAGTGCCAAAGTATTGCAGTGTTAGCTTCAGCATCAGTCTTTCCAGTGAATATTCAGGACTGATTTCCTTTAGGATGGACTGGCCAGTCCTTTGATCCCGACTCCCAACTCACAGAAGCTCAGCACCTGCCCAGCGTGGACAATGGCGCTGTCTGGCTCCCACCCCAACGCTGGCTCATCACTGGCCAGAGGCTTCCCCAGCCTGGCTCCAGTCTGACAGGTCCCTCCAGTAGCAGCCCCAGTGCCTGAGCACCTGCTGTTCCCTGAGCCTGGAAATGCTCCCATGGCCTGGGTGACCCAAAGCTTTCTTTTCACAAACTGCCCCTCAGATGGGAAGGGCTTGGAGGGATGAAGGGAAGGATGCCACCTCTGCCTGACTCGGAAGAAGGCAGGATTTGGGGGAGACGTGGTTCTGAGCAGCTGCCCCAGGTGCTGAAGGATCAACGGGGGTAGGGGGAGGGGGTGGGCTCTTGGGGAACACGTGACCTTGGCGCCACCTACTGGCCGGAAGTCAAATTGCACTGTATCTCCCTGCGGCCTGACTTCCTGGTGGCTCAGATGGTAAAGCATCTGCCTACAATCCGGGAGACCCGGGTTCAATCCCTGGATCGGGAAGATCTCCTGGAGAAGGAAATGGCAACCCACTCCAGTATTCTTGCCTCGAAAATCCCATGGACAGAGGAGCCTGGTAAGCTATAGTCCATGGGGTCACAAAGAGTCGGACATGACTGAGTGACTTCACTTCCCTGCGGCCAGAGCCAGGGCTGACTCTTCAGTGAGGACCAGGGGGCAACCTGGGCTGGGTGTCTCTGAAGGAGTGCCATTCCTTCTGGAAGGCTGGCTCTGGTGTGCCGGCTCAAGCCTCCAGGAGCAGCCAGCGGCTACTCTCTCCTGCGTCTGAGGAAGCCCAGCCCCTCCGCTGCAGGGCCTTCTGTGTAAGAGTGGGCACCCTTGACCCGCGGGCCCAGCGCTTGGCGCACACTAAAGGCCCCATCAATTTGGACGGCAGAATGAGACAGTGTGGGTGTACTGGGGAGACAGTATGAACAACCGAAATGAGGGAAGGAGAGCCAGTGAAGTGGACGTCTGAGGGGGCAGGACAGTTCTTGACAAGGCCCCAAGTGGCAGGCAGGCCAGGTTGCTGGAGGTTAAGAGGCCAAGCTCTGGAGACCTGGCCACAGTCCCTTGGACTGCTGGCAGCTGGTGTGGTGGGACCTCACTGTTTGACTGTTTGACCCTGAGGCCTTGAGCAAACGACAGCCTAAAAGTGCCCGTGGTGACAGAGGATGAAGCTGCCTTCCCCCACAGGACTTGCCCCAGGGCTCAGGGGCCCATAGGTAGATGTATATGGAAGGTAGTGAGTGGGGGGAGGAGAAAGCCAGAGAAGGCACTTGGGGTTTGGGAAGCAGCAGGCAGGCATGCCCTGTTCCAGCCCCACCCCTGAGCACCAGGCCAGCCCTGCTCTGGGGTTTCTCGCTGCCTCCGTTCAGGGCCCAAATGTCAACACGGAGAAGTGTCTTCATCAGGTTCTGCAGTGGCTGGACGGGGCGGAGCTCCAGAGCCCGGCCTTGATAGGTCCAGAGCCTTTCCTAGTGCTGCTCAGGGCGACTCAGGCTGGCACGGGCCGGTGGGGCGAAGGGGTGGCCTGCTGGCCCAGAACTCAGGGTGCTCCCTCTGGCCCGGATGGGGCCAAGGTCCTCAGAGTCTTCCCGTGAGGAGCACAAACAGGGCAAAGGCCCTGTGGAGCCTGGAGCCCAGGTGCACCGAAGCCACGACCCAGCACACGGTGCGGGCCCCAGTGGCGCCCCCTACTGGCCAGGAGCTCCTCCCTCAGCCTTGGATACCGAGGCTGGAGAGCCTTTGCCTGCAAACACAGGGCGTGCACTGTCCGTCCAGGGCCCCAGGAAGCAAGGGAAGGAACGGAGAGGGCAAAAAACGGCCCAAGACTCTAGTTGCCCCTGAGCACAGCCCAGCCCAGCCCTGGAGGCCTGGAGACAGCCCTCGCCGCCTCCCACCCCCGCTGCCAGCAGGAGATGCGCCCATTCTCTCCCAGGGCCCCAGAGCCACATGCAGGCCGACCCCAAGTGGTGGCCCTGCTGGCCTGCTGGGCTGACTCTTGCTGGCACTTTGGAGAGTGAGGACAGGAAGTCCTTGGCCCACCGGGTGCTTGTGTGCGGAAGTTCGGGCAATGATGGACCAAGTCTCACGGCCGTGGACCTGCCTCCTTGATTTCCTTCCCGTGGAAGACACCCAGCCCCTTCCACCCTCGCCCTGCCACCCCTCATCCCTCCTTCCAGCTCACCACTGCCCACTGTTCTGTCTGTCTTTATTGATTTGGGGGAGACTGGGGTGGGTGGGGGGATCTGGAGGGCCACGACATAAGCAGGACCACCCACAGCAAAGCACACAACAGGCACGGGCCAGACATCCCTGGGGCCTGTTGGCTCGTAGCCAGGGTGTGGTGGCAACAGGGGAGGGAAAGTCTGCAAATGCCCCACCCCAGCGCCATGCACCCCACCCAACAGGACTCGAACTCTCCCCACAGCGACCCACCCTGGGCTGGCGGGGTGGGGTGTGTGGAGCTGGGGGCTCTGAGGGTCCATGCGCTCAGCCTGGGCATCTGCCTGGAGGAGAGGGAAAGAGAGAAGCACAGGAAAACGGACACTCAGGAGCCCCCCCCCACCATGGCCTGCCCTGTGCCCCCGGCCCCCAGCCCAGGCTCTCAGCAGAGGTGCCCACTGGGGCCTGGCACTGGGCCCCTCAAGAATCCAGGCCAGCAGCATGGCCTGCCCCCCGCACCTCTCTCTCATCCCCTTCTTGGGGGACCCCGGCTCCCCCGCTACCCCTGTCTGTGCTCTCCACCCTCAGCCCACTGAGCTCTAGGTCACCCGGGGCCTGCCACTTCTGGAGTTCGCCAAGGAGCCATCTCCCAGCATGCACCTGGCTGTCACCACTCGGGGGGCTGGCTGGTCGGAAGGCCCGGGTGGCTGCGGCTCATCACCCTCCGTCCAGAGGCCTCCTCATTCTCCAGGCTCTGCCCCAGCTTGCGGATGTGGCGGAGGAAGGAGGTAGCATTGAATGCGCGCTGCCAGGAGAGAGGGGTGTCAGGCCACCACATCTTGGGCCCAAGACTTGGAGGCCCACAAAGGTCACTGGCCACCCAGACCATCCTCCTGAGGCTGACGGGAGGAGCAGCCAGCCTTGAGCTGATTCCCCCAGGTCCCTGTCCACACTGACCTTCCAGTGATTTCGAGCAAAATTCTTCTGGATCTGCTCACTGACGGAGCCCAGGATGTCCTTGTCAAAAGCTGTATCTCCGGAGATCCTAGAGGGTGGCCGGAGGTCAGTGGCAGTGGGGGTTCTGAAGGTTCCCCCTGGACAGTTCAGCAGAGGTCCCACTCACCAAAGATGCTGTAAGGCCTGCTGGCAGGTGAATCTCTTCTGAGGGTCTCGCTCAAGAAGGTGCCGGATGAAGTCTTTGGCTGAAGCCGGGAAGCCAGGTCAGACCGGGGTCAGCCCCCCATGTCCCCATGGGCCCTCATCCCTACCCACCTCCCTGAGCTCTGGATCAGCCTCAAGTTCACCTGATTCTGAGATGTCATCCCAAAAGGGAGAGTCAAACTCGTAGTTGGCCCTCAGGATCTGGCTGAAGAGTTCAGGGTCGCTCTCGTCGTAGAAGGGGGGGTACCCACACAGCCTGGCGCCCACAGATGAATCAGCCAGCTGTCCAAACCTCCCCAACCCAGCCGGGGGCAGGCAGGCAGAAGAAGAACCTTCCCAGTGGTCACTCACAGGATGTAGGAGATGACACCCAGGGCCCACACATCTACGGCCTTCCCGTAGGGTTTCTGCTCCAAGAGCTCCGGGGCTGGAGGCCAGAGACAGACAGACACACACCCGTGCACACACACATTGTGCCTTCAGTGCGGCCTAGTGGACCCACCGCCTGCCCTGCCCCTGGCACCACAGCACCCACAGCACCCCCTGCCCCCTCCCCCGGCTCCCCGTGGAGCCTGGGGGCACCCCCTCACTCACCCACATAGCCTGGGGTCCCACAGGCGGTGCCTAGCATGTTGCCCGCCTGGATTTTGGAGAGACCGAAGTCAGAGACCATGATCTTGGAGTCCTCGAAGGGGGTGGCGTAGAGGAGGTTTTCAGGCTGTGACGCACAGATGGCAGAAAGAACGGCAGGTCAGCCCCAGTGTGGCTCTGGGAGCTGGGTGCCCTCAGGTTCCCAAGATCCCTGGCACAGGGACACCGGGCAAGCCCCAGGTGGGCAGGCACCTTGAGGTCTCGGTGCACGATGCCCAGGCTGTGCAGGTAGGAGACAGCGCCAAGGACCTGGGCCACCAGGTGGCTAGCATCCTTCTCTGTGTAGGAGCCGCGCTCCATGATTCGATCGAACAGCTCACCCCCTGTCACCCTGAGGAGAGCAGTGACTCAGCGGACCCAGGCCCCACCGGCCCCAGCTTACCACGCAAACCCAGCGCCCCCCACCCCACCCCGCCTGACCCTGCGGTCCTCACAGCTCCATGGCCAGATAGAGGTGTGAAGGGCTCTCGTGGACATCTTCCAGAGCCACAATGTTGGGGTGGCTGACCCTGCAACGGCACAAAGACGTCCCCTGTGGGCCACCACTGGGAAGCCCAGCAACCTCTTTACTTCCTCCCAGCCTGGCCCAGTCCAGCCAGGCAGAGACCAGGCCAGGCCTTTCTTGGGGCCACCAGGGCAGGTGGGGTGGGGGGTGGGGGGATGGTGCTCCAGCCCAGAATACTCCCCAGCCCTGGTGGGGCACACACCTGCGGAGCACCGCGATCTCATTTTCCACCAAGGCCTCCTTGCCTCGAAGAGCCTTCTTGGGGATGCACTTGAGAGCAACAAGGTGTGAGGAGCCACGCTCCTGGGCCAGGACCACTTCAGAGAAAGCGCCCCTGCAGCAGAGAGGCAGGCAGGCAGGGAGGGACAGGACAGGAAAGGACCCCTGAGCTGAAGGAGATGGAGAGGCCCTCTAGGTCCCATAGCACCCCTGCCCCCCCCCCCACGAAGACACACAAATTCCTAGACACACACACACACTCACGAGCCGAGCTTCTCGCGGATCTCATAGACGCTGCTGATATCCTCCGTCTGTTTCTTGAGCAGCAGCATGTCTGGGGGTGCAGGGCGAGGTGGGGAGAGGCTCCCAGGGGCGAGGGGCAGCCCCGGCCCTCAAGCCCAGACTCAGCGGTGCCCCCAGGGCGCCCTCAGAGACAGCCTCAGTCCGGAACCCCGGTCCCGCACACCCTCCCCCAGCCCAGCCCGACCCGGCCCGCCCCTCCCCCACAGTCCGGGTCCACAATCCCAGGTGGACGCCCACCCTCCTCCCCGCTTCCGCGCAGGGCCAGCCCCCGACAGCGATCAGCACCCAGACGCCCCCTCTCCGCCCCCGCACCCCCTAGTCAGCCGCGATCTGCCGCCTTCCAGAAGGCTCCGTGCCCCTTCCCCCCCTCCCCTGGGCCGCCCGCCCCACCACCGTTCCCGCTCACCCCCAGGCCTAGACCTGCCACCCATGGCCCCCCTCCCCCGCGAGGGCTCCGACCTGCCGGAGATGCACCTGCGACCCCCGCGCACAGCGGCCCGCCACGGCCACCCACGCGGCCGCCCAGCGCAGCCCAGCCCCGTGGCGCCTCGTGGCGGGAGGGACTCGGCAGCCCGGGCCTCCCAAGTCCGGAGCTGCGTGGGCCGCGCGCGTGCCGGCCGGGGGCGCGCTGGGCGTGACAGGTGTGCGCGGCGCCGGACACGGCCCGATCCCCTGCGCGCGCCCTGCCTGCGCGCGCCACCTCGCCTGAGCGCGACCCCGCCTGCGCGCGTGCCCATTGCGGACCTGGAGCCCCAGCGAAGCCGCAGAGTCGCCCCTGGGCAGTGGCCGCCGCGCCGAGCCCCGCGCCCGCGCCCCGGCAGTCCCGCCCCCTCCAAGCCTGGCCCTGCGGCCCGCTGGCGGCGGAGCATGAGGCCGCGGCCCTGCAGGGCGCCTTGTAAGGCAATCGGCCCGCGCTGGCCGCCCCCGCCTCCTTCCTTGGTCATTTGTGCGGGTTCCTGCAGGCTCCAGCAACCACCACCCCACCACCCCCGCCGGCAACCAGACGGGGTCGACCCCAGGGCCTTTGCACCACCACCGGCGGCAGCCATGCAGAAGTTTCTTCACCCACATGTTGCCTTTGGCTCTCCGCCTGCCTTCAGGTCTCCCGCTCTACCGTCCTCTCCGCCGACAGGCCGTCCAGGCCGCTTGGCCAAAAACAGCTTCCCGCTCTCGCCCCAGCCTTGCTACTGCCGCCTCTGGCAGCCCTGGCCTGAGCCCACCTGGGCATTCAGGTGGGGACAGCCCCAGCCTCCTTGCTGGGCTCCCCTGCCCTCTGATTACACCCTTACCCTCTCCGACTGGCCCCTTCTTCCCCTCCACCCCGAGCCTCTGGAGCATGCCTTTCCTTGAGATCTGGCCAACCCTGAATTCCAAACCCTGCCGTGGCACTCTGTGTCACTGCAAACCAAAGCAGGAATCCTTAGGGGCCCCAGGGTTTTGCAGGATGGGTCCCTCTCCCCCATCAATGCTCTGGCCATGCTCTACACACTCTGCCCCTTGCTCTAGCAGCTGCAGCCAGCTTCAGCCACACCAGCTTCTTAACTGGTGCTCAAACATGCCACCCAGGCACATGCCCTAGGGCTTCTGCACTGGCCCTTGCCAGCCTCGTGCCTGGAATACTCTTCACTCAGGTATCTGCTTGGCTGGCTACCTCATTCCATCAGGTCTCAACTAGAATGTTGCCTCCTCTGACAGGCCTCAGCTGTCCCCCTCCAACACGTTCTATAGAACGTCACCTTGCCTGCCTTGTCTGAAGAACATATGTCTCAGCAAAGCACCCATTCCCAGAGAGTGTCTCTGCCGACCTGGCCCAGGAGAATCGCTTAGGAAGTTAAGTGCTGGGTGACTGAATTCAATCCTTCGTCTGACAATAAGTAGATTCGGCCCATCCAGTCTCATCTCAGTTCTGGTACTCCTCCCAGGGGGTCCAGGTCCCACCAAGGATGGGGATGACATGTGTCCTGGCTGTTGACAGGAGGGCACCCACACAGGCCAGTGTTGCAGGGTCTTCAAGGAATCTCAGGGTCTGTGAGTATCCCACTGAATCTGTCCTCTAGGGGGTCTGTAGGCCCCTAGTCTGACACAAAGTGTTCAAGAAAGTCCACGGAGCAGGCAAAGGTTTTTAAAACTCTCTCTCAAGACCCCTGGCAGTCCAGTGGTTAAGACTCTGCTCTTCCAGTGCAGGGGCATGGATTCAATCCCTGGTCAGGGGACAAAGATCCCACACGCCATGTGGGCCAAAAGATAAAATTAAAAAATCAAAATCATCTCTGTGTACCTCAACACTTGCACATCCTTTGTTTGAAATAGTGGGGTCTCGGTGCTCTGTGACAACCGAGGGGGTAAGCTGGGATGGGAGGTGGGAGGGAGGTTCAAGAGGGAGGGGGACATATGTATATCTATGGCTGATTCATGTTGATGTATGGCAGAAGCCCACACAACATGGTAAAGCAATTATCCTCCAATTCAAACTACATTTTAAAAACTGGTAGTTGGAGAATGCCCCCTCAGTTTCACTTTCTCAACCGCCTCTCTCAGTTCCCTTGAGAAGGCTCCAGGGGCCTCAGCACTTGGCAGCCTGGTCCCCCCTCCCAACTGCTCTGATCTGTGCACAGGGTTTCCTAGAGTCTCCACCTAAAAGAGCAAAAAATGAGGAATGGAGCCAACAGTGAACCCCATCTCATACTGGCAGAAAGTACTATTTGTTCTTGGACACTTGGACTAATTGACACAGAAACCACGTCTTACTTGCTTGTTTCATAATTACACATCCACATGTCTAATCCACTGCCCCCATGGTCACAGGTCCTAACAAGAAATGTAATTGGTGTTTTGGAGAAGTACGAGGGTGTGTGAATAATAAAAGGTGGCCCGTGTGAAGAAGGACCGCAAAGGAGGGGCAGCGGATGGAAAGGGGAGGCAGGAAGAAAAAGAACCACCTCCAAAGAGCCTGTGGCATGAAAATCACCTGTGGAAATGGAAAAAAGTGATCTCACAGTTTTTGTTTGAAATCTACTATTTACAATACACTGGAAATTATACCCTTCATGACTGTTGAAACATCCATTGAAATACTGTAGATGTCAACTTCACAATACATGTGTGTGTGTTATATGGTGGTGAGTAAAGAGCTTTTCAAAATCTTTTCAGGGGACCCCTTACAGTAAAATGAACTCAAAGTGGATTACAGACCTAAATGTAAAATGGCAAACATCTAGAAGAAAACATAGGAGAAAAATCTGTCTTACCTCGGATTTGATGATGAGTTTGGGGATACAATATGGAAAGCATGGTCCATGAAAGAAAAAATGATGCATTGCACTGTATCAAAATGTGACATGTTTGCTCTGTAGACAACACTGTTAAGACAATGAGAAAAAAAAAGACAGAGGGGGGAGAAGACAAGCCACAGCCTGGGGCAAATCTTTGCAAAAGGTATATCTGATATAGGACTGGTATCCAGAATAGATGTTGCTGTTCAGTCACTAAGTCATGTCCAACTCTTTGGGTCCCCGTGGGTTGCAGCACATCAGGCTTCCTTACCCTTCTCTATCTCCTGGAGTTTTCTCAAACTCATGTCCATTGAGTCAGTGATGCCATCCTCTCATCCTCTGTCGTCCCCTTCTCCTCCTGCCTTGAAGCTTTCCCAGCATCAGGGTCTTTTCCAATGAGTCAGTTCTTCGCATCAGGTGGCCAAAGTATTGGAGTTTCAGCTTCAGCATCAGTCTTTCCAATGAATATTTAGGACTGATTTCCTTTAAGATTGACTAGTTTGATCTCCTTGCAGTCAGTCCAAGGGACTCTCAAAAGTCTTCTCCAACACCAAAGTTCAAAAGCATCCATTCTTTGGCGCTCAGCTTTCCTTATAGTCCAACTCTCACATCCATACGTGACTAGTGTAAAAACTATAGCTTTGACTAGATGGACCTTTGTTGGCAAAGTAATGTCTCTGCTTTTTAATACGCTGTCTAGGTTTGTCGTAGCTTTTCTTCCAAGGAGCGAGCGTCTCTTAATTTCATGGCTGCCGTCACCATCTGCAGTTATTTTGGAGCCCAAGAAAATAAAAATAAAGTCTGTCACTGTTTCCGTTGTTTCCCCATCTATTTGCCAGGAAGTGATGGGACCAGATGCCCTGATCTTCGTTTTTGAATGTTGAGCTTTAAGCCAGCTTTTTCACTCTCCTCTTTCACTTTCATCAAGAGGCTCTTTAGTTCCTCTTCACTTTCTGCCATAAGGGTGGTGTCATCTGCATATCTGAGGCTGTTGATATTTCTCCCAGCAATCTTGATTCCAGCTGGTGCTTCATCCAGTCAGGCATTTCACATGATGTACTCTGCATATAAGCTAAATAAGCAGAGTGACAATATACAGCCTTGACATATTCCTTTCTCGATTTGGAACCAGTCTGTTGTTCCATGTAAGGTTCTAACTATTGCTTCTTGACTTGCATACAGGTTTCTCAAGAGACAGGTTAGGTGGTCTGGTTTTCCCATCTCTGGAAAAATTTTCCACAGTTTGTTGTGATCCACACAGTCAAAGGCTTCCCTGTAGTCAGTGAAGCAGAAGTAGATGTTTTTCTGGAATTCCTTTGCTTTCTCATTGAGTTATGCAAGCCCCTTCGCCATCTCAAGGTTGTGATCCATGAAAGGACCAAAATAGATAAGGAACTCTGAGAATTGAACAGAACACAAGCAACCCAATTTAAAGATAGGCCAAAGATACCTAATCCAGGAAAAAATACAGAGGGCAAATAAGCATATGAAAAGATGTTTCACACCATAGGTCATTCATGCATTGCAAATTCAAACAATAAGACACCACTACATACCGATGATAACGGCCAAAATCCAGACCATGGATAACACCCATAGTGGCATGTAGAGGCTGTAGAGCAACAGGAACTCTGATTCCTGGAGTTTGCAATCTGGAGGGATTGCAAAATGGTGCAGCCACTTTGGAGGACAGCTTGGTGGTGTCTTACCAAACTAAATGTACCATACAATCCTGTAACCACACCACTTTGTATTTTACCCAAAGGAGTAGAGACAAACCAGGCACAGAAAAACCAGCACACAAATGTTCACATCAGCTGTATTCACAATCAGCAAAAACTGGAAGCAGCCAAGATGTACTTTCTTAGGTGAATGGATCAACGCACTGTGGCCCATCCAGTCAATGAAATATGATTCAGTGATAAAGAAGAAAGAGCTATGCAGCCATGAAAAAAAAATGCACAGATATTAAATGCACATTGATAAGCAAAACAAGCCAGTTTGGGAAAGGCTACATACTGTATGATTACTTTTATATGATATTTCAGAAAAAGCAAAGCTACAGGCGGTAATAGATCAGGGATTGCTAGGGGTTTGAGAAGAGGGGTAGGGTTTGACTAGGGGAAGCCCAGGGTGTGTTTAGGGCCATGAAAATACTCTGCGTGATGATGCTGTCACGGTGGATACATGACACCCTGTAGAGAAATGTACAGCAGAAAGAGGGAGGAGGTTGGGAGATCCCAGGAAGTGATCCTCTGGGGCCCAAACACTTTCTGTGCGCCTGTGTCTTTGATTACAGGAAACAGCATTCATTCAGCCTCCATGACCTTCCCTGAGTTCCAGTGCGCAGATTCAAGCAGTTGTTCTTTAGGAGAGGGAGGGGATGTCACACCAGGGAAAAATAAACTGTGCAGAGCAGGCTTGGGGCAAGGTCCTGTTTCCCTATCTATACAGAACAACATATTTGAGCTGTCCTGCAGATTCTGGAAATGACCTCTGGTACACTGCCCACAAAAAATGTAGACCCCAGATCAATTGGACCCGAAGGTTGATAATCTTGATGCTTACTTACCTCACCACCATCAGAAGAAGGTCCACAAGCTGATCCTGCTCTCTTTGAACAATTACTATAAAATTCCTCACTGTCTTCTCCAAGCTGGGACACACAGTTTTGAGGGCAGTAGCCTGCTGTGTCCCCCTTTGCCAGGCAAAGCAATAAAGCTATCCTTTTCTACTTTTGTACTTTGGGATTCCCTGGTGGCTCAGAGGGTAAAGCATTTGCCCGCAATGCCAGGTTTGATCCCTGGGTCGGGAAGATCCCCTGGAGAAGGAAATGGCAACCCACTCCAGTACTCTTGCCTAGAAAATTCCATGGATGGAGGAGCCTGGTGGGCTACAATCCATGGGGTCACAAAGAGTCAGATACGACTGAGTGACTTCACTTTTCTTTCTTTCTTTCTTTCTACTTTACATGAAACTCTGTCTCTGAGACTCGATTCAGCCTCAGAAGGAATGCAGACTGTGACAAAAAGAATCGACACGTATTAGAAATGTACAAAACCACGTCACTGAATAGGGGGTGGGATGGAAAGGAGCTGATCTACGTCACTTTGGAAATGAATGGCATCTGTCAAAAGCAAAAGCAGAAGGGGCGACATATAAGCCGTTGGCTGTAGTTACCAACATTGCTCCTCCTGAAGGTAAGGGTTAATAATTCTGAGCACTCTCTACCTGCCTGCTGGAATTAGTCAATTAAATACATGGAAGGCAAATGCTGGGAGCCAGTGGGAAGACACACACGAGCAAGGGCAGGTGCTAGAAGGATCCACTTAGAATTTCTATTTGTCCTTGACCAGTTAAGGTCCAAGTTACCTACCCTCTTTTGCAAGATGTGCATTTTTTTTTCAGTTTTATGTTATTGTTATTATTATTATTTGGCTGTGCGGGGGTCTTCATTACTGTGTGGGCTTTCCTGTAGTTGCAGTAAACGGAGGCTACTCTCTAGTTGCGGTGTGCAGGCTTCTCATTGCGGTGGCTTCTCTTGTTGCTGAGCACGGGCTCTAGGGGGCGTAGGCTCGGTAATTGCAGCTCACAGGTTCTGCGATCACAGGCTCAGTGGTTGTGGCACATGGGCTTAGTTGTTCCACAGCATGTGGGATCTTCCCAGACCAGGGAGCCAACTCACACTGGCTCACAAATGTCCCCTGCATTTGATTATTTCTGGAGCCACACCTCCGGTCCTGTAAAGACTAGATTTACAAAACAAGAAGATCATTGTTTTGTTTTGTTTTTTACATCAAACAATTGGGTGGCCACCTCAAGGACATTAAAGGACTGACACACCCATTCACCTATACGTTGGCATGTTTCAGTTTCCCTCATTTAGCTTAGGGGAGAAAGCCTCCCCCCAGATTTCTAACAGCTATGCTTAGCTATGATTACAGGGCTTCCCTGGTGGCTCAGATGTTAAAGAGCCTGCCCTCAGTGCAGGAGACCTGCATTCAATCTCTGGGTCAGGAAGATCCCCTGGAGAAGGAAATGGCAACTCACTCCAGTATTCTTGCCTGGAAAATCCTATGGACAGAGGAGCCTAGCGGGCTACAGTCCATGGCGTTGCAAAGAGTCGGACACGACAGAGCGACTAACACATGGTTAGTTTAATCAGACAGGTGGCCTCCCATTTTGGTAACTTGTCTATAAACTATTTGAAGATCTTCTGTGGGCTTAAAAAAAATTCTCTGATGATGGCCCCCAGTTCAGCCTCATATCTGAAGAGACTGGCCAACAGCAGCCTCACGTAGTCCTGTTTCTAAAAGTAGCCTAACAGCAGTAGCTCCACCAAAAATCTCAGCATCACACACAGTGGGGTTCCCTTGAGAATCAACCTGGGGTGGAGGGGAGACCCCCTCTGGCTTAAGACTTAGGCAGGCTCACATGTGCAAGAGCGATCATTTTTCTTGGAGGGTGGCTTCCTCGTAAGGTTCTCCAAATTGGACTCTTGTCTCGAATTTAGTGAACAAGTCCCTTCCCAGCAAGGGGAAGGCACACTCAGGCCTGAGCAGAAACTGACATGTGAAGGTACGACTTCCTAGCAAGCAGCTGAGGGTGGTAGGGGGCTTATTGCTTAGCTTTGGCCATCCATTGAGCCCCATTATCACACATGATCAGAAGGACCAGGGTCCAAGGAAATCAGTTAGCACAGAGTAGGTGGCCCTTGTATCTGATAAGAAAATAACTGTCCTACCTGCCACGTCAAGTGTTACCTGAGGCTCCTCCAGACAAATGACCAGGTTTCCTTGTCGAGCCGGGGAGGGTCCTGGCCAGTCCCACTTCCAGTGGCCCTCTCATTTTCATATCAGGCAGGGACCCAGTGGGCTTTTCCCATGCAGAGGGCATTTATCCTTGCAACGGCCCTCTTTGCTACACTTCGATACTTTCTTGGCAAGACAGTGGCTCTGATCCTGGCTTCTTGAACTCTGCCCACGCCATGGGCTTTTGTAATGGAGGGTAACTCTGAGGTGGTGCAGGGGTCAGGGCTGCCCCCAGTAATTGTGCTTTTCATCCTTATTGTCCCTGAATCTGGTTTGCTTCTTCAACCTTATTGCTATCACTGAATACTCCAAAGGCCAAGTCCATGAGCTGATTCAAGGGGACCTGGGGTCTCCAGACGTCTAGATGAGGAGTCAGGGGGAATGATCTGGAAGACTGTCCCCTCTCAGAATCAGGGGAGATGGGAATTCCCAGAGCTGGACTCATAAGGGGACTCTCCAAAACATCAGTCTCCTGTCAGGGAAGAAGCCACTTTGAAGGGTTGTGAGCCAGCCACGTTTGATAGGAGTTCTTTAGACCTGGATCTTAGATTCAGGACAGGAACCTTTGAACATACGGGGCTCCCTTCCATTTCCCTTTCCTTTGACAAAATAAGTCCAGCTGCAAGATAGGGTTGTAACTCAACGACTCAATTTTCTAGCCAGATCTCTTGGTCCTCTAGTTTGTATTGGAGCCATACAGGATTACAAAAGAAAATTAATTTTTTTCTTAAACCAGTGTCTAAATTTTCCCCAATTAGCTAATATGCATCCTAGCTAAGACTCTTTCAGGGGGTCTACAGTCGCTCCCATTTTGTTTAGGGTATCACGACGACACAGGGGTCTGATGGATTCTGACCAGATCCTGATTATTCATCCTGGCACTTTGCCAGTGTCCCTGATAGATATCCCACAAGCCTGAGTGTGCTGCCAGGGATTTGAATGGGTGAAATGGGTGGACCCCGTTAAACACTCGAGATAGTGTTTCAGAGATAAGTCTTGATGGCAATTTTGTTGTTGTTCAGTCACTAAGTCATGTCCAACTCTTTGTGACCCTGTGGAATGTAGCACACCAGGCTTCCCTGTCCTTCACCACTACCCAGAGTTTGCTCAAACTCATGTCCATCAAGTCGTTGATGCCATCCAACCATCTCATCTTCTGTCAAACACTTCTCCTCCTGCCTTCAATCTTTCCCAGCATCAGGGTCCTTTCCAAGGAGTCAGTTATTCACATCAGGTGGCCCAAGTATTGGAGCTTCAGCTTTAGCATCAGTCCTTCCAATGAATATTTGGGGTTGATTTCCTTTAGGATGGAACGGTTTGATCTCATTGCTGTCCAAGGGACTCTAAAAACTCTTCTCCAGCACCACAGTTCGAAAGCATCAATTCTTTGGCACTCAGCATTCTTTACGGTCCAATTCTCAGATCTCATGACTACTGGAAAAACCATAGCTTTAACTAGACAGACCTTTGTCAGCAAAGTGATATCTCTGCTTTTAAATACACTGTCTAGGTGTGTCATAGCTTCCTTCCAAGGAGCAAAGGTCTTTTAATTTCATGGCTGTAATCACCGTCTGCAGTGATTTTTGGAGCCCAAGAACGGGATGACAGAAGATGAGATGGTTGGATGGTATCACCGACTTGATGGTCATGATTTTGAGCAAGCTCTGGGAGTTGGTGGTAGACAGAGAAGCCTGGCGTGCTGCAGTTCATGGGGTCACAAAGAGTCGGACAGGACTGAGCGACTGAACTGAACTGAACTGAGAAAATAAAATCTGTCATTGCTTCCACTTTCTTCCCTTCTATTTGCCCTGAGGTGATGGGGCTGGCTGCCATGATCTTAGTTTCTGGAAAGTTGGGTTTTAAGCCAGCTTTTTTACTCTCCTCTTTCACCTTCATCAAGAAGCTCTTTAGTTCTTCTTCACTTTCTGCCATTAGGGTGGTGTCATCTGCATATCTGAGGTTATTGATATTTCTATTGGCAATCTTGATTCTAGCTTGTGCTTCAGCCAGCACAGCATTTCGCGTGGTGTACTCTGAATATAAGTTAAATAAGCAGGGTGACAATACACAGCCTTGACATACTCCTTTCCCAATTTTGAACCAAGGTCCATTGTTCCATGTCAAATTCTAACTGTTGCTTCTTGACCTGCATACAGATTTCTCAAGAGACAGGTAAAGTGGTCTGGTATTCCCATCTCTTGAAGAATTTTCCACAATTTCTTGTGACTCACACAGTCAAAAGCTTTAGCATGGTCAACGAAGCAGATGTTTTTCTGGAATCGCTTTGCTTTCTCTATGATCCAATGAATGTTGCCAATTTAACCTGTGGTTTCTCTGCCTTTTCTAAATCCAGCTTGTACATCTGGAAGTTCTTGGTTCATGTGTTGTTGAAGCCTAGCTTGAAGGATTTTGAGCATTACCTTGCTATCATGTGAAATGAGCACAACCATACTGTAGTTTGAACAATCTTTGACATTGCCTTCCTTGGGCTTGGAATGAAAGCTGACCTTTTCCAGTCCTGTAGTCACTGCTGAGTTTTCCAAATTGGCTGGCATATTGAGTGCAGCACTTTAACAGCATCATCTTTTAGGATTTGAAATAGCTCAGCTGGAATTCCATCACCTCCACTAACTTTGTTGGTAGTAATGCTTCCTAAGGCCCACTTGACTTCTCACTCCAAGATGTCTGGCTCTAGGTAAGTGACCACACCATTGTGGTTATCTAAGTCATTAAGATCTTTTTTGTATAGCTCTTCTGTGGACTTCCCTGGCGGCTCAGATGGTAAATAGTCTACCTGCAATGCTGGAGATCAGGGTTCGATCCCTGGGTCAGGAAGATCCCCTAGAGAAGGAAATGGCAACCCACTCCAGTGTTCTTGCCTGCAGAATCCATTGGACAGAGGATCCTGGTGGGCTACAGTCCGTGGGGTCTCAAGGAGTTGGACACGACTGAGCGACTTCGCTTTCACTTTTCTGTGTATTCTTGCCACCTCTTCTTAATCTTTTTTTTTTTTTTTTGTCTTAATCTCTTCTGTTTCTGTTAGGTCCTTGGCATTTCTGTCCTTATTGTGTCCACTCTTGCAGGAAATACTCCCCTGATATCTCGAACTTTCTTGAAGAGATATCTAGTCTTTCCCATCCTGTTGTTTTCCTCTATTTCTTTGCACTGTTCATTTAAGAAGGTCTTCGTATATCTCCTTGCTATTCATTGATGGCAATTTAGGAGACAATATAATTGGCCTGATCCCTGACAGTCCCTGACTCTGGGGATTTGGCAGAAAAGGTGTTTAATTAAGCATGGAAAACTGGGATTGTGGCTGTCCAGCCATGAGAGAAAGGGTCTGTTTGCCAAAGGCAACCGTGGGTTCCCTGTTGAGCACCCCAAATGTGCCAGGTTGGTTAGCCTGAGGAGGCCCCTTGGATTAGTTGGGGGGAAAAAACCCCACCAGAGTCCCAGGGCCTAAATCCTTCAAGAAGGAGGAAGGAGACCTAGGCTCTGAGTCAACTAGAGGTTACCTTTATCACTGCCACAAAAGAGAAACAAATAGAGTTGAAGGGTAGGGCTGGTTCGTACCCACCAGGCAGTGATAACAACTCAAGGCTGAAATTCCCCTCAGGATATGGACCTTGAGATGGAGAAGAGCCTCCCTCTCCTCAGAAGTAAAAGAGGCAACACCCATCTGCTGGGAAAGCTGGCTAAGAGGTTCAAGGATCAGGAGAAAGGCCAAGAAGTCAGGAGACAAGGAGGACATAAGCAATAACCAAGATAGGAGGGAAGGTGTCCAACCCACGACCATTCCCAGGAGAGATTACTAAGTGCCCTGAGAAGGCGTTCACTCACAGCTTCCACGCAGGGGTATCCGGGCTCCCTTAAGAGATGCCAGTGGGGAACACAGCCCTCATTTCAGTGACACCATCAATGAGGGGGTTGAAATCAAGAAGAAGACTGAGTGGGACTAGGAAGGTGCACTTCCTAGCGTGGGAAGGGACTGTGACCCTCAAGAAGGAGGTGCTCGCCTGCAACTTCTGTTTGGGGGTGCTATGAGGGCCTTAGTCCCAACAGCCCTCATGGGGGGCCAAGCTGAAAACCTCAAGGAAGCTTCAGAGAGTCCCCCAAGTTGTTCTTCAGCACAGTTCTGGTGTCTCAGAACCAGACTGACACTGTGATCCAGTATGGAGCTGGAGTCAGGCCTAAGGATCCATAGAGGGGAACTGAGTCACCAGTGAGTGGGTTGGCCAAAAAAAGTCCTTGGGCTTTAAAGTCAAAATAAAAGACATATTTTTCATTTTCACCATGAACTTTATTGAACAACATAGTCACCATTTTTTCCCACTAAAGAAAGAAAAAGTGAAGCCAATCAGTTGTGTCCGACTCTTTGCAACCCTGTGAACTGTAGCCTACCAGGCTCCTCTATGAGATTTTCCAGCCAAGAATACTGACTGGAGTGGGTGACCATTTCCTTCTCCAGTGGATCTTTCTGACCCAGGGATTGAACCCGGGTCTCCCGCATTGTAAACAGACGCTTTACCATCTGAGCCACCATTTTTCAGGCACTTTCATAATTCCATCTTGCCAAAACAGTTTGGCTTTTTGAGCAAAGAACTATTTCTGGTTCTTTTTACAGTCTTCCAGGGAAATGAAATATTTTCCACGAAGAGAATTTTGTAAACACGGAAATAAATGGAAATCCAAAGGTGGGCTGTCTGGTGAATATAGTGGATGAATCAGAACTTCCCAGCCAGGCTGTAACAGTTTTTGCCTGGTCATCAAAGAAACATGTGATCTTGTAGTCTCCTGATGGAAGATTATGTGTTTGCTGTTGACTTCAGTTGGTCTAATTGGGAGCAGTGCTTGGAATTAATTGTTTGGTTTTCCGGAGTTCATAATAGAGGACTCCCTTCCAATCCCACCATATATGCAACATCATCTTCTTTGGATGAACACCAGCTTTTGGTGTGGTTGGTGGTGGTTCATTTCACGGGGCCCATAATCTCTTCCATTCCACAATATTGTGTAGTATCCACTTTCCATTCCGTGTTCCAATTTGGTTCCCCCCAACCCCCTGCCCCCTTAATTTATGTGAAACCCATACATCAAAGTGACTAACATAATCAAGTTGGTGCAGATGATTTTCGATGCTTGATTTGGATATTTTGAATATGTCATCTATCTTGTGCGTGGTGTAAATTTAATTGTTCTCAGTTAAGGTCTCAGTTTGATCACTATCAACTTCAACTGGTCTCCCCAACCAAGGAGTGTTGTCCAGTGACAAATTTCCAGCATGAAACTTCACAAACCACTTTCCACACATTCAATCAGTCACAGCACAAATCTTTTTTTTTTTTTTTTTGCATTTCAGTTCCCTTTTTACCTTTGTTGAAATAATACAGCATAATATGCTGAAAATGTTGCTGTTCTTCTTCCATCTTCAATATTAAAATGGTTACACAAACGTTTACTGATTTTGATGCTTTTTTAAAAATGCTCACTGATATGACAGCTGTCACCAAAGAATCTAAGAGCATCATTTTGAATGAAGTTAAAGACAACTAAGTGCTACTCGAACCAGCTTAGGGAAAAAAACGAACGAACTTTTTGGCTTACCCCTTATTTGCCCCTGTAATTAGGATGCCGGCATGGTTCTCTTGGTGAATCTTCTCAAGTCCTAAGAGACAGAGCAATAGGGGAGAATGAGAAAGATGAAAGGACAAAAGCCTCGGGCTCCTTCATGGCCAGAACTGGTCTCTGCTGGATTCCACAGGCGGTGTCAGCCACCACCTGAGAGGCTACTTGAATCTATCTGGCTTGGGACGAGGCCCAGCCACCCTCCACAGAGGAGAGCCACAGCCCTACAGATGGACTGAGATTATGCCCTTTGAGGTCCCACCATCAGGAAAGATGGTGCAGGAAAACGGGCCATAAGAGCATAGTCATGCCCAGGTCTCGGGTGAGGGTCCTTGGCTCTATATAGGAAAGAATCCAAGAGTGAGCCAGAATAAAGTGAAAGCAGGTTTACAGAGAGAAACATACTCCTTAGCTTTCCTGGTGGCTCAGTGGTAAAGAATCCACATGCCAATGCAGGAAACTCAGGTTTGATCCTTGGATTGGGAAGATCCCCTGGAGGAGGGAATGGCAACCCACTCCACTATTCTTGTCTGGACAATCTCATGGACAGAGGAGCCTGGCAGGCTACAGTCCTTGGGGTTGCAAAGCCTGGGGCACAACTTGGTGACTAAGCAGCAAACAACACACTCGAAAGGCAGAATGCAGTGTGTCTCAGAGGTGACAGTGGTCCTGAAATATAGGTGCTTAGTTTTTAGGGGCTGGGTAGCTTCATAGGCTACCTAGGGGGAGGATTATCCCAACTATTTTGGAGAAGCGGTGGAGGCTGACAAGAACTGGCCATTGCCTTCTTTTTGGCCTTTTATGTCAGCCTGTGAACTGTCTTGTCACCTGTGGGTGTGTCACTTAGTATGTTAATGCAGTACATTGGGGCTCAAGGTCTACTGAAAGTAGAATCTTCTGCCATCTTGGACATAATCAGTTTTAACCAGTTTCTGTCATATCCTGCTTTTCTCAATGGGTGTGTCATTCTTTAAGGATTGTGCCTTGGCCCCTTTCTTCCTATCTCGGGAGCATAACCACCACTCATCAAGGGTGGGCCGTGCACAGTGACTTCATTCCCAAGAGGACAGGATGAAAACGGGGACATCCGTTGAACTACCACGACCAGGTGACCGAGGTCAACACTGACAGTGGGAGTCATGTGGAAAGCACGACGTCCTGCTGGGGTGTGATGAGAACGACACTTTACTTCCACGGGCTTCCTTTCAATAACCATCACCCTGTTATCTCGAGATATGAAAACCAGAAAAACTCCAAGGAGTCCTCCAGGACCTCCTCCAAGACACCAAAAACGAGGACGGTCACAGCCCAGAGGAACCAAAGAAGATGGGACACCAATGCAGTGTGGGATCCTGGGGCAGAAAAAAGACATGAGGAAATACGAATATGACCGTGGACTGGAACCCTCCCTTTCTTGGCAGGGATTGGGTGTGTGGTCCCGGGTTGCATAACGTACAGAGGCAGAGGGAAAGCGCCCTGGGTCCCTTGGCATCATGTCTTCGGTACCGGCAGCTTCAGGCACCAGGACAAAGGCGGAAAACTGGACCTCAGTGGGTGACAATGTAGAGCATTGGTTGATTATTGTAACAACGGGAGCACGCAACGGAGAGTGTTAGTAACAGGGGAAGCTGGGAGTGGGGGTGGGAATTCTCACTACTAGCTCTGCTGTTGGTCTGTGCCTCTAAAGCTCTTCTGATAAAAAGACAGTTCATTTACAACACAGAAACCAATTTTAAAAATCCTGTTGGGGGAGGTCTGTGTGGATGAGCACAGCTGTTGGACCAGCGTGCTGTGCAGGCTGGGGAGTGGTAGGTTGTCCACCATCAGCCTCCACAGGCTTCCAGCCTCTCGGGTGGCCCTCCCCCCAGCCCACCGGGCAGCCTGCACCTTTCTTCCCCTTCCCAGTGGCTGGAAGCACAAAGCCCTTCAAGGTAGACGCCAGTTTTTCCTTTGTTCCCAGCTAATTCTAACTCCAAAGCTTCCTGTGCCTGCCAGCCTCCAAAGAGGGGGAGCCCCCAACCTGCCCCCACCCTGTCTCCAGCTATGAGACCCTCTTGGCATAACCAGTCACCCCAGGGCAGGGTGCTCTCCCACTCAACCCACTACTCCGAAGACCCCAGTAGGAACCAGCACTGGGTCCAATCCCCAGCCCGAATTCCCAGGCCTCCCTGGACAATGGGAGCCCCCCGGACTGGCCTTCCCTCTTTCCAGTTCTCCCCTCCTCCCCTCCCCTTCCTCTTCACCTCCTCCCTCTCACCCACAGTCTAATTGTGGCTTCTTCCTGAGGAATGCTTTGCATCTCACAGAGGAGGAGTGATTGGGAACCCATCTGGAAGGGCCAACCTTATGGCAGAAAGCAATGAAGAACTAAAGAGCCTCTTGATGAAGGTGAAAGAGGAGAGTGAAAAACCTGGCTTAAAACTCAACATTCAAAAAACGAAGATCATGGCATCCGGTCCCATCACTTCATGGGAAATGGATGGGGAAACAATGGAGACAGTGACAGACTTTATTTTGGGGAGCTCCAAAATCACTGCAGATGGTAACTGCAGCCATGAAATGAAAAGACGCTTGCTCCTTGGAAGAAAAGCTATGACCAACCTAGACAGCACATTGAAAAGCAGAGACATTACTTGGCCAGCAAAGATCCATCTAGTCAAAGCTATGGTTTTTCCAGTAGTCATGTATGGATGTGAGAGTTGGACCATAAAGAAAGCTGAGAGCTGAAAAATTGAAGCTTTTGAACTGTGGTGTTGGAGAAGACCCTTGAGAATCCCTTGGACAGCGAGGAGATCCAACCAGTCAGTCTTAAAGGAAAGCAGTCCTGAATATTCATTGGAAGTACTGATGCTGAAGCTGAAGCTCCAATACTTTGGCCACCTGATGCAAAGAACTGACTCACTGGAAAAGACCCTGATGCTGGGAAAGATTGAAGGCAGGAGGAGAAGGGCGAGATAGAGGATGAAATGGTTGGATGGCATCACCGACTTGATGGGCATGAGTTTGAGCAGGCTCCAGGAACTGGTGATGGACAGGGAGGCCTGGCATGCTGCAGTCCATGGGGTCGCAAAAAGTTGGACACAACTGAGTGACTGAACTGACTGGAAGGGCCATCAATACCTGGGTCCAGTGGAGGACAGCCTCCTGGCTTTCAGCTGAGGTTCTGCTGCAGCAGAGGGAGGTCTGACAAAGCCCTGAGACCTCACCGAGGGTTGGAAACCCCTCTGCCTGTGTTCAAACACTGGAGACCTCCCTGTCTGCTGGGGCACTCCCACGGGCTGCTGGGGTCCACACACCAGAGGACCAGTCCATGAACTCCATGTGTCTCCAAAGGCCAGCTCACCTCGGTTGGACGTGGAAGGCTGTGTGGGTATGCGCTTGGGTCAAGGCCCCTCTCAGCCTCCTCTCCAGCTTCCTGGACCAGAGAGCAGCTGAGCTGAACCCTGCAGGACCAGAAGGTGGTAGGCAAGGAAGAGGCACCCCGGGTCGTGGCCCATGGGCCAGCTCCACGAATGTTAGGTGGATCTTCGGTGCGAGGAAACCACAGGAGAGGACATGTGGGGAGGGCCTGGTCAGATTTGTGCTGCTGAGAGAAGCGTGGGTCACAGGAGGGGGTCACGTGGGGTCCCGGGAGGCGGGAGGTGGTGTCAGGAACCACTGGAACCAGCCTGTTGCAGCCCCTGAATGCGGACACCCCAGCTCCAAGTGGCTGGAGGTGGTCCCTGAAGGAGCTGGAGCCATTTTCCGCAGCCAGCTCACCCTTGAGAGTTCTCTAGGACCCAGTCACCTCTCCCTGAGAAGCCTCTGACCCCACCATGATCTCGCGGCAGGCAGGTGACAGCTCCCTCCCGTCCTGCTGCTGGCCTTGATACATGTGCCCCGCCCTCCCGGCAAGGTCACAGGAGGCCCCCACTCTTGGCTCTGCTCCATTCACCCTGTGTCCTCCTCAGAAAGTGCCAGCAGTTCACCATATCATCCTCCGCCCTGCAATCCCTCTCCCCGCCAACTTCCTCAGAACAAGCAAATTGTTACATTCTGGAGGCTCCTTGCCCCAGCCAAGACCTCACCATTCCCGAACTTGTCCCAGCAGTCACGTCACCCAGGTCCCCGCCACAGCTGATGCCTCCCCTTAGAGGCATCACCCCACCCGGCCTGCAAATGGCATCCTGCCCCTTCCCCTCTGCCTGCTTTGCTTAGATACTCTTTTGCTCTCTCCAACGTGTCTGGGGGTGCCTGTGCTTGATTGGGCCCTGGCTTCCTCAGGCCATCTTTGGGTCCTGTACTCCTCAGTTGCCTGTCTCCCAAGCTGCTTCACTCTGAGGCTGGGCCAGAGCTCCAGATCGGGGCTCCTGAGGAGTCAGGGGACCCTCGTCACCTTGGGAAGAGGGGTTCCCTGAGCTCCAGGCCCCGCCCCCAACCTGAGCCCAGAGACCCTGCCTGTCTACCCCAGCGGCCAGTCAAGGCTCCCTGAGCGACGCTGCCCCTCCCTCACCTAACAAGCTCAAGCTGGCTCGGACCGGAACTGCTTTTCTTCCTAAAGCCGCCCGGAAGGCTGAGGGTTTAGCTTAACGGGATGAGCCATCTGGGGACTGCAGGGTGGCACGCTCGGGGGAGCCTGGGACTGGGGGCAGGGGGTTGGGGGTGGGCACAGCGCGCATCTGCAGCCATGATGGTAACCCCTCCCTGCCCCCTCGTGGGGCTACTCTCAGTCCTGGAAAATTCCAAACAGGCGGCTCAAGGGCTGCTGGGGAAGCAGCTGAACAACCTGGGTCCTGCTGATCCCTGGGGAGAGAAAAGCGTGGAGCGGAGGCCTTTGGGGGGAGGGTCCGTGCACCTGCCAAGCACCAGAGGGCACCCTTACCCTATAGTGCCACAGTCTCCTGCAGGTCGGGCACGCGGAGGGGCCGCAGGAGTCCCTCCCACCGTCCACTTGGGTGAAAAAGTGCGGCCTTGTCCACCGGCCAGTCAGGCTTCCCTCGGCTTGTTCAGGAGAGTCAGCGAGCGCTGTCACTCTGACAACCAGGACACTAACAGACCAAGGCTGTCTCCCTGAGGGATGTGGAGGGCCCAAGGGCAGGAGACAGGGTCTCGGCAAAGCCCCTCAGCACGCCTGGAGACAGACCCCCGCACCGCCACCGCAGCCTTTCTGAGGGGGCTCGCTGGGCCCAGCGCCTCAGCAGGTGGAAGCAGCCTGCACCCCTGAGGTGGTGTCACGGGGCCCGGAAGCTGGAGGCCTTGGTACCCAACCTCGGGTGGGACTCAGAGATGGGCCAGGCTGCAAGGAGGTTGGGGCGGGGGGCGCCCCAGGATGTCCGAGAAGGTAGCCGGGCCAGCGGCTGGCCTCGAAGCGGGAAGGGCAAGTGAGGTGGCTGGACGGTGCTGCGGGCCTGGAGGAACCCGGGATCAGGGGCGGCTGGGATCCGGGAAGGAGGCGCTGGCGGGCGCCCCAGGTAGCGGGCGGCCTCCCGCGGGAGCAGCGTCTCTGGCTCTGGAGAAGGGCGGGAGGAGGTGGGCGGGGTGACCAGGGCGCGCGGAGGGGGAGGGGCGAGGCCCGTCCTCGGGGGGCGGGGCGAGAGTGACGTCACCTTGGAGACGGTTCATAAGCGGCCAGCAGTCCGGCCAAAGAGGAGAGGCGAGATCAGAACACGGTGGTGAGTCGCTGAGCTCGCTGCGGCCCGGAGAGCGGCTAAAGCCGCCGCCGCCGCCGCCGCCGCCGCCGCCGCCGCCACCACCGCCGCCGGGAAGGAGGGGCGAACGCCTAGGCCGCCGCCGCCGCGGGAGCCGCAGGCGAGTCGGGCAGCCGCGCCGGGCCGGGCCGGGCCGCAGCGGGCGGTGGGGGGGGGGAGCGCGCGGGAGGTGCGGGCCGCAGGCTCCTGCTCCTGCTCCTGCTCCGGCCGCCGCTTGCAGACAGGGGGCTGCGGATGCCGCCCGCGCCCCCGCTAGGCTGAGCCTCAGGCCGGGCGAGCCACCGCCGCCGCCGCCGCGGGAGCTGCGGGCAGGAGCCTCGGGAGCCGTCGCCGCCGCCCGATCGGGCCCCGCCGCCGCCCGCGAGCCCCCGGGCCCCCGACACACATGAGATTCTTTAGGCTCACTTTCAAGTGCTTCGTGGACTGCTTCTGACCGCGCCGCCCCCGCTGTCCCGCACCCCGCCCGCCTCCCGCCCGCCGCCCCGACCCCCCGGTCCGGCCGTCCTCGGCCCCCGGCGGGCCCGCGCCTTCGGGGCCTTTATCCCCCCCTGCGCCGCTGGCGACCCCGCGCCTGTCCGCCCGCCCGCCCCCGCGGGCCGCCGTGCCCCCGGCCATGGCCAACAAGAGCACGGAGAACGGCATCTACAGCGTGTCCGGCGAGGAGAAGAAGGGCCCCCTAATCGCGCCCGGGCCCGACGGAGCCCCGGCCAAGGGCGACGGCCCCGCAGCCCTGGGGGCGCCCGGCAGCCTCCTGGCCGTTCCGCCGCGCGAGACCTGGACGCGCCAGATGGACTTCATCATGTCGTGCGTGGGCTTTGCCGTGGGCCTGGGCAACGTGTGGCGCTTCCCCTACCTGTGCTACAAGAACGGCGGAGGTGAGCACCGGGCCCCTCCCTAGCCCCACTGGGGCGGCAGGGCGAAGTCCAGAGGGTGGGGAGGCCCCCGGGGTGGCGAGGGAAGGGGAGGGCCGGGGGGCCGCCCCTCACCCGCCGTCGCCGCTCGGTGGCCCAGCCGGGCGGCCACCCCCCTGGCCGGTCATGTGCCTGGCAACGTGGTGGGGGAGGGGGCCTGCGAAGGAAGCCTCGAGCTGTGTCGGCCCCCCACCCCAGCACCAACACCCGCAAGTGATTGGCCACTGAGGTGGCCAGGCGAGGCCTCCCGCCTGGGGGGAGGCCTCCAGAGGTGAGGAGCCCTGGATGCCCCCTCCGATCAGGCACACAAGTGGCACATTGTGCGGGCCCCCCACGTGTGCACACACGAACACACACACAATGGGCCACTCTGTCCCTCCCCCTGACTTCCCCTCCCTTCCCTTCTCTCTCTTCCTCTTGCCTCCCCTCCCCTCCCCTCCCCTCGAGCCTGGGCCTGGAACACTGGGTGCCGGAGCCAGGCTTGGGAAGCCGGCAGCCCGGGCCGCCTGGCGCCATTGCTGGACACACTGCATGCACACCCCATGCCTGCCCGCCCCAGCCCAGCTTAGCAACAGCGATGGGCACGCGTGTGTCCTGTGACTGCAAAGCAGCCCCAGGGGTGGGGTGGGAAAAGCCGCAGGGACTAGGCAGCAGGCGGGAAACTGAGGCTCAGAGCAAAGGCCTTGGCCCAAGGTCACAGCAGGAGGATGCAGAGACCACGGGCCCAGCCAAGCGGCAGCCAAAGCTTAGCCTTTTGAGTAGTTGCCTGGCGAGCTGGGCCAAGGGTCAGGGGCCTGGAGGGGAGGGGTCCCCCACCCCCATCCTGGGCGCTCCTGTCTTGTTGTACCTGCCAGGCTCCCCCAACTTGCTCACTTCGTGTCCTTGCTTAGCAACCCTTTCACATACCCTGCACTCTGCTCACTGGTAGACAACTCCACCCACCCACCCTCTTCTTCCTGGGCCTTCAGATGTGCGGGCAAGAGGCTCCCTTCCCTTACCCAACCCCAGTGGGTCCCCGGGCCCGAGTGCCAACCACAGCCAACAGGCATGAGCATGCACACTCATTCATGCCCTCACAGTTCCTTCCTCTGCCGCCCAGCAAACTGCAGCTCAAGGGGTGGCTTGTATCCACAAGTGTGTGTCTCTGCCGTGCCCGTTAGTTAGCTCACCCTCGGTGAGTAGGGGCCAAAGCCCTATAGGGGAAAGGGGCTCTCAGGAAACCAAAAGGAAATGGGGTTCTGCTCGGTGCCTGCCCCCCCGCCTCCCCGCCAAGACTGTTCACCTTGGGCTCCTGAGTCAGCGGCCACCCCTTATACTGATTCACTCAGTGGGAAGTTATCATGGCCTGGGTGGAGCCTGAAGGTGGGGCTCCACCCACACCCCAGGGCTTGGGAAGGCCCTGGACTGTCTTTCCACAGTTCTGGTCAAGTCCCCTGCCTGGCCAAGGGGCAACCCTGTGCAAGTGCCCACCTCCAGCTTTGTCCCCCCAGGTGTGTTCCTTATTCCCTACATCCTGATCGCCCTGATTGGAGGAATCCCCATCTTCTTCTTGGAGATCTCGCTGGGCCAGTTCATGAAGGCCGGCAGCATCAACGTCTGGAATATCTGCCCCCTGTTCAAAGGTGAGCAGCCCTGGCAGCTCCTGTGTGACCCCCGCGGACCTCTGCCTTTCTCCACCCCTGGGACAAAGATGGTACCCACTACAGAAAACCTCATCCTGTCTGAGCACCAGGCTTGGC
Source organism: Bos indicus x Bos taurus (assembly GCF_003369695.1). Taxonomy (NCBI): domain Eukaryota; kingdom Metazoa; phylum Chordata; class Mammalia; order Artiodactyla; family Bovidae; genus Bos; species Bos indicus x Bos taurus. Next base: position 108,378,923 of record NC_040105.1, on the reverse strand, counting down.
ATGTGGCCCTCAAGCTGCGAGGACTTGAAGACCACCTACCTGGGTGACCTTGGTGGTGGACCTCTTCCCCTCCCCGCCGGGCGAGAAAGCCCTGCCCACCACCCTTGGGGCTGGAAGGAGGGTGGCTTGGTGTGAGACACGATGGCAGAAAAAGCCGAAGGAGCTGACCCTAGGCTGTGGCACAGACTCATGAAGTGACTGGCTGAGGTTGCCCCTGAGAGGGTGACTGTCTCCCACCCTGCCCCAGGTCCCCATAAAACCCCCCAGCTGCTGAGTATGGGAGGTTGCTGTTGGGAGGGGCGGGAAACAGGTGAAGGCTTGCCCGTCCTTCACTCATCATGCTGGCAGTGGGACTCAGGGGATGACAGGTGTGAGACTAGGGAAACAGGACTTGCCTCTCATGATGGGATGTGTGCTTGTCCGAGGGCTGGGGAGGAAGCAGGGGGCTGGGGGAGGATCTGATTTTTGGCCACAGATTGAGAGGTCTGCCTGGCATGGGGCACTTGTACAAGGAAAGTTGGGGGCTCGGAGGGGTCTGGGTGGACAGCAACAGAAGGGTCTGGTTGCACTGAGGGGGGTCAGAGTCAGCAGATGTGGGGAGCAGGATGTTAGGGGCCCAGCAGGGATCACCGGCAGTGCCTGGTCAGGAGATCGTGGGAGCAATGGGGCCTGGCCAGGGATGAGCCTGGACAGAGACTCTTCCCTGCTCCCCAGGCCTGGGCTACGCCTCCATGGTGATCGTCTTCTACTGCAACACCTATTACATCATGGTGCTGGCCTGGGGCTTCTATTATCTGGTGAAGTCCTTCACCACCACGCTGCCCTGGGCCACGTGTGGCCACACGTGGAACACTCCCGATTGCGTGGAGATCTTCCGCCACGAAGACTGTGCCAATGCCACCATGGCCAACCTCACATGTGACCAGCTTGCTGACCGCCGGTCCCCGGTCATCGAGTTCTGGGAGTGAGTCAAAGCACCTCGGAGCCAGGCCTAGTCTGTCTCGCCTCCTGCACATAGCTTGTGTATGCGCATGTGTGTATGTGCATGCGCGCACAGGTACATGCACATGGGTGTGTCCTGGACCCTGCCCTGGAGGCATGCGACCAGGGATGCAGAGCAGGCTGTGCCTGCCCGCCTGGGGAGGGAAGCGGGAACTGCTGTTGGGCCTACTGGGGATGGCATGGCGCTGGGCTGCCTGGGGGTCCGGGCACACAGACTGCAGGGACCCCAGGCTGGGGACTTAACACAGGCCTCCCAGAAGCACCAGTAGGACCAGCTAGACTCAAGCGCTGCCAGAAGAGCAATGCCACCCAGGACTCTCCCAGTCTCTTGGCCTCTGCAGGCACAACTCTCACAGGCTTTCCTTCTCCAGGAACAAAGTCTTGCGGCTCTCTGAAGGGCTGGAGGTGCCAGGGGCCCTCAACTGGGAGGTGACCCTGTGTCTGCTGACCTGCTGGGTGCTGGTCTACTTCTGTGTCTGGAAGGGGGTCAAGTCAACAGGCAAGGTACAGCCGGGGGAGACCCCGGGGCTTGGGCACCACTGCCTGGGCGTGGGGTGCAGTTGCCAGGGACCACTGCTGCCACAGGAGGTGACTGCATCAGGGGTTGTACTTCAGTCCAGCCCCAGAGCCCCACCCAGTGGAGGGGGAGAGGCCCCCACAGTGGCTGCCCCTTCCCTGGGGGTGGGGCATCCCTGTCCCACCTTCCCACCCTCCCAGTTTCTGTTGATTCCAGCTCTGGTTTAGGGTTCTGGTCAGTTTTAGGGTGTGGGTAGACCCGGTCTACTGCCTGTTTCTATCCCCTGATGTGTGGCCTAGAGGACCCCAGCGGGGAGCCTGGACACATTGCTCCTTCGGGGGCCCACTGTCCGGCTGGCGGGACCACTGAACAGACACAAAATAAGACAGCCTGCTGAGCAGGCAGACCTGCTTGGGAGGCAGACGCCTTCAGTGTTATCTCACTCTTACCTGTCTCTGGCAGGCTGAGTTCTAATCCCAAGGACCTTGCGAGCACATGACCTAGAGTCAGGGGCCCAGGAAGCATGGGACCTGATCCTGGCCCCCTCCCTGCCGCTAACCTTGCTTGCTTTGGGGCTGCCGGTATCCCAGCTGAGCACAGCCTCCTTTGGCAGCCATGGCTCTGACTAGAAGGCAGGGTAGGGGGCGGTGGTTTGAGTGGCCAGCATGGGGGGTACTGCGGCCTTCCCAGCAGGACCCCCCTCTAAGCAGCCCGACCCCCCCAGATCGTGTATTTCACCGCTACATTCCCCTATGTGGTCCTCGTTGTGCTGCTGGTGCGCGGAGTGCTGCTACCTGGCGCTTTGGATGGCATCATCTACTATCTCAAGCCTGACTGGTCGAAGCTGGCATCCCCTCAGGTGAGGGAGAGCAGAGGGAGGGGACACGGTGGTGGCGGGGGACACGGGGTCGAGACAGGCACCCCAGCAGGGCTCCCCACACCTTCTCTTCCCTGTCTCACCTCCAGGTATGGATCGACGCAGGGACACAGATCTTCTTCTCTTACGCCATCGGCTTGGGGGCCCTCACCGCCCTGGGCAGCTACAATCGCTTCAACAACAACTGCTACAAGTAGGCACCGCAGCCGGCCACCCCTGCCCTGCCCTACCCACCTGTGGGCGGCAGGCAGTCTCAAGAGCCTGAGTGTTCCCCTGTCCACAGGGATGCCATCATACTCGCCCTCATCAACAGCGGGACCAGCTTCTTTGCAGGCTTCGTGGTGTTCTCCATCCTGGGCTTCATGGCCACAGAACAGGGCGTGCACATCTCCAAGGTAGCAGAATCAGGTAAAGACCCCCCCGCCCCACCAAGCCCCAGCCAGGCTTCTGGAGCCGCAGCTGTACCACGGATATGAACACACGCAAATAGCCATTGTGAGAAATGGGGAAAAGTCCAACTTGATTTGTCCCATCAGCATGGGCCAGGAGGAGGCCTGGCTGAGCAACTGGGAGGCACAGATGTGCCTCCAGCTCAGGGCCAGAGCCCCAAGCCCCCATCTCTCTCTCTCCAGGGGCCTCGGGGTGTGTCCTGCTTGCCAGAGTGTTGCCCAGGGAAAGGGTGGCCTTTTCTGGGTCCGTGGGGACCTGTGACTGCAATGGCTACTGGAACCCAGGCCCCAAAGGCTGAGCCAGACATCCCTGTTACAGGTGTCAGTCTACCAAGGGCCTGCGGGAACCTGCCATCATGGTCCCTGGCATGGCGCACACACAGGGTTGGGAGAGGCCCGGTGATGCTTTGCCACAAGTGGGAAGGCCTCTGTCCACAGGGTACCCTGCCGTAGTTCATTACCCTGGTGCTGGGGGACAGGGTGGGGTGGGGGACAAGATGTGGGTGGGGGGCTCTGGATGTCCACACCCCGCACCTTCTCCCTCAGGGCCTGGCCTGGCTTTCATCGCCTATCCGCGGGCCGTCACGCTGATGCCCGTGGCCCCACTCTGGGCAGCTCTGTTCTTCTTCATGCTGTTGCTGCTTGGTCTGGACAGCCAGGTTTGCAAGGGGTTATGGGCCTACAAGGTGTGTGATGGGGGGTGGTTGTGGGCCTAGGGCACCCTGGGCGCCAGGAGACAGTGGGTGGCCAGGGGAGGGGCCTGGCCTGAGTTGCCCGGCTACAGTTTGTAGGTGTCGAAGGCTTCATCACTGGCTTGCTGGACCTCCTCCCAGCCTCCTACTACTTCCGATTCCAAAGGGAGATCTCCGTGGCCCTCTGTTGCACCATCTGCTTTGTCATCGACCTCTCCATGGTGACTGATGTGAGTGTGAGTGGGACGTGGGCTGCCCACCCCTACCCCGCCTTGCAGGCGGCCAGCTACCAGCCCCCCTGACCCGGCCCCCTCCACAGGGCGGGATGTATGTCTTCCAGCTGTTTGACTACTACTCAGCCAGTGGCACCACACTGCTCTGGCAGGCCTTCTGGGAGTGTGTGGTGGTCGCCTGGGTGTACGGTAGGTTGGGGTCAACAGGCGAGCCAGGCTGGGGCAGTCAGGGGCGGTGGTGGGCGTCTTGAGCTCTGGCCCTCCGTCTCTGCAGGAGCTGATCGCTTCATGGATGATGTGGCCTGCATGATCGGGTACCGACCTTGCCCCTGGATGAAATGGTGCTGGTCTTTCTTCACCCCACTGGTGTGCATGGTAAGGGAGAAGGCCAGGCAGGGTGCAGGGCACCCAGGGGCCAGCCAGCCATGGCTGCTGGGGATGAGTGCCAAGCTTCTCTCACCCACAGGGCATCTTCATCTTCAACGTGGTCTACCATGAGCCGCTGGTCTACAACAATACCTACGTGTACCCGTGGTGGGGCGAGGCCGTGGGCTGGGCCTTTGCGCTCTCCTCCATGCTATGTGTGCCCCTCCACCTCCTGGGCTGCCTCCTCAGGGCCAAGGGGACCATGGCTGAGGTCAGTGCCCCATGCCTCCCTTTGTCCACGCGCCCCCCCCCCCTTGGTCCAAACAGGACCTCCAGGGTGCCCATCCTGCCAGCTGCCAGGACAGGTGCCCGGGACACCCTCGATGGGGTATAGATGGAAAACAAGTGGTCCCTCCAGGGACTCTGGTCATGTAGACCTGTCCCCAGCCTCTGTTTTTACAGCCACTCAACCCTACACTGGCTTCCCTGGTGGCTCAGATGGTAAAGCGTCTGCCTGCCATGCGGGAGACCCAGGTTTGATCCCTGGGTTGGGAAGATCCCCCTGGAGAAAATGGCCACCCACTCCAGTACCCTTGCCTGGAAAAATCCCATGGACGGAGGAGTCTGGTGGGTGACAGTCCATGGGGTCGCAGTCAACTGAGTGACTGTACTCACTCACTCGACCCTCCCCTGAACCCAGTTTCCCTACTGCAGGCGTCACAGCCTGGCCAGTGACCAGGCCTGGGGCTCCAAGTTGGTGGCAGGTGGCGGGAAGTGGCCAGAGGCCCAGAGTGAGCAGGGGCCCCTCCCCAGGCACTCAAGGCACGCCCCTCTCTCCCACAGCGCTGGCAGCACCTGACGCAGCCCATCTGGGGCCTCCACCACCTGGAATACAGAGCTCAAGACTCGGATGTCAGGGGCCTGACCACCCTGACCCCAGTGTCTGAGAGCAGCAAGGTGGTGGTGGTGGAAAGCGTCATGTGACGGGCCCCCGGCACCAGCTCCCCCTCTTGTAGCCATAGCATCCCTGCTTTAGCCCCCCCCACCCCTCCCGGGGGGCTTGCCTTTCCCTGCCACTCAACGGGGGTCTGCCTGCCTGGGGTGGGGGGAGGGGAGGAAGCACCAGAGTGCTTATAACTCACTTTTTTTTCCATTTTTAATAAAACACCAAAAAAATACCACAACCCACCAAAAATAGATGCCTCCCCGCCCCCATAACCAAGCTGGTGCACACGCTGCTCCCCAGCGCACCGCCCCCCCCGCCCCTGCTAGTACCCACTGCAGTCTCACCTCAGCCCCCTGCTCCCTGCCTGCCTCTCCAGGTTCTGCCCAACATACCCTTGGGTGGCCCCCACCCCAGAGGTAGCAGCGTGGGGCCCAGGATTGGAGAGCAGAGGGGGAAGGTGGGGCGCACAGCCACAGAACCAAGGCAGATACTTCAGCTGGGCTAGACCCCTCTCCCCATCCCCGATCTAGACGCTTAGAGAGCCAGCCAGCAACGGGACCTTCGGTTCCTGCGCCAATTGCCACCAATATCAATTGTGTGAGCTTGTGTATGAGTGCACGTGTGTGTGAGTACATAGGGTATAGATCTCTTCTCTCTCAGCAATGGTGAATACCAGGTGTAAGTTGTGCCTGTGGGCAAATGAGGCTTGTATTTTGCACATTTTATAAAAACTTGAGAGATTTCTGCTTGTATATTTCTAAGAGAAACACCCCAATGTCCCTCTCCTTGCCACGCCCCATCCCTTTCAGCCCCTCTTATACCTCTGCCCCCCAGCCAAGGAGTGTGAATTTCTAGATCTAATTTTCATAGGCAAAACAGAAGCTTCAAGCTATCAAGTGTGCAAGTCCGTCGTGTGGGTATGCATGTGCAGTCCCCAGCCCCAGACCAGTGGAAAAGTGCAAGGTTGGGGGGAGCCTCCCTGGGTGTCCCCACAAGTCGGCAAGGTCGGCTGATGCATCACCATGGGGGCCCGTGGCTTCCCACCTGGCCTGCTCAGGCTGGCCCCCACCCTGCCCTCTGGGATGGGCACCACCTGGGACAGGCACCACCACTGCAGGGACCCGAGGTGGGCACCAGCCTAGGTATGGCTCCCACCTGAGAGCTTCAGGCTGATACACTGTCCATGTCTCAAATCCTCCATGTGTCAGGTTCACTGAACCCTGCGTGTCACGTCCAGTCCTGAGGGGGCCCTTGAGGGGCTTCCCTCACACCCTGACATGGGCTGGACGGGTGGGGCTGGGGGAGGGCCAGGGTCCAGTGGGGACGCCCTTACTGTGCTAAAAGCCACTGCAAACAGCAATAAAGACGTCATTTTCCAAAGCTGGCTCCTGCTTGTCAGGTGTTGGGGGGGCAGTCAGGGGATGATGGGGTGTGAGCCCTCCCCACCCTGAGTGGCTTCCCTGGGCAAGTGTTGGTTCTGAGGTCTCTACACCTGGCACAGTTCCAGGAACAGTGCAGGGAGCTGACATACTTGGGGACCAAGGGCCACTAAAGAGGAACGCACTAAGCAGGGAAGGTGGGTGTCAAGTCCAGGCTCTAGCTTCTCAAGGGTGCTCCTCTGAGAGCAGGTAGGGCCCGGGGGAAGGTTGGTCACTGGGCAGGACCAGGGCACTAGCAGGTGCAAAGTCACCAGGTTAGTGACCTGCCTGCACCTGATATGAAGAGCTGACTAACTGGAAAATGCCCTGATGCTGAGAAAGATGGAAGGCAGGAGAAGGGGGGTGATGGAGGATGATATGGTTGAATGACATCAATGACCCTGTGGACATGCTGCAGTCTGTAGGGTTGCAAGGAGTTGCGCACAACTTGGCAACTGAACAACCAACAGGTTTGTGGATGGCTGGGACCCCTTCTTGGGTGGTGTTGCCAGGCTCTGCACCAGGGAGACGAGGTTCAGAGGGGACAGTGTTATCTACCAAGTAGAAATGTCTAGTCGGCAGATAGACAAGGAGTTTGAAGTTCTAGAAAGTCTGCACTGTAGACAGAACTTTGGAAGTTCTCATTACATAAAGACGGCCCTGAGCCTGGATGAGTCCCTGGGCAGCTGGAGAGGGAGCCTTGGCCCAGGCACCGAGCCCTGGGGCCCTGGGACACTCTGGATGTGGCAGAGCAGAGGGGGAGCTGGCTGCAGAGTCAGGAAAGTTGGGAGGGACACCCCTCCACCACCCAGAACACACATGTGAGGGCCCACCATCCCCTCCAGGTGTCAGGGAGGAGGGGGTGATGGGCTCTGTCGGAGCTTTGGTGATAAGATCACACAGGATGAGAAACCTGGGGCGAAGGCAAAGGCAAAAACCTGATCGGGATGGCATTAAGGGGTGGAAGCAACCCGTCTCCGCAAAGAGGAATAAAGAAAAGGAGCTCCATCCTGAAAAATGAGGGAAATTCTGACACCTGCAACAAGATGGATGAACCTCTGAGACATGACACGTGGCAGAAAGCAGCCAGAAGACACATCCTGTGTGACTTGACTTCTCTGAGGAGTGCAATTCCAAGAAAGTGGGGGGGAGGGGGGAAGTTAGTGTTCAATGGGGACAGTGTCCGTTTGGAATAAGGGAACAGTTCAGGAGATGCGCAATGGGGATGGCTGCACACGACGGAAGTGCACTTACTGCCATTCAACTGCCATCCTGAAAATGATTCCGGGGGAAGTCTGAGATTACACACGCTTTGGCACGAGGTTTCAGAGGTGTGGCGGGGAAGAAGTAGACCAAGGAAACCCATTCAGGATCCATCCAGAATAACAGGAGGGAGGATGGGGTGAGACACAGACATACAGGTGGCCAGGGCCAGTCCGCTTATCAGCTGAGGCGGGCCTTCCTGGGGTGGGCGTCAAGGTAGGGCACCGGCTGCCTGCTCTGAATGCCAGCCTGAGCAGAAGGGATGGGGTGGCCCTTCAGAGAAAACGGACAACTGGTTCCTCTTCAGTCCCTCACAGGCCATTCCCCGTTTAGCCAGGCAGCGACCCCTTAGTGAGGGGAGGGCCTGAGCTCTTAACTGGACAGCCAGGGGTGGGCTCTGGCTTGTGCCAGTCACAAGCAAACATTCCGGTGGTCACCAAGGAGAACCTGGACAGGGTGCAGGTCACCGGAGCCTGGGGAGGAATATCAGCTGAGTAGGCCCCACCCCAAGTCAACCTGGGCCTCTGGAGCCTCAGCTGGCAGAGATGCCTCCCTGGCGAGATGGTGGCCCAGCCGCTGCAGTGCCAACGCCTGGCCTGCCAACCCAACCCTTGTCCCACCCTTCTCTGAAAGGCTCCTCATCCTACAAGCTTCTGCTCTCGCCACACCTACAACCCCAAGAAGCCTGTGCGCTGGCAGCTCAGCACCACCAGTGTGGCTTTCCCAAGAAGGCCCTCGCACCCTCCAACTCAACAGTCCCTACCGCCCCAGACCCTCGCCACTCCCCACCCTGCATGTGCTCAGTTGTGTCTGCCTCCCACCAGGCTCCTCTGTCTAGGGGAGTTCCCAGGCCAGAATACTGGAGTGGGTTGCCGTTTCCTCCTCCAGGGGGTCTTCTGACCCTGAGTCACACCAGCTCCTTCACATCTCCATTCTTCTAGCTGTAGCCGTGCCTTGGCTCACATCCTTGTCACCTCTTGCCAAATGGCCTCCAGGCCACCTGCCACCAGGCCACCAAAGAGTCAGAAAACATCAACAGTGCAGTAAGGGGCACTTGACAGAGGTCATGCTGCTTGGCTGGGTCCTGTTAACTAGGGAACCCGTCCCTGCAGCAGACAGAGAACATGCGGACCAGCAGTGGGAGAGAGAGGTCAGGGTATGGATCAGCCCAGCCCTGTGGTGCCCACGAGGTTACCAGAGGTGCAAGCAAGGCAGGGAAGACTATTGGGTACAGTGGCTTACAGCCCCACTCTGAGCAGAGGCTGCCGGCTGAAAGCAGCCTTCAGAATGGGCTGGAGGGGGCAGTGCCCACAGCTGGCCCTCCAGTCTTAAGTGAGGTGGGCACCATGCTTTCCACTTTTAAGAGTTGGCCATCCCCGTCACTCTCTTCTCCTCCCCAGCTAGCTGCTTCCGCTCCGCCCAGCCCGGGGAAGAGCCTAAGGGCCCATGGTGCGGACTTTGGCCTGCAGGAGTTCAGAGCAAGGCAAGCTCAGGAAGGCCGAGGTAGTCAGGGAACACTTCCTGGAAAAGTGGGACAAGCTCTCAGCCTTGGCATAGCAACCAGAGGGTGTCATCTGCAGCCTCCCTCCGCGGCAGACACCACCTAGAAGGCCACCGGAAACGGGGGTGGCACTCCCCACAAGAACATGGGCAAAGAACACTGCTTAAGGGAGCCACCAGACTGAGCCCGGTGGGAGAAGCTGGTGCTCAAGGCTGGCTGTCTGCACCCGTTTCCAGGGGCCCCCGAATGCCAACAGAAAACACCTCTGACCTGCCCCCAACCCCCCTCACCCAGTCCTCAGAAGCAGGAGAAAAACACTAGAGCCTCCTTGATGGCGGCCACCTGCCAAGCCAGCCCAGGGGGTGTCCAGGCCAGAGCAGGATCATGGGGTGGCGGAGGGGACCCCAGAGCCACCTGGAGGCTCTGCCCACTTCCTCTGTTTGCCCTGGGCCAGGCGTAGGTCACCACCAAGGGCACGTCTTCGCTCTCGCCGGCATTAGTCAGAGGTCATCCTGGAAACCTTCAGGAGGGGGCAGGGCAGGGAGGGACTGGTGGCACTCTGCCATGCTCTATCTGGCCTCAATGTGATGAACAGGACCCAGAGGAGGCGGGCGAGGCTGCCACCCGGAAGCCCAGTGGGTTCCCTGCGTCTCCCGAGCTCCCCTGGGCCCAGGGAGATGACAGGACCAATATGCCCTGCGTGGCCGTCAAGCCGGGCCTGGCCTGGGGTGCCCAAGGCAGGGCATAGACGGGGCAAGTTCGAGCCCGCACCCAGCCTGGGAGGAGGGAGCCTTTGGGAATTAGAACAAAGGCAGGGAAAAGCGTCCTGCAGGCCTCTGGGGCCAAGCCTGGGGCCGGAGTCTCTGTCCGAGCTGCCTGCTTGGACAGTGTCTCAGCTGGTCCAGGCGGGGGGATCACAAGGGGGCCTCAGTCACACGCACGCAGCACAGACATAACACAACAGACTTTATTGCCCCCCAAGAAGCTATCCTTCCTGCTCTGCCTGCCTTGCGGCAGGACCGAAGGAGGGGGGCCTTAGGAGCCCAGAATATCAGCACGCAACATCGAGGGGCTTAGCCCAGTGAGAAGCAAGCCCCGCTGCAGCCTGGCTCATTCTGGGGGGGGGGGGGACCCGGGTCCCCTAAGGAATGCAGGCAGCGCGTGGAACAGCAAGCAGCATGAGGAAACAGAAGCGCAAAGGAGAGAGTGGCGGTACCGAGCGAGGCTGGGCCCTGCAGAGGCAGCCGGCCGCAGGCGGCCGGGGAGCGTCACTCCTCCTTCTTGTCCGAGGGGCCATCTACTGCAGCCTGCAGAGGGGACAGAAGATTGCAAAGCGGTGGGGGGGGAAGGCCAGGGTGCACCCCTCCCCTTTGCCTTCCAGTGCCCTCAGCCCCAAAGACCTGGCTGGGCACCCCTTTCGCCACACGCCAGGCAGCCGACAAGCCTGGGAAGCCCCCCCTGAGCAGCCCTGTCTCCCGGGCCTCACCTGCACCCCCCCTCATCCTCACGGTGGCCTCCACATTTCCAAGTCCCTCCCGCGTCCTGCCTTCAAGCCTGCCCTCGACTTCAGCTCTTGGTCCTCCTTTGGGGGCTGGGCACAGCCTTTCCACCCTCTGTGGCACCCCAACTTGGGCCCCCAAGCACTCAGTCAAGCTGTCAGAGTTCAGGGATATTTCCGTAGCCCTCATGCCGAGTTTCCGGTCTCCCAGAGCATGTGGAAACAGGGCAAGTGACTAGGACCTGTGATGCTCCCTGCTCTCTGCCCCAGCGCAGGGAAGGCCTGGGGCAGGGAGGGGAGTTTCCCATGAATCTCTCTGGTACTTGCTGGGGCCCTTCAGTGAACCTGAACAGGAGTCAGGGGGGCTCAAAACTGTGCACCAGGGGTACACGGCAGGAAAGGCACTCTTCTCAAGGGCACTGATGCTGGGCACGAGGCTGGGAAGGCCCACAGTGCAAAGGGCTGGCCTGGAGACCAAGGCCACCTTGCTAAGTGACAGCCATCTACCAGGCCACAGCCCTCCTACCCAAGGAGGGGTTCCGGCTTTTGGGGCCCAGACTGGCACTGGCTGGAGCAGCACTAGAGAAAATCAGGGGAACTGGGAGAGACTGCAGCCAGCTTGCTGCCAAGGCCTCGCCAAGCGGACAGAGATCGGCCTGGAGGCTGAGGGGCTGACCTGCAGCTTCGTGTGCTCCTCCAACAGGCGGTCGTACTCCTTGGTGAGGCCCTTAGACTGCTTCCGCATGGCCAGAGCTTCATTTTCCGCCTTCTCCAGCTCTGGGGGGAGCACAAATGGCGAAGGAAGGAAAATGAAAAGATGAGGTTGAGGGAGAAAAGTGCCGTTTACTGGAGACAGCAGATGTGGCTGCCCCAGGTCCGTCCCCAGTGAGAGTGTCTGGGAGACCCCTCCTCTCAAGAAGACTCCTCCACCAGGTGCTGTGGAAGCATCCAGAAGGCGAGTCTCCAGAAGTGGGAGAGGCCTGGCCAACAAACCCGGAGCAACAGGAAGACATTAGGGCTCCCTCCCCCCAAACCCTGTCATGGAGATACCCTGTGTGGCTCTCAGCAGGAGTGACTTCACGGGGCCTGGGGGCCTGGGAGAAACATTCTGAAAAGGTTCGGGGCAAGAGCAGCAGGACCCCAGCCTTGAAGCTGGGAACAAGAGACATGTCAAGAGAGGGCTTTACGAAGAAAGCAGATGGGAGCATCTCTAGCAGCTCTGGTTTAGCCTGCCTTCCCCACCCACCAGGCCCCTGCTGACAAGACACAGAGTGCCATTCCCCATGCCTGGCACTGGCTGAGATGCTCTGGAGGTAGCCCCTGCATCTCTGGGGTGCCTGGGCCCTCCTTGCTGGGACTCTACACAGACTGCTAAACCACGAAGCCCCGATGGCTGAGGCCAACCCCAGCTGGGTTTCGGCTGGGCGAGCTGGGAGCCACTGTTTACTTTTGCCCAGCTCTTCAGCCTGCGTGCGAGTTTGGTATGAATCCTTTGGCACAGAAGGTGCGGCAGCCACCCGCGGAGGCTCCAGAGTTCTGGGGGCCACGGGCGACCTGAGGGTAGCACTCACTTTGCTTGTTGACAGCCAGCTCGTCCTTCAGCCTCTTGAGATCAGCCTTCAGGCTCCTGTTCTCTTCCTGCACCTTCACTTCGCTGTCCCTGCCACCCAACTTGGTGACACTGCCAGCTTCCTAGGAAGAGCGCCAAGGATCCAGGTCACTCAGGTGGAGGAGGGGACGGGGGAGGGAGGGAGAGGAGGCCTGGTCCGTCCTCGCCACTGAGCTGGGATTCCTCAAGCTGCCCTGGGCACTTGCCCCTTCGGAAATGTCAGCACAGAATCAGGCCACTGTGTGTTCCCAGCCACCTGCTACAGCTCACAGGCCACATGCCCTGCCTGCCCTGGCTCCGTTCTCAGCAGCTCCTCCGAGTTTACCCCCAGGCTAGCCAACAACTCAACTTGCTGTCATTTGGGGACTGTGGCCAGTCACCCCCAACTGACCCAGGCCCTCCCATTTCCCTCTCCCCAAGCGCCACCCTTCACTCTAGCCAAGCCCCCACACAGCGCTGCTGTGCCAACTGTCTTCTGCCTCTGAATCCAGCTCCGTCCATCTCCTCCTCCCCAGCTTGGCTCACACCTCACCTCCTCAGACAAGCCTTTGAGGATTGCCCCACCTCATCCCCAGCTGATAGCCATCCTCAGGAAGACCAGGGCGGTGGGGGGGGGGGCGTCTTGTCTTGGGTGTTTCTGTGCTAACTTGCCCCATGCTCGCAGCCCAGGGCTCGGCTCCTTAGGGAGTAGGTTTTATCAGGGAAGAGTCTGACCTGGCTATAGCAGAGGGAGGCAAACAGAATAGCCGGGGTGCCCCCTTGCCCACCATGACCCCCAGACCCCTCCCACACACCCGCCCTCCACAGCGAAAAATGTCCATTCGTCCGTCTGCCTGACTGCTTCACTTTTCGGACAACAGCAGCGTCACATATTTCCGAGGCCCACGAAGAATGTCTCGTGGTGAGGGGAAGGAAGGGGGTCAGGTGGACCCAACTCACCTTCTTGAGCAGGTCGTTCTCCTCCATGTACTTCTTGGCTGCATCACTGGCGCTCTCTGCCTGCTTTTTAAAGGCTTCGTTGGAGGCCAACAGCGTGGCCTGCTGGGAGATGAGAGTCACCAGGCGTCTAAGCAGACTATAATTGTTGATAAAACGAAGGGAGAGAAAAAAATGGCTTGCATGAACTTCTTTGGGTTGCGCCCACCCTCTACCTGCCTCCAACCGAGACCTGTCCTTCTGGATCGCCAGCCTGGAGAAGAGCAACGTAGAGCCAACATGAGGGCAAAGATGGAGATGGAGCTGGGAGCTGTCCTCCGCCACCATGATTGCTAATGCCCCCAAAAGGCTGCTTGCAGCCCTGAGGCTCTCTTCCAGCCTCGAAGGCACAGGCAGCAGGGGCCTGACAGGACAAGGGGGACCGGGTTTACGTCCAGCCTGGAGGCCCAGAACCCGGCACTGCAGGGCGGAGCCCAGACATGCCAAAGCAGCCCCAATGCCCCTTTCCTTGCTGCAAGGCTGCACTTGCCCTGATCACCCGGAGCAGCCCGTGCTGGGGGCACTTCGAACGGGCCAGCTGAATCGTGCAGGCCACCTGGGGAGGCAGACACTACCACTGCCCCCATTTTACAGAGGGAAACAGAGACTCAGGCTGCTGAAGCCATCGCTTACAAGCCAGAAACCAATGTGGCTGGAATGTGCACTCCTGCCCGTTCTGACCCCAAGGCCCGAGCTGGCAACCACGCCATGTTCTCAGTTTCCAGGGAACCACACCCGAGGGCGATTGCAAGATGGAGACACCTCTCCTCAGGCCCTTCCCATAGGCAGTCCACAGGCGGCTGCCAGAGCACATGTGTTAGACAGGATCACCACCCTTAGGTTTCCCAGGGTGAGGGGGACAGAGGATAAGGGATCAGGGCCCAGGTACACATCTCAGGTCCAGACCAGCCACGCTGCTGCCAGCCAGAAGGATCTCTATTCGTCTCCAAGGCCAACTGTTCAATATCATGGTAATCCAAGTCAATGCCCCAACCCAAAATGCTGAAGAAGCTAAAGTTGAATGGTTCTATGAAGACCTTTTAGAACTAACATCCAAAAAAGATGTACTTTTCATTATAGAGGACTGGAATGCCAAAGTAGGAAGTCAAGAAACACCTGGAAGAACAGGCAAGTTTGGCCTTGGAGTACAGAATATAGCAGGGCAAAGGCTAGGATGGACCTGCCCAGTCACTGCCCAGAGGAGGGTGCAGGACAGCCAGGGCCCCAGGGGCAAGGGGAGGACTCAGCAAGGGTATTTCCCCAACGATGTGCTCACTCTTAGGAGACAAAGCAACCGAGGCTGCCTGCTCTGAGGCATCATCTCCGGCCTCTTCAGGGCTCTTGTGGACACCCGCTACTCACACCGGCTGAGAGGAGCAGGGAGAGACGGGAGGGCCGAGACGCCCAGCTCGTCCTGGCCGAGCCCCTGCCAGGGATGAGCCCGAGGCGAAGCGACTCATGGGGGCTGTGAGGGACCCATCACGCTTCCTGGTTCAGAGAGCGGCTCCAGGGGCCCCTGTCAGGACGGGGAGAGCCAGGCGACTGATTCCTGGCAGGAAGGGAGAGTTTCCAGTGACATGTGCTCTCTAAAATTAGCGAGCGGGACCTCGTGGCCTGGGGCTCAGGTTTCCCTGTCTCAGCCCTGACTGCCCACCAGCCTGCCCCCCACCAGGCTGGAACCCTGGAAATGCAGGGACCTCTCGAGCGCCCCGGGAGCCAGAGAGAGAGAAGCAATGTGCCTGAGGCACACAGGCAGAGTGGCGGTCCCCGGAGGAGCCCTGCAGGAAAGGCAAGTCTCACTCAACCCCGAGCCCACAGGCAGCCCCCAGACGATCCTGGTGGGGTGGAGCCAGCTGCTCCTCCCAGCTGGAGACTGGGTTGGGGGGGAGGGCACGTGTGCCACCTGGCAGACCCAGCTGGCAATGACAGGGCGGGCCAACCCAAAGTGACACTCCCTGTTTGCCGGCCCCCACAGGCCGACTGCGGCAGGGCTGTGAGTGACTACAGCGGCCGAGCCAGGAAGGCCGGGCCCAGCTCTGCTCGGGGCCCTCCGGGCCCAGCCCCACTTACGGAGAACCAGGGTGAGCAGCAAGAGCAAACACGTGGTACCGAGCCCCAGAACTGCCCACCGTGAGGGCCTCCCCGATTCAGGTCAGGAGCCTCCAGGATCAGGGCCCTGCCCCCGCCACATGTCTTTCATACCAACCGTCTTCATCCTTGTCCTCTCCTTTCTTGTTAGACCTGTTCCTCCAACCCAGCCCCTGGCAATTCCGGGTAATTCCCTCCGCCAGGAGCCTCATCCCTCCAG
Organism: Bos indicus x Bos taurus; assembly: GCF_003369695.1. Classification (NCBI taxonomy): domain Eukaryota; kingdom Metazoa; phylum Chordata; class Mammalia; order Artiodactyla; family Bovidae; genus Bos; species Bos indicus x Bos taurus. The sequence continues at coordinate 108,363,269 of NC_040105.1, read as the reverse complement.
GCTCTCCTGCCCAGCAGCCCAAGGCCCTCACGGATCCCCTGGCCCCTCCACGCCCCAACCTACACTGACCTGAGCCTTGCCCTGACCACGCCACCAGCAGTAACCGCTGCATCCCAGGAGCAGCCTGTCTGTAGCGTTTGGGGCGGCTGACAGGTCATCCCCTTGCAATTCTTCCCTGCCCTTCCCTCCAACACCCCCAAATGCCTGCCTTCAGGATCCTGGCCAGATCTTGACATCCGGCAGCCTACCCTCTGGTGGCTCCTGTGTCCCCCCAAGGCATGGCCGACTCAGCCCATCCAAGACAAGCCAACCAGCCCTGCAGTAGATGGCATCGCTGATCTACCTGAGCTCTCGGACTTGCATGTCACCCGGAGCCCCAGTCCTCCTGAGGCCTCATTGCTTCTCTCCTGGGTGACTGTAACAGCTCCTAACTGGCCTCCTCCCTACCCTTGATCATACAGTTTTGCAAACCACAACCCGAAGGAAAGCCAGTGACCCTTCTCCAAGACAGTCTGACCATGTCACCCCTCTGCTGCGATCCCTGATGCCCGCCTACTGCCTCTGGCTGGCACACAGCCGTCGGTGAGCTGGCTCTTATCCCCTCCCCACCTGCATGGCCCTCTGCTCCAGTAACACCGAACTGCTGGCTGTGCGTGAGCACACCAGTCCTCGCTTGCCTCATCTCCATGCCGCTGCATGTCAGCCCTCGCCAGTCCCCCTCCTGGTGGAGCGCGCTCACTGATGACTCAAGAGCCAGCCTGCTCTCCCCTCAAAGCCTCTCCTGAATGCCCAGGGTCCCCTCCGCCCATTGCACAGTCCCTGCTCTTCCTGATCATCTCCCCACATCACCGTGTCACTTGCTCCTCACCTGGCTGCCCAGCTACAGATGCCTTCAGGCCCGGGACAGCACCCTCAATCTCCCGACCCTCTTGTCCCAGGTCCACTGGGAAGGGGCCCAGCAGATGACGTCTCCCGCCCCCCGCAGCGGTGAGATCACACCTCTGGCCAGGACAGAACGTGGGTCTAGGGCCCTGGCTCTCCCCAGACTCAGCCTTTCCTCAGCCCGGCCGCAGCGAGGGGGACACAGGCTGACACGGGCAGGGCTTGCCCGTCAGTTGAACCATAGGGTGACAGCAAACGGCAACAGCAGGTGCCATGTCAGACCTGTGGTGATAAGCCAGCTAGGCTTGTGACTGCCATGGTAGCTGAGAAGGCACTTGGGAAAACATTCATCATCAAAGCTGGGGGCAGAGCCCAGTGCCCCGGCCCAAGTTCAAAGGGTGCCCCTGCCAGTTACCCGGAAAAACCAAGAGCGGCACTCCCTAGCATGGCCACCCATGCCTACCCAGGAGTCGGCATTCTAGAACTTCTTACTGCCCCTGACACATTAGGCCCCATGCTCCTGGGCCTGCCCTTCATTTACCCAAGATCCAGCTCCAAAGCTCCTGGAACCCTCCGCTCCCTCTCAGGCACATCAGTGCACCCTTTTTCTGTCTGTCTCCTGAATGCTCTGCGTCTCCCCTGGGACCCAGACCCAGGACAGAGCAGGGCACACGGTGGGAGGTGCTCCACTTCAGAATCTCCAAGTCTCAACAGCGCAGAGATGGCAGTCAGCCTAGAGAGAAGGCTGGCGGCCTGCTCTCCCCATGCCTGCTGGCCCCGCTCCATCACGCTCAGCTCGACCGCCCAAGTCCTGTTCTGCAGGTACCTATTCTTAGCCATTTCTGGACAACAGGTGAGAAGCCACCGCCAAAGGGATTTCCCAGAGGCACAGGGCTGGCAGAGGGGCCCAGGGTCTGGGTTATAAACACATTCAGTAACAGAGGGAGACGTCAGGGCCCAAACCATAAGAGAATCCAAAAGTGGCCTTGGCGGACAAATGTCACCCCCAGAGACCTAGTAAGATGTTTCTGGACACTGAGGAGGGCTTTCCTGCTTTTCTAAAAGGTTGAGTAAACAAGAGTCGGCAGTAGAGAGAGAGCCAAGCATATCAAGCAGCAGGGACATGCTTCACAGGTGCTCTCCACCAATCCTGTCTGCCTCCTCTGGGTGAACTGGAGGGGAGGGCTGGCTTCATAGGAATTGAGAAGAGAGCAAGAAGGAGTGTCTTCGCACATCCCAAATGGAATATTCTAGGCCTGTGGCCACCCCGCTCCACCCTGGCTGTTGCCAATCCTGCCATGAGCATTTACCAGGTCACTCGGCCCTCAGGACACGACAGGACAAGACAAATGGGCAGGCACCTTCCCTTACCCTGTTGCACCGCGCGAGCAGGAAGCTGGGGTCACAGCGCCACCTGTTGACATTCCAAGCTGACTACAACCCTGTCCCAGGTGGTGCCCTGGGCCGCAGGTGGACGCCAAGGCAACACAGAGGCTGCGGTGCAGATGCGTGGGGAGGTGGCCACCCTGGTGAGGAGCCGAAAGCCAGGTGCCGCCCCAGCAAAAGCTTGAGGCCAAGGACACAGGCAAAGTCTAATAGTAGGGCTGAAGTGGCCCCAGGGAACTCTCACCCTAATGAGTCTGGAGTCACAGAAATAAGGAGGCGGCAGAAGGGGAAGGAGAGCTGACTCAGAAACTGTCCAGGGAAAAATTTTCTGAGGGCTGCCCCCATCCATCCATCTCAGGAGTACATTTCAGCCCTCAGAGGTCCTCTTCACCCTTGAAGTCAGAAGAAACAGGAGGGGGTCGGGGAAAGGCCAAGGCCCTGCAGCAACTCAAGCTTAAGCCCTGATGTCTACCCTGGGGACAGCAAGGCCAGATACAGAGCGCAGGGGCGGCAGGCCCTCTGGAGCTGAAGAGAAGCCGTGAACAGGAGCGAGCTTGTCACGTTGCCTTCTTGAAATCAGGGACAGAGAGCAACCAAAAGAGGCCACACACCCCAGGCAGATGCTCCAGTGCTGAAATGCACTGGGGGCACTCTGGCTACTTGGACAGAGTGGGAGGTGAGTGGGTAACAGGTAGGGAGGCCAGAGCTCCCCAGGCAGCAGGAGGAAATAAACTGCAGGGTTTTTTGCCTTCTCTACATACATAAAATTCAGATGGGTGTATCTCTCCTTTTCTCCTTTGCCTTTCCCTTCTCTTCTTTTCACAGCTATTTATAACGCCTCCTCAGACAGCCATTTTGCCTTTTTGCATTTCTTTTTCTTGGGGATGGTCTTGATCACTGCCTCCTGTACAATGTCACAAACCTCTGTCCATAGTTCTTCTGGCACTCTGTCTATCAGATCTAATCCCTTGAATCTATTTGTCATTTCCACTGTATAAACCTAAGAGATTTGATTTAGGTCATACCTGAATAGCCTAGTGGCTTTCCCTACTTTCTTCAATTTCAGTCTGAATTTGGCAATAAGGAGTTCATGATCTGAGCCACAATCAGCTTCCGGTCTTGTTTTTACTGACTGTATAGAGCTTCTCCATCTTCGGCTGCCAAAAATATAATCAATCTGATTTCGGTATTGACCATCTGGTGATGTCCCTGTGTAGAGTCTTCTCTTGTGTTGTTGGAAGAGGGTTTTTGCTATGACCAGTGCATTCTCTTGGTAAAACTCTGTTAGCCTTTGCCCTGCTTCATTCTGTACCCCAAGGCCAAACTTGCCTGTTACTCCAGGTATCTCCTTAATTCCTACTTTTGCATTCCAGTCCCCTACAATGAAAGGACATCTTTTTGTGTGTGTTAGTTCTAAAAGGTCTTGTAGGTCTTCACAGAACCATTCAACTTCAGCTTCTTCAGCGTTACTGGTCAGGGCATAGACTTGGATTACCGTGATAGTGAATGGTTTGCCTTGGAAACGAACAGAGATCATTCTGTCATTTTTGAGATCGCATCCAAGTACTGCATTTTGGACTCTTGCTGACTATGATGGCTACTCCATTTCTTCTAAGGGATTCTTGCCCACATTAATAGATATAATGGTCATCTGAGTTAAATTCACCCATTCCAGTCCACTGATTGCTAAAATGTTGACATTCACTCTTGCCATTTCCTGTTTGACCACTTCCAATTTGCCTTGATTCATGCACCTAACATTCCAGGTTCCTATGCAATATTGCTCTTTACAGCATTGGACCTTGCTTCTATCACCAGTCACATCCACAGCTGGGTATTGTTTTTGCTTTGGCTCCATCCCTTCATTCTATCTGGAGTTATTTCTCCATTATCTCCAGTAGCATATTGGGCACCTACCGACCTGGGGAGTTCATCTTTCAGTGTCCATTCTTTTTTCCTTTTCATGCTGTTCATGGGGTTCTCAAGGCAAGAATACTGAAGTGGTTTGCCATTTCCTTCTCCAGTGGACCATGTTTTGTCAGAACTCTCCACCACAACCTTCCAAATAGCTGAGAAAAGAAGAAAAGCTAAAGGCAAAGGAAAAAAGGAGATACCCATCTGAATGCAGGGTTGCAAAGAATAGCAAGGAGAAATAAGAAAGCCTTCGTCAGTGATCAATGCAAAGAAAGACAGGAAAACAGTAGAATGGGAAAGACTACCAATCTTTTCAAGAAAATTAGATACACCAAGGGAACATTTCATGCACAGATGAGCACCATAAAGGACAGAAACTGTGTGAACCTAACAGAAGCAGAAGATATTAAGAAAAGGTGGCAAGAATACACAGAAGAACTATACAAAAAAGATCTTAATGACCTAGAAAACCATAATGGTGTGATCACTCACCTAAAACCAGACATCTTAGAGTGTGAAGTCAAGTGGGCCTTAGGAAGCATCACTACGAATACAGCTAGTGGAGGTGATAGAATTCCAGCTAAGCTATTTCAAGTCCTAAAAGATGACGCTGCTAAAGTGCTGCACTCAATATGCCAGCCAATTTGGAAAACTCAGCAGTGGCCACAGGACTGGAAAAGATCAGTTTTCATTCCAATCCCAAGGAAAGGCAATGTCAAAGAATGTTCAAACTACCACACAACTGCTCATCTTACACGTTAGCAAAGTAATGCTCAAAATTCTCCAAGTGAGGCTTCAACAGTACATGAACCGAAAACTTCCAGATGTTCAAGCTAGATTTAGAAAAGGCAGAGGAACCAGAGATCGAATTGCCAACATCTGCTGGATCATCAAAAAAGCAAGAGAGTTCCAGAAAAACATCTACTTCTGCTTTACTAACGCCAAAGCCTTTGACTGTGTGGATCACAACAAACTGTGGAAAATTCTTCAAGAGATGGGAATTCCAGACCACCTAACCTGACTCCTGAGAAATCTGTATGCAGGTCAAGAAGCAATAGTTAGAACCCTACATGGAACTCAGCTATCAGGGAATCCACCTGCCATGCAGGAGACCCCGGTTGCAGGGAGGTTCTTTACCAATTGAGCTATCAGGGAATCCACCTGCAATGCAGAAGACCCCAGTTCGATTCTGGGGTCGGGAAGATCTGCTGGAGAAGGGATAGGCTACCCACTCCATTATTCTTGGGCTTCCCTTGTGGCTCAGCTGGTAAAAAATCCACCTGCAATGCAGGAGACCTGGGCTGGGAAGATCCCCTGGAGAAGGGAAAGGCTACTCACTCCAGTAAGTCCTGGAGAATTCCACGGACTGTATAGTCCATGGGGTCACAAAGAGTCGGACAGGACTGAGTAACTTTCACACACACACAAGTGTTTTTCTTATGGAAATGTTTTTCTTAATGGAACTATGTATTCGCTTTAGAATCTGCCTTTCTTCAAAGTGGTTCAAGATTAACTTTTTTTCTTTTCTCAAACCTTGGGCTGATAATGGTTCAACAAACCAGTGTTCATGTCAATTGTTTTATGGCCGGGGGGAATGAGACACCTCGTACCATCCTATCTCAAACATGCACATACACTGTGGGAAAGGGGACTGGTGAAACCCCTCAGCCTTGAGGTATCTCTCTTATCTGATTAATAAGCTTACTAACAGACATATTCTGTCCCCTTCTGATGTCTATGCCAGAAGCTTTCCCTACCTGTTATACTTTAATAAAACTTCGCTACACAAAATGCTCCAAGTAGTTAAGCCTCGTCTCTGACCCTGGCTCGAACTCCTCTCCTCTGGAGGTCATGGCTCGGCTTGCAGAAGCAACCTTTCAGAGGGAGGGAGCAGTCACCCAAGATGTGCCCCACACAGCCAGTAAGTGTTAGTCACTCAGTCGTGCCCGACTCTTTGCAACCCCATGGACTGCAGCCCACCAGGTTCCTCTGTCCATGAGACTTTCCAGGCAAGGATACTGGAGAGGTCGCCATTTTCTTCTCCAGGGGATCTTCCCAACCCAGGGTTCGAACCCCGGTCTCCTGTACTGCAGGCAGATTCTTTACCGACTGAGCTACAAGGAAAGCCCCACACAGTACTCCAATCCAAAGCAAAGTGTCTCTTGCAAGGCAATGAGCCCAGGAAAGAGGCCTGGCCCAAACAGGGAACAAAGCCAAGGACTAGAGGTGGTATCAGCTACTCGATCCAACGCAGAGGCCACTGGTGGCCTTTCCGTTTTAAATTAATATTTTGGTCCTATCACTTTATGGCAAATAGATGGGCAAACAATGGAAACACTGACAGACTTTATATCCTTGGGCTCCAAAATCACTGCAGATGGAGACTGCAGCCATGAAATTCAAAGACGCTTGGTCCTTGGAAGAAAAACTATGACCAACCTAGACACATGTTAAAAAGCATGCCAACAAAGGTCCATCTAGTCAAAGCTATGGTTTTTCCAGTGGTCATGTATGGACGTGAGAGTTGGACTATAAAGAATGCTGAGCCCTGAAAAACTGATGCTTTTGAACTGCGGTGTTGAAGAAGACTCTTAAGAGTCCCGTGGATAGGAAGGAGATCAAACCAGTCAATCCTAAAAGAAATCAGTCCTGAATATTCATTCACTGGAAGGACTGCTGCTAAAGCTCCAATACTTTGGCCACCTGATGCAAAGAACTGAATCACTGGAAAAGACCCTGATGCTGGGAAAGACTGAAGGCAGGAGAAGGGGGATGACAGAGGATGAAATAGCTGGATGGCATCACCAATTCGATGGACATGAGTTTGAACAAGCTCTGGGATATGGTGATGGACAGGGAAGCCTGGCGTGCTGCAGTCCATGGGGTCGCGAAGAGTCGGATACGACTGAGCGACTGAACTGAAATGATATTAAATGAAAAATCAACTCCTCAGTCACAGCAGCCACACTTGTTCACAGCGAGCATGTTTCCAGCCTGGAGGCAACTGGTCAGATGGCGCTGGGCTGGAGGAGCTCACAGTCCTTCCCATCTACAGACCTGCTCTCCATGCCTCCTGCCCTCTGCCTTCCGAGAAAGGGGCCCTGCTAGAACATCAGGCTTCCTTCCCATGACCTTGGAATCAGGAAAACTGAGCCCCTATTGTTTGGCACCGTGCCCCCAAACTGCTCATTTGCCATTTGCCTTTAGAGTATGAGGAAGAGAATTCTTTGGCCAAAACCAAGTAGCTGAGCAAAAAATCCAATTTTAAAAGAAGCTGATGCTCATTTCAATGCATGTCAGATGGTCTTCCGTGATCTCTTCATAGGCAACTCCCCACACTTTACCGCAGTCCCCACTTTATCAGAGCCCCTGCTGGGCCTAGCACCCACAGGACACCAGCACACTAATGCAGCTGGGCGACTTTGGCTGGAGGAGGAGGGGACTAGAAATCAATGGACTTATCAAAAAGTCTGTTATTCAGTGCTTAGCTCTGAAGCACTATTGTATTTGAAGTCTCAGAAAATGATGGCAGCTGATTGACAGATCAAGAGGAAATCCCTCTACCTGGCCTTCTAAGGTCAGCCCTTCAGTTAAATCACTTTATCTCTGGGATGATCTTGAGCATCAGATTTTAAAAACCCCTCAGTTATTTTATTTAGATGTGGATTACAGCAAGAGTAAAAAAATATACTTTTTTAGGTTTCCCTTGTGGCTCAGCTGGTAAAGAATCCGCCTGCAATGCAGGAGACCTGGGTTTGATCCCTGGGTTGGAAAACTCCCCTGAAGAAAGGAAAGGCTACCCCCTCCAGAATTCTGGCCTGGGTCCCAAAGAGTCAGAAACGACTGCGCGACTTTCACTTTCATGTTCACTTTCAAAAAAGTATAAGCAAAACCTGCAAAGTAATCTGGGAAATGTGACCAATCACCACTAAGTTGGTTACTATGAAGTTACTCTAAGGTTCTCATATGCAAAATACTAGCGTGCTTAAAACTTTTTAACCAAATCCCTCTCTTTTCAAAGTGATAGGCCAAAATCCTATTTTGCCTATAAACATGCTATTTGGGATTGGCTTCAAAATACTCCAGAGGATAACGGGAGTGATCAAACTAGACTGGCCAAGGACACACTCGCTGTTGAAACTGAGTGACACCCGCAGGGGGCTGCTCTTCTCTACTGCCTCCAGTGCTCAGCCAGGCCTGAGAACCCCCAGCAACATCCAACCAGACGCCAGGGCCCTGAGGCTTCCTTGGTGTTTCCCCCCAAACCCCTCCTCGGCCGGCCTCTCCTGGCCTTCCACTCTTCCCCCTGCACTCACTCTCCCCACCCTGTGCCCAGCCTGGAAAGTTAAGACCCTGAGGGCCAGGCCTGGCATTCTCTGTGGCACAGCCCACCACACAAGTGGGGAAAATCCCACAAAACTCTCTCACTACTTGGGGTGATACCAGGAACAGTCACTGTTTATGAAGCAATCCCCATAGACCAGACAGGATGCCAAGAACACAGCCCCGGTCACCTTAATCCTTACACCAAGCCTGTGAAAAGGCATCCTCAGCCATTTAACCAGGGAGGGAAAAGGCTCCAGAGACTGAGTGACTTCCTCGAGGTGACATGGCTCAACAGTAACAGACCCAGGGCCCAAACCCAGCTAATTCCAACACCCACTCTCACTACAGCTGCCTGCCTCTCAGGGCCGTTGTGGGCTATTACATCCCGCTGGGGAAGGGAACTTCGCAAGAAAGCCCAGGCCACCCCATCCGTATTGACTGTGGCGACAGAACCCAGCCCTAAAGGAGTAGGCAGAAAACAAGAGGGAACCGCGGACCAAGTTCAGGTCGTTAGAGATGGAGCAATTTCACACACAGGGCCTGGATGCAACTACTGCTTTGGTCCTGACCATTCACATTTCCTCAAAGGCAAAGAAAACAGAGCTTGACTCTTAGAACCTGCAAACCTCAGCCCAGCAAGAGCTGCCGGGCAGCCACATCCACAACTGCAGAGGGACACCGGCCAGTTGCAGCCCCACTCAGAGCAGGGAAGGAGGCACGAAGGCAACAGATGAGACACAGTGCACAGTGCCCGGGTACATCCTAAATGGTGACCTGCACCGTGCCCTCAGGGACCAAAGACCCACAGCGCGGCGCCAGAACCAGCAGCATCCATGTCCTCAACACGTGTGTCTTCGCACGCACTCCCCCCACCCCAGCGTTCCTGCTCAGTGCTAAGGAGACCTGAAGAGCTGGGCATCCAACCTAGAACAGTCGGCACAGCAGCTCGAGGAGTTCAACCTAGACACGGGCCTGAAGCCGGCCCTGTCTGCCCAGACACTCCCTTCAGGCCCAAAGGGGAAGGCAGCCCTGTGTATGTGCCTGGCCCTTGGCATGGAGCCGGCAAGACTAGAGGGGGTGACCCTAGGTGGCCATGTCCCAGGCCACCAGGGCCTTGGAGGTCAGCACAACACAGGCCTTGGACCACAGGATGAGAAAGGCAGGAAGCACAAACGGGGGTTCTAGGCTGACTGGCAGGCCAGCAGGTGGGGGTCAGGGGGGTCCAGGCTGAGGCCACGGAAATAGGGAAGGGGCCCCACGTGGCTGGTTCATGACAGAGAGACCAAAGCAAAGACTCAGAGGGCTGCAGGAAGGGGTCACATCCCGAAGGTCTCAGGGTCAGGCCTTGATGTCAAAGCCACTCTGAAGGCACTGGAAGCAGGGGCGGTGGGGCGGTTTTATACCATCAGAAAGCTTGCTTGGCTGGACCAGGCAGCGCAGACAGGCTATGAGGGCAACTGTGGGGCAGGAAGCCTACTGAGATGACGCAGCGCTTTCTGGACACCGAGGAAGAGAAGCTCAGGAGGTAAGCTCCCTGGTTTGTGGAGGGGGGACAGAGTTCCCGTTTGGAAGATGAAGAGTTTGGGAGGGTTGCCTGAACTACACTCCTGAGCTGCACACCTAAAAATGGTTTGGAGGGGCAGGTACTTCCCTGGTGGTCCAGTGGTTAAGACTCTGTGCCTTTAGTGCCAAGGGCCCGGGTTCAAGCCCTGGTAGGGGAACTAGGATCCATGCAGCCAGGCCAAAACAGCAACCAACGAATATGAGAAAGCCTGTCTGACAATCTCATATATGACAGAAGAATGAAAAAGCGGTTCAGATAGCCTGCTTGATGCTATATGTACGTTTGACAATTACAAACAAACGAATGAAAAAGATACCACAGGAGCTGGGGAATCACCTGTGATGAGAAAAATGGGCAGAGCTCCCCCAGCCTTCTGTGTGGAGACAGCTGTTCTCGAACTTCGTGGCCCAGCCCACAGCTGGGCTTTCTCAGCAGGAAGCACTGAGACCTGGGAAGGTAGCAAGCTGCCCCACATCAGAGCAACCATGGAGCAGCAGGGGAGAGCTTTGTGAGGAAGGACACACCTGTTTAAGGATGTGATGCTCCCCGACCAGGGATTGAACCCAAGCCCTCGGCAGTCAGAGCACGGATTCTTAACCACTGGACCACCATCAGGGAATTCTCCCCGCTGTGTGCTCTTAACCCCAGACCCAGGAGGAGCCAGTGCCACTCCCAGCCTCTTCTCCTAGCCTTGCTCTCTCCCTCTGTGGTCCCCTCACCACTAACCTGCTATCTCTCTCCCCTAGTCTTGTCTCTCCCTGAATCGGCCTTCATTACCCTTAACCTGGCTTCCAGGGAGTGGTCGCCCAGCCCTCTCACCCATCCGCCATCCTTCGACCCCTCCGTGAAGCCACCCCCCTCCACTGCCCAGCCCCTGCTTCCTCGCACCTTCCAGTGGGCCTCTCGAGCTCCCTTCCCCTACATGCATGTACCAGTCTTCCTCTGGGTTTTGCCACTCTGCGGGCACCCACAGCAGAACCACCACCGCTTCTGCCTCCAAGGCTTGGGGTCCCCACTAGTTCCCCTCCTTTCTCCGGCCAGCACCTCAGAAACCTGGTTCAGGCCACCAGCATCTCCCAATTCAGTGATCTCCCCTTTGCGCCCCCTGCTTCTAGGTGCTCTTGCGCTAAAAACTACCCCACCCCAGGTGCTGTTGCCAAGTACAAATGTGCAACTCGGACCACGGCACAGCACTGCTGGAAAAATGCAGCACTCTACCACACAGAGGTCAGGTACACACTCTGAAACTGGCATTAAAAACCCTCCACCATGTCTCTGGCCACTCCTGAGTCATCTACCCTGCTCCACGTGCTCCTTCTCTAACAGCCCACTGGGTTCTGGGACTGGGCCAGTACCTGCCAGTGAGACATGTGCAAATTCGCAGGAGAAAAACAGGAAGACAGACACAAACACTATGACCAGGAGGTCCAGCTGAGAGGCATGCAAAGTGGCAACTGAGAGGGGTTTTCCTGGTTTATGAGAGAAAACTGGGGGGATGAGCCTGATGTTCAGCAGCGGGGAACTAGAAGATTCGTAAGAACGCTGGAAACTGATGGGCTGTAGTAGAACAATGTTCATGACGGACAGTGGGAGATCCAAGTTCGCCTGTGGTAGTTCCAATGTGAAGACGCGTGTGGCTGCTGTAGGGAAAGAACCCAGGTGCTGAGGTCCTATCACTTTAAATCGGAATTCTCAGTTCTGCTGATGACTAGCTCTGGGAACTTGGGTCTCTGAACCTCAGCTTTGCAGAACTACTGTAAAAATTAACGTGTGCTTGGCACATGGAATCCTTAACAAATGGTAACTGATATCAGTCTAGAAAGATATTCAAAAAAGGCATGTGGCAACATTGGTTGACATTTTAGAGGATGTCTTTTATTTGTTTATTTAAAGCCTCAACTTCCTCCAAAGGCTATATACTTTCAGATGGCTTAATAATCTTCAGATAGGGGCACTTTCGTGGTGGTCCAGTGGTTAAGAATCCGCCTTGCAAGGCACGTGACGATCCTTGGGTGGGGAACTAAGATCCCGCATGCCATGGGGCAACTGAGCCCTCATGTAACAACTACTGAAGCCCGTGAACTCCAGAGACTGTGCCACAATTAGAGAGCCCATAGGCCACAAAGAAAGATCCCACATGACACAGCAAAGATCCTGCAGGCTGCAAGTAAGACCAATGTGGCCAAATAAATAATCTTCAGAGTACAAAAGGGACTAAGAGATTAAAGTCACTGGACTCCTAAAACTTAGGCTAAGGCTGATGCATATATTATGTGCTTGACCCAGGCACCTTCCTACCAAAATCCAGGGGAAAAAACAGCCTACAATCCAGTCTACAGTCAGAGGCAGACTATAAACCAACAATCTGTTACTAAGAGCTCACACCAACACAAACAAGCGGGCATCCGAACTGGTATCAGAACTAGGCAGAGGCTTGGGCTGGCCATTTAGAACCTGTGCAACTCAGGCCATCTCTCCAGTGCTCCCTCTCTCCTGGGCTGCCCTTTTCCACTCACAAAGGCCCCCTGAATTATGAAGCTATTACAGAAGTCCTTACTGATTTCAAGCCGAACCAGAACCCAAACAATTCACACACACAACTATTCTCCCTCAGTATTCCTGCAGCAGCTCTGTCTCCTGTACAATGATGTTCTGGTTATGGAGCTACGACCGTGAGTGGGACTCTGCAAAACAATCTAATACACCTAAACTTGACCCAGCCGTGACAGAGAGACATCTCTCTTGTTCTTTCACACAGACTTGCACACGGCTAACAAGAGTTAGTGGGTCATTTATGCAAAAGAAAAGTGTACAAAAGTTGAGAGGAACATGGAAGCAAAGCCATGTAGGACAATAAACGAACTAGTCCATGTAGGGCAGACAGAGGAGAGAAGGCAGTCTTCAAAGAGAAAGCGCTTCCAAAACTACAGGACAGACAAGAGCATGGTTTCTGGAAATACCAACCAGGTACACAAGGAGAGGGAGAGAGTATGCCCAGTGTTTTAAATGTACTTGACCACTGAGTCACTTTGCTGTACACCCGAAATTAACACAACATTGTAAATAAACTATAGTTTGATTTTTTTCAATGGTTAACAATTAAACACCAGGGTCACTGGGAGCTCAGCAAAATGCAGGTCCTTGTCAGCAGGCCAGGGGCAGGGCAGAGGGTCTCCATTCCCAACAAGCCCCCAGGTCTAGCCAATGCTGCTGGCCACAGGCCACGTTGAGAGCAGCTAGGTGCCAGGGAACGAGGATCCCACAGATCCCATTTCCAATAATTAAACAGAGAAAAAGGGGAAAAAAAGAAGCATCCTGTGCCAGATTAGAAAGCATCAATGTGGGAAAGTGGTTTTTTAATGGTAAAAATTTCCAACCAGCTCACCTATGTGTGACCAGGGAACTGATTTAATACACGATGGTGCCCTCACAGCATGGAACACTGCACAGCCATGAAGTACAGGAGAAGTCTGTGCAAGTCATTTAGAAAAACTGCCAAGATAATTGAGTGAAAAGGGCAAGTCAAAGCAGAGCAAAAAAAAAAAAAAAAAACCATAGTGCTCATAAGAAAACAGTTAACATATATGTAAAAGATTATTTTTAAAAGTTTCAGAAACATCCCACTTATTACCTATAGCTATCTCTGGAGATGAAAACTTGCAGTTTCTCACCACACACAACTATTTGAAGTTTGGGAGGCTTTGTTTATGTTTACAGTGAGTAGGGATAACTTCTGTAATCAGAATAACATAGGTGATAGTTGTGTTTTTAAAGTGTTTCCTGCAAGCTGCATATGAGCTGTGTATTTGGACAAGAACAGTTCTATGGCTAATGTCATGCAAAGAGAGAAGTTCCTCAAGGGTCACAGCCACCATACAGGGTCTGACCCCTAGACTAGGGAGGAGTGTATCATCTTGGAAAATTCTAGAAACTAAACAGATCATCTGTGGACAACTAGTGAATCCACACCGATCCTCGGGGTCACTTTCCTTTTCTAAAAAGTCACACGAGAATTTCACATCCTTTTTTTTGATCAGCTACTGGACAGGGATCCAGGAGAGTGTGGCAGGTACAGCAAAGCCTCTTTCAGCCAAGACAGACAACAAACAGATGGGGAGCTGCGGGAACAACCCGGCCCAAGAAGCTACTGTCTGACACATTTTAAAGGGAATTCGCTGAAACCTTCCTTACACGTTTCTCAGATTGAGAGGTCACAGCACAGTGGGGGAAGCAGCTGAGAGGACAGAGCGCATTGGACCTGTGGTCCAGATCTCACTCTCCTCTTAGAGATTCCACACCCCGCTTAGGAAAAGACAGAGATATAAACGACGACTGCTCTTCTTTAAATTCACCAGTCTGGGTTCGAAAGGAGACTGCCAACTGCTCTGCACCCTGACTGTGGTGGTGTTCTACTCTTCACTGGTCAAGCTAGAACTAGACGCTGACTAGTGCTTTATGCCAGTTTTTTAAAGTCAACTGCAGGAATTAAGCTGGAATGCCTAGCTTCATGGTGTTGCAGAGGACTGAGCTGAGCACACACTCACTCATCTGATACACCTGGCTACACTGTCCCCCGGCCCACTCAGATAATACCTGCCCTGGAGGCATTCTTCTGGAAGAGATCACAAAAGCAGAGCAGTCAGGAGAGTCAGACTTCAAAATCACAGTACGTGAGGAACAAACACCATTCCACCCAACAGCACTGTGACTACTTCTAAATTCACTACCTGAGCTTTGCCAGCATCTCTTTAAAGGTGGGACCCCAACTGCAACCCTCCACACAGCACTGGCTGACACTGAGTCAAGCAAGGCTGGTGCCTCCAGCCCTCACTGGAGGGGACTAACAGCTCATGAGCTTCTGCAGTAGCTCTGCCACGAACTCCTACTAAGCTGCAGTAAGGCACAAGCCCAAGTTTTTCTGAGTTCCTGTTTGGCCTTGTCTCCGCTGCCCTTTATGAACCTACACACACATTTGCAAACGTAATCCTGTTAAAAACTCAAGTCTCATTCGAGTTGGCCCCATCAGCAAACCTGTCTAGATGGCCGTGGGTTCTGAGTAGTAGCTCACATACCTGTTTTTCAACTCCTCCCACTTCCATTTCTCCCTGCACCTGCTCGCCATAACAAATATCCTCAGCAGAGAAGCATTGAGCCGGCCAGCGATGGAGTGCAAGCTCCTGAGACCCCTATTTGGATGGAGGTGACCCATACAGCAGCCACTCCTGGGACTTAGGACCCCACCCAACTACACTATTATGCCAGCACAGTGCCCACACTTCAGCACCTGGTCCATAAGAATCTTCTTGAATCGGAGACTGGCAAACCTTTTGCAGAAAATCCACACACCCCAAATGGGCAAAGGCAGGGATAAGACTGACAGAACCTGTCCCCCCAGCACTCACAATAGTTGCCAGTGATCCCTCTCTCTTCAAAGGGATGGTATGGGGAGGGAGGTGGGAGGGGGGTTCAGGATGGGGAACACGTGTACACCCATGGTGGATTCATGCTGACGTATGCCAAAACCAATACAATGTTGTAAAGTAATTAGCCTCCGATTAAAATAAACTTATATTTTTAAAATAAATAAATAAATAAAGGCATACAAGCTGTTCTTTCTGGAACACAGCTTGACATCAAAGTCAGACCAGACCCTCCCAGTCTGTTTCCTCACCTACTATCTCCCTCCTTTGGAAACTGGGATGCTTGCCCGTCTGCAGTCGTGCAGAATCTCTCCTACCCTGCAATTCCTCAAGGACTGGCGATTCCAGCTGCAAATGAACTCCAGAGCCTCTAGACATCATTTCATTAGCCCAAGCGGAAACTAAGTCAGAGAAGCTGGGCGCTCCAGTATCGCCTCGCCCATCTAGGATTTCAGTTCTCTCATCCCAGTGCTTCCTTTGCCCTGACCCCCTACCCACCATTTCCTTACTTTACACAGAAACACCGAGGGGACTGTCTTTTTCCCAGGCTTCACTGTGCTCCCGATCCAGTGCTCACCAGACTTTTGCCTTCTCAATACTATTCTTAAAGCTCCCAAAAAAAAAAAAAAAAGCTCCCTGTCCTCTTGCAGTCCAATCCTTAGTTTTCTTTCTGTCCTTTCTAACTTCCAGATGAAATCCTCCCCAAGAGCCTCTGTGGTCCTTCAGACACAGCCAGTTCTCTTTTCCCACCCTCTGGCTCACTTGCGGTTGGACTCAGTCCTCTGGATCGGCTTCCCTTTCAGTTTCAGTCCACAAGATCATACTTTTTTGGAGCTTCCTGAAACCCTAAAACCCTGGCCTCTGTGTCCAACTCCTTCCAGCACTCTCAGTTCCTGACTCTCGGAAGGTAGAACACGGCAGGCCTGCAGATCACTCCTGGGATTAGGTGTATCCCCCTGAAAAGCCCTTGCCAGCTCCACCTCTTGTCACTTTCCAACTCTGACCCAGAGACACCAGGCTCAGCTGAGCAACTGACTTTTTTGTGTGAAAAAGGGAAACCAAGACAGTCATTCCAATGTGTAGTAAAGAAGGAGGTCCAGGTGATTAGAATTAAGATAGCCCAGCCCAAGAATCCACAAACTCACCCTACTTCTGAGTAACCTCACAGTAAGTTTTTCCCAATACTCCTGGAAGCCCTTGTCCTGAGCACAATGTCTTATTCCCTGCCAAGTAAGCACACTTGAGAATAGCCAGCCCCTCACTCCATCAGAACCCCTGTGAACAGGAGGCAGCATGCCAGCCCTCAAGTTCCAATAGGTCTCATGCTCCTGTGATAGGTCTACACCAGGGAAGGCCCTGGCGACACGGTTGGTCTCAGCCCCGTTTTGTGCCCTTTCTGCCCACTTTTCTCAGGACTGGACCCCATACATAAAAAGGCCCTATTCAGTTGTTCCCTTTTAAAGCTGGGCTCCAAAGGGCCTCTTCATAGGAGGGAAAGCACCCGTCACTTACTCCACTGTGTACAGAGAGCAAGGTGATAGTAGCACACAGGCCCTAAAAGAACATGTTGCAACTATGGCAGAGCCACAGCATGGCCTTCTGGCCTACCAGTCAGCCCTCTCCCATCTTCCATGCTGCCTCTAGAGAAACTGTGTGGTTCCCCGAATGTAGAAAGAGCCTCCAATTCAAGGCCACAGACTAGCCCATAGGTCCCTTCAGTCCCTCGCCCCTCCCCACTCACAAGGACAGCAGCAAGGAAAAGCCAGCAATGTAGAGGTTCCTCTGGGCACGGAAAAGCTTCATGTGGAAGTGCTCCACAGCCCCAGGGTTGTTCTGGAGGTTCACCTTCTCTGTCACATCATCATACTTTCGAATCTCACGAACAGCATCTGCGGCAGAGCAGAGATACAGATGTTCAGCCCCGGATCAGTCCAGCTGAGATGCAAGGTGTGAGTCTGGGCAGCCTTGCTTTCCTCGAAACTGTCTCCCCTGCTCTTCCCCTTCTACACACATTTTGATGGGTGCCCTGTCAGAAGTGCTGCCCTCCGACCTGTTCTCTCCTCCAGCTTTTCTCATGTCACCCTCTGGACCCATTCTACCCAGACTGCAAGCTTGCTCTCCATGTCAAGAAACTCAATGAATCTGAGATGTTGCCAGCAACTGGGGCAACTCCCTTTCCCACGGTGCCCCCACTGTTTGGTTCTATCACAAATGGGGCTGGCCATCAGCCACCCAACTGATAAACCAGGCGAGTCCTGTTTATGGAAATGCCCACGAGGCAGGCATGAGCTGCCTAGGAGTCAAGACCTGGAGCATGCCTGCTAAAGACTCAAAGGTTTTCATTTCTAAGCATCTAAGCTTTATAACTGGTTAAACTGGTGTATTCTGCTTACAAAAGAAATTCACGCTCATCAATGTTCAATGCAGGAGAAAGAAGCCCATAATATAATCAATCACCTCCAGTAGAACCTACTACATGCGGCCAGCTTAAATAAAGCAGTCATTTTCAGTCCCATTCAGTTCAGTCGCTCAGTCATGTCCGACTCTTTGCAACCCCATGAATCGCAGCACACCAGGCCTCCCTGTCCATCACCAGCTCCCAGGGTTTACTCAAACTCACGTCCATCGAGTCGGTGATGCCATCCAGCCATCTTATCCTCTGTCGTCCCCTTCTCCTCCTGCCCCCAATCCCTCCCAGCATCAGAGTCTTTTCCAGTGAGTCAACTCTTCGTGTGAGGTGGCCAAAGTACTGGAGTTTCAGCCTTAGCATCATTCCTTCCAAAGAAATCCCAGGGCTGATCTCCTTCAGAATGGACTGGTTGGATCTCCTTGCAGTCCAAGGGACTCTCAAGAGTCTTCTAGTTAGTGTTATTCTCTTTGTATTACACAGACCTAAAATTAATGTCCATGTCCCCCAAATTAGACTACAGCACCACAAGAACAGAAACCTTTCCTATTACATCCCTAAGGCCTAACAGAGTTCTAGGCATACAGGGGGAGCACAAACACCTGAACAGTGAAAAACCTCTGCTCTAAAAAACCACTGCTGGCCACTCATATATTCACATCTGTGCATTTGCAGGCTAGAAATGGAACCATCCCATACCTACTACTTTTCTCCCTCAACCCTGCTATCTCTTTTTTCTCAATTGAGGTACACTGATTTGTAACATTATATAAGTTCCATTAGTATTTTTTACTTCTATGTATATATCCCCTACAACGTGCTTAAAAAAATATATAGAATGCTTCATGAGTTTGTGTGTCATCCTTATGCAGGGGACATGCTAATCATCTCTGTCTCATTTCAATTTTAGGATATGTGCTGCTGAAATGAACATCTAAGACATCAAAAATCAATACATAAAGATCTACCTAAAGAAGACTCTTAATGGATCCCCATGGGAGAGGGGCAATGTAAGCCTACTATCTGGATCTTAATTTATGGTATGAGACTGCTTGTTTTTTAGGCTGATTTTACATCATAAATATACACCTCCACTTAATGGTATCTTTGTGTTACATCTGTGGGCTTCCCAAGTGGCTCAACAGTAAGGAATCTGCCTGCCAATGCAGGAGACACAAGAAATGTGTGTTCGATCCCTGGGTCACAAAGATCCTCTGGAGGAGGAGATGGCAACCCACTCCAGTATTCTTGCCTAGAAAATCCCATGGACAGAGGAGACTGACACACTACAGTCCACAGGGTTGCAAAGAGTCAAACCCAACTGAGTGACTCAGCATGCACACATGTGGGTTCCTGACCCCCAAAATTCCCATTTGGGCACCTTAACTCCCAACCAGATGATACTAGGAAGTAGGGCCCTTGGGAGATGAGCACAAGGCCCTCATGAGTAGGTTTAGTGCCGTTATAAAATAGACTCCAGAGGGCTCCCTTGTCCCTTCCTCCATGTGAAGACACGGCAACACAGAAAACGACTGTGGAAACATAACACAGACTGTTAAAATAGTTACCTGTGAGACGTGGGTTTATGGGGACCTTTAACTTTGTAAGTTAAATTTGTAAATTTTTAAAGATGTGCTATTTTTGTGATTTAAACAAAAAACATGTTTTCCCACACTGTCTTCTGCATCCAGAGACCCCAGCACCTCAAGGTCCACCTTGACTAATGGCAAAGAGCCAACCAGGGATGGGGGCATTGGGCCAAACCAACTCAAGTCATACAGCAGAGAGCTACCCTCTCTATCTCAGGCCTCCAGCCCAAGGCAGTTGACCCTGAACTCTCTTTAGGCCCACTCCCCCAGTGAGATGTACCCTAGACCCCTTCCCAAGGACGGCTAGGGGCCAGCCAGGGCTGCAGCTTCTAGCTAGTTATGCTATGTCCCTAGCATTTGCTCGGAGAAGGCAACGGCACCCCACTCCAGTACTTTTGCCTAGAAAATCCCATGGATGGAGAAGCCTGGTAGGCTGCAGTCCATGCGGTCGCTAGAGTCAGACACGACTGAGCGACTTCACTTTCACTTTTCACTTTCATGCATTGGAGAAGGAAATGACAACCCACTCCAGTGTTCTTGCCTGGAGAATCCCAGGGATGGGGAAGCCTAGTAGGCTGCCGTCTACGGGGTCGCACAGAGTCGGACACGACTGAAGCGACTTAGCAACAGCAGCAACTTATTTTTGACTCATTGGAAAAGACTGATGCTGGGAGAGATCGGGGGCAGGAGGAGAAGGGGACAACAGAGGATGAGATGACTGGATGGCATCACCGACTCGATGGACGTGAGTTTGAGTAAACTCCGGGAGTTGGTGATGGACAGGGAGGCCTGGTGTGCTGCGATTCATGGGGTTGCAAAGAGTCGGACACGACTGAGCGACTGAACTGAACAACTTATTTAGGCAAGCCTCTATAGATTACATTAGGATATGAAGCAGCCTGTTATCATAGCAGGATGTCGCTCTAGAACATCCAGGCAGTTCCCTGACTCCTCAAAAAGAAAAACGGCACTTTTGCCCACTACCACCTTCTGCAAGGGGCCAATCCCACCCAATCTGCCATACCAGGAGAGTTCGTGGAATCTGGTGTGCAGAAGGGCAAAGCTCTATGTGAACATCCCCCAGCATGGTCCCTCCCCACCCCAACTCTTACCCCCAGCCCACACCTAAAAGCAAAAGCACACACACCCAGTCCCTAAACCCTGCAGCCTACTGGGACCAAGGTCAGCACAGGTCCATTAGCCTCTCTTGGTTTCAGCTCTGGAAGGACCCAAGGAGCTGCCTGAGACACGAGGTGGTCAGCACCAGGGGCACAAAGGCTGCTGGTCAAAGCAAAGACCCTGCCAGCAGGCAGTAGCAGGGATGCTGACGTCTTTGTGGACGAAGGGAGCTTTTCTTCCCCCAAGAGAAAGACAGGCGCACTAAATGGTCTGTCTCTGAGAAGTCAAAGCTGTACTCTAATCATGGAACATGGCACATGGCACAGGGCTTTGTAGCAGAGGCCACAGCAAAAGGTCTAAGTCAGGTAGCTACCAGCAGCCACAACTCACTCACCAATGACCAGTAGCACAAGGATGACAATGAGAACCACAAAGAAGGTGTTGCCATATGTCACTACCAACTCCACAAGGCGGGACTTGAAAATCTTCTGCCATCTGTGAAGAGGACAAAAAGGTTAAAGTCAGTAGAGTAAGAACACACACCTGGGATCCAGGGCCCTGAAAACAGAAATACAGTTTTGCACTCTTCTTCAAAGGCTGAATATCTCATACAGATTCAGCCTCAGCTGCTTGCAATTTTCCAACTTATGACATCCGTTCAACGGTGTTAAAAAGAAAAAAAAAAAAACCTGTCCAAGCATAGAAATTTCTAAAAAAGTCTTAAACACTGGTAGGCTCTGGGGAGAGAAATGCAAAACTTAGTGTTCCCTCTGTAGTATCAAAATGCTTGCCAAATCCACATTATTTCTTTAAACTGTTTTCCCATGTGCCCAATCTCGGCTCATCTAGACTCCCACCACACCCGATTACCGTGAAGCAGACCCCAGACCTCCCTTCCTTTTCCTCCATAAATACTTCAGCATACAACTCCATCAGAGAAGAGCCTTCAGAAATGGCTACCAATCACAATGCCACCGCCAGGCCTCAAAAATATCAAGAAAAATCTCTCATCATCAGAGCCAGAACTCCAAAGTCCAATTGAGGCAATTATTTTTTAACAACTGGTCTATTTGAATCCTGACAAGCTTCTGACTCTGCATTCTGTTGATAAGTACCTTAAACCTCTCTTATTCTACGAACTCCCCCCTCCCTTGCTCTCTTTTGTTTTCTCCCCCAATTCACTGTTGCAGAAACCAGGCTGTTTGTCCTGCAAAGCTTTCCATGTAGCAGCTCCAAGTGGGCCACTGTCCCTGCATTTCCTGTGAAATATATACGGTGATTCAGATCTAGCTTTTGTCAAGAACATTATTTAAGCAATGCTATACACTTTCTATCACAACAGTGGCCTATAATTTTTCATTAAAAAGAAGCTTTTATGAAAACATCTGCGAAAAGAGTCTTATTTGTAATGTTCTAACTTAAGACCAGATGTGTTCCTACAGTATATGTAATCAAGATGAATTTCAAAATAACTTTTCAGAAGTCCTCTGTTCACTGAAAAGAAACATGGCTTCGGCATTCCTAGGCTGAGTAATGCTCATGAGGCCACTACGCAACCCCAGCGAGACTGGTTAGGAGGACAGAAGTCACCAAATCAATGGGAACATGACCCAGGGGCAAGTCTTGCAGATCTCACAATGCCATCCCCTAAACACCCGGAGGGCATCGTTCCCAGAATGGTCGCTTGGTCTTCTCCCCTCTGGCACACTCTGAAGACCAGAAGGCAGGGTGCAGGGGAAAGGACCTCGTCAAGATGTGACTGAGCACAACTGTGGGCCTAGCTGGCAATAATAAACACAGTCCTTGCCACCCCCATCCCAGACAGGTTCTACCTGTTTCCGGCTGGCTTCAATTCCAGGGCCCCCCAACTCTGCAGGCACAAGCTACCGAGACTCTTCCTGGCTTGCCTGCCCATACCTTTTGGGAGAAATGAAGGGAATGCAGAGCAGCAGCACAGCGAAGACCTCCGCATAGAGGAAGGTGGCGACTGCAGTCCACTGCAGACTCATCGTGTTCCTAGCAGCTTTCCACCAGAAGATGTGAGCCTGTTCCTGACGGAGCACAGAACGAATAGGCGTCGTGACAGCTCGGCAGCCACCAGCCCTAGACCTCAGAGCCTTCCCAGCCCTCGAGCCCCGCAGCCTGGCTGCCAACACCTCCAGAGACACCTTTCCAAACAATTCTTCCCCGTGGAGTCTGGGAGACTCCGCCTGCGGAACCCTGGCAGCAGTGGGTGGGAATCGGCAGTTCGGGGAGCCCGGAGATCGCCGCCCGCCGAGGGGCGCCAGAGGCTACCGCCCACCACACCGCAGCCTCGGTCCTAGCAACGCCTTCGCGCTTCCTCCCAAGCTGCGATGCCTCTGGGCCCTTCCACCCGGGCCGACAGAGAAGGAGCGAGCAGCTCCTCCCAGGGCAGGAGCGGAACTCCAAAGCCTCTCAATCACCGCCCCTTCGGCTCGGGCTTTCGGTACCTCTGAGAGCCCCCGAGAGCGACTCCTAGAGGACGAGAGTCGGAGCCAAGGGTAAGAGCGGGTCTCGACCCAGCACCTCACGGCCCCGTCCAGAGAAAGTTCTAGAAGACTGTCTCCTCCGAAGCTGGAGAAACCCCTCCCGGCCTCCCAGGTCTGTCGCGGCGCCTACCAGGCTCCAGAAGACCCCTAGACGAGGCCCCGACCCGGCACGCCCTCACAAGCCCCACCCCGCCGGCTCCTCCGGAGGGACTTCGACGTCGCCCCCCACCCCGGGAGACGGCTCCACCCGCCGCCACCCCGACTTCCCTCCGCCCGGTCCCGCCCCCGCACTCCAGCCTCGGCCCTGGCCCTGCGCACTGGGCCTCCCCGCGCCCCCTCGTCGAAGAGCCGGGGTATCTCGGCAGCCCGGGAGCCCAGCGCGGCGCGCGAATCCGCTCACCGAGTTCTCCAGAGTCACCACGCACGCCTCGTCGCCGCCAAACTCTCCCACCACGAGCCCGGCCCCGCCCCTTCCCCGCGGCCGGAACCGGAAGCGCCCGGCTAGTCCCGGCCCTCCCCCAACCGCCACAAGGCCCCGGAGGCCCCGCCCCCGAGCCGAGGCTCCCGACGCCTGGGACTGGGGAAGAAGCCGCGCCTCGCGCGCGCGCGCGGAGCGACGGGTCCCCGGCCTTGGCGGGAAGGCGAGGTGCCGCTTCTCTAGCCTGCGCGGTCCTCCCGCGTCTCTGTGGTCCGGGGAGGGGGCGGGGCCCCACCGTGGGGCGAGAACGGGGTGGGGCGCCCCGTGCCTGAGCTCCGCCTCCCGCCCCTCCTCCGCCTCCTCCCCCTCCCCCGACTCGCCCCTGGGGAGGGGTGGGTGGGTAGGTGGGGATTCTGGGCGGGTGGCGGAGTCACAGTCGCTTCAGCCGGGCTGTGGAGCGGACGGACGCGCCCGGTACCCCAGGGAGGGGCGCCACCAGGGGAGGAGGAGTAGGAGGTGGAGAGAAAAAGACGCCCTCTCGGCCGGAGACCTCTGGAGGCTCTGACCCCAAGGGCCAAGGGACTGACAAGTTCCAAGGACTGACAAGTTCCTCCACTTCGGCCGCCTGAAGAGGCCGCGACGCTGGAGGGCCCTGAGCCCACCCGCGCCAGGGGCCCCAGCACCACCCGGGTGGCCTAAAGCGACAGTCTCAGGGACCACTGCGAGGTCTCCAGTTGCCTAGACAACGAGCCCGGGGTCAGAGCCACCACCCTTGCAGCCACCTGCCTCCTCTGCCGCCTCAGGCACCCGTCCCGGTCCCGTGAGTCCAGCCCAGGTGACATGACGGTGCTCTCTACCCCCCGAGCCTCGCGGGTGACCACGCTGAAGCGTACTGCCGTGGTCCTGGCCCTCGTGGCCTATGGAGCCCACAAACTCTACCCTCTGGTGCGCCAGTGCCTGGCTCCGGCCAGGGGCCCTCAAGCGCCCGCGGTGGAGGGGGAGCCCACACCAGACGTCTCCGGTGCCCCCGTGGCCTCAGCGGGCAAGGCCGGCGTCAACCAGGTGTTCTTGCAGCGGCTCCTATGGCTCCTGAGGCTGCTGTTCCCCAGGATCCTGTGCCGGGAGACGGGGCTGCTGGCGCTGCACTCGGCTGCCCTGGTGAGCCGGACTTTCCTGTCAGTGTATGTGGCCCGCCTGGACGGCCGGCTGGCCCGCTGCATCGTGCGCAAGGACCCTCAGGCCTTCAGCTGGCAGCTCGTGCAGTGGCTGCTCATCGCACTGCCTGCCACCTTCATCAACAGTGCCATCCGCTACCTGGAGGGCCAGCTGGCCCTGGCGTTCCGCAGCCGGCTGGTGGCCCATGCCTACAGCCTCTACTTCTCCCAGCAGACCTACTACCGGGTCAGCAACATGGACGGGCGGCTTCGCAACCCGGACCAGTCCCTGACAGAGGACGTGGTGGCCTTCGCTGCCTCCGTGGCCCACCTCTACTCCAACCTGACCAAGCCGCTCCTGGACGTGGCCGTGACCACCTACACCTTGGTTCGAGCGGCCCGCTCCCGCGGGGCCGGCACAGCCTGGCCCTCGGCCATTGCTGGCCTCGTGGTCTTCCTCACGGCCAATGTGCTGCGAGCCTTCTCGCCCAAGTTCGGGGAGCTGGTGGCTGAGGAGGCGCGGCGCAAGGGAGAGCTGCGCTACATGCACTCCCGAGTGGTGGCCAACTCAGAGGAGATTGCCTTCTACGGGGGCCATGAGGTGGGGCCGCTCGTGGGGCCGGAAAGTGCGTGGCTGGGGGAGTCCAGGGCAGGAAGGCCGGGGGCTGCCTGCGGCTGATGGCACAGGTGTGGGCTGGCCGTGGGAGAGGGAGACTGGGGACGACCAGAGCCGCGGGCAGCCCAGGTCGGTACATTAATGGAGAAGCAGGAAGGCTGGGTGGAGACTGTCCTGGGTCACTTCTGCTTCCTCCCCACCTCCCTTGTCCTGGCCTTAGGGCTGCGGACCCTAGTGATGGGAGACCCAAGAGCTCCCAGCCTGCCCCCTGCCTGCAGCTAACAGAGAAGGGGCTCCTGCCATCTGGGGGCAGGGATGACGGGATGCAGCCTGCTGCCTGGCCCCCTCCTAGTCCCCCAGGCCCTTTGAAGACCGGCGTCCGGCCAGGCAAGTGGGCATTATGGGCATGACTCAGCCCAAGCGGAGGTTAACGAGCAGCAGCGCTCGGTGTGTTGATCGGATCTCAGCGCTCCAGATCAAGCTTCTCCCCGCCTCCGGAGCCCAAAGGCTGGCCTGGCTGCAGGCTTGGCTGCCTCCCCGAGGCCCCAGCCGGGGGTGCCGGGGCCCAAGCCGCAGCTGCAGCAGGACGCACTTCCTGCCCTCCCGGCGGCCACCTTGCCCCCAGTGTGGCCGCCCTTCCGCCCAGGTCCCAGCCGTGCAGCTCCCCAGCAGGCTGGGTCAGCGGCCAGCCGGCTAGGGCCAGGAGCCGGGGCCTGGGAGAGGTTACTCCAGGCCAGTGCTCCGGCCCCTCCCCTCCTCCTGCCTGGGTTGCAGCTGCCTCCGGCTAGGTTCTCTGCGACTCTGGTTTCGGTTCCCCAGTGCTTCTGGGGGAGGGGTACAATGGCATCCAGCTCCTGAAGGCCCACGGATCCTCCCTAGATCAGATGGCCTTGTGTCCTCGACCTTGTCTCATTGGCAGCCCATCTTATCAGGCAGGGAGGCAGGCTTGTCCCTGATTTTTTTTTTTAAAGACTTATCCCTGAGCAGATAGGGGGCATTCCCGGCTGGGCTCCAGATAAGGAGAAAAAGGGCCGGATCTGCAGCCACAATCCCCCATCCTCCTCCCCTGTGCTCCAGGGACGCAGGGTCTTGGCAGGCAGCCGTGCCCTTGGGTGAGGCACTTGGCACATTCCCCGCAGCTACATTGTCAGCCCCAGCTGGCACTCCTGCCAGCTCCCAGCACGAGCCTGGATCGCCAGGGCGCTCAGAGTAGGCGTGCTCACTTCAGGAATGGCAAAGCAATGCCCAAGACCTGGCTGGGGTTAGGGGAGGTGGGAAGAAGGGAGAATCGCTAGCTCTTTGAAGGATTTCCTCTGGGTTAATTTCAGGAAATAACATGTTCATGGGGCAGATTCACCGGCTGGGGTGGGAGGGGCCTGATGTGCGTCCCCAACCTGTCTGTCGAGGCCTCGGGCAAAGGGCTCTGTGATGTGATGGGCCTTCATGGGTGGCTTGATTGCCCTCACTGTGTGGGCACGTGGCTCAGCCCAGTCCCATTGGCTGATGTCCCCATGGACACTGGCCCAGGCTCAGATCAGCAGGCTGGGGCAGAGGTAGCTGGCTGACTGGAGGGCAGACCGCCGAGTATTTTGCTATTCCTGGGATGTCAAGGAGAAGGGTTATTGCTGCTGCTGCTGCTGCATCGCTTCAGTCGTGTCCAACTCTGTGCAATCCCATAGATGGCAGCCCACCAGGCTCCTCTGTCCCTGGGATTCTCCAGGCAAGAATACTGGAGTGGGTTGCCATTTCCTTCTCCAGTGCATGAAAGTGAAAAGTGAAAGTGAAGTCGCTCAGTCCTGTCCAACTCTTGGCGACCCCATGGACTGTAGGTAGGCTCCTGCATCCATGGGATTTTCCAGGCAAGCATACTGGAGTGGGTTGCCATTTCCTTCTCCAGTGCATGAAAGTGAAAAGTGAAAGTGAAGTCGCTCAGTCCTGTCCAACTCTTGGCAACCCCATGGACTGTAGGTAGGCTCCTCCATCCATGGGATTTTCCAGGCAAGCATACTGGAGTGGGTTGCCATTTCCTTCTCCACAGAAGGGTTATTAAACAGGCTCATACCAACACACCCAACCTCTTATTAGCCTGAGCATGGATAGATTTTCTTAATAAGTCAAAGCATCATTCACAAGAATTGGCTTTGTTTAATGGCTCGGCCTACCTGGTCCAAATGCCATACGTCTTGCCACCTCCAGGCTGTGTGAGCTGGAGCAGGTCACTTTGCCTGTCTGGGCTACCACGGACAGGAGAATACACATATAATGGAACGTGGTGAGAATCAAGTCAAAAGTCAGCTATAACATGGTGAATTGGCAAAGGAAACTATTCCAGGCTGGGCAGCTCTTGTTCGTTGGGTGGGGAGACAGGATCAGGGCAGGTGCCCCTACCAAGCCATCCAGGACCCAATGGCCACCTTGCTGTGACTGCTTCTTGGCCACTCCAGCCCATCTAACTGCTGCTGTCCCAGAGAGCCTGTTTCTCGCCCACTCTCTCTCCTGAGATGGCAAGTGGTGGCCAGTGTACAAGCAGGCAGGGCAGGCCCCCTCGTGGCCTGGCTGGTGGGCTGGCATCCTCAGCTTGCTTTGGCATGGGGCTGTCCACTGGGGGTGATGCCTGAACGAGCTTGCTTGGGAGTGTGCCCTGCCGATCACGATGGGAGGACGCAGTGTAAGTTTGTCACCCAGAGGAACTGTGGGCAAGGAAAGGGAGGCCAGGGCCTACAGAGGTAGAGATGACTGAAGCACGTTCTTCGAAACCGTCTATTGCCTTTGGGTTTCCTGCACTCCCCTCTGCTTCGTTCAGGGTGACCCCTCGGCAATTGCTCAAAGAAATGGGCAAGGTAGCTGCCCTCAGCCCATGTCGAAAAGCTCTCCAGGGCAGAGAGGGGGCATGGTGAGCATCCCAACTGAAGAGACAGTGGAAAGGGGGTGGGAGCCTCAGAAATGAGGGGATGAGCCCCTTCACTGCCGTTGTACCCCAGCGCTGCGTTGTCTATGCCATACCTCTCCTGAGTTTGAGACCTGTCCCCCTGTCCATGGTAGCCCAGACAGGGAAAGTGACCTGCTCCAGCTCACACAGCCTGGAGATGGCAAGAGGTATAGCATTTGGACCAGGTAGGCTGAGCCATTAAGCAAAGCCAATTTTGGTAAACAATGCTTTGACTCATCAAGCGTGGCCCAGTCCTAAGCCCCGGCTCTCAGCCGTGTCATGGCCTTCGAATGGCATGGCCTGTGTAGCCTGGCACTCAGGGATGCTCACTGTTGCCCCGGGGGACTGACTGCCATGCCTCTGGGTCTCTGGCACCCCTTCCCCACAGGTGGAGCTGGCCCTTCTGCAGCACTCCTACCAGGACCTGGCTTCGCAGATCAACCTCATTCTGCTGGAACGCCTGTGGTATGTCATGCTGGAGCAGTTCCTTATGAAGTACGTGTGGAGCGCCTCAGGCTTGCTCATGGTGGCTGTCCCCATCATCACTGCCACTGGCTACTCAGAGTCAGGTGAGAGAGGGCCGGCCTTCTGGACCACTGGGCTAGGCTTGGGAGGGCCCAGTGCCCAGCTGGCCCACCTGCCTCTTCTACTGCTGGGGATCCCAGCTGGCACCCTTGGGAAACATCCACAGTCACACCCTCCCAGAGCTCCTCTCTGCCACCCTACATGTGGGTCCCCCTTACAGTATCTCACGCTTCTTGGTCCCACTCAGCCAAGCCCAAGGATGTCAGTTCAGGAACACCCTTCAACAGGCATCTGCACAGTTGCCCACCTGGCCCTGTCTTGACCCATCTTGGCAGTGGGATTATGGGGAAGTACGTTCAAGGAGCCCCTTTCTGGCTAAAACCTGGGCTTTCCCACGCCCGCTCTTGCAGGTTGTCAAGGGCAGGGCCCTCTTGCCTGAGGCCTGGGGGACTGTGAAGGATTCCCAGTTTGTTCCTCTACCTGTTTGCAAGGAATTCATTCTATTTGCAGTCTTCGTGGTTGCCCTTCAAAGGTTAATGTGCATACTTGAGAAAAGTCTGGGTTAATCAATAGCTCCTGCTCATCCCAGCCCTTGCTTACCACACTTTGGAGGACCAGCCCACCATCAAGTTTGCCATGGCTTTATTGGGTCACTGCATGTTCAGATTCGCCCGTGAGTTTCTGCTTTTTTTTGGTTCTCTTTCTCTGCAGTTTTCTCTAGGAAAGCCCTTCCCTGCAGGCCGGTAACCCTCCTTTGGACAGATGTCCTTCAGAAGTTCTCTTTTGTTCTTTTTTTTTCCCAAAGACTTTTAATTAGTTTTAGAATACCGTGAGGCTTTTGTCAAGGGAGCTTTGAGAATATTTTGTTGCCTGAAAATGTCTTTATTTTACCCTCCCCCCAACAACTGAAGTTTAGTTGGATGAGGAAGTTGAGGCGGTCCGTTGGTCTCTCTTTAGTCTGTTGACAACATCCCATTGCCTCTATTGGAAAACCTGCCATCAGCTTAACTGCTCTCAGCTGCCTGCATGGTCTCCCTGGTTAGACTTTTTCTCTGCAGTTTCTCTGGGAGGTGTTTGCCCGTGTGTTTCCATTTATTCTGCTTGAAACTTCTTGTATGTCCTGTGAATATCCAGACTGTTCTGTCATTCAGATTGCTTCCATCGTGGAAAGTTCTCAGCTGTTCCCTTTTCAAATATATTAATGAATTGAATGAATTCCTCTCTCGTTCTTTGTGCTCTTTACTTCTGGCCTCTGTCTGCCCCCTTCCCCACCTCACATTGTCTGTGCTAAATTCTGGGAGGGGTCTTCCGATTTTCCTGCTCACTCATTGGCTAGTTTTCTCTTTGGCTGCATCTAATTTAAATTATTTTCATTTTCAATGATGTTTCTATAAAGTTCTACTTGATTCTCTTTTAAATAGACATTTGAAAATAGAAATTTCAAGGTGTGTTTGTGTCTGCTTTCTCATCTCTCTGACTGCCCCTCTTTTGCTAGCTACCATACTAATCATGCTTATTCCAAGGTTTCTATCCAGGCATTCGAGACCTGGGTTCAATCCCTGGGTCAGGAAGATCCCCCTGGAGAAGGAAATGGCAACCCACTCCAGTACTCTCGCCTGAAAAATCCCATGGACCGACAGAGGAGCCTGGTAGGCTACAGTCCATGGGGTCACAAAGAGTCGGACACGACTGAGCCTCTTCACTATCTATCCAGCCATCTGGTTGTCTGAATTCTTGAGAGTCTAAACCAATTTCATCTTCCAGCTGCTGGTCTTCTTTGCTCAAGGTCCTTGTGGGCTTAGCAAGCACTGGAGGGTAGGATTCCCCAGAGCACTCATTGGCTTTGGTTTTAGCTGAGCTCCCAGGTAATGAACCGTTTGGAGGCCATTTCCTGTTAACTTCTCCACTTGGGGTGGAGGGGTTCCTGAATTTGGAGGTGATATTAATTTGAGCCCTAGACACATAATCACCAGTTCAGAGAGGAGACCTTGCATCTTGAGACCTGGCTGTGTGACAGCAGCTCCTATCTCCATCTCCAGGGACGTCACAGGAGCACTAGCTGCTAGCTTCTCTTCTCGCTCCTGGGAATTTCCCTTGCTTTCCTGCAAGCACAGCTCCCATGGAAAAGGTGTTGTATCTTGTGCAGTTGGGTAGTTAGAGGGTTTTCAGTACTATGTAAAGAGAGTGAGCCTGACGCGCACGTTCCAGAACCAGAAGCATCTCTCACTCTCTCCGTATCGGTGCCTCTCTTTTGGGGCTTCCGTACCCTCAGCTGTCTGTCTCTCTCTGCCAAGAGGAAAGATCTAGTTGGAGGCGGTCGTTGTTTCCACCAATGGACCTATTCAAGGGGTGGCCTTGATTTAGGCCAGGAGCATGGGAAGGGACCCAGGAGGAAACCAACCTGCGGTTTCTGGGAGGAAGTGCCTGCGGCCACTTCCCTCCTCTGCAGGCCTAGGACTTTCTGGAGCCTCTGCCGTGTTGGGCTTTGTGGGCGATTCAGAGGCCTCAGCTCCTGTGCCCACCTTTGTGGCCAGACTCAAGGAAGTCAGAGGTGTGTCTGTTTTGTCCCTGCTGTGTCTCCAGTAACTGCAAACTGGAGAGCGCTGGGAACGAGGTAAGCAGGCAGGCGATCATCAGGGGAAACAGATGTAGCTAACTTTGCCCTTCTGGCCTGCCGGCACCTCCAAGCTAGAAGGCCAGGGAGGGGCCACCTGGCCAGGAATAGCTGTCGAGGGTCTAGCTGTGGGCACTGAGGAAAGCAGCAGAGGGTTATGCTGTCTCCAGGGAGGTACCCGCTGTTGCCAGGGTCCCCACAGACCCTTCCCCTTTGTGTGCAGTCCCTTTCAAGCTCTCAGGACGTCTGGAGAGGATGGTTTGTGTTCCCCCCTCCTCTGCCCTGCCTAGGACCACAGTTGGAAGGAAGTTCTGGGATTTAGACTCTCAGAATTGCCAGTCCCCTCCCCTACCCAGTGCCCTGGATTCCTGGTGCTCTGGCCAGTGGTCCAGCATTGTCTACCCCCTATTGCCCCTGCCCTAACCTTTCTGCCCCTTCCTACCCCACCCCCACCATCATATCCTTGACTCCTGGCTCAGAAACGTTCATGCCTGTGGATAGAGTTAACCTTCAGAGTCAGCCTGTTTTGCTTCCCATCACCATTTAGAGAACATTCCTTGTATAAAAGCCTTGCCCGTCTAGGGGACCCAAGGATCAAGAGAGTCAAAGCCATGGACAAAAGAGAGTTGCACTGGGCAACCATGAGGTCTCAACTGAGACAGAAAAGAAAAAAGCAAGTCAAGACAGGAGCGGGCTTCTTTAGAGAAATAGTAGCATTGAGGATGGCCAGAGAATACAGCATCAAGGGGAGAGATAAGGGTAAAACGGGGTCAGTCAACATTTTTTCACATGTTTATTGGCCATTTGTGTATCGTACGATGGAAACATTTATTTAGATCCTTTGCCCATTGTTTAATTGGGTTGTTTATCTCCTTGCTATTGAATTGACAAAGTTCTTTATGTATTCTGGGACCTAGGCCCTTATCAGATTAATGATTTGCAGATACTTTCTTCCAGTCCATAGGCTGTGTTTTTACTTTGTGGATGATTTACTTTGGTGCCCCCAACTTTTTCTGTTCGATGAAGCTGCCTTCTCTGTTTTGCTTTTGGTGTCCTATTCAAGGAGCCGTACCTAATGCCGAAGTGCTTTCTTCTAAGAGTTACATAGTCTCAGCTCTGTGTGCAGGCCAGGGCTCCACTTCGAGTTCGTTTTTGTGTGTTGTGTGAGGTCGAGGTTCATCTTTGGCACGTGGAGACCCAGTTGTCCAAGCATCATGTGCTAGAGGGACTTCCTCTCTCCCCTAGTGGTTCAGTTTTGACTTTCCACTGTCCTTGCCCCCTCCTCACCCACCCCACCCACCCCCACCATGCTCTGCAGACTCGGAGACAGTGAAGAAGGCGGCCCAAGCGATGAAGGAGGGGGAACTGGTGAGCGAGCGCACGGAAGCCTTCACCATCGCCCGCAACCTCCTCACCGCTGCCGCAGACGCCATCGAGCGGGTCATGTCATCCTACAAGGAGGTAGCCCCCGGTCCAGCCCATGGCCCAGCCCTCCCCCGACCCCACTTATGCCCTCTCCCCTCCACCCCTGCTGGCAGAGGCTAAGCCAGGATCACCCTCCCTGCAGGTCACAGAGCTGGCTGGCTACACAGCCAGGGTCTACGAGATGTTCCAGGTGTTCGAAGATGTCCAGCAGTGCCGTTTTAAGAGGCCCGGGGAGCCAGAGGATGCGCACACAGGGTCCGGGGCCATCATGAGGTCTGGCATCCGCATGGAGGGGCCCCTGCAGATCCGAGGTAAGGTTGCCCTCCCCAGAAAGGTCCCACGGGTCCCGGCCCTCCCACCACTGCCTGGTGTGCCCTGGAGGGCTTCCCGGGAAAGCTGTGGTCCCCACTGCCCTACTTCCCAGAGCAGTAGCCCTTGCCAGGATTTCTCTTTGTAAAAGAGGTGGAGGGTAGCCCCTGAGTGGAGTAGGGGCTAGGGGGCGCACTGTGGAAGAGGCCCTAAGCATTGAAGCTGGCTTTGGGGGGTGCTGCGGGGCAGGAGCAGACACTATCCCTCTCCCCAGCCCCGAGCACAGCAAGGGGAGCATGGTAAAGCTACACACTGGCGGGCTGCCTGGAGGTGGGGGCCCACGGAAGCCAGCAGAAGGTGGGGGAGCATTCCGCCCCCCTCTCTCTGCCTCATGCCCTCTCTCCAGGCCAAGTGGTGGATGTGGAACAGGGCATCGTGTGTGAGAACATCCCCATTATCACACCCACTGGGGAGGTGGTGGTGGCCAGTCTCAACATCAGGGTAAGTAGAAGGCACAGCCAAGCACCAGCCCAGAAGCTCGGGCGGGGCTGAAGCCAACCCTGAGGCCCCACGCCTGGCCTTCTATACCCACAAGCCACCCGCAAGTCTCAGCCCTTAGGACCCAGCCTGATCAGCCTGCCTTGTGTTGTCAGTAGCCATTGAACCCAGGTCTACGTGGCAGCAGCTGAAGCTGAAGGTGAAAGAGCAACGTGTCTACCTATTAGTTCTGGGGCAATGGAGTCAGAGCTGATAAAAGAGCCTTGTGATTACCAGGACTGGGCAAGAGTCACCCATAGGTTCCTGGCCATATTGTTGCCAGCACCCCACACCCCGCCCTGTCCCTGAGAAGCCCAGGACTTGGGCACTCTGGTCCAACTCTGGTCCCAGGTTGGTGGTCCCACCCATATGCTGTGAGAGGCCCCCAGGGCAGGTAGGTGGTGGGCATGGCCTGGCTCCTTGGGAGAGCGCTCATCCACGATGCAGGCTGTCTATGGACAGGACTCCCTGGGGGCCAACAGCCATCAGTCACCCATGTGCCTAGCTAGGGCTTTGGACGGAGTGATGGACTGAAGGGGCGTCCTGGGGAATGGGAGTCATTCATTCGTTCACCTAATGTTCCCTGAGCTCCAGGCTGGGCACTGTAAACCAGAGGTAAATCAGGGAAGCCCTTAAGGGTTACAAAGAGCCTGGGTCAGATAGCTCTCCAGGTTCAGCAAGGATCACAGCTCACCAGCTCTGGGGGCGTAGAAGTCACATGAAGCTTCACCCAGGAGCCTCTGGGCGGGTGGGCAGGCTGCCAGCTGGAGGCTGGGCACAGAGCAGTGGTATGATCGCCATTACCCCTGGGAGTAGTCACCTTTGGGAGGTTGGGTGCCGCTGATGGCTGGTTTATCCAGGTTGAATGGTTGCCAGGCAGGCCCAGGGGAAGCCCAGGTGGGCAGCTAGTTAGAAGGTGAGGTGAGGCAAGGGAGTGGGGGCTGGGGGCTGAGAAAGAGCTCCATCCTGCCAGAGCCACTGGTGGAGCTGGGCTCTGGTTAGGTTAGGGATGGGGCGCACCCGGCTCTGTTCAGCCAGGTGATGGGGTAAGAAGGGCAGTCGCAGAGGTTCAGGGAAGGGGGCAAGGGAGACCGCCTGGGACACATGCTCTGGGATGGTGAGAGGACCGCCCTGGCTGGAAGGCCTGGGGTGTTGCGGTGAAATCACACAAGGTGGTGGTGGGGGGGGGTGCGATCAGGAAGCTGTGCCTTCAGTGCCATCCCCCACCCTGCAGACAGCAGCACCCCCCAGGTGTCTCCAGATCAGCAGATGTCAGGCTTTTTGTGGAGCCTGAAGCACCTGCTGCCCACATGGCCTCCAGGTGTCCTGGGGGGCACCGCTGACTGTTCACTGGGCCGCGGCAGGACAAGCTGTCCTGCTGTCCCCGTGGTCTCTGGCGTGTGTCAGGGACAAGCCAGAGCCCTACAGCTGAACCCCGGAGCCTGCCCCAGGGGCCCTGCCGTGCCTAAGCCAGAGGTGGAAGGTGGGCGTGGGCCAGGTGCAGGGTGTTCTCTGAGGCCAGCAGGTCAGCCACAGGTGAGGGGAGGGGGCCTGGGCAGTGCCCACAGCTGCCTGCCGCCCCCACAGGTGGAAGAAGGCATGCACCTGCTCATCACTGGCCCCAACGGCTGCGGAAAGAGCTCCCTGTTCCGGATCCTGGGCGGGCTATGGCCCACGTATGGCGGTGTGCTCTACAAGCCCCCACCCCAGCGCATGTTCTACATCCCCCAGAGGTGAGCAGCACCCCTGCCCCCTTTGATCCGAGGGGGCAGAGGGTGGCAATAGGTTGCCCCTGGGGTCGGAAGGGCTGGGCACCTCCACCTGCCAGTCCCCCGCCGCAACCCACTGGCCCAGAAGCTTCACCGCCATGGGGCACGTGTGCACATGTGAGTGTGTCTGAGCCTGCCAGGGGGTGGGTGTGCCGCCCTCCGATTGGTGCCCCCCACCGAGGTGCCAGCCTTGCCTCCATGGCCACCCGGCTCTACTGCAGGCCCTACATGTCCGTGGGCTCCTTGCGCGACCAGGTGATCTACCCTGACTCAGTGGAAGACATGCGCCGGAAGGGCTATTCCGAGGAGCATCTGGAAGGCATCCTGGACATCGTACACTTGAACCACATCCTGCAGCGGGAGGGAGGTAGGGGAAGGGGCATCCCCACCCACCAGTGCCGCCCCTGCCTCCCTCCTAGCCTCCCCCACCCCGGGTGAAGATGACCCCAAGCAACATGCAGGAGTCCAAAGCGCAATGGAGTCGGGAGAGCCTCACCCCGGTGGGGGACCCACAGGAAGCATACAGCCCCAGACAGCCTGAGCGTGGAAGGGAGCCAACCCTGGCAGGGGCATCCAGAGGGGCACTGTCTCCAGGCGGTGGGCTCAGGGGCAGGCAAGACCCCCTCGGGCCAGGCAGGGAATGCACAGGTACGTTAGGCATTTGAGTGAGAGGACAGAGCCCAGGTGTAGGCAGGGCAGCCTGGCATGTGCATGGCGACAGTGGAGGTGGAGGGGACGCCTGCCCTCCCATGTGTCTCCCTCCAGCCTAGGGCTGTGTCCCCTGGGAAGAGACCACAGGAAGGAGGAACAGGCCAGTACTCGGGGGCCTCTCAGGTTGGTCTTTAAATGCCCACGGCACCAAGAGGAGGGTGGGGTGGCCCAACTGCCAGCTTTGGGATTTCTGTACTGAAAGCCGAATGATTGAAGTCAGAGTCCTGCCTTGGCCACTGAGGGGCAGCTTAACTTTGAGCCAAACCTGACTTCTGGACATGCCCTCCACCTGTAGAAGAGGCAGGTGCTAGTCTCAAGCTCAGGGCCGACAGGTGTCATCGCCTATGCAGAAAGGGGCTTCAGACAGTGGATTCAGTGGGCCGGCTCCTCTGGGGCCCCTGGTTGCCACGATCCCTGAAAAGCTTTATCCTCAGCTTCCTCCTGGCAATGCGGAGACCTGGGTTTGATCCCTGGGTCGGGAAGATCTCCTGGAGAAGGAAATGGCCACCCACTCCAGTATTCTTGCCTGGAAAATCCCATGGACAGAGGAATCTGGTAGGCTCCAGTCCATGGGGTCTCAAAGAGTCGGCCACGACTGAGAGACTTCACTTCACTTCACTTCCTCCTGGCCTGCTGGGACCCCTTTTGCTCACCCTGGGAGCACTCCCCTCCACCTGGGCTCCACACGTGCCCCTGAGTGCCTGGGGTCCCCGAGGCTGGCTGTTACACCCCGTTAGCATGAAGTTCAGCTGTGAGTAACAGAACTACCCACCAACAGTGGCTCAGATCATTTACGAGTTTATCTTACTGGGACATAGAAGTCCTGAGGAAGTCAGGCCGCAATTGGCGGGGATTGCCCCACCCCATAAAGGCCCCTGGGTCACTGCTGTATGTGGTCTCCATTCCCAAGGTCACTTCGCAGTCCACGGTGGCTGCTTTGGCATCATATCACATCATATATCCTGGGCCATAGGATAGAGAAGGTGAGGTGGGGGCAATCACTGAGTGAATGCTGTCTTTTAAAGAAAGTTCCAGAAGCTGCCACATGTATAACACTTAAACTTACACCCCATTGGCCAGGATTCAGTTCTGTGGTTAAACCTCCCATCGGGGCAACTTGAGCATTGAAGTGTTTTTTTTTTGGTGGGTGGCCACATGCCCTACCGAAAGTTCTAGTTCTCTGGAAAGAGTGGAGGGAGCAAGCCAGGAGGCGTTTCTCATGAATCACCCACTTCCTTCCTCATCCAAGGAACTCTCCTGAGCCTTGCTGACATGCTTCACACTGGGACACACAGGCCTCGTCCCAGTGGGTGAGAAGGTTTCCGGAGAGACCCCCGGAGCTGTTCTTGGGGCTCTGCCTTGACTGTCTGCTGCCCACTGGTACTTCATTAGCCCCATTAGGTCCTGTGTGATTTTGCTGGCTCCAGAGACTGGGTGGGGCAAACAACAGAAACATATTGTCTCTGAGTTGTGGAGGCCAGACGTCCACGATCCAGGCGTGGGCAAGGTTGGTTCCTCCTGCTGGCCATGAGGGAGGGTGTGTTCCAGGCCTCTCTCCTGGGATGGGAGAGGCCGTCTGCGCCCTGTGTCTTCACGTCATCTTTCCTCCGTGCGTGTCTGCATCTCCAAGTGTCCCCTTTTATAAGGACACAGTCCCATTGGACTAGGACCACCCTCGTGACCTCCCTTTAACTCGATCACCCCTGAGAAGACCCAGTGTCCACGTGCGGTGGGTGGCATCCTCAGGGCCTCCGGGTGAGGGCTGCCCGGTGTCTATTGGAGGAAATGTGTGTAAATCTGGACCAAGTCCTTTTGGACTAATACAGTGTCCACAGACGTCCCCAGTGGCTGGCCTTTCCCTGCCATGTTCTGCTCTCACTCATGTCTGTAGCCCTCTGAGCAACCCCAAGCCTTCCCACCACACCTACCATGCCCAGGCTCTTCTGCAGATGCTGCCCAGCCCTCTTGAACTGAACATCAACCCTTGTTCTGTGCCAGGTTGGGAGGCCGTGTGTGACTGGAAAGATGTCCTGTCAGGGGGCGAGAAGCAGAGAGTCGGCATGGCCCGCATGTTCTACCACAGGTGAGCTGCCAGCCTCCCAGTCCCAGGAGCTTGGGCTCCCTCGGGCACCGGGAGTTCCCTGATCCTCTTTCCCTGGGACCTCCTGAAGTGGGGAGGGCAGAACTGCTTGGAGGCCTGGCCCCAGCCCTGGGGGCCTAGCAGGACTGGGGTCAGGCTCCCTGCCTCTGCCTGAGGGGCTGGGGCCAGCCTGGGGCATTGGCCCCAGAGGCCCACAGCCTCACCCACATGGCCACACCCCCAAGGCCCAAGTACGCTCTTCTGGATGAGTGTACCAGCGCTGTGAGCATCGATGTGGAAGGGAAGATCTTCCAGGCGGCCAAGGATGCAGGCATCGCGCTGCTTTCCATCACCCACCGACCCTCCCTGTGGTAGGTGTGCCCTCCCTTCCCGAAGGACTCTGGCATAGGGTCCTGGCGGCCCGCTGAGTGCCTCCTCCCTGTCCCTCTCCTGATGCAGGAAGTACCACACCCATTTGCTGCAGTTCGACGGGGAGGGTGGCTGGAAGTTCGAGAAACTGGACTCAGCCGCCCGCCTGAGCCTGACTGAGGAGAAGCAGCGGCTCGAGCAGCAGCTGGCAGGCATCCCCAAGATGCAGCGGCGCCTCCAGGAGCTCTGCCAGATCCTGGGCCAGGGCCCCGGGGCCAACCAGGGCACTGCCACTTGACCGAGGGCCCTGGCTCTCTCTTACTTGGCCCTTGGCCCCCCTCCGCCCCCACCCCAACCCTCGGATCACGTGAAGGAGAGAGAGCGCCTGTGCAACCCGGCCCCACGCCCCCCCGCCCCCCACCACATGCTTCACCATCCTCCCGGGCCTCCCAGGGGACCACCCACAAAACCCGTGCCCCCTTCCCAGGGACCTGAGCGAGGGGAAGGGAGAGCAGCCAGAGGCGCAACCAGCTGCCAGCAGCAGCCTGGGCCTTGGAGCCCTGGGGTTTGCCAGGCAGCACCTCCCAAGGCTGCAGCTCATCACTCTTGGGTTTGCAGTCCCTCAGAGACATCATGGTCCATGCCTCTATTGCCATCATCCCAGGGACCCAGCAAGGCTCCCATCCCCTGGGATACCGTTTTTGCCATAAAAACGGCCAAGTGAGACCCTCAGAATGAGACACAGCCCCTCATTCATGGCCCCCCCGCCACCCGTCATTCTGTAGAATCCACAAGGAAAAGAATTGCACAGCTTTTCCTACCGAGCCATGATAAGAATGTAGCCCCATCCCTCCCCCCTTCTCCAAGCTAATTTATTGGATTCCTGTTTGTAGACATCTCCATTGCCAGCGGGAGCACCCAGTCAGCCAGCCCCTGGCCCACCCACCACCCCACCAGCCTACACTGCCGACCACCAGAGGGTGGGTGGGGGCGGGCCGGCCCCAGGGGTGACGGACCCTGGGGCCATCAGGCATGAGGGCACCGTGGTGCCCAGTCCAGTGCCAAAGAGAGGTCAGTGGGGAAGCTGTGTCCGCAAAGGCAGCCTCGACCTGAGAGGGAGACCCCCACCGCCACCATGCCGCCATGTGCCTTTCAGGCCCTCAGCCCTGGGGTCAGGGAGCCTCCCTGAGTTCCTCAGTAAAGACCTGCCATGGAAAGTGCACTCTTGCCTCCCAGCCTCTGTCTCCACATGGGGGCTTGGTTGGGGGAGAGGCAGGAGGAGCAGCC
The DNA here is from genome assembly GCF_003369695.1 of Bos indicus x Bos taurus. Taxonomy (NCBI): domain Eukaryota; kingdom Metazoa; phylum Chordata; class Mammalia; order Artiodactyla; family Bovidae; genus Bos; species Bos indicus x Bos taurus. The sequence continues at coordinate 108,323,409 of NC_040105.1, read as the reverse complement.
GTGGGCCTGGATGAGGGGCAACCTCAGGGGCCCACCTGCAGCCAAAGATGCTGGCCTGCACATCCTCTGGACCCGGCCATGGCAAGGAGGCATCTGCAGTATCTCCCCAAAATGATGTTTAAGCCCAAAGAGGACCCTGGACCCTGTGCCAGGGAAGAGGAAGGGGCTGATGCCTGGTCCATACATGAGAAGCTTCGAGAGAGATACCAAGCAGCGGACTGGTGGGGGACACAGAGGAACAAGAGTCCCTAGCCAATTAGGCCAAGGGCAGCGGGACACAAGGCTTCTAGACCTTGTAGGAGTGGGAGACGCTTGTGCCACATGCCAAGCGCAGGGGGAAGAGAGGGGCCAGAGCCTTGTCTAAAGAGCTTGGACTTACTCCGGAAGCAGGATGGAGATAACATGGGAGCTCTGCTTCAAGAAGGCTGAGCGGAGGGAGGCAAGAACACCACACCTGGCCCTTATCCCTTGCTGGTGGGACCGGAAACGGGGCAGCCATGGTGGGCAAGAGGGTGGTGGGTCTGGGAAAGCTGGGCACGGAGTTCCCACGTGACCCAGCACTTCCACTCGGAGGTTTAGACCCAGAGAATGGAAAATAGATGTTCAGTCATAAACCTTTACACATGAATATTCTTCACAGTACTGTTGATGGTAATCCAAAGTGGAAACAACTGGAATGTCTATCAACAGATGAATGCACAAGCAAAATGTGGTCTCTGCATACAATAGAGTATTATTCCACTTACCAAGTAGACCGATGGCTGCCAGGAGCTGGGGCGTGACTGCTGAATGGGCTCAGTTTTCCTTTTTGGGGGTAATAAGAATGTTCTAGATCTGTAGAGGCCATGGTTGTAAATACTGTCCATCTGCTAAATGCCAACAAAGTGTGCACTTTAAAAGGTATGCCTTTATGTGAATTGTACCTCGAAAAATAGATGATAGAGACACTGATCCTAAAGAGGTAGAAGTGATGGATGACCGATAAATAATAGAGATGATAGATTGATGATGATGATGGGTGGATGGATGGATAATAGGTGAAGTGATACAGAGAGACATAGACAAGGAGCATACGGCTTGACAACCCGGGCCGGATGTGCTGAGGCCTGAAACCCCAGATGGATTAGAGAGTAATTAGAAGTCAACAGGGGGACTTCCCTGGCAGTCCGGTGGTGAAGGCTCTGCACTTCCACAGCAGAGGGCCCGGGTTCAATTCCTGCTTGGGAGAACTTAAGATCTCGCATGTGCATGCCATGCAGGGCAGCCAAAAAGAAAGAAACAGATGGTTGGGGGCACAGCTCAAACTCCAGGGCAGGAAAGGGGTGGGGTGAGACTCAAGGTGATGGTTGGGTGGCCGGGTGGGTGGTGGCACCTGTTGAAGAAAGGACAGGTCAAAGAGAAGGTACTCTGCCCAATGACTGCTTGCTGGCCCCGGGCCTGCAGCCCCAGCAGAAGGCACGAGTGGAAGTGATGAGCAGGCAGTTGGCACTAGGAGGGTGCAGCTGGCTGAGAGCTCCAGGCTGGAGGTCCTCTGCAGGGGCGTTGGCCAGCAGAGAAGCAGCGTGGTCAGGAGGTGCCTTGGTCTCTTATCTGGGAAACAGGAGGCAGATTGCATTTTATCTGAGATTTGAGGTTAGGAGTTGTTCCTGATCCTGGGAGAACTAGCAATTCAGAGGTTTAGGAGTCATTCCCGTCTCTTGCAAAGATTATGCAAGTTGTCCCTACTTGATAATAAATCCTTTTTTTTTTTTTTTTCAACTTACAAAGCTAGAATGGTTCTGTGGTCTGCCACCAAACCCTAATTGATATCGATAGAAAGAGACATACCCAGTGAATATCACTCAAAAGGAAGTTAATGGACAGAAGTTAAGTTTAGACAAAGTAGACCTCAGGGCACAAATCATTACTAGAAATACAAGAGGTTGCTGCCCAATGATTAAAGAAGTAATCCATTGAGAAGCGGAGTTTGTGATGGACAGGGAAGGCCTGGCGTGCTGCGATTCATGGGGTTGCAAAGAGTCGGACACGACTGAGCGATTGAACTGAACTGAACCATTCTGAAGGTGTGTGTGTAGCTACCTAAAGACAGAGCCTCAAATGTACATCAAACAAAAATTAGTAGGAAAAGGAAAAATTAATAAATTAGTAAATTCACCACAATAAGTCACACTACCCCTCACTCCAATTGGTAGCTCAAGCAGACAAAAGGGGGAAGAATGTAGCACCAATTGAACAAGCTTGATTAACAGATATACGAAAACTAGGGAGTACACACTTCAAGTTCACCTTGAACACTTACTAAAACCCACCGTGTTCTCAGCCACAAAACAAATCTCAACAAATACTAGAATGAGTATCACACAGAGCATGTTCAAACTGCAATAGAATAAACCCATAAATGGATGATAAAGCTAAAATGAAGTCCTCCCACATTTGAAATTTTAAATTTACATAGTTATATTTACAAATACACTTCTGAATAATTAATTGGTCCAGAAGAATGATAATGAAAATCTAAAAGACATTAGAACTGAACGACAATGAAGACGTGCGGCATGTAGCTCAAGTAGGACTTATGAGAAAACGTCCAGCTTTAAGTTGAGGGAGCTGAACCCCGACACAGGAAGTCAGAAAAACCGCAGTAGAATAAACTCAAAGAAAGCTGAAAGAAGGAACTCACAAAGACAGTAGAAGTTGATGAAATTGAGAAAAAACAAAGATAAAACTAAAATTTCTCTGAAATTAGTAACATAAATAAGGCTCTGTCAAGAAAGACGGGCTTCCCTGGTGGCTCAGCTGGTAAAGAATCCGCCTGCAATGTGGGAGACCTGGGTCTGATCCCTGGGTTGAGAAGATCCCCTGGAGAAGGGAAAGGCTATCCACTCCAGTATTCTGGCCTGGAGAATTCCATGGACTGTATAGTCCATGGGGTCGCAAAGAGTCAGACACAACTGAGTGAGTTTCACTTTCACTGGCAAGAATGAAAGGACAGGGTATCCAAATAAATGATGTCAGGAGGGAAAAGAGGTAGAATCACAGCTGCCACATCCCTTGCCAATGTAATGAGAGGCTCTGGATAAAGCATGGAAGCGTGGACACCTGTGTAGCCCCTGAAAGGTACTCCTTTTCTGTGGTACATTTATTCCTTTTTTCACTTGTCATCCCCTTACCATCACTTCTGCAGTGTTTTGAGAAAGCAGAACTAATTTCAAAGTACCAACCTCTGGTTTTGTTGAAAACAGCATTGAGAGGCAGCCGGCAGCAAAGGCTGGTTTCCACAAGAATTGGAAGCACCAGATAACTCAGAAGAAATACTGTGTGTGTGTGCGTGTGTGTGTGTGTGCGTGTGTGTGTGTGTGCGTGTGTGTGTGTGTATGTGTGCTGGGGTGGGGAACAGGAGGATCTATTGAGAGTCTGTGTAAGAGGCTACTAGATCACATGTATTTCAATTATATACATAAATTATATATATACATATATATATATATACACGTATATGTATATATAAAGCTGCTAGATTCTCACATCTTTGTCCCACCTCATGCAGAAGAGCTGACTTTACTCTCTCGTGAGTTAGAAAAGAAGGTCTGTGGAAATGCAAATTAAAGTCACAGTGATATATGGAATTAGAGAGATGGTAACGATAACCCTGTATGCGAGACACAGATGTATAGAACAGTCTTTTGGACTCTGTGGGAGAGGGCAAGGGTGGGATGATTTGGGAGAATGGCATTGAAACATGTATAATATCATATGTGAAACGAATCACCAGTCCAGGTTCAATGCAGGATACAGGATGCTTGGGGCTGGTGCACTGGGATGACCCAGAGGGATGGTATGGGGAGGGAGGTGGGAGAGGGGTACAGGATGGGGAACACATGTACACCCGTGGCAGATTCATGTTGATGTATGGCAAAACCAATACAATATTGTAAAGTAATTAACCTCCAATTAAAATAAATAAATTTATATTAAAAAAAAATAAAGTCACAGTGAAGACTTCCTTAGGGGCCCAGTGGTTAAGACTACACTTCCAATGCAGGCAGTGTGGGTTTAGTCCCTGCTCGGGGAAGTAAGATCCCATATGCCATAAAGCACGGTCAAAAAAAAAAAAAAAAGCCACAGTGAGATATCATTTTAGTCCCATGCACTGATTGATAGAAATGAAAAAGACAAAAGAGAAGGGGGTGACAGAGGATGAGATGGTTGGATAGCATCACTGACTCACTGGACATGAGTTTGAGCACACTCAGGAAGATAGTGAAGGACAGGGAAGCCTGGCGTGCTGCAGTCCATGGGGTCACAAAGAATCAAGACTTAGCAACTGAACAACAACAAAAAGTCAGACAATGCCATGTGTTAGCAGTGATCTGGAGTAGCAAGAACTCATACACTGTGGGGGAGATATAAACTAGTACAATCACTCTGGAAAACAATTTGGCATTATCTAGTAGAATTGCCTGGAAAATCTCATGGACAGAGGAGCCTGGCGGGCTACAGTCCATGGGGTTGCAAGGGTTGGACACGACTTAGCAACTAAACCCCAGTGGAATCGAAGATGTACATATTTACAACCTGACAGTGTCACTCCTGAGTGTATCCTATAGAAGGTCTTTTGCAAATACACCAGATTATGTGTACAGGTCATTCATAGCTGCCTTATTTATAATAGGCAAAAGCCAAGAAAAAAAAAAAAAAGCAGGTGTCCATTAACAGGAGAACAATGTTACAGTCATATGATGGAAAACTATTCAGCAATAAAAATGAATAAACTCCAGCTATATGTTTCAAACTTAGATTCATGTCACTAATGTAATATGGAACTAAAGCAACAAGTTACAGAAAAATACATCCAGTATGACTCCATTTATATAAATTCCAAAAGTATAAAACCAAACTATGTATATTGTTTAAGGATTATCCATATTTGTGCCAAGTACAAAGAAAAGTAAGGATAGTGCTTGCCTCTGTCAAGGGAGGAGGAGGGTATACGAGGGCTTCAGAGTCATTGGTAATGTTGCCCTCCAGTTGACACTGGGGACATATGTGTAGTAACAAGATACAATGAACTGAATAAAATGGCCTCCTACAAAATGAGAGAAAATATTTATGTCATATAGCTGATAAAGGGTTAATATTTAGAATACACAAAGAACTCTGACAACTCAACAACAGATCAAATTACCTGATTAAAAAATGTGCAAAGGACTTGAATAGACATTTCTCCAGAGATGATACACAAATGGCCAACAAGCCTATTAAAACATACTCAACATCACTAATCATCAAAAAATGTAAGTCAAAACCACAATAAAATACTTCACACCCATTAGAATGGTTACTACTTTAAAAAACACAGAAAACATCAAATAGTGGCAAGAACGTAGAAAAATTAGAAGCCTTGCACACTGTTGGTGGGATTGTAAAGTGGTGCTAGCTGCCATAAAAAAAAATGGTCTGGAAGTTCTCCAAAAAAGCAAACAGAACTACCATCAGCATTCCCACTTCTGAGTATATATCCAAAAGAACTGAAAGTAGACCCATATACATATCCATGTGCTATTCACAATAGCAAAGAGGCAGAAGCAAGCTGAATGTCCACTGACAGATGAATAGATGAACAAAATGCGGTCTATACACAAAATGGAAGGGAATCCAACCAGATGCTATAACATGGGTAGACCTTGATGACATTATGTTATGTGAAATAAGCCAGTCACAAAAGAGTCACACGATTCCATCTATGTGAGGGCTTCCTCAGTAGTTCATAGGTAAAGAATCTGCCTGCAATACAGGAGCCACAGGAAACATAGGTTTGATCCCTGGGTCGGGAAGATCCCTTGGAGAAGGAAATGGCAACCCATTCCAGTATTATTGCCTGGAGAGTCCCATGGACAGAGGAGCCTGGTGGACTATAGTCCTTGGGGTTGCAAAGAATCGGACATGACTGAAGTGACTTAGCACATATGCACCTATATGAGGTACCTAGAGTAGTCAGATTCATAGACACAGAAAGTATAATGGTGGGTGCCAGGGGCTGGGGAAAAGGAGATGTGTTTAATGGATATAGTATTTCAGTTTTGCAAGATGAAAAAGTTCTGGAAATCTGTTTCATAACAATGTGAGTATACTTAACACTACTGATATGTAAACAAAAATGGTTAAGATGGTAAACTTTATACTATGCATTCTTTTACCACAATACAAAAAATTGACTCAAAAAGAAACAGAAAACCTGAACAGTCCCACAGTTATTAAAGACATTGGTAATTTAAAATGTATGGATAGAGGGGCTGGTGGCTGCAAAAACAAGGAAGGCCTAGATCATTTTATAGATGAATTCTATCAAGCCTTCAAGGAACTGATAACCCTTGTAATTAGATAATTTGTTCCAGGGAACAGAAAAAGAGGAAATTCTCCAAAAACAGCAACAAAACCAATCCACCAATATACCATGACAAACTTGAGTTTAGTCTGAGAAGCACAAGAGTAAGCATTTCTTTGAAAGAGGGGTTTAAAATTACAAAATCAATTAACATAATTTACCATATTAACTGATGCAAGGAGGAAAATTCTATCATCCATCGACTCAGTCCATTCAGGAAAAATATTTGATAACATTCATCATATGGCAAACTAGGATGGGAAGGGAACTTCCTTAATCTCATAAAGGTGTCTATAAACACCCCCTGCAAGCATCATAATTAATGATAAAATCTTAATAATATTCTCTTTGCTTCCATTCAACCTTGTACTGTCTAGGGAAATACAGTGAGAAAAAGAAATTGTACTTAAAAAGACTGAAAAAGAAAAAACAAAACACTCATTCCTGGTGGAAGGTATGACTGTGTAAGTAGAAAACCAAGAAGAGTCCACAAAAAAAGAATCCAGAAAGAATTATTAGACTTCACGCAAGCATTTATGAAGTTACTTGATACAAAATCCATACACCGGAAGTAGACAACCACTTCCCTGGTGGTCCAGTGGTTGAGACTCCACTCTTTCAGTGCCGGGTTCGATCCCTGGTCAGGAAACTAAGATCACACGTGACACACTGTGTGGCCAAAAAACCCACCAAAATCCATACACCGAAGTCCACTGTGTTTCCTTTGTTGTACACCTGAAACTAACACAATATTGTAAATCAGCTAACTTCAATTTTTTAAAAACCAGTTGTGCTTCTATGTACCAGCAACACAATCAGAAAGTGATTTTTTAAAAAAAAGATACCATTTCTAATGGCATCAAATAATAAATAAATCTAACATGAGATGTGCAAGTCCTTAGGGGAAAATGTACTCAAATGATATGAATAAGTAGAGAGAGGTGCCATGCTTAGAGATGGAGAAACGATATTTTAGAGATGATTAGTCTAGAAAGGGATTCAAAATTCAACAAAATCTCCATTTACCTGCTCAAAAAAGTACCAACGTTTTTTTTCTGGAACTTGACAAGCTGATTTGAAAATTCTAAAACTTTCTATGGGCAGGGGGAAGGACGGTCCTTCCAGTCTTGAAACGCAGAGACATCTGCATTTTTTTTTGTCTCTGCTTCCAGTCTTAGTGTCCAGAGACCCTTGCCCCATCACTCTGCCAGCAGCCTGCCCCGCCCAGAGATTCTAGATCCCACCCTTCTAGGCCCTTCCATTCTAGGCCCCTTCTTGGGCATTTGGCCTTCCGCCTTGGAGATGAAAGGTGTAGACGAAGACAACTCATTGAGCACCCATGCTCTGAATCTGCTGGACCTTCAGGTTCTGGGTGGCTCACCTCCCCTGACACCCTGGTCTCCCAAGTTCCCTCTTGTGACCATCACTCACCCCCAGAGTTCATCACCCCAAGCCAAGCTTCTCAGGCTAAGACCTCACCGGCTCCACTGGCCACCTCCTTCTGCCTTGTGGACCCCCCACCCCATCCTCCCCTCCACTGGCAGTCCTGTTCTCTAGGGATCTCCTGGGTTTTCCTGCCTTCACCACCTCAACCAACTTGATTTCAAGGTTGGAGGAAATGCTCTGTGGGTATGTCAACTGCAGGCTTGGCCTCAGGCAGATCCCCTCTCCCCTCCCACCCAATGCCTGCTTCCTGCTTCAGGGCCTCAGGGCCTGATAGTTAAAGGCAGCGGCCCATGGTTGACTCTTGGCCTGGCCACTTACAAGCCATGTGACTTGGTGCAAGTTCCCTAACCTCGCCTGCCTCAGTTTCCCCACCTGTGAACCAGGGGAAGTAACTGCAACCCCCTCCAGGCTCATTGGAAGGACTGAATGAATTCACATACAGCAAACACTAAGACTAGCCCTTGTTCACTGGAGGACAACAGTAGGCGTAAGACCATGTGGTTCAAAGTCAGCTGAAACCTCACTTCCTCTGTGAAGCTCTCCATGATGCACTTGTTGCTATTGTTCAGTCACTCAGTCGTGTCCAACTCTTTGCAACCCCATGGACTGCAGCACGCCAGGCCTCCCTGTCCATCACCAACTCCTGGAGCTGGCTCAAACTCATGTCCATCGAGTCGGTGATGCCATCCAACCATCTCATACTCTGTTGTCCCCTTCTCCTCCTGCCTTCAATCTTTCCCAGCAGCAGGGTCTTTTCCAGGGAGTCAGGTCTTTGCATCATGTGGCCAAAGTATTGGAGCTTCAGCTTCAGTATCAGTCCTTCCAATGAATATTCAAGGTTGATTTCCTTTAGGATTGACTGGTTTGATCTCCTTGCTGTCCAGGGAACTCTCAAGAGTCTTTTCCAGCAACACAGTTTGAAACCACCAATTTTTCGGTGCTCAGCCTTCCAAGGTCCAACTGGCTCAGACGGTAAAGAATCCGCCTGAATGCAGGAGACCTAGGTTCAATCCCTGGGTCGGGAAGATCCCCCGGAGTAAGGTATGGAAACCCACTCCAGTATTCTTGCCTGGAGAATCCCTGTGGACAGAGGAGCCTGGCAGGCTATAGTCCACGGGGTCGCAAAGAGTCAGGCATGACTGTGCAACTAAGCCACAGCCACACTCACATCCGTACATGACTACTGGAAAAGCCATAACTTTGACTATGTGCACGTATGTCGGCAAAGTGATGTCTCTGCTTTTTAATATGCTGTCTAGGTTTCTCATAGCTTTTCTTCCAAGGAGCAAGTGTCTTTTAATTTCATGGCTGCAGTCACCATCTGCAGTGATTTTGGAGCCCCCCAAAAATAAAGTCTGTCACTGTTTCCATTGTTTCCCCATCTATTTGCCATGAAGTGATGGGACCAGATGCCATGATCTTTAGTTTTTTGAATGTAGAGTTTTAGGCCAGCTTTCACTCTGCTCTTTCAGTCTCATCAAGCAGCTCTTTAGTTCCTCTCCACTTTCTTCCATAAGGGTGGTGTCATCTGTGTATCTGAGGTTATTGATATTTCTCCCAGCAATCTTGATTCCAGCTTGTGCTTCATCCAGCCCAGCATTCTGCATGATGCTTTCTGCATATACATTAAATAAGCAGGGTGACAATATACAGCCTTGACGTACTCCTTTCCCAATTTGGAACCAGTCTGTTGTTCCATGTCTGGTTGTAACTGCTGTTTCTTGACCTGCATACAGATTTCTCAGGAGTCAGGTAAGGTGGTCTGGTATTCCCATCTCTTAAAGAATTTTCCACAGTTTGTTGTGATTCACACAGTCAAAGGCTTTCAGGTAGTCAATGCAGCAGAAGTAGATGCTTCTCTGGAATTTCCTTGCTCTCTCCGTGATCCAATGAATGTTGGCAATTTGATCTCTGGTTCCTCTGCCTTTTCTAAACCCAGTTTGTACATCTAGAGGATCTGAGCACCCGTAGACTTGAGTCCCCGTCCTTGGTGATCCACAGTGCCGTCCACAGATGAGCTGAGGTCTCATCCGCTGGTAGGTAGTTATGCCTCTTAGATCCAGGAATGTCTTGAGACAGATGGCAGTGGGCTTTGTCTCTGAACGGTGCCAGTGCCAGGGTCACATCTGGCACTCAGTAGGCACTTCATGGCAGGCTATGGACTGCATGCCTGCCAGTCCCGCCATGGGAGGGCACCATCTCCTCTGGGCAAGTGAGCAGCCGGCCCCTGCACCTCTGCCCACCAAAGCCAGCAGAGGGCAGCAGTGCCCTGCCCTGAGCCATTGGGCAAAGGGGCGGGCACGGAGGGGCTGGACTGCCCAGGCTGGGCCACCGGGATGAGGCGGGTTGGGCGCAATTGCATTGTGGGGAGGGAGGCCGGGACTCATTCCTGGCACTGCCAGCTGCTTCTCGGCCCCGGCCAGGAGCCCCACCCAGGTAGGCAGGAGCCGGGGCTGGCCAGGCACAGGGTTCAGGGGCCTCCAGGTCAAGGGTGGGGGAGTGGGGGGCATGGATCTCCCCACCCCAGCCAGGGGGGTGGCCCCAAAGCTGGGTGGTAAGACTCCCATTATGGCCCCAAATGGGAGATTTGGTGCCTCTGGCCACGGGGCAGGGCACGGGTGGTAGGGAAGCAGCCCACCTTGCTGCCCACCCCCACAGCTACCCAACCGGCCCAGCCAGGTGGCTGCCAGCCTTGCCACTGCCACTGGGCCCTGGAGCTTGCTGCGGTTGCACACCGTGGGCAAGAGGGGGACCCTGACTGGTTCCCGCCCCACAGCCACGGCCTGAGCACTGTCGGCTCGGTGTGCAGACGGGGCCATGTGAGCCTGGTATGGGAAGCTGGCCACCTGCTGGTAGTCTTGTCCCCACCCGAGGCTGAAGGCTGGGTGCCCATCTGCTCCTGTGCATCCTTTTGGCTACGGCCCCCTCCACTGGCACCAGATTGTACCTGGCACGACTTTGCCAGTCCCTGGGGGTGGGGAGTTGGGGGCATAGGAAGAGGTCTCCCGGCAGGGGGTGCTGCCTTGGCCGGCCTCTCCCCTGCCTCCGGCTGCAACAAAGGCAGGCATTGAGGGCCAAGGCTTGCCTCCAGCCAGGCGCCAAGGCTGCAGAGGGTGAGACTGCCCATGCAGGGGCTGACCCTCGGGGGGGCCAGCACTCCGTGACCTCCTCCAGGCCTTTCACAGGGACCCCTGGGGGCACAAGGAGAGGAGCCTGGTGGCTGGCACCGGGTGGGCATGGGAGAACTGGCTGTGTGGGTTTCATTTTTTCTGGCTGAAGGCACTCTGCCCCCTTTGTCTCCAGATCCCCAGGAGGGTGTCTCCCTGGGGGTGGGAAGCGACAGGGAGCCCCCGGGTCAGGGCAGCTTGGATGTGGGACTAGGAACACCAGAGAGTGGGTCCCTGGCCTGGGCCTCCAGACAGAAGGGACATTGTTGGGGCAGAGACAAAGCTGCCAGCTGTGGGGGAGCCCGCCTGCCAGGCCCTGGCCCCCTCCTCCTGCGGGGTGAATGTGAATGGGGCCAAGCCTCGACTGTCTCCCTCCCACTCAGGACAATGCCCCCTACAGGCATCCTGTGTCCGTCACCACTGCCCCGGGGCAGTTGAACCCAGGAGGTGTCTGCCACGCCACCCAGGAGATGCCTCTGCTGCTGCTGTCCGCCAGGGTAAGTACCCGAGTCCCTCGAGCACAGAAAAGCCTGGAGCCCAGGGGTCCCCTGCCCAGCACCTCCAGCTGCAGGCCCTCTAGCCTCAGACCCACCCCAGACACGGCCGCTGATACCGGGCTCCAGAGGAAATGGCCCAGTCCCTGAGGCAGGCCTGACCTTCCTGTCTGTGCCCCTGAGATAAGGGCGCAGGGGCCTTCCTCGGGGGCTCTCCCGGCAGCTGGCACACCCATGGGAGCTGGAGCTGCTGGCTATGGAATGCCCGCGGGTGCCCTCCTGGCTGGTGCCTGCCCGCACCCCCAACAGTGTGGGACCCTCAGTCAACAACTCAGGACCTGCTTTCTGCCCCGTCTCTGGGGCTCTGCCTCCGGGCTCAGGAGGAGGGAGGCTCAGGAGGTCATGGGCCCAGGGGCTCGTGATGTGTCACCTTGCCACCTGGGCACCATGCAAGGCTGCTAATTGCCCCTGGCCAGGAGGTGAGCTGGAAGGCACAGCAGGGACCCCACTCAGAGCCTTCTGCTTCGGGCTTGACCTTGGGCCCCTACAGGGCCGGGGCAGGGTGGGGGCTTGCGGGGGGGTCCCTCCGGTCTGGACCCTAAATGGCTGCAGGCTGGGGTGTGGGGATGCCTGACTCCTGGCTCGAGCTTTCCTTCAAGCGCTCCTCTCACTCCCCTGGGCCCACTCTTTCTGCCTGTCTTCTCTCTGCCCTGTCTTTTTTAAGTTTCTATTTAATTATTTGGCTGTGCTGGGTCTTACGTGTGGCATGTGCAATCAATTTCCCTGACCAGGGATCAAACCCAGGGCCCCTACATTGGGAGCATGGAGTCTTAGCCACCAGACCACCAAGGAAGTCTCTGCCCTGTCTTCTCATACCCCATCCCCATCAACACTCTCCATGCCAGACCCTGGTGGACCCCTGGCTGCTGGAGCCATGGAGCAAAGGACTGGCCTCCCCTGATCCCTGAACCCTGGGTGGTCTCTCGGTCCCTTGCACCTCCCCTGCCTCGGCACTGAGCACCCCCAGCTCAGTCTGGGCCACACCCGCCTCTATCCCCCAAGCCCTCTGTTCTCTGCCTTGGCCCTGGCCACTGGCCCCTGCTGTCTATAGGGTCTTTCAGGGGTCTCTCCTCTCTCGGTGACCCAGTCCTTCTGCAGGTCTTCTCTTGGCCTTGTAGGATCTGCATATAAAGTGGAAGATGAAGAAAGTTCTTCCCTTACACATGCATGGGCACCCCACTGTCATCCCTGGGGACTCTCCATCCCTCTCTTGGTCCCCCAGTCGCTTGGACTTTTTCTCTCTCCTCTCCCTTTGCTTCTGTCTGCCCCAGCTTTCTGCTTCTGTCTCTCCGCCTTTCTCTCCCTCCCTTTCTGTCTGCCTGTCCCTCCTGCCCCCCAGCACTCAGTTCCCATGGTCACCCTGACTTACGCCCTCCTGCCTGGCCTCCCCCAGGGCCCCGAGATGGCACCCCGGCATCTGCTGGGTGCCCGCCTGCTGCTCATGCTGCCACTGCTGTGCCTGCCACCCACCCCAACTGGGGCGCACCACTTCTCAGCACCCAACACCACCCTCCACCACTTGGCGCTGGCACCGGGCCAGGGGGCGCTCTACGTGGGTGCGGTGAATCGCCTCTTCCAACTTAGCCCCGAGCTGCAGCTGGAGTCAGTGGCCATCACGGGTCCCGTCCTCGACAGCCCTGACTGCGTGCCCTTCCGGGACCCAGCCGAGTGCCCGCAGGCCCGGCTCACCGACAACACCAACCAGCTGCTGCTGGTCAGCGGGCGGGCCCGGGAGCTGGTGGCCTGTGGGCAGGTGCGGCAGGGTGTGTGCGAGAAGCGCCGGCTGGAGGATGTGGCAGAACTCCTCTACCGGGCTGAGGACCCAGGCGACGGGCAGTTCGTGGCCGCCAACACCCTGGGGGTGCCCACGGTGGGCCTGGTGGTGTCTGGACCCGACCGGGACCTCCTGCTGGTGGCCCGGGGCCTGGCAGGCAAGCTGTCGGCAGGGGTGCCACCCCTGACGGTGCGCCAGCTGGCTGGGCCACAGCCCTTCTCCAGCGAGGGCCTGGGCCGCCTGGTGGTGGGTGACCTCTCCGACTACAACAACAGCTATGTGGCAGCCCTCGCCGACGCCCAGTCGGCCTACTTTGTCTTTCGGCGCCGCGGGGACTGGGCGCAGGCCGAGTATCGCTCGTATGTGGCCCGGGTCTGCCTGAGGGATGCCAACCTCTACTCCTACGTAGAAGTGCCCCTCAGCTGCCGGGGCCACGGGCTCGTACAGGCCGCTGCCCTTGCCCCAGGAGCCTTACTGGGGGCCTTTGCCGCCGGCCTGAGGGGCGTGCAGGCGGCCCTGTGCGCCTTTCCCCTGGCCGAGCTGGATGCCAGCATGGAGCGAGCCCGGCGCCTCTGCTACACGGCAGGCGGCAGGGGCCCCAGCGGCACCGAGGAAGCCACCGTGGAATATGGCGTCACGTCGCGCTGTGTCACCCTGCCGCCCGTGAGTGACTGGGCCCAGGCCTCACCCCTGACTTGTCCCCTGGGACTCTGCACGCTGGCATCTGGCAACCTTATCTTATCCCAGCCTGCCTCCTTGGCCCTGGCCCTCTGTGGACCTGAATCATCTCCCAGCCCAGAGCTGCGGCTGTCACAGGTCCTGGCCAAGGGTAAAGTGAAGTCGCTCAGTCGTGTCCGACTCTTTGCGACCCAATGGACTGTAGCACACCAAGTTCCTCCGTCCATGGGATTTTTCCAGGCAAGAATACTGGAGTGGATTGCCATTTCCTTCTCCAGGGAATCTTCCCAACCCAGGGATCAAACCAGGTTTCCCGCACTGTAGGCAGACACTTTCACTATCTGAGCCACCAGGGACTCTCTGAGCCATCCAGCCACTGTCTGGCCAAGGGTGGCTGGATGCTTTCCCCATTACCAGTGACCTCTGCTTTAGAGGATGACACGGAGGGCCAGCTTAGGCTAAGTCTCCGGGCTCATCATCTCTCCCTCTTAGGTGCGACTTTGGGCACGTCCTACCAGCTGCCTTGCCCTCTTCCACGGACTGCAGACCAGGGCCCAGGGAAGGCACCTCCGGCCTCCCTCTTCTGGGCACTAATTCCTTCCCCGCTCGTCCTCATTTCTGCAGGACTCCCCAGAGTCATACCCCTGTGGCGATGAACACACGCCCAGCCCCATCGCAGGCCGCCAGCCTGTGGAGGCAGGGCCTCTGCTGCAGCTAAAACACTCCATCAGTGCTGTCGCGGCCCTCCAGGCGGACGGACACACGATCGCCTTCCTCGGGGATGTCCGGGGCCAGCTGCACAAGGTAAGGGCCTGAGGAAGGCAAGGCGGCCCTCAGCCAGACCCCCCAGTGCCCAGCCTCTATGCTGCCAGGCCGGGACTGGCCTCAGTGGCCCTACTGGATGCCCTCCTACCCTGGGACGGCTCACAGAAGCATCCGTCTCCTTCCACCTCTGGATGTGTAGCTTAGGGATGTCCCGCGGCAGCTGCAGCTGGTAACAGGGGACTCTTGCTTCTTCATGGTCTGCATGTCTCCCTTAGCTGGGTAAGGCTCAATCAAGTAGGCTACTTGGGCACACTGGATGCCCGGGGGCCTGCCTCACCCGCAATGGCCTGGCCCAGCTGCCCTGTCTTGGGGGGAATGGGAACCGGCTCTGTGGGCCAGGAGGTTCCCCTAGAACCCCAGCCATGACAGTACCTGCCCCGAATGGTTGGCTTGTGGCCATCTTGAGAGCGGGCCTTGTCCCCCACTCCCCCAGGTCTTTCTCAATGGCACTCAAGGCCAGGTGTACCACTCACAGCAAGTGGGGACCCCGGGCTCAGCCATCAGCCCCGACCTGCTCGTGGACAGCAGTGGCAGCCACCTCTACGTGCTGACGTCCCAGCAGGTGAGGGCTGTCCCAGGGGCCCAGGCACACGAAGCCCGAGGCCCTGCACCCACCACCTCTGCCCTCTGCCTCCTGTCCAGGTGGCCCGGGTACCCGTGGCAGCCTGCCCACAGCTCCCAGACTGCAGCAGCTGCCTCCAGGCCCAGGACCCTCTGTGCGGCTGGTGCGTCCTGCAGGGCAGGTGAGGCAGGACACTGTGTCTGCAGTGCTTCTAGGTGGGCCTGGAGGTCAGTCCACCTCCCCCAGCCTGGTTGGTGTCCCTTTGTCAACACTGCCTCAGGCTGGGCAAGGCCTCTGTCAGCCTCTCTCGGGTGCCCCCTGGCCCACTCCAGCTCCCCTCCACCTGGCAGCCCAAGGAATCAGTCCCTGATGGCGCCCCTCACTCAGGTCCGTGTGCTCGTCTCCACCGCAGCAGCAGCCCTCGACTCACAGTCACGGCCAAAGGCCGTGTGTCAGCCCCCAGGCACTGAGGGGTCAACCCCTTCCTGTCTGAGCGGAGTCCCTTTCCCTGCCCCCCGCTTGCTGCGCTCCACCTGGACCATATCATGCCCCTCACTGCCCATCACCCAGGGAGCCTGAGTCCCACGCAAGGCCCCATCAGGCCTCTGCCCCCCAGGTGTACCCGCAAGAGCCAATGCAGGCGGGCAACCCAGCCCAACCAGTGGCTGTGGACGTACGCGGACGGCCTCTGTCTGCACATTGAGAGCGTGCTACCGGCCCACCACCCCCGCCAGGAGCAGGGCCAGGTGAGCCCCATTTTCCTTCTCTCCTTCTGCCTCTGCCCACACCTTCCCTGCCTGGACCCCTCTGCCTCAGTCCCGTGGCCCCCTCCAAAGGCCCCCACCTGCTGGGTTTCCTTGCATGTGCCCTAGGTCACCTTGTCGGTACCCCGGCTGCCCACCCTGGCCACGGACGAATACTTCCATTGCGCCTTTGGCAACTATGACAGCTTGGCTCATGTGGAAGGGCCCCAGGTGGCCTGCGTCACCCCTCCCCAGGACCAGCTGCCACTGAACCCTCCAGGCACAGGTGAGGGGCCCCTGGGGTGAGGGGTGAGGGCAGGAACTGGAAGAGGCAGGAGCCACCTGACCTGCCCTGCCGCTGCCATCCCCCTCCCAGACCACATCACCTTGCCCCTGGCCCTGATGTTCGAGGACGTGACCGTGGCTGCCACCAACTTCTCCTTCTATGACTGCAGCGCAGTCACAGCCCTGGAGGCAGCTGCCCCGTGAGTGCCCAGCCTGGCTGCGGGGTAGGGGTGGGGACCCTAGATAGTGCCCCATCTCAGCAGCCCCCTGCCCTCCCAGGTGCCGTGCTTGTGTGGGCAGCCTCTGGCGCTGCCACTGGTGCCCCCAGAGCAGCCACTGTGTGTATGGAGAACGCTGTCCAGAGGGCGAGAGGACCATCTACAGCACCCAAGAGGTGAGTGGATCCACCCTGCCCCACAACCCCCTGCCCCCAGGCCCCTTGCCTTCCAAAGCACTAAGCGGTCTCCTCTGGCCAGGCGGACATCCAGGTGCGTGGCCCGGGGGCTTGTCCTCGGGTCGAGGGCTTGGTGGGCCCCCTCCTGGTGCCAGTGGGCTGGGAGAGCCGTTTGGCCCTCCGTGTGCAGAACCTTCAGCATTTCCAGGTGAGCATTCCAGCAGGTGGGGGCCGGGGGCAGATGATGGCGTTCAGGCTGCTGATGGCATACATCCCCTAGGGCTTGCCTGCCTCCTACCACTGCTGGCTGGAGCTGCCCGGACAACTGCAGAGGCTGCCAGCATCCCTGGAGGAGGTGGCTGGGGACTCGGGCCTCATTCACTGCCAGGCCCAGCAGGTGGGCAGGTGCCCAACCCCCAGTCTCACTTGCCGCTGGACACCTTCTGCCGCCTGGGCTTGTCCCAGGCCCTCGGGGGCTCGCTTGCCCGCTTTAACCCACTGACACCCATGAGGCCTGCTCTGGGCAGGCCACGGCTGGGAGATGTGCCCTGCACCAGGCGGGGGTGAGGGGGCATCCATGTGGGGAAGAGCTTCCCGGAGGAGGCGGACGGGGGTCCTGGGAGGTTCTGAGTTGCGTTGGGCCTGACCCTCCCTTCCATTCCCAGTTCCAGCCCTCCATGGTCCAGCGGGAGCTCCCGGTGCCCATCTACGTCACCCGGGGCGAGGGCCAGCGGCTGGACAATGCCCACAGTCTTCATGGTCAGCTCGGGGGCGGTGGGGCGGGCAGGGCAGGGCATGTAGCCGGCGGGGGCGCCTCACCATGCCTCCTAAACCCCCCCACCAGTGACCCTGTACGACTGCGCTGTGGGCCACCCCGACTGCAGCCACTGCCAGGCAGCCAATGGGAGTCTGGGCTGCCTGTGGTGCAGCCACGGCCAGCCTGCCTGTCGCTATGGGCCGCTATGCCCACCTGGAGCCGTGGAGACGCTGTGTCCCACACCCAGGATTGAGACTGTGAGCCCCTGAACCTGCACCCACCACCCCCTCCCACGGCCTAGCCACCCGCCTCCTCCCCTCAACTCCTAGCCCCCACTTTCTTGGTCCTAGCAGCCCTGCCCACCCCCCCCCCTCAGTGGGTGTGGGTCAAGGGCATTCCCTCACCATCCTTCTCGGTTACAGGTTGAGCCCCTGACTGGTCCCCCTGAGGGCGGATTGGTTCTCACCATCCAGGGCTCTAACCTGGGCCGGGACTTCGCCGACGTGCAGGACGCTGTGAGCGTGGCTGGCTGGCCCTGCAGGCCTGAGCCATCTCTCTACCGCATCTCAACCCGGTGAGGCATACTGGTAGCCAGGGGCAGAGGGATGCCATCCCAGGGAGACCCGCAGAGACTGGCCACCCAGAAAGAAGGGAGGCTTGGAGCCAAGACACGTGGGCCCGGGGTCAGATGCACCAAAGGATGATAAGCCAGAGAGAGGGGGGCTGGGCCTTGGGCAGCGGCTGGCAAATGCCCCATGGCTCCCGCCAGGCAAGAGCCCCTGAGCAGCCATGGGCTTTCCATCACCAGGATCGTGTGTGTCACATCGCCTGCCCCCAACCGCACCATGGGGCCGATCCAAGTGGCCATCAAAGGGCGGCCCCCAGGCATCTCAACCCAGTACTTCACCTACCAGGTCAGTGCCTGCCCAGGGTGTGTGCCCATACCAGGGGATTGTAGCAAGAAGGGGCAGAAGGCTAGTGACGTCTGGATGAGCACTTCCAACTTGACCTGAGGGGAGCAGGAAGAGTTGCCTCTTGTCCAGGAAGGAAGCCATGTGATCTGAGGGGTCATTCTGGCCACTGAGTGTGGGGTGGGCTGGGGGCCAAGGTGGGAGAGTGAGGAGGGCACAGGGATGCAGGAGAGCAGAGATGCCTCCAGGTGCCAGCCTGAGCCCTCCTGTCCTCCTGTCCGGGGCCCTTTCTGGAGCCAGGAAGCCCTTGGCACAGACAGCACCCCCGAGGAGGTGATGAGGAGGTCCCCGAGGAGGTGACGGCATCTTAGGGCTTAGAGCTGGGGCTGAGGAGAAGACGACACAGGGAGGGGACCAGAGCACCCCCTGGTGGGGCATGGCAGTGGGGCACAGGGCTTTAGGGACTGGAACCAAGGTGAGGAAATGCCAGGCCAGATGGCTATGCCTGCCCTAGCTTGCCCTGTCTCCCAGGACCCTGTCCTGCTGAGCCTGAGTCCCCAGAGGGGCCCCCAGGCAGGGGGAACCCAGCTCACCATCCACGGACAGCGCCTCCAGACAGGAGGCAACATCAGCGCCTTTGTGGGCAGCCAGCCCTGCCCTATGTAAGTGGCTCCTGCTTCCAGCTGGTTGCTACCAGCTGGGGGTGCTCCCAACGGGCCCGGG
Source organism: Bos indicus x Bos taurus (assembly GCF_003369695.1). Taxonomy (NCBI): domain Eukaryota; kingdom Metazoa; phylum Chordata; class Mammalia; order Artiodactyla; family Bovidae; genus Bos; species Bos indicus x Bos taurus. The sequence goes on along the minus strand of NC_040105.1, from coordinate 108,304,205 downwards.
TCCCCTGGCGTACAGTGGTGGTGGGGGGTCTCTGCCCTTGGTGGGGGAGGCAAAGTGGGTCTCTGGCGGGCTGGCCAGGCTGAGGCTCAAACCCAAGGTGCCAGACCACTCCCCACCCTGCAGCCAAGAGCCGGTGTGTCCTGAGGCCATCGTGTGCCACACCATGCCCCAGGCTAGCCCAGGAGATGCAGTGGTCCGAGTGGTCTTCGGCCAGGCCCAGCGCTTGCTGCTCACCAGCCCCTTCCACTACACTGCCAACCCCCAGCTCGTCGCAGCCGAGCCCAGTGTCAGCTTCCGGGGGTGAGGACCTGGTGCACTTGCACCCTGCCAGCAGGGTGGGGTGGCAGGATGGGGCCGGGCTGCCCGGGCCGTGCTGAGTCCCATCCCGGCACAGGGGCGGGCGGCTGATCCGAGTTAGGGGCACGGGCCTGGACGTTGTACAGCAGCCCCTGCTGTCGGTGTGGCTGGAGACCTCGGAGGGGACCGCTGTGAAGCTGCAGTCCCAGGACCTGACCCCTAGGAGCGGCTGTGAGGTTCCGGCTGCGGCCCCCCAGGCCTGTACCCAGCTGGAGCGGGGCTGGCTGCAGGTGAGCCTGTGCTCAGCAAGGGATCGGGGCAGGCCGGGAGCCCCCAGCTCATCCCACCTCGGCCTGCCCCCTCCCAGTGCTCCAGCGTGTGCTCCATCAACTCATCCACCCTCCTCCTCTGCCGGAGCCCCGCGGTGCCTGACACGGCGAGCCCCCGGCGGGTCTTCTTCAGCCTGGATAACGTGCATGTGGACTTTGCCAGTGCCAGTGGGGGCCAGGACTTCCTGTACCAGCCCAACCCTCGGCTGGCCCCCCTCCATCATGAGGGGGGGCCCACCCGCCCCTACCGCCTCAAGCCAGGCCACATCCTGGATGTGGAGGTCAGGGTTTCAGCCAGCAGTCCTGGGGGGCTGGGGGGACCTGCAGACACAGGCTGAGTGACTCCACTCAGGCCCGTGATTGGCTTCCCAGGGCGAGGGCCTCAACCTGGCCATCAGCAAGGAGGAAGTCCACGTGCACATTGGCGACGGCGAGTGCCTGGTGAAGACGCTGACACTCACCCACCTGTACTGTGAGCCGCCCCCGCGGGTCCCACAGCCCAGCAATGGCTCAGGCACCCTGCTGCAGTTCGTGGTGAGGCTAGGACCCCAGGCACAGGGGTGGGCGGCCGGAGCCATCAGAGCCAGTGCTCAGGAATCCTGTGCCTCCCACCACCCCCAGGTGCAAATGGGCAACGTGCGCCTGGCGCTGGGCCCGGTCCAGTATGAGGTGGAACCCGTGCTGTCTGCCTTCCCCGTGGAGGCCCAGGTGGGCCTGGGCGTGGGCGCAGCCCTGCTTATCACTGCCGTGCTCCTCCTGACCCTCATGTACAGGTGAGGATCACATACACGCCAGTGTCCAGTCCAGTCCCCTCTTCACTTATGGCAAGGGTGCCCCACAGTCGGCCATCTGGGCTTGGGGGTCTCGGCCCAGGCAGGCCGGCTTGTGTGGCTGACGCTCGGTCCCCCGGCGGCAGGCACAAGAGCAAGCAAGCCCTGCGGGACTACCAGAAGGTTCTGGTGCAGCTGGAGAACCTGGAGATCGGCGTGGGTGACCAGTGCCGCAAGGAGTTCACAGGTGGGGCGGGGGTGGGTGGGCAGGCGGGGGGAGCGGGACGCGGGCAGAGCCACTCCCGAGCTCAGACCCCGGTGGCTCCTGGCCTGCAGACCTGATGACAGAGATGACTGACCTCAGCAGCGACCTGGAGGCCAGCGGGATCCCCTTTGTGGACTACCGCACCTACACCGAGCGGGTCCTCTTCCCCGGGCGCAGTGGTGGCACCCTGCAGCCGGCCGTCGAGGGGCTGGGTGAAGAGGGTCACCGCGCACCCGTGCACCAGGGCCTCATGCAGCTCTCCAACCTGCTCAACAGCAAGCTCTTCCTCCTGACCGTGAGGGCCATGCGGGCAGGCTGGAGGGGGGCCTGGGGCGAAGAGGGAGGCTGGGTGGTCGGCAGACACGGGCTGCATGGTGGGAGGCCATGTGGGCTGCCGGGCTCCCCAGAATGAGTGCTGGTGCCCCGCCACTCCCACTTAGCTCATCCACACCCTGGAGGGGCAACCCAGCTTCTCGCAGCGGGACCGCTGCCACGTGGCCTCGCTGCTGTCCCTGGCACTGCACAGCAAGCTCGAGTACCTGACCGAGATCATGAGGACGCTGCTCAGTGACCTAGCTTCCCATTACGTGCGCAAGAACCCCAAGCTCATGCTGCGCAGGTTGGCCCTGGATGGCTCTGGGCAGGGTGGGCCTGGGGAGCCCCAGGCGGCCAGCTGGGTCCCGAGCCACTGGTAGGGCAAGTCAGCCCTGCCTGTTCTCTGCCACTGGCCTTGGGTGGGGGACAAGATGGCCCCTGCACAGCCCCTCTGACCTGGGGCCCGCTCCATGCAGGACAGAGACCATGGCAGAGAAGCTGCTCACCAACTGGGTGTCCATATGCCTCTACGCCTTCCTGAGGGTGAGGGCCCCTCTCCCCTCACCCCATGCCAGGGCTGCTGCCTCGGGCCTACCTGACCTGTGGCCCGATCCCTCCAAGGGGGTGTCGGGCACAAGGGCAGGGTGTCGGTAAGGGATAGGTGGTGAACCTTTGCCCTGGCCGCGTGCAAAGCCGAGCCTGCTGGCATGGGCCGCCCTCTGCCCTGGCTCCGCGCAGCCAGCTGCCCCTGTGAGCTCACGCAGCCGGCTGATCCCCGGATTGATGCTTGTAGGAAGTGGCTGGTGAACCAATATACATGCTCCTCCGGGCCATCCAGTACCAGGTGGACAAGGGCCCCGTGGACGCAGTGACAGGCAAGGCAAAACGGACCCTGAACGACAGCCGCCTGCTGCGGGAGGATGTGGAATTCCGGGCCCTGACGCTGATGGTGCTGGCCAGCCCGGGGCCAGGCGGGCCATTAAGGAGCAACACAGCACTGCACATCCCCACCCGGGTGCTCGACACAGACACAATCACTCAGGTCAAGGAGAAGGTGTTGGATCAGATCTACAAGGGCACCCCGTTCTCCCAGAGGCCCTCGGCGCACACCCTGGATCTTGGTGAGTGCCCGCCCCAGGCTCTCCTCGCCCCTGGCAGCTCGGCTCTGTCCAACAGGAATGGGCTGTGGGCTCACTGGCTCCCCCGGGTCCCCTCCCCGCACCCCCAGAGTGGCGCTCAGGCCTGGCGGGTCACCTCACCCTGTCAGATGAGGACGTGACATCGGTGACTCAGAACCGCTGGAAGAGACTCAACACCCTGCAACACTACAAGGTGCCTGGCAGGTGGGGTCTGGGGGGGCAGGCCCCCTGCCTCGGGCTTGGCAAGGGAAGGAGCCCAGCCTTTGCCCCCCTCCCCACCAGGTCCCAGACGGAGCCACGGTGAGGCTCATCCCCCAGCTGCACAACGGAGGAGGCATCATCTCCCAGAGCCTGGCCCCCAGCTGCCCATCGGGGGAGAGTGAGTGTGGTCCCACTGGGATCACAGGCCCCCAGGAGCTCGAGGCCATGCCATCGGCCCTACCTGGGTCTCCCAACACCTCATCAGTGGGGAAGCCAAGACTCCCTACTGGGCCCAGGCCCGTGGGTGGACAAAGGTGGCGGCATGTCACCTTCAGGGAGCTCCTGGGTGTGAGCTGGAGCTCCCCGGCTGGTGGCATGGGTGCAGGGGGACCAAGGACTGAGGCCCAGCTTCTGCACCCTCAGACACCCCCATGCTGGAGGATAGCGAGGAGGGTGGGGTCCATCTGTGGCACCTGGTGAAAGCCCCCGAGGAGCCTGAGGCAGCCAAGGCGCGGCGGAGCAGCCTGAGGGACCGGGACCGGGAGCGGGCACGGGCCAAGGCCATCCCAGAGATCTACCTCACCCGCCTGCTGTCCATGAAGGTGGGGCTCCCGGGGAGGCTCAGCAAGGGCACCTGGACAGACCTGGGGAGATGCTGTGGGACGATGGAGCTGGCCGCAGCTCAAAGGGCCCCCCCACCTTGACCCCCCCAAAAACTGCCCCATCCCCTGCCTTCTAGGGCACGCTGCAGAAGTTTGTGGATGACGCCTTCCAAGCCATCCTCAGCGTGAACCGGCCCGTGCCCATCGCCGTCAAGTACTTGTTTGACTTCCTGGATGAGCTGGCGGAGAAGCACAGCATTGAGGACCCGGAGACCTTGCACATCTGGAAAACGAACAGGTGTGTCACCTGCCAGCCTGGCCCCGGGCAGAGGAGTCCCAGAGAGACCAGGACACTGCCAGCATGGCCAGGACAGGAACCCAGGCCTGGGGGCCATCACCTTGGGTGACCAGTCGCTCCCCGCCCCCCTCCCCCCCTGGTATGACCAGCTCCCCAGGCAGCTCAGGGCCATGGGGGTCCAGGTGGAGGAGCTGAGCTGGACTGGCCGGGACTCACTCCACGGCTGGCCTGTGTCTCCAGCCTGTTGCTGCGGTTCTGGGTGAACACCTTGAAGAACCCGCAGCTCATCTTTGACGTGCGGGTGTCAGACAACGTGGACGCAGTCCTCGCCGTCATCGCCCAGACCTTCATGGACTCCTGCACAGTCTCGGAGCATAAAGTGGGCCGGGTGAGGGCCGAGGAGAGAAGGCCTGGGGAGAGGGTAGCCACAGGGGCTTTGCACTGAGCCCTGGGTGGGGCTGGCCCCCACGGGGCGTGGGCCCAGGAGGGGGCACCTCCCCACTTATGCCCACCCCGCCCGGAGCAGGATTCCCCAGTGAACAAACTGCTCTACGCCCGGGAGATCCCTCGATACAAGCAGATGGTAGAGAGGTAGGTGTTGGGCATCATGGACTAGGGACCTTCTGGGCTGCCTGCCTCTAACTCTGTGCCCTTTTGCAGATACTACTCTGATATCCGCCAGAGCCCTCCAGCGAGCTACCAGGAGATGAATTCAGCTCTGACTGAGCTCTCGGGGGTGAGGACACAAGGGAAGGGGGAAGCTGGGGGCTCAAGGTCTGGGCCGGGGCCTCACCCACCATGTGCCTCCCCCAGAATTACACCTCGGCTCCCCACTGCCTGCAAGCTCTGCAAGAACTCTACACCCACATCCACAGGTACTATGACCAGGTGAGACCTGGGGGCACTCCGAGGAGAGGGGCGTGCCTCTGGAGCCCAGAGGGAGGCCCCAGGAGTCTCCCTTGGGGGCGGGAGTGTCCAGGTCCAGTGTAGGCAGAGGAATGGAAGGGCCTGGGGCTGGGGAAGGGGCTCGGCTTCCTCATGGAGGAAGATTCGATAGGAAGGTCTGGCTCCCAGCCTGCTACTGAGATGGAGGCAGGTCAGAGGCCAAGGCCTCAGGCTGGGTGGCCTCCTCTGCCCTGGTAGATCATTGGTGCCCTGGAGGAGGATCCTGTGGGCCAGAAGATGCAACTGGCCTGCCGCCTGCAGCAGATGGCCGCGCTGGTGGAGAACAAGGTGACCGAACTGTGAGTCAGGCGGCAGCAGGACCCACCATCTCCGCGCCTTCCCGCACTCGACAAAGGATGGAGCCCTGGATGGAGCCTGTGACCGAGGCGTGGTCTGCACAGAGTGGGAGGGCCTCCCCCTCTCCCTCCTTGCCACGCTGCTGGGGGGCTTCTTTCTAATTTATAGTAATCCTTCCCCCTCCCCCACTGTATTTATGTGCTTGCTAGAGGATCACATCTGGAAATAAAACACAAACATGTCTTTTTAGAAAATGCCCAGTTCCCAGCCCCACCTTCCCCGTGAGTCTCCTGGGTGCCCTGGCCCAGCCCCCAGCCCGCAGCTAGAACTTCTGCCACATGCTAAAAAGAGGACCCCAAGGCCTTTTCTCCTCCCTCACATGACCCCTGCAGGAAAGGTGCCCCTGCCCTCCCACCACCATCTATGCCCACCCCACCTTCCCAACTATTTTTTGGTACAGGGATGTAGAACCAAGTATGTCCCATCTTGGGATCACCAGTTACTACCAAGCTCCCTCTACTCCATTCTGACTCCATTCCCTCCCAGGAGCAATCAGCGTGTTCTCTCTAAAGAGCCAAAGTGCCCATGACCCTCTGCGGAAACCCCACATTCGTGCCCGCAAGCTCTGGGGGGCTCCTTGATCACCTAAGCCCCCTCGCCCCACCTCGCCTTCCACACCCACAGCTGGTCTTCAGCCAAGACCAGCCACGGAGGTCTCCAGTGTGTCCTGCTCCCTCTCTGGAGGTTCCCCTGCCCACCCCGTTTTGGGGGACCGGATTCTTCAAAACCTGGTCCCTTGGCTACCACCCCAAGGTCACAGGCTTTGGAGGGCTGTGTGACCTGGGCCACTAGAGCCATGGGTTCCTTTGCTTTCCACTTGAAGATTCCCCGAGGGCAGGGCCAGGGTGGACACCTCTCTGTGCATCCCACATGGACATGTGCACTTGTTGGAGCCAGGGAGCAAGGCAGAGATGGACCCAGGGAGCCACAGGCATGCCGTGCAGCCCTGGGGTCCCACATGGGCAGCCCCCAGGCCTGTACCTCTGGTGGGAAGACCTCACGCCCCCGACCCGCGCCTGGCCAGGGCCCCTCAGGATGCCACATGGAGGGACGAGAGGACACTGGGCTGCCGCATCTTGGGGCTCCAGGACCCGAGTGGCCAGGGAGTGAGGTACCCACGAGAGTGGCTGGGGTCGCCTCTGGGCAGGCTTGCACAAGCCAGAAGCCAGAGCATGTTTTCAGTTGTGGCCACTGCCCGAGGGCATATGAGAGGGGGCACCGTGCCCACAGGGCCCGTACCAGGCTCTGGAGCCCCGGGACTCCAGTTTGAGGACCAGCTCACCACCACGTGGCCACTCTGCAGCACCCTCTGCCAGTCCTGGGGTGCAGGAGCTTAGCCCGGGGTCCAGGTCACCACATCCCGGTATGGTGGCCCTAGGGTGCCAGGGAACTCCCCAGGGAGGCAGTGGCACACTGTGTCCCCACGGCGGCGCCCTTGGCCAGCCCTGGGATGGGGGCGGGGGGCTCGTCCTGGGGGATCGGGCCCTCGAGGGCCGCTGTCACCGCGCCGCCCCCTCCCCGCTGCATACCTTGCCCACAGCCGAGCAGCTGGGAGGCTATTTATAAAGGCGGGTGAGATCAGCAGCCGAGGCTATAAATGCACGGGCTGCGACCGGGCCCCAGAGGAGCGGCCGCCCGGGGCGCCGGAGCTGCGGGCAGCGCGGCCAGAATGAGCGCCAGTGCAAGCGGCGGCTGCGGTGGCGACGACAGCGACAGCAGCAGCAGGTAAGGCCAGGCCGGGCTGCCTGGGGCCCCTGGCGGCCCGCGCGCTCACTGCCTGCCCGCCCCACCCGCAGCTCGCAGGCCTCCTGCGGGCCCGAGTCCTCCGGCTCCGAACTGGCCCCCATCGCCCCTGCGCCTCAGATGCTGCAGGGGCTGCTGGGCTCCGACGATGAGGAGCAGGAAGACCCCAAGGACTACTGCAAGGGTGAGGCCCCGGGGAGGAGGAGGGGGCCCGGAGCCCACCCACGTGGGCCAAGGGTCCCGGCAGCACGGTGCCGTGCTGGGGCAGGGGTAAGGCGCCACCCTCAGCGGCCTCTGTGGGCTCCCTTCTCCAGGCGGCTACTACCCTGTGAAAATCGGGGACCTGTTCAATGGGCGGTACCACGTGGTGCGCAAGCTGGGCTGGGGCCACTTCTCCACTGTCTGGCTCTGCTGGGACATCCAGTGAGTGTCGTCCCCCCTGCCCCGGGGCTCCATGCCAGCTGGGATCCTGCCCCTGGGCACGCCTGCGGCTATGGCGAGGGCCCCGTGGGTCTGTCTGGTGCCGGCGGCCGACATGGGTCTCGGTGTTGCAGGCGCAAGCGTTTTGTGGCTCTCAAAGTGGTGAAGAGCGCGGGGCACTACACGGAGACAGCTGTAGATGAGATCAAGCTCCTGAAATGTGTGAGGCGCCTCCCCTACCCGTTCCCAGCTCCCTGGGAGCCGCCTGGGGCCTGCCGGGCTCCACAGGCTGGGGCGGGGCGCCCGCAGGGGTAGGCTCCAGCTGGCTCGGCCGAGGGGGAGGACCCGGAGGGCGGGCCTGAGGCTTTTCTTCCAGTGAGGCCCAAGCACAGCGGGACAGGGGGGCCGGAGGGGCTGCCCACCCCGGGGGAGCAGCTGGCAAGGGGGAGGTTGAAGCCATATGTGGACCTTTGGTTTCTACTGCAGGTCCGAGACAGTGACCCCAGTGACCCCAAAAGAGAAACCATTGTCCAGCTCATCGATGACTTCAGGATCTCAGGGGTTAATGGAGTCCATATCCTTTGCAGGCTGAGCAAACAAGTGTGGCATCTCAGCAGGAGATAGCTGGCTGGTGCCTTCCAGCTCCAGGGGCCTCAGTTTGCTATCTGTGTGATGGGCTGTTTATCCCTTCCAATGACACTAGTCTATGAAATACCCCCACCACTTCAGGGATTTGTGTCTGGGCATGGGGGGTGGAGCAGATAACCAGATTGGCATTGGCAATCCATGGCTAGGTTACCCCCAAGTGGGAGGCACCGTCTCAGTGTGCCTTCCCTTTCGGGGGGGCTGTCAATAGGCTCTTGGGCAGACATGGACACAGGACTGGAGCTGTTCCGAGAAACCTGTCTACTCCTCCAGTGCCCTGTCCCTAGGAAGACCACAGAAAGTACGGTGCCAACTGGCACACCAGAGAGTGACAGGGACACTAGAGCGCCACCGGGACAGTGGTGATACAGGACCTCCCAGACCCAGCTCTATGCTGCCTGAGCCTCGGGGCTCCCCCACCCCAGCTGAAGGTGGGCAGGACCTGGGCCCCAGCTGCATGCCCAGCGGCTGCCCTTCACTCCTGGCCCCAGATGTGTGCATGGTGTTGGAGGTCCTTGGCCATCAGCTGCTCAAGTGGATCATCAAGTCCAACTACCAGGGCCTGCCCGTACCCTGTGTGAAGAGCATTGTGAGGCAGGTGAGCTCTTCCTGAGTTCGGCAGGAAGAGCCCTGTGGCACGCAGCCAGGGCAGGGTGGGTGGACTTCAGGACTGGCTCTCTACAGGTGCTGCACGGCCTGGATTACCTCCACACCAAGTGCAAGATCATCCACACGGACATCAAGCCCGAGAACATTCTGCTGTGTGTGGGGGATGCCTACATCCGGCGCCTGGCCGCTGAGGCCACAGAGTGGCAACAGTCAGGGGCACCACCCCCATCCCGCTCCACAGGTACCCAGATCCTGCGTGGGGCCAGGGCAGGGCCCGTGGGCCTCAGCCCCGGCCTGAGTCTCAGTTCCTTTCTCTTCCTCCCGGCTCTGCCTGCTCCACCGCAGTCAGTACCGCCCCCCAGGAGGTCTTGGTAAGTTGGGCCGCCTCTTTTCCTAGGCCTCATTTTCCCATCTGCTCAGAGCTCACCTCTCAGCCTCTCTGGTTCCCCCTTCTCCCTAACTCTCCCTGCTGCCCAACACTCCTGCAGGGGCATTTCCAAAAGGCTGGGTGGCCTGGATGAGGGTGATACAGAGGGGGCCACAAGCCCCAAACGGCCCTGGGTGGCCACTGGGGCTCACCACCACCTCCCCGAAAGGACAATGTGTTAACAGCTGGCCCCAGGGGAGGCTGGCGCCCAGCCAGAGGCTTCTTGGTTCTTCCTTGGCCTCCAGCTCTGGAGAGTGGAGGGCAGGAGGGGACCCAGGAGGTGGGCGAGGTGGCAGGACCATGTCCTGGTGGCCATGGGGTCCTGGGACCTGCAGAGCTTGTCCCCTGTGGGAGCCCCGTGGAGACACTTGGGCTGCTCCGTGGCTGGCTGCCAGGCACCCCCAGGCTGACCCTGGTTCTCGGCAGACGGGGAAGCTGTCGAAAAACAAGAGGAAGAAAATGCGGCGCAAGCGGAAACAGCAGAAGCGGCTGCTGGAGGAGCGGCTGCGTGACCTGCAGAAGCTGGAGGCCATGGAGGCCGCGGCCCAGGCCGAGGGTGAGGATGGGAGCAGGGAGCGGGCCCCCCGGCGGCGGCTGCCCACTCAGCACCTTGGCCTGTCTCCCCAGACTCCAGCTCCAGACTCGAGGCGGGCAGTGGCTCCACATCCTCTTCCGGTTGCCACCTGGGCGGCGTGGGGCCTGACCCCTCGCCGGCTTCTTCATCCCCGGCCCCCAGGGGCAACCGCAGCCTCAGCCCGGGCTCCCAGACCTCAGGCTTCTCGGGCTCCCTCTTCTCCCCTGCCTCGTGCTCCATCCTCTCAGGCTCGTCCAACCAGCGGGAGGTTGGCGGCCTCCTCTCCCCTAGCAGTAAGTGGGACCAGGCCAGCGGGCAGTGGGCAGGGCTGGGCCAGTGCCCAACCAGCTCAGCCACTCTTTCTCTTGCTTCCCCAGCACCGTTTGGTGCCTCCAACCTCCTGGTGAACCCCCTAGAGCCCCAAAACGCAGACAAGATCAAGATCAAGATCGCAGACCTGGGCAACGCCTGCTGGGTGGTATGAGCAGGCACCCTGCTATGAATGAGGCTGGTCCCCGGGGCTCGACCAGACCCCCATGCCTGCCTCAGGCTGCAGTCCCAGGGCTGAGCCCAAAACAGCACCTCTCCCACCTGGTCGGCAGGACTGGGCCCATGGGCGGGGGTGGACGGCCATGGTGCAGGGACCAGCCTGTCTCAGGTCATCTTGCCAGGCCCTCTTAGGACAAGGGGGGCCCCTGAGGCTCAGAGCGAGCCCCACGATGCTCCTGGGGTGCATGGGCCCACAAGAGGTGGGAGACATGTTGAGGGCAACTAAGGGCAGACCAGCCCTGGCCCCAGCCCCTCCCCTGGGCTCCCCTTGCCTCCAGCACAAGCACTTCACCGAGGACATCCAGACACGGCAGTACCGGGCTGTGGAGGTGCTGATCGGCGCCGAGTATGGGCCCCCAGCTGACATCTGGAGCACAGCGTGCATGGTATGTCTGCCCGTGGCTGTACCCCATCCGGGCAGACTCACTGGGGCCAACAGCCTTACCCTCTGCCCTTTTCAGGCCTTTGAGCTGGCCACTGGCGACTACCTATTTGAACCGCACTCGGGAGAAGACTACAGTCGTGATGAGGGTAGGAAGTGGCGAACCCCAGGGTCCGGCCTCAGGACCTCCCAGCCGCCTGGCCAACCTCCCAGCTCCCTTTCTGTCCACAGACCACATCGCCCACATTGTGGAGCTGTTAGGAGACATCCCCCCAGCCTTTGCCCTCTCAGGCCGCTACTCCCGGGAGTTCTTCAACCGGAGAGGTGGGGCCACCTGGATGGAGGGGTGATGTGGGAACTTGGGGGCCAGCGAGGGGTCTCAGATGACAGGCCTCCCAGGAGGAGGCTGACCTGTGGCGTGCTGGCCTGCCTCCAGGGGAGCTTCGGCATATCCACAACCTCAAGCACTGGGGCCTATACGAGGTGCTCATGGAGAAGTACGAGTGGCCCCTGGAGCAGGCCACACAGTTCAGCGCCTTCCTGCTTCCCATGATGGAATACATCCCCGAGAAGCGGGCCAGTGCAGCCGACTGCCTGCAGCACCCTTGGCTCAATCCCTAGGCCCTGTGGGCACTTTGGGCAGCTTGGGGCGGGCCCGGCTCCCTCCCTACACCCCCGGCCCCTAGTGCCTTCAGGGAAAGCAGGACAGTTCCTGCCCACCCTGCTGAGTGGGAGCTTTCTCATACCCACCTGGGCGGGGCAGGCCAGGGAAGACAGATCTGCCGAGGCCAGGACCTGGCCTTTCAGAATGTGTTCTGCCCCCCAACCCTCACAGAGGGGCCCTCTGAATGGGAAGTGTGCTGTTTCTTTTCTTAATAAAGTGTGACCTGAAACACCTGCGTCAATAGTGACAAAAGCACGCCACCAAGGGCTGGGGCGGAAGTGGGTTTATTCTGGGTCCGCCCACTGAGCCACCCAGGGTGCTGGTGGCGCCAAGCAGATCTGAAGAGTGGGCCTAAACAGTCCTGGGGACAGCCTAGGCCTCCACGGCCCGACCGTTAATGACACGGATATGGCGGATGATGTCCTGGATGGCTTCCGACGTGGTGCCCTGGCCCCCGATGTCTGGGGTGTGCATCTGCAGGAGACGGGCAAACTTGGGCACACACCAGGATCCGGCCAATCCCTGAGCCCTGGCCTGCAGGCAGCCCAGGGCTGCCCACTACACTCTGTGGCCTGCAGGAGCTGGAAGGGCCACCAGGGGGGCCGCAGTACCAGCTAAGGCCAAGAAGGCCCAGCCAACCTGGTGTCACCCTCCTCATGGTGGCGCTAGGTCACCATTTCCAGCCCCTTGGGCGTCCTATCAGCTCAACCTGGGAGAGGGGTGGGGGTTGGGGGGCCTCACGTTTTCATTGTCCATGGATGCCAGGACGGCCTTGCGGATGGAGGTGGCATAGGAGTGCAGCCTGAGGAAGAAGAACAGAATTCAGTCCTCTGGGCCTCGTTCGCAGTCTGGGGGCTGATGGCCGGGCATTGAGAAGCCACTTACTTGAGGTGGTCGAGCATCATGCAACTTGCCAGCAGTGTAGCTGTGGGGTTGGCAATGTTCTTATTGGCAATACTCTTCCCTGTGTTCCTTGTAGCCTGGAAGAGGCGACATGAAAAAGGAGGGGGCTGGTGAATGTAAGAATGTTGAGGGTATCCTGCATTGGTGTGAACTGTCCAGAACAGGCAAATCCAGAGACTGAGCAGATGAGATTGGTGCGAGGGGCTGGGGGGAAGGGAAAGAGAATGCTGGCCACAATTACCAGATTTTTTTTTTTTTTTGGTAAGAAGTGGATTCATTCAGATTCAGAGAGAAGCATGCTCTACAGAGTGGGCCATCGCAGAGGGCAAGGGCCTACAAAATTTCTCTCTATGGTGATGAAAATGTTCTAGAATTAGTGGGGATGTTTGCAAAATTTTGAATATTCTAGAAACCACTAAATAATTTACTTTCAATGACTGAACTAGAAAGTGTATGAGCTATAGTTTTTTGCCGACCTTTGTTGACAAAAGTCCATCTAGTCAAAGCTATGGTTTTTCCAGTAGTAACGTATGTGGACTTCCCTTGTGGCTCAGATGGTAGAGAGTCTGTCTGCAATGCTGGAGACCAGGGTTCAATCCCTGGGTTGGAAAGATGAAGATCCCCTGGAGAAGGAAACGGCAACCCACTCCAGTGTACTTGCCCAGAGGATCCCGTGGACAGAAGAGCTACACTCCATGGGGTCGCAAGGAGTTGGACACTGACTGAGCAACTCCACTTTCACTTTCAAGTATGGGTGTGAGAGTTGGACCATAAAGCAAGCTGAGTGCCAAAGAATTGATGCTTTTGAACTGTGGTGTTGGAGAAGACTCTTAAGAGTCCCCTGGACTGCAAGGAGGTCAAACCAGTCAATCCTAAAGGAAATCAGTCCTGAATATTCAGTGGAAGGACTGATGTTGAAGCTGAAGCTCCAATACTTTGGCCACATGATGGGAAAAACTGAGTCCTTGGGAAAGACCTTGATGCTGGGGAAGATTTAAGGTGGGAGGAGAAGGGGACGACAGAGGATGAGATGGTTGGATGGCATCACCGACTCAATGGACATGAGTTTGAGCAAGCTCTAGGAATTGGTGATGGACAGGGAGGACTAGCATGATTGCAGTCCATGGGGTGGCAAAGGGTCAGACACGACTGAGCAACTGAACTGACTGAGCCCTAGTTCACAAAGGCCCATGACCTTGGCATCGCTGGTGGCACTCACCGTCTCAAACACGGCATACACATGGCCATAGTTGGCCCCAGCCACAAGGCCGGGGCCCCCAACTAGCCCAGCACAGACGTTGTTGACGATGTTGCCATAGAGATTGGGCATCACCATGACATCAAACTGCTGGGGCCGGGACACCAGCTGTGGGGTGGGGAGCAGCAGTCAGGAGTTGGAGCACCAGCAGGCCCATGCACCCAGGGCAGGGGCCCATGCAGCATGGCAGCCCAACTACCTGCATGGTGGTGTTGTCCACAATCATATTCTCAAAGGTGATCTGGGGGTAGCGGGCTGCCACTTCCCTGCAGCACTGGAGGAAAAGCCCATCGCCCAGTTTCCTAGGGTGATGCAGGACACCAGCTTGGCCACGGCCACCACCCACCAGAGGGACGGTATTCACCAACACCACAGAACCACCAGTCCCATTTGCAGAGTGGGAAGAACCCCGTTCCACCTCCCCCCGATGTGTGCACTGAGAGCAGGCCTGGGCCCTGGCGCAGAGGGGCAGCGTTGGGGACGTACATGATGTTGGCCTTGTGCACGGCTGTCACTTTCTTGCGCCCGCTCTCCTGGGCCAGTTGGAAGGCGTACTCAGCAATACGCAGGGACTTGGCCTTGGTGATGATCTTCAGGCTCTCCACCACGCCCGCCACACTCTGGGAAGGCGAGGAGGGACAGGAGACTCATATCCTGTCGGAGCCTGCCCTCTGGCATGAGGTTCTGTCCAGGCATGGCCTTCCTGACTACCGGCCTAGCCAGGTGCCCCCTGCGCCCCACTCACCTCGTGTTCCAGGCTGCTGTACTCGCCCTCTGTGTTCTCCCGGACAATGAGGATATCAATGTCCCGATGCCGGGTCACCACACCTGGCAGGCTCTTACAGTGGATGACGTTGGCATAGAGGTCCAGGCTGGTGCTGCAGGTGTACCAAATCAGATCAGCCGGCCGCGGCCACCACCATCCCCACCCAGCACCCACGCTGCGCCCTTGGCTCTCACCGAAGGATGTTGTTTCGCGATTTGTGGGATGGGGGCAGGTTGTGGTTTGTTTCAATGTTGCCTGCAGGACAGAAACAAGACCAGCAGGCTGGAGAAGGGCCCAGGCTCCAGTGTACTCCCGCATTTGAGCTGGTGGGAGCAGGGCTTCACAGAACACCCTAGCGCACTTGCAGTCGAAGTGCCATGAGGGCGGATGGATGTGTGCGTCTGAGTGTTGAGTTCACTGATGGCTTCCTGGCACATAACAGACGCTCGATAAATACTAAATGAAGGAAGGGATGAAAACAGCTGGCAGCTAGCCAGAAGGTCTTGCGAGACCCTGGGTGAGGCTTGGCAAGGCCAGGGTCCAGCTGCAAGGGCAGCTTGGCCAGGGTTCGTGCCAGGCCTTGTGTCAAGGTGCCACAAGAGCTCCAGCTCAGGGGCAGGCAAGAGTTGCCTGTAAAAGACCACGCCTTCACCTTGGCTGGAACCAGGGCACCCAGAGGGCCAGCTGCCCCTGAGAGAAGGCAGTCAGAGAATGCCAAGTTGAGGGGGCCCTTCTCAGGTCCCCACGGGGCTACCTCGGGCACCCTATCATTGGCATGTCAGCCCCTCCAGGCGACAGCCAGGGCCTGCATCTCTACCTTTGTCTCGGCTCACTCACTGCTCCTACAGAGCAGGTGATGGGCTCAAGTGTGCAGAATGAGTGATGGAAAGTTTAAGGAGCTGGACCCAACTGAGGAACACTCAGCGAGGGTCAAGCTCCCAGCTGTAACTTCCACAGCTGTGCCAACTAGAGCCAAGGCCACCAGTGGGGGCTTAAACCTGCATCGGTGTGACACCCAGCGTGTGAAGGAAGACTCTGAGAGCCACAGCTGACTCCAGCAAAGAGGGCGGCCCCAGGCGGGAGGGAGCCCACGCCTAGACAGGCTCCCACAGCAGCTAGTGACACCGAGACCACCGAGGTGCAGCACCCATGGGCGCCCAAGGACAAGGGTCAGCTCACAAGGGAGTCTCACCCTTCAGGGCTACGCGGTTCCGACGGATGGCCATGATGGCATTGCGGATGTCCTCCTCGTCCGCGGTGGAGCTCACGTGCACCTCTTCAAAGTCCACAGGCACACATGCATGCCTGGGGCAGAGTGGGATCAGGACGGTGATCCCAGGCCCCGAGCACAGGGCACAGAGGTCTCTCCTCTGCTGTTGCCCACTCTGCCTGGGCTCTGGCCAAGGGGAGACTGAGCCTAGCTGTGCCAGCTGATGGGGGTGCCCTGACACTCCAAGAAGGCATGAGTCGCTCGGGTTCTGCCCTCCCCCTCACCCGGCTCAGCCTGTCAGGAGGGCAGGCACCAGGACAAGGGGCTGCCCACCACTGGCTCGCTACCCTCATGGTGCCCCGTTCTCAGGGTCCCCCTCTATACCTGAACACTGACTTGACGTGCAGCATGAGCTCTGGCCCAATGCCATCTCCCGGGATCATGGTCACCGTGTGCCGCCCACCATACTTCGCCGACGGGGGCTGGAAGGGAGGGGGGAGGGGGCAGGCCTTCAGTTCCCTTCCTCCCTCGAGTCCTGACTCAGTGGGCCAGCCAATTGGGAGGTGCCAACTCAGGGTACCCCAACCATATGCCCTGCCCCACCCACAGTGCAGCGCTGCTCGTGGGGGGTTGCAGTCCCCCCAAGTCAGGAGGGCAACCACAGAAGCAGGTCCCACCTCCGCCTGGAACTGGGTCAACCCCAAAGCCACTAAAAGCCCCCAACCTGACAAACAGGCAGGCGGGAAGGATACTCACAATTGTTTGTTGCTAGAGGCGGGGACAGGAAGGAAGAAGACACAGATCAGCCGAGGTTAGAAGAACAAGGCAGGGCCCAGGGAACCAGGCTTTGCCCCCAGGGTTCAGGGGAGGAGGAGAGGAGAGGAGGGAAGGAGGAGAGGTGGAGATTGCGCCTCAGGGGACACATGGAGGGAACAGAGCCAAGAGGCGTGGCACACACATGTGCCCACACACACACCCCTCTACACCCCAGGTGCCCACAAACCCATCCACATGCACCTGCACACACACTCTTCTGCACACACGTACAGACGGACACGTGCCTGTATGCACTAGGGCAGGTTACTTACTGAGAAGCTCCTCCGGGGGGCCTCGTGGGAACCTAGAACCTGGCAGAGAGAACCCAGATGCCAGTGGTTGTTGTCAAGTTGGCCAGGGTCAGCCGAGCTCCTGGCAGGGGAGGTGGGCACCCCCACCATGCCCAGATAGGCCCTGTGGCTCTGGAGCTTCCGCTGTCCAAAGACATTTACAGAAATGTTGACGCTTCCCTCCCCGCCTTTTGCTGTTTCTGAGTTTTCTCAGCCAATTTTTCCTGCTCAGTGCGGTCTGTTGAGTGAGCAGAAATTGGCACACTCAACACAGTACAAAAGGGAAACCATAATAGCAAACCACAAGGCTACCACGACCGTGATGCATGTCATTTTTTTCCATCACGTCTCCTTACTACAAAAGCAGCATACAATCAGAACATGGCGACGATCCGGATCATGGAAACCAGAGGGGAAAAGATAGCACCCAGCCCTCTGCCCAGCCAAAGATTAGCCCTACTGGCCACATGGGGAATAGCCCTCTAGGATCAGAAGAAGAGCAGATGCTCATCCTTAATTAAGGCCTTTATAAAGGTTTGCAAAGATGCTTCGTGGCCTGCGTGGATGACAGATGTCCCCAACCCCCCCACTTGCAACGGCCACACGTGGTCATGTCGGTGCCATGCCTGAGAGCTTCAGAGCAACAGCCACTTGAGTCAAATGGGACAGGTGCTCAGAGGGACCCATCTGGAGTCCCCACACTCACCTGGAGGAAGAAGCCCAGGTCCCAGCTCCTGCCACAGGGGGCTACAGGCTCACACTTTCCTCTCTGGGGAGCCCCACCTGTGTGCCGCTCAATGCAAAGAGGCGGGGACTGAGCCACAGTCCCTCCTTCTCACTCAGGGATGCCCTGCCACTTGCCTGCTGGGGGAGCAGCAGAGGATGCCAGCCAATGATAGTCACTGTGGCCATTTCCCAAAGAGCCTTGCCTTCCTGCTAGGAGTCTAGAAAGCTCAGGCAGAGGCTGACCACCCCATGTGGGTCTCTCCGGCTGGTTTTCACAAGGTACCCACTTGCACAAAGCTCTGCAGGTATAGGAGTTAGGAAGGGGGTGATGAACAGGACAAGATGCTCCTTGGGTTTCTACTGATCCGCGGAGCCCCCGGATCAGGAGCCAGATGCATGCTTGGGGTTTTTCTGTTTGCCTTCTAGCAACTGTCAGTATCTAGATTCATCTCTCTATAGGCTCTCGACACAAACTTGCACATGGTGGCTTAGACTGCCCTTCCTCCAGGAAGCCTTCCCGATGCCCTAAGGCTGCTGAGCTGCTGGTCCCCTTGGGCTGCAAAGCCCTACTCGTTCCCTTCCTCCCAATCCCCATCTCCCTAGGTTATGGCTGCCTCACTCCTTCTCCAACCCTTAAGCCCCAGAGTGGACGCGGTGTCTGTCTGATCTCCTACTATCACCCCAGGACCCAGAAGAATGCCTGGTCCAGAGCTGGGACACGAAACACATTTCTTGACTGAACTGAACACATCAAAAGATGAAGAAAGATATGGCAGGTTCTGAGACTAGGGAGACCTCAGTCCAAAGCCTCCATCCACTACTCCTGGTGGCAAACAGCTTAACCTTGCTAAGCTTCTTTCCCTTACCTGAAATCCATGGAACAGAGGTGCCTACTTTATCTGACCACTGGAAGCATTAAGTGAAAAGAGGTATGCAAGCTGTTCAGTCCCGAGCTGAGGGATGAGGGCTCCCCTTCACCTCAGCAGCCCCTCAGGCCAGTGTGCAAGGCTGGTGACCAATGAGGAGATGCTGGGCTGGCCCCTATGGCTGCCAGCTAATTCCTCCTGGGTTCCAGCTCTCTGAGGCCCACAGGCACGGGGCAGGTGACCTGGCCACGATGGTGAGCCACCACTCACACCGTGCCTGGCTCTATTTCAGTGCAAGAACCCCCCACCAGACCGTGGGTCCCATGACTACCACCAGGGCTGAACCTCTCCCTCATCTGGTCCCAATGCTACATGTTCCATCCAGCTTTGGCCAAAGACCCAGAGAGCTCTCGGGATAGCAACTTCCCTGACCTTGCTCTGGACAGACTCAGGCCCCTTCCTTCAGAGAGTTACAAAGATTCTGTGAACCTATCCATCAAAGGACCCCAGGACAAGGCAAGATGTGATACATGCATTGGTCTCCAGCTTGTTCATCAAGCAGGAAGGTGGACTGTTACCCTCGTCCTTTCAGAGTACCACAGAAAGCACTCCAGAATGGTATGTGATTCAACCAAAGGGCTCCTGTGCTGCACACCTTAGTGAAGTTTCTCTCTTCAGTATGTTTCTGTTGGATCAAGTACCAATGGTGTCTGCATGTTTTCCCACAAGGTCCCACTAACTGGGACCAAAGATCTGGGCTTCATCTCTAAAGGTTCCCATACCCAAGACAACCAGTCTGGGGCAAGGCATTCCCCAGCTAGCAGCCTTTCAGTCTCCTCATTCCCGGCCCAATATGAACACAAGCACACACACAGGTGAAGTCAGCAAGGAGACAAATGTCCCCATCAGGATCCTGCAAGAGCCTAGCGGCCAGGAACCTTTAGAAAGCCTCTCGCCAGCAAGTGGGAGAAGTCAGCACTTAACACAGAATTTAATAAGGCAGAAGCTGCGACAGGCCAGCCTTCCCAAAGGCTCAGAGCGGGGAAGCATGCCAGGAGATGTGACCGCAAGGAGTGTCAGCAAAGTCACTGAGTTCTGGAAGGTCAGAGGTGGGTGGATTCTTTGACAGCGAGGGGAAACTGGAGCCCAGAGAGAGAGGTCAGACCTCTCATCCCTTCGGGCCAGTCCCGACTTGATGACGCTTAGGACTTCCCACCCACCTAGGGACTACACTATCCTCATGGAAGTGTGTCACGAGAGGAATCAGACCCGAACAAGCAAGATCCTAAACAGAGAACGATGGAAGCAAAGTCCTCGCGGCCTCCCGACCCGCCGCCAGCTTCAGGAATCCTAGCTCCTTCCCATTCCCAGCGCCTGCAGGGTGGGAAAGCCCCTGGGGCACCGAAAAATCAGACTGGCCACCTCCACTGGGAGAGGTGGCAAAGCGGTTCATAAGAGGGAAATCCGAGGAGGACGGGCGGCCGGGAACGGATTCCCAGGAGCACAGGAGCAAGGCGGGCCGGACACGCGACCGCCTCACAAGGGTTCCCACAAGGACACTGGGAAGTGACACTGCCCCCCGCTCGCCGGGAACTCCCCCGCCACCACATGCAGACTCCTGGAGCGCCAGACCAGGGTCAACTTAAGCTAACCCCTTCACTGACAGCGGAGGTGGCCAATCAACCCCGGGCCGCGACACGCTCCCCTCCCCGTGAGGCCCGCAGCCAATCGGGCTCCAGAACGGTCCGAGCGCGGCGGCGGCCCGCCTAACCCCGCCGAGTTGCTAACAGCTCTTAGTGAGTGCGGCGGATGTCCCCGTGGGCCGCTCCTCCCTCTCACCTCCCAAGGACGCCAGAGGAGGGCCGGCCTGAGCGCTGCCTTCACAGCGCCGCCCGCGGCCGTCGCCACCTTCAGCGCCATGACAGAACGTGAAGACAGCCGCAGGTTCCGACACGCAGCTGCCGCTCTCGCGAGACTCGGCGGAGCGCGACGTCTCGGGAGGGGGCGTGGTCCCGGCAGTACGCACGCACACGGCCGCGCCGGTTTCCCACGCCTTTTTCCGGCGCCGGAGGCGCCGCCGCCGCCATCTTTGGGGGGCGGTCGGCTGGGCGCCTGGTCCGGGGAGGAGACACGTCAGTACCGCCGGCGACGTCAGAGGCCCGCCCAGCCCGCCGGCGCCCGATTGGCTGCGGCGGCCGCTGACGCGTCGCGCTTCCTCGTCTACTCCTCGTGTTCAGGCTAACCACTCTCTTTTTCCCTTGGCAGAGAACAGGCGATGGCGGCGCTGGCATCTCTCGGCGCCCTGGCGCTACTGCTGCTGTCCGGTCTCTCCTGCTGCTCAGGTAGCGGCCTGGCCGGAGTTCTTTTCTGGCGAGCCTCTCACCCACGACTGGTGGTGCGTCGGGGGAGGACGGGTGCGGGCAGAGCGGGGGTCTGGGCCTTCTCCCTCTGAGAGGCAGGTGGTCTCTGGTCGCGGCGGCCGAGGCCACCATGCTCTCGTGCACCACACACGTTCACCCAGCAGCTGAGCTGCTGGAAGAAACAGCCTGATCTGTGCCCCGTCTGCTCCAGTGAGGAAGACTCCCAGAGCCTTTCTGTGCGCCTGGCCCCAGCTCCAGCAGGGAAAGTGACACTCGTCCCTGCCGCCACTCCTAGAGCCCCCGATCTGGGCGGGGAGGGGAGTGGACAGGAGCAAAGCTCTGCAGTGTAGGGCGATCGGAGCGAAAAACTGAGCCGGTGGAGAGGAACCATCTGACCCGATGTGGGGTCAGGCCTCCCTAGGAATGGGGCTCCGAGTGAAGCGAGGAAGCAGAGACGGTCCAGGCAGAAGGGCCCAGAGTGCAGACGAGTTAGAAGGGACCTGAAGAGGGAAAGATGAGTGTCTGGATCAGACGCTTGGTTTGTGTCCCCTAAGGCCTTGTTGGATCCGTATAGGGTTTTTCAGCAGAGTCAGATGGCTTCACATTCTTGAGAGGTTGTTAACAGTGGCCCGGCTGAGTTCTGACTGACACTGGAGTCCAGAAGTGGGTTTAGCAGGAGGTCCTTCCAGGAGCCCACAATGGGCCTGGGGGCCTGGACTGGGTTAGGACCACTTTGAGCACTTTATCTGCCCTACTTCAGGCCAGCACCCCTGATGGCCTGGAGTGTTTCACCAGCCTCAGTGGCCACCCAACCCACACCCTGGTCACTGGCTCCTCAGGAACTCCCCATGCTGTAGGCAGTGATGCCTGGAAAGGACAAACCTGACCGTGAAACTGTGCTTTCCCGCGTCTGGAGGAAGGTCAAACTTGGCAAAGTGTGGAAGCATCTGGGGAACGTGGCTCCTGAGAACCACTTCCCACCGACATTCCCAGGCATCTTCCTCCCACTGGTTCAGTCCCAAGCCTCAGCCTAAGTCATGGCCCTGCCCTGACACCGCGTTAGAGCAGCTGGTGCCTGGTGAAACCTTTCCTTCCCTGTGGCCTCTAGCAGTGTGGAGATGGTGAGGGTGTGTTCTTTCTCTCAGGGCAGCAGGAGGACAAGTTGTGCGTCTGGACCCAGATCGCCCATTTCCTTTCCTCCGGAACTGCTGGGGCCAGTCTTGGCTTTCTGTCAACTGTCTGGGGCAGAGACCCTTCATGTGGGAAGCCCGCATAAGCTTTTGTGCTTTTATGTCTGCAGAGCACGTCTTCAGTCAACTAGCTAGGGCCTTGCAGCTCTGAATTGAGGTCAGCCTAGCCCTGGGCTTTTGGGGTATTCCAGGGCAGGCTGTATCCCTAAACCATTGCGTGGCTTTTCTGTCTGTAGGTCCAGGTACAGAGTTGAGTTGTGCAGTGAATTCACACAGTGCACTTCCCACCCCCCAACATGCTCACCTGTTCTTTTGCCCTGACATCGAGGTTCCACACACACAGTCTTCCCATCCCCCTTTCTCTGCCTTCCTTAAAGGCTACCCCACCCCTCTTGTCCCCTGCACTTCTGATTGGTCATTTGGATCCGTCTCCCAGACTCCACCTGGCAGGGTCCAAAGGGCCCATTGTGTCTTTAGTGGATGAGCTCTGGGAAGTGGGGTAGGGTGGTCCCTTCTGCCCTGCAACTCAGTGAGCGAAAGCCAGGCCTTATCCCTCCCTCTCTGCCTCCTCCCTGCAGCAGAGGCCTGTGTGGAGCCCCAGATCACCCCTTCCTACTATACCACCTCGGATGCTGTCATTTCTACTGAGACTGTCTTCATCGTGGAGATCTCCTTGACTTGCAAGAACAGGGTCCAGGTGAGGCAGCAGGGCTTCAGCCAAGAGGGCAAAGGCTCAGAGGTGGGCAGGGAGCCTGAGCCTTTGGGTCCTCAGTAGCACCAGGTGAGCCCAGACCCAGGGCTCCACGAGGACAGAGCGAGCATCAGGGTTTCGCTGCCCAGCTGAAGGCGAGAACAGGGCACAGGTGACTAAAGAACATCCAGCTCACCGGCCAGGTCTACTTTTCCCCCACGCAGCAGTGTAGGCAGACACTTTGCTGGGTCTGGAAAGCATGCTCATGGGAAGAGAGAGAGCCAGGCTCAGCCCCAGGGCTCCTGTATCCCCTTTCTGGTTGCTCTTGGCTGAAACGTGTGTCTACATGGGCATTTGGTGACTTAAAAACTGAGCAGCCCTGGCCTGGGTCCCTGCAACCTGAAGGCCCAAAGAAAGATGGAAGTTGGGCTTTCTTAGGTACCACCTTCTTTAGGCAGCTCCTTGGGTGCCCCTGATCCCAGTACTCACTTCCAGACTCAAGAGAAGAAAAGAGAACACTTCAGTCATCTCACCCCTGTTCACCTAACAGGCTTGCTGGGGATTAGGGAGGCCAGGCCAGCGGGGAGGTGTGGTCCCCAAGGAGCAAGACCAACATGGAGAGACTGGCCCCCATGGTTCTCACTTGGTGCCCCTACCAGACCCAGCACAGTCCCTGACTCTGCCTGGCAACCTGCTTACCCTAGGCGTGGGCATAGCGGAACCTCACAGACAGCACAAGAAGGGAGAAGGTGACTCTCTTTTTATCCCCTCCCCCCAGAACATGGCTCTCTATGCTGACGTCAGTGGAAAACAATTTCCTGTCACCCGGGGCCAGGACGTGGGACGTTACCAGGTAAGGGAGGCTGTGGCCGTCACTTTAGGGGGAGGCCACCTGCTCGCAGGTGCAGCCTGAAGCCCTGGGCGGCTTGGCCAGCTGAGCTGAGGTCCTTGGACTCTGTGCGCTGGTAGCAGCAGCACGCCCATCATATCCACCCCTTGCCAAACGCACCCCACCCAGGTGTCCTGGAGCCTAGATCACAAGAGCGCCCATGCGGGCACCTATGAGGTCCGGTTCTTTGATGAGGAGTCCTATAGCCTCTTGAGGAAGGTGAGTGTCCCCAAAGCCCCCCAGGCCTGTTGGAGGGAGGGTGCAGCCCACAGCCACAGCTTTCTCTCCCCTGCAATCCCCATCCCCCTTCCCAACTCAGAGCAGGATGGATGGGTAGCCACCTTCCTGCCTGACCGCCCACCCCAGCTAGCCCCATGCCTTTCCTTTGCCCACCTCTCTTCTCCCACAACTCTGGGCAGGGTTCTGCCTCAACCTGCCCACCCGGCAGAGCCCCCTGACCCCAGCACCTCCCTCACAGGCTCAGAGAAACAATGAGGACGTTTCTGTCATCCCACCTCTATTCACAGTCAGCGTAGACCATCGGGTAAGCTGGAGGAGGGGACTGGCTCAGCCCAGGGGAAGGGGTGGGGCACATGGCCAGCCTCACCTTTGAGGGGGCACTGGGGGCTTCGCCAAGGTGGGTGGCGTGTCTTTGTGCCCCCTGGAGTGGCTGGCCCCCTCCCCCGTCTAAGGAGACCATGGTTCTCCTTTCTTGCAGGGTACCTGGAACGGGCCCTGGGTCTCCACTGAAGTCCTGGCCGCAGCCATCGGACTAGTGATCTACTACCTTGCCTTCAGCGCCAAGAGCCACATCCAGGCCTGAGGGTGGTGCCCGCCCCCACCCTTGCTTCTTTGAATAAAGAGCTATTGGCTATCCTGAGCACTGGAGCTGGGTCACGCACATGGGCAGAGCTGGGTGCCCAGCATCCATCCACCCGAGCAGACGGCACAGGTCTGGAGGTCCTCTCCTCCTCATGTGTGTCTGCTTCATTCCTTGGCTGTCACTACCACTCCGTTCTTAGCCCTCAGATGGTTTTTGGGACTGAATGCTCAGTGCCCAGCATCTCTCAGGGTTGCCTTCATGGTTTCCCTCCCACCCGTCTTCTGGAAGAGTGTGGCCTTGTCTGCCTGCCCTCACCCAGCCTGCCTGGGCCCACCTAGGGAAGGGCCTTCTGACCACCTGCCACTGTGAGGGCAGGGTCCCAGGGACAGTGGTGTGGGAAGCTTGCCTGGAACTCAGGGGTTAGTAGCATATGCAGGCGCAGCCCTTCTGGCCTTTGGAAGGGTTCCTGGGCTTTGGAACTCGGGGCACAAGCCACACCCCAGTACTTTGTGTTTTTCCTGGGGGGTGTTGCAGGCACCCCTATGGAGCTGATGCTGTTGAATCGAGTTCCAGTAGCTCTCTGGGGGATAGTCCTTGCAGGCTCTCTGCTCCAGCCAGTTACCCCCAGGATGCTCCTGTCTCATGACATCAGGTGGGGCCCAGAGAAAGGCAGAGACAGACCCCCGCCCCCGCCCAAGCTTCTGAGGAGCCCACTGTCAGCCCTTTCCAGCCTGGCCTTGCACCTTGCTTCCTAGCAACCCCTCCCCGCCCCACCAGCACCTGGCAGGCATTCCTGTGCAGGCTCCATGCTCCGAGTCAACCCACAGCCGTCCCTCCAGTCCAGTTTCCCTCCTGCCACGGGTGGGTGAGGGGGGAATGCCTAGGGTCCTTCCCCACTGCACACGTTTGCTCACCTGTGACCTGGCTGCTTCCTGGGCATCAGTGAGAGATTGTTTTGGGATCAGCCAGCAAAGCACCTGGCGCCCATCACCTGTTACCAGAGAGAATGAATAACAAGCCTCCAGGGAGGCTGCACCAAAAGGGAAAGTGAAAGTGAAGTCGCTCAGCCATGTCCGACTCTTTGCCACCCCGTGGACTGTAGCCTACCAGGCTTCTCCATCCATGGAGTTTTCCAGGCAAGAATACTGGAGTGGGTTGCCATTTCCTTCTCCAGGAGATCTTCCCAACCCAGGGATTGAACCCGGGTCTCCCTCATTGTAGGCAGAGGCTTTATCGTCTGAGCCACCAGGGTAGACTCAAAACCTACCTGAGCAGGTAGGGGATCTCCTGTGGGCTCTGTCCTTGGGAGCATGGAGGGACTTGTTTGGGAACCTTCTTAGGACTCTGGGATCCCAGCTGCTCCTTGCCCCCACCCTCAGGTGGGCAGGGGGTGACTGGCAGGAATAGGGAGGTTCCAGGTCACAGCTGAGTGCCCCTAAGACCTGAAGGGGCGAGGGCACCCTGGCTGAGGGGCTTTCTGTATTCCACATAGGTGCTTGCTAGTTGAGCACTGCTCCTAAAAACGCACAGTAGCAGTTGGCCACGCTGGGGCTCTTTAAGATGCAGGCTCCATCACCACTCTGCCGGGAGAGGGTGAGACCCAAATGTGAAGTTGCTGGTCCAGGGCATTGTGATGACACATCTGCCAGAGCCAATGAGAGCTAAGCTCTCACATGGGGACCCAAGGTTACAGGCCTGTCCTAGACCCCATCCCAGGAGCCCTGGGCATCTGGCACCCCACCTCAGAGCAAGAATGAGGTGCCTCTAGAGCCATCAAAGTAAGTGCCCTTGGTCACCTGCTCTAGCCAGTTTTCTGTGACAGGTTGGGCCGTGGGCACCCCATTCTTGCAGGGACGTGTATGGAGTGTCCCCTCTCGAGGACACTCGTGTCCCAAGAGTTGCCATGCCTAGCCCCCAGCTCCAGAGGCCTAGGATGTCAGCTGTTTGCCCTTTTCAGGAAGAAACCACTGCTGTTCCATGTGCCATGCTGGGTCTTCCCTCCCAGCTGTTCATTCAGCAGGGCACTCCACTTCTATGGGCTGATTTCTTGCTCACACCAATCTTGGCAAATTAGAGGAAGTCTATTGCTCTTCCAAGAAAATGTTTAAATGTATCCCCACCCACTTAAGGTGCTGGCAGTGTCCTGTCCTGTTCAGGACACCAAGCTGAAGGGCTGGCCACACACATGGTCCCTGGAATTGCTAGACTTAGCAGGGTTCCTGGCACTGAGCAGGACTGCTGTGCTGTATGGAGTCTCTGGGAGTTCCCACCAGCCCAGGTCAAAAGACACATCTCATGAGTGCTAGCCGTTGCCTTCCAGAAGACCACAGCCCACTGCCCTGTAAGGCTCTCCCTGAACCACTTCTCTAGGACCTGACCAGAGCTAGAGTGTTGGCCTCAGGTGCATGCCAGCACCAGGCCATTGCCAGTCCTGAGTCCAGTCTCTGCCTCGCTTCCTGCACCTGGGTACCATCCCTGTGACCGAGCCAGACCTTGGAAATGATCCTGGCGCTCTGTCCCTCCTCCTCCCGGCATTCTGGAGGCTGACTGCAGGACACTTCCCTGTTTCTCAGCTTCCCCGTGACCCACCAAGCCCCAAACCAGCCCCCAGTGCTGAAGAATGAATACCAGGAGACCAGGAGTCACCCTCAAAAGGCAGCTTGCTTTATTCTCACGACACTGGCAGGGGGCAAGGATGGGTAGCCTGTCTGCCTCCCATCTGAGGCCCTCTGAACTGCGGAAGGGTCCTGAGACCAGCTCTTACTGACACACAGGTCCCTGAGGGGGGCCCCCGTCCACACTGGCAAAGTGAGGTGCAAGGGCATCTGCTCCCCAGTCCACCCAGCTGGCAGCACCTGCCTGTCGCTCAGTGCCAGGGTGCTCCCTAGCTCCATATGGGTCTCATCACCAGGATCTTCTGCTGCAACTCAGGGGACTTGGCTTCTGGACCCCTCCTGCCACTCAGGAGAGAAGGCAAGCTCCAGGGGTGTCTGACATAGCCTGGGCTCGCTGATGTCTTGGATGGAGACTGCCCCTTACGTCCCAACGGCCACCAGGGAAGGAGGTGACCTCCAGGGTGAGCATGGCAAGCCACACCTACACTCCCTGTCCCCACACCTCGGAGGGGAGGCCCCCTGCAAAGCTGCTTCCCCTTCTTTCCTTCATCTCCCCACCTTCCCTCCCACCCCCAAACCGCCCCCCGCCCATCCCTTCTTCCCCCCACCCCCTCCTTCCCAGCCATCACTTGGGGATTCCACCTTGGTCAGGCTGCCTGAAGGAGCTGCCAAGCTCCAGAGCAGGTCCACAAAACAAAAGAAACAAACCAAAACAATTAGCAAGCACAGAAAAGGGAAAGAGCCACAAAAAATCAGGGTTGCCTCTGTCTACAAATAATGGACATTCTCTTGTGCTTAGGACAGTCTTTCTTTGCCTCTCCTTTTCAGTAGACTTCCCTGTCCCCAAGTAGCCACTCTAGAGGGAAGTACATGTGTGTGTACATACATGTGCCTGGGTTCAGGTCACACACACACACACACACACACACACACACACCCTACGGCTGAAGGGAGGCAGATACATGTCTGTCCCCAGGCCAACTGTGGATGTGGTCACTCTCCCTGAGGAGAAGGAAGTTGCTGATGAGGAGAGGCATCCCTTCTCTGCGGGGGCTTCTGTCTGGGTAGCAAAGTCCCACGCTCACACACAGACACAGGCTAGATGCTAAGCGAGGGCAGGAGATGGGGATCTGGCCAGGTCACTGGACCCGCGCCCTGGAGCACAGAGGGTGCTCACACGGTGGTGACCGAGAGCAGAGGGTTGTAGACCCGCTTGCCGTCGGCCGAACGTGTGCCATGGGCCAGCATCTCCTGGATGGTGATCCAGTTGTCCAGGATCTTCTTGTTTCGCTTCTTCATGGTCTTGCGGTGGCTCAGGGCGATGATGTTGAGCTCGGCCTTGCTGTCTCCGTTCTGCTGCTCCCGAAGGCACTCCAGCCGGCTCTGCATCATGAACTCGCGCCGCTTCCGCTGCTCCCGGGCCCGGATCAGGTGCTGCTTCCGCTCTTCCTTGCTCCAGTAGCGGCCCATCTTCATCTCACTCACCGCATCATCATCGGTGGTCATGCCACTGCGCTCCTCGCGGATCTTCAGGGCCCGGGCTTTCAGGAGGCGGTCGCGCACGGGTCGCTTGGCCACGTAGCGGGTCCCATCGCTGCGCACTTTGACCTTCCACTCCATGCGGGGTGCTTCAGGGCCCACAGCCGCGGCCCCTCCACCCACCCGGGGGCCAGCGGCCACACTCAAGGGGCCGGGGCCCAGGTCTTCGAGGCCGCGTGGGGCGGCCAGCTGCAGGCAGCTGTGATAGTGCTCGCCCTCCTGGCCTGGGCCGCGGTGGTGCCGCGACAGGTAGGGGCTGCCTTCAGGGCCCACGTGCTCCAGGGCCACCCCTGTCTTGGGTCCGTGGCGGACCCGCTCTTCAGCCGAGTGCTGTCTCCGGCCCACATCGGGATCCCGGGAGAGGGATCGGAACTTGGCGGGGCTCCCCGGGGGAGGGGGGGCAGTGGCCTTGGGCTGGGCGGCGCCAGGGGCTCCCGTGGGGGTCCGGTTGAGGTTGGAGTTGCCCGCCGCTGCTGCCACCCGCCGCAGGGGGCTCTCAGGCAGGGGCTCGGCCAGCAGTGGGGTGCTGCGGCAGCTCTCGCCTGTGTTGTAGGCGCTGGTGCTGTCCTTGTCTGACTTCTCGGGCAGCTCAGAAATGTCAGACAGCTCGTGCTTCTTGGGCTCGCTGGCCGCCAAGTCGTACAGGCTCTCCTCCTCCAGCAGCCAGGCCTTCATGCAGCGCTCCCGCAGCTGCTGCATCTTCTGTGCCCGCAGGATGTTGCGGCACTTGAACTCCAGGTGCCGCAGCTCCTCCTCCAGCACGGCCAGCTCATGGCCCGCGCTCTCATTGCGGTTGACATCCAGAGCGCCGTGGCTGGCCGCAGCCCGGGGGAAGGGCAAGCCCAGTGGGTTGCCATTCTCCAGGTGACACTTGATCTCCAGGAGCTCACGGTAGCGCTCATACTCCTCGTCCGTGAGGCCTGGCACATCACCGCCGCCCAGCCCCGCGCCCTCGGCCAGCAGGGAGTCCATGCTGAAGTGGAAGTCACGGCTCTGTAGGGCGTCCCCTTGCAGGCCGAACTTGCGCAAGGGCCCAGGCGTGTTGGCAGTGCTCAGGGGCTCGTCCCCCAGCAGGTCGTGCTCGGAGCTCTCCTCGTTGCGGGTGCTCTCGTCTGTCCGGCCCACCCCACTGTCCAGCTCCTGGCTGTTGTGCAGGCCTGGGCCCGCCTCGGGGGCCCCTTTTTCCTCTTCGTGTCCAAGCTGGGGCGGCAAGAGGAGTCCTGCTCAGTGGGGGCCCCATCGGGTGGGAGGGCGGGGTTGGGGGGGATGTCGCCAGGGGGTGGGAATTACAAGGGCTTCTTTTGGGTCTGCTGCATCTCCTACAGCCCCCCCAAACCCCTCCTCATTCTGCCCTCCAGCACCCGGTTCCCCACCCGCACCCCCCCTTCCTCACCTGCTGGGCTGGGGGGGATTTCAGCTTCCTCACCCGCAGGTCATCCTCATTCTCAGAGCCAAAGTCATCCAGGAAGTCGTCCCGGTCGCTGTCCTTCCAGCGCTTTGCCAGCTGCAGAGACAGGCCTGTGCTGTCCCTGTGGCCTCAAGGACCACCCCAGAGCACCCCCCTTTCATCAGAGCCCAGAGAGGGCAATGGGCCCTGGAATCGCACCCCCCTGCCCCCCATCGGTGCCAGAAAGCCCAAGCCCTAACCCAGGGTCGGGGGCCCAGGACACCTGAGTGGGCACACACCCACCTGGCTCTCGGGCCGGGCCACCAGCAAGGAGATGTTGGTGTTCTCCTCCTGACTCAGGATGGCCACCGCTTCCTCTCGGTTCTGGACATCCATGCCGTTTATCTGCAGCAGGCCAGAGACCATCAGCGGAGATCCTGGGGCTGGCTTGGGGGCAGGGCCCAGTTGAGCTACAGGGGTCCCCCTCCCCTGGAGCTGCAAAGCAAGCACCCTGGGCCAGGATGGGCTTTTGGAGTGTGGCAAGATGGAGGCAAGTGGAAGATGCCATGGATGGAGACCACCTGGCCCACCCAAGAGCACGTGTGCTCAGAGACACACGTGGAGTGGGAGACCTGCTCATGTCGGGGGCACGGAGGGACAGGCTAGCAAGGGGCCTGCCATGCCAGCAGATCCCATGAGCACACAGGAGCCGGGGGCATGGTTGTGCAGCAGGGAGGTAAGTCCTAGCCCTGGTTTCAGGTACGGGGGTAGGGGGTTGCCCAGCCTCAGGCTAGGCTCTGAGTGGGAGAGAGCCTGTTCCCCAAGCTCACCTGGATGATACGGTCTCCCTCACGGATCCGGCCATCTTTGGCTGCGATGCTGTTGGGATTCACCTGCAAGGCACGGGCATCAATGGGGCCTCGGCCCCCTCCACTAAGGTGCCCGTTTGGTAGGAAGGGGCAGTCTTGCCTCAGGGCAGCCCCACAAGCGAACAGGGGGCTGACTTTCTGAGTGCAGCAGACAGGTGAGGAGAAGGACCCCTGTGATTGCTGGGAAGGGCTCTTCCACTACAAGCCCGGGTCCTGTGGGGAGGACCAGCTGACTGCACACACACACACGGAAGCCATGGGCTGCCCTGGCCTCGCTGACCGGCAACCTCCCTGTGGTGCTAAGTGGGCTCCTTCTGAGCAGCCTTAGAGCCTCGGGGTGCCCTGGCCCCTCCTGGGTGCTGCTGCACAGGGAGGCTGCTGCACAGGGAGGCTGCATGGAGCCCTCAAGAAGACCCCTGCCCCCTCCCAGCTTCATACCTCTCCCACATAGATGCCCAGGTCCTCCTCCTCATCTGTGCGGTAGCAGACCATCAGGCCCAGCTTGTCCCGGTGGCTGCTTTTATACAGCTCTACCTCCTGCCGTGGGGGATGAAGAAACAGACAATGAGAAACTGCGGGGGGGTCGGGGGGGTGGGAGGGGGCAGCCTCGGCTCAGCCCTGACCCCAGGACTGTGTCACATCAGCCGAGCTCCCAAGGCTCTCTCTTACCATCCCAAACGGCACACAGGTCCCGTGGTCTCCCCTACCCCAGGAAACACCCAGGACACACACACAGAGGACACACGGGACTCATGGGATAGACACAGGCGCAAGACACAGACTCAGCAACACAAACCAAGTGAGGGATCTCACGCGTGCCCTCCCCGACTCAGCCCAACTTGGCCCTTGGGCCCGAGTAAAAAGCCACGCACAGGACAGGACCGTGAGGTCTGGCCACCTGGGGGCAGTGGGAGCCAGGCCTGAGCTGGGCGGCCAACAGCTATCCCAGGGCTGGCCACCCGTCTCACCTCGTACTCCAGCTCATCCATCCGGTCTGCCTCCTGCGGGCCGCCCTCCATGAACTCCGCTGGGTCATAATACTCATGACTGATGGGGGGGCTGCCCAGGAGAAGTGGGGCATCAGGTGGCAGCCCAGCTACCTCTTCCATACCCCTCCTGCGCTACACGCACCCAGGCAGAGACCAGGAATATATCTTGAACAGGATTGTGAGGTCGTCCGCACCGAGGACCCAGGCGTGCCTAAGCTCTCCTCACCCTGCCCTGGACCATTCCTGTCCTGACCACCAGCTCAATGCCTCTCACCATGCCAGTCAGCAGGGGCCCCTCCCAGCTGGCACTGGACCCACTCACGCAGTGCCCCCAGGAGTTATTCAGGCCCTGGAGGATGGCTGGGCAGCGGAGCAGGACCTAGTCTCCATCCAGAGGCAGCCCTCCTGGCCCCGAGGCTAACCTGGCCACTGCCAGCCCTTGGTCTGCCTCTCTGCAGAGGAGGGGATCACGGGACCACCTCCCTGCTGCCCGGGAGACTCTAGCGAAACGAGTCAGCGCTCACACGGTCATGAGCCATCAGGCCTGGAGGAGAGGCCCTTCTTCCGAGTGGGCAAAAGAAGAAAGTCAAAGGGATGGAAGAAGCTGAAAGCAGGAAGAGGAATGGAACAGACAAAGATGCAAGAAGATTTGAGGGGTGATGCTGGCAGAGGAGAAGAGAGAATGGAGGAGGAATAGCTGAGGACCCCAACCTTCCGGCAGCAAGGTCCCAGGACGGTCCTCCTGTGGCCCTGGGGGTAGATACAATGGGAAGCTTGCGTGTCAGACCCCCTGGGCCCAAAACCAGCTGGCCTCCAGCCAGAGGCTAGAAGCCCAGAGATTCCTGAGCCCGGGGGTGTGACAGTCAGTTCTGCAGGCCAAGGAGCCTGCTTTCTGCCATAGAGGGCACCCACTCGGGGTTTCCCCGCCATGCCCAGAGCTGCAACAACATAGCAGCTCTGGGTAGCCTGGGATGGCCGCCCCAGGTGGCATGCCTTCTCTGGAGGCAGGGCCCGGGGCCCTCCTAAGGGCGACTCACAGCTCAGATGGGACGAACGGCTCCAGGATGACCATGGGCGGGGTGGGTGGGCGCAGCTTGCCCAGTGCCATGATATGCTCGAAGGTGATGTCCGTCTGAGTGCCACTGTCCACCAGCTGCAGGTCGTGGCAGGAGCCATCCCCCCGGAGGCGGGGACTGCGTCTCAGCACCTGGATCACCAGGGGCTCCTTGGAGGCACGCAGGGCCTCCAGAGTCTGCTCCTGAGACAGCTTGGAGAGCTCCTTCCCGTTCACCTGTGGCAGAGACACGCCCCGGTGAGGACGCGCCAGGGCCCTGCTGACCCTGGCCCCCTCCGCCACCACATTGAGCCATCTGGGGATGGCAGGGCCACACCTCGAGGGCTGGGGGGCCTCGCCTAGAGCCCTGCTGGGCCACCCTCCTCCTCCTTCGAGCATCCGAGTTGGGAGGGAGAGCTTGACTGCCTTCTGCCAATGGAAGTCAGTCCACGAACAGGTTCAGATGCAAGGGCCATGAAGAGCAAAAAGGCTCGAAGGACTGGATCTCCATCCTCAAGGCAGCCAAGGCTTGCCACAGAGAAAAGGATGCCACACACCCGAGCCCAAGAGAGGGGTTGAGGAAGTGGCCCTGATAAGACCACAGTGTTCCCAGTCTTCAATTGTGACAGTGCTCCCCCAAGCTGGGCGTCTCCAGGAATGAGGGTTTTCACCAAGATGGCCAGTATAGTTACAAAATCGTGGTTTCGGGGCTGTCAAGAACAGCCCAGCCCCTGAGTATCGTTCCAGGAAAGTACAGAGTCCTAAAGACCCTTGGACAGCCGGTGGCTCCTCTGAGTCATGGAACCCAGATAGTCATCTTGTGGCTACCTGGATATGTCCTTTGTAGACAGCAATTTCAGGAAATTCTTTCCTCTCTCCCCAATTTTTCCATAGTCAGGAAAGATTTTTTAATCAGGTTTGTCTAATTATCAAATAAAGAGTTTTACTGTAGAACATTTGAGAAAGACTTAATCCTAAAGAAGAAAACAGAAATCACCCACAATCTCAAGGATGTAAAAGCTGTGACTGTTGGCATATCTCCTCCTTGGTCATTTCCCACTTTGTGACTGCAGGCAGCCTATTCATGGACCATCCACTCTGTGTTGGTTTGGTCTCTACTGTCTATCACTAGTGGTTCTCAATCAGAAAGAAGGTTGCAGAGACACCTTTTTTTGTACATTCTGTACCTATTATCTATGTATGTCTTTGTATAATCTAGGTGGTGATAGAGAACATTTCCAGAAGTGGAATTATTGGATCAAAGAGTATCAAGGAAACAGATATTAGTTGTAGAATGTTATCAGCACAGCCCTAGAGGATCAAGAGAGCCAGGGAGGTTGCAGTTATAAACAGAGGAGGGAAGGGAGGTGCGTGGGAGAAAAGGACCAGCTGCTATGTACATGAGGGGGTGTGTAAAGGCAGGTCTGGCTAAGGCTGGGGGCCAAGGGAATGGGCAGACTGGCCTTGAAGCCCTTAGCAGAGCCAAAAGGGTCAAGGAATGTTTGAGGCATCCGTTAACGCACATCCAGTATCGACCTTTCAATGGTACAAGCGTACAGCTAAATGAATTATCTTAAAAACAAAGGCCATGAATCCTCCAAACTTATGGTTTTCTAACTACTACATTTTCCAGTTATATGGCCCCTTAGGGTTCCTTTAGTCTAGTGTGTCTGGAAGGACACGCCACAGGATGGTGGGTGGCTGTGCGTCTCTTCCCAACCCAGTGATCGGTGACGCCGGGGTGGTGGTCGTGGTGGGAATATTCACACCACAGAAATCGACAAACACTCCCAACCAGGGTTTTTCAGAACATTAACTGATGCCCCATTGCCCTTAAGTCCAGAAGGGGACGTGTGGAGCTGCTGCAGTCAGAATTTTCAGAAGGAGGCATATTTCACATTTTCATGGTGTGCAGTGGGATGCTCAGGTGACGCTGAGAAACACAGGGATGTACTTCTCCCTGGAAACGGTAGCCAGCCACAGCTTTGCTATGGAAACGGCCCAGGCAATGGGAGGGGAGAGCTGGGTGGGCTGGGATGTCAAGAGAGGGATGGGCACACACACGTAGATCCAGGCCACCCCTGTGATAACCCTGCAGCCATCCGATCCTTGACCCATGTGGTACCAGGCAGAAGCAGAGCTCTGGGTGCAGAGGCTTAGAATTCCGGGGCTGCTCCTGCCACAAGCGCCTGGGGCGCCTTCAACCTCCTCTCCTCCTCAGCCATCCCGTTGAGCCCCCAGAGCTAATAAGGGGCAGGAACAGGGCAGGACATGAGTGCCTCCCAGGGAGGGTGAGGGCTACCAACAAGATGGCGACATTCAGGGCAAGGATCAAAGAAGTATTCTGCACTTCTCATGCTTCCTCATCCTTCAGCCATGAAGAAGAGAAAGACATGTGTGCACGGGCCAAGCCACCATTCAAATGTCCCTGCTCCTGTCTGGACAGGTGTGAACCAAAGCCAGCCCATCAGAGTCCCCCACAAGGTAAGATCACAGTCTACACCCGCCAGAGGCACGCCCCACCTCCTTGGCTGGCTGCCACTGCTCCAAACCCACACCAAGCCAATTCGAAATGGACCCAAGTCCTAAATGGATCGAGCTTTAAAACTAGCTTGGACGAGTGAGATAAGTGTTTTTATGGTGCTGACATAGAGAAGCCATTTTTTCTTTTTCTTTTGGCCGGGCCTCACGATGTGTGGAATGTTAGTTCCCTGACCAGGGATCAGACCAGGGACTGAATGTGGGCCATGGCAGCGAAAGCACCCAGGCCTAACCACCAGACAGCAAGGGAATCACCTGGAGATAAAACATGGGCGAACAAGAATGGAAAAAGGTATCACTCTGACTGTGTTAAACTATAAGACTTCTGGATAACAAAAGACATCATAACTACAGTTAGGACAGGCACAGAATGGACACAGGATTATCCAGAATAAAGAACTCTTACAGAACAATGCCAACAAAGGTCCGTCTAGTCAAAGCTATGGTTTTTCCAGTAGTCGTGTATGGATGTGAGAGTTGGACTATAAAGAAAGCTGACTGCCGAAGAATTGATGCTTTTGAACTGTGGTGTTGGAGAAGACTCTTGAGAGTCCCTTGGACTGCAAGGAGATCCAAGCAGTCAATCCTAAAGGAAATCAGTCCTGAATATTCATTGGAAGGACTGATGTTGAAGCTGAAACTCCAATACTTTGGCCACCTGATGCGAAGAGCTGACTCATTTGAAAAGACCCTGATGCTGGGGAAGATTGAAGGCGGGAAAAGGGGACGACAGAGGATGAGATGGTTAAATGGCATCACTGACTTGATGGACATGAGTTTGGGTAAACTCCGGGAGCTGGTGATGGACAAGGAGGCCTGGCTTGCTGCAGTCCATGGGATCGCAGAGAGTCAGACATGACTGAGCGACTGGACTGAACTGAACTGAACTAAACAGGACACTGGAAAAATCCAGAACTCAGTAGGGAAGCAGGGATTCTAGGAAAAGGGACCCTGAACCCTTTTGAGGAGGGTTGAGGAGATGCCCCTTCAGGACACTGGGATGTAAATACCAGAAAGAGTGCAGGTCTGCCATTGGTAAAATGGATCCAAAAGTTGTGGTATATTCGTACACGTGGTTTGTGGCAATACACATGCTTATGAACATCACAGATAGGAGAAAATGTACCTCGGGGTGACAAACCTGAATCCCCCTGGACAGGGGAGGGGAGGGATGGGTCAGGGATGGGAAGAACAATGAGACCCACAAGGCCCACCTCGAGGTTGGATGGCAGTACACACGCAATACTCGAGAAACAATTCAGAACACATCCACATGGAGGGACAGCAGCCGTCACCTATTAGGATGTGGAAGGGGTGAGACTTGGGGCGCAGAGGTTTCTGGCCCGGGCGTTGTATCTTGGGTGAATCCTTTAGCCTCCCCCGTTTCCTCATCTGTCAGGTATACATCTCTTAGTGCCCGTTTTCCAGGACCAGCCAAAAAACACTCAGAGCAGAACATGTCACGACTATCCATTCACCCAGACATGCCCACCACGGTTGGTATCTCCAGCTGGTGAGGGGCAGGGAGCAGACTATATATAGTAGGGGCTGGGGGTGTGTGGATGGTGGGTACCCCTGGGATGGGGGGAGAAGGTGGGGCTTTGGCTGAATTGGAGGGGATTCTGGGGTGGCAGCTGTGGAGGAGGTGGAGATGGTCTTGGCACTCCAGCCAAACTTTTTCATTTGCTGGGCCCCTGTGGCGCCTTCTCTCCCTCCAACGCCCTTCTTTCTTGCTTCGCGGACAGCTACACGCACTTAAGGCGAAATGCCCCGGTGTGTCCCTTCCAAGCCCAAGAGTCACGCCAGGCCTGGCAACCCCCCTACCCGCCCAGGGAGAATGCCAAGCAGACGCTTTCAGGGTGACTCGCCTTCCATCAGGTTCTGGAGGCTACCCATGGGCCTTGCCTCCCAGCGTGGGAGGTCAAAGGCTCAGGGTGCGTGTCAGCGGGCCCAAGGACCAATGGCACAACCCTGGCTCAGAGGAGAAGCGCTCCAAGTGGCCCTCAGCTCTGTACCCGTGTCTGTCTTCCAGGCAGAGCTGGGGCACCCGGCTTCTGCTTAGACCCAGAAGCAATCCCCAGTCGGGGGCACTCTGTGTGGGCCTGAGGTGTTTCACCTCCGAACACAAGATGGTCAACTTGCTGGAGGAATCTTGATAACTACAAAGAACCTTGCTAATGTTCATCATATCCTTTTATCCAGTATATTTCTTATAAATAATAGATCCTAAAATAATCAGAATTTATATTACATGAATGATAAGGATATTCAGAACAGAGAAGCATTCATTATTATTTATATTGTGCGAAAATACAGCAAACGTCAAATTTACCATTTTAACCATTTCAGGTGTACAACTCAGTGGCATTTCATGCCTCCGAACAGTCATGCAACCATCACATTTATTTAATTCCAGGACATTTTCAGCCCCTAAAAGGAGACCCCCTACCTATTCTCTCCAAATTCACCCCACCCTGGCACTCAATCTTTCTTTCGTGCAATTGCCTCTAGACATTTCCTAAGTGGAATTCTACAACAGGTGGTCCAGTATGTCTGGCAGTTTTCCACAAAATGTTTTCTAGGTCCACCCATATGACAGCAGGCATCAGTACTTCATTTCTTTTATGGGTAATATTGCAACCTATTCCAGAAAACTGCACTGAGTGGATAAATCGGTCATCCCTCAACACACGTTGGTTTGTTTCTACATTTTGGCAATTGTGAATCACACTATGGTGAACATTTGTGTCCAAGGGTTCATGACCCTGTTTTCAAATATTTGGGGCCATATGGTCATTCTCTATTTAATGTATGGAGGTACCAGCATTATTTCTAATGCCAAAAACTTTACAGTAGTCTTTAGTACAGGTGTCTGCCTCATGGAAATGTACAGCTGCCCTACCAGAGTCTTCTAACAAGCGTTTCTCAAAAAAGATACAAAATGACACATGAATTCTGATGACTATCATGTAAAATGCATGTTTAAGGTAAAAGACTGCAAAAGAATATATAGAAACATTGTTCCAGGGAAATGAAGATCTGAGAATTTGCTTTCTTCCCAACTTTATATACCATGGCTAAATTGTTTTTTGAAAAACTGTTTATGGACTTCAAAAAGATAGCATTGCTGGACAAGTCTCATAATAAACTATCAAGCACCTCTGGGAGAGCTCAGTGTGAGCCCAGTTTCGAGAACTGATGGAGTGCAGGTGGGAAGAGAGATATGTGCCCACAGGAGCATCGTAGTGCCACAAGTATGCAGCTTGGAGAGTGAACGGGGCTGTGAAAACTATTTGGAATGGGCGTGCCTGACATATATATTCATTGGTACCTGCATCAGTATTATTACACAATCCTTTCTTTAAAGACTGGAAGGAAATTCATGAAAATGGAAGAATATCAGCAGTGGTCGGGGCTTTCCTCATAGCTCAGTTGGTAAAGAATCTGCCTGCAATGCGGGAGGACCTGGGTTCAATCCCTGGGTTGGGAAGATCCCCTGGAGAAGGGAAAGGCTACCCGCTCCAGTGTTCTTGGGCTTCCCTGGTGGCTCAGCTGGTAAAGAATCTGCCTGCAAGGTGGGAGACCTGGGTTGGATCCCTGGGTTAGGAAGATCCCCGGGAGAAGGGAAAGGCCACCCACTCCAGTATTCTGGCCTGGAGAATTCCACGGACTGTATAGTCCATGGGTCACAAAGAGTGGGACACAACGGAGCGACTCCTCCAGCAGTAGCTGGTTATCTCTGGGAGTTAGTATTTCTAGGTGACTTTCGTCTTTTGTTCTTTACAGCATTTTCTCCTGTAAACATTACTTGGCTACCTAGAGAAAACAGACAAGAACAATCTAGCCTACCTAGAGAAAACAGACAAGAACAATCTAGCCTGTGCCTTGCTCTGAGTTTTTTCCCGAGGCCCCAGGCTCAGGGGCAGCTTTGTATTCCCGGCCCCTGGGCAGGCCTGGCCCGGGGCTGGGGGGGTGCAGCCTTTGGGCTCAGGCCCCTTGGGAGCAGTGGTGATAAAGTCACATCAGATTTC
Organism: Bos indicus x Bos taurus; assembly: GCF_003369695.1. Taxonomy (NCBI): domain Eukaryota; kingdom Metazoa; phylum Chordata; class Mammalia; order Artiodactyla; family Bovidae; genus Bos; species Bos indicus x Bos taurus. The sequence continues at coordinate 108,264,861 of NC_040105.1, read as the reverse complement.
ACATCCAGATCTGAGCTGGGGAAGCTCAGGGGAGGCACGCTCTTGTCCAGGTGTCCCTAAAATGGAAGGGGCAGCTCCCAGGACCTTGGATCCCCTGAGTGGATTGCAGTTTCCACCCTTAGGGGAAGTGGCCAGGAGGGTCCCAGGCCCACCCCAGGGAACACCAGGAAGCTGGTTCTGGAAGGCTCGAGAAGGGCCTTGTCATGGGGCTGTCAATTAGTCTCAGGCCTAGGGCAGGACCGAGCAGACTCCCTCCCACCCTCCATTTATTTCCCCCATGTGCACCCTGCCACCGGCTCTAGGTCTGCATTTGCAGAAGGGGTTTTCTGTGGGTGGCCAAGGAATGGGCCCCGAGCTCCCCCAGCCCCATGTCTGAGTAGAAGGCAGCAGGAGGCCCCAGGGATGGGGGCACACTGACCCACGAGGCACCAGTCAGAGAAGGGGGAGAAGACAGCAGGCCCCCAGGTCTGCCTTCAGAGGGGGGCCCTGCCCACCCCAGCCCCTCAAAGTAAGCCAGGCCCTGGGGTGAGACCCCTCCAACAACCAGAGGGCAGGTGCCTGTGGCAGCTGGGAGAGGGGCGAGAGTGGGAGGAATAGGGGAGAGGAGACACAGTTGGCACACAGCTGGCGCAGGGACTGGCTCAACCCAAGCTCCAAAGGCTAAGTGGGAGGCAGTCGTGGTGGGCAGGGGAAGACCCTTCTAACAATCCAGGGTGTTGGGGAGGTTAGCAAGAAAGGGGAGGTCCCCCCTCACCCCCTGGCATCAGAGGCTGAACCGGGGCAAAGAGTCTGGGTGCCTGGGTCACTGCCCACTGCACTGAGGAGGGCCCCAGGGGGTGAGGACAAGGATTCCAGGCACAAGGTCCTGCTGTGCTGTCTCCACAGGGCTTCTCCGGAATCAGAGGGATTAGAAGGAGCACAGTAAGGGAGGGCATGAGGCTGCAGGAATGTCAATGGAGAACAGTGGATGTGGAAAACTCTCTAGAGCTGCCATACAATCCAGCATAACCACGAGAATGGAAAGCAGGCACCCTAACAAAAGCTTGTACACAAATGCTCATATCGGCACTATTTTTTTGTTTGTTTGTTTTTTGGCCTCGTGGCGCAGCTTGTGGGGATCTTAGTTCCATGACTAGGGATTGAACCTGGGTCCCAGCTGTGGAAGTGCTGAGTTCTAACCGCTGCAATGCTAGGGAAATTCCAAGCAGCATTTTTCTAAATAGGCAGAATTTGGAAGCCTCCTCCATGTTCACCAGCAGATGGATAAGCATAATGGGGGAATGTCCACCCGGCAGATCATTCCACCATATAAAGGAGCGAAGTCCTGATACATGCTAATAATACAGCATGGATGAATACAGCCCAGCAGCCCAGCCAAGTGAGAGAAAGTAGGCACAGAAGGCCACATGCTGTATGATTCCAGAATAGGCAAACCCATCAAGACAGAAAGTCGAGGAGTGCAAAGAGAGAGTGGGAGAGCCTGCATAATGGTAGGAAGTTCCCTTTGGGAGTGACCACCATGTTCTGGAACTAGGTGGTGGTGACAATGACACCACATTGAAAGTACTCAAATATCACTAATGGGAAACTTTATGACATACATCGTTGCCCACAATAAAAAATTAAAACTGCTCCCTGAACCCACAGAGACCACAGGTGCCCTCACAGAGATGCAGGTCACTGGAAAAGACACAGAGCTGGGGGATAGGCAGGACTTGGGGAACTGGTTTTACTCAATGCAGATCATTTTTTTAAAAAAAAGTTTTTAAATTTGTTAATTTTTGGCTGTGCTGGGTCTTTGTTGTTGCAAGGGCTTTTCTCTAGTTGCAGCAAGCCAGTGCTACTCTCGAGTTGCTGTGCACAGGCTTCTCATTGAGCTGGCTTCTCTTAGCACATGGGCTCAGTTGCTGCACAGCATGTGTGATCTTCCCGGACCAGGGCTCGAACCATGACTCCTGCACTGGCAGGCAGATTCTTCACCACTGAGCCCCCAGGGAAGCCCCGATGCAAATCTTGATCTCTGCTTTGAAGTTCCTAAGACTTGCAGATATCCCCCACTCCACCTACATGCGTCTCCAACCAAGCCACCAAACCAGTGTCATATGACCATTGTTGTTGAATTCAAGTAGGGATTGACTGTCCTTGACTTAAAATGCTGAAGTGAAGTGAAGTCACTCAGTCGTGTCCGACTCTTTGCGACCCCATGGACTGTAGCCTACCAGGCTCCTCTGTCCATGGGATTTTCCAGGCAAGAGTACTGGAGTGGGTGGCCATTTCCTTCTCCAGGAGATCTTCCTGACTCAGGGATCGAAGCCAGGTCTCCTGCATTGTAGGCAGACCCTTTATAAATGCTGAGATGGAGGTATATAAGCCAGGGATTGAGTGTAGGAGGAGATAAGAGGCCCAAGGAGAACCCGAAGGCACCTTGACATTGAGCAGTTGCAGAGAGAGATACAGAGCTTAGTCACCCAAAGAGAAGGAAAGTGAAGAAGGGAAGCTGGGCAAGACAGTGTACCAAGGACGGGAGGTTGGATGGGATCAGGACGCAGAAGGACCCTCTAGATTGGTTAAAAGAGGGTAGTCGGGGAGGGGGACGCCCAGCCGGCCTGTATAGACTCAGCCTTTGGGAGCTTTTGCAGAGAATGGGGTGGAAGGGGCTTTGGGGTGTGGGAGAGCCCTAGGTTTGGTTTCTACCAGGACAGACATGTGAGAGCATTTGAATGCTTGTTGGGAAAGGTAGGTTCAGAAGACGAAAAATTTTTAAATGCCAAAAAAGAGTGAGGGTCAGACCTGGAAAAGGTAGGGGGTATATGTGGGGGTGGGGGGGAATCGAGGGAAACACGTGGTGGGGGGCAGGGGGCAAGAGCGAGGCAAATGGCGGTGGAGCAGCAGAAGGGACATTGGTGTCCGGTGGGACATGGTGGGGATATGAGGGCAAAGAGAGGACACAGGAGCAAGGGGTCAGGGAACAGCAACGCAGACAGCTCGGCGACGCAATGGGGATCAAGCAGGGGCCTGATCAGCGAAGCCGGAGGCACGGCCCCACCTCCCGCCCGCGGCGAGGCGGCCGCGGCCCGGGAGGGGGCGGGGCCGAGGCGGCAGAGGGCGGGGCCCGGGCGCGCTCGCCCCGCCCCCCGGGCGCGGAGCCGCAGACAAAGAGCGCGCCGCGGCGGCGACGCGAGCAAGGCTGGGTCGCCCAGCCGGTCCGGTCCCCCGCGCTCTGGCCGGGTCTCTCCCGCGCTTCTCGGCCCGATCGACGGCCCCTACCCCTCTGGTCCCCCGCCCCCGCCCCCAGCCTTGGTGGATGTCCGGCCCCGGCTCTAGGAGGCTGGGGGCTTCAGGTGGAAGGCCCTCAGCATCCGTCCCAGATGCTCGGATTTGAGAATCGCTGAGCGGGGCGAGGAGGGTAGTCTGAGAAAAGAGCCCTGGGCCGGATGACTGGGGGTCCCACAGGCCCCACGGCCCCCTGGAAGGTCTGGGGAACGCCCCTTTCACCCAGGGTCAGGAGAGGAGGAGGGGGTTGACGCCATAATTCGAGGGGCGCCCACGGCTGGATTGCCTCTCCCAATCCCACTCTGCGGATTGGGAAACCGAGGCCAGGCAGAACAGAAACCAAAGTTAGCCTCTGCACCCAATCCCACCGGCTAGCTCAGCTCTGCTGTCGCCAGTGTCCAGGGAACACCTTGGATACAGCTGGGTGTCTGGCTCCGCGGGACCCAGAAAGGAGACGCCCAGAGCAGGGCAGGCTCTTTTCCGGGGCCCAGAAAGAAGTCTTCATTCATGCCTTCCCATCTCTGGAGCTGGAAAATTGTCAATCCATAGGGCCATCGGCACATCTGTCTACGGCATCTGCCCAGGGACGTCTGCATGCCCCTTACCCAGATCCCAGGCACCTGCTCCCTCCTGTCTCAACACACACATTCCCAAGCAAAAAGCTGGCACCAAGCTTCCCCTCCCGGGAAATCCTGACACCCTTAATGTGTTCAGGGATTGAACACAGACACAATCATCTCTCCAATTATACTGCTAATGCCCTTATAACCTTTTTTTTCCCCCAGATCCAGGACCCAATCAAGGATCACACACCTGGTTCTTAGGTCTCTGAAAGTGAAAGTGTTAGTCACTCAGTTCAGTTCAGTTCAGTTCAGTCACTCAGTGTGTCTGACACTTTGAGACCCCATGGACTGCAACACACCAGGCCTCCCTGTCCATCACCAATGCTCAAACTCATGTCCATCAGGTCAGTGATGCCATCCAACCATCTCATCCTCTGTCGTCCCCTTCTCCTCCTGCCTGCAATCTTTCCCAGCATCAGGGTCTTTTCCAGTGAGTCAGGTCCTCACATTTGGTGGCCAAAATACTGGAGTTTCAGCTTTAGCATCAGTCCTTCCAATGAATATTCAGGGTTGATTTCCTCTACTGGTTTGATCTCCTTGCTGTCCAGCGAACTCTCAAGAGTTTTTCCAGCACCACAGTTCAAAAGCACCAATTCTTCAGTGTCCTCAGCCTTCTTTATAGCCTCAGTCCTTCCAATAAATATTCAGGACTGATTTTCTTTAGGATGGACTGGTTGGATCTCCTTGCAGTCCAAGGGACTCTCAAGAGTCTTCTCCAACACCACAGTTCAAAATCGTCTCTCACTGTTTTCCATTGTTTCCCCATCTATTTGCCATGAAGTGATGGAATCAGATACGATGATTTTCGTTTTTTGAATGTTGAGTTTTAAGCCAGCTTTTTCACTCACCTTTCACTTTCATCAGAGGCTCTTTAGCTCTTCTTTGCTTTCTGCCATAGGGTGGCGTCATCTGCATATCTGAGGTTATTGATATTTCTCCTAGCAATCTTGATTCCAGCTTGTGCTTCATCCAGCCCAGCATTTCTTATGATGAACTCTGCATGTTAAATAAGCAGGGTGACAATATACAGCCTTGTCGTATTCCTTTCCCAGTTTGGAACCAGTGCGTTGTTCCATGTCCGGTTCTAACTGTTCCTTCTTCACCTGCATACAGATTTCTCAGGAGGTGTGGTATTCCCATCTCTTGAAGAATTTTAACAGTTTGTTGTGATCCACACAAAGGCTTTAGTCAATGAAGCAGAAGTAGATGCTTTTCTGGACCTCTCTTGGCTTTTCTATGATCCAACGGATGTTGACAATTTGTTCTCTGGTTCCTCTGCCTTTTCTAAATCCAGTGTGAACATCTGGAAGTTCATGGTTCAAATACTGTTGAGGCCTGGCTTGGAGAATTTTGAACATTACTTTGCTAATGTGTGAAACAGTGCAATTGTGCAGTAGTTTGAACATTCTTTGACATTGCCTTTCTTTGGGATTGGAATGAACAATGGACTAGTTCTGTGGCCACTGCTGAGTGTTCCAAATTTGCTGGCATGTTGAGTGCAGCACTTTCACAGCATCATCTTTTAGGATTTGAAATAGCTCAGCTAGAATTCCACCACCTCCATTAGCTTTGTTCTTAATGATGCTTCCTAAGCCCCACTTGACCTCTCACTCCAGGATGTCTGGCTCTAAGTGAGTGATCACACCATTGTGGTTATCTGGGTCATTAAGATCTTTTTTGTATAGTTCTTCTGTGTATTCTTGCCACCTCTTCTTAATATCTTCTTCTATTAGGTCCTTCCCTCATAGCTCAGTTGGTAAAGAATCCGCCTGCAAGGCAGGAGACTCTGGTTCGATGCCAGGGTCAGGAAGATCAGGAAGATCTGCTGGACAGGGGATAGGCTACCCACTCCAGTATTCTTGGGCTTCCCTTGTGGCTCAACTGGTAAAGAATCTGCCTGCAATGCAGGAGACCTGGGTTCAATCCCTGGGTTGGGAAGATCCCTTGGAGAAGGGAAAGGCTACCCACTCCAGTATTCTGGCTGAAGAATTCCATGGACTATATAGTCCATGGGGTCACGAAGAGTCGGACACAACTGAGCGACTTTCACTTTCCACTTTCTGTTAGGTCCATACCATGTCTGTCTTTTATTGTGCCCATCTTTGCATGAAATTTTTCCTTGGTATCTCTAATTTTTGTAGAGATTTCTAGTCTTTCCCATTCTATTGTTTTCCTCTATTTCTTGGAATTGATCGCCGAGGAAGGCTTTCTTACCTCTCCTTGCTATTCTTTGGAACTCTGCATTCAGGTGCATATCGTTCCTTTTCTCCTTTGCCGTTTGCTTCTCTTCTTTTCTCAGCTATTTGTAAGGCCTCCTCAGACAACCATTTTGACTTTGCATTTCTTTTTCTTAGGGATGGTTTTGATCACTGCCTCCTGTACAACATTACAAACCTCCATCCATAGTTCTTCAGACACTCTGTCTATCAGATCTAATCCCTTGAATCTATTTGTCACTTCCACTTCCACTTCCACTGCTCAATTGTGTCTGACTCTTTGCCACCCCATGAACTGTAGCCCGTCAAGCTCCTCTGTCCATAGGATTTTCCAAGCAAGAATACTGGAGTGGGTTGCCATGTCCTTCTCCAAGGGATCATCCTGACCCAGGGATCAAACCCATGTCTCTTATGTCTCCTGCCCTGGCAGGTAGGTTCTTTTACCACTAGGGCCACCTGGGAAGTCTCTTAGGTCTCTAGTCTCCTGTATCTACAACAACCTATGCACTGAAAAACAACTTTCATGACACTGACCTCTTGGAAGAGTCCAGGGCACTGGCCTCATAGCAAGTCCCAGGGTCTGGATTCGCTTCCTTCCTTCCTGGTTACATTCAGCTTAGGCCTTCTGAGGAGACCGGCCACCCTGGGCAGGCTGTGTCCCTCCCCACACGGTGTGAGGGAGGCTCAGTGTGATCACTCAGTCTCTCCCTGGTAAAGCTGCCTTGTCCCTTCCTAATGCACAAGTCATCTGGGTGATATCTTGAGACCCAGGGACTCTTTTCCGCAACAACTTTCATCTCATGGTTTGACCACCCAAGGATGCTCCCCAGCTGGATCAGTTCAACTGGATGAATTACACTGGTGGCTGCAAAATGCCTTCATTTGTTAGAATTCTAGCAGGGAAACAACACTACATGCCAACAACATATGACTGACCCAGTGAATGGTGTGCTCCCAGTTGAGGCTGCCTGGACAAGCTATACCATCCACCCCTAAAACTCTACCCACCCTTTCTGCCCAGGGGCAGGATCGGAGAGAATGAAGCACACAGGAAGCCTTCATCTCAATGGATCCTTTAGTATTGGGGTGGTGAGTGTGTCTGGGTTCCCATGTGAGCTACCTATGGGTTATTGGTAAGGATGTGGGTGACGTGAAGAGGCTCAGTGAGCTGCACGTGGCCTGGAAGAGCAGATTATGTCCCTTGGGGGCCGCACATGGACAATCATCCCTGGAAATTGATTTGATAGATATGAGCTGAGGCCTCCTCCCTTTTATTTGTAATAAACTCTCTTGCTAGGTGATACTGATGGAATTTGTGGGTTCACGGATTTATCCAAAGTCCCGCTCAAGGTCCTCACTGCTCAGTGTAGGCTAAAACCAGCAGCACGAACATCCATCCCCTGGGAGCATGTGAGTAATCTCAGGCCCCACCCTGGACCTGTTGAAGCAGATTCTGCATTTTAACAAGGGCCTCAGGGTAGTCGTGCTGGCCCAGAGCGCCCCCTTGAGGAACCGGGACTTGCAGGCACCTGGAAGGGATTCAGACCACAGGCAAGGGCTTCACAGGGTCTCTCTTCCCACCAAGCCCTCCCCAAAGGGTGGGTGGTGCCCACCCAGGGGCAAGCTGAAATCCGACCCAGCAGCCCTGAACCTCCTGCCTTTCCAGGGTTGAGCAGGCCTCTCAGGCACCTCTCAAGTCCTGCCTGGAGAGAGGCTGGGAGTGAGGGATGCCCCACTGAAGCCACATTGGACAAGTGAAGCAAAGCACTTCCTAAGGTCATCCTTGGTTGTGTGCTCACAGCTTCCCACCTACGTACCTCTGGGCTAACCTGGTTGGCCCAAAGGCAAAGGCCATGTCTTGCAGTAATCCAAATATTCTCCATAAAGACTGAAATATTCTTTTCATTCAAATGAAGCCTTCCTCAGTGATCAATGCAAAATGAAAATATTCCTTTTATTTCCACTGCTCAAAGCAAGCTTGAGAAGAGACAGACTGCACTAACAAAGAGGGGCGATGCTTTGTAACATCTGAAGCCAGCTCTGAACCCCAGCTTCTCGGTCTTTCTTCTTTTGGTGCGGCTCATGTGCAGAAGGACTCAGTGTACCTCCATCTCAGTATCTGTCCAGTGCCTGACTCATCTCATATTTTCTACTTCACAACTCAGGGCCCGTCTGGTTTTGTACCCCACCCTGTGGGATCTTAGTTCCCGGACCAGGGGGTCCCCAACACACTGCCTTGGAAGGGCAGAGTCTTAACTGCCGGGAGGGCCAGGTAAGTCCCCCCCACTTCTTTCTTGTTAGGAAAACTCTCACGATAATATTGGACATTCTTCTGTCACTGGACATTGTGACAGTTTCATGAGGAAGGCCTTCTCCATCCACTTTCCACTCCTTAGTGCCTGATCAGATGTTCACAACCCCTCGCCCACCCAGATGAGATTCCAGGGGACCAAATGCCCTGCTGATTTCTCAATGGCAGTGATGCCAGGAGGCAGGCCCTCTGTATTCCCATGTGGCACATGTAGAAGCTGAGGAACTGAGTCAGGGAACCATTCAGTACCTCCACACACTGTATTCCCTGGCAGGGGCCCTGAAGGAGAAGGTAAGAAAGATTTACTTGGCCCTACCAGGGGCCCCTGCTAAGCTAAGTGCTCCCATGTGCTTTTGGTAAGAAAAGTGCTTTTGTTAAGTGTATGTGTTGTTCAGTTGCTATGTCGTGTCTGACTCTTTCGACCCTATGGACTGCAGCCTGTCAGGCTTGTCTGTCCTCCACTATCTCCTGAAGTTGGCTCAAACTCATGTTAAATTGAGTCAGTGGTGCCATCCACCCATCTCATCCTCTGCCGCCCCCTTCTCCTTTTGCCTTCTTGTTTTTAAAGCTTTACTGGAGTAAAATTGCCGTATGATCAGCTGCACGTATTTAGAGCATACGGTTTGAAAAAGTTTTGATATCAGGGGTATGTGTACATCTATAAAGCCATCGCCACAATCAACAGAGTGACCATCTCCATCATTCCCAAAAGGGTCCTCCCACCCCTTCCACCATCCCTGCAAATACTGACCTGCGTGCCCCCCACCTGCTTTTTTTTTTGAGGCCAGCTTGCAGCATCTCAGTTCCCTGATCAGGGACTGAACCTGGGCCACTGCAGTCAAAGCTCCAAATCCTAACCACTAGGGCTTCCCTCAGAGAAGGTGATGGCACCCCACTCCAGGACTCTTGCCTGGAAAATCCCATGGATGGAGGAGCCTGGTAGGCTGTAGTCCATGGGGTCGCACAGAGTCAGACACGACTGAAGTGACTTAGCAGCAGCAGCAGCAGGCCATCCCCACTGGCTGCAATGTATGAGACCCAGGTTTAATCCCTGGGTCAGGAAGATCCCCTGGAGAAGGAGATGGCAACCCACTCCCAGTATTCTTACCTGGAGGATTCCATGGACAGAGGACCTTGCCGGGCTGCAGTCCATGGGGTCTCAAAGAGTCAGACGCAACTGAGTGACTTAACACTTTCCTTTTCAGGCCACCAGCATCCCCCCCCCACTACCACCATCTGCTTTCTGTCACTATAGTTTGCCTTTCTAGAATTTTCTATCAATGGCTCAGACAGATCCAGGACAAGGGGTCATGGTGTCAGACAGAGAGAAGGACACAAGCCCAGCAAGCAGGGACACCAGGAATGGCTCTCGAAGGCTCTTTGGTGTCTCAGTGTACAGTGACCAGACTATCATCCTTTCTACCCTTTGTGACCTGGCTTCTTCCTCTTCCTAACAACCTGCATGACCCGGCCCCCGACTAAGGGTCATTTCCAGATTTTCCAAGCTCTCCCTGGGCCCCCCAGGCCCCTAGCACCCACATTTGGTTAAATATCATTGGAAGATAAGATTGGGACAACAGAAATGGAACTGGGGTTCTGACAGGCTGCACTTCTGACATACCTGTGATAGACCACATCAGAAGAACCCAGGGCCAAAAACACCACAGGATCACCTCAGTGGCCACAGAAAAACCATTCAACAAAATCTAACAACCCTCCATGATAAAAACACTCAAACTAGGAATAGAAGGGAATTTCCTCCACCTGATAAAGAACATCTATGACAAACCCGCAGCTAACTTCATACTCACGGGACAAAGACTGGAAGCCTCCCCACTTAGATCAGGAACAAGGCAAGGATGCCCACTGACCACTTCCATTCAACAGTGCACTGGAGGTGCTAGCCAGAGCAAGTAGGCAAGAAAAAGAAAGGCAAGAGACGGGACTTCCTTGGCCGTCCAGTGGTTAAGACTCAGTGCTTCCATTCCACAGGGTAGGGGTTCAATCCCTGGTTGATCCAAGAACCGCAAGGCTCCACCAATAAAATGAAATGAAAGGAAGATTGGAAAGGAAGGAAAACTATCTCTACTATATATAGGAAATCCTGAGGAATTCACTCAAAACAACTATTCCAGCTAATAAATGGGTTTAATAAGGTTGCAAGATACATGACCAATACAAAAAACTGAATTGTATTTTTATACAGTGGCAACAAGAAAAATGAAAAGGAAATTAAGAAAACAACTCTTACAATAAAATCATAAAGAATAAAGTACTCAGGAATACATTTAACAAAAGTACAAAACATTGGTAAAGGTAATTGAAGACCCGGGGAATTCCCCAGTGGTCCAGTGGTTTGGACTTTGTGCTTTCACTGCCAAGGGCCCAGGTTCAATCCCTAGACAGGGAACTAAGATTTCACAAGTGGGATAAAAAGACATCCCATGTTCATGGGTAATACTCCCCCAAACTCAATGTAATATTCAATACAATTTCAATATCTATTCCATGCAATATTCAATATGAATTCAACCCAATTCCTACAAAATCACAGCTGGCTTTTCAGAAAGTGACAAACTGATTCGAAAATTCATATGGAAATTCAGGTGACCCAGAACAGACACCTGAATCTTGAAGAGTACAACAATCTTGAACAATCTTGAAGAGTACAAAGTTGGAAGACCCACACTTCAAAATTTATTTACAAAGCTCTAGTAAAAGCTGTGGTGAAGGCATAAAGATAGACATTTCTCCAGAAAAGATAAGCAAATAGTCAATAGTACAGGAAGGATACTCATCAGGAAATGCATTTGGAAAGCACAATGAGACAGATACCACCTCAAATAATAGGTTGGCTCTAATCTAAAACGTATGTTGGAGAGGCTGTAAAGAAATTAGGATCCTCTTACACTGCTGGTGAGAATATAAAATGTAAAATGATGTAGGCTTTGTGGAAAAGAGTTTGGCAGCTCTCAAAATAATAACCATAATTACCATATAATCCAGCAAATCCATTTCTAGGTATTTACCCGAAAGAATTGCAAGCAGGGACTCAAACAGATATTTGTACTCTCAGGTGCACAGGATGACTGTTCACACTAGCCAAAAGGTGGCAATAAGTCAAATGTCCATCACTGGATGACGATAAATATTATGTGGTATATAGCCACACAATGGAATATTATTGAGTAATAAAAAGAAATTTCATACCGAGAACATGCTACAATGTGGAAGAACCTTAAAAACATGATAAAAAAGTTGGACAACAAAAGATCAGGTATTGGAGAAGGAAATGGCAACCCACTCCAGTATTCTTGCCTGGAAAAGTCCATGGACAGAGGAGCCTGGCAGGCTGCAGTCCATGGGGTTACATGACTGAGCATGTGTGCATGAGGGTGGAGGGTCACGGGTTGGTAGCAATAAACTGGTAGAACTAAAAAAAAAAAAAAGATCAGGTATCAAGATCAGGTATCATACAGTTCCTAAAATGAAACTGGTTCCATTGAAATGAAATGTCTGAAACAGGCAAGTCCATAAAGACAAGTAGACTAGTGGTTGCCAGAGCCTAGGAGCTATTGGCACGAATGGGCATGTGACTGCTAATGGGTACAATGTTTCTTTTTAAGGTGATGAAAATGGTCTGGAATTGGTGATGGTTGCACAATTCTGAATATACTAAAAACCACTCAACTTTACATGTTGCAAAGGTATGTGGATTATACATCAATATAACTCTCTATGTGTGCATTTTTTTTAAAATACCTGTGAATCATCTGGAGAAAAGGGTCTGGAATCAAGGCTGGAATAGAGACTTGAGACTTCTTAACCTGGGGGTCAGAGGCCTCTGGGGACCTAGGAAAGAGCCTCAGGGCATAAGGAAGCCACATGGCAAGTGGTGTAGGTGTCCTTGTGTGTGTCTCTGGGCTGCACTGTGTCCTGGTGGGGTTCCTTATTTTGGTAAGATGCTGGGGCCACAGGCACATATGGACAAGCCATGGAGAAGCATCTCTGAAATCGGGAAGTACCAGAATTTAAGTGGCAGGTAGGCAGAGGTCCTGGAAGCTGGTCTTCTGGACAAAAACTTTCTTCCCTCTGAAAAGAGGTTCAAGCCAGGAGAAGGTCCCTGCTAGCCAACAGACCCGGAGTCATTTGGGATAGCTAATGGCTTTCCCTTCTCTCTAGATTTTTTACAATTCAATTCTCTTTGATTTTCCTTTGAAAGGGCAGTTTCTTTTCTAAAAAACTGCAGCCATACTGTGTAACACAGGGCACTCCACTCTGTACTCTGTAATGATCTATATGGAAATAGAATCTAAAAAAGAGTAGACGTAAGTATAAATAATTCACTTTGCTGTACAGCAGAAACACAACAATATAAATCAACTATAGTGCAGTAAAAATTAAAAGATCAATGTAAAGATGTAAAAGGTAAAATCAAACTACATCCAGTCTCCGATTCTGTCCAAACTTCTATGGGAGCTTTAAAAGGGATCAATGTCCCCAGGGCCTGGTCGGTGAGGGCTGGCAAAGACTAGGAAAGGAAAAGGACCCATCTCTCGGGGGAGCTACTTGCCTAGGGCTCAGGGGTCTCCCTCCAGGAGACCTGGCCCAGGACTTCCCTGTCCAGGTTCACCTCAAGCCTTCCTCTAACAGGGAGCCTCCCTGAAGGCTAACCCAGCCAGACCTGAGGACCCCCACTCCTGCCCTGGGGAATCCAGAAGATCACAGCAGCATCCTCTCCCAAGCTTGGCTGGCTCAACTCAGGCCTGCAGCGTGGGGCAGGTTGCCTTCCACTTTCCACACATCCCCACTGGGTTGGCCCTTAATGAAGTGCTACTACCATCAAGAGCCAACTCAAGAGCTTTGGATTTGCTTGCTATTTGATGGAACGATTGCAAGAAAAGGCAACCGTGAAGATGGGATGGCATGGCCTCATCGACCAACGAGGGCAACGCACCTACCGCTCCCAACCTCCTTCCCTGCAGCCTTGGTGCAGACCACTGGGATTCCACAGGACCGCCTGGTCTAGTGACCCCAACCTGGGTCATTCCCCAACCCGATCGCACGAGGAGGAAATAGAAATAACCAGACCAAAATTTCCAAACAGCTGGAAGGAGAGATGAAACCAAGCAGGGGGCTGCGGTTGGGGGTGGGGTGGGGGGCGACCCCTGGGATTCCACCGGAAGGCCTCCTCTAGTGATCCCAACCTGGGTCATTCCCGAACCGGATCGCAGGAAGGGGAAAAGGTAATAGCCAAGCCAAGATTTCCAAACACCTGGAAGGACAGATGAAACTAACCGCGGGGCTGGGGGGCGGGGGTGGGGGGGCTGAGCAGAAAGAAGGCGGAGAGCCACGAGCAGGGAAAGCAGAAGGCCTGCGCGTCCACGGAGACCGGCCTGGGACAGGCGGGGAGGAGCGCCACCAGACTGGGGCAAGATTCCGCGTCCCACCCGCCGCCGGCTTCTACCCGGGTGGGCCCAAGGACCTACACTCCCACCACGTCCTCCCCCGTCTCCCCCGCGCCACCGCCAATGCCTGCAGGAGGTTCCCCAATTTTCCTAAGGAGATCCCCTTCTCCCAGCCAGCACCTCTCCGACCTGCACGTGCGCCCGGTCCGGACCAACAAACCCAGAGTAGAAACGTATACCTGGGTGAGCCCGGCCTGCCCCTGGGTCCAGATCCCCTCCACCTTTGACCTTGAACTCCCTCCACGGAGCCCGGGGGACGTCTCAGACCAAGCCATCCAGGACATGTCTCTAGACGGTTCTCAGGGCTCACAGAGAAAGTACACACACACGGGGTGGCAGGAGCCTCCGCGCACACACAGACGGGGCACAAGCACGCACTCACGAAGTCACGCCACGCACAAGCAAAGGAGCCCGGCTCCGGGTCCGAGAGCGCGACCTGGAGTCTCCCATCTCTCTGGGCGTAGAGTACTGCCGGGTCCACGCCCCCACCCACCGCCCAAAGGCCCTGCGGGGCACAGGGCGGGCCGGGCACCGAAGGCCGCGGGCTGCCCTTCTAGTAGACCCGGCGACGGCCGCTCACCCGAGGCCCTGAAGGCCTGGGAGCCCACCGTTGGCTTGGGCAGGGCCGGAGCGGAGAGGGGTTGCTGGGGGAGGTACCTGATCGCGCCGGCCGGGCGTCGGCGGGGTCCCGGGGCGCGGCCCGCGGGCCCCCGTACCCCTGCCCCACGGGGACCGCGATTTGCCCCCGCCTCCCGGCGCTCCGAGAGTGCCCACCTCCCTTCCCCAGCCCCGGGGCCAGCGGGGCCAGCGGGGCCAGCGAGATCAGGGAAACGCAGGCCGTTGCTATGCAACCCCCGTCCCGCGCCGGCGCCGGCGGCAACTCGTTTCCCGGCTCAGGGTCCCGAGGTGCTCGCGCAGCGGACCCGGGCTCAGCCCAACTTCCCGACCCGGACCGATCGGGATCCAGGGCTCGCCTCGCAATCAATCGAGCGCCCCAGGGATGCGTCCCGTACCCCGATCTCCACGCAGGGACTCCCATCCGCCCCCACATCTGTGCCTGGTTCCCACGGACACCAACATCCAGCCGCCCTAGAGACGGAGGACGAAAATGCCTCCGTAACCTTCTCCGCTCGGGGCCCTTCGGCCCCTCCATCGGGCCCTCCCCTCCAGGTGCCGCCCTCCCGCCCCTCGCCCCCGCGGCCGGGCAGCCCTACCTGCAGCATCACTTTGTACTGCTCCTCCGGCTTCTGGACCACGCACATATTACATCCCATGGTGCCGGCCGCCGAGGGGAGGAGGGCGGCCACGGGAAAACGCCTTTCACTGGCCCGATCGCGGGACCTCGGGCCCCGGGCTGGGGCCGGGGGCCATAGCCTAGCTCGGGGGCGGGCCGCCTAGCGGGGGAGGGGGGCACGCCCCCGGGGTGGGGGCAGCTCCACGCCCCTCCGGTTAACCCTTAGCTGTCCGCGGCCCGGCGCGGGCATGCTCCCTCGCACCCCGCCAGGAAAAAAAAAAAGGGTAGCGGGGGATGGGCGGGCGCGCGGGGCGTTGCACGGCTACCGCCCCCCCCCCCGCCCCCGCGTAGGCGCGGGGGCGCGCCAGGCCGCTGGGGGCCGTCAGGGGCCGCGGGCCGAAACCCTCCCAGCCCGCCGGCTCCGCGGCTCCAGCTGCCACCTCTGGCTCCCACCCATGGCCACCCGCCCCGGGAGCCCGGCCCTCGCGCTTGGCGCCGCGTCCGGGCCCGCCGACTCGGGGGATCGGCGGCCACCCCGCTCGCAGCCAGGGCTCCCCGCCCCACCCCTCCCCGCCCGCGCTCCCGCCTAGATGGGCCGCGCTCCAGGCGCTCCGGGCGCCCGCTCTCCGGCCAGCCGCCCGCCCCGCGGTCTCCGGCTCCCGCCTGGGACGACGGACACGGCGCGCGCGCGCGCCCGCGTCAGCAGAGGGGAGCGGGCGCACGCGCGCGGGAGCGAGGGGAGCGGGGCTGGGTGGGCGAGCGCGAGGCTGGAGGCCGCGGGAGCCAGCGCGGGAAGCCGGGGGCGGGGCCTTTCCCGGAGTCCCGGGGCGGGGGGGCGGGGGGTCCCCGATTCCACGGTTTCCTGCCATCGCCAGCGTCCGGCCCGGAGCACCTGGCCCTGGATATGCCGACTGCGCGGGGCCAGCCCGGGATACCAGGGTCCGGGGTGGAGGAGCGCCTCCCGGGATCCCCCACGAGCTCGCGGCCTCGGGACTGGGGGAGGGGGGTCACGATTTAAGCCCCTTTCGCACATCCTTCGCGCAGCATCCGTCTCTCCGGATTCCCTTTAACGATCCCGTCTCTCCAACTCAGCCGTTCTCTCGCTGTCGTTGTAAACGTATACCTTTGTTAAAATTTTAAAAACGAAAACATTTTTTTTTTTTTTTAATAAGAGAGAAAAGCGTGAGGTTGGGTGGGTCTCTGGGAGAGCCAACCGAGCGGTTTGGGATGCTGGGGCCCCGGGTGCACCGGATTAGCTACCTACCTGCGTCTCTCTCTGTCCCCGCCTGAGCCCAGCGTGCCACTTTCACGCTCCCTCCATCTCTTCCCTTATCTCTCCCACAGTCTGCCCTGGCTTCCTTGGACTAGCCTGGAGAAAGAAGGCCTTGGCCTGGAAAGCCGCCTCAGATGGAGGGCCGGGTTCCCATGGGCTGCCAGGGAGAGCCGCGGAGTCCAAGCCCTCTGGCTGCAGAGATAACTTGATTCAATTGTTGCCTGCTTCATTGCCAGGCCTTGGCAAGTGATGGAATCGATAACCACACAGGGCTGTTTAATTACACCGCAGCGGTTGGCAGAGGCCCCTCCATAGCCCTCCTTTCCTCGCTGACTCCTGGTTTAGAGAACAAGAATCAGGAATATGCTGGGCCTGCCTGGAGTCTGGAAATGAGATGTGGATGTATATGCCCCTGGAGACAGGGCTGGTGTGTAGGTTGCATATGTCAGAAAGTGGTCTCAGGGGAATGAGAACCGATGTCAGGGTATGTCCTCAAGCTGGTTGGCACTTGAAGCTGCTGGGACTTGACCCTGCTAGGGGCTGGCTGGATATAACTGTCTATCCCAGACCCCAAGAGGAGACTGGTGAAGGTGAAGGTGAAGGTGAAAGTCGCTCAGTTGTGTCCAACTCTTTGTGACCCCATGGACTTAGTCTATGGAATTCTCCAGGCCAGAATACCTGAGTGGGTAGCCTTTCTCTTCTCCAGGGGATCTTCCCAATCCAGGGATGGCACCCAGTCTCCTGCATTGCAGGTGGATTCTTTACCACCTGAGCCACCAGGGAAGCCCCAAGAGGAGACTGCCATACCACAAAGGGCCACGAGTTTGGTGGCTTCAAACAACAGAAACAGAAATGTATTTTCTCCATAGTTCTAGAGGCTTCAAGTCCAAAATGAATGTGTTGGTAGGGCCATGCTCCCTCTGAAGGCTCTGGTAGGGGGGGTGGTCCTCCTTTGCCTCTTCTTAGGTGCTTGGGGGCTCTTAGCCATCTTTGCTCTTCTTTGCCTTATAGCTGCATGGCTCCAGTTTTTGTCTCCGTCTTCACATGACCTTCTTCCCCATGTGTCTCCTCTGTGTCTAGGTCCAACTTTCCTTCTTCTTTCTAAGGACACCCTGGTAGTCCAGTGGTTGTGACTTTGCACTTTCACCGCTGAGCAGCAAAATAAAGAAATCAATACAAATTCAGGACCCCAGTCTTTGGACTTAGGGCCCACCCAAATCCAGCGTGACCCCTTCTTAACTCAGTAACATCTGCAAAGACTAATTCCAAAGAAGGTCATGTTCACAGGTACCAAGGACTGGAACTTGAACTTTTTTTTTTTTTTAATGTCTGTACATTTTTATTTTATTTTTTTTAAGGAACTTGAACTTTTTTGGAGGATGTGGCTCTATGCACTACACATTGGCAAGTTCAGCTTCTCAGCCTGCCAAAATGGACTCTGCCTCTTGGTGGGAGGAGAGACAAAAGTCACAGTCGATAAGACCGTGAGTGTCTCGAACATGGGGGCAGACTCCAACAAGAGCGCTTCGTGTCCATTTTGCCATCTACTGTACCCTCCTCCATCACCCATTCTAGATCTTTCTCTCCCTCAGAAAGCATCTCCACTGGTCTAGGTGATTCTCCTGGACGACTGAACCAGACCTTTACCCACCACATCTCTGAGTGTTTAATGGTTTTCTCCTTATTAGGCCACCATTGTGCAGTTGCTTATTTTGTTTATCATTCAAGTTTATTAAATTGCTTGTATATTAATATTTTTTAAAGATTTATTTATTTGGCTGCACCAGGTGTGTGTTGCCAGCTTGCAGGATCTTCATTGCCATGTGTGGGATCTTTAGTTGTGCCTGCGAACTCAGTTACCCCATACAGGATCTAGTTCCCTGACCAGGGCTTGAACCCCTAGTGAATCTGTGTGTCACGGACATACTTCTTACTGTCGTTGGAGAGCAGCAGTGCTAGCTCCTGAAGTTCTCAGGATCAACTGCCCTGCCAATACAGCAGTCTTTTCTTGGCCAGGTGATCCCTGATTATGAGGAGTCCACGTTAGCCAGATGGCAGGTTTCTACAGAGCCCTTCCCATGAGCTCTGATAGAAGCAATGCCCTGAGCCCAGAAGTCAGGACCTCTAGCCCAAGAGGGCCTAAGCTTTCATCAATAATGCCTGTGTGAGGAAGCCTTAATAAAAACTCAACAGGACGGGGTTTCGAGAGCGTCTGTGTCCATGAACACAACCTGGCTTGTGCTTGGCATCTGAAGTGGTGAGGGGCAGTCTTTTGAGACTGAGCCCTTAACATGTGGGATCTGATGCTATCTCCGGGGAGACTCAAAGTGTGTTGCCGTTGCGCTGAATTACACCAGCTGGTGTGTGAGAATTGCTTGGTGCTGGGGAAGACCTAGTCAAGGCTATGGTTTTTCCAGCAGTCATGTATGGATGTGAGAGTTGGACTGAAAAGAAAGCTGAGCACCAAAGAATTGATGCTTTTGAACTGTGGTGTTGGAGAAGACTCTCGAGAGTCCCCTGGACTGCAAGGAGATCCAACCAGTCAATCCTAAAGGAGATCAATCCTGAGTGTTCATTGGAAGGACTGATGCTAAAGCTGAAACTCCAATCCTTTGGCCACCTAATGTGAAGAGCTGATTCATTTTGAAAAGACCCTGATGCTGGGAAAGATTGAGGGCAGGAGGAGAACGGGATGACAGAAGATGAGATGGTTGGATGGCATCACTGACTCAAAGGACATGAGTCTGAGTAAACTCCAGGAGTTGGTGATGGACAGGGAGGCCTGGAGTGCTGCAGTCCATGGGGTCACAAACAGTCGGACACAACTGAGCAACTGAACTGAACTGATCTGAACTGGGGAAGACCTCCATACCACACATTGGAACTGGGTGCAGAACACTTTCTACTGACCCAGTCTTATTCCTCCTGGGTCCCGGACCAATCAGTCAACTTGTTTTCCATGACATCTTTATCTCAGGCCATAGCTCTCTCTACCAAGGGGACAGCCAAGTGTCCTGCCCACCTGGAGTACTCACCTCACCACGGTGACACACCCAAGAGCCAGGTCTGAGTGTTTCCCCTGCATGGGTCTGTCATAGGGAACCTCTGCCCAGAAGCCCAGAAGGTGTAAGCTGGGAGAGGGTACTGTATGATGCAGGCAGGTGACCTGGGGTCTTGACTACCTGTCCGTGTACCCGACTTGGGCCTTGGGCCCCAGTTGGGCCTGTTCGGGAAGGTGCCATCTCTACTGGTTTGCTGCCATGCCCTCCTGGCTACAGGACTCAGCAGGTCTGCCAATATTCAGGTCATGATGGGCATCATCAGTCACATAGGCACTTGATATCCTGGGATCAGGCTCAAAGTCTGGACCACAGCCCAGTAGCATGACAACAGCTGCTTTTTGAGTGGTGAATAGCTCTTCCATGGAAGATATGGCCTTGCTCCAAACCTTTATGTATCTGTACTGGAATCCTTCTACTGAGGCTTTCCCCCAGACTCTGTCCCGGCATCACTATCTACCATGGACAGATCCTCTTGAGCCTTTAGACTGGCTGCATCTTCTAGCTCTAGTGGCCTAGCAGCTTGGTCTGCAGCCCTGACCTTCTACAGGGCCCTTTCATACTCTGGACCACTCTCAAAACAAGTGACAGCTGCACATCTCGAGACTTGCTTAAGATGAGACATTCTGCTCATTGGGTGATCTACCCAGCCTCATGCCAAATAAATCCCTTTTCTTGCTGAAGGTCGAGTCCATGTCTTCCGGCGATCAAAAAAAAGCAAATGTACGAAACCTGAGAGTGTGGGAGAAGAAGATGGGAGCCAGATGATGGATCTGGGAGCAGGGGCTTTGATCTGAGCTCAGCAAAGAGGAGGACGGGGAGGGCCACCCCAGCAGAGCAGGAGGGAGACAGGTATGGCAGGCAACCAGGCTGCAACAGACAAGAGACAGACAAGGTGGGTGGTGTATCACCACTGTAATCCCCATGGCCATTGAATACCAAGGTGACTCTGGCCCAGGTTCTGATCTGGAGTGGTGCTATCGTGACTCTATATTTCCTCACCCCTGCCCTGCCGGGTGCCCCACTGGGAAGCCCTGTTTCCCAGTAGTCACTCATGACTTTACCCACTGGCGTCCCCAGAATGGAGCTCCCAGGGAAGCAGGGGCCAGAGCACAACCGAGAAACTGTCCAGCTTCTCATCTCTTGAGAGCCTGGCTTCTTTGTCATCTGTCATCTTGATCTCGGGTGAGTGGCCTCGGCCTGTGATGGCTTGGAGTGAAACTTGGGTTCACAACCAGAGATTGAGGCCGAGTTGATGTGGTAAGAGCACCAGATCCTAGCCACTAGACCAGTGGTCAGTGACAAAGGCCCTGTTCCTTTGGCTTTGCAGAAAAGGATTCCCACAGGGACTTCCCTGGTGGTTCAGTGGTTAAGAATATGCTTTCCAATGCAGGAGATATGAGTTCAATCCCTGCTCAGGGAACTAAAATCCTGCATGCCACAAGGCAACTAAGTCTGCATGCCACAACTAAAGAAGCCTGTGCACCACAACAAAACCCAGCACAGCCAATAAATAAATAAATATATATATATATATATATAAAAATTTTAAAAAATTCCCACAAAGACAGTATTGAAGCAAGTAAAGTGTTTAGTAAGAGGAAAAGAGGACAATAATATGTGTGGGTAGACACATGGGCAGACTCAGAGGGAGACTCCTTGAGTCATACCCTTGTGGTAGTTTAAATCACTTATATGGGGCATTCCTTTGGCCAATCATTTTGATTTGCCCGGTTCACAGTCCATATTTGGTACAACTCAGGATATTCCCATGTGTGCACACACATCTCTTAGCCAAGATGGATTCTATCCCAGAGGCCTGTGGGTAAAGCATCCCTTGACATCACTCCCCCACTTTGACCTTCAAGGAGCCTTTCTGTGCATGCGTGGTCGGAGAGGTCTCCTGACTTCTAGAATGAGAAATGTGATCTGGACAGGGCCTAGCCTCCTCCCTTAATTGTCCTGCTCTTCTCATCTTGGAGTTTTGGTCCACAGGGAATGAATCTCCAATTGGTTTACAGGGGGTGGGTGTGGGGGCATCTACCTCCTGCCTGAATCCTGGAATGAAGAGATTGTACTCTCCTAATTCTTTGAGTTTGCCTCTGTGTTTTTCATGGCTCGTGCCTTTGGTGGTGTAGCCAAAGAAGTCATCACCAAATGCAAAGTCAGCTAGATTTTCCTCTAGGTCATCATCTTTCGGATTTTTTAGTTTCACATTCCACGTTACTCATTTTGAGTTAATTTTTTTGAAAGACATAAAGTCTGTATCTAGATTATTTTTTTTCTGGCATATGGACATCCAGTTGTTCCAGCACCATTTCTTGAAAAGATTATTCATTCTCTATTGAATTGCCTTTGCTCTTTTGTCAAAGATCACTTGACAGTAGTTGTCAGGGACTATTCCATGTAGCGAAACTGAAAACCCTGTTGATGACATAGAGGAAGCAAATGGTGGACCCAAGGGGCTTCTTGTGTTCGTTTTAAGAACAAGTCATGGGTATTTGGTTTTCTAGTTTGTTTGTTTTTTTTTTTAATGCAGATGCATAGAATTGGATTACTCACTATCTGTCAGACAGGTCCACTCAAGGCCCATTTTCATTTTGTTTGTTTAAAGAATAAAGCTCATTAACACCTATGAAGCCACCACCCAACCCTGGCACAGGGCCATATACCATCCTGACCCTACCACTCCAATGCTCCATCACAACAATAAGCCACAGATGGATTTATCATTCTCATGCTTTTTAAAATTTTGAAAAAAAATATGTATAACACAAAATTTGCCATGTTTACCACTGGGTTTTTTCAGACTTCATATCTGCCAGGCTGGTGGGTGGAAATGCTCTCTCACTATGATCCTGCATTTTCCTGATTACTAATTATGGTAGAAATGTTCACGCACTGAGGTCTGGGGAAGGCATTCTGGCTTATGCATGACTTAACTCAAATTTAAGACTGTTTGTGGCCTATTGAATATAAACTGTACATCTGCTTTAATTGTGAAAGAAAAGGACACATTGACCAGAAGTAAAGACTGTCCATGATAAAAATAAAAATGAAACGTCCCCCTTCCTGGGGCTGCTTGGATGAAAAGGCTCCCTTCCCAGGTGCCAAGGCCTTACTGACTCATCAGCTGGTCTGGTTTGTTGTTGTTGTTGTTGTTTTAACTTAAAGGAATGTATCCTTGACTTGTTTGATGTTCTTTGTTCTGACAATTTATGGAACTGCTCTGAACACCATGCATCTCCAGAACACTGTTTCAGGCTCTGACTGACTCTGAGAAGCTGTCTTCCAGGCTAGAGTCTGTCATGGTCTGGTCACGGGTTGGAAAAGAATTTCCAGACATGAGGCAGAGTGAGAGAGAAATAAAGTTTATCAGAGTGGGAGAGCTGTTAGACCAGCGGGCCAGCTCAAGGGAGAACTGACGTTGAGCAGGGGTCCTTCAGTTCAGTTCAGTCACTCAGTTGTGTCCGACTCTTTTCGACCCCATGGGCTTCAGCACTCCAGGCCTCCCTGTCCATCATCAACTCCCAGAGTTTACTCAAACTCATGTCCATTGAGTCGGTGATGCCATCCAACCATCTCATCCTCTGTCGTCCCCTTCTCCTCCCACCTTCAATCTTTCCCAGCATCAGGGTCTTTTCAAATGAGTCAGCTCTTCACATCAGGTGGCCAAAGTATTGGAGTTTCAGTTTCAGCATCAGTCCCTCCAATGAACACTCAGGACTGATCTCCTTTAGGATGGACTGGTTGGATCTCCTTGCAGTCCAAGGGACTCTCGAGAGTCTTCTCCAACACCACAGTTCAAAAGCATCCATTCTTTGGCGCTCAGCTTTCTTTATAGTTCAACTCTCACATTTTTATACCCGGGGTACAAGTGGGATAATGGTCTTGTGGGTCATTTGCTGATTGTATGAGGCATGTATACTGGGTGGAAGGAAGTGAAGTGAAGTGAAAGTCACTCAGTTGTGTCCGACTCTTTGTGACCCCATGGACTGTAAACTGTGGAATTCTCCAGGCCAGAATACTGGAGTGGGTAGCCTTTCCCTTCTCCCGGGAATCTTCCTAACCCAGGGATCGAACCCAGGTCTCCCACATTGCAGGCAGATTCTTTACCAGCTGAGCCTCAACGGAAGGGTGGAGGGAAGAGTAAGGCAAATACCTTCCCCCTATGGGGTAAGGAGGGGAGACAGGTTATCCTGCTCAGGAGGACCTGATATTACATGGGGGAGGGAAGGACGATAAGGGTGTAGTTTTTCTGTTCCTGCATTCCAAGGCCCTCCTTGGTTTTATCTGCTTTTTCATCCTTGGATCACCACAGAGTCCTCACTTTGGCTCAGTTAAAACTCTTTTCTATTCTATTATAGATTGCTTATTGATTATTTTCATTGACACTGGCAAGGCAAATCTTTCCTTCCTAAGTTTCTTGGTCATTTGCATTTTCTCTTTTATGTTGCACCTGGTTTTGATTTTTGCCCTTTTTTGTAGTGTTTTCTTTTTCCATTTGCCTACTGATTTGTTGTTGTTCAGTTGCTCAGTCGAGTCTGACTCTTTGCAACCCCATGGACGGCAGCACAGCAGGCCTCCCTGTCCATCACCAATTCCTGGAGCTTGCTCAAACTCGTGTCCATTGAGTCAGTGATGCCATCCAGCCGTCTCACCCTCTGTCGTCCCCTTCTCCTCCTGCCTTCAATCTTTCCCAGCATCAGGGTCTTTTCTAATGAGTCAGTTCTTCACATCAGGTGGCCAAAGTATTGGAGCTTCAGCTTCAGCATCAGTCCTTCAAATGAGTATTCATGATTGATTTTATTTAGGATTGACTAGTTTGATCTCCTTGAAGTCCAAGGGACTCTCAAGAGTCTTCTCCAACACCACAGTTTAAAAGCATCAAGTCTTCAGCGCTCAGCTTTTTTTATAGTCCAGCTCTCACATCCATACATGACCACTGGAAAAACCATAGCCTTGATTAGATGGACCTTTGTTGGCAAAGGTCTCTGCTTTTTAATATGCTGTCTAGGTTGGTCATAACTTTTCTTCCAAGTGAAGGAGGAAACAGATAGAACAGGCTCCATCTTGAAAGCAGGACTCCATCTTGGGCCGGACTGTGGCCCAAATATCTGTGGAAACGACATACCAACTGGAAAACCAGGACCCCAAAAGGAAGAGTCCCAGGGCTCGAACCTAGACTCTCCCTAAAAGAATACCCTAATTATCTGTGTAACTGAATAGAATCATAATTCTATTACGCTTATTGGGGTATGACCACAGGCCTATAGATAATTGTCCACTGTTAACCACCTAGACTTAAGGCAAATGAATCATGGGTTAACTTTGTTTCTTTCTTTTCCTTTGTTCAGACTAGTTTCAGGGAATTTGGGGATGTGGGTTTGGGCACAAACACTTAGGGTATATAAGGTTTTCACAAAAACTGGTTGGGATCCTTGGCTGAGAGGAGACCCTTCCTTTGGCCCACGAGTGTAATAAACTGCACTCCACTATCTGCATTGTCTTTCTGAGTGAGTTTGTTTCCCAGAATGCATGTCTACAACACAAGGAGCAAGTGTCTTTTAATTTCATGGCTGCAGTCACCATCTGCAGTGATTTTGGAGCCCAAGAAAATAAAGTCAGTTGCTGTTTCCCTTGTTTACCCATCCACTAATTTGTAAGAATTGTTTCTATGTTCTAGATACTAATCTTGTGTCAGTTACAAATGTTACACATATTTTCTCAGTCTGTGGCCTGCCTTTTCACTTTCTTGAGTCTTTGCTAAACAGAAGTCCCCAATTCTAACATAGTTAAATATACCAAAATTTGTAACGGATTAATGCCTTTTATGCTTGGCTTAAGAAGTCCTTCCCTACCCTGAAGTCAAAAAGATACTTGCCTATATTTTTTATAAGCAAATGGAAAGAATAACTGTGTGGATTCCCTCAATGTAACAAAAGATCAGTATATTATGTATGGCCAAGTAGGGTCTAGTCCAAAAATACAAAGGTAATTCAATGTGACGAAATCTTTTCATAGAAATTATTACTCAGCAAGTTAGAGGAACCAGCTTGATCACATCAGTAGGTGCTAATTACTCATTTGATCAAACTCATTCCTTTAAAAAAGAATATGAACCAGCGACGATGTGGTGAGGGATGAGGAGGACCCCACGTAGAAGAGCACAGCTGGCCCAAGTGTCTCCTGAAGTTGAAGGCCCAGCAGCCGTTTCCCAGACATTCAGAGGATTGTTTATTTGATTTTACCTTCTGTCCCAAAGGCTTGATTTCCCGGTTAGTTGGGTAAACCACAAAAATAAGCTAAAAAGAAATCCTTATGCCTCTGGGAGAACAAACATGGTGGACTGGCTGAGACTGTCAGGACAGAGAGCTGAAGAGAGGAGGAGTGAGTCAAAAAGGACAGTGACTATGAAACTCTCAGTGGTAAAAATATTTATTCTGTGGCCTTTGCCATGGTTGTGAGAAGGTCTCTGTACACAGCTGGTGAAATACTTGCCCTGGCTTTGATGGGCTGTATCCTAATTAATTTCATCTGCTTCCCTCGGAGCTTCCCAAGCAGGTATGCAGAGCACTGCTGGAATGAGCAAGAGAAGGCAACGGCAGCCCACTCCAGTACTCTTGCCTGGAAAGTCTCATGGATGGAGGAGCCTGGTAGGCTGCAGTCCATGGGGTCGCTAGGAGTCGGACACGACGGAGCGACTTCACTTTCACTTTTCACTTTCATGCATTGGAGAAGGAAATGGCAACCCACTCCAGTGTTCTTGCCTGGAGAATCCCAGGGATGGGGGAATCTGGTGGGCTGCCATCTATGGGGTCGCACAGAGTCGGACACAACTGAAGTGACTTAGCAGCAGCAGCAGCTGGAATGAGAGCTGACTTAGGAGAATCCTGTTAGATGGCTGAATCTCGTGAAGCAGTAAATAGTTGCTCTAAGTTAAAATGAGTTGCTAAGCTTGGCTCACCTTAGAGGAATCTTTTCCTTAAGAATAACAGACATAAGAAAAGATTGGCCTGGGAACTTGCTTGGTGGTCCAGTGGCTTAAGACTCCAGGTTCCCAATGTGTGGGATCTAGGTTCCATCCCTGATCAGGGAAATAGATCCCACATGCCTCAACTGAAAAAAAACTTCCTGCATGCTACCATGATGATGGAAGATACCATGTCCAAATAAATATTTTAAAAATAACTAAATAAAAGAACAGCCTGGACAACTCTTAAAAAGAAAGAATATGAGGTAGGGATTATTATACTAGTGAAGTAAATCAGAAGAAGGAGGACAAATACCCATGATATCACTGATATGTGGAATCTAAAATACGACACAAACATCTAAGAAATAGACTGACAGACTTAGAGATCAGACCTGTGATTGCCAAGGCGGAGTGGGGATGGGTAAGGGAAGAATTGGAAGTTTGGGATTCACAGAGGCAAACTCTTTTATATAGGATGGCTAAGAAACAAGGTCCTACTACATAGTACAGGGAGCTATGTTCAATATCTTGTGATAAACCATAATGGAAAACAATATGAGAAAGAACATATATGTGTATAATTGAGTCACTTTGCTGTACAGTGGCAATTACCACAATCAGTATCAGTATCAGTTCAATCTCTCAGTCATGTCCGACTCTTTGCGACCCCATGGACTGCAGCACTCCAGGCCTCCCTGTCCATCACCAACTCCCGGAGTTTACCCAAACTCTTGCCCATTGAGTTGGTGATGCCATCCAATCATCTCCTCCTCTGTCATCCCCTTCTCCTCCTGCCTTCAATCTTTCCCAACATCAGGGTCTTTTCAAATGAGTCAGTTCTTCGCATCAGGTTGACAATCAGAGAAGGGAATTAACACAATATTGTACATCAGCTATATTTCAATAAAATAATTTTTTTAAGAAAGTGCAAGGAAGTGAGACTGTTTTGACTCTTCCAGTGATGTCACAAAGGCAATAAGTTGCATGGAACTCCCCCTCCCCCCCCAGAAAAAAAAAAAAAAACATTTTCAACAAAACTAAGAGACAGAAAGAATGCATAAATTGGGAAAACTGGGGAAAGATGTTAAAATTAAATTGCCAAAAAAACCCCTAAGAGACAGATCTCAGCCCCAAGGCAGTTAGCATTGGCATGCAGAGTCCACAGTGAGGCCGCCCCATCCTGAGATCAGAGCACTCTATCCAAGTCATGAGCTGACTCTGTGACGGTAACCCAATGTCCCTACCAACAGCAAGAGCTATAGGATCCAGAGCACTTCGGGAGGAGACCGAACGGAAGCCAAGCAGGGGATACATATCGTTAAAGGATGAAGAGCATAACAAAGCAGCCAAGGACAGGACATCTCAGAAAACACCCAAAACAAAGTGCACTTCTGTAGCTGAGGGGCTCATCCTCTCGGGGTAATCCTACCTGCTCCCCATAAAGCAGGAGCTTGGAGCAACAGAAAGGAGAAGCCAGGAGCCACTCTGTGGGGAGATGGGGGCAGGGGGGTGGGAGTGTGGAACAGAAAATATCAAACTAACCCAGTGCTCCAGGAGCTCAGAAAACACTCATTTATCAACATCTCCTACAAGTTAGTACTTTTTGTATCCCACTTAAGAAAGTCTTTCTCAACTGCAAACATCATGAAAGTGTTCTCCTGTCGTCTTCTACAAGTTTTGCTATTTTGCCTTTTGCATTTCCAGTACAACTGGAATTGATTTTTGTCCATGGTGTCCGGCAGCGGTCAGGGTTTATTTATTATTTCTTAAAAGAGGGGGAAAAAAAAAGACTTCCAGGTTGCAGACGCTCTGTAGGGTCTAATCCTGAGATCCAGCTTGGTTTTCCAGATCTTTGTTTTGAAGAACTCAGGAAAGCTGGCCAAAATCCTGTTTTCCTTTCAAAGGACACAGCATTGAGATGCAAGTCCCTTTGCCCGCGGGACATTTGCTTCTCCAAGCTTGGGTCTTGGGGCACTTTTAAGTTTTAAGGGAAGTCTGAGAAATTCGTCGGGTCTGCTCACAATGGCCTCCAGGAATAAAGGCCTCTCCAGTGGGGAGGGGCCATTGTGGGTTCGCACACTTGGAAGGCTCTCCCCGCCTCTAGGAACTCAAGGGCATTGAAATGCAAGTCCCTCTGAGGGCGGAAGCATTGACTTATCCCTGTCAGGGCTTGACCATTTTTAAATTGTAAGGGGGCCGGTGGAAATTCTCCGGGCCTGATCTCCATTGCTTCCCAGAGGAAATGCACCTTTTGAGTTCCTGGGGGAGGGGCTGGTGTGGGGTCTCTCACTTGGACCCTTCTTGCATTGCCCCTTCCTTTCCTCTTTCTTTCCAAGTCCCCTCAGCATCTCCCCGCTTTCCCACCACTGCTGGAGAAGCCTTTGCACATACATCTCTGTTTGGGGGGAGCAGGGGTGACCCAAAGGGACATGGAAGGTAAATGCTCCTTTACCATCTTTGGGTCTCCGGCTGGGCCTGGAAATGAAACTAACACAAGACACATTCACAGGAGAAATGCAAACACTTGATTAACCTTTTATGTGAACCTGGCCACCTTCACAATTCAAGGAAGACCCCAAGAAGTGACCAGAACAGGAAACTTTTCTACCTTTCTACCACAAAGGCCTGTTGCATTTGTGAAGCACTGATAAGACACAGAGGTTTGGGCTCAGATGACAGGTGGCATAGGAACCACTTGGCATGCCACAGTGAGACTTAAGGTTGGTACAGTCTTCCAGCCCCCACGCCCGGCCCTGGCGCAGGGAGGCACTTTCACAGGGGAAAAAGACTCAGTGCATTGATGACTTTTCCCTTTTCTGCCTGATGGTGACACTTGAGGAAAGAAGTGTTTTCTTTTCTTTTTCCTCCAGATGGATATTTAAGGAACACATCTCCACTGAAGGAAACGTGTCCTTTCTCCGTGGCTGTGAAGTGTGTTGGAGACACAGAACTGAAAACAATCTCCCAACCAGGAATACCTGGCCACAAAGGCAGAAAAGATAAAAATCAGAATAATCTGTGCAAACACAAGCACCCCGCCAGAGGGATGCTGATGCCAGGGGATTCTCCAAAGGCGTGGGGGACACCCCCCGCCCCCGCGCCCCTAACCTGTAGCTTTGGCCATTTGGAGTCCAGTTGGCTATAGTGAGACCTCTCCCAGGAAGCCAGGAGGTCTGCGGGGGCTGCAGCTTGATTACAATGCAAAACAATGCTCCCCGACCCTGGAGGAGGGGGACATTCCTGAGTCATGAGAGGATTTGCATATATTTAAAAGGAATGAAGAGGAAATTCTGAAAGAAAAGGTCCAGGAGGGGGAGTCTCTCACCTTATCTTCTCCGGGGAGATGGAAGGCTCCTACTCTTCATTTGAATATTTCCAAGGACCACCTCCTTGTGTTATTAAGAAATCGTCACATTACAATACTTCATTATCTCCACTGTCCTTTTAACTTTTTCTGGGCGAGGGGCAAATTGCCAATGCCTGAAGAACCAGCAAGAAAAATGCAAAGCAAAACAATGATCAGAATTACAATAGGATGAATTTCACAATGCAGCCTGATATTTGCCTTGAAATAGAAGAAGCTTTAAATATACCAATGGGAAAAGGTTAAATCAGATTCTTGGGAAGCAACGCACATTTTTTTCCTGTCTTCTATTAATTTTGCTAGCTGTTGTGACCTATTACCCGAGCTTTCTAATAGTTAACTATTTGAGTGTTATTTTGAAGTTCCTCATAAAGTCTTGTCCAATCCAAGTCTAGAGTAGCTTAAGTCTGGGGTTGTATAATTTAAATGTTTAATTAAGAGTGTTCTTGTAAAGCCCAATACATTTCTCCTAAATTTTCATCAAATATGTAAGTAACATCACATTTACATGATAACTGAAGCTCTTCTGTAATTGTTCTATCTTCTCAAATACCATGTCTTGGACATGAAATACAAACACACTCATGGCCATCATCTAGCATCCAAGTCTTAGGAGGCACCAATTCAAGGGCACAGATGGAACCTCTAGAGTTTGAAATCCATGGCCAGATTTGTTTCCAGTCTTAGGACAAACCAGTCCCTTGGGCCATTTTTTTCTTGCATCAGTCCAAATCAATAGTCATAGTGAACCAAGACGTAGATGGCCCCCGCCCCCAGGGTGAGCAATTTGAATTCATTCCCTGTGGACAGAAACTCTAAAATATCAATAACAAGATGATTGAGAAAGGAGGCTAAGCCTTGCCCAGATAAGGGAGAAGAGACCACACATTTCTCAGTCTCAAAGTCAAGGATACCTTCCCAACTAGAAGGCTCCTTGGAGGTTAAAAGGGGAGTGATGCTAAGGCTATTTACAGTCCTTTTTGCTGGATTCCATCTTGGTTGAAAGATGCACACACACGTGGGAGGATCTTGAGATAAGCCAAATACAGACTCAGAACCAGGCAAATCAAGATGATTGGCCAAAGGAAATCCAGAAGAAATGACCCATAAAGGTGATTTAAACTACCACGAAGGTGAGACTCTCTCTGAGTGCACCTGTGTTGTTGCAGAAACCAGTACTCGAGAAACCAAACACCATACTCGGAGAGTTGGAGAATTCAGGTTTATTACGCCGGCGGGCCCAGAGGAGTTAACACTCCAAGCTCTGAGCCCCAGACCAAAGGGGTTACAGAGTTTTTATACACAGACTGTAGTGGGCAACACTGGCTGTTAATAGGCTCATTTAAACTAAGGGGTTTCATGCACGAGAGAACAGCAGTCAAGATGGGGAGGGGGATGTCTGACTTTTACACAGACAGGTATGATTAAGCAGGTTTGCAAGGGCCTGGCAGTTGCAAAGAGCAGAACAAGGGTGAGTGAGATAATCTCCAGTTCCTACTATTGTAAGTCCCCACTTTCTGAGACTGCATGACCTATGTGATCTAGACTTTGCAAGGAGCAAGCTGAGTTACAGAGGCAGATGAGCAAGAGGTTATGTAAATTTTAACTCTTCCTTTTCAGTGTGTCTGTCTACATGTATTATACTCTCTTCCTCCTAATAAACTCTTTACTCGTTTCACTGCTTTCCATCTTTGTGGGAATTCTTTTCTGCAAAGTCAAAGGGCCAGGGCCTTGTCACTGATCACTGGTCTGTTGTGGTTGTTGTTCAGTCACTCAGTTGTATGTGACTCTTTGTGAACCCATGGACTCCAGCACACTAGGCTTCTGTGTCCTTCACTATCTCCCAGTGCTTGCTCAAATTCATGTCCATTGACTCAGTTACACTATCTAACCATCTCATCCTCTGCCACTCCCTTCTCCCTTTGCCCTCAATCTTTCCCAGCACTAGGATCTTTACCAGTGGGCTCTTCACATCAAGTGGCCAAAGGATTGGAGCTTCAGCTTCAGCATCAGTCCTTCCAATGACTATTCAGGGTTGATTTCCTTTAGAATGGACTGGTTGGATCTCCTTGCAGTCCAAGGGACTCTCAAGAGTCTTCTCCAGCACCACAGTTCAAAACCATCAGTTCTTTGGTGTTCAGCCTTCTTTACGGTCCAACTTTCACATCCATATATGACTACTGGAAAAACCGTAGCTTTGACTAGACAGACATTTGTCAGCAAAATGAAAATGAAAATACAGCATAGCAAAATGTGTGGGACACAGCTAAAGCAGTGCTGTGAGGGAAATTTATAGCACTAAATGCATACCTCAGAGAAGAGAAGTCTCAAATCAATTACCTGAACTCCCACCTCCAGAAAGTAGAAAAAGAAACACAAAATGAACTGAAAGCAAGCCAAAGGCAGGAAACAATACACATGGGACCAGAAATCAAGGACAGGGGAAGCAGAAAAACTAATGAAAAAATTAATGAAAGAAAAGATAAGTATGATTGACAAACCTTTAGAAGATTGACAGAGAAAAAAAGGAGAAGAAACAAATGATGAGTATCAGGAATGAAATGGGGGATATCACCACAGACCCTTCAGGCATCAAAAGGATCAGGAATTCTACCAGTAACTTACATGAATGTGACAATTTAAATAGAAATGGAAACGGACAGGGACTTCCCTGGTGGTCCAGTGGTTAGGACTCTGCACCTCCACCAGGGGGCCCTAGTTTGATCCCTGGTCAGGGAACTAAGATCGTCCAAGATGTGCTGCAAAGCCAAAAATTAAAATAAAAAAAAGAAATGGAAATGGATCAATTCTTCAAAAACACAAACTCCTGGGACTCCCCTGGTGGTCCAGTAGCCAAGACTGTAACTCCACCATCCCAGTTCAGGGGCCAGGGTTCTATCCCTGGTTGGGGAACTAGACCACTAGACCGCACGTGCCACAACTAAGACCTGGCTCAGCAAAACAAGACCAAACCCACGAACTACCAAGGCTCACTCAATATAAAATAAATACTTTGGATAGTTCTATAACTATTAAGGAAATTGAATTGATGATTTAAAATCTCCCCTGGTGGTCCTGTGGCTAAGACTCTGTGCTCCCAGTGCAGCGTTAAGTTCAATCCTTGATCATGGAACTCGATCCCACATGCCACAAATGAAGATCGTACATGTTGCAGCGAAGACCCAGTATAGCCAAATAAATATGAATAAATAAATAAAAGCAAAAAAAAAAAAAAAAAAAACCCTTTAACAACCCCATACCCTAGGGCTGCTCTCACCTTCTGAGAGGGACCTCTTTCAAAAAAAAATTTCCTCCAAATAGAAACTTCTAGTCACAGATGGTCTCAGTGGAGAATTCTGGCAAACATTTAAAGAAGAATTAATATCCATTCTTCACAATCTCTTCCAGAAAATAGAAGAGGAGGAAGTACTTCTTAAATTATTTTATGAGGCTAGTATTACCCTGACACCAAAACTAGGCAAAGAAAATTTTAAAAGAAAAAACTACAAACCCATATTCCTCAAGAACCTAGACACAAAAAAAGCTTCACAAAATATTGGTGAATGGAATTCAGCAAAATATAGAAAGACATATATCATGGCCAAGGAGAATCTTATTCCGGAAATACAGGCTGGTCCAATATTTGAAAATTAGTCAGTGCAGCTCATATGAACAGCCTAAAGAAGAAAAATTCACATGATTATGTTAATGGATACAGAAAAAGCATTTGGCAAAATTCAGCACCTATTCATGATTCAGAACTCTCAGAAAAATAGGAATAGAGGAGGACTTTCCTGAATTTGATTAAGAGCATCTACAAAAATCACCTCCAATAGATGGTGAAGGACAGGGAAGCCTGGCATTCTGCGGTCCATGAAGTCGCAAAGAGTCGGACATGACTGAGCGACTAAACAACAACAAAAATCCTACAGTTAACATTATACTTAAAGGTGAAACACTGTTTTTCCCTTAAGATCTAGAGGGAACAAAACAAGGATGTCTGCTCTCACTACCCTTATTCAAGATAGTGCTAGAAGTCCTAGCTAGTGCATTAAGGCAAGAAAAGGAAATAAAAGGCATACAGATCAGAAAGGAAGAAATACAGCTGTACCAATTTGTAGGTGACATAGTTGTCTATGTGTAAAATCTCAAAGTGTGTACCAAGAAGCTCCTAGAATTAATACAGGAAATTTAACGAGGCTGCAGAATACCACAAAAATCAGTTGTATTTCTATATACTAAATATAAACATGTGGACACCAAAATCTACAATGCAATATCATTTAGGGACTTGCCTGGCAGTCCAGTGTTAAGACTCTCTGCTTCCACTGCAGGGGGCACAGGTTGGATCCCTGGTCAGGAAACTTAGATCCCACTTGCCACTGGGCAACTAAGTCCAAGCACCACAACTAGGGAGTCCGTTGTGATGCAACAAAAGATCCTGCATGATGCAACTAAGATCCAGCACAGCCAGAACAAACAAACACATTTTAAACGTTCAGAGTAGTTTTAAAAAATAAAATAAACCTTGACCTAAGTCTCTAAGCTTCACACTATATTCTCAAAATTAACTCAAAATGGATCATGGACATAAATATAAAACTTTCAAGGGAAAAAAAAGAGAAAACCTTTGGGACCTAGGGCTAGGCTAAGAGTTCTTAATTTGACACCAAAAGAATGATCCATGCCACCTGGGAAGACCATCCATACAAGAAAACATTAATAAATCAGGCTTCATTAGAATTTAAAAGCTTTTGCATTCTGAAAGACTCTGTTAAGTGAGAGCATGAAAAGACCAACTACCGACTGGGAGAAAATACTTACAAACCATATATCTGAGAAAGGATTAGTATTGTAAATATATTAAGAACTCAAAACCCAACAGTAAATCAATCCAAGTAGAAAATGGGCAAAAGATATGAAAAGATCTTTCACCAAAGAGGGTACACTGATGGCCACTAAGCTCATGAAAAGATGTTCAGCATCATTGTCCAATAGGAGAAGGCAAACTAAAATCATAATGAGATTATCACTACACGCCTGTCAGAATAGTAAAATAAAAAAATCGTGACAACGCCAAATGTCAGTGAGGGTACAGAGAACTGAATCACTCCTATGTGCTGATGGGAATGCAAAATGGTACAGCCTCTATGGAGAACAGTTTGGCAGGTTTCTTATAAAAGTAAACATGCAACTACTGTATGACCTAGCAATTGTAGTCCTGGGCATTTATGCTAGAGAATATAGATTTACTTTCACACAAAAATCTGTACATGAATGTTTATAGCAGTATGTAGCTCCTTTATAATAGCCCAGAATTGTGAAGAACTCCAATGTCTTTCAATAATGGATGATTAAAGAACTGTGGTCCATCTACACTATGGAGCCCTCAGAAATACAAAGGAAGGAACTAGTGATACGCTCAATAATTTGGAAGAATCTCCAGAGGATTGTGCTCAGTGTTGAAAAGCAATCCCAGGACTTCCCTGGCAGGCCATTGGTTAAGATTCCAGGTGTCTACTGCAGTGAGCACGGGTCCCTAGTTAAGGAAATAAGATTCTATGTGCTGCACAGCTAAAAACAAAACCAAACAGATCTTGATTACCAAGGAATATGGAAGGGCTGGAGGCAGGGGAAATGGGGTGTGATTATAAAAGGGACAGAAGGGAATCTCGAGGTGATGGAAAGGTAGTGTTGTAGCCATGCATTCCGGGAAACAAACTCACTCAGAAGGCCAGTGCAGATAGTGGAGTGCAGCTTATTACAGAGTCTCCTCTTAGCCAAGGACCCCGAACAGTTTTTGTGAAAACCTTATATACCCTAAGTGTATGTGTCCAAACCCACCTCCCCAAATTCCCTGAAACTAGTCTGAACAAAGGAAAAGAAAGATACAATGAAAGTTAACCCATGATTCATACGCCTTAAGCTTAGGTAGTTAACAGTGGACAATTATCAATAGGCCTGTGATCATACCCCAATAAGCATAATAGAATGTATGATTCTATTTGGTTACACAGATAATTAGGATATTCTTTTAGGCAACAGAGAGTCTAGGTATGAGCCCTGGGGCTCTTTCTTCCAGGGACCTGGTTTTCCAGTTGGTATGTTGTTTCCACAGATACTGGGCATATAGCTCAAAGTCCACAGTCCGGCCCAAGATGGAGTCCTGCTTTCAAGATGGAGCCTGTTCTGTCTGTTTCCTCCTTCAGTATCTTGGCTGGATCAGTGTCACTACCTATTTGTGAAATCACAATATAAAAAACAGAAAAAAGATTTAAATTGGCAGTTTACTAAAGAAAACATATGAGTGGATAATAAACATGTGAAAAACAATGCATCCTATTTATCCCTCAGGCAACAGAATTTTTATTTCTTTGGCTGCACCGGGTCTTAGTTGTGGCATGTAGAGTCTTTAGCTGCAGCATGTGGGATATAGTTCCCCAACCGGGGACTGAACCCAGATCCCTTGCATTGGGAGTGTGGAGTCTTGGCAACTGGACCACCAGGGAAGTCCCAGGAAACACCACTGAAAACCAGAATGAGATATCACTTTACACTCACTGGAATGGCCAGGATAAAAACAATTGTTGGAGAGGCTGTGGAGAGATCGGAGCTCTCATCTATTGTTGGTGGCTCTGATGGTTAACTTTCTGTGCCCAGCAGAGCACAAAGTCAAGGGATTAGGAAGCTTCCAGCCCCTGATGCCCACAGCCGCGAATCCTGGCTGCAAGAGAAACAGCTCCATACACCGAACGCTGAGTCAAAATGTACACAGCTTTGTATACACAGCCTTCTGGAGACCCTGGCCTTGCCTCAGAGGTGTCGCCACCCAGCTGGAATGACAACTGAGTCTGAAAGAGGGCCTGCCACCCTCCTACCCACCAAGCCAGCTGTTTCACGCTAGAGGGTGACACCAGTCAATTCCATGGCAGAGGAGGCCACACTGACTGTCCATTCCAGTAAGGACAAAACGCTACCCCTTGCATCATGGAATGAATACCATATGCAATAATATTTAAAGGGCTTTAATTTGGTAAATTATCTTGCTTCTGGTTTATCTTGTTGAATTTAGGTCAGATTGCCAATTTACTTGCTGGGCACAATGTATATATCGACTATTTTAACGTTTTATGTTAATAAAGCTCATGGTAGAGAGCAACGATATATTGTCAAGAGTGGAGGAAGGGTTTTTAAAGGAATTGTCACACAATCAAGATATTCATTTTGCTCTTTGATCTAAAAGGAAGCAAGTGATGCTGTATTTTTGAAATTCCTCTTTGATCTTTCATCAGGAGTCAGTTTCAGCAAATATCTTGGAAAGTTGTAGTCCTATGTAAAGAATCTTTTAGAGAGATGCAAATCAAAACTGGGACAACATATCTTCTCACGTAGGTCAGAATGGCCTTCATCAACAAATCTACAAATAGGGAATTCCCTGGTGGTCCTGCGGTTAGGACTCCACTCTTTCCTCCAGAGACAATCTATACTTGCATCTGGTGGACAGCTGGTACATGAGAAATCCCGGATTTCCTGAATCCAGTTTCTGGGGATTGAAATAGCTCAGATCTTGAGTATAGTCCCTTAGGGGACAGGACTGCAGTCTTGTCAAGGGCTATTCTAGTTCCACCTTACACTCACTCTTAGACCTTTGGTGGGCCCTGAACTCCAGGTTTGGACCCTCTGCCCTGTAAGTCTGTCCACAGCTCTGCTCAGCTTCTCTGACCCCGTGGGACCCAAGCAGGTGGCCTTAGAGGATAAACATCCTTAAATGCTGAGCTCATGTCTCTCTCACTTTGCTCCCTCTTCCATACCTTGGCCTCATGAGTCTTCACTACCTGTTATCACTTGCACGTTTTCCAGCAAATGTTTTCATGCGTTGTTGAGCTTGCCTAGTTGTTCTCAGTGAAAGCTGGGGTTCAGATGGCTTACTCTGTCCTTGCTGGCCACAGAAGTCACTCAGCCTCATGCTTTGAGGCTCTCTTTATGACACTGGGTCTACATGTAAATCTTTTGTTTGGTTGGTTGTTTTTTTTTTTTTTGCTTGTGCCCTATAGCCTGTGGGATCTTAGTTCTCCCACCAGGGACTGAACCCAGCAAAAGCACAGAGTCCCAACCCCTGGGCCCACAGTGCTCCCTAGTGTCCTACCTGCTTCTCCCTGTCACCGAAAATAAAGCTACAGCAAACTTTGTCTCACATGACAGCATATACCTTGGATCTTAGGTGACACAGTATTATAGGGTCTTAGGCCAGGTGTGTACATACTTAATTGAACTAGATACTGACAAATTCTTCTCCACAATGACCGTGCCAGTCCGTATTTCCAGCAGCAGTACACAAAGGCTCCTGTAGCCCTACATCTCTGCCAGCATTTATTTCATATTATCTGTGCTTGTGTGTGTTTGCCAGTCTAATGGGTAGAAATGGTATCTCACTGTTGTTTTCATGTGATATACATTTCTCTGATAATCGCTGGGCTTGAGCATCTTCTTTTGATGCTTCTCGGCATTGGGGGTTTAATTTAGGATATAATACAGAGAATTGATTAGCCAGGCAGCAGGAGGCAATGGCCACAGGGAGCCTGTGCCACCTTCAAGGCTGGAAGAACTCAAGAAAGAGCTTGGATACAGGCCTCAAAGCTCAGGGAAGGAGCCCTGCAGAGTTGGAAATCAGAGCCCAGGGAGAGGGTGCCGCCAAGCTATTGCCAAGTGGCTGTTGCCAAGGCTTGGGGGAAGGGTCAGGTCAACCGGAGGAACCAAAGGCAGACAGGACTCCAACCTTTCAGTCTTCCTCTAGGGCGCCTACTTGTGGAAGCCAACAGACAGACAGTCAGAAGAGGAGGAAGTATTGAAAGCCCAGTGTGGCCGAGCTCTGGGTTTGTATGCCTTTCAGCTTCTCAGTCTCAGTCCGAACCCTTCTACATGTATTTGAACTTCCATCAGCAATGGTGATGACTGTATGTTTCTGCTGGACCAAATGCCAGCATCCTCCCTAAAAATATGCTCCACCCTCTCCCCAAGGAGGAGAGAGGCCAATCCCCAAGTGCCTTTTTTTTTTTTTTTAATCTGAGTTCCCTGACCAGTGATTGAACCTGGGCTCCAGCAGTGAGAGTGCCAAACTCTAACCACTGGACTGCCAGGGAATTCCCCGCAAAGCCTTTTTAATCATCTCTGATGACAGCCATGGTGTTGATAATGTTAATTTCTCCTCTAAATGTCATAGTTCCACTTGAATAGTCTGTGATCCAGAGACTAAATTGTAAAGTTATGCATCAAAAGGATTGCTATATAAAGTAATAAGAGGGAGGGAGAGGAAGCAGAAAATTTAATTCTATTTCAGTATGGGCAAAGGACCCGAATAGACATTTTTCCAAAGACATCCAGATAGCCAACAGGTTCATGGAAAGATGCACACCACTAATCATCAGAGAAATGCAAATCAAAGCCACCATGAAAGATCACCTCACACCTGTCATAAAGGCCATCACCAAAGAGACAAGAGATAACAAGTGTTAGCGAAGATGTAGAGAAAAG
This sequence comes from Bos indicus x Bos taurus, assembly GCF_003369695.1. NCBI lineage: Eukaryota > Metazoa > Chordata > Mammalia > Artiodactyla > Bovidae > Bos > Bos indicus x Bos taurus. The sequence goes on along the minus strand of NC_040105.1, from coordinate 108,225,533 downwards.
GGAAGACTTCTGTACTGCTGGTGGGAATGTAAATTGGTGCAACTACTTTGGAAAACAGTATGGAAGTTCCTCCAGAAATTAAAAATAGAGTTGCCAGGCCAGCGCGTGGCTCCCGCCGCCTCTCGTCTCTCTCCCGGCCCCTCAGGCTGATTCGCCAAGATGACCAACACAAAGGGAAAGAGGCAGGGCACCTGCTACATGTTCTCCAGGCCTTTCAGAAAACATGGAGTTGTTCCTTTGGCCACATACATGCGAATCTACAGGAAGGGTGATATTGTAGATATCAAGGGAATGGGTACTGTTCAAAAAGGAATGCCCCACAAATGTTACCATGGCAAAACTGGAAGAGTCTACAGTGTCACCCAGCATGCTGTTGGCATCATTGTAAACAAACAAGTTAAGGGCAAGATTCTTGCCAAGAGAATTAATGTGCGTATCGAGCATATTAAGCACTCTAAGAGCCGAGATAGCTTCTTGAAACGTGTGAAGGAAAATGATCAGAAAAAGAAGGAAGCCAAAGAGAAAGGGACTTGGGTTCAGCTGAAGCGCCAGCCTGCTCCACCCAGAGAAGCACACTTTGTGAGGACCAATGGAAAGGAACCCGAACTGTTGGAGCCCATTCCCTATGAATTCATGGCCTGATGGGTGTAAAAATAAAGACCTGGACTGTGCAAATGAAAAAAAAACAAATAGAGTTGCCAGAACTTCCCTTGTGGTCCAGTGATTAAGGCTCTAAGCTTGGTTGGGGAACTAGGATCCTGAATGCCCCAGTGATAGCAACAACACTAGGTGCTCAGTCATGTCCAACTCTTTGCGACCCCATGGACTATAACCTTCAGTCTCCTCTGTCCTTGGAATTCTCCAGGCAAGAATACTGGAGTGGGTTGCCATTCACTTCCCCAGGGAATCTTTTCAACCTAGGATCGAACCTGGGTATCCTGCATTGCAGGCAGATTCTCTACCATCTGAGCAATCAGGAAAGCCCCATGATGTGGCCAAAAGTTAAAAAAAATAATTAAAAAAAGATAGAATTGCCATAGGATCCAGCAATTCCATTTCTGGGTATACATTGGAAGGAAATCAAATCACTATCTTGATGAGTTTTCTGCACATCCATGTCACAGCAGCATTACTCACAATAACCAAGACGTGGAAACAAGCTGAGTGTCCTTCGGGGGATGAATGGATAAAAAAGATATAGTATATAATATATATATAATGGAATATTACTCAGCTATGAAAAATAACGAAATCTTGCCACTTGGGACAATGTGGGTATACCTTGAGGGCACTATGCTCAATGAAATAAATCAGACAGAGAAAGACAAATACTGTGTAATTTCATTTCTGTGTAGACTCAAAAAAAGCTGAAGAGATAGAATGGGAAGGATGGTGTTTTTCAGGGGCTGAGGTAAAAGAAGACCTGGTGATCAAGGGCACAGACTTCTGGTTAGAAGATGAATAAGTTCTCAGATCTAAGGTAAAGCACGGTAACTAGAGTTAATACTACCGTAGTGTACACTTGAAAGTTGCTATGAGTAGATTTTAAACGTTCTCACCACCACAACAACAAAATGAAAATTCTGTGAGGTGGAGAATGTGTTCGTTAACTTTATTGTGGTCAACATTTTGCAACACATACATGTACCAAATCATGCTGTACACCTTCAACTTACACAATGATCTCTCAATAAAGTTGGGGGGAAAATTGTGAAAAATTAGCTGTGCCACTCCAAGCTCTGCCTACTTGGAGAATTTTCCTTTGCTGCCTCTCCAGAGGAGAATGGTTATCGGAAAAAAGAGGGCCTGGCCTTTCTATAAAACCCTAGAGTTCTGCACAGTGATCCCCTATCAGTGCTGGGCAGAGACTCCACACAGCCTCACCAATTCCCACAGACATTTTGAGCATTATTGGATCTGCTGGGTCATAGGCCCAGTTGGAAGTGAGAGAGCAGCCTGGATTCACTGCAGAGTTATCTCCTGCCCAGATCCCCACACAAAACAGGCAGCCTCACGAGTTACACAGTTGATGGGTCAACGTGGCACACTTGCCTGTGATATATATTCCACGATCCCAAAGAGTACAACCAGACATTTTTAGAGGTGGCTGATATAGGTGCAGCTGTCTTTCACCTTGAAGAGGGTAACTTTACATTCTGTACAGCACTGAGCTTCCAGAAACTTCAGTGAGGTTTTACATCCCTAGATTTTAATGGAGTAAATCTCCCACTTTCTAGTCTGTGTATGTCTTACAAAGCATCTCTAGTACTCTCTGCTTCTTGCTCATCAGATTAAATCAGGATGATGTCATCAGTGCAGTGGACCAGTAGATTTTGTGAGAAATGTGAGATAGTCCTGAGTCTCTGAGCAGTACGTTATGTCAGAGAGGAGGAGAGGTGACTTGACCCTTAAGTGTGCTATTGGCCCTGCCAGAAACAAAATGCTTCTGATGGACTTCATGTATTAGAAAAGAAAAGAAAAAAAGTGAAGTTGTTCTGCTGCTGCTGCTGCTGCTAAGTCGCTTCAGTCATGTCCAACTCTGTGCGACCCCATAGACGGCAGCCCACCAGGCTTCCCCATCCCAGGGATTCTCCAGGCAAGAACACTGGAGTGGGTTGCCATTTCCTTCTCCAATGCATGAAAGTGAAAAGTGAAAGTGAAGTCGCTCAGTCGTGTCCAACTCTAGCGACCCCATGGACTACAGCCTACCAGGCTCTTCTGTCCATAGGATTTTCCAGGCAAAAGTACTGGAGTGGGGTGCCATTGCCTTCTCCGAAGTTGTTCAGTCATGTCTAACTCTTTGCGACCCCACGGACTGTAGCCCACCAGGCTCCTCCATCCATGGAATTTTCTAGGCAAGAGTACTGGAGTGGGTTGCCATTTCCTTCTCCAGGGGATCTTCCTGACCAAGGGATCAAACCTGGGTCTCCCGCATTGCGGGGCTGATGCTTTACTGTCTGAGCCACCAGGGAATCCCTTTGCATATTGGTATGGAGTAAAATAGTCAATAGGCCAATAGCTGCATAGCAGGGACCAGGGGTTGTGTGATTACTGCTTTGGGAAAGAAACTCTATCTGAAACAGCAGCTATCATTGGAGTCACTGCCTGATGAAGTTGAAATCAGTCTGTAGTCTTTCTCCAAGATCCATCCACCTTCTGCACAGACTCAAATAGATAAATGGGGATACGAGCCATGTCATCCCAACCGTAACTTTCAAATCAAGGCAGAAATACCTGCAATTCCCACTAGCAATTACATCTTTGTGTTCCTGCCCCTGCAGCAGCCAAGGTTGTGCTGGCATCTTGATCTCATCGAACTTAGGCCACAGTGGAGTCCAAGTTGAAGTCATCCAACCAAGTAGTCAGTTAGAGTCCCTGCCAGCTACATGGGTTAACATGAATATAGACTCTCCAATAAATGCACCCAGCTCAATAAATTGTATCTAATCCAACATTACATTCCACCCTTTTGGTATAACATCCTTAAAATCCACTCTCACACAAATGCTCCCAGATGTCTGTCAGTAATAACTAGCAAAAATCTTACTATTCTTTTCGGGTTAAAGATGTTTCCTCTTGGGTCTTCCCTGTGCCCACACCCCCAGAGAATGCTGAGACTGGGCCCTCCTCACAGGTCTAATGGCCAACGGGTCTCGTGCAGAATGGGTATCCCCTTGCAAAGCATTGGAGGGCTTCCACAACAGCCCTAAAAGTTCTCTTAAATAAAATAAAAAAAGAAAGAAAGAAAAAAAAAAAGTTCTCTTACTTTTTGTAGCCATGGAGCTGAAACGTGCTGCAAGTCAAGCACAGAGTTTGATCGTGCAGGTTGAAGAATCACAGTGTTGACTTAATTCCCAGCCTCTTTGGGTTTTTCATGTGAGAGGTGGAGCCGTGAGTGGTGAGGAGCAAATGATACCTTCAAGCCACAAGATGAGATTCCTGATGCCACCCTTGTTACCAGTTTCTCCATCGGTCTAGTTTCAACCAATCAGGAAGCAGAAGCGAAGGCAGGTCCTTCCCCGGGTTCCTGAGAGGGAATAATAATAATAAATGAAAAGTCACTTGGTCGCATCCGACTCTTTGCAACTCCATGGACTATACAGTCTAGGGAATTCTCCAGGCCAGAATACTGGAATGGGTAGCCTTTCTCTTCTCCAGGGGATCTTCCCAACCTAGGGATCGAACCCAGGTCTCCCGCATTGCAGGCGGATTCTTTACCAGTTGAGCTACAGAGGGAATAGGGCCTTGCCAACTCCTCAATCCTGCACATCCAGCCTCCATAGCTGGGAGACAACACATTTCTACTGGTGAAGCCCCTCAGCTTGTAGTCCTTGGTCACAGCCGCCCCCACAAACTCATACAGCCCCTAAGGCTGGAACAAAAAGCAGGATTGCAACTCCTCAAACTTAGCCACATTGATGGGGGTCCTGAGAGGACCAGTGTCCAGGTAGGGGCAGAGCCTAGCCAATGCTGGGGTCTTCAGGCTCAGAAAAGAGCCCCAGGGGGGCCCCAAAAAGAGGGGCATTTGTCACCTGGCATGGGTGCCTTGGTTTGAGGATGCAACAAAGCACAGCCCCTCTTGTCTTCAAGGCCAGAGGAGGGGTGAAGGAGGACTTGTGAGGGTGATGCTTCCATGAAAGCACACCCTTTCTTCCTCCTTGGGCCTCGCAGTCTCCCTCTAACAGCCTCTGAGAGCAGAGCTTGGGATGGGGCCAGCTAGCCAAGCAGGAATGGGATTTGCAGTCTCCGCTCTAGAGTCAAGATGCAGAGGAGAGCAAAGTCAGTTGGCACTCAAGAGACAAGAGCTTAATACCTGGCCTAGTCACGCTCATCCTGGGGCATGCACCTCCAAGAAAGGACTGCATAGATCCACTTTACCCAGAACAGCCAGAGCTTGGAAACAACCCTTTGTCCACCAATAGGCACATGGATGTGTAAACTGTGGGAAGTCCACACCATTCCCCAGCAGGGCATGGGAGGGAAGATGCCATAAGCGGGGCTGTGTCTGGAACAAGTAGTGGGTAGGGGCATATAGGGCTTTCTGTGTTGCCAGTGTTGCGAGTGGTGGATTCAAAAGTGCCAACTTCAGGTGCGCACTTTATGTCGTGCATGCTAAGTCCCAGTGACAACATTTTGGGGGGATGTTAGGGCAGTGAAATTACTCTGTATGATACCGTACATTTGTCCAAATTCACAGAACATCCAACACCAAGAGTGAATGCTAATGGCAGCTGTGGACTTCAGTTAATGATAACAAATCACTATTGGGTCATCAGTTGTAAGAGATGGAAGAGGGGAATAAAGAGGGAAACTGGTGAGGAACTGAAATCTACGCTGAAATTCTCTACTCACCACTCAATGTTTCTGTAAACCTAAAAGTGTTCTAGAAAACAAAGTCTGTAAGTTTTTTTTAACCATCCAGAAAGGCAGCCCAGGGTTGACATGGCAGCTGCATCTCATCAGGACCCTGGGCTTTTTCTATGTTGCTGCTCTGTCATCGTCAACAGCCAACTTCCACTCTCCCAGGCTGGCCAGGAGATGGAGCCAGGCAGGGAAAGACACACTGTGCTTCTTTCAGGGCACAGCCCCGTGCTTCCATCCCAGTGGCCCCACCTAGGTGCAAAGGAGTCTGGGAAATGCATCTTCAGCTCAGTGAAGACATTCTATTGTTATGTAAGAACAAGAAGACACGTCTTGGGGCCAAGAAGCAGATGCTGTTTTAGGTGGAGATTTAAGAGGGGATGATTAGGGTAGACAAGTCTTGAGGGGTGATCCATCAATAGGAGCAGAATAGCAGGGCAAGAGCTGCAGAGGTGTGTGGTGTTACTCACTGGTGTTTTTACGGATGAAAGGTGGTTACTGCATGTTTGCCCCCAGAACTAGTCAACAGGAGCCAAAAATGAGAGATGCAGAGAAGACAAGGAAGATACAGCAGGAGAATGATCCTTGATGAGCCACAGTGGGGTGGGACCTGGTACCTAGGTAGAAAGGGTGACCTCAGATTTCAGCTCACTTCACTGAGGGTTCCAGGCTGGGGCTGGGGTGGAGGGGGTAGATTTGATGGTGAGAACGGGGGCAAAGATGCCTTCTACTGGTGTTTTGTAGTGACTCAGCTAAAGAGGACAGACACCAAGACCTCCGCTGAATAGGGGAGTTGGGCAAACCGACACAGATCCGCAGGACTGGCTGGCCGTCTGTCCCAGCGGGTCCACTTGAAGTTTCTGTCATTCATTTGAGGGGGGTTTTTACTGCCTGAGAGGGCCAGGCAGCCCAGGGTGCTCTACCCCTCAGGGCCTGAAGCTTCAGGAACAAGGTGCCCAACTGTGGCTGAGAGCCCAGATCGCCCCTGGAAGGCCAGCAGGGTAAGGGGAACAGGCCAGGTGGAACCACAGTGTGGGACCCAGTGCTGGGTAAAATGACAAGAGCGCCTCTTTGTTTCCAGGTTTTTATTTGCCTTTTATAATTCTGATATTTATGTACATATATATATATACTTTTTTTTTGTAAAGGGCTCATCGACAGACCAAGCAAAGGCATTCAGGGCGATGGTGGCTGCTGGGAGAACTGATCTTTCCTTTTTTTTTTTTTTTGTCTGTTTTTCTTTTTTCCTGGGATGGGATCATCAAAGCTAATTGCTAGAAAACCTAGAAACCACCTACAGACTCAGACATCTGCCTACACACTAGTGGCATATGGGGAAAGGGCGAGGGCACAAACTTGCAAAGTCGTGGTGTATTTACATTTCCAAGGCGGGGCGCTGGGGGGGATCGCTGAGCAAGGGGCTGAACAAGTTCAGACTGGGGTTGGGGGGGTGGGTTGCTAAGGGGTCCTGGGGCCGGGGGAAGAGGTGGGCCTGGGCAGGGACAGCGGAGCCCACTTGGATGTTTTCTGGTGGGCACCGAAGGCAGCATGTGTCTGGAACTCCTGAAAGCCAGCTGCAGGGTGGGGTGGGCCAAGTTGACACAGGCAGTGGTGGGGGGACTCTGGTCTGTTCAGATGGCCCCCTCTGTACCCGTGGCCAGCTTGTTCAGTTCCCATCCCAGTTGGAGCAGAGATGGCTGAGAAGATGGGGCAGACAGCGGGGACACCGACTTCAGTCCCCTGTCCCAGTCCTACTGGCCAACGAGTGGCTGGGGCTGGAGGTGCCAACCCTGGTCCTTAGGAGACCCCCTCCACAGCTGTGCCTGCCTCCTCGCCTCAACCACAGCCTCGCCCTGCCCAAAGGCTGGTGAGGCAGCACCTGAAGACTCCTGGCATGTGAGTGGCCCCCGAGCTGGAGTGAAAAAGCAGTGTGTGCCCAAGAAGCAGAGCAGCTGGGTTTTGGCAATCAAGTGGGGACTGGGGAGTCAGAAGAGGGCGTTGAGGCAGCGAGATCCCCTCCTCGGCCCCCGAACTCACTGGAGAGAAGGACGGGCCTCAGTCCCAGGGTCAGGGACCCAGCACAGGCCTTGGGCTGGGCCATCATGGTGATCTCTGATAGCCCCGTGGCCTGGCCCTGGGTGGTGCTCTGCCTGGCCTGGCTGGACCCCGCTACTCCAGGGTCCCGGCGGGGTTGATGGGGGATGTGGCCCCGGAGCTGTCATTGCCCCCTGCCACCTCCTTCTCCTTCTTGCCACTGTACTGGCCGATGAAGGAGCCATCCTCATTGAACTGGACGTCCACGCTGCCTCCGTAGTCCGCCAGGCTGTCATCGCTGCCCAGGGGCTTGATGTCTCCGTTGAGTGATGGCTGGCTGCTACCAAAGGCCTTCTCCTCATTGTCACTGCAAGGGGAGGGCGGGGACCATGGGAGGTGGCCCAGCGGTAGCCAGCAGGAGCAGGCAGCCGCTGGCCTGAGACGGAAGGCCCAGGTTTGCCCCACTTCCGTGTGTTCTGAGCACACTGGGGACAAGGCCTTCACTCCAGACACGTGCAGCTTACATGCCTGCACCCTGGGGGTGTTGGGGCTCCCATCTCCGGATGGGCTGAGGAGGGGTGCCAGTCCAGCCCGTCCCCAGAGACAGGGACAGGGAGGCTTGGGAGCTGAGTGTCAGCATTGTTGGCTGGTCCCTGAACCAGGGAACTATAGGATCAGGAGGCATGGGGAGTGTACAGGCCTGGCACAAATCACCCACAGGAGGGTCCCTGCCCCCAAAGCGTGACAGCCCAGCCTTACCTCTCCAGGGACCTGCCATCACCCCCGCAGCACAAAGGAGAGACAGAGAGATGCAGTCACACACGAAAAGCGCACAACTGGGTGGCCCGGGGGCATGGGCTCCACCCCCAGCTCACCTGTACTCGCCGAAGGTTTCGTCCTTCATGGGCCGGGCCTCTGAGTCCACCTGGGTGTCCTCCTTGTCCTTCACTGCAGACACAGAGCAGGCCCAGCTGCTCACCCTGCCCCATCACCCAGCCTGGCTCCAGGCACATGGGCCTGGTCCTTCACATGCTCAACACTGACAGCTCCCCTCGGGCTACCTGCCCGCCACCCGCAGTGTGCCCATGTTGTCCTGCCCGGGCTCAGGGACCAAGGGGGGGGGCCACAGCCAGGATGTACCCGAGTACTTGCCACCCTTGCTGCGCTTAATGAAGCACAGGATGAGTAAGACAAGAAGCAGGACAACGATGGCACTGATGAAGCCGATGAACCAGCCCTCAGTGGCAAAGCCAGCGGGAGGCAGCCTCACTCGGCCTGCGGAGGGGAGAGGAGGCAGGAGACTGAGGCCAAGTCCAGGGTTGAATGCGGAGGGCCCCCAGGGACACTGCAGTTGCAGGACCCGAGCCCACCCTGTCAGTCCCCAGCCTTGGTCAAGGACCTCCCTCCAAGCCTCTGGCTCCGTCCCCTGCCAACCCCCAACCCTGCCAACCCCCCAACACCAGGGACCCCCCCACGCCAGGGACCCAAATTCCAGAGATCCCCCACACCAGGGACCCCCCTGCCAGGGATCCCCACATCAGGGACCCCCCACACCAGGGACTGCACAGGAGCAGCTGAGGACATCTGAGGACTTCAGACAGCCCGGGGGAGGGGCGAGCTGATGGGGAGGGGAAAGTCGGGGTCCCTCTGGGGGAACAGGGAGGAAGAGCTTCAGTAGAAATGGCTTCCCTGGCAACAGGACCAGTGGAGGATGTGAAAAAAAAAAAGGGCTCTTTTCAGGGACCTGGACTTTTCTCCATTACAAGCCTAGGGGCACAGAGGTTCTGGCGGGGCCGTGGGCAGCTCAGGGATGGAGGGAAGCTGACTAAGCCTGCCCGCAGCCCCCGCACCGGTGCCGTTGGTCTTCACTGCCATCTGGTGCAGGAGCACCTGCTCCTTGAGCAGCTGGATCTCATAGTCGGTGTCAGGCTGCAGGTCCCACTGTGTGTAGGAGCTCTGGTTGTAGCTGACGTACTGCGGTGGGAGACGAGCCACCAGCTTCTCGTCTGTAGTGGGTGAGGGCAATTCGACTGAGCAGGGAGGGCCTGGCAGCACCCTGGGTCCATGCCAGCCCCAGCCCCTCTGGGCCCTGAACCCCCATTTGAGGCTCACCCCCCAGGGCTTTGAACCAGATCTGGAACCCGAAGTTGCACTGGCCCTCTTTGGGGACCCAGGAGACCACACTGTAATTCTCGCCAGCCATGGCGGAGATGTTGCCAAAGTCCGGCATCCCTGGCAATGGAGAGAAGAAGGGTCATGGGACCTGGAGGCCGCCCCCTGGCCTGCCCTTGCCGCCTGCTCGGAGCCCACGCCAGCTCACCGGACAAGGCCATGGTGCCTCCTTCCCGTACGATCGCCTCCCCCGGGCCCTCCCTCGTGGTGGCCTGCAGCTGGAATCGGTACCGCAGGCGGGGGCTGAGGTTGGTCAGGTTGTGTGTCCGCAGCTCAGGGTCCGGGAGGTCAAAGGACAACTGCTCCTTGCTCCCGTCATTCACTGCAAGGACAGGTGAGCGGTGGGCTTCGGCCCCCAGTGCAGCCCCCTCCCCGGCTCCCCCCTCCACCCCCTGGCCGGGTCCATGACACACGTACAAGGTTGGTAGGAGAGCACGTAGCCCGTGAGCACACCATTATGGCTGAGCGGAGGCTGCCAGTGCAGCAGCAGGCTGGTATCTGACTGGCACTCCAGGTGCAACGCCTCAGGGTGTCCAGGCACTGTGGGGCACAGAGACCGGTGGCAAGTCCTCGCCCCAGTCACCCCATGTAGGAAGGGACAGGGGGTGTGGAGGTAGGGGTGCAGGGCACAGAGCTCACCTCCCTCAGGGGTGTTGAAGGTCATCCCACTGGCAGGCCCCAGTCCCCTCCCGTTAAAGGCCTGAACCTCTACCCAGTAGGAGCTATAGGGCCGCAGGCCTCCCAGGATGGTGCTGGTGGCATTGGCTGGCACCACCACGTGGCCTTTGTGGACGTGCCTCTTGTTGTGCTTCCTCTGACTGCCTTCCCACCAGTACGTCACCTGCAGGTAGACAGGAGACCCCGGAAGGACAGAAAGGGTCTGGCAGTGACCCGGGTCGGGGTGGGGTGGAGTGTGGGGTGCGTGTTCCCCATGGCCCTCCCAAGGGAGCAACTGGCAGAAACCCAGGCCCAGTCCTATCACTCCTGGTCACCCCACCCATCACCCCAGGGATCTCCCCAGCCCCCATGTGATGGACTCTTACATTGTATCCCCGGAGGTGGCCTTTGACCTGGGCTGGGTCCACAGACTGCCACCTGACCAGCACAGTGCTTGAATTGAGGGCCTTGACGGGTTCCAGCAGAGGGCTTGCCTGGGGGTCTGCAAAGGGCCAGTGACATGGATGAGGCCAGCCCAGGACTCTGCCCACCCAGAGTGGGAAGATGGATTTGGATGCAATGTAACAGGTGGGCAGTTTAATGAGCAAGGGCGTTTACATAGTCTCAGAGTCTCTCCCCGAAGAGAGAGGAAATAGTAACTATGTGACAGAGGAACTAGAAAAGATCTTGACTGCATAATCAAACTGAACATTTGGTCATGTTCTAGATTGGAGGCAAGGGAATAAGCAGGATAAGTGGATGCCATGCAGGAGATTCTGACTTGGACCATGGACTGCGGGAAAGACAGTCTTGGGCCCCACACTGGGGATATTGGCTACTATCAAAACAGACAGTTAAGTTATAGATACCAACTTATGGATGGTCACTGTCTTTCTGGATTTGCAAGACAGCTTTTTGGTTACGTAAGCAAATAGCCTTACTCTTAGGAAATGCACTGTATTAAGAGGCAGGAGCTGGCACCGGGCTGGATCCCTGAGTCAGTGGCGGAGAGTGGGCCAGGGAGGCACATGTGGGCTCCACCCCACCCCCCGGGTATGGGCAGGGCCAGCCCAATACTCACAGTCCTCTCCAGAGTAGCCGATGGTGATCTGGGGCTCAGGGCCCTTGCCCTGGCTGTTGACGGTCTGGACTTTGATCTCATACGGCACAAAGGTAGATGTATTGGACACCACCAGGAAGGGGTCACTGACGATCTGTTCCTGCCAGGCCCCCTGCATCTTCTGGGGGCGCCACTGCACTCGATACTGAACCTGGGGGGCATTCCAGTCCATCCACCGCAGCGGCTGGAGGGGGAGAGCAGAAAAGAAGCTGGGTGGTCAAGGTCCCCGGTCCTTAGGACAGCCAGTACTTTGGGGGGATAGCAAACCCCTGAGTCCTGATCTGAGGTCCAGGGGTGAGCTCGGCCCAGGATCCTCACCTTCCAAGTGATGACCATGTTGTTGGTCTCATTTCCTTCCCCCTTCACGTCCACGGGGTTCTTCTCTGGGGCTGCAAAGTAATGTAGACACATCAACACTGTGGGCGCCCACCAAGGCCATGAAGGCAGAAGACCAAGGAAGAAATGACCTATTGTAACCCTGGATGTCAGGAGGCAGTCGCCGCCCCAGGGGAACCCCTGGCAGCAAGGGAGCTTGGGCACCATCCCTTTTCCTGACTTTCCCTGGTGCTCACCTGCCTCCGGCGTGACCACAGTCTCAGAGTCCGGGCTGGGCTCCCCAGGGCCATATTTGTTGATGGCAGTGACTCGAAAGGTATAGTGGACATAAGGCGACAGCTTGAGGGTGGTGGAGGTCTGGTTTCCGGGCACCTTGCCCAGGCTGTACCACTTCTCGGGTGCCATCTCCTTGTCCTCAAATTCAATGTCATACTCTGCCAAGAAGTGAACCAGCAGTGGAGTCATCGGTGGGTGGTGAGTAGGGGAGGGGGGGGTCGTGCAAAGTCTGGCTCTCCCAGAGGAAGGGACAGGGAGCCAGAAGGGAGGGCAAACAGAGTGCCATGCTGCTGTCTTCTTACTCTCAATGGGGGCGTTATGGTCATCAGCTGGGCTCCAAGACAGGCGCACCTGGCTCTGCTTCAGCAGGTGGTGATCAGACAGCTCCAGCTGGGGCACAGGTCCGGGGCTCCCTGGGGGCCACAGGAGCTGGATCTCGGGCCCACTCATGACCCAGCTGGCCCACTCCCCCTGCGACGGATGCCTGGGCTCTTGCGTCTCGCTCGCCTCTGTACCACGAGGCGGATACCCTCTGGGGACTCACCGACCACCAGCAGCTCTGCCCGGCTCTCCACCACGTCCAGCTTGGTGCTGGCCACGCAGCTGTAGTTGCCCTGGTCACTGTAGTCCAGGCTGTGGATGACCAAGCGCTCGTCTTCTATGAAGTACCTGGTGGGGGGTGAGGAGTGGGGGCACACTTGTCCTAGCTACTCCTCCCTCCTCCCTCTCCTTCCAGGTTCTTCCACTCAACAGCAGGTCACGCCCCTGCCCCGACATATGAGGCCAGGGGGTCTGGGCATCCTGCTTTACCCCCCCTTTGCCCCCTCCCTCCACCAAGCCCAGGTTGGGGCTGGGCCCGCACTTGTCACTGTCCCCCAACTCCTGCAGGTCGAGAGCATCCCTGCGCCAGGTGGTGCTGTGCTGCAGGGAGGGGTCAAAGGAGGCCTGGCATGTGAACATCACTCGGGAGCCTCTCTTCTCGATTGCACTGCGGGGCCCCTGCATGATCCGAGTGGCATCTGGGGATGAGGACGAGAAGAAGGTCATGCCAGGGTCCCCCAGAGACCCTGACCCTCCCTCAGGGAGGGGCTGCTGGCCACAATCAGCAGCAGCAGGGAGGGGCATCGGACCTTTGACCTGCAGGTTAGCCACAATGGTCACGTTGCTTTGGTCGTTGGCAGCCTGGCAGAAGTAGTGCCCAGTGTCATTGGTCTGGAGGTCTCGGATGCCCAGGGTCCCGTTGGTGTAGGGGAAGAAGCGCTCGTCCTGCAGCACTGTCTTTCCTTCCCTGTCCAGCCTGGCACAAGCAAGGCAGGCCTTGCTCAGACCCCAGTGGGCTGGGACCCCTGGCCCTCCTTGGTTGCCTGGGCTGGAAGATGGCTTCCAGGTGCCCCCCACCCCCTGCCACCAGGGTCAGAGCACGCACCACTGGACGCTGGGCACAGGGGCTCCGAAGGCCTTGCACAGAAGGTAGGCGGTGCTGCCCTGGACTGCCATGTATGTCTCATTGTCTGGGGTCAGGATCTTGGCTGGCAGCTCTGAGCGAGGAGCAGTCAATGGGACACAGGGCCGAACTCAGGGCCGGGCGAGCGCCCACATGCAGTCAGCAGGCAGATGCAGGGATCACCAGGGCAGCTTCTCCCAGGAGAGCTGGCAGCCTCTGGAAGCTGACAGTGACTCCACCAGGCCCCCATGAGCCCTGCCCATCTTGCTTCCCTATGGCCCCTGCCAGGCTGAGCCTCTCTCAGCCTCTTGTCTCAGTCTCCAATATCCTATCAATTATGTGAGGCTCCCCGCCCCCCCCACAGACAGCCTGCCTCTTCCTGAAAGCTCTCTGGGTCTCCCCAAGCCCACCTTCCCTGAGGCTTGGGGACAGAAGCATCCTGGCCAGGGTGAGCCTCTGCTCGGGGACCACGCTCAGAGGCTGCTTTTTCATCTGGAAATACCAGTAAGACCCTGCCCCACTGTTGGCAGGATGGGCAGGAGACATGGGGAAGGCTCCAGACAGGAGCAGGGCAGCCACAGCACACAGACCAGCTGGTGGCTGAGTTGGCCTGGTGGCCTTGCCCGGGGCAGGACTTCAGGGACGGGCCAGGGGGCTATAAGGCAAGGTGGCTGACACTCACCCACAACATAGATGTAGGCATTGGCCAGCAGGAGCCCGTGGCGGTTGCGGGCCTCACACTGGGTCACCATAGTGTCACTGGGCTGCAGATTGCTCAGGACCAGGGCTCCATGGTGGATCCGGTATTTCTGGTCCTTGCCCAGCTCTGAGCAGATGGCAGGTGGGCCATGGGCCCAGGGCAGGGCAGTGAGTCACTATCCCCAGGGCCCCCCAGCCTCGCTCCCCATCCCTGCTCAAAGCCCTGCTTACCCTCCACAGGGATCCCATTGATTCTCCAGGTGACCTCCGGTTGGGGCCTGCCCTGCACTTGACAGTCTAGGCGGGCAGTCTCCCCTGGCCCGTACAGATGGCTCTGGGGCTTGTGTAGCCAGTATGGTGCAGCTGCCAGGAAGGGAAGAACTGATATGAGCTCACAGCGGGTGACCAGCTCTCGGGCTGGCCCTGACTCTGCCCACCCTCACCACCCCCCGTGACCGTGGGCATGGCATTCTGGCTGCCTGAATGCCCGCAGTGGCGCCATACCCTCCACGGTGACGTAGTAGGCGTGGCGGTCGCTGCCCAGCGAGTTCTCAGCCAGGCAGCGGTACTCGCCGTCGTCCTCCTCACCCACGTTCAGCAACTGCAGCGTCTTGTTGTGGTTCTGGTAGGTGACCCGGTCGGCTGGCATGGGGCCGCTTGGGCGCAGCCACTTGATGGTGGGCGTGGGGCTGCCCGGGGCCACCAAGCACAGAGGCCAAGGGAGACAGCAGAGGGGAGAGAGGACCGGGCTGCTCAGCCCTGCCCCACAGCAGAGGCTCCACCCATGCTCCGCCCCACGGCACAGGCTCCACCCCCTGCCCCTCCCCTCCCAGGGGACCCAGACTCACAAGCCCTCAGCTATGCACTCCAAGATCAAGGGCTGCCCCTGCAGGGCCACCAGGTGGCTGCTGGAATTGGTGGGGAAGAGCAAGTGTGGTTTTCTGTCCATCATGCTGTTGGCTGTGAGGAGACAGGGCGGGCAGCATGGTGCACTCTTCCCCAGCTCCGACGCACTAAGTTCCCAGGCTGGGTGACTCTGGACACCCCAGGGAGCCCTCCGAGGCTCAGTTTCATCTTCTTTTTTTTTTAGTTCTACCAGTTTATTGCTACCAACCCATCTCCCTCCACCCTCATGCACACATGCTCAGTCATGTAACCCCATAGACTGCAGCCCACCAGGCTCCTCTGTCCATGGACTTTTCCAGGCAAGAATACTGGAGTGAGTTGCCATTTCCTTCTCCATCCTCCTCTTCTTAAAGAGAGGGCCCTATCTCTGCCCTCACCACCCAGGGAAGGTGTGTGGGCCACGCTGTCTTTGAAGAAGACTGATGGGATGCACCATGAGGGTAGGAGAAGAGTAGGGCAGTGTATCAGAGACTTTGGAACTCACTCGCTTTGACCCGGAGGTCAATGGGTTCCTTTTGAATGATGGTTCGGGTGCCAGGGAAGTGGGCGTGACAGATGTAGTCTGAGTGGTTGTCCGAGGTGAGCACATTAGCAAAGTAGAGGTTGCCATTCTGGCCCATGGTCACCCGCTCATCCTGTTTGATGTGCAAGATCTCTGTGGGCAGGGTGGAGGGGCGGGAAGGAAGGAGGCAGAGGTCAGAGGTCAGGAGCCCTCCCCCGGAACATACACCCACTGACCCGTCCCTTGCCCCTGGCAGCAGCCCCTCGTGGGCACCCACTGCTGTTCATCCAGTAGATCCGGAGTGGCTCTGCACTGGGGGGCGGGTGGCAAGGGAGAATCACCGACTCCCCTTCCTCGACCTCAACAGGTTTCACTGTCTCCTTTGGCCACTTGGGGGTACCTGGAAGGGACAGAGAGGCCGGCCCCGTGGATTTTCCAGTCTCTTCCTGGAGAAGGCAGGGCAGGGGGAGAGGAGGAGGGCTACCCGAGGGCACAGGTTGGCGAGCCAGGACATGAGGGAGGCAGAGACTCTGGATCCTCTCTGGGCTCAAGGCTGAGACCAGCGCAGCATGCAGATGAGATGGGCTGGAGGCCAGATGGCCGTGAAGGGTTAACTCTCTACAACTCTTAGCTCCTACCAGGAGGAAGGGATGAGGGCGGGTGGGGGAAGGCTGAGGTGCAGTGATGGGGGGAGGGGAGCCGTGGTGGGATGCTGGAGTCATAGCCCCTTCCATCATCCTGACACAGAAACCATGGCAACGGTTCCCAAGGTAACTGGAGGGGCAGAGGAGAGGAGATGAGTGCAAGCTCAGAAGGCGGAAAGCTCATGGAGGAGGATGGAATGCTTGGGGGGGGAAACCCCAGGGAGAGGGCGACACAGATAAAGACAGAGGCAGACAGCGGTAAGAAGGGAAGCCAGAGAGGTCAGGTGAGAGGTGCACAACGGAGGGGAGAGGAGACACACTGATGGAGGGGACATGGGAGGAGATGACTGGAGGGAAGTGGAGAGCAGACAGCAACTGAGGGGTGGATGGGGTAGAAGCTGAAGCCCAGGCTCAGACAGGCTCAGTCCTGCCCACATTCAGTCAACAAGCCCTCCCAGGGCACTCCCCAGGCAGCAAGCCCCAAGGCCAAGAAGGGAAAAGCACAGAAGAGAGGGAAGGGGGGATGGAGCTGACCAGAAAGAGTGGCAAAAGAACAGGGGGAGGAGGCAAGAGGTGGCTGTGGGCCAGCAGGGTGCCCGGTCCCTTGGCACTCTTAATAATCAGCTGAGAGAGGTCAGCTCTCGGGTTGGAGCCTCACACATGCTCGGCAGATCCGTTTGGGGACCCGCTCACATGCCCCAGACCCTCCCTGGTCCCTGCAGTGCCTCGCACCCTCGGCCATGAGCTGGATCTCGTGGGACATGGCGGTGCCCAGCTTGTTGCTGGCAAAGCAGCGATAGGTGCCCTGGAAGCTCTGGGCAAAGTTGCTGCTGTTGCCCGTGATGCTGAAGGAGCCAGAATGGGGCACCTGGTTCACGATCATGCCCAGTTCCTCTCTGGGTTTGAAGAGGATGCCATCCCGAGTCCAGCGAAACCTGTGGGGCAGAAAAAGGCTCAGAGGAGCCCTGAAGCCGGGCAGCTAGGCCAGGGGCTGGGCCAGGGCGACGACCCTGGCTGGTGAGGGATGCCCAGGAGGGGGAAGGCCCTGGGGACCACAAGGGCTGGGGGGTCAAGTCAGTGGTCAGCCCCAGGGCTTAGAGGGTGACGGTCACTCACTGCACTTCGGGTTTGCCGCTGGCCTCACACTTGAGGCTGACGTCATCTGTGGGGAAGACGACCACACGCCGGGGAGACTGCTCCGTGATGATGGGGGGTTCCATCACTGGGGCAGGAGGGGGGACAGACATAGTGAGCACTTCGGCCCTCACCCTTGTCCCATGGGGACAGAAGCCAGGTCTGGAGCCTGACAGGCCGCATGGCCATTGGGTGGTGGGGCGGGGAGGAGCAAGTTGAGCCCAAAGCAGCTGGGCAAAGGTGGAAGGGACCAGAACAGAGAGAAGATGGCACCAAAAGTCACAGAGAAAGAAACCAGAAGAGAGAGAAGAAGCCAAACAGAAAGACAAAGCATGTGAAAGAAAGAAAAGAGAGACAGGGGAAGCCAAAGGCAGAAGCACCAACGAGGGCAAACCCCTCACGGGGAGAGAGGAGGACCAGAGGGAAGGGTGGACCACCAGAGACAAGTGGAAAGCCAGGGAGGAAACCCACCTGCTGGAGACAGAACAAAGCCGCCCCCCTTCCCCCCGCCACCAGGTGCCACAGGACCCAGGAAGCAGAAAAGACTGCAGCTTGCATGAGGCACAAGGCATATAGGGCCTCCTGGGAAACATTTCCACCCTCCCCCCAACTTACCATGGTGTCCTTCATCTGAGAGATCCATGCAGCAAGGGACAGAATGAGAAAAAGGCTGACAAGTCGCCCCATGGCTTAGGCAGAAAGAAGTACAGACAACCCTGGGGGAGGGGGAGGCTGGGAGAGGCTGTAAGAAGGGGACACATGCCACGCTACAGCTATGGCAGGTCAAGACCTCCAGGACACAGCCTGATCGCCAGTTCTGGGGTGGGGCAATGGCCAGGACCAGTAGGCCTCAGCACTAGCGGGCAGGGAGAAAGAAATCCATGACTTTAACAAAGACTGCACTGTGGCCAGATCCTTGCCTCCTCCTGGCAGGGTCTGCAGAACTGACCCCCCGCCCTCCACCCAGGATACCTTGGAAGCCAGAGAGGCAGACAGCCCGCCTACAGCAGCCCGGGAACACTCCCCTGCTCCAGCTCATATCCCTCCTAATCCAATTAGCACAGCTCAGTGTTTTCAATTACCTGGGCCCAGCGGCCCCCTCCCTTCCAAATCCTCCCCAAGGCCCTGCTGAATCTGAGTTTCTAGGGCCTGCCGGCCCGGCGCCAGGCCTCAATTTCTCCCCTTTCTTCCTCCCAGCCTGCCACCGAGCTCCCTGGAGCTGAGGCCGGGGCTTCTGCCCCCAGTGCCAGCAGGCTTCAGCAGAGCACTGGCTGGGGTGGCTGACAGCAGTGGGCTGCCTCTGAAAGCTTTTGTTTCTGTGGAAGACCTCAGGGTAGGGGCCCCCAGGAGAGAGGACGGGGCTCCCTGGGAACACTGCAAAGAGGGTTCTGCGCTTGGGAGGGGCCAGTGAAGGCAGCCCAAGAGGCAGAGACAGTGAGAGGGACCACAGGATGGGGCAAGCAGGGAAGGAGACAAAGGGGCCTGGAGGGGCCGGGGAGGGAGAGAGCTGGAGGAGAGCTTCCAACTGGGAGGTACCAGGCTGCTCGCCACGTTGCATCAGGGTCAGTAACAAGTGCCAGCCAGTGCCCAGGGCCCCCTTAGACCTGCCGTGGGTCTCCGACACCCCTCTGCACACAGGTATAGCAGGGTAAGGCCTGAAAGTCACTGGGGAGAGATGAAGGGGGAGGCAGACGAGCACATGTGTGGGAATGTGCCAAAGTATGAGTCTGGGCACATGTGGGCACACCCCAGGCAGTGCTGCAGTGACGTTGTGAGTATCCACCCATGTGCCTCTATACGGATGTGTCTGGCCAGAGTATTTTGGAAGGCTGTGAGTGCCTGCCTGTGTTTACTGTATGACTCTGTGTGGCCTACCTGCTCCTGTGTTCGTGTGGATGGCTGTGTTCCTTTGTATCTCAACCTCTCACTTGTGTGTGCCTGTGTGCCCCCGTGTGTCCTCTTGGGGGGTCTCTGTGCCTGGCTGGATATAGGTGGCTGATCTGTGTGCCTCTGCAGCTAGGGTAGGGTTTCGGGTGTGACTGCACAGAGCTCCATGTGTATATCTAGGGAGACAGCCCCAACCTTTCTTCCCATCAGACCCTCCCCACCTCCTGCAAACCCTCAGGACCCCTCAATGTCAGGGGCCGGTCACGGTCACCTCCCTCAGCCCCTGACCCATTCCTGGCTTGGACAGTCTCCCCCAGCCTCAGCGCACAGCTCATCTCTCAGTGATGCTGGCCTCCAACCGGTGCAGGCTCAGAGACAAAGGCGGAAAGGTGAGGGGGGAGGGGACTGGAGTGAACAAGGAGCAGATTTAAGATACACAAATGCTACCATGTCAACTGTCCCTCACACAAGCCCCAAAGCCGCTTATAGCAGTGTGTTTATATCTCCTGCTCACACTCAGGAGAAAACACCATCACAGTAACATACGGTCCACACACAGACAGGTACTCACAGGCCCGTATGACTCACTAGTACAATCCAATGTCAACAGTCAAATACCTACAGAGCTTCACAAATTTGACCAGTAAGTAGTGGTTAGAGTGACTCACAAACTTACCTACACAGGACATCAAAATCACACTTGGAATATCCCCACTTAGTCAATGTATCACACCATACACATCTAAAAATATATCCAGACAAATTACATAGTCTGTCCAGCTCAAAAGCATACACAAATACTCACGTTCAGTCACAGCCCTGTAGCCACCCTCCCCAGAAACCCCCCTCGAAGGGATTACTCCAACAGCCCCACCCCCAATCCCCCACTAAGTAACTACACATCACATTTTAAGGATCCAGAAGGCTGCTGGATCTTTGCAAGGGGTCTTTTCCTGTCTCAGTTCATGGAAAGGGCTACCAAGGGCCCGATATAGGATTACCCAAGTCAGAAGCCAGAGCGAGGCTTGGTCTAGCTAGCTGAGGACATTCTCGCGCTTGCCCCATCCTTGGCGGGTTGGGGCCGACACTGAGGCCTGAGGGGGCGGGTCAGGCGTCAGGCCTGCTGTCCGTGGTGCTGAAACAGCACCCGCCCTCCCGCGTCTCTGGTCCCTGTCCGTGGTACTGAGACAGCCCGAGTCTTCCACCCGGTCCTTTACAGGGGGATCCAAAGTCCGGGTACCTCTTGCGCACTCCGGGCCCCCAGGGAGTGAAGGTCGGGGGGTCTGGAACCCAGAGAAGGTGAGGAGGCAGAAAATAAAGAAAAGCCCAGTGTGGCGGGGAAGGGAGGCGCCGCGGCGCCCTCCAATTACTCACATTCCTCAGGGATCTGGATGAGCACGCAAGGGCTGCAGAGGAGGAGAGGCCACAAGAACCACAGCGCCACGGCCATCTTCCCGGCGGCGCCGGCAGCTCGGCTTTGCCGGCAAAGCCGGCCGGGCTTGGCTCAAGCTCCGGCCGGAGGGAAGGGTGGCTGGTGGGTGGCTGTGGGAGGGAGCCGGGGGTGAGGGCACTGCGAGAGGGAAGGAGGGGAAGGGCAAGGTGAGGGAGGAGAGAAAACGGACGGATGTTAGTGACTAACATCTGGGCGAGCCTGGGCTCCTGGCCCCGCCCCCAGCCCCGCCCCCTCCACTCTTCCCTCCCCCAACCCCCCCATTTTGGAGAAGAAAACCTGGAAGAGACCAGGAGAAGCTGGGCCTCCAGTTCGCATTTCATTCCCTTCCTACTGGCTGTGCCTCCACCAGCTACCTCCCCAGCACAACCAACTTGTTGCCCCATCCGCTCCCCTGGGCATGCCACAGGCTGCTCTGTGCCCATCCTCCCGATGTGTGACTCAAGGGCCCATAAGCAGGTGCCTGTGGGCATGAGTGTGGATTTGGGTGTGCAGTAGCTGTGTGACTATGTGCGTACACACAGGAGGACATGTCCCTCTTCTCTGCAACCAGGAGGCACTCATGAATGGGTGTGTGTATGACTGCAGGCACACAGAAGTATGGGTGTGTGCTCCTGCGCATCTGTGTCTCTGGGGGATGACTCCTGTCTGCTATCTCTGTGCGCACACACAGCATGCACACACACATATGTAGAGAAGAACCCTCGTCACAGTCTCATTGCTGGGGGTTTTGGAACCAACTGGTCCTTGGGTGCTGTTCAGGCCTAAAAACCTGGTAGGGGACAGGGAGACTAGGGAAGTGGGAACACGGCAAGAAGGGAAGGGAACCAAGAAGTCTGCATTTCATTGAACAGGTTGAGGGAAAAAGAAGAAAGAAGGGGAAAGGAAGCCTGCCCTCAAGAAGTGGCAGGAGGGAGTCAAGGAGGAAAGCACCTCTCAGCTGTCCCTTGGGCTCCTAGGGGGCCAACAGAGGCAACTGTGGCCTCCCCCCTTCCAGATACTCCAAGCCAGGCTCAGAGCAGGGCTCAGGGAAAGCTCTGGGACAGCATTTCTTACATCTAGAGTGTCTGGCAGGCCTACCTTCTGGATTTTTTTTCTGAGTCTTCAGGGCTCAACTGATAGATGTGTCCACCCCAAGCCCAAGTCTATCAGCTATATGCACAGGCCACCTCTGCATGCCAGAAGGCCCAGTGACCGAGGGCCCAGTGGAGGGTGCTTCTCTGCCAACAACGAGAAGAATGGCCTGGTCACTTCCCCAGGGCACTTCCAAGAAGACAGAGACTTGTGACCCCCAAACAGGAAGAGGTGTGAGAAAGAGACAATAGTAAAAGTGACCGAGAGCTTCAGGGCTGGAGCTTGGATGTGATGCCTGAGCTCACCAAGTCCATCCCAGGCAAACTCCCTCCCAGCCAGGACCTGATCAACATGGGGACCAGCCTCATTCAGAAGGCAGCAGCAGTGGGTGTGGAGGCCTGGAATGCTATGCCAAGACATCCAGACTCAGTCAATCAGGAGGCAGCCAGAAGCCACAGCTTGGTGTTGTGGAAGGTGACCTGAGAAGTATGGTGAATTCAGCAGACTGCCCTGGGACCCAGCAGGCAAAATAGACAGTAGCGAATAGCTGCCAGCCTAGAGCTCTCAGACTCCCAGACCCAAAGCTGGAGGGGGAGGCGGGGAAGGAAGCACCCAGGTGGGTCAACGTGGACAGGCTGATGGCCGAGAGAGTGACCAGGAGAGTAAGTGGCAATGGCCTGGTCACTTCCCCAGGGCAAGAGCCAAGCTGGGTCCCAGAAAGGAGGCAGTCCACCAAGTCAACGCAAGCCGGGTGGGCCTCACGCGACCTTGGCCTCAGCTTCAAGGCCTGTAGGAAGCAGTAGGAGACTCAGATCAGAGGGCAGGCAATCAAACAGCTGCCTTGGGAGCTCTGAGTGCTCTGGTCTTCAGAGGGGGAGGGAAGGGAGACAAGCAAGAATCTCCAAGGCTGTCCTTCTGGGCTGTGAGGCTGGAGCATTCCCTTTTGCTGGAAAGAGGATGGCTGCTTGTCCCCAGAATGGGGTTTGGCATGTGTACCCTGGTGTATATGCAGGGGATACAGGATAGCCCCAATCCCTGTGGGCTCCACTTACTGCCCCATCCTGACACCCCGCAGTCTCACATTCAAACTCTTTTAGTCTCCTGGTCTTTGCCACCCAGCTCACCACCTTTCCAGGCCCTTGGAGCCTGGGCAGGAGCCAGAAGGTGGGGAGGCCCCTGACAGCTGTGGCTGGGTCTCTGATCTCTCCCCATTCCTCAGGCAATTACAGAGCAAGCAGCTCAGGTTGTCAGCACAGCAGGCCCCCCACCCCCCATCAGCACCTCCAGGGGCAAAGGAGGCGGGGGAGTGTTCCACAAGCTGGTGTACAGATGGAGCCAAGGCCACGTCTGCAAAGGCGGGGTGGGGGCCGCTGAGGGGGGGCAGGCTGAGGAAGACTGAAGGGTGACAGACAGGGCGAGAAAGAGGCAGGAGGGAACAGGAGAGACAGAGCAGGAGGGCTTGGGGGGGTCGGGGGGCAGGGAATGGGAGACAAAGACAGATGCTGGACCACCACAGTAACCCATGTGGAGAAACCCAGAAACAGAGACCTGGACAGCGGGGAAAGGGAGGAGAAGGGTGAGGAGCACAAAGGACAAGACAAAAAGCAAAAAGCAACTGATGAGAAATGGCCAAAAGAGCAAGATGAGTGAGGGGTGTGTATGTGCGTGCGTGCTTGAGTGTATGTGTGAGTGTGTGCAAGCCCAGGGGCACCTCTTCCACATCCTTGTAGACAGGGGTGTGCCAGGAAAGGGCCACAGAGGGAGAGATGGACCCGAATCACAGGAATGGGGCTTCTTGGGCTCGGAGGGCAGACTGGATGGTGGAGAGACCAACAGAAGGCAGAGACAAACAAAGCCTGCAACAACAGATACAGAGCAGCAGGGCCCTGACCACTTGTGGCCGTAGGATGGGGGGCGGTTACAGACGAAACAAGCCGCTGCTGGCAGACCCTTAGGAAGCAGGTGGGGAGTCCCACAAGGGAGGAGGGACAAGTACTCAGAGGACCTCGCTCCAAGATTTCTGCTGGCACACAGTGAGCCGCCCCCGGGCAGAGGGGGTGCCCGTGCGTCCATGGGCCAGCTCAACAGTGAGTGCCCGCACACTGGGGGAGGAGAGACCAGGGCGGGCTGAGTACCCCTCCTCCATGAGGCCTCCTGCAAACTCAAGAGGAGGGGAAAGCAGGGAGGGAGATAGGGTGTGGCAGGCTCTGAGATGCAAGAGCCAGCAGGGAGTACCTCAGTGAGACCCTGGAGGAGCCCCACCCTGCCACACCCTGAATCCTCAGGCCAGTCCTCTCCTCCAGCCTCCATCCTCTAAATGGGGACAGGGCGGGGCGGTGTGGGGGGGGGGGGCGGGCACACTTGGGAGGCTGTGAAGCCAGGTTGGGATCTGGGAGGGCTGCTTTTCTCCTTGCACACACCCTGGGAATCTCCTGGCTGGCCTCCTCCCGGGCCCTTCCCAACGGACAGAAATGCTCCTGCCACAGGAAGGTGCCCCTGCTGGTCTGTTCTGAGCAGGGGGCAGGGCTGGGGGCTCAGCCTGGGTATATAAGATAGTCCAGAGTGGCAGTGCCAGGGCCATGATCTGGTAGGCCTGAAGGGGTGCTTGGGGGCACCTACACCTGGGCTGTCTGCTCAGCAGGGCTGGTGGGGAATCTTCCAGGCTGTCGATGGGTATACAAATGGGGTGGGGTGTGTGTCACCTCCACCCCAGGCACTGTGTTTCTTTAAGGCTCCTCCTCGCCCTCCCCACCAGGCTATGGCTGGCGGGTTTCCATGGAGATGGGAGCCAGCTCGCTCCACTGGCAAAGATGGGGGAAGAAGGGAGGAAAGCTTGCCGCAGCCTAATGGGTAATTTAGATACTACAGAAAAGAGGCTCCTGGGTGGGAGCCCTCACAGGTACTGAGGTGGAGGGTGGGGGTGTGGGGGCGGCTGGAAGTCTTAGAGGAAGCTGCTGAGTCCTCGGTGATCCCAGCCTCGCCCCACTCTCAGGGAGAGCACACCCTCAGCCCCTTCAAGGCTGCGGTCTCCAAGGCAACACCAGCTCACCTGTAATGGACCATTCTCCTTACAGGGTAAGGAAGGGGTGGGGCAAAGGTTAACTCTTTGTGGGAGAGAGGGGAGAGTGGACGGTCTCCACTGAGAAAGGAAGAGGGGGGAATCTCCCCAAAGGCAGTCAGACATTTCCCCCTTTCCTATTTTATTAACTGAATTTGTGGCTAGCACGTCCCACAAGCCAGGGACACTTCTAAATACCCTTACATGCATCACTCATTGAATCCTGAAAATGACCCTGGGGGAGCAGTACTATCATTATCTCCATTGTATACATTGAGGAAACTGAGGCTCAGAGAACCGGAGCACCATGCTCACCAGGTATGGGGTTCTAGATGGCGTGGGGGCCCCCAAAGCCTCCAAAGACAACTCCGGGGGGGTCAGCTCGCCTCTGGGCCTCTCAGGCATCTTTGTGCGTGCACCTGCCTGCATTTGCAGAGGGTCAGGGGTCTGGACAGGGATGCGCTTCAAGCCGGCCTGCCCCCTGGGGAAGGGCCTATTTGCTAGGCAGATGGCAGGCAAATGCGGGCAACTGGGAGGGAACTCTTGGGAGCGGGCCACGCGGAAGTAGAAGGTGACCCACATCCCATCTCAGCACAAAGCAGAAACCACCCTACCCCTCAACCCCCTTCCCCGCTGCCCCCCCCAGGACTCTGCACAAGAGAAGGCAGACAGTTCTTGGTTTCTGGCTCCTCTCTCCCTGGCCATGCAGAACCTTGGGATGCTCTGACCCCTTTCTGTAAACCAAAGGCTCCAGGGCCCCCCTCACAAAGACCTGGCTACCTAGAGGGCCCCTCTCTCCAGATACAGCTTAGGGGCAGCATGGACTCCCTTCCTGGGCAGCAGGGAGGTTCCCAGGGTGTGTGACCAGTTGGGAAAACTGATGCCCACGGCCTAAAATGGGGCCCCTCATCCCCTCTAAGCCCTCCCTCTGGGTCTGGAAAGTGGGCTCAGAATAAGATCGCAAGCCCCCATCCTGAGAAATGAACCTGGCACCAGAGGGGGCTGGGGGCTTCAGGGACCGGGCAAGAAGGGGCGACATATATCCACTCCAGGACCCCAGAGGAGAGAAGGTGGCAGGTCCTGTGGGAGAGGAAAGGTGCCCAGCCAACAGGAGAGGCAGGAGGGGCCCGGCCCAAGGCCCACCCGGAGCTGCACAGCCCCACTGGCCCCGGGACAACTGGCCCAAGCGAGAAGGGGCCTCCTGGAAACAGCTCAGACACAGCCGGGCCCCTCTGGTTGCCTCAGGGCTCCCTGTTCCAAAGGGTTAAAGGGCAGAGGGGGCACCGGAAGCCTGGAGATGGACAATGGAGGCTCTGTTGTCCCCTGGGCCTCAGCATTCCTAAGGCATGAATGCAGGCGGCCAGGGGAGGGGCCAGAGGGCACCCCGCCCCCCAGCAGGAAGCCTCTGCAGCACAGGGGCGCAGGGAAACACACACACACACACACACACACACACACAGCCTCCTCCGAAGCCACCACCAGCATCAGCCCCGCCCCTTCCTAGCACAGGATCCACGCGGGTACAGGACAATCTGTGTGCATACGCTCTCCCAAGCACACGCACACACACACAATTGCACACGTGTAATGAGATGGCTAATGCCCACGCATGCAAATAGGAATATGGGGAAGCTGCACACACACACACACACACACACACACACACAAAGCTGCCCGGTGCAAACCTCCAGACCAGCTACCTGGCTCTGAACACTTCTGAGCAAAGCCTGGCTCCTGGGACACACCAGAAGGGCAGGAAGGGCCAGGCCTAGGACACCACAGCCCTCCTGCTCCTCTCAACCGGAGGTTGTCCCCGTTGGCCCCGCTAAGTTGAGGGCCAGAGGCTGGCAGGGACTGCCCCGTGGCAGGGGAGAGGCAGGGTCTGTGACCCCCTCCCCCAGCTCTGTGACCTGGGGAGAACACGGTGGGGGGTGGGGGCATAGGCCCAGGCCTTGGGTGGGGGGCACTGGACAAAGAAAAGCTTCTGGAAAGACCAGCAGTCCATCCAGACCCTCCCCCTGCAGAGGAACTCACCACCCTCCCGGCCCCTCCCGCTTTCAGACCACAGCCTCTAGGAAGCCACAAAGATCCTGTTGATGTCTGGGGAGAAGGTGGGCTGGCCTTTGCTGATTGCCCCCAGTCTTCTGCTGGTGGCCACCAGGCGTCCCCACCCCCCACCCCGG
Organism: Bos indicus x Bos taurus; assembly: GCF_003369695.1. Lineage (NCBI taxonomy): Eukaryota > Metazoa > Chordata > Mammalia > Artiodactyla > Bovidae > Bos > Bos indicus x Bos taurus. The sequence continues at coordinate 108,198,596 of NC_040105.1, read as the reverse complement.
CCACCCTGCAGGTCAGACAAAGCTCCATGGGAGGCCGGGGCCCAACCCAGTGGACCGGGCTGGGAGGTGGTCACGCTGAGAGGGGAGACAGACAAAAGGGGAAATTGGGAGACAAGGGACAAGGGCGCCTGGGGACTGAAGAGAGGGGGACAGTGGAATGCCCCCCCCCACAGTGAGGGGGCAGGAAGCAAGCAGAGGGAGGAGGAAGCTGACAGGTGGGGGGCGAGGGTATAAAGAGACAGCTGAGAACAGGGTACGGGGCGGGGGGCGGGGGAGCATCCAGGAATGGCCAGGTCAGAGCTAGCAGGAGGGAGAAAGACGGGGGAGGTAAGGCCCCACCCAGGGACCTCAACCCAGCCTTCCTAATTAGGGGAGGAGGGACAGGGCCAAGCCAGCAGCCCACCTGGGACCCTAGAGCAGGGATTCAGATCCTCTCTCTCCCTCACGGTCCACATCCCAGGGTGGGGCACAGCCCTGGGTGGGCGGTGCTCTGGATGGCCACTGATGCCATGTGGGGGGGGCCCGGTGGAAGAGGGATGTGGGCCCCGTTATTCTGTTCTCCCCCAGAACAGGCCCCTGCTCAACCCAGAGCACCCGCTGGGAAGCTGCTCCCACCCACTCCTGTTTCACCCCCAAGAAGGGGTTGGAGAAAGGCTTCCATCGCACCTTCGCCCTGGCTCGCCAGGCCAGGTACGGCAAGGCTGCCTGCCCCCTGGACAGAAAGAGTGCCCCAGGAGACATTCTGTCTATCGAGAGGGGCACCAGGGACCGTCTGCCTTGAAAAGGACCTTGTAGATGAAGGGGTCCAAACCCCACGTGACAGCCAAGAACGCCACGATTCAGAAGGGAAAGGGCAGAGGGGCCTGCATCGCTGGGCCATGGAATGGCGGGTGTGGCACAGGGGCGCCTCCCCAGCTGGCCTCGCCCAAGTGCATGCCATGGAAGCTACCCACCCCAGCACAGGAGGAGGCTGACAGGAGCACACAGCCTGGGCACGTCTGCCCACTGGAGTAGGCCCGGGACAAGGCCCTGCCTCAATTCTTGCCTCCTCTTACCCTGCAGGGAGTCACAAAGGAAAACAGAAAACCCATCTGGAGACAAAGAAGGTGCGGGTCCAGTGTGTCCCTGGCTTTTCCATGGGCGGGCCTGAGCCTGGTTCAGGCCGGCACCTGGCAGGGCATGCTGCCCCATGAATGAATGTGCGCCCCATGGGCCCCAGAGCTCCTGAGCTGGGAGGAGCTCCCAACTGCCCGGTGGCAGGGGGCTGGGTGCTGGGGGAGGAGCCTTTTGGGAGTGGTTTGTAGCCAAGCAGGGAGACTGAGGCTGGGGTGTGCTGAGCGGGGGTCTCTCTCTGTGATCAGATCCCCAAAGATCCCTAATTTCTTTTGTTCTATTTTTTGTATATTTCAAGCCTACCACAATAAGATGTATTACTTTGGGGATCACACACACACACACGTGAAGAGAAAGAGACACACACATGAAAAGAAAGGATGTAGCAAAGACAAACGTCAGGCGGAGGGGTGTCGCAGCCTCAGCACTGATAAGGACTTGCCATGTGGCCATAGATTAGCCAAGAGCCCCCCACGAGAGCTAAGGAGCCCGTGGGTGCACCTGTGGGTGTTGCATGGAGGCCCTGTGATTGGCCAGGCCGGGCTGAGCTCCATCACCTGCAGCAAGGCGTTGGTCAGAGGCAAGAGGCCTCCCACCCGACCCCAGCCACCCCACAGGGGACCAGGAAGGTGGGACTCGGGGCACTTCATGGGAGGGAAGGGTGACTGGCTTATTCACCCTCAGGGCCACGTGAGTCAGCAGAGATGGCACCCAGTTGCCCAGAAGCCCCTGCTCTCTGGGTGGAGTTAACTGAAGTAGGGTACCTCCATGGAAGAGGGTGTCAGGCCCCCCACATCTTGGGGGGACCGGATGGCCCTGGGCCTGCCAACCAAGAGTCTCCGAAAATGTACCCTAGGAAAGGGCAAGAGGAATCGCCGTCTCCTCCCATAACCAGCCAGCCAGAAGGAAGACAGCCATGGGTGCAAGCCCTGCAGTGGGCAGGGCCGAGTCACGACCAGACCAACGCGGCCCCCCCTTCCTGCAACCCCCCCACCTGATGGGCCACAGTCTACATCCATGCGCCCAGCGGCACCCTAGTGGGTGCCCAGGCCCACCTCACTCGGGGTTTCCTGTTTGGGTCCCGAGAGCCCGCAGAACCTGCGGGCTCCAGGGCAGGAGACTGGTCATGGCACAAGGTGGGAGGAGAACCCTGGAGAGGCCAGGTTGAGGTTTAGAAAGCAGGAGAACAAAGCCCCCCTCTCCTACCTTGGGGCGGAGAGTCGGGCAGCGCCCAGCCCAGTTCCCTCCCCTCCCAGGGGCGGCCGAGTCCAACCTGCCTCGAAAGCACACGGGGCAGCTGAATGTTCCACCAAACAGGATCCTGAACGGGGAAAGGGGGCAGCCACGCCCAGGGCCACACCCCACGGCGGCTGATGGGGACGCCTGGGTGGGGGTCCCTGGGTCTCACCCCTCTCGCCTTCTCACCCGCGCACGCACACCCGGCGAGACGTGCCAACTTCGGCCCCCCATCGGCCCGCACCGACCCTGCCCGACTCCCCCCGGAGAGACGGCACTGGGGGTACCGCCCAGGTAGTCTTCACCTGTCGGGGATGCTCCTTCCCTGCCCCGCTGCGCTCCGCGGGGCCCGGAGCCGAGCGCCCGGCCTGGGTGGGGCTCTGGCCGCTCCGCTGGTGGTTGCGGGCTGGTCCGGGTGGGGCTCCCCGCTCTCGCCCATCCGCTCACCCCTCCAACCCCCCAGGGCAGGGCTGGGACAGGAGGCTCGGGGCGCTGCCCGCGCGGCCCGTGCGCGAGGGCTGGCCTGGCCGCCTTACCTGCGCTGCGGCCGCCGCTCGGGCTGCCCGCCCAGCCTCCACACGCGCCGGCCTCGGACCCGCCGCCGGAGCGAGACTGCGATGCCGATGCTGCGGCGGCCGCGGCTGCGGGGCGGGGGCGGGGGCGGGGCGGGGCGGGCGTGCGCGCGGGGAGGGCGGGGGACGTGGGGGCGGGGGGAGTGAGATCACCTTCCCGCCGCCCGCCCCGCCCCGTCGTGCCCCTCGTCCCAGCGGGACCCGGCGACCGAGGCCGGCGCAGGCCGGGGAACCCCGGTGACCCCCCTCGGGAGCTCAGTGGCATCCCGGCCGCCGGGTCCCGCCGGACCCGCACCCGTAGCCCTGGAGTCCCTGGCCCGGCGGCGCCCCGCAGCCGGGCATCCGCTCCGCAGTGGAGGCCCCGGGCAGGAGTCTCGGAGCTGGTGTGCCCCCCGAGGCGTAGTGCCGGGCGGCGGAGAGAGGAATCGGGGAGCGAGGTGGGGGGAGGAGAAACAGATGACCCCCAGACTCCACCCGGCCTTCGAGGACGCTGGCGAGCGGCGGGCACCCACACACCAAGCGGGCTCGGCCGCGCCCTGGCCGGGGGATGTTTGGACCGCTCATCTCCCCCGACCTCCGGCAGGATTCCCGAGTTTCTCAGCTCTTTCTGGAACCTCTCCTAGGAGCTCTGTCCGCTGGGGCCTGGATCTCAGCCCGCCAGGGAGGCACAGCGGGGCGCGCGCTCCTGAGCAGCGCAGAGCCCAGGAAAGGGGGGTGTGCGGAGGTGGCTGAGAGGGTCTCCCGTCGAGCTGCCATCACACATCCCCAGAACTACCCCCCCACCCCCCCTTCCCCCGCTCTCTGTCCCTTTTCCTGGGGTCTGATTTCTTTGTCCTGGGGAATGGCCTCATCCCGACCTCTCCTGGTGGCCCAGCCCTCCCCCTCTCTGGAAGGCCCCCGGGGACCATCCCCTCCCCAGCGCCCCCTACCAGGGCTGGCGGCCATGACCTCTGAGGCCACGAGGAGGGCAGAGCTATTCCGGAGCCAGCCGAGCCCAGCCGCAGGGCAAGGAAGGCCTAGGGCCCAGATGGCAGATTGCGGCCCTGGTGGCCATGGTATTTTTATGGGCATGCCTGTGGCCCAGTGAAGCATACTCGGTCCCTCAGCTCGGCCTCCTAAGGCAAGTCGTGCAAGTCGCAAGAGGCCCTCGTGGTAGGGGGCCTCGATTCGCCATCCCACCTCACAATCCCTGGAAGGGGAGACTTTGAGTGGTCCCTCGTGCCCCCAGGGAATGTCTGGATGCAAGGTTGCCAGGCTTCTTCAGGATCTTGAGTGAAGCGGGGGGCTGGGGCAGGGAGAACCAAGGGAGTCTGGGGCAAGGTGTGTCCCAGGGTGGCCAGTGGCCCCCTACCCTTCGATTCCAAAAGACCCAGGGCAGGAGAGCTGGCTGGGCCTTTGTGCCAACCGGCCGGCCCCTTCAGGAGCTGTGAGGAGGCTGGGGCTGGCTGGGGCACTAGGCCAGTAGGCTGGGAACTGGGCTTGGAAGAAGCTGGGCAGAGGGCAGGCATGGGCACCCAAGACGGGGTATTTTCCATGAGGCACTGAGCTGCGGTTGGCTTCCTGCCTCTGCTCTGATCTGATCTCCGATAGGCTTAGCTTCCTGCCGGCTCTGATCTGACCTCTGATAGGCCTGGCCTGTGCCTTCACTCAGCACCCTCCCCTCCCCCCCCACCCCCAAGTTCCCAAACTCTTCGGCCAGCTGCAATTAAGGACCCTAGGGTTCCATGCTGATCCCTGGGATGAGAATGACCACACTGAAGTAAGAAGGGGATAGAGCTATTTCAGTGTGCTCCTGCTAAGCGCAGAGTCATGGGCTCAGTCTCCATTTCTCATAGTATATTCATTACTATTATTCCACTACATCCCATTTACTGACCATTGCCTTAGACCTGCCACTGTTCTCAGCACATGTCGAGTCTTGGCATACTTACTTTTCACACCAACCAGTGAGGTCAACTGTGGAACACATCAACCAACTCAAGGAATGTGTCCAGGAAGCAAGGCTGGGAAGAGTGTCTTTGTCTCTTTAGCTCATTGTGTCCACAAGTTACCCCCTTCTCCAAGAGAGGGGCCCAAGGGGCAGGGGGGCAATTGAGCAACCAGGGGTGCTATATGGAGCAGTTCGCCTGCATTCACCCACCTGCTCTTCAGCACATCACTCTACGTCAGCACCAGTATTGCTCCCATTTCCCAAATGAAGAAACTGAGCTTCACACTGGTCAAATGACTGACACAAGATCACCCAGAAGGTGAATGGTAGAGCTGGGATTTGCACTTGTTTCTGTATGACTGCCATATGCACAAATGGAGGAATAAGAGAGGACTGTGGGCAGAGCGAGTCACAGGGGAAGCACTGGCAGGCAGATTCTTTACCTCTGAGCCACCAGGGAAGCCCTAAGTCAACAATACTCCAATATAAATTACTTAAAAGAAAGTGAAAGTTGCTCAGTCATGTCTGACTCTTTGCAACCCCATGGACTATATACAGTCCATGGAATTCTCCAGGCCAGAATACTGGAGTGGGTATTCTCCAGGGGATCTTCCCAACCCAGGTTTCCCACATTGCAGGTGGATTCTTTACCAGCTGAGCCACAAGGGAAATGTAATTAAAAGACACTTGCTCTTTGGAAGAAAAACTATGACCAACCTAGACAGCATATTAAAAAGCAGAGACATTACTTTGCCAACAAAGGTCTGTCTAGTCAAAGCAATGGTTTTTCCAGTAGTCATGTATGGATGTGAGAGTTGGACTATAAAGAAAGCTGAGCACCGAAGAATGGATGCTTTTGAACCGTGGTGTTGGGGAAGACTCTAGAGAGTCCCTTGGCCTGCAAGGAGATCAAACCCAAGGGAAATCAGCCCTGAATATTCATTGAAAGGACTGATGCTGAGGCTGAAACTCCAATACTTTGGCCACCTGATGTGAAGAACTGACTCATTGGAAAAGACCCTGATGCTGGGAAAGATTGAGGGCGGGAGGAGAAGGGGATGCCAGAGGATGAGATGGTTAGATGGCATCACCGATTCGATGGACATGAGTTTGAGCAAGCTCTGGGAGTTGGCGATGGACAGGGAGGCCTGGCCTGCTGCAGTCCACGGGATTGCAAAGAGTCGGACATGACTGAGCAACTGAACTGCACTGAACTGAAAAAAAAAAAAAAAAAAAGTGGGCCTGAAAGCTGATCGCCAGCTACTGTCCCAGCCATTCCCTCAGCTCTGGGCCATCTTTTAGACAGACTGAATGTGCTCTTTTTTCATTCTCCCCTCTTATTTGTTTAGAAGCACTGTAGTTCCCATTTCAACATGACTCCTTAACAAGTCTAAAGTTAGTCTGGCGATTTTAACCTGTGGCCACAAGCTCTTTGAAGCTCATCTCTTCAAGAGGTGTGAGCCGGACTTGGTGACTCATTTCTAATGAATAAAAAGAGACAGAAGGGATAACAGGCAACTTTGGGGAGCAGGTCATGAAAAGTACTGCTTCTTGCTTCCCATTCTCTTCCAGGGTTGCTCTGTCTGAAAGTCAGACACCATGTTGTTTGAGGTTCTCCTCATCGGGCCTGGCCACCCTCTGCTCCCTCTTGTGCTATCACTCTGCCAACCTGCCCTTCACCCATACGACATCCCCACCTCTCAGTTCCTTGACCTTATCTCTAAAGACCTTCTTGGCCTCACCTCAGCCTCTCCATCTCACAGTTGTGCCTCATCACCACCCACAGAATTGCTCTGAGGTGTTAAGTTCCAAATGCCACCTCTCTGGGCATGACCTTCAATCTTCCCTTCTCATTCTCTAGCTTCCACCCTTCTACCACCCCTGCATCTGAGCTGAGCTCCAAGTTTTCCAGTCCCTTGACCCCTGCTGCTGCTACTGCTAAGTCGCTTCAGTCGTGTCCGACTCTGTGCGACCCCATAGACGACAGCCCACCAGGCTCCCCTGTCCCTGGGATTCTCCAGGAAAGAGCACTGGAGTGGGTTGCCATTTCCTTCTCCAATGCATGAAAGTGAAAAGTGAAAGTGAAGTCTTTCAGTTGTGCAACCCCATGGACTGCCGCCTACCAGGCTTCTCCGTCCATGGGGTTTTCCAGGCAAGAGTACTGGAGTGGGGTGCCATTGCCTTCTCCACTTGACCCCTGCACCCAATCTATTGGATCCCATTTGACTTTTTTCTCCCTTCCATATCCCACCTCAGCTTTTTAGCAGATCTCTTCACGCTCAAGTTTCTGCCTTGAGGGAGGATTCCTGTAAGAATGACGAAGGCCATTGTGTCAGTCAGAGGTTTTCTAGAGAAACAGAACCAATAGGATGTGTATGAGTGTGTGTGTGTGTGGAAAGAGATTTATTAGAAGGAATTGGTTCCTGTAAGTATGGAGCCTGAGAAGTTTCAAAATCTACAGTTGACAAGCTGGAGGCCTGACCGTGTAAATTCCAGCCCATGTGCAGGAAAACACCCATGTCCCAGCTCCTGCAATCTGGCCAGAGAGTCCGCCTCGCTCAGCCTCTTTGTTCTATTCTGATCTTCAATTGATTGGATGAGGTCCACTCACCTTACGGAGGGCAATCGACCTCATTCAATCTACTTATTCAAATATAGATCTCATGCACAAACACCCTCACCGACATGCCCAGAATGATGTTTGACCACATGTCTGGGCATCCCGTTGCCCAGTCAAGTTGACACATAAAATTAACCATGACGAGGTTGACCTCAGACATATGGATAGGTCCCCAGGCAAAACCCGACACCTGAGCTTTGGGGAATCTGAACCAGATTTTTAAGCAGCTCTGTGGACCAGGTTTTCTGATCTATATGCCTAGCCTCCCACCCCTGAGCTGCTATTATGGTGACTCAGCACCTGCAGCTCCTACCACCACCAGCCAACAATATAACCTCTGCTCTGTGGCTGTCTTCTTCATCCCTTTGCTTCTCCCTAATCTTAGTTTCTGCTCCCCATTGGCTTCGACTGCTTCATGAAAGTCACATGTGACCTTTCCTCTGCATGTCTTTTGGCCTCTAATCTCACTGCAGTTCAAGTACCTACAAGAAAGGAGCTTATTGGCCCAAATCCTCACTATCCTTATTTGGGAAGAACCTTCATCCCAGGTAACCTGATAGGCAACTAACTAGTCTATACAGACTGGTTGTTCTTGGCCAGTGCTTGCTCCTGATCCAAGCAGCTAAGGCTAAAGTTGGGATGGGCTATTTGATATATAGTCTGGTCATCTGCTATGGACTGAATTTTGTGTCCCCCTCCCCCCACAATTCATATGTTGAACCCCCAGCCTCCCATGTGACTATATTTGGAGATGGGGCCTCTGAGAAAATAATTAAGTTTGAATGAGGTCATAGGGGTGGGGCCCTGATCTGATAGGATTAGTGTCCTTATAAGATGACACATCAGACCCCACAGTCACCTGTCCCCATGCCCTCTCTCTCTCTCTGCTATGTAAGAACTCAGTGAGAAGACAACCATCTACAAGCCAGGAAGAGAGTTGTCAAAAACAGCAGCTATGTGTAAATCACTGGCTGGAGATGCTCCCACAGCAGGGAGCTATGTCTTTGGAGGCATCTTGTTGGGCCTGTCCAGTCTAACCACACCTAAGTCACCTAGTCTCTTGTTTTCCCTATAAACCCCCAGGTTTTGAACAGAATTGCCTATTTGACTTTGCTCCCCACCAACAGGCTGCAGAGAGTGCTACTGGATGAAACCAAGCCAGTGTGTAGACAGATCACTAGGGACTCACGGGCTCCAAACAAGCTGGCTGGTGGGCACCATAGCCCTGTCACACACCCACTGCCAACCTTACTCTGTTTCCATTCAGTGGCTCCTCCAGACTTTTTCCACATACTGTGGACTTGGAAACAAAGGGGACAGATTAAACACATGCATTTACTTTCTCTCCCCACCCCCCCGCCGAAGCCCCATGATAATGACAGTAAATGATTTTTTAAAAGCAAAAATTCCAAGGGCAAAAATAATAGGAGATGAAATAGCAGCAACAAAGTTATGATAGCAGAGCAGTAACCACTGTAGCAGATCCAAGAAAGCCAAGGCAGTGGGGACGACTGAGCACCAGCTGAATTCACAGGACAGAGCTCACGCAGGCTTAGAACTCAGTAGAAATGGGGGTGGGGAGGGGAATGAAACTGTACAAGAGTCAGTTGGATGCCATCGTCCATCCCAGAAGAAAAATAACTTCATTCTTTGGGAATGATGAAAGCATGAGTGTCTCAATTAGAAAACACCAGGAACAGCTGAGCGATTACCATGTTGAAAACAAGGAGACTGTTTATTTACTACTGAACATGGGGTCATCTGGGCCTTCTCAATGACTCAGTTCTTCAAGTGCTGACAACCAGCCACAACTATCAGACTAAAGGTCTTTCTCTGGACCATTTGAACATTCCACAAGAAAGGGACCCCAGAGAGTAACATTGGGATTCCCCTCAAAAACAGCCCAGGTACTTCACCCTACCATGGGGCTCATATTGACAAGCCTGCCTCTTGCAATAAGCTCTTTAGTATCCCATCCTTAAATATGAGACGACAACCAAGGCTCACTAAACATCTGAGAATGCCTCCAACATGAAAGCATGAAAAATAAAGATCAAAACGAAGAGGAAAACAACTGATGGGAAACAGGATTGTGAGGAATAAGAAATATTTTCTTAAAAACTTCTTAACTTCCTCAGGGAGATAATAAGATGAATATCCATGAGAGGAGAACAGAAGCCATAAAAAGGAACATTCAGAGAACCAAAGAGAGATTTCTGCAGTTGCCGAAATTCCAAAGTCAATAGATGGCTATTTTGCTGCTGTCTGGGAACAGAGTCATAGGTTTTTTTCTTTGAAGCCTATCAGGGATCTGAAATCACAACAACAAAAGTGGGCCAAAATCTGAAAAATGACAAGTCCTTCCCAGGAAAAAGACCCATCGCTGCTTTTATCCTGGACAGCAGCTGCAGCAGGAGGAGAAGGAAGCTGCCAGACACTAGTGTGAGCAGAAAACAGAGGAACTTTTGATAAATTTTTTAAACGTTGAGTATGGGATGATGTGACAGTTTGAATTCCTAGGAACCTTAGACATAGAGTTTGCATTCACCCACCAACCCTTTGCCATGACCTTCACCAACAAAGTTTGCAGACAGGGCAGCTAGGCTGAGGGAAACCACACTCCAGACCTTCCAGTGCTAGTTGGTGGCTGGTAAGGGGCAAAAGAGCTAAGAGAGAGCCTCCCCAGGTCGAAGGGACAAGGATGTTGAGATCCTAAGTCAGGATAAGGAGGACTGAGAGATACCTTCCAGGCCACCGCCTAAGTCTCCCACTGAGACTTAGGGTGAATAAAAACCCAAAGCAGAAGGCTGCTATGGCAGAAGACTGAAAGCACATGCTCATGGACCTACTGGAGTCTCAGATCACAAGTCCTGCTACAGAGAAGGCTCTGATCCTACCTTGAAATCATTTTTATTTTCTTTTTGGCCATGCCCTGAGGCACTGGCAGCTTGGAGTCTTAACCACTGGACCACCAGGGAAGTCCTTACTTGAAATCTTTGAAGATCACGGAGAACAGAATCTACCTAAAGCAACAAGAAATCGCAGATGTAGCTCAACTACAGAGCAAATTGACTCAGAACCAACATCCAACACACACACACACACACACACACACATTCACACACACATGCATAGTCTAACAGAAGAGGAGGCATGTCTTTTGGGGGACATAAATATGTTTCTGCTTCGTTTTATAATTGGAGTATAATTGCTTTACAATGCTGTGTTAGTTTCTGCTGTACAACAGAGTAAATCAGCTATTCAGTTCAGTTCAGTTGCTCAGTCATGTCCAACCCCCTGCGACCCCATGGACTGCAGCATGCCAGGCTTCTCTGTCCTTTATCAACTCCCGGAGCTCGCTCAAACTCATGTCCATTGAGCTGGTGATGCCATCCAACCATCTTATCCTCTGTCATCCCCTTCTCCTCCTGCCTTCATTCTTTCCCAGCATCAGGGTCTTTTCCAATGAGTCAGTTCTTTGCATCAGGTGGGCAAAGTATAGGAGCTTCAGCTTCCAATGAATATTCCGAACTGATTTCCTTAAGATTGACTGGTTGGATCTCCTTGCAGTCCAAGGGACTCTCAGGAGTCTTCTCCAACACCACTGTTCAAAAGCATCAATTCTTCAGCATTCAGCTTTCTTTATGGTCCAACTCTCACATCCATACAGGACTGCTGGAAAAACTATAGCTTTGACTAGACAGACCTTTGTTGGCAAAGTAATGTCTCTGCTTTTTAATATGCTGTCTAGATTTGTCATAGCTTTTCTTCCAAGGAGCAAGCATCTTTTAATTTCATGGCTGCAGTCACCATCTGCAGTGATTTTGGAGCCCAAGAAAATAAAGTCTGTCACTGTTTTCATTGTTTCCCCATCTATTTGCCATGAAATGATGGGACCGGATGCCATGATCTTCCTTTTTGGAATATTGAGTTTTAAGCCAGCTTTTTCACTCTCCTCTTTCACTTTTATCAAGAGGCTCTTTAGTTCCTCTTCACTTTCTGCCATAAGGGTGATGGCATCTGCATATCTAAGGTTATTGATATTTCTCCCTGTGATCTTGATTCCAGCTTGTGCTTCATCCAGTCTGGCATTTCTCATGATGTACTCTGCATATAAGTTAAATAAGCAGGGTGACAATATACAGCCTTGATGTACTCCTTTCCCAATTTTGAACCAGTCCATTGTCCCATGTCTGGTTCTAACTGTTGCTTCTTGACCTGCATACAGACTTCTCAGGAGGCAGGTAAGGTGGTCTGGTATTCTCATCTCTTGAAGAATTTCCCACAGTTTATTGTGATCCACACAGTCAAAGGCTTTGGCATAGTCAATAAAGCAGAAGTAGATGTTTTTCTGGAATTCTCTTGCTTTTTCTATAATCCAACGGATGTTGGCAATCTGATCTCTGGTTCCTCTGCCTTTTCTAAATCCATCTTGAACATCTCGAAGTTCTCAGTTCACGTACTGTTGAAGCCTGGCTTGGAAAATTTTGAGCATTACTTGGCTAGCATGTGAGATGAGTACAATCGTGCGGTAGTTTGAACATTCTTTGGCATTGCTTTTCTTTGGGATTGGAATGAAAACTGACCTTTTGCACTCCTGCGGCCATTGCTGAGTTTTCCAAATTTGCTGGCACATTGAGTGGAGCACTTTCACAGCGTCATCTTTTAGGATTTGAAATAGCTCAGCTGGAATTCCATCACCTCCACTAGCTTTGTTCTTAGTGATGCTTCCTAAGGCCCACTTGACTTCACACTCCAGGATGTCTGGCTCTAGGTGAATGATTACACCATTGTGGTTATCTGGGTCATTAGGATCTTTTTTTTGTACAGTTCTTCTGTGTGTTCTTGCCACCTCTTCCTAATATCTTCTGCTTCTGTTAGGTCCATACCATTTCTGTCCTTTACTGTGCCCATCTTTGCATGATATGTTCCCTTGGTATCTCTAATTTTCTTGAAGAGATCTCTAGTCCTTCCCATTCTATTGTTCTCCTCTATTTCTTTACATTGCTCACTTAGGAAGCCTTTCTTATCTCTCCTTGCTATTCTTTGGAACTCTGCATTTATATCTTTCCTTTTCTCCTTTGCCTTTTGTTTCTCTTCTATTTTCAGCTATTTGTAAGGCCTCCTCAGACAACCATTTTGCCTTTTTGCATTTCTTTTTCTTGGGGATGGTCTTGATCACTGCCTCCTGTACAATGTTGCAAACTGTCCATAGTTCTTCAAGCACTCTATTGGATCTAATCCCTTGAATCTATTTGTCACTTCCACTGTATAATCGTAAGGGATTTGATTTAGGTCATACCTGCTTCCCTGGTGGCTCAGACAGTAAAGAGGCTACCTGTAGTGCGGGAGACTCTGGTTTGATCCCTGGGTCGGGAAGATCCCCGGGAGGAGGAAATGGCAACCCACTCCAGTATCCTTGCCTGGAAAATTCCATGGATAGAGGAGCCTGGCAGGCTACAGTCCATGGGGTTGCAAAGAGTCAAACTCGACTGAGTGACTTCACTTACTTCTTTACTTTCTTTCTGAATGGTCTAGTGGTTTTCCCTACTTTCTTCAATTTACATCTGGATTTTGCAACAAGGAGTTCATGATCTGAGCCACAGTCAGCTCCCAGTCTTGTTTTGTTGACTGTATAGAGCTTCTCCATCTTCGGCTGCAAAGAATATAATCAATCTGATTTTGGTATTGATCATCTGGTGATGTCAATGTGTAGAGTCATCTTTTGTGTTGTTGGAAGAGAGTGTTTGCTATGACCAGTCCGTTTTCTTTGCAAAACTCTGTTAGCCTTTGCCCTGCTTCATTTTGTACTCCAAGGCCAAACTTGCCTGTTACTCCAGGTATCTCTTGACTTCCTCCTTTTGCAGTCCAGTCCCCTATGATGAAAAGGATATCTTTTTTGGTGTGTTAGTTCTAGAAGGTGTTGTATATTTTCATAGAACCATTCAACTTCAGCTTCTTCAGCGTTACTGGTCAGGGTATAGACTTGGAGTACTGTAATAGTGAATGGTTTGCCTTGGAGAAGAACAGAGATCATTCTGTCGTTTTTGGGATTGCATCCAAGTACTGTGTTTTGGACTCTTTTGTTGACTATGAGGGCTACTGCATCTCTTCTAAGGGATTATTGCCCACAGTAGTAGATACAATGATCATCTGAATTAAATTCACCGATTCTGGTCCATTTTAGTTCACTGATTCCTAAAATTGTCAATGTTCACTCTTGCCATCTCCTGTTTGATCACTTCCAATTTACTTTTATTCATGGACCTATCATTCCAGGTTCCTATGCAATATTGCTCTTTACAGCATGGAACTTTACTTCTATCACCAGTCTCACCACAACTGGGTGTTGTTTTCTCTTTGGCTCAGCCTCTTCGTTCTTTCTGAAGTTATTTCTCCACTGATCTCCAGTAGCATATTGGGCACCTACTGACCTGGGGTGTTCATCTTTTACTGTCCTATATTTTTGCCTTTTCATACTGTTCATGGGATTCTCAAGGCAAGAATATTGAAGCGGTTTGCCATTCCCTTCTCCAGTGTAGCATATTTTGTCAGAACTCTCCACCATGACCCGTCCATCTTGGGTGGCCTTACGCGACATGGCTCATAGTTTCATTGAGTTAGACAAGGTTGTGATCCAAGTGATCAGGTTAGTTTTTAGTAATTGTGGTTTCCATTCTGTCAGCTATATGTGTGCATAAATCCCCTCCCTCTAGGACCTCCCTCCTACCCCACCCCCATCCCACCCCTTTAGGTCATCACAGAGCGGTGAGCTGAGCTCCCTGTGTTGTACAGAGGCTTCCCACTAGCTGTCTGTTTCTACATGGTAGTGTATATATGTTCATCACAATCTCCCAATTCATCCCACCCTCCCCATCTCCCCCTGTGTCCACATGTCTACATCTGTGTCTCTACCTGTGCCTTGCAAATAGGTTCATCAGCAGCATTTTTCTAGATTCCATATATATGTGTTAATATATGATATTTGTTTTTCTCTTTCAGACTTACCTCACTCTGTATGACAGATTCTAGGTCCATCCACATCTTCAGAAATGACCCAACGTTGTTCCTTTTTATGGCTAATATTCCATTGTATATATGTACTACATCTTCTTTATCCATTCATCTCTCAATAAACATTTAGATTGTCTCTATGTCCTGCCAGGCTCCTCTGTCCATGGAATTCTCCAGGCAAGAATACTGGAGTAGGTTGCCATTCCCTTCTCCAGGGTATCTTCCTGACTCAGAGATTGAACCTGGGTCTCCTGCATTGCAGGCAGGTTCTTTACCATGTGAGCCACCAGGGAAGCCCTTCTATGTCCTGGCTATTGTCAATAGTGCTTCAGTGAACACTGGGGAGCATGTGTCTTTTTGAATTATGGTTTTCTCAGGGTATAGGGCATAAATGTTATTTATTATACTCCCTACTGTTCTATTACATACAATGTCTGGCATTCAATTCTTTTTAAAAAAGATACATGTAGAAAAGCAAGGAAATAGGAACCATCATCAAAAGAAAAGAATTAATGAAACCAGACTCATAGATGGCCTGGAGGTTATAATTACCAGACAGAGGGTTTAACATAATAATGTATTTATCATAATTCCAATACCCCTTAGGCACTTCATAGTCAAACTGCTAAAAAACAAAATTTATTTAAAACTTTGAAAGCAGCCAGAGAAGAAAAGACAAACTATATCCAGAGGAATACTAAGAATGACAGCAGACCCCTAATCTAAAAACAAATGGAAGCCAGAGAGTAATGAAACAACACCTTCAAATGCTAGGGAAAAAAGAAAAAAAATTAATCTGGAATTCTATATCCAGAAAATATATCCTACAAAAATTAAGACAAAATAAAGTTGCATCCCCAAATGGAAGATAAGTTATATCAGACTGAAGAAAGGAATGAAAAAGACCAGAAAGAGTTAAAATATGACTATTTACTCTTTGAAGTAAAAATAATAACAATGGAAGGTAGAGTTATCTTTTTGTATGTTGTGTGTGAAAATAATTATATAACAACCAGAACACAAAAGTTGGGACTGAAGGAATTGGAATACTGTTCTAACAGTCTTACATTGTTTATAAAGTAGTAGAATTATTTTTTTGAGAGTAGAGTGTGCTAAACCAAAGAAACAAATGGTAGTCTCTAGAGCAACAATTTTTAAAATAACACCAAAGATTTAGCACTACCAAGGCAATAAAGAAGATGAAATACTGAAAAAATCCAGTTTGTCCTCTCCCCCGAAGAAGGGGGGAGAAAAGGAGAAAAAGAAGAAAAAAGGATGGAACAAATAGAAATCAAACATTGACATGATCGACCCAAAGATATCAATAATTTTGGTAAAATATCAATGGACCAAATGTACTAAAACTATTCCTGTTACTGCTGTTTTGTAACAAATTGCTCCCAAATTTAGTGTTTCTATTTTTTAAATTAATTAATTACTTTTAATTGGATGCTAATTACTTTACAATATTGTAGTGGTTTTTGCCATATATTGACATGAATCAGCCATGGGTGTACATGTGTTCCCCTTCCTGAACCTCCCTCCCACCTCCCTCCCCTAGTGTTTTTAAATAGTTAAAATCATTTTCTTATTGTGCATGGTTTCTGTGAGTCATGTATATGGGACAGGCATTCCTCAAAAAGCTAAACAAAGGAGGACCATATTATCCAGTGATTCCACAGTTTTTATTTTATTTTTTTCACAGTTTAAAAAAAAAAAAAAGGATGTGAGAAGCGCTCAACTGGGCAGTTCTGACTGAAGGTCTTTCACGCGGTTGTCATTAGACAGTGGCTTCAGCTGCGGCAGCTTAGAGCTGGTCAGGTACCTTTCTTTCCATCTTCATGTCGTCTCAGAGCGTTTTCATGTGGTCTCTCCATCAAGGGCTACCTTGGGCCTCTTCATAGCATGGCAGCTTCAGGGCACTTGGACTGATCACGTGGTAGCTAAAGGCTGCATTGCCTTTCCTGATCTAGCCTCGGAAATCAAGCAGCACCACTTTTACCATATCATCTTGATTAGAAGTAAGTCACAAGTCTGCCCAGATTATAGGGAGAGGGTTAAATCCCACCTCTTGATGGGAAAATGGAAAGGTTCCAGAAGAGCATGTGGGACGGGAAATATTGTTGCGGCTACCTTTGAAAAACACAATCTGCCACACACACCAGTTAAAAGGCAGGGAACATCAGGCTAGATAAAATAGCTCTGTGCTATTTACATGCACAAAGACACAGAGAAGTTGCAAGTAAAAGGACAGGAAAAGATACACCATGCAAAACACTGAACATAAAAAAGTCGGTATAGCTACATTAACATCAGATAGAGTAGACTTCAAGACAAGGAATATTACCTGAGGTAAAGAGGAATATTTCATAATGGAAAAAGGACAAATCATCAAGAAGATATAATCATTTTAAATATGTAAGCACGCTATAACAGAGTTATACATGAAAAAAAAATGGACAGCACCAAACTGATCTGAAAACAGACAAATTTAAAAACATTGTTGGAGACTTACCTATTCCTTTCTCAGTAACTGACAGAATAAATAGTAAAAAAATCGTTAAGCTAAAGAAGATTTGAACCACAGTAACCTAACTGATATTTATGGACGACTACACCTGACAACAAGAGGATACACATTCTTCTCAAATACATAGACAACTTGCTGGGCAATAGAGCAAGCCTCAATAAGTCACACAGGATAGAAATCACACAAAGCACGACTTCTGATCACAAGAAAATTTCTATTTGGAAATGAAAAAAATATATGCTTCTAAGTAACCCATAGATGGAAGGAGAAATCACAAGTTAAAGTAGAAAATATTTGTAATTGAATAAAACTAAAGATATGACATATCATAAACTGGGAATTCAATTAAATAAGTGATGAGAGGAAAATGTGCAACATTAACTATTTATATTAGAAAAGGAGAAAAGTCCCAAATCAATTTTGTTCTTTCTCTTATGACTTACTTTCTGTAGAGGAATTTTTAAAAATTGTTAAATAGTTGAACTTAATGAATTTAAGTGAAATAATACAGAGAGACAAATGATCTCACTTATACATAGAATCCAAAAAAGTGGAACACGTAGTAACAGAGAATGGTGAGTACTAAAGATTGTGGGCCAGCTGAAATGGGAAGATGTTGGAAAAGGGTACACATTTTCAGTTATAAGTTCAATAAGTTCTGGAGACCTAATGTATGGCATGATAGTATACTCGAACTCTGATAAGAGAGTAGATCTCAAGGGTTCTCACCACCACCAAAAAAATTTTTTTAAATTTTAAAAGGGTGGGGTGATGAATATGTACATCAAAATATCACTCAGTATACTGAGTTTACAAGGTAAGCATTATCTTTATACCAAAACTGAAAACATTACATGAAGAGCAAACTACAGAGCCGTATCACTCATGAACACACATGATGTAAAAGTACTAATCAAAATTTTAGCATTTCAGTGGTTAGGACTCATGCTCTCACTGCCAAGATCCTAGGTTCAATCCTTGGTCAGGGAACTAAGATCTTACAAGCTGTGAGGCATAATTTTTTTTTACAATTTAGCAAATCGTATCTAGCAATATGTAAAAAGATAATACATCATGACCAAATAAGGAGACAGTTTGCTTCGACAGCTGAAAATCAGTCAGTGTAATTGACCATATTAACAAGGCAACAATAAAAAAAAAAGAAAATCACGTGATCATTTCAATAGCTGCAAGAAAATATTTGATAAAATTCCACACCCACTCATGATAAAAACTTTCAGTAAACTAGGAATAGAGGAAAAGTGCCTCAGCATGATAAAGGGTGTCTATGAAAAACCCACAGTTACTGTCATATTTAATGGTGACAGATTGCTTTTCCCTTATGATCAGGAACAAGGCAAGGCTGTTTGCTCTTATCACTTTCACCCTTTGCTGCACTGGAGGCCCTAGCAAGTGCAGTAAGGCACGAAAAGGGAATAAAAGGCATACAGATCAGAAAAAAAAAAGAGTAAGAGTGTCTTGATTCAGAAAGAACATGAATGCCTATGTAAGAAAAAGTTCTAAGAAATCTGCAAAAACCAGTAGAACCAATAAGTGTTTAGCAAAGTTGCAGGATAAACAGTCAATATCCAACAATCATTAGTATTTTTATAAACTAACAGCAATCAGAAATTGAAGTTTAAAACTACCATTTACAAAACATAAAAAATGTGAACACTTAGGGATAACTTAACGTATGTGTAAAACCTGTATATCAAAAACGACAAAATATTGCTGAGAGAAATTAAAGAAACTTAAATAAATGGAAAGAAACACCACATTCTTGGGTTGAAAGACTTGTTACTGTTACGATGCCAATTCTCCCCAGATTTATCTACAGATTCAATGTAATAGCAATTAAAATCCTGGCAGGCTTTTTTTTATTTTTTTGGAGAAACAGACAAGCTGATTTTAAAATTTACATGGAAATGCAAATTACCTAGACTAGCCAAAAGGATTTTGAGAAAGAACAAATTTACAAGATTTATGCTATCTGATTTCAAGACTTACAGTAGGGAATTTTCTGGCAGTCCAGGGGTTAGGACTCTGAGCTTTTACCACAGAAGGCATGGGTTCGATCCTTTATGAGGGAAGTAAGATCCCCACAAGCTGTGCGGTATGATCCAAAAAAATAAATTACTATCACTCTAGAGTAGTCAAGATAGTGTAGCCTTGGGTTTCCCTAGTGGCTCAGTGGTAGAGTCTGCCTGCCAATGCAGGAGACACATGTTCGATCCCTGGTCCAGGAGGATCATGCTTGTCTAGGAGCATCTAAACACTTCTGCCATATCTGTTGAGCCTGTGGTCTATAGCCCAGGCCTGCAACTACTGAAGCCCTCGCACCCTAGAGCCCGTGCTCCCCAACTAGAGAAATGACCACGATGAGAAGACTATGCACAGCAACTGGAAAGTAGCCCTCGTTCTCTGCAACTAGAAAATAGCCCAAGCAGCACCCAAACCCAGCACAGCCACACAATAAATAAAGACATACATAATTTTTGTTTTTAAATAGGCAGTGTAGCCAGCCTTGGTATAAGGTATAAGGATAGGCTTAGAAATCAAAGGAACAGAATTGCGAGTCCGGAAAAAATAAGACCTACACGCATACGATCAATTTTCAGGAAAGGTGCAAGGTAATTCAAGACGAAAAGGACAGTCTTCTGAACCACTGGTTCTAGCACAAATCTGTATCCACACAGAAAACAAGGAACCCAGACTTTTACCTCATACTATGCACAAGATTTAACTTGAAATGAATTGTAGACCTAACTCTAGGAGCTAGAAATATACACCTAGAAGAAATCATAGAATATCTCTGGGACAGTGAATTATTCAAAGACTTTTTGAAGAGGACACAAAAAAACACAAACCATGATAGAAAAAAATATATAAAATTAGACTTTGTCAAACTTAGAAAACCATTTGCCACAGGGCAGGAGAAACTATTTGCAAAACCTTTCTGTTGGAGGACTTGTAACCAAAATACACACAAAATGGAAAGAAAATGAGAGAGAAAACTTTTAAAAAAGTGCCAAAGATTGGACCAAAGAATTCTATATTCTGTATTCTTCACCAAAGAATATAGACAACTGGCAAGTAAGTATATGAAAAGATTCTCACCATCATCAGTCAAAAGAAAATGCAAAATAAAACCTGGATAAAATACCGCTGAAATGGTTAAAATTGAAAGAGGCTAAAGAAAAATGACAGACCAATCATAGCAAGAGCTGGTGAAGATGGAGAGCAAATGAAACTGTGCTTGTGGGAATGCAAAACGATCCGGGGTGTGTAGAAAACAATCTGCTGGTTTCTTATCAAATGAAACCTATTTCTCACAGGAGCTGGCTGTCCCAGGGCTAAGGCTGCCCGCTAGAGAAGCTAAAGCATGGAAAGGCTTGCACTCAAGGGCTCAGAGTCACCTTATTTATGAAAGCCCCGAACTGGAAACGACCTGTCTATCAACTGTTAATGGAATAAGCTGCCTGTGGTCCATCTGGACAATAGAATGCTTCTTAGTAAGAAAGAAGAACAAAGTCCTGATACAAACAGCCATAGAGATGAACTCAAAGGCATCCTGTTGAGTGAAAAAAGCCAGACATGAAATATTGCACATGTTTGCATTGTACATGTAGACAGTTCTAGGGAAGACACAGATATAGGGATAGGAAAATGCCAAGCTCTAGGTAGGGGAAGGAGACTGCAAAGAGCCATGAGGAAGCTTTCTGCAGTGATGCAACAGTTCCATATCATAATTATAGTGGTGCTTACACAACTGTATTGGACTTCCCTTGTGGCTCAGCTGGTAAAGAATCTGCCCACAATGTGGGAGATCTGGGTTAGGAAGATCCCCTGGAGAAGGGAAAGGCTATCCACTCCAGTATTCTGGCCTGGAGAATTCCACGGATGAGTTCATGCAGTTGCAAAGAGTCGGACACGACTGAGCAACTTTCACTTTCACTTTCACTTACACGACTGTATTATGTGTCAGATCTCGTGAAACAAGTCATGAATTTTACTGTATGCTAATCATCCTTCAATAGAGTTGATTTTACAGAGTCATTCCTGGGGAATTCCCTGGCCATCAAGCGGGTAGGACTCGGTGCTTTCAATGTCGAGGGTGCAGGTTCAATCCCTGGTCAGGGAACTAAGATCCCACCAGCAGAGGTGAGACCAAAATGATTATTTAATTAATTTAAAAAATGTGTATTTATTTATGTATTTATGGCTGTGCTGGGTCTTCATTGTTGCACAGGCTTTTCCCTAGTTGGGGTGCACAGGCTTCTCATCATGGTGGCTTTTCTTGTTGCAGAGCACAGGTTTTAGAACACGGGATCACTAGTTGTGGCGCACAGTCTTAAGTGCTCTAAGGCATGTGGGATTTTCCCGGACCAGGGATGGAACGTGTGTCTCCTGAATGGGCAGGTGAATTCTTTACCCCTGAGCCACCAGGGAAGACTTCATGACTTAATGTTTGAAAACTCATCCAGGACCCGGAGAGAGCTCGGAGCCTGCAGGGCTCCTAAGCCATCAAGTGCCATTGCCCGGCCTCCCCGCAGTGGGCAAACGGGGCTTGTCTCACTTTCAAGATCCCTGCTCACTTTCATTCAGACCTCAGGCGAGTGGTCACCCTATCTTTCCATTGTCCCAGCACACACTTGCCCAAAAGCACATGTGCATGTTTGGATTCAGGGCATCTGTGTCCTCAGCCTGCCTCCTGGCCCTGCTTGGTCCCTGTCATACTGGTTCACTCACTGGGACATCACGCATTCCTTCCACCACCAGGCAGGAGCTGCGGTCTGCAACACCTGCTCCTGGGGGGATGCCCAGTTACAGGCCCTCTCTCCATGTCTGATGTGGACAAAGAATGTCACCTGCACCTCTGCATCTTGCCACACACAGAAAAGTACTGGATGCAGTCACTTGAGTTGTCTAGCTTTCTTTAGCCGACACTAATCTTTTGATGTTCCCATGACCTGGTTTTAGTTGCAAAAACTCCTATACATCCTGGCTCCTCCCTTACCTGTTGGAGACCGTCCCTCAGAGCTTTCTGAGAGGCTGGTCTGCTGCGATGCAGTCCTCCAAAAGTCTGCCGAATAAAACATACTTCACTTTTGAGGTGTGCGTTCTTTCCAATTGACCTGAGATATGGCCTCCCCTCGGCTTGGCTCGTGTCTTTCCTTCCCTCACGGTACCTGTCTCCCCTCCCAACCTTGGGAACCTCTGCTCCCCTGGTTTTTCTCCAGGCTTTTTGTCACTCTTTCCTTGTGTCCTGGACTGGCTCCTCTTTCTTGCTCATGCCTAAAATAGCCTTCCAGGGTCTTCCCCAAGGCCTGAGAAATGCCTTTGGTCTCCATTCCTGCTGGGCTCCAAAATCACTGCACATGGTAACTGCAGCCATGAAATGAAAAGACGCTTGTACCTTGGAAGAAAAGCTATGACCAACCTAGACAGCACATTAAAAAGCAGAGACATCACTTTACCAGCAAAGGCGTATCTAGCCAAAGCTATGGTTTTTCCAATTGTCATGTATGGAAGTAAGAGTTGGACCATAAAAAAAGCTGAGTGCCAAAGAATGGATGCTTTTGAACTGTGGTGTTGGGGAAGACTCTTGACAGTCCCCTTGACTGCAAGGAGATCCAACCAGTCAATCCTAAAGGAAGTCAGTTCTGAATATTCATTAGAAGGACTGATACAGAAGCTCCAATACTTTGGCCACCTGATGCGAAGAGTCAACTCTGGAAAAGACCCTGATGCTGGGAAAGGTTGAAGGCAGGAGGAGACGGGGAGGACAGAGGATGAGATGGTTGGATGGCATCACTGACTCGATGGACATGAGTTTAAGCAGGGTCCGGGAATTGGTGATGGACAGGGAGGCCTGGCATGCTGCAGTCCATGGGGTCGCAAAGAGTTGGACATGAGTGAGCAACTGAAAAACAACCACCATCACCTGTTGCCTGCCTGCACACCACTTGGCACAGGACTGCACTTCCCAGAATCTGGGTCCTGCCCCTCCTGACCTCCTCTCTGACCTCTGCCCTGGCACCCAGTACCTGGGGAACAGCCTTCTGTGGCCTTCTGCTCGGACACTGGGCCAGGGGAGCTCAGGGCATGCTCCTTGGCCACACATAGAACCTTTCTGCAAATGCAGTCCTGGGCAGGGCAGAGGGGGCTGTGCTGGGGAAGGGGCTTGAGGGGGTGGGGAGAGTGTCTGTTCAGCTCTGCCCCATGCCTGAGGCCACCTGAGGCTAATCAGCATAGCTCCATGGCTAAGTCTTTCTTGGTGGCTGGGGCAGGGCCCTCCTGGGGTGTCTCTCTCTCATAGGTCTCTGCTGCAGGCAGCAGGACTCAGCCCAGGCTCTCAAGGGGCTGGGGGAGGCCAGAGTCTCTCTCCAGGCATAGCCACTGGCCTCAGGGTCTGTCTGTCCCTTCCAGAGGTCCCCAGCACTTGCTTCCCTTTACACCCTGGCCTTGGTGTAGACACAAATTCCTCCCCTTGCTTCTTGGAACCCAGAGAAAGCCGCAGGGAGGGGCCTTCCCTGTGACTTTCCCTGGACTCTTGACAACAGGAAACAAGGAACACAGGGAGCAGAGATGGTTCCCGGCCCTGCGCCAGCTTGCCGCCAGAATCCAGCCCTGTGGGGCCCCGTTTGGGTCTGGGCAGAGAACCCTATAAGGAGGTGATGGGGTTGGCACTTCATCACCAGCCGGCTCAGGTCTCTGCCCATCCTAGATCCAGGGCTCAACTTTCAGTCACTGGATTCCAATTTTACAGAGGGGCAAGCTGAGTCACAGAGAGCTGGTCACAGCCTTCCAGAGTCACGCAGTGGGGGAGTGGCAAAGCAGGTATCTCAGATTCCCAGGCCGATGGGGGAGTCTGGGGACTGGGGTCCTATGAGGCACACAGGGACACAAGGCAAGAAGAAAGACACACTGAGTGGTAGTGTGTTGTTTCAGTCACTAAGTCGTGTCCGACTCTGTGACCCCGGGGACTGCAGCACACCAGGCTCCTCTACCCTCCACTGTCTCCTGGGATTTGCTCAAACTCATGTCCATTGAGTCAGTGTGATGTGATGTGATGTGAGTTTTTCCCAGTGGCTTACAGTTTTCCTTTGAAAAATCTGTTCTATAATCTTACCTGGGAACTCCACTTTCTACCTTTTTAGTAGATCCAGATGGCAGCTGAAAAGTTCTTTCTATGCTTCTGGGTTAATAACACTCATGTGGTTACAGGCAGAAAGTGAGGATGCTCTTGTTGTTAGGAGGTATGGCTGATGTGTTCAGACATGCGGAGCTGGTATTCTACAACCGACTCCCAAATAGAAAAAACCATTATAAATACCCATGTGTATTGCGGGGGTGTGGGGTGGAGCATGTGTACAAGCAGTGTGTGAGCGTACTGTGTGCTGTATGAATACTGAACATGATGCGAGTGTGATATGCTGTGTGTGGGTGTGTGGTGTGGGTGTGTGCTGTGTGTGGGCGTGTGCTGCTGTGTAATGTGTGTGTTGTGTGCTGTGTGTGGGTGCATGGTGTGGGTGTGCGGTGTGGGTATGTAGTGTGTATGTGTGTGGGTGTGGTTTGTGTGGTGTGTGGTATGTGTGGGTGTGTGCTGTGTGTCCTGTGTGCTGTGTGTGGGTGCGTGGTGTGGGTATGTGGTGTGGATGTGTGTGGGTATGGTTTGTGTGGTATGTGTGTGTGTGGTGTGTGTGTGTGTGTGGTGTGTGGGTATGTGCTGTGTACTGTGTGCAGTGTGTGTGCTGTGTGGGTGTGTGGTGTTTGTGGCATGTGGTGTGTGCTGTGTGTGGTGCGTAAGGTCAGGTGGACCCCCGTCCTAATGTCTCCCTACTGGTGCTGCCAGAGTCCGGCCAGGAGGAGGCCTGGCCTGGGCTATACCCGGGCCTGTTCTGGGAGAGGTGGTTTTGGTCTCTAACCTCGCAGGTCAACAGGGAAGATGAACAAACAGGAAGACAGGGCCAATGTCAGCCTGGAGTCAGGCTCCGTGCGGTGTGTAGGCCGCTTCCTGGGGCTGGGCTGGGCCAGCCTGGACTGAGGGAGGTCAGGCACAAGAGGGCTGTCGAGGGGGGGAAATAATGGGCTGGAGGGGAGGGGGTTCTGGAGGCTGAGGAAGCGCAAGGAGGGGGAGATGGGATGTGGGGTACAGAGACAGACAGGTAGCTGTGAAGGGGGGTGGGGTGTCCGGCCTCCCCCAGAGCCTCAGGGGAGGGAGCTGGCAGGACCTCACTCCACCACCTTCTCACCCCTCATCTCCGGCCCTCATCTCCGGGAGGCCTAATTGAGGATGGGAGGGGCCTTCACTGGCTGGGGACAAGCCCTCCCTCTGCCTAGTAGGAGCCTCGGGTGCTCGGGTGCTCGGAGAGGAGCCAGAGGAGCCTGTCCCGGCAAAGGGGAGTCAGGCTTTGCCACGAGAAAGCTGTGTGGCACTGAGCCAGTGCGTCTCTGGTCGCAGCTACCCCACTTTGAAAATAAGACACAGTGAACTCGGGGATGGCCCAGAGCTCCGCAGACCCGACATTGTCATAAGGTGGTGTTGGGGGAGCATTGGGGGATAGCGAGGCCCAGCTCAGGAGGGCTCAGGCCTTCTCAGGGGCAGCCTGGGGCCCCAGGGACGGACCTGAGATGGCTTGGGCAGGCCAGGAAGGGAAGCAGAGGAGGCCAGGAGCCTACTTCCCGGTACCAGAGGCCAGGAGGCTCGCGGAGGTGGGGGAGGAAGTCCCCTCCTGAGCTGGTCACTCCCAGAGGACTGGCTGGGGCGGGGCCGCCCATGGAAAGCTGATCTGAGCTCTGGGGCCACCTTTACGCCTGCTGCCGCCCCGCTGCCCAGGAGCCCGGGAGTCCAGCCAGGTAAGGGGGACGTAGCAGCCCTCCTACCCTGCCCCCAGCCCTCCAACGGTTCCCTCTCTGGGCCTCTGTCAGGGCAGGAGGTGGGGGGGGTTCTGTATGTCTGCCTTGCTTCTCATGGGCTGCCTGGATGGGTCTTAGGCTGAGTTCGTCCATCTGTCTGATGACCCCTGGTGCCATCTTTCCCGGCCCGGTCGTGGGCGCCAAGGTCCGTGTCTGCCTCAGTGGCCAGACCTCACCAACGTCGATTAGGCTAAGACGTACCCCCCAGGGCCCAGACATGAGAATGAACACACACACACACAGTCAAACACACACAGTCTCACACACACACACACAGTCTCTCTCATACACACACGAGTCACACACACAGTCTCACAGACACACACACAGAGTCACAGGCACAGGCCCCCACCCCACCACCCCGGCCAAGGCTCTAAGGACCCTTATCCAGAGACTCTGTGCAGCACGGCTGGCCCCTTGGGTGGGAGGCTGAGCTCACAACCTCGTCTCCCCCAGGCGCTCAGGACTCCTGCATGCCCTGCCATGTTCATGGCATCCACCACCTCAGGTAAGTTTCCTGTCCCTCGGTGCCCCCAACTCAGCCCGCCTCCCTCACTGGAAAGAGCCGGCCCTCTGGTTCACCTGGGCCTGGGGCTGCCCTTTCCTCCCCACCACATGAGGTTTGAGGTGGTTGCGGGGGTGGGGGGTGTTGGACGACATGTGTTGTGCTGGAAGGCCAGGAACCGGGAGGGAGGAGGCTGGAGGGAAACAGAGGGCCCAGGTTGACAGTGGCCTGGTGCCCAGGCAGAATAGACTCACTGACTTGGCCCTCTGCCCCCACCTCTGCCCAGCTGTGCCCTGGCACCTCTCTCAACCTACCCCAGCAGGCAACGGCAGTGAAGGGGAGCTGTTGACTGCCCGGGACCCGCTGCTAGCCCAGGCAGAGCTGGCCCTGCTCTCCACCGTCTTCGTGGCCGTGGCCCTGAGCAACGGCCTGGTTTTGGGGGCCCTGGTGCGGCGGGGCCGGCGGGGCCGCTGGGCACCGATGCACGTCTTCATCGGCCACCTGTGCCTGGCTGACCTGGCTGTAGCTCTGTTCCAAGTGCTGCCCCAGCTGGCCTGGGACGCCACTGACCGCTTCCGTGGGCCCGATGCCCTGTGCCGGGCAGTCAAGTACCTGCAGATGGTGGGCATGTATGCCTCCTCCTACATGATCCTGGCCATGACGCTGGACCGCCACCGTGCCATCTGCCGCCCCATGCTGGCACACCGCCATGGGGGTGGCACTCATTGGAACCGGCCGGTGCTGCTGGCCTGGGCCTTCTCGCTGCTCTTCAGCCTGCCCCAGCTCTTCATCTTTGCCCAGCGTGACGTGGATGGTAGCGGGGTCCTTGACTGCTGGGCCCGCTTTGCCGAGCCCTGGGGCCTCCGCGCCTATGTCACCTGGATTGCCCTGATGGTGTTTGTGGCTCCTGCCCTGGGTATTGCTGCCTGTCAGGTGCTCATCTTCCGGGAGATTCATGCCAGCCTGGGGCCGGGACCAGTGCCGAGGGCCGGCGGGCCCCGCCGAGGGTGCCGGCCGGGCAGCCCTGCCGAGGGAGCCCGGGTGTCGGCGGCCGTGGCCAAGACTGTGAAGATGACGCTGGTGATCGTCATAGTGTACGTGCTGTGCTGGGCGCCCTTCTTCCTTGTGCAGCTGTGGGCCGCGTGGGACCCGGAGGCACCACGGGAAGGTGCGTGGCGATGGCTGGGGCTGCGGGGCCCACCCAATCCTGGTGCATGTGCACCTTCATCCCCCTCCACCCCCCCAACGCAGCCAGCATGGCCTTCGAGCCTAGGTACGCTGACCTCGAGGCCCCCTCAGCCCCAGCCCCGATTCCCGCCCCACACAGGGCCTCCCTTCGTGTTGCTCATGCTGCTGGCCAGCCTCAACAGCTGTACCAACCCCTGGATCTACGCCTCCTTCAGCAGCAGCATCTCCTCCGAGCTGCGAAGCCTGCTCTGCTGCACTTGGAGGCGCGCCCCGCCCAGCCCGGGGCCCCAAGAAGAGTCATGCGCCACAGCCAGCTCCTTCTTGGCCAAGGACACCCCCTCCTGAGAAATCGGGGTGGCAGCGGGGGTAGGGGTGGGGGTGGGCGCTACTTTCCTTCTAGAGGCTCCATGGAACTCAGCTGACCGCCTACAAACTGGCTCCACGGGGGCCCGGCCGAGACATGCAGCCAGCCAGTGGAAGTCCTGGGGGCCCAGGGGGCAAAAAAAGGCGGTTGGGCCAGGGGCCATCCTTGCCCCCACCCCGTCTTGTCCCCCTTGGCCTTTCCTTCTGACCTTGCCTCATAAAAACTCCGGCTCGTTTTCCACCTGGTGAGTCTCTTTGGATACTGGGGTACTGGAGAAAGGAACACATTTTCAATAGGTTTCCCATATTTTTCTATATTTGCTTCTTTTTGTCCCCCTTTTCTACAAGGATGGTATTTTAAAAAATTCATGCATGTTTATTGCATTAAATGTGGGGGAAGTGCAGAGAGATTCTCAGGCCCCTCCCACACCCACAGACACGTGCATGGATCTGGAACCTACCACACAGGAGACAGGACTTCCAAGATGCAGGTCCCCAAGCCACACAGCCCTGTGCCAAGAAGCCCCAGAAGCTGGGCGCCCCGCCCTCGAGTGCTGGGGGTGCCAAGAGGCTGACCCTGTACCCACCTTCCAACCACCCCCCCGCCCAGCCAGACAGAGAACCGGCTCGCATCTGGGAGTCAATGCACAGGACTTTATGAATGGTTGCCAATGCCTGTCAACCCCCACCAGGCTGGCACCCTCAGCTGAGCAAAGGCACCCGCCACCTACTGGCTGTCAAGGGTGACAATCAGCCACGAGCCCTCACACCCAGGGCCAGGAGGGGCCTGCCCCTGCCTTCCTCTGCGGCAGCCTCCCAGAGGGGCCCAAGCCAGAGCAGGGAAGGCAGGGGTGAGCTGGAGCGGCCACTTCCTCCTCTCTGCAGAGGGTCACGAGCAGGTATGCTGGACAGGGCCAAGGAGAAGCAAAGGGTTGGGGGTGCCTGGCCGGTTTTGCCCTGGGCTGGGGCAGGGCCTACAGAGGATGAGGGGGCCCTTCAGTGGGACTTGAAGGGTGAGTCTAGGCCCTGGGGATGGGAGGTCGAGGGTGAGGCTGGGGCACCAGGGCCCCGTGAGAAGCCTTTGTTCTTGCCCAGGCGCCCACAGCCTGGAGGCTTCGGGCTGCGAGGCCCGGGGCTCGAAGAGTTGTTGGTGCCCGGTCCGAGGCCCTGACGGAGGGCAGTCTTCCCCAAGAGCTCCTTAAACACAGAGTCCATGGTCTGTGCCACAGCCTGGCGGAGAGGAGAGAAAGGCAGGATGTTGGCACAAGTGGGCCCCACCTGCCCAGTCGGTCCCCTGCCCCCAGGACAGTGACCTGACCCAGGAGTCAGGCCTGCTGATCCTCTGAACTCCTCTGCCCCCTGAAACAAAGTCCTCAGCCACTGCCTCTGTGGACTGCAGTGATTAGCTCAGCCTTCAAATGGGAGCCCCTCAGGGTGGGCCCTGGGTACCCATCCTCTCCCCACTCTCTCCCTGGCAGAGATCACAGCCACCACCCCCTGGCTTGGGGGGCCCTCAGCCTCTCAAGTGCCCCGACGTCCCAGGCCAGGGCTCCCCCACAGCCCACCTGGCCCAGCCTACCGACCACCTGCCCTGGGGTCTCATGGATGCTCTGCCCCCCAGCCCTGGCCCATCCTCCCCCAGCCACCACACATGTGTGTCCCTGATAACCCCTCTGTCCCCAGTGCCCAGGCCCGGTCGCCAGGCCACACCTGGGACATGGCGGGCTCTCTCACTCTCTGTCCCCAGGCTCACATTGTCCCCCAGGGCTTCTGGCAGTGCCCACCAGGAGCCCACGAAGGGGTTTGCTTGGGCCAGTGGGCACAGCAGGCAGCTGGGTCTCCCCAGGCTGCACCCCACACCAGGGCCCCATCTGGCACCTGCTCTCTGCTCCCCTGTAAGAACCATGACCCCGCCAGGCTCCCCAGTTCACCACCTCCCTCAGCTGCTTTTCCATCTGCCCCTTTCATCTTCTCTGGCTCACAAAGCGCCTGCCATGTTACCACCTGTCACCTAGCCTGGCTCTAGATGCCAGCCTTGAAGCCTGTCCCATGTGCTGCTTCCCACTCATGAACCAAACGTGAGGCCTAAATGTGTGAGTGCTCTCCCCCAGGTCTCCCACTACCTTGCCTCCAGGCCAGTCCCTCCCCACCAAGCTCACCCCCTTACCGGCCTGCCCCTCTCTAGGCTGGGCTCGGCCAGTGTGTCTGCGATCAGGAGGGTCAGACTTGAACCTCAGGCAGGAACAGTGGCTCATAAGGGGAAGCAGAGAACCCACCCCTGGGGAAGTGCACCCCTCTTGCCACATGACTATCCCCAGCGCTCACCTTATCCACCTCCACGTGTCGTTCTGGGGATGCTGGGACCACGCAGGGCCGTCGGTACCCGGAGTGACTCCCGGGGATACCAAGAGGGATCTCGGGTGGGGTGCACGGCTCTGGCCTGCAGGGCACAGACAGGGAGCCTAGAGGGGGCCCTTGGGAGGCCCCGCGCTCCCAGGCAGGGGCTTCTCCCAGCCCAGGGCATGGGAAAGGGAAAGAAACAGCAAAGCTGGTCCCTGGCCGTCCTGCCTCCAGCCTGGGATGGGCAAGCAAGGCGCAGAAGGGGTCTTCCCCGCTCCTGCTCACCTCTGGACGAGCTCCACCATGGGGAGCCCCTCTGAGCTGCTCAGCAGGTCCCCGGCGGCCAGCAGCCCCTGGCCCGCCGCGAGCTTCTCTGCTCTGGAGATGGAAAGACAAGACACTTGGAATGCTTACTCTGGGTTTGGGGTCTGCAGGGCAGAGGGCACAGTGCGGGCCAGCAGCGGTCAGCAAGGCACAGCCTGGGCCTGCGGAACCTGGGACTTGGCATGCGGGAGGGGCTGGAAGCCCGGGGGTGGGGGGGGGCTGGAAGGAGAGCCTCCAAACTCACCCCGCAGGCAGAGTGATATACTTGTGGGGGATGAGCCCCCGTGCCCCCGCGTGCTCGCCCCGCCACCAGTCGCCTGAGGCCCGCTCGTGCAGCCGCAAGATGTCCCCGCGCTGGAAGGTCAGCTCCTGGGCCGTGCGGCCTGTGTATGCAAAGCAAGCCACGGCCTCCACGACACCCTCCTGGTCTGGGGAGGAGAAGAGATGCAAGTGAGGTGGCGGGGTGGCGTGGATGCCCTGGCCAGGGACCCCATGGGGCTGTCCTTCCCCACCCCTACCCTCCTCCTGGGCTGAGGTCCCCGGCTCCAGCTCCAACTCGTTGTCCCCCGTCGGGCCCTCCAACTGGGCATCCCTGTAGTCCAGAGAAGAGTGAGGTGGCTGAGCATCCTCAGGGTGCCCCCTGCAGCCAGTCTCTCTCTCCTGGCGGCACCAAGAGCCTACCCCAAGCAGCTGGCAGAAGGTGGTGCCATGCACTTCTCATAGACGGGGCCGGGCAGCTGGGCCGGGGCCGGGAAGACCCGTCCAGGCTGGATGATGAGGGTCTGCACCAGCTGGTTGACACGGCCTTGCAAAGCCACTGGGTCCTGCCCAGCAGGGACGGGCAGCAGCGTCGGCCCAAAGCACACGGCCAGGTTGTAGGGGTCCATCATGTTCTCATCACTGTACTGGGCCAGGCTGGGGGTACAGACAGGTCATAGGCACGGAGCTCCCGGCTCGGCATCACCGCACCCCAACCTGGGATGCCCGCGCTCCCCCCCATTCCCCAGAAGCACTCACTGGTTGAGGAAGGTGAAGAGGTACCGCAAGACCACCAGCACGGGTCCGGGCAGCCGGGCCAGGAGGCCAGCCACGTGCTCCACCCGCTCGGCCACAGCCTCCAGCTCTGCAGACAAGGCCATCACCCCAGGGAGAAGCCATGAGCCCGGGCAAGGTGGCCACTAGGGAGTGGGGAGCCCCCCACCCCCACCCCACCCCCAGGCCCCTGGCTCACCTGCAGAAGCCAGCAGCTCTCCAAACAGGTCTGGTGGGAATATGGGGGGCTGCAAGCTCCGGAAGTAGAGTTTCAGCACGCCCGCCACCGAGTCCAGGTCATGGGCAGTGCAGCCCTCCACCAGCGGGTCCTCTCCTGGGAGGGGGCGAGGAGAGAGGCCTGTGACACCGGCTCTCCCAGCCTCCCCACCCTCCGCCACACCTCACCAGTCCCCACCTCTCTCAAAAGCATCACGGATCTCCGAGATCTGGGGCTGGGCGCCCGACACCCGGAAGATGCCCTCATGCTGCAGGCCTGTGGGAGGATGGAAAACTGGTGGGCACCAAACCTCCTCCCCGCCCCCGCTCCTCCAATCTTGCGAGGGGCCAGGCAGGCCAGAGGCGGGAGGCCCCAGATCTCACTCACCATTGAGGTTAATGAAGCGGACACAGCTCTCCACCACCAGGGGCACGGGCTGGCCTGAGCTCTGCGGACAAGGACAGAGAGAGTGCCCTCCACGGTGGGTATGGCACGGCACACCCTGCCACTCACTCATTTTCATTTTGTCTTAATGCATTCTGTAGTCAGAAACAAGGCTAGGGAGATGTATGCCCAGTGGGGAGGGGGTGTCTGATCCCTGGTGCCGTGCCTGACATTTTATCTGTTTCCTGCTATGGAGTGGAAATGCCACCCAACTCTCTCTGCTGACCTCAAATCAAGCAATATCATGAACCTCGGGTTTGTTCACTTAAATAACCTGCTGATTCTTCTGAACAGTGAGAGACTGAATCACATCATCCCAAACAATAGTGTCATTTCTCCTTTTCTGATCTCTGGTGCTTTCCTGACTTCCCTCCCTAGCAAGCATCCCAGAAGTGGGGCCTGCGGGTATCCGTGCTCCTGGTAAGTCCTCAGCTCGTGGTAACTCGTTTGGGTTCACAGGGGCCCCAGGGCTGGAGGCACGGCTGAAGCAGGAAGGGGCCTGCACTCAGTTGAAGGGTAAGGCAAGTACCTGGATAAACTTCTCCATGTCTCCCCCGAAGAGTTTCTGGTTATACTGGGAGCTGGGGCGGGGGGCACGGCTCTTCTGGAGTTTTCTCTGTGTGTACTGGGTCCTGTCGCGGTGAACAGGAGCTGCCTCTGAGGGGAGCAGGCCTGGACACTAGGCTGCCTGGACCCCCCAGCCCAGCCCAACTGGATGCTGGGGCTCGCAAGTTATTCCAGAACCCTCTGGGCAAAATAAGTAGGAAACTAAGGCCACCGAGGAACAAGCAGAGGGGAGGTGGGGATACCATGGGTCCTCAGGACAAACTGGTCCCTCTCGAAGGACTCACCAAGTCACCTCCCGGTCTTCCTTGTCACCTGGGAAGGAGAAAGGGTTGGTGTGCCTCTTGGGCCAGGAGGTTTCTCGGCGCGTGGCAGAGGAACAGGGCAGCCTACAGGTAAGGGCAGCCTCAGGACAAAGAGCAGGATGGGGGCTGAGACCCTGGCTGGCTTCCTTCCTGTGTGCCCAGCACCCTCTCTGGCCAGGGAGAGGCTGCAGGAGGAGAGCCACACCATGGCTGGGCTGCTCCAGGCCCTGGGGGTGGCGAGGCAGGGGGCCCACCTCGCTGGATGGCGTCCTGCAGTTTCTCATGCTTGGCCTGCAGCTTGGCAAGGATACTCCGTCCACTCAGGTACTCCTGGAGTTTCTGCCAAGCCCCCGGAAGAGCCCAGGGCTTTAGTCCTAGCCCTGCCCTCCCTGGCCCCCACCACCCCACCCGCCCTCCTGGTCCAGCACCACCTCCCCACCGTGATGTAGAAGGTCTCAGTCTCCTGCTGCTGGCCCCGCCGCCGGCCAGCCTGCCGAGCCCCCGGGTCCGAGCTGGTGGACTTGAGGGACTCGGTGGACAGGCTGGCCTGGAAGGAGTCGAGCATGTCACTGTCTTCTGACGCCACCACCTCCAGCAGGGCCTGCAGTGTGGCCTTCAGCGTCTTATTCACCTTGGGAGGAGATGGCACCCAGGCAGGAAGAAATGGGGGAGAGACAAAGAACAAGGAGGTCGAGTCAGAAGGAAGGGGAAAAGGAGATCACAACCATCTGGCTCCGTGTGTCTAGGCCACCCCGTACCTCCTCTGTCTCGATGGTCTGGCGGTCCAGGCGGCTCTGGATATTCTGGGCTCTGGGTAGAATCTCATCCCGCAGCTCCATCTCAACCTGGATCTCAGCAACCTGCAGGGTGCAGCATTGGGTAGGGGGGCAGTTAGGGCTGCACCTGAGACACCGGGGTGGGCTGTGCAGCAGGTGCAGAGGTTTCTGGGGCTGATTTTCACTGCCTCAGGGGCTACTGCAGAGGGTCACCAGCCTTGACACCTGGTCCAGCCAGATCTGAAGCAAGGACCCCTTCTGAGAGGAAGGCAGTGTACACTCATGAGCACTGAGACTCATGCATGGATGTACTTGCAGTGCTACTCATAATAGCCCAAAGGTGGAAGCACCCCAAGTGTCCAGCAGCTGATGGGTGAATACGCAAAGGGTGGTGTCTCTATGTAGAATATTATTCAGCAGTAAAAAGGGAGGAAATTCTCATACATGTTTCAACATGGGTGAACCCTGAGGACATTATAATCAGTGAAATAAGCCTTTTGTAAAAAAAAAAAAAAAAAACAGGACAAAAAGTATAAGACTACTTATATGAGGTGCCTAGAGCAGTCACGGAGAAGGCAATGGCACCCCACTCTGGTGCTCTTGCCTGGAAAATCCCATGGATGGAGGAGCCTGGTGGCCTACAGTCCATGGGGTCACTAAGAATCAGACACGACTGAGCGACTTCACTTTCACTTTTCACTTTCATGCATTGGAGAAGGAAATGGCAACCCACTCCAGTGTTCTTGCCTGGAGAACCCCAGGGACGGGGGAGCCTGATGGTCTGCCGTCTTTGGGGTTGCACAGAGTCGTACATGACTGAAGCTACTTAGCAGCAATGAAATATTTCTATCCAGGCTCTAGGAAACGCTGACGTGAGAAGACCCACCCCCCTCAAGCCCACATAATGGGCAGATCATGAGAAACTGACTCTTTGGAAAGGATAAATCAGAGACTAGTCCTGATGAGCAGGCACAGCAGCCACCACCATCTGTGCCTCGGCGTGGACCTGTCAGACATAAGGAACGTCACAGAGCATCAGCATCACACAAAGCCACTCTCTGGCCATGGCGGCTGAAGATAAAAACAAGATCACCTCATCAGCACATCCGAGCACGGACCAGAACAAGAACTTTGTCCAAGCCACAAAAATTACCAAACTTCCCGCTGGCCCGGCTAGAGTGCCGGGCGTTTCCCTCCTCGCTAATGACTGCTCTAGCCTCTTTCTACCCACCTCCGCCCTGTCTTCTTGAGAAGATTTATCAAAACACAGAATCAGAGTCACCCCTGCCTCCTGACAGCATCCAAGTGAGAGCCGAGCCCCTCCCCCAAGTCCTTGAAGTTCTTTCCAGCAGCTGAGACACCTCCAGTTCCCCGTGCTGAAAGCGAGCATCACAGAACATTCCAAGTCCCTACCCAGCCACCCTGTGGGGAAAACCACTGTTGACAAGCTCTTCTCACACATACCAAATACCTAATCTATCTCTCAGTGCCTCCTCGGGAATAGGAACTGACAGCCAAGAACTGGCAGCAATTTGAGGGACAGCTCTAAAGTAGAAGACATAGGGACGTCCCTGGTGGTCCAGTGATTAAGACTTTGCCTTCCAATGCACAGAATGCAGGTTTGATCCCTCGTCAGGGGGCTAAGATCCCACATGCCTCAAGGCCAACAAACAAAATACAAAACAGAAGCAATACTCTAACAAATTCCATGAAGACTTTAAAAATGGTCCACAAAAAAAAAAATCTAAAAAAATTAAGTGGAAGACAGAGATCAATGCAAGAAAACAGAAAAAATGTAGGGGACATGGGAATATCAAGAAAAATGATAAACATTTCAGAAAAATTTGAGAATATACTGTATCCATGAAATAAGAACAAAGGGCTATTTTAAATAAGAACATGTAAAACAAACCAAAACTGTTTAAAAAAACTTATGAAAGTAAATTTTTAAGAAAAATTAAAAAGGGGTGGGCAGAGATAAGTCAAAAAAGTCTCTAAGAGAACAGAATTAAAAGGTATAGTGATGGGACTTCCCTAGTGGCCCAGTGGTTAAGAATCTGCCTTCCAATGCAGAAGATTTGGGTTCAATCCTTGGTCTGAGAACTAAGATCTCACATGTATGCAGTGCTGAGTCCTCGAGCTCTGGAGTCCACATGCCACAAGTAGAGAAAGCTCTTTCATGCCACAACTAAAGACACAATGCAGCCAAATAAACATTTTAAATACACCTATATAGTATTAATAAACATAAAAGTTGTAGTGATGAGAAATAGGAAAGATAAAAGATAACGAAATTAGACAACCCATGAAGTTCAATATCTAATTACAAGAATTCTTGAAAGCAAGCACAAAGAAAATTAATGGACGGAAATTACCAAAGGAACAATATGAGCTCAAAACCTTACGACTTAAGTTTCTGTACTGACAAAGCCCACAGGTGGCCCAGCATCATGAAGGCAAAAGGATCCCCAAGGCATATCATTATAAAATTGTACATGAGGGAAAGGGACTATCCTAAAAGCTTCAACGAGAAAAATTACAGGTGACAGACAACAGTGCAGAAATCAGAACGGCAGCTGAACTTCTCACCCACAATACTACTGAAAGCTTGGAGGGATACTTTGAACATTCCAAAAAGAAAATGCTTTTCAACCTTGACTTCTACACCCAGGTAAACTACCAACCAATTTCAAGAACAGAATACAGGCATTTTTTTTCAGACAGTCTAAGTCAGGAAAGTATGTAGGAAGATGTCTGTGAAAACAAGGTAATAAAACAAAACAGAGGAAGACACGTGATCTGGGATGCAGAGGGTCTAATGCAGGGATGCTCAGGACAATGGGGAAAGAAAGGTCCTGGACTGTGCTGGCCTAGAAGTCAATCAAGGCCTACAAGCTGAGACTGCATGGCTCCACAGCAGGGCTCTGAAGAGAAAAGATTGCCTGATATGGTGGAGACAGACGGTGGTGATGTGGGGTGGAGCCTTAATCGTCCACGGAAGGGGATTGTAGGGCCTCTGACAAGCTGCAAAGCACAAGCAGCACCTGATGCATTGTCTGCAGCAGCAGCAGCAGCTAGAAGACTGGGAAGTGGCTGCATCTGGGGAGTGGGAATCAGGAACAGGAAGGGTGGGTCAGAGAAGGGAGGTGTGCCCTTGAATGCCTTGAGTAACATTTGACTTTATCAGATATGACTTCGGTCAAAATACAAATGAAATAAGCAAAAAAAAAAGAAAAAGGTCAGTGGAACCCCAGTGTACATTACAATCCAGTGTAATCCCAGTCCACGCTCATGAGGATAAACTGGTAAAGGAGAGTACAGCTCAGAGATGCATAAAAAGGTGCCCTAGTGAGGAATTCCCTGGAGGTCCACTGCAGGGGGCACAGGTTCTATTCCTGGTTAGGGAACTAGGGTCCCCCATGCCACATGGTGTGGCCAAAAAAGAAGATGCCTAGTTATATGCTAGTGTTTGTATGGTTTCTTTCCCTCCCAAGTTTGCATTGTGAAATGTCTAAAGCACACAGAACCACCAAAAGAACAGTATACGGGCAGCTGTCTACCACCAACAAGCCGGCCTCAAAATTGCTGCCATGCTGGCTATGTTTGCCCTTGTGGGGGATGTTGTGTTCACTAGTTGTACCACAGAAGTGGGTTGGGGAGGTCTGCTTGCTTCAATGCAAGTGCAGAAACTCCAGAACCCCATTTGCCTTGAGGCCACTGCACAAGGGTCTGAGAAGTAAGTGGCATTCAAGAGGTTTGAGGTCTCAGCAAAGGGAAGGAAATCCATTCCACTCAGCTACCATCACAGTGAAGATCAGAACACAAAGCCATTTTCCTGAAGGCTGGGCAGAGACCCTCACCTCATCCCCCTCGTGGGGCTGGTAGTCGAAACGCAGCGGGGGACAGAAGGCGATAGCGTGCACCTCCAGCACCTTGGCCTTGTCACCTATGGGATCCAGGGCATCCACGGCCTCCTCCAGGCTGCCCAGGCCCTGCATCTGGGAGGCTTGGATGCGGCTCTCCGCAGCCGTGTAGCTCCGGAGCACTTGGCCCAGGGCCAGGTGGAATCCTGTGTCACAACACTGGGGAACAAGCGAGGACACGGCTTGGGAGGGCTCAGGGCACGGGCGCCCGGACCCCTCCGGACCCCTCCCCACACCCCACACTCACATCCATCAGGTCCATGACGTCTCGCAGGTAGTAGTTGCTGACGGCGGCGTTGACGCTGGCCAGGCTTAGCAGGTACTCATTGCGAGCCTTTGTACACTTGAGTTTGTGCTCCAAGAACTTGGCGTGACGCTGCTCAGGATCACATGAGCCCCCGGGTCATCCACATGGCCGAATACCCCAGCCCTGCCTCCTGTGTATCCACCACCCTCGACACACACTCCCCACCCCTCCCTTCCCCATTTGGACAGCTCCCCCACTATCCCACTGGGCTCCTCAAACTATGTAGCCCAGAAGTTGAAAGATTCTTTATTCCTAAACCCTGCCAGCCTCCACTTCCCCATCCTTCCTTCGGGGACCACCTAGAACATGCGTCCTCCCTGCTGATCACTCGGCCCCCCATCCAACGTGTCCCCTCACTCCTCTAAGATCTCCCAGCACCGTATGAGGCGAGGATGGGTGGGAGGTAGGACCCCCAGGCTTGGGATAGCTCTTTTGCCAGCTGGGTTTGCACGGAGGGGAGCATGTGGGCTGTCCTGGACCTAGAGGCCGTTCTCCTGCCCCCTGTGTCTACCAACCGAGCCTGGGGAGCCCCCCACCCCAAGAGCCAGCCCTGCTTTCCTGATGCACACACCACCTCCCTGCAGGGCCCAGTGAGGGTTGAGGACGTGAAAGGACAAAGGACAAAGCCAGAGCCTTTGGACACAGACAGGTGCCCCCCAGGCCCACCTTCTCCACCAGCCGCCCTCCCTTCTTGACAGAGCCTTTGCGGAGGGGCCCAGACTCGGTGCTGGTGGTGGTGGCAGTGGCACTTCGGCCTGCCCGCTTCTCCTCCTGCCGCTCGGCTTCACGGAGTTTGGCCTCAGCACTCAGGCTCTCCGTGTGGTAGACCTGATAGGTCTTCTTGGCCTGCAGGGAGGCCCGAGGCCAGGCAGGCCTGCTCAAGGCCGTGGCCACAGGCAGCCCGCCCCGTCCTCCTCCCAGCCCATCTGGGACTTGGGCCTTGAGCACTTGGCCCAAGCACTCAGCACCCAGGGCAGGGAGAAAGGGCCCGGCTTACGATCCCCGAAACCCAGGTCTCTCCCAGGCACCTGATCCTTCTCCCTGAGCCTGGCCCCGGGAGAGGTGAGGTGACGGCCTCCCTGTAATCGCAGGCTCTCACCATCTGAAGCTCTGACACCACCTCCAGGAGCTCCTCTTGCAGCTGTTGCTCCAGATCCTTACTCTGGGGAGGAGGCGAGCTGAGTGCCACCCTGCCCCAGGGCAACACCCACATCCATCCCGCCAGCCCTCAGCTCAGCACTCCAGGCTCCCACCAGCTCCCCCTGGCCTCCAGGGCCTTCCCGTTCCTGACACTTGGGCTTTGAGCATCCACGGGCTGCCCTCGCTGGATCCTGGGGTCTGCCCGCCTCCCGGGCCCAGGGCAGGGGTCTTGCCTTCTTGACCAGGCGCCCCACATCCTCGGCAATGTAGCTCAGGCGCTGGGCCAGGGGCCCGCCCAGCACCTCGCTGAGAGCTGTGCTTTCCCGGCTCTGCTGCCGAGTCTGCTGCAACAACACAGCCCAGCAGTGCAAGGGCGACAGCAGGGACGGCTCCTTCCTGGGGGTGGGGGGGTGGAGATCGGGGCTCAGACCGACCAGGAGTGGGCGTCAGGCCTCCCCTCCCCCCACCTTGGCCATCCCAGCTGCCTGGCCCCAGGACCCACCGGAAGCTCTGGTGCTCCCGACTGCTGCCCCCGAGGCGGCCTCCACGGCCGGAGAATCGCTCTACCAGCTTGTCGAGGCCCCGGGAGTACTCAAGCTCAACCTCGGCGCGGCGCCGCATGAACTCAGCCAGCTCCTGCAGCAGCTCCCGTCGCAGTTCGCCCTGCAGCTCCAGGCAGCGCAGTTGCTCACCCAGTTGCCAGCGCATCTCTGCAGGGTGGGAGGGCAGCTCAGGCTGGGGCTGTGGGGCCCCTGAGTCCGGGGAGGTGATGCTGGCCCCGGGGGGAGAGGGGCCAGTACCGGGCTCAGCAGTCCAGCTGGGCTCCGGGCAGGCCTGAGGAAATGGACCTCCGAGCGGAAGCTAAGGGGAACCAGCCAGGTGGGCTAGGGCCCAAGGAACAGAAAGGCCATTCACGGGACCATGGGCCAGGGCTAAGACGGAGTGGGGCCCATCCCGGCCAGGCATCAGTCACGTGGCCTTCCCATGATTCCCTGCTTCCCAGAAAGCCCCCAGTAACTTCCCCTGCCATTTGCGGTCCCTGAGGTGCCCAGGACTCCAGGAAGGGCAGCCTCTTCGATAAACACAGGGACGCATGGGGCTGCACAGGGCTGCACAGGGCTGGGGCGGCCACGGCATTCTTGCCAAACTTGCTGTGAAGTTGCGGCCTCGGGAACTGGAAACCCAGCCCTCGGCCCCCAGGAGAAAGGGCGGCCCCACTGCAAGGGCCAGGCCGGCCGGTGGGGGCTGACCAGTGACAGGACTGAGGCAATGGGGCTGATTTCTGTTCCCAGTACCGACTCCTGATGACCCAACTCCAGGGCACCCCCAACACTCTCAGCAGAGAGCCACACCCAGGGTCCCCACACTGCTGGCTTGTGACATCTTATCACTGGCTTGATTTGGCAATGCCACTTTCTCCACAGAGACCCAAATCAAAGAACCACCTCAATGAGAATGACGAGCTTAAGTAAGCCATTGGCAAGCCCTGGGCATCCCAGGGACAGAAGCCCTGTATCTTGGCTTCTGGCAAGTGGGTCACCCCTGTACTAACAGCTGTCCAGATGCCGGGGGTGGGGAAGGGGCATTAACTGATGTCTTCATTCAGCAGAATGTTGATTATACACCCAGTGGGTCTAGACTCAGAGACACACTTCCTGCCCTCCTGGAGCAGGGATAGGAACAGTGTGGGTGGGGGGAACAGCAGGGGAACAAGGGGTGACAACGCAGAGCAGGAGGTGGCAGCAGGGAGGGGTTCTTTTAGAGGAAGGTGGTCAGGAACAAGCAGCTTTGGAACACAGAGCTGAAGGAAGTGACAGAGGGGCCGTGGAGACATCCAGGGGAAGAATGTTCAGACAGACGGCACTGTGAAGGCTGTTGCAGGCAGCATGGCTGAAGAGAGCCGTGCCGGTGAGGGGCGGCAGGGAGAAGACGGCAAGGGAGAGGGCAGCCACAGCAGTGGAGCCATAGGGTCCTGCTTTGCTCTCAGGGCCCACTTGGGCCCTCAGAGCCTGGGCAGGGGTCAGGTGACAAAGGAAAAGTGCCCAGCCCCAGTGGCCACTACTGCACCCATCTAGGCAATAGAAAATTGGGGGTTTCGACCAAGAGCCAGAATTAGAGGAGGCAGGAAGTGGCAGGACCCAGGGTGGCTGTGGGTAAGGACTCAGTACTGGTACACTTGGGATTTCTGTCCCATCAGTGCCATCCCAGGGGGGTCTGTGGAGCCTGCGGCAGCCTCCATGGGTCCTGCTTGCCCAGCACTCCCATCTCCTCCTCTGATTTGCCATTGGAGAAGGTCCCTTTCCTACTCTCAACCCCTGGGTCTGTCTCCCTGGCTCCAGGTACCCCAGCTGTGGCCCCTTCCCCCCACTCCACCGCTGGGACTAGCTCAGTGATAGGCCTGGGGGCCACCAAGCCTATGCTTTCACTGCAAACACTGAATGGGAGCACTCTCTTTCCACCTAAGAGTCAAGCTGGGTTAATGGAAGCCTGGGTGGGCGGGACTGCTTCCTGATGGTGAAACCAACGCCGTTTCCTTACACTGTCTGAGGCCTGGCCCCAGGGGCCGACTCAACTCCATAGGCCGCCTGGAGTGGGCTCTCAGCCACTTGGAATCATGAGACTATTCACTGAATCATGGTAACATTTTTTCGGATAAAAGTCAATTTCATTTGATTCCAAGAAAGAACTGAGATGTCCTGGCTTGCCCCGCTGTCCACTGGCATCTGCTCACCCTCCTGGAACAATAGTTCCCTGGGGACCTATCATAAGTGAGTAGTGCTCGCCGGGCCAGCACACCAAAATGTTCATTTCTTCTTCAGTGCAACCAAGCCTTGGCTGAGATCCAGCAGACCTGGTGTCAAGCAGACAAGAGTCGGCAGGGTCTGAGCACAGCTGGCACCTACCTAAATCCCCAGGCTCTAGGCCACAGCAGCATCCGCTCTCAGATCTTAGCTGAGGTGTACTCATCAGGGAACCCTTCCCGACTTCCCCATAAACTAGGCTGGCCCTCTTCCCATCTCCTTTCTGGACATCTGCGCTTTTCTTTTACAGTGGTTTTCATCATAATTGAAACAAGTTGTGTGATAAGTTGTTTACTATATGTCTCCTCCACTGTGAGCCATATGAGAGCAAGGATGGCTTCTCGTGCGCTCCTCGCTGTATCTTCAGGGCCTGGCAGAGAACCGACGCATACAAAACATCTGTCAAAAGGATGGAATCCATGTCTGCTTGCATTGCAGAGCCAGGACTGGGCCCCAACAACATTTCCTGTGAGCGAGGCATTCAGTCTCACTTCTGCTGACAAGCGAAGCAGAAAAGACAGCCTCCCAAACCATGACTGTGCTGACCTTTCAGAATTTCGGGTGTTGAGATACTGATCCTCTTTTTGTAGCATAGTAGGAAGTTTCTTTGGCGGGGGCTGGAGAGCGGAGGAGATGGGAAACAGAAGCTCAAGTCATTAGACGCCCACAGCAGGTGACGAACATCTAAAGACAGCTTTGCTCAAAGCCCAATCTTTTTGGTGTGAGTGAACTGACACATATCTGCC
This sequence comes from Bos indicus x Bos taurus, assembly GCF_003369695.1. Taxonomy (NCBI): domain Eukaryota; kingdom Metazoa; phylum Chordata; class Mammalia; order Artiodactyla; family Bovidae; genus Bos; species Bos indicus x Bos taurus. The sequence continues at coordinate 108,155,684 of NC_040105.1, read as the reverse complement.
GACTGAAGGGTTTCCAAAGTCCTTCAGCTTCATGACGTTTGGGGGATACAGGCTGGGATTGCTCTCTCCATCTGAGGGATGATGCAGCAAGGCCTGGAGAGCTGGCTCGCCATGCTCAGTCACATCAAGCTGGGTCTGGACAGCAGCCCACCTTTACCAGACAGGAAGGACTCGTGCACACTTTAGTGCAAATTGTTTGTATCGCAGAATTACATTGGACTCTCCACCTCTGGACTGGAAGGACATTCGAGGTTCATTTTCTTACACCTCCTAGGACCTATGGTGCTGTGTGACCATGAGCACACTCTGAGCTGCGTCTCCTTCATCAGTAAAATCGAGAGATTGAGACACCAGGAAACTGCTGGTGCTTGGATGTGGCTTTCTTCCCTTTGCGAGAGCCACCACACCCTGAATAAGACCCGGAGACAAGCTGTCGACTAAGTTTGCAAGACTCATTTGCATGCGATTTGCACAGAGTGTTTATCAGAACCCAAAGAGGTCTGCTCTGCAGTCCTCCATTCGCTGTGCCAGCTGGACCCAGAGTGGCCTTCAACTCGGAACCACCGCAGGGCCCAAAGAAGGGCAACCGGGACTGGGCTACAGGACTGGAGTGGTCTTAGGGTAAAATCATCACTAATCCACCCATTGAAGCCCCCAGACCCCCTTACCCAGCCCCCTTCAGCAAAGTCAAGGTGTTCCACTTTCTGGTGGCTAGAATGCCACTTTTTGAGGGAAACCAGGTGCCCCCCTTTCCTCCTCGGGCTCCTGAGGGGCAGGGAGAACCTAGGAGAGCAGAGCTACCAGGACAGGAATGGAGGGAAGGAGGAAGGAAGTGGGACCAGTGGCGGTTGAGGCCGAAGGGGCGTGAGGAGGCGGGCAGGGGGCTCGGGTTCCCTCCCTCAGCCCGCTCCGGAGGTTGCTGGGGGTAGGCCGCGAGCCCCGGGCCAGCAGCCAGCACATTGCAGGGTCTCCCACGACCTTTGGGGTCTCCGCGGGGAAACGGGCCAGGAGCACCCAGTGCCCTCTCACCTTTGACCTGCGCCTCATAGTCAGCCTGCGGCCCTCGCTCTCGGCGTAGCTTCCCATGCGTGGCCATGACCGCCGGGCGGCCGCGCCGTTGAGCCCGGCTGCTCCCACGCGGCCTCGAGCGGGCCAGGCGCGGGGACCCGCGGGCCAGCAGCCAGCACCCTGCGCCGGCCCCGCCCTGTCCTGTCCCGCCCCCAACGCGGCTCCTGGGGCGGGGCGCCCCGGGCCTGGCACTGCCCACGAGGGTCTCGGGGCCGGTGTGTTTCTCACTGTGGCTGGACTTTGCCGTTCCCCGCCCCCCCAACCCCGGGCACACAGGGCACGCCGCCAGGCAGGCTTGTGCCCCAGGTTCAGCTGCCAAGCAGCCAGGGTCGCTGTGAGAGCCCCAAGGTGCCCGACAAGCTGGCACCCTCTGGCTGCCTCTCCCTCCCAAACTCCAGAGGGCTTTGTGGTCCCCGTTGCTAGACTGCACCCCTCACATCATGGCCATCAGCCATCAATGCCAGTGTGCAGCAACACCATAGCTGCTCCTGACCGCCGGGCTCCCCTGGATCAGCTGCCTTCCCTAGACCCCCAGGACATCCAATGGGGCCCACCCTTCCCAACGCTAGGAGAGCCAGGGGGTTAGGAAGATCAGCTGGGGAGACCAGAACCTGCCCTTGGTCCCTCCAGGCCGCATGGTGGAGTGGGGGCAGGGGCAGAGGGCAGGGCTAGGCTAAGGTTCCCCTTCTGTTCAGCCCCATAGAGAGGAACCAGCCTTGTTTCCCCATAGGTGGTTACCACTTCCTGCTACCGGAAGACACTCTTCTGTCTCCTTTCCCCTGCACCTCACACCTGCTCTGTCTTAGGCCTGGGGGGCTGGGGAGGGGTAGCCCTCTTCCTGCACCCTCAGAACAGGGCCTTACTGAGCCCGGGGGTCAGCTCGGGGCTCCTCTTATCTAGGGATGCTTCATGTCTCTCTAGCAACTTTTTCTCTGGTATACTAAGGCAGGATGCAGTTAGCAGGTAGACAAGGCAGAGTAGACAACTGTGTTAGAGAAATCCCTGGGGTACACAGATAGTGACAAGGGTGGCAAAGGTATTTAGGCTTTGGGGTGGTGCCCAGGGAAGGGGAGCCTGTGGGCACTTGTGCAAGGGGTCCAGGCACGTGTTTGCATGGAAGTCAAAGTCAGCCTCTGTGTGAATGTGGACACACGTGACCCTGACCTGCAGCTCTGCAAGGGAGGGGACTTTGCACAGGTACTTCCTGGCTTTCAACTGTGCACAGTTCTCTTGCCCAGAAGGGGAAAACATACCTTCTCAGCTCCCTGCCCCCCACCCCCCGTGTCTAGGCCCTTCTCTAAGGTGCAGTGTGTGCACCGGGGACTGGGGCTTTTGGACCTGGGAGCTGGATGGAACACATCTTGCCCCTTCCCCTCTATCTGAGCCCTGACTGGTCCCCCAAAGTCCCTCCCCGATTCAGCAGAGCCAGGCACAAGGCTCAAGCCCACAATAAATGGCTGCTGAACTGGCTTCGGCCCCTACTCTCCTTCTGTCCTTTTGCTTTATCACTCCAGAAATACCCACGTGTACCCCATTCAGCCACTGGTGCAAACTTTTGAGTCACTCAATTCAGTTCAGTTGCTCAATCGTGTCCGACTCTTTGCGACCCCATGAATTGCAGCACGCCAGGCCTCCCTGTCCATCACCAACTCCCGGAGTTCACCCAAACTCATGTGCATCGAGTCTGTGATGCCATCCAGCCATCTCATCCCCTGTCGTCCCCTTCTCCTCCTGCCCCTAATCCCTCCCAGCACCAGAGTCTTTTCCAATGAGTCAACTCTTTGCATGAGGTGGCCAAAGTATTGGAGTTTCAGCCTCAGCATCAGGCCTTCCAATGAACATCCAGGACTGATATCCTTTAGGATGGACTGGTTGGATCTCCTCGCAGTCCAAGGGACTCGCAAGAGTCTTCTCCAGCACCACAGTTCAAAAGCACATCAATTCTTTGGCGCTCAGCTTTCTTCACAGTCCAACTCTCACATCCATACATGACCACTGGAAAAACCATAGCCTTGACTGTCTAGGACCTTTGTTGGCAAATTAATGTCTCTGCTTTTGAATATGCTATCTAGGTTGGTCATAACTCCTTCCAAGGAGTAAGCGTCTTTTAATTTCATGGCTGCAATCACCATCTGCAGTGATTTTGGAGCCCCCAAAAATTAAGTCTGACACTATTTCCACTGTTTCCCCATCTATTTCTCGTGAAGTGATGGTCACTAGTACTGGCCAAATGCTTCTTTGGCCTTTAAGGCCGTACTGCCTGCTCTAGCCTCAGCCGTATTTCTCCACTTAGGAGGATCTAAACTGCTCAGAAAGGGCAGGACCAGATCTGTGCAGGACCAGATCTGCGGGAGCTTGCTAAACCTGTTGGCGAGTGAATACTTGGTCCGGGCGGAGGCAGGGTCAGGTCTGCTACGCGGAGAATGGACCAGAGGGAGATGAGATCGGTGGCGAGGCTGTTACCAGGTGCTCATGTCAGGTTGTGCACCTCGGTGTACAGGCTCATGCCAGGGAAAACGTCCCCGGAACCCACCCACAGTCCCAAGGCTACAGGGCAGGCGTTCCTGCTTTTCCACCCCAGCCTTCTGGCCTCAGGTTGGCACGACGGCCCTGAAGGGGCTGCTCCAGAGGCGAGCCCTGCTGAGGCGGAGGAAGTGCTGGGCCCCAAGGGTCACCCGGGCCTGCGGCTTCCCCTCTTTGCCCTCCGCCCTCGCCGCAGCTCCCGCCTCCGCTCAGGAAACTCGACCGCCTGAGGGCGGCCGAGCTTCAACCGGCCCGCCTGGGCCGCAGGGCGCGGGCGGGGGGGGGGGCGGGCAGAGCGCGGGTCGGAAGAGGCAGGAAGGAAAGGCCCGCAAGGGGCCGTGAGAGCCTCTGCCGGCTCCCGCCCGCCTGCGCTGGGGCGCGGTCGAGGTAGTGCGCATGCTCCACCGCTCGCCCCGCCCCGCCCTCCGCGCGGAGCCCTGCCCAGCCGCCGCCGGACCAATCAGAGCCTGGGAACGAAGCCGGCTCCGTAGGTGAATCTAAAGGGACTGACGCCGGGCGCGGAAGGTGGGGCGAGGCAGAAATTTGAGTCAATCAGAACACGGCCTCCCTCCTCCTCGCCGGCCCAGGAGCCGGTGGCGGCGCACAGGCCCGCGCAGGCGCGTTTTCCAATTCCCGGACCGCCCACTGGTCTCCGCTTACCCGGCTGCCTGTTGATCACGTGGCAGGCGCCTGCCAGAGAGAGACAGGAGCTCCAACCCTTGGTAGCGAATTATTCAGCGTAGCAGGAGAGCAGTGTGCCATCTGCGGTAGCAGGGGCATAAGGTAGTGACAGCTAAGGAGTGTTGAGTTCCGCTGGGAGGTGGGCGGCCCACGCAGCCCGCCCAGGGAGGAGGGGCAGCAAACAATGGTGCTGCAGCCGGAGGGAATGGCAGGGATGAAAGGTACTGGAGCAAATTTTAGGCTTCTATTCTGCATGAAACGACATGATGTTATTTGTCAAAACCCAGAGTTACAACGCAGAAGGAAATGTAAACCCTGGACTATAGTTAATAATGTATCAGTATTGGGTCAAATGTAAGAATACAAAATGTTATTAATAATAATTAGCCTCCAACTAAAATGAAAAAAGAAAGGTCAAAATGTTATTAATAGTTGAAAGTGGAGGGGGGGGCGTACATCCACGGAAACCCTGTACTATCTGCTCACCTCTGTGAATCGAAAACCGTTAGGAAGGAGATTCAAGGGGTATCACGGTGATCAAACACACAGAATTGGTGGATCTGTTAGTTTGCAGGGGAGGGAGGAATCAAGGACACTTGCCAGGGCTTGGGGAACTAGGGAGCTGGTTGGGCCACTACTGAGATGGTAGATAAGGTCAATGACCCGCTGGACTCCCACATCTGGAGCCTGGCAGGGTAGCAGCACAGCAAGGCTCAGGCTTCCAGAACTCCGGGGTCTCTTTCCCCCACCCCCCCAGACCCAAAGATGGTTCAAAGCCATCAGACCTCTCCAAAACCCTGACAAAGTTCTTCCCTTCTAGGAGGGCTTGCAGGACGCACTGTGCCAAAAGGCTGTGAGGTCCACATCCAGAAGAACACAAGAGCCAGAGCTGGGCATTCACACACCACCCAAAAGGTGCACACTCGCACACGTGAACTCCCCAAGGCCACTGGGTGAGTTTATTGTGAAACCTCTTGCGGTGAGGATGGGATGGGCGGGCCAGGATAGGGAGGGGAGCAGGTGCGGGCTCTAGGAGGCCGAGTCAGAGGCCTCTGAGCTGTCCTTAACGTCGGTGCTCTCTGTGGTCTCGCTGACCTCGCTGAGGTCCTTGCTGTCACCACCGCTGTCCTCCGCAACCAGGCCCTTTTCCTCACGACAGGCCTCCCCTGAGCTTGGAAGCGAGTTGCCCTTGCCTTCCATCTTGTTCTCGATGGAGCCCAGTACCACGTGCCTGCCCTTCTCCTTCAGCTCCAGGTGCCGCCTCAGCTGCCACGGGAAGCCCAGGAGAGGTGGGAGGAAGGAGACAGGGCCTAAGTCTCTAGACCATGAGGGCCCACTCCCACTGCCCGTTTCTGGTCTCTTGCTGGGGGTGCAGGCAGGGCAGGAAACACAGGACTGCATTGAGACCCAGGGCTAGTCCCGGCAACTGCCCCCTCTGGGCCTGTTTCCTCTGCAGTGAAGTGGAGGTGTTCACACGCCCTCACGCAGCTGCTGTGGAGCCCTCTGAATGGCCCCGGCCCCCATGGAGCCTTGGGCAGAGCCCTATCTCCTCAGCCTTGGAGCCAGCTGCAGCCATCCCCAGCCCCATGCCTCAGCACATCCAGACTGTCCTGTCACAGCGGCCTCTGGGCAGGACAGGCCTCCTCCTCAGAAAATGGAGCCTTGGCCCGATGACAGCCTTCTTTAAAGCCCTGCCAAGGTCTGGCTCCCCACCTGTCAGCTGAGGCGAAGAGGACCAGGACACCTCCAACTCCCTCAGGCCACCCCGCTCAGCCTGCTTGGGGCCGGTGGACCTGGCCCCACTGGACTCACCTCATCGGCCATCTGGGTGAGGTCCCGCTTCATGGCGTATGCATCTTCCCCGTCAGCGTAGTATTTGGGCTCCACTTCACTGATCCTGGGGGCGGGGGGGGGGGCGGGGTGGAGAGGAGGAGGAGAAACCGAGTTGGGGGCATTCTCCTCCACCCTCTGGTGCCATCTGCCATTGGGACGGGTGTCAGTGCCCCCAAAGGCCCTTTGGAGACATTTCCGACGTGGCCTTCCATCTGCTTTCTCCGACAGTAAGCCGGACTCCTTCCCACCCTTGGCATTCTGCCACCCCACCTCATCCCTAACCTGGCTCCCAAGGATCTATTTCTGTGGTTTCCTGGGAACCACGGCCCCTGCATGTGGTAGTACCCTACCCCTCCTTGCCCAGTTCCCTGTCATTTCCTGGGCATGCATGGCTGGCTGGCTCCCATGCTGAACAGTTGGAAACGGCGGGGGGTGGTGCTGTGGTCTCTGTTCTTGGTGTTCTTGGATGGCCCAGAAAGGCCCTGCCAGCCTTCAGACCCGGGAACTGTCAACCAGCAGGGGAGTCTGCATCCAGGTCAAAGATCCTCAGATGCCCAGCCCGTAGGTCCTTCCCTTCCTTAAGCAAGCTGAAGCTAAGGCTGTCTCAGTGGGCTCTCCACAAACAGCCCATCCCAGCAACTTTCACCACAATGCCCTGGGCAGGGCAGTTCCTGGCCAGGCTCTCTGTGTCCTGTGCTGGGCACACTGAGCGGACTGCTCTCACCCACTAGGACACCCAGGGCTCTAGACCCCTCTGCTGCACCCTTCCTGCACCAATATGCTTCGGTTTACCCTTTCTTCTGGTTCTGCTGAGATGCTTCTAGGTGCCAGGCACTCTCAGTCCTGTTCCTGTCCTGGGTCCTTGTCTCTACTTCTGAATCCCTTCACCATGCTGCCCTTCACCTGGCCCCCACCAGCAGCAGGTAGTCCTCTTCTGCCCAGCAAGAAACACTAAATGTCCTCTAGGCCCACAACACATCTCGAACAGACAGTGGCAGGTGGGTGTCACTGTCTCTGAGTGAAGGCCAAAGCCTGTCCCTAGCTCTAGCTGCCGCCCACCCTCATGCCCAGAAAGTAGCTCAGCCCATCTCAGCCACCTGGGCAAGCCAGACCTGGGGACTGTCCCACTCCCATTAGAAACATCTAGATCTACTTACTGAAAGTTGAGCGTGTTGGAATAGAGGTGCAGAGCTGCCCGGTTACTGTAGGGGAACAAGGCTGTGCTGAGCTCTACAGACCAGGCCAGACAGGGACAACACGTCCAGGTCCTGCCCATCCTCCCAGTCCCGCTCCCCACAAATCCCACCTCCCAGTCTTCTCCAAAAGCCAAGGCAGCCCAGGACCCGTATCAAGACAGCAGCCCCCACCCCCCTTCCTTTGACCCCGGCTTCCACCTCTTCCTGACATGCAGGGAGACATATTTGGCATTGAAGTTCTCAATCATGGCTCGGGAGGCCTGGTCCATCAGCTTTTGAGCCAGGCCAAGACGCCGGTGGGAACGCTTAACAGCCTAGGGGCAGAAAAGTGGGACCTCAGAGGCAGCTCCAACTAACTTCCATGCCCACCAGAGCCTGGGTGGGGAGGTCCTACGCACCAGCGAGGTGATATGTCCATGGGGCACATCGTCCGGGTCTTCTTCCCTAGATCAAGAAGAAAGAGAGGCTAGGAGCAAACCCCACAGTGCCCCCCAGATCCCGGGTAGGGGAAAGAGTCAGGGCTCTCCAGACCCCAGGCAGCAGACAAAAGACATGTGCAGTATCAATGGAACACTATTCAGTGCTAAAAAGAAGGGAGTTATAAAGCCAGGAAAAGACATGGAGGAAACTTCAATGCATATGACTGAGAGGCAGTCTGAAATGGCTACACTGTATGTTGAGGTACGTATACAGTCACTCGTGTTCGACTCTGCGACACCATGGACAGTAGCCCACCAGGCTCCTTTGTCCATGGAGATTCTCCAGGCAAGAGTGCTAGAGTGGGTTGCCATTTCCACCTCCAGGGGATCTTCCCCACCCAGGGATTGAACCTGTGTCTCCTGCACTGGCAGGCAGACTCTTTACCACTGAGCCACCTGGGAAGCCCACACACTGTATGATTCTAATCATGGGATGTTCTAGAAAAGGTAAAACTATGGAGACAGTAAAGAGATCAGTGGTTCCCTGGGGAGAGAGGAGGGATGAACAGGTGGAGTACGGAAAACTCGGTGGGCACTAAGACTACTCTGTGTGATACTATAGTAGTGAATACATGTTGTTATACATTTGTCCATATGACTCCAAGGATGAAACTTACTGTGAACTATGGACTTTAATAATGATGCAGCAATATTGTAACAGATGTACCAGGAGATATTAGTAAGAGAGGCAACCAGGAAAGACAGGGAAGGAGTTATGTGAGAGTGTATTTTGCACTCACATTTCCTCTAAAGCTCAAACTGAACTAAAGAACAGTCTATTCATTTCAAAAAGAAAAAAAAAAAAAAAAAAACAACCCAACCCAGGCAGCCTCCATCAGACATGTGCAGATGTCAGTGTCCCTCCTCCCCCACCCGCAGGTCAGGCGCCAGTTTTGTCTCTCTGCCTCTGGTGACTCACATTTTGGCCAGGACGTACCCCACGATCTTCCCATTCTCGTCCTCAGCGATGTACGAGAGCTAAAAGACAGGAGGAAAGAGGAGGCAGAAAACAAATTTCTATCAGAGCTGGAGGAGCCCTTAGTGGACACCTGGCCCCACTGCCTGTCTCTTGCCCTGGCCATGATGGACAGCAGGCCAGGGTGGAGTTCAGTGACAGCTCCTGACCTCCAGGCAATGTGGCCTTGTTTTCCCATACCACACGGTGCCCCTTGTTCTTAACCGGGAAGAGGTGGGCAGACAGGTGGTAATTCTGCTCCTAGGTTGGCCCTGTTCGTCTCCCGTCTTCAGGCACCTCCTTTCCACCCCCAGCCACCCCAGATGAAGCCAACACTCAAGGCCTCCTTCACCCAGGTGTCCCCCTGGGACTCTTCATGGTCTCAGCCAACCCAGGGTGGGAATTCCCTGGCCTTGACCCAGTCCCCAAATTCAACAGCCGCCCACCTGGGGCCAGGAGAGGCCATGGTAGAAATAATATTTCATCTGGTAGTTCTCAGGCAGGCACAGGAGGTTGCAGTGTTGCATGTTCATCAGGTCCTCTGGCTGCGAGGGAGGAGGGCAGTGGAACGCGGTCAGGCCTGGGGCTGCACTAAGTAGGCCTCGGTTCTGTTGGAGCCCTGCTCGCTGTCTACTCACCGACCCTCCACCCCCACCCCCAGACCTGGGCGGGAGCTGGGACTATCTGTCTCTGCACAGTCCTGGGCCAGGGCTGCCGGGCAAAAACTTGACTGTTCCAGGAACGGACGTGAGCGCCAGGAAGCTCCCCAACACCATCCCACGGAGCCCCGACATCCCCGAAAAAGGGGTTCGCAGCCCCGGCTTTGAACCCCTGGCCTCATCTGTGGGGAGGGCCAACCCCACGGGAACGGTGGCCTTCACTGTTTTGTGCCGGGCGGCCGCAGGCGATCCAGGCGGCCGGCCCTGGGGCTCGGCCGGGCCCCTCGGGAGCATGCGCACGCGGCCACTGGGCCTCGCTCCCACGCGGCGCGGACCGTCTCCGGCCCCGGCCCCTCACCCTCGCATTGCGGATGTTCATAACGGCGGCGGGACTCGCGGCTCCCAGCGGGTCGTGAACGCGCAGTCAGCTGCCGCCGCGCTTCAGAGCGACACCGGGGCTGCCAGGCCACGGCTAGGGTTGGAGCTAGGTCCGGGATCGCGGGGGCGGTGGCGGAAGAGGCGGCGCGCGCCTGGCCCGTCCACCGGATGGAAGTGGCGCGCTGCCGGACCCACCCTCCTGGGTGCTCGGCTAATGCGCAGGGAGCTCCAAGGGCGGGGCGGGGTCTCTAGGCGGGGCGGGCCAATGGCCGGGCAAACCCGGGCGCGGGGCGGGCCTCTTGGCAAGGTGGGAGGTTCCAGCGCTCTGGGTGGGTCACTGGCCGGGCGAGCAGGTGCCCTCCAGCCGAAGGCGGCGGGCGTTCCCCACCTCCCGCGACCCCACGGAAGCTCACACACACAGACAGTGTAACAGGCTTCGTTTTATTCTGCGCCCGGGCGGGTGGGACCAGCGGGCGGAGACCGGGTGCTGAGGGCTGAGGCCGGAGCGAGGCGGCTCAGCAGGTTGTTCAGCATCTCCTCGCACATGGCCAGGCACCGCGGCACGTGGAAGCAGCCTACGGGGAGAGGCGGGACAGCGGGTTGGGAGAGCTGGGGACAACGAAGTGCCCTGAGCCCCTGAGGCCTCGCCCTGTCCCCAACTCACCTTTGAAAGGACCCCCCTTGATAGTGAGGGCGACCTTCCCGTCTCGGTTCAGGTAGCCAAACCATTCCCCGTACTCTGGATCGCGAAACTGCAATAACAAGGCAGTGACAAGCAGCGCCGGCAGGAGCTGCCCAGATGACAGACGCCTGGGGAATAAGTGTTCACCCGTCCCACTAAAGCGCTACTCGGGATCAGAGCCCGGGCAGACCCCAGATACCGTAACTACAGAACCAGTGCTGTTAGATCCCGCGTCCTGGACAAATATGAACACAAAGGGCTTTCTCTTTTCCTTTTTCTGCAGCCGAAGTGGGCACCTAGATACCCCACTTTGGAAAGGGGCTGCTGACTGTGAGATGAAACATTGCAAGATGGAATAAAAGAACCCTCCTTGGGTATGATGGAACAGTTCCATATCTTGAGTATGCTGGTAGTTATACAGATATATATATGGTACTTCCCTGGTGGCTCTGTGCAAAAGAACCTGCTTGCCAATGCAGGAGACCTGGGTTGGATCCCTGGATCGGGAAAAATCCCCTGGAGAAGGAAATGGCAACCCATTCCAGTATTCTTGCCTGGGAAATCCCATGAACAGAGGAGCCTGGGAGGCTGCAGTCCATTGGGCCGCAAGAGTCAGGTACAATTTAGGTACTAAACACAGATATATACATTGCTATATCTCAGTGAACTGAATACTTAAAATGGATTCTTAAAATATTAATTGCACTTCAACAGAATTGATTTAAAGAAAGAGAATAGAAGTGCTGACCTGTCATGTAACGTTGTAACAGATGATTCCCTTTGAGTTCCTGTTCTCTGCTTCACAGGCCTGTCTTCCAGTTGATGAGATTGTAGATATCTAGCACTGAGCTGACTCCAGCCTTGCTTGTCACAGGTCCCAAACACATCTCCCTCTCCCTTGGAGCCCCCTGAAGCCTGACCCTGCCCAGCAGCTGTATTGACCCATTCCGAATTCCTTTCTTCTCTCTTGCCCACAGTTTCTTGCAGATGCTCCAGGGTAGACTCCAGACCCCTGGCCTAGACCCTTCTCTTTCCTCCCCAGATAGAGACCTGAGTGGAATCCCTTCTCAGGACTGTGGAAGAAGTCAGTGACACTGAAGTCCACTATCAAAATCTTTTTAAATGTCGACCTGTGAATAGGTCTACTCCTCTTCATAGCAGGTAACACTAGTATCTATTCATTCTATCTTTCCAGTGACACTGCTCATGTCCTCACATTATTCAACTATTTTATCTGACACGGACAGATTGAACTGTTTTCCTGTCCAGCGTTTCTGTGGATGTCTGAATTTCCTGTCTTCTGTTATGATGATCAGTGCATAATGACTGATCTGTTTATAAGTTTCCTGATTGTTCGATGGCCATCTCTCTTTTTTGACAATTTATTCCTTAAATTTCACTTTATGCAGTTAACACCAATGGCCTCGAACACAGGTTCTTTTGAATGCATTCAATATTAACATATATCACCCCGGGTCTTGTGACTGTTGTGTTTGGAAGTAATGATGAATATGTGCAATACTGGGAGATGCCCCTCGAACTACAATATAATGTGAACACATTTGGGATGTCTACTGGTGATGAAGTCAGACACTGCTAATACCACTGTGCTTTCATTCATGATGGAAGCAAATACTGGATTTCAGTTAGAGGTTAGCCTAAAGAAAGATAGAATTTTCTCCCAGGTCGCAAAACCCACAGACCACCAAGTAAGACTCCCTGTTGTAATCCTTCCTGTACTGGGGTTTACTGATGGAGTGAGTTGTGGCTTTCGAAACACATTGGGAATTTTCCTTCATTCAGGCTCAGCCCCCAAGGTGCCTCTCAGCCATGGCTGGCACAGGTCATCACTCCACTCATTGTGCTCGGGCCTCTAGTGGAGGGGAGTCTTTGGCTCCCTTCCTGCCTCACAACTGATTCTTGTCTCCTTTGCTGGGCCCTCCTATTCCCTCTTCTCTTTTCCTTCTGTCCTCAAAGCTCACCTTGCCTCGTGGCTTGCAGTATATATCATCTATATCCTTATGACACCCAAACACTTGTGGCCAGTCCAGACTCCTCCCACTCAGCCAGACTCTGAGCCCTGCTCCTGTTGCATCTTGCACCCCGGGTCAGGCCCCCACTCACTGGCCAGGATGACAGCCACTGCGCCATCTCCCTGACTTGGCCCATGGCCCTATGGCCTCCCCTTCCGAAGCCCCGGCACCCATGAACCCCAGAGTCAGGTTGACCCCTCTTTGCTGAGCACCCCTTCCAGCTTTTTTCCTTCCCATCAGCCCCGCCTGCAGCCCCCGACCTTGATGTATTTCCCAGAGCTCTCAGCCCCATCTCTGTTTGCTTGTTTACTTGTTTATGGTCAGCCACTGCCAGCAAAATGTGAGCTCCAGTGGGGAAGGGGCTGCTCTGTTGACTCAACAGAGGGTACTGGGGCTGGGACCTCCATGTCTGCTGAGGGGCAAGCGGGGGATGTGCAGGAAGACTCGCCCTCCCCACCCAGTCTGCAGTTTCCACACCTTTGCTGAGACCAGGAAGCAGCACTTACCCGGTGGAAGGTGTACTCGGCCACCTGGTAGAAGATGCGAAGCAAGGCAGGGTCCCCAGTCTCACTGTAGCCCATGAGGAAGGCGATCATGGCTTCACTGTGTGGCCACCAGAGCTTCATGGCCCACTCCAGCTGGGAGCAGAGAGGAGTCATCTGGAAACCTGGGTCCCACCCTCCGCCACCCCTCTCAGCAGGAAGGTCACCCCCATCATTCAGGCCCTGGCTAAGACTCCATCTGGCCCAGGCACTTGGAGCTTCATTGTGACATGGACGTCTATGGAGGCCTTGACCACCCGGCAGATTGGCACTAGCTTCTTGAGCTGGAAGGGCAGGGCTGGGCCAGGCTCCCCTTAAGCCCTGGAATCCAAACCCTGGCTGTCTCATCAGTCTGTCTAGGGCCCCTTGGACAGTCAGCTCCTGCCAGTGGCCAACTCAGCCACCTTCTGTGGACCTCAGTGGGATCAAGGCATAATCACACAGACGTAATGATCACACACAAATCTGCCCTCAGTGCTGATGGCTTAGAATCATCCAACGAACTTTTCCAAGATGGAGGGACATGTGTCTCCTTGTGTACATGAGCTTGAGGACCACTGGGGTCTCCCTGGGCCCCGCACTCTGTGAAATGGTTTAAGGACAGCCCTGGGCACATTCCCACCTGGGTGGGGCAGAGGCCATCAGCATCCTGGAAGTAGAAGAGGCCACCATGCTCAGGGTCCCATCCAGAGTGGAAAGGCAACAGTAGGAACTTGTCAATCACGTGGGCTCGAAGTTTGGCATCACCTCTCTGGATGGCATAACGGAGCAGGAACCAGCCAGCCTCCAGCGCATGGCCTGGTGAGGGCTCAGGGTAAGGCAGGTAGCGCGGTCTCCCCCAGGTAGGGGGCTCCAGCCCCCTGCGCTGTATGCTGACTCCCTTCCTCTCTTGCCAGCAGTGGGGGCTGCTCTGAGCCATGCCCCCCAGCATGGCAGGCCCATCCCTGCTTCTCTGCCTGGTCCTCGGTGCCCAGTGTGGAGGGAGGCAGGCAGTCCCCACATCTGAAACCCACCCCACTCCCACTCCTCACCTGGGTTCTGGTGTCTCCCCAAGCAGCCTGAGAGTTCCTCACCATCCTCTGACACGTTCTCCAGCACAGCCTGCCCACCCCTCTGCAGAGGGAGGAGCAGAAGGGGGTTCAGTGCTCAGCAACCCCCTCCACCCCCTCCCTCCTCATCTGCAGGCTTGGGTGGGCTGGCGGGGGTGGGCAAGGGGATTTTGAGAAGGAGCTGATTCACTCCCAAGGGTCTGGAACTTGCTTTGGGCCTGGGTCCCGGAAGACATTGAATGGTGGGGACTGAGATTGGGCCGACCTGGCTGTCCAGAGGCCTGGGAGGAAGCTGGGTCTGGGTTTCATGCTCCCTGATGGGCCTGGGGGTTTGGACCCCACCCTCCTGCCCTCACCCCAACCTGGCTCCCCAGCGGCCTCCCCCACCCTTTCCAAGGGTTCTGGGCCACACCTCCCTGTGTCTCCCCATCTGTAAAATAGACCCCCAGCACATGAGTGGGCTTCCCTGGTGGCTCAGATGGTAAAGAATCTGCCTGCAACACGGCAGACCTGGGTTGGATCCCTGGGTGGGGAAGATCCCCTGGAGGAGGGCATGGCAACCCACTCCAGTATTCTGGCCTGGGAGAATCCCCATGGACCGAGGAGCCTGGCGGGCTACAGTCCATAGGGTCACAAAGAATCGGAGATGACTGAGCTCGGGGGTGGGGGTGGGGAATTGGGGTCACCCTGTGCCCCAGCCCCCCAGGACTGGTCTGGCAGCCGGCGTCTGCCTCCTGCCCCCACCTGCACATGTTGCAGAATCCTCTGAGCGCACCAGTCCCCCAGCTCCGCAGAGATGCCTGCCAGCTCCTCGTCCGCCTCCCCAAGCTGCTCCACCAGGTTGAGCAGCATCATGGGCACCGCCATGGACTCTGAGGCTGGGGCCCCAGGGAGCTGGGGCCGGCCCAGCCCAGAGGGGTCCTCCCGCACCCAGCTCACGATCTGATCCATCATCTCCATGGCTTCGTTCTGGGGGTGGAGGTGATGAGGGGAGACCCAGGCTGAGGCTGCACCCCATCCAGTCTGGTCTGCCCAGGTCCCTTGGGCTGAGCTTCTAAGACACTCCTGCCAAGGCCTGGCCCCGGGCTGGGTGCTAGGGCTCCTGGGCTGGGGGCTGCAGACCATGCCCAGGCAGTGAGGTCAGCTTTGAAAGACTAGGGGGCCAGGGAGGAGCACCCTCCCAGCCAGGGCAGGGCTGGTCCCTCTGAGCAGGACCCTGCAGAGCCGGGGTGGAGGGGGGCGGGAAGTTGATCCCCCCAGGGTCCCCCACCTCTTGTTTGTTGAAAAGCGTTAGCCTCCTAGGCCTTTCCAAGTTCCAAGGAGCACATTTAATCAAAGAAGTGAGGAAATGCAGAAACAAAGGAAAACTGATAAGCAAGACAAAACAATAAGTTTAGACTAAAGTCTTCCCCAAGAGCCATAAATAAAATCCTGAGTTGTATCCTCAAGCTGTTTTGCACATAACTAAAACACCCACCAGGGGGAAGAACTTAAGTACATGCTGCCCACTGTCACATAGAGCCCAGACCATTGGAAGCAGAAAGTGGATCCTGTAACTCCCTCCTGGTTATCTCACCACCAGCCAATCAGAAGAATGTTCCTAAGCCCTGCGACCTCCTCCTTGATTTTGCCCTAAACCCTTCTCTGAAAGGTGTTTTGAGCAGGACCTACCCTGTCCCTTTGGAATAAATGCTGCACTTTCCTTCCCCACCACCTGGTGTCAGTGAATTGCCTTCACTGCACATGGGCCCAAGTCTGGTTTGGTAACACCTCTGTGCCCATCCTAAAGAAAATCAGTCCTGAATATTCATTAGAAGGACTGATCCTGAAGCTGAAACTCCAGTACTTTTGGCCACCTGATACGAAGAACTGACTCATTGGAAAAGACTCTGATGCTGGGAGGGATTGGGAGCAGGAGGAGAAGGGGACGACAGAGGATGAGACAGCTGGATGGCATCACTGACTTGATGGACGTGAGTCTGAGTGAACTCTGGGAGTTGGTGATGGACAGGGAGGCCTGGTGTGCTGCGATTCATGGGGTCGCAAAGAGTCGGACACGACTGAGTGACTGAACTGAACTGAACGGTGCCCAGGGCCTCTGTGGGGGTTGTTGGGGGAGGGCCTCTGGGGGAGGGAGGACACACAGTGACAATAACAGCAATAACAGTGGGTGTGACTGGCAGCCCCAGGCCCTGCGGGCCCAGAGAAAGGACTGATGTTAAGGACAGATCTGGCCCGCACCCAAGCGCCAGGAGCCAGTGAAGTGAGGGCACGGAGATGTACAGCGTGCCCATCCTCCCCCGCACCTGGTACCGTGCATCCCCGGTCACCCTCCACAGCTCGTTCATGGCCATGGTGTAAAAACACTCGCTGAAGATGGTCCGCTGCACCTTGACTGGGCGGCCGTCCCTGGTCAGCACAAAGGCACACTTCTTTGCAGGAGGTGCCACTTGGGCATAACGCAGCAAAAACTCGCCACCTAGTGGTCAGGAAGGTGTCACGCTGGAAGGCGCGTTGGGGGTGCCCCAGCCAGCGCCTTCCTCCCCATCGGTGGGCACCCAGCGTCCTTGGGGGGCTTCCAGAGCCGGCTGGCAAGCAGGCAACTGGGAACACCACGTGGCTGCCGGGATCACCGAGAGTGGCCTCTGGGGAGACGGGGACGGGGAGGGAGGGCACCTGCTTTAGCTGCATTCAAAAGCTCCGGGCGGCGGAAGCGCTCAAACTGGCGGTACAAGCGACAGTACATCCACACCTGGGTGGGGGGCGGGGGAGCGGAGGGGTCATGGCTCAAGTAGGGAGCCGCCGTCCTCAGGGCCTTGAGAAGGAGGGCGGTGAGCCCGCGATCCCTGCCCAGTGTGAGAACTCAGGCAGGACCCAGCGCGCCGGTTCCAGTCCCGGGCGCCCCCGGCCACGCCTAGTCCGTACCTGCCTCCCTTGCAGCCAGACGTACTTGAGGTCATCGTACACCTGCCCGTCGCGGCCAAGGCACGTGAAGAAGCCCCTGTGGGACACGCTGGCATTAGCCGAGTTCGCGGGGTCGGGGGTGGGGGGGTGAAGGGGAATGGGGGCAGAGGCGGCGCCCCACAGATGGCAGCCAGCCCAGAGTGAGGTGCGGGGGCTCCAGAGGAGAGAAGAACCCAGTCCAAGGCCCCCAGAAGGGCGAGGAGCGCACCCCTGCTCCTGGTCGTGGGAATGATCCAGCCAGAAAGCCACCACGCGATCCAACTCGCGCGCCACGCGATCCTTCCAGGCCCGCAGCGTCTCTTGTTCCTTCTCCATGTCCTGTGGAGAGAGACTTGGAGACACGGCTCCCCCAGAGGCCATGCCATCTTTTCGGGTGCCCGTCCCGTCGGTGGACTCCCCGGGGCCGCAAGTCACCCCAGGCTCGAGTAGCCCCCTAGGGCTGCCTGACTCGGAGCCTCGGGAAGCCCCCCCACGCCCCCCGGGGCAGGCCTGCCCTCCTGACCAAGATGGGCCCCCGGACTTAACTCCCCGTTCCCGCCCCCCATCCTTGAAGGCCTCCTCCAGGACAACACCGACCATCCCCAGCCCGCACCCCTGCCCGGGCCGCCGAGCACTGGCCTGCCACACTCGGAGACCCCGGCTCATCACTCCCTGTCTTCCAGGAAGCCACACGGAGCGGAGTGCTGTCGCGTGACTGTCACTCAGCTGACCCAGCCTAGCACCACCCACCTCTACCCTCCAGGTTCCGCCCGGCCCGGGGCCGAGCCCGCAGCGGGGGCGGGGCTTGGCTGGCTCACCGCCACGCCCCACCCTCAGGTCACGCCCCCGGGCGGACCCCACCCCTACCCCCGCAGGGAGGCTGAGGAGTCTGGAGCTCCTCTGCTGGGCACCCTCCGTTCAATGCCCTCCTGGTGGGAAGTGCTGGGTGAGTTGGCAGGACGTTCTAGGATTGGGGTGGAAGGGGGGAGGAAAGAGGGAACTCAGGGCCATCTTCCCTCCTCCAGCCAGGTCTCCCCGCCTGAGGGTGGCCCCCCAGGGCAAGGAAGGGTAGGGCAGGGCATGAGCCCAGGTGTCCAGGAGAAGAAAAAGTGACAGTGAAGTCGCTTCTGACTCTTGGGGACCCCATGAACTGTAGCCTGCCAGGCTCCTACGTCCATGGGAATCTCCAGGCCAGAACAGTTGGAGTGGGTTGCCATTCCCTTCTCCAGGGGATCTTCCCAACCCAGGGATCGAATCTGGGTCTCCAGCATCACAGGCAGACTCTTTACCATCTGAACCACCAGGGAAGTCCAAGAGAAGAGACAGCTGGAAATGGCTGAATGCTGAGGCCCCGATGACCTGTGACTCCACAGGGTGGGCAAGTCCTCTCTCTGTGGAATCTGCTCCACAGCCCCTGACCTCTTCACCCCAGAGATGCCACTCGACAGTCAGGTGGGAACCGTGCAAGTGAAGAGCAGGGTCCTCAGAGCCAGAGTTCTCCAGGTCTTCCAGCACCCGGTCTGCCTCTCTGGACTGTCCGATTACGTTGGGTGCTCCGAAGAAGGAGGGTCAAACTTCCTCCTCTTGACCAGCCAATGGAAGAATTATGTGGAGGGGCCGTTTCCGGGACCCTAGGCTCCCATGGGGGCTTGGGAAAGCTTGGGCTTCAGAGGGGTGCGCCCTGTTTGCCGAAGATGTAACTGGGCCTCTGCCTTATCCGTGCAGCCCAGGGTCAGGAGCCTGGCGCACTGTGTGCTTGTCCCGACGAGACCATGGGCACCCTGCAGGTAAGCGCGCCCTGCGGCTGCTGTGTACCCCCCATATGACCTCATGCTTGGGAGGGATCCCAGCTGGGGGCCCGGCTGGCTTGGTATCAGCTGCCCAGCTGAAGATGCCTGTCATTATTCCTGGCGTGTCCCTTCCACCCAGCCTTCCCCTGCCTTCCTGTAACATGCCTAGCCAAGGATGAGCCTCGCTCCAGGGAAGGTTCTGAGGTTCCTGCCTCAGACAGGGCCGTCGAGTCATGGGCCAACCCTGAGGTGAAAGCGGGCGGTGCTCCTCACTCTATGACTTCTCTCCGGAGTCCCTCAGGTGGACTCTCTGCCCTACAGTTGGCCCACGTCCTCCCACCCCTGGACATTGCCCCCCTGCTGTAGCCTGAAGGACATGTGCCCACTGCTCTCCCTGGGCCTCTGCCCGCCACCACCACCCCCCCCCCCCCCGCCCAGGGGCCCCCCAGAGGCATGAGGTGCCTGGGCTCTGAGTCAGGTCAGAGTTGGCATGGCGAGGGACCGACAGGACCCCATGTTCACAAGACTCCATGATTCCAACAGAGAGGAGACCAGGGACAGAGGAGCATGTGCTGGGGTGAGGTGCCATGGTGTGCCCTGAGTGGAGAGGTGCAGGGGTTAATAGTCAGCCACCTGTTGCTCTAAATCATGAGAAAAACCCCATGGGCAAAGAATAAAATATAGCAATACAGCATAACCCAAATAAAAGTACATCAGGTTGATGAGTTGGGGTCGTCATGCCCTGCTAAGCTAAGGAAAAACATAGTGTGGACCTTGGAATGCTAGGTCAGCACAAGTTCAGAAGGCTGCTTGTGCACACACCAAGATGTTTTCCCGAGGCATATGCGTGTCTGTGGCCTCCAGCTAGGTGATACCCCTTGTACAAGAAAGTAACAGAGGTAGTTTAAGGTAATCAATAAAATGGGAGACATGACCAGGGACACAGGAGGCTGACTTCATCGGAGCACAGCAGATAATTCCTGTTTGCCAAGACACTAAATAAACGTGATGTGGCTCTGAGAACAGGGCGCTTTATCTGAGGTCTTGAGTCCCCCAGTCCCATCTTTAAAACTTGAATTTTAAATTCTGTCTGTAGTTTTTTTTCCCAAACTGCGTTGACCACTTTCCATCCCTACCTGCTGGATTTTGGTACCAGAGGAGTGTCCGAGCCCCATCCGTGTAGCAGGGCAGTACCCTCACTGGTCCTCTCTGTATTGTCTGGCACCAAGGTAGCCAGACACCCTGGCCACCCCACTTGGCTTTTTTGGCCCTTTGTCCTGGTTGGCACTGAGGACTGATACTGCTTGCCTGCCCCTGGCTACACCACGATCTTAGCCTTGGCACCGCAACCCGACAGTGTGATTGTTTAGTTGGGGACCCTGGCCCATGTGCACAAAGAGCCAGGCCAGGAGTTACTCCAGCAGCGCCCCCTGACCACAGGTGCGTCCCTCCAGTGATGCTGGTCTGTCCTAGGGGCTGTGAGCTCTCAGTCCAAGGAGCATGGTGGTTGCCCCCTGTCCTCTAATGAGGGAGAAGAGGGAGGTGACATGGCCTCCACAGAGTCAGCAGCAGCTGTCCAGTGAGCCCCTTTGGCCTGTGACCTGCATTCTGGCTGCCATTGTGGGATCTTCCAGGGGGAACCCAGTCCTAGACCAGCTCGCTGCCAAGGCCACAGCTCGCTGCCAAGGCCACAGCTCGCAGCACTTTTGAGCTGTGGGAGGTGATGGGAAGCACAATTCTGGGAGCAAAAATCTCCCAGACGGAAGACGGTGGTTTGTGAGCCCTGCAGGGCCCAGCTTTCCGCCTCCTCCCGTGGGAGTCTCGGACACAGCGACAGCAGGTCGTTATTTCAAAAAGTCTTTTAATTGTTCAAAATAGCACAAAACGACATCGCACTATGGTAATATTGAGTCACAAGGGTTACTCTACAATAATGAATGGGCGTACTGTTTCCAGAAACAGAGATCAGAGGGCGCTCAGGAATTGGGCTGGGGGGAAGACAATGGGATCAGGCGGTGGGCTCCAAGGTGACTAAACGTGACGTTTTCCACAGCGAAATATACTATAATACAACAGAGGCCCCAGAGGGTGGGGGCTAGGGGCAGGGGTCTGCAGAGGCTGGGGTCTTCCCAGCCCCAGTTGCATCTCTAGGGCAGAGGAAGGGGCTTTGAAGACCGGCTGTTCGGTTCAAATCCTTCAGTGTGACTTGCTCGCAAGTCTCACTCCTTGCTGAAAACCTTGGACATGAGGCAGAGCTGGCACTGGACTAGCCGCTCCCAGCAGAGCCGAGCCCAACTTCGTAGCGTCGATGGTACCGCATGACTTGTCATCCCAGGCAGCCTCAGAGGCTGGGTTCCTGTCCAATGTGTGCCATCCCTGCCCAGAGAGGGTGGCCGCAGGAAGCGGCGGCTGTGTGTGTTGGATGCTCTAAGCGCTTATGCCAGGGAGGGAGCCTGGGGGTCATGGAGAGGGCCACGGACCCAGGACTGGGTATCGGGTCGTGCCCACGCCTTTGCACCATCGTCCTCAGGAAGTCTGACTCCGGGCTCTAGAGGACTCTCAAGCTCAAGCCTCTAAGTGTTGGAGCCATGGCCCATGAGGGGGGCAAGATTTGACCACTCACCCTCCATCATCCCAGAGGCCTGGGGACAGGCAGCGGGGCACAGGGCAGGGGCCAGAAAGAAGGAAATCGCACTGGGCAGCAGACACCAGGCCCACAGGGAAAATGCCATAGTCTTGCCCTGGCTGCCCCTCACTTTTTCGTCCAGAAAGATCCCTGCCAAGGCTTCGCCAAGGAGAAAAGTTAAAAAAAAAACAAAACAAAACAAACAAACAAACAGAAAAAGATCCACATTCTGTACACAACTAATAACAACAAAAAAAGGGACAAAACCCCACACGCTAAGACTAAAATTACAATAAAACTGTTAACTTCATCCATTTCAACTTAAAAAAAATACAACAAATGCAGCAGTTGGTGATGTGGCCCCTAACCCCGACCCCAGAGAGGTCGAAGCCGGGCTTGGTGGGAGGGCTCCTCGAGGCCCCAGGTGGGCGTTGGGAGGTTTTCATAGAACACTGCTCAGGCCACCACGGGGCTCCTTCTCCGCCCCTCACTTTTTCTTCTCTGAATGGTAAGAGGAGGGGAGGGAGAACGGGATGGGAGAACGAAGGCCTCTGAGAAAACGTGTCAGCTTCCCATGGGACTGCCAGGCAGGGCAGGGTTGGATAAACCAAAAGGGCAGGCGGGCGTCACGTGGCAAGAAATGCTAAGGTCACAAAAGAAAATAGAACCAGACAGATACCCGGTTCGGAGTGGGGGGGGGGTGCCCCCCAAGCCTCTGAGACTAGAGGCAGGGAAGGGGGCCGGAGGTGCTTCTACAAGCTCCCCCCCTCAACTCCTCGGGCCTTGGCTGATCCCTGGAGCCAAGGGCAACAGCGAGAGGTGTGCAGACTTTGGAGGAGGTGGGCTTTCCATCTGCTCCCGTGCATTTAGGTCTCTCGCTTGAGGGCTCCCTGGAGGAAGGGGGGGCGCCCGCTCCCTCGCTCGCTCTTTAGCATCTGCCTTCCGCTCCCCCACCGCCCCCCTCCTCACAGCCATTGTAAAATGTGCTTTCTCAAGATTCTTGTAAAAACAGAGAGAGGAAGGGGAGAGGAGGGCAGCTGCTGGCTCGTGAGGGTGGAGTGCGCGCCAGGCGGGTGGGGTGGGCGGGGCGGGGCGGGGCGGGGCGGGGCGGGCGGGCGGCGGTCCTGAAGCAGAGGGGAGGCTGGAGAAGAAGCCAGGCGCCGGGCAGCTGCCTCTCACTGACCGTCTGCCTTCGATTTCTTTGGCGCGGATTTCCTTGGAAGATGAGAGGCAAAGGCAAAAAAAGACAGGATCAGCGTGGGTCTGCGTGGCGAAGCGAGTGGGACTCGGCCAGGGCTCCGGCTGCCCCCTAGGCTGGGCGGCCCCCTGCATTTCAGGAGAAGCAGGGCCCGGCTGTCCCCACTGCTCCTTACTCTCAGGGTCCGCCTACTCCCGGCCCCAGAAGGCTCTTGGAAAGGCACCCCCTGCTTACATTTCTGGAGACGACATGGGCCGCTTGCTGGCCGGCTTGGCGCCAGAGCTGTCTTTACTGGTTTCTGAAAGCAGAAAAGGGGGAGTGGGCGGGCAGCCCCGACGTCGCCCAGCACAGTGCAGCCAGGCACCGAGTGTGCCAGCCCCTCCCATGGGCATGTGCCCCAGGGTCCTGGCCACCTGCATGCAACCCCCCAGGGCCATTCTGGACACAGCTTAGAGGCCTCTGCTGTTGTCCCCCCGACTGACAGAGCAGCCCGAAGCCTGGGCACCCACCCCCCACCTCCAGGTCCTGTTGGCCCTTCCCGTGCCCACTCCCCTCCAACAGCCCCCCAAGGAGCTTTCTCCACAGCACCAGGCAAGGTGAGGGATCCACCCACTCCAGAGGGTCAAGCTCACCAGGCCAGCAGCTGGCAAGAGCTATCCCTCTCCAGAGTGAGCCCCACACACACCCACCTTGCAACCACCTGACTTGGGTGGCTGGGCCGTAGCCCTTCTCATTGCGGGCAGCAATGCGGAAGATGATGGCGGGCTTGGTGGTGTAGTCGATGTGGGCGTTGGAGAGGCTGGAGGACTGCACGAGGCAGGAGGGGCTGGGCCCGCAGTACACCCGCATGAAGGCCAGCTGCGCCGGGGTCGAGCTCTTGGTCTCACCACCGGCCTGCGCGCTCTGGATGGCCAGGTACACTGAGTACTCGATGATCTTGCCGGAGGTCACAGAGGGTGGCTCCCAGGTGAGGTGAGCACCGTCTGGACTCTGGAACAGAGAAAGCAGAGACCGAGGGGGCTGTCTTCGGCCTCTGTGACTTATTCCTCCCATGCCCATCAGAGGACAGAGAACCTAGACTTGAGTCGAAGCTTTCAGAACTGACAGTTCCTTCTTCACCCCTCTCCTAACACAACAAACCTATTTCACAACAGAGCTCAAGGAGCTCCAAAGAGATGGCTTCGTCTGCCCCCACCTGGAAGGCAGCCTGACATAATGGCAAAATGAACCAGGACACCAAACACTTTCCTAGACCTGTTCTGTCACCTAACAAATGTCTTGTTATTTAGCCTCTTGGTGCTTCAGTCTCCCCATCAAAAAAATGGAGAGAACCACAGGCCCAGACCTCGTCAGGGAGTTTAGGCATTAGAGGATTAGGTAAATGAGCACGTTAGTCACGGCTCACGCAGTGTCAGAGACAGGACCAGAAGCTTCAGCCCAGACCCACCGGACTCTGCCTACATCTCAGGGGCCCTTCCCAAATCACCCCCGCCCAGCCCAGCAAAGAAGAAAGCCCCACAAGCACGGGCTTAGCTGAGGACAGAGGCTGATTTCACAAGACTCACTTTGCTGATTTTAATGGCACACGGGGCCCCTGGGAAGCCAGGCAGACACGTTTTAAAGGCTGAGATCTCACTGAAGGGCCCCCGGCCGCAGGCATTGATCCCGGCGACGCGGAACTTATAGGCAGTGCCTGGCTGCAGCTCCTGCTTCTTTAGCTGGTTGTAGTCGGGCACGGTGCCCGAGTCATCCTACAGGGACAGATCAGGCGAACAGGAGAGATGAGAGTGACATGAATCCCACCGACAGGGCTGCAGGAGTCAGTGGAGCACTTTTCCACCACGGGGACGGTGGGGTGGGCAAAGGGCGGCCATGGCAGCCCCATCATGACCAAGGGGGCCAGGGCAAGGGCGGCCAGGGCTGAGCTTTGCCACTGCTTCAAAGGCTGCAAGGGGGAGGGGTGAGGAGGGGTCAGCCCTGAGACAGAGACAGCATCCCTTAGATTCACAAATCCCTGCCCACCTGAGGGTGTTGGCTCCCAGGGATACATACATCAGTCGGGACAGCATCTTCGGGTGGCAGGAAATAGTGTGTCACCATCACATTGGTACCCTTAATGACCCCCACGTCAAACCACTGGTTCTCCTTCTTTACAGGGGCTTTGCTAGGTGGCGGTGGCAGGTCTGGCTTCTGGCAGGCAGAGAGGGAGAAGAGATCAGGACACCCTCCGAGTCCGGATCCATTAGCCCACTTCACCTCATCACTCCAGACTCACCACACCCAGGGACTCAATGCCATTGGCCACTTCCGTCAGGGTGGCTGCGGCCTGCAGCTTCGCGGGGCTGGCCACAACGACCGGCTGGGGGGCCACAAATGTGTTGGACGGGGCCAGGCCTGGGAAGGAAAACAAGGTGTCAGCAGCAAAGGCCCCAGAGACCGGGCTTCTGCACAGGAGCCCCTCCCCCGGGCTACACGACCGGGCCTGTTTCTACCCCGAGGGACCTGGGACCCCACTCACAAGACTTTCTTCCCCAGTCAACTGACTTCCCCAGGGGAGCAAGGCTGCAGGCCAACCCTCCCATGGCCAGGCAGGGCCCCACGTACTCTCAGTGGCCGTGGGGGGCAGCAGGCTCACGGTGCTGGGCACAGCCCCGGCCAGCTCATTGAGGCAGTTGCTCTCGATGGTCGGGTCATTGAGGCTGTCAGCCGGGGCCAGTGCTTCCGTGGGCAGGTGGTGCTGCTGCTGCTGGGCCTGTGCTTCCTGGAGCTGCTGCTGCTGGACCAGGGCAGCCAGCTCCTGCTGTGTCAGCACGATGGGGATAGTGGTCGCCTGGCCTTCCTGGCCCTCGGCCGACAGGTGGCTCAACTCTGCCTGTGTCACCGCTGCGGCCGCCTCTGAAGTATCCATGGGCTCCCCGGTGCCTGCTCCAGGGGCAGAAGACAACGACTCAGGAGGGACGCCAGCCCCGGCTTCCCACCACCACTGCCCTCAGAGCGACGGGCAGGATCCGTAGACACAAGCTCTCAGAGCCTGTCCCCCAGACCTCTCCTCTGCCCTCCCCCTGGCAAGACCCGCCTCCTGCCTGCATACCAAAGTCAGCCCCCATCCCGATTAGGCCGTACTGTGCCATCCTGGTGGCAAACAAGCTCCCTTTGCTCAAGTCACCTGGAGGGAGGCACCCGAAGCGCGGTTCGTTACCCCTGAGCAGGCTGTCCCTCCCTCAGGGCTACCCCCCGGCCTCAAGCGAGGACAGCCTGCTGAGCCAGATGGCCTACGTGCAGCACCTACCCATGACAGCCTGCTGTGCGGCCTGGAGCACGGCCTGTATGGCCAGGGCCTGGGCCTCCTCTGTGGCTGCAGCCTGCGCGGCCGCTTCAGCAGCAGCAGTCACTGCCAGCTCCTCTGGGGTGAGCCCTGTCACCATGAGGGTGGTGGTGCCCGCCTGGGCTTCGGCCATCAGCTCTTGGGGGAGGGACAACTGGTCTACTTCGGACTGGGTGGGCGGCGGTGGCTGGACCACCACGGTGGCCACCACAGCCGAGCTGGCAGGCTCCTGGCCTGAAGACGGGTCCCCTGTACTGCTCAGATCCACGGCGGCCTGGAGCTCAGGGCTCTGGGAGGCTGACAGGACCTCGGCGGAGTCCCCCACCAAGGGCGCGGAGGCAGGCTGCAGGAGCTGCCGTGGTGGAAGCTGCTGGCGTGGCCCTGGAGAGGCCTGGAGCTCCTCTGGGGGCTGCAGGATGTCAACAGCAGAGAAGGGCATGTCAGAAGTTTCTGTGTTGGCTATGGTCACTGTAATCGTGGCCGGGATGGGGACTTCGGTGGTCAGAGCCCCTGGGGCAGTCTCAGTCACAGATGAGATCTTCTAGAAAGGGAGAGAAGCCCCTGTCAGAGGGGAGGAGAGGAAGACCGAAACCAGGCAGGCCTTCATCTCTCCCTGTGGGCCGGGATCTGCATTCTCAATGGGTTGCCACAACCCTGCTTGACAGACAGGAACAGTAGGTCACTGAGCAGCAGGGCGCATGGCAAAAGAAAGTGAGACCCCTGACCTGCCGGCCCATTTTAACCCATCCCCAGAGAGACCCCTTGGTCTCACAAAAGGGGCCCAACTCCTGCTGTGCCACGCCATAGCCAAGTGATGAGCCACAAGAACCAGCTACAACAATAAAATCACCTATAGGACACCCACCAAGGACTGGGGCCTCCTGTGCCCTGCCCTGTCAGGCGATAAACTGCCCTTTTATGGTCTGGAAAAGGAGCCAGGAGCGGCACGTGCCTGGAGCAACAGCACCACCTGTTGTCCAGTTCAGGAACAACATGGGCCCAGGCACACCAGGTCACAGGGACCCTCCTGGGCTCTTACCGGCACCGAAGGGCCTGGGACTGGCGTGGACTGTGTCACGGTGGTCACGGCCCGCGTCAGCGTGGAGGACACTGTTGTCGTGATGGGACTGGAACTGGCGATATTCACACTGTCGCCCTGGGTGCTCTCCACCTCTCCCTGGTCGCCGGCAGGCGGTGGGGGGTCTGGTGGGACAAGCAGAGAGTGGGGTGACAGGCCCTCCTCTAGCAGGGCTACCACCCAGCTCTGCCACCAGGAAACACGGTTGCCTGGAAGACCTGCCTGTAACGAGCAACTGGGTTCCACAGAACTGAAGTGTGGGCCTCTCGGTGAGCCCTGGGCCTGGGAGCCCATGGGGACCCAGCTGGTTGCGTCCACCTACCTTGGTTGGAACTCATGTTGGAGGTGACAGTGGTGGCCGTGTGCGTAGTGCCTGTCTCATGCGTCTCACAGGGCGGGTTGGAGCACACCCTTTGCGTCGGGAAAGGAGTGAGCAACGAAGCACCGGCCTGAGGGGCGACTGCGGGTGGCACTGCCACCTCCAGGCTGGACTCCAGGGTCCTGTGGGAGGGGGCGGCATCCGGGAGCAGGGCGCCCAAGCTGACGGACATGGTCGTGCCAGTGGAAGCGGTCTGGTGCGTCTCACAGGGCCGGCTGGCAGGAGGCTGCTGCCCGCCCTCTGGCTGGCCTGCAGCCCCTCCGGATGTGGCCGTGGTGGGTGTGTGGGTGGTGCCCGTCTCGTGGGTCTCACACGGGGGGTTGGAGCAGACCTGGGTCACGGCGGCCGAGGGGCACAGCAGTGCCTCCAGGGCCGCGGCAGTCACAGAGGCGCTGGCTGAGCTCTCGTACACAAGTGTGGGGGCCCCCAGCAGCTCGTGGGGCTCCCCGGCACCCATGGCGGAGCGGGCCACAGTGGGCGTGTTGGTCGTGTGCGTGTGATGCACTTCCAGCTGGCGCCCCACAGACACCAGCGGGCCCAGGCCGGCAAGGGACCTTTCCTCGCCACCGGGCCTGACTTGGGCACTCAGTGGCCCCAGCTGCAAGAGAGTGGCACCGCGGCCAGCGGCCTCGAGGGCCACGCTTGGTCTGAGGAGTGGGCCAGCCGAGCACGGGGCCCCGGTGGCCATCACAGTCATGGTGGTGCTGGTTGCACTGGTCTGACGGGTTTGGCATGCGGGCTTGATGGAAACCTGAGCTCCCTCTGACGCCCCGGCAGTCACGCTGACCCGGACCACGGTGGGAATGGTGGTGGCCGCGCAGGCGAGCCGGATGTCTCGCCGCGGCCCGCCTCCGATGCCAGACATGGCGGTGGTAGCTGTACTGGTGGTGCCGGTCTCGTGGGTTTCACACGGCGGGTTGGAGCAGACACGAACTACACTGCCATTCGGCTGGCCCACCGTGGAGGTCACGAGAGCAGCAGTGGCCTCCTGTCTGTCGCAGACAAACTGCACTTGGGTGGGCTGGGGGTGCCCCCCCAGATTAGCGACGACGGTGGTGGTGGCTGTATTGGTGGTGCCCGTCTCGTGGGTTTCGCACGGCGGGTTGGAGCACACCAGGGTCACGGTGCCGGGCTGCACATCACCCTGGCCCGAATCAGCGATGGTGACCGTGGCCGTGGGCTGTTCTGTAGTAGGGGAGGCCAGAATGGACACTGGGAGGTCGTGCACAGGCTGGGCCTCCACCCCGCTGGGGGCCGTTATCAGAGTCACCTGGGTAGGCTGGGAGACAGGCTGGGGAGAGGGCACACAGGGAGTTAGTGCTGCTGCCCATCCTCCCGTGTCTGCCCCCTGCCACCTACCTGCAGTTCCCCCTGGGATCAGCGACTTGGCAGCTAAAGCAAAAACCCTGGCAAGTCTAGGACCTGCTCACCCTCACTCCAAGACACTGACTGGCTCAGGGACCAGAAAAAAGGAACCAGGAAGAGGTGGAAGAGCAGGGCCTAGGCTGGGGCAAGCCTTCGGTCGGGCGGGGGTGGGGGGAAACCTGGCTGACCCCGTGCTGTGCTAAGGCCAGCTTCACCACTTCACCAGGAATTCAGCTCAAGATGCAAAAACCTAGTGCTCAAATGCTAAACACGGCTGAGATACATCATCTCAACCCGACAGACTAGCAGGCAGTGACTAAAAATCGCGATTATGCACCTCCAGGATAACCATCCTACGGGTTCCACATGTGGGAGGGAAACCAAGGGCCCGGCGGCACACTGCAGCTCCGACTGCCCTACCTGCATGGTTATGGTGGGTGTGGTAAGCCCAGCGGCCGCTGTCAGCGTCGTCTGCGCCGCAGACACAGTGATGGCAGTGGGGTTGATCACCTGGCTTGAGAGGGTGGCGATGGTGCCCAACGTGGTGATGGGTGTGGCCAGTGAGGCGCTGGTGCTATGGCCCCCGGCTCCGGCCAGGCTGGTGGAGACGGTGCCTGTCACCGTGCCCAGGGTCGTGACGCCTGAGGCGGGGAAGGGCAGGGGCAGGCGGTCAGCAGCTGGTGCGGCTGTTCTCCCCAGGTGAGTGGGGCCAGGGTACACCCCGACACTGCCCTTGCGGCCCCGCACCCCGAGGCCTCCATACCTGTGGTGCCCTTGACAACCAGTGTGGTGACAGCAGGCTTGACAGCAGAGACGGTAACAGGGGTGACCAGGCGGACGCCCCCCATAGGCACGGTGCGGAGGATGGTGCCTGGCTGGCCAGGTGCGCCCTTCAGCACCACCTGGAAAACCGGAGAAAAGGACCCCTGTCACTTGGGGGCTGGCCAGAACAGACCCTGTGCTGCCCCTCCCAGGCTCCAGGTGGCCTGCTGCGGTCCCAGGCTGGACCCTCAGGGAAGACAGGGCCAGGCACACCTCACCTGGGTCACTCCTTGCTGCCCGTGACCCGTAGCAATTTTGGGAACAGCCGTGATGATTTTGGCGGGGGCTCCAGTTCCAGAAGTCATCACCTTGGTGGTGATAATGGTGATGGGTGACTTGATGCCGGCACTGCTAGTCACGCCTAGAGGAGAGGGGGGCATCCTGGCTTCAGGAAGGGCCAGGCCACAGTGCTGGCCTCCCACCCGGGCCCGCTTCTCTTGGGCCCTCTTTTCAAATAGTTACGCCTGTTGCCCCTCAATTAAAACAAAGAAGTACGAACTGCAGCCGTATCCTTGCTACCTCCTGACAAATCGTAAACAAGAAGCCAAGGGCAGAGCAGACGGGAAAATCTTACATAAGAAGCAAAGAGAGGGTAGAGCAGCAGAGAGGAAAATCTTAAACAAGAGGCAAAGAGAGGGTAGTGCAGAGTGAAAAACCTCAACGGAAAGATGTTGCACACTGGCTACCCCCTCACCTGCTTTCTCCCCAGCACACCGGGGAAGGCCCCTACCCGTGGCGCCCGCCTGTGTGATGATGGCCGACATGGGGATGGTCTTAATGATAGTGGTGGTGCCGGGCTTGGTGGTGCTGGGGGACACACTGCTGATGCCCAGGATGGTAGGCTTAGTCCCTGCCCCGCTGGCCTGTGTGGTCGTGATGATGGTAGTGGGCTTGCCATCTGCAGACGTCACCAGCTTCAGGATGGTCCCGGCTGGCAAGGGTCCTTTGGTCTGTAAGGGGAAAATGAATGGGGGAAGGCTGAGATGAATGGGCGTCACTGCCAGGATACAAAGTGTGGCTTTGTTGTCATCATCGAATTTTAAATGAAGTCTGGTTGCTCTACGATACTGTGTTAGCTGCAGGTGTCTAACAGAGTCAGTCAGTGATACACATATGTATCTGTCATTTTTTAGAAGAACTGCAAGTTTAATGGTGAGTCTGGTCTGGCCAGGATTTATTGCCAGCCCAAACAGCTTGAACTATTCTGAAGACTGCAAGTAACAGAACCAAGCAACAGGACCTTCTTCTGAGCCACTCAAGCTCATGGAATCTCGTCTAGGCAGGGTCCTAGTCTAGGGTCCACGAGCTCACCTGGATGATCTGAGTCACCGGGCCTGTAGATGCCTGGCCTGTGACTGCCGAAGTCTGAACCGGTTTGGTCTGGACCACTGACATTACTTTGCCCAGATTGGAAATCTAAAAACGAAACGACAGCGCACCAAAATAAGTGATCCAGAGACCGGTCGAGGGCATGGCCTGGGCTGGGCGTTCCTGGTGCTGGTCACTCACCAGAGCACTGCCTCCTGGGACCGAGATGGGGCTCTTCACCAGGGTGATGGTCTTGGTAACCCCACCCACCACTGTGGTCACCACCTGGGCTTGCTGGGCCACTGTCACGGTTCCGGACTTGTGTACGGTGATGATGGGACGGGTAGATGTGTTGGCGGCAGAAGAGACGGAAGTCCCCACCTGGGCAGCTGCAGTCTTCAGCATGCGAGTGGCTGGGTTGCTCACCTGAAGATCGCAAAGAAGACTGGTGGGTGGGTGGGTGGGGGGAAGAGCTGGCCCCTGTGCATTTGTGTATGTCTACCAAGCTCAGTTTTGTTCACCTCTCCTTTAGCGAAACAAGGGAGGTCACTGGGCCACAGGTCTAAGACTGCCACACCCCCATGGCTGCCAGCTTATTCCCCAACCCCCACCAAGCACCAACCATGGACCTCCATCCTCTATGGTTGGTCCAAAGGCCAGAAGCAGTGACCACTGTCTAATGACGGTGCCCAGAAGCCCCCGGCCCCAAGGCTGTGGGCTCTGAACCAGCCCCGAGGGACGCTCACCATGACTGGCGAGGAGGCCACCTTCACAGTGGCTGGGAGCGTGGTGGTGCCCGGCGTCACGGCCACGGTTTTGACGATAGTGGTGCCAGCCGGGACACTCAGGACCGTGGGTGCCGAGGAAGGAGGGATCTTCTGGGTGGCAGCAGCCGCGGCTGCCAATGCAGCCATGCCACTCATCTGCGGGCTGCTGCCAATGACCTGCAAGGGACACAAGGAGCTTGAGCCCACAGGGAGCACCAGACCCGAGGCAGCCCCAATCCCTGCTTCCTGGAGCAGCACCTCTTGGCTTTGAGGAAAGCCAGGCGCTGCTCTACTGACCCCAGACCTGGACTCCCACCATCAACCAGGCCCACATCAAACCCCAGCTGGCTAGCTTCTCCCCTCAGAAAATACATATTTAAAATGCCCTTGAGATCAGATGGCGAGGAGACCATTCTGAGGTGTCAGCTTACTAATCCTGAAGTTAGTGATGAGAGATTGCCTCATCAGCACTTTCCAGGCCTTGGATGAAAGGTGGTAGCACAGGGTGGGAGTCAAACCCCGCCAATGCGCCACTACCAGGAACATCCCACCGCGCCCTGCCCTGGCTCCTTACTGTCCCCTGGGCGCTCTGTGTAGGCACAACCATCCGCACGCCTGCGGGAAGGGAGGTCACAGTCACGGGGGCTTTCCCAGCCTGGCTGGCAGGTCGCATGGTGACCAACGGGGTTCCCGTGGTAGCCTGAGGACCAGTCACTTTCAGCACAGCCGGGACACCTGCTCAGAGAAGGGGCTGAAGTGAGCGACTTCCGGGACCTGCTTGGGCTTCAGCTCCCACCCTTCCAGCACTGCTTGGGGACAGTCTCCGCGGGTCAGGACCAGGCCCCCACAGCAGCACTCAACCTCCGGTCTGCACTAACGGCCTCCAGGCGTGCGGTCTAGCAGCCCCCGCTCAGGCATGCCACCTCCGGGTGAGCCAGTTCCTGCCCTCGAGCGCCCGGCTCACCTTGAGTCCTGGCTGCGGCGGGCACGGAGATTGAGCTGCCAGGCACCGTCGGCAAGACCTGGATGGTGGTGGTGGTCGGGGGCGCGGCAGCAGCCTGGGGCAGGAGCGTGATGCCTACTTGGGTCAGCGGCTGCACGGCAGGTGCGGCTGCTGCTGGGGCAGGGCTCTTGGGAGGATTGGCAGGCACAGACGGGACTGGATTGGGTGTGGGGGAGGTGGCAGTGGCAGCCGTGGCAGGAATGTCATATTTCTGGAGCTGCAGAAGGTAACTGTCGGCTGTTGCCACGGCCCCCCAGCTCACCTCCAGGGAGTTAGTGTTGGCTCGCACCAGCTGTACCCGGGCTGGAGGTGGCGGCTTCTCTGTAAGAGAGCACCACTGGTGAGGAGGGAAAGGCAGACACTTAGGGGGTGGGTGTGGCAGCTCTCCTCCAGTTAGCCTTACCCGTTTCCAGGTACCAGAGGTCCTTGCAGCAGACCTGGTTATTCCAGGCCTTTCGGTAGCCGTCACGCCCACTCCAAATGTAAAGGCGGGTATTGATGGCTACCGCACAGTGGCCAGCACGGGCCCGGGGAATATTGTCTTCCAGCGTATCCATCAGGATGGTCTCCCAAGCCATGGTATCTAGGGAGGACAGGATGTGAAGGTCAGCAGGGGACAGAGGAACCGACAACCCTCAGGGGCTCTTTGGCCTTTTGCTGTCAGGGATGGGGAATTAAAACCAGGAAGTCATCCAAGATTACTAAAGTAAGATGAAGACAAAAACAAAAAAAATACAATTCTGTATGGCAAAAAGACTGTACAAAATTAGAAACCACGAACTATAAACTGGGAAAACTACATGAAAAACACAGTCAAAGGTTCCCCTTCTTGCACATGGAGCAACACAAAAGCCTCTAGAAAGAGATGGGCAAAGAGGAACGCAAGTTATGGAAAACGTGACAGAAGATCTCAGAAAAGAAAAATACGTACCCTCACTCAAGATAAGAGAAAGGCAAACTTAACCCAGAAGGTGCCTGGCAGCTTGATGTTCCTTTTGCTGCAGCCAGGGTTGAGGGTGAGGCAGGGGAGGGGACCTGGGGCTGGCCTGTGGGAAGTCAAGCACCTACTGGGCTTGGTGAAGAGTGTATGCTTTGCCGGCCCGGTGAGCACTGCTAGGGACATCTGCATGTCTGGTAACATCCCCCTGCCGGCAAGGCTACCTCTAGGTTGTCCCCCTTCGGATACACCTGCACGTGGCGAGAATGGTGCAAGGATACTCACGGAGCAGCGTCGGTGCAAGTTTTGACACCACGAGCGCAATTCAAAAGAATGAGCCACTCGCCCTGCGGGGATGGGATGGTCTCCGGGACAGAGAAAACACAAGGGCCAGGCACTGCGCTGCGTAGAGCAGGCCGCCATCCTGTGTGCTCTGTTTTTAAGGAACCTATAGGCAACGCTTGCATCTATAGCACGGTCCCTGCAGGGTGGGTGAGAAACCACCAACAGGAGACCAGAGGGAGGCACTGCGTGGTTACGCCGGTGAGGAAGAGCCTATTCAAAACACGTCAAGGAGCGTCCCTCAGGGCGCTTGGACCACTGGCTACGCCTCGCGGAGTTCTAGAGGCACGGCCTAGAAGCAGCTCGGCCCCCTGCGCCCCCAACACAGCCCGCAGGCCAAGGTGGGCCGGCCTCCCGCAGCCCTCTGCAGGCCGCGCTGAGCCCGAGGAGGCCATACCCAGGTTGAGACAAGCCAGAGTGTTGGTACACTTCCACTCCTTCTCGTGTGTGGCCACTTTGACGTCATCCATGACGAGAGGCACCCAGCCACCAAACACGTACATTCTGGGACGAGGGAGGGAAGAGTAGGAGACGATTGTGGACGAGGTGCCAAGCTTGAGGTCACCTCTTCCATCCAGAACGTCCTGAACACACTGGGTCCTCTAGTTCTCCCCGGGACGCACAAAGCTCTGAATGTGGCCCTCTCTGCCTTGGTGGCTCAGCCCTCACAAGAACTGTGTCACCTCCAGCGCATGTAGCTTCGGTGTAGCTCACCCAAAGCTCCACTCTGTCCCCATCAGCCTTACATTCACTTTGGGACCTTGGCATTGACAAAGACACTCAGCTGCGGCTGCAGAGGATCTAGAACAATCTGTGTCCCTCTACCCTCTTTTTTTTTTGGTCCCCCAGGGTCATAAGGGGAAGACAAGGCTGCTTGCTGAACGCCAGCCCAGCCAAAGAGAGGTCTCCTCAGGCCTCAGGGATTGCTGGAACGAAACTGTGAGCCCATGGGGGTCGGAGATGGGGGCTACAAAGAGAAAAAAGCCACGGCTGGCTACTCACTTGTTTCCTATGGTCGTGGCCGAGTGGAGACTTCGAGGAAGAGGTGCCACCCCGCTGAGGCTGGGCTTATTCCATGTCAAAGTCTCTGTGTGGAGCAGTGGGAAGAGAAGGTTATTCACACCAGGTGGGACACATGCCCTCTGACCCAGAGGCTGTGTCCCAGATGTGGGGAAGGCTCTGAAAGCAGGTATCAACACAGCACAAGAACTGCACACCTGGCCTCCCAACAGGCCTTGAGAGCCCCCCTGATCACCAGGCTCTGGCACTTCCCAAGCGGTCTTTCCCGAGCACCTGCTATGAACCGGGGCTGGGGCTGGGGGTGGGGGTAGGAGCCATCGCCATACCCTCCACACGCGCCATAGCACCTCCCACTCCTCAAGAGGCACTCACCCACGGTCAGCTCCGTCATCTACAGACCCAGGGCTACTAGGAATTCTATGCCCAATCCGCTCTCTGGAACGTTGATGCAACGCTACAGGACCCCTAACCCTCTGTAGTTATACAGTCGGCCACCTTCTCCAGGTGAAAAGCCTGAACTCCTTTCAGCCTAAACTCCTGATTCCTTGCCTGTCGACCTTCCCAAATAGCCCCCAGGGTTCTCACCGCGTCTGGGCAACCCCTCTTGACTGGGATAGACCAGGGGGCCCTGCTCCTGGCACACCATGACTACTGATGAGTTGACAGGGACTTGTGCTACCTTACCCACACAACGTCATTCTAGAAAGGCCATTCCTTCTTCCCTCACTCTACTGCAAGCTAACAGATAGACTCGGCCAACAGAGCCTTGCTCTTTCTTAAACACTGCAAGCTCAGGGCAAAGAGGACAGCCCCAGATAGGTCCTATCCTGACCCAGTCACAAGTAGGGTGCTAGGCGGGATATGCCCCCTCTGCAAGAGCCCCACCACAACACCCCATGCCTGCTGCCCAGCAGACCAGCTGCACTCCTAGACCACAGGAGCAGCCACACCCACGTCGTACCGATATCCAAGGTCCAGAGGTCCCCCAGCCTGCAGCCACTCATCCCTCCATAGATCACCAGTTTGGACTTCTTGTTGTCTTTCTCAGTGTAGACCACTGCAGTGTGAGACTCTCGGGGTGGGGGCAGGACGCCGTAAGTGATGGGAATGTCCCAGGCTACCACTCCAGAGCCCGGCCGCAGTTCCAGGATGTATAAGTCATTCAGGTACCTGGGGAAAAAAAGGTCAGGTTAGGGCAGGCCACCCGCTTTGACAGGGGAATGGCAGACTCCTGGGGAGACAAATCGGGGCTAAGGCTACACGAACTCCAAATCCTTCTACCTCTGTCCTCACCCCTAAGGAGGGGTGCGAATGGAAGGGGAACAGCAGGATGGGGTGTGCTCAGCTGCCCTGCACGAAGCTGGACATGACATGAGGACCTCCGAGGTGAAAAGGGAGCACCAGCTCAGGACTACCTGCAGATTCTAGAAAGGCCCTTGGAAGATACCCATCATGAAGCCTGCAGGCACCGAGAAGGACCAGCTCAAAACTGGGTCTGAGGAGCAGGAACCAGCACAAGGCAAGGTTGGAAGAACCAACCCTCCTCCCACGAGGCCTCCTGGGAGTTAAGACACCTCAGCACTGGAAAGCTCTTTAGAGGGCGTCTAGGGCCACCCTCCTGTTTCACAAACGAAAGGGACCTGGTACGGCAAAATTGACTGCTGTGTGGGCGAGCACCCCGGCCTTCATGGGATTCCACACGAACAGGACAAAGCCTCACCTCGGAATGTTATTCTTGGGGTCCTCGCTATCATTGGCCAGACCCCCAAACAG
This sequence comes from Bos indicus x Bos taurus, assembly GCF_003369695.1. Lineage (NCBI taxonomy): Eukaryota > Metazoa > Chordata > Mammalia > Artiodactyla > Bovidae > Bos > Bos indicus x Bos taurus. Next base: position 108,118,930 of record NC_040105.1, on the reverse strand, counting down.
GTAACACTTGTTGCCCACAAGGGAGAAGCTGTGCCCAAGCCGAGGACACGGAGGTGGCCCATTTTTGGGCGTCTTTGCTTTCAGTCTCTTCCATTCCCACCGGCTTGCCTGGAAAATCAAGGCTTAGTGATTAACTCAAGGGTGAGCTGGGTTGTTTGCCACATACGGAGGGGCTGCTGGGGGTGGGAAGGGGCACCTGACTGGAGTAAGAAGGTCTGGGTGGCGCAGGGCTTGCCCCGGCTCTGACAAGCAGGACACTACCTGGAGCTCGTAGAGGTCGTTGCTGTACTTCCCGTATTCCACCATCCCTCCAAACACGAGCAGGCGTGTCCCATCGCACACGAAGCCATAGGCTGCACACCCAGGAGGGATGTCCCCTCTCACAGCTGGGATGAACCACTGGTTGGTCGCTGGAGGACAAAAGTTAGCAGAAGTCAGAACACCCTGGGAGCCACCAGAACCAAAACCACTACCCCTCTGCCTCCCTAAACCCACCAGCCTTCAAAATACAGTCCAAGAAAGGACAGGCTAAGACAGCGCCTCTTTACCCAAGGATGTGGGACTTCTTCCTTTGAGCATCCAACTGCCGACCCTCTAAGCCATCTTCCAAACCCTTTGGCCTCAGAGACCACCCCAAAGTCACCCTGCTTCTCATCACGGTCATCTTAATAAGCAGGAAGTCACTGACAAGAGAATCCGTCAGCTTCTGGGGATGGGGCCACCTCCCGCCACTCTATGGGGACTTGGAAAGAAACATCTAATACCCAAGCTACCCTCCTGGAGGCCCACAGCTGGCTGCACATCTCAATGGCTGAAAGAGCAAATGCTGCAGCCCAGGGGCAGCAATCCGAGTACAGGCCGAGGAAAGCCGTGGGGGCACGCTCGAGCTCTGCTGTGGTTTCCCCGGCGACGGTCCACAGCTCCCTCCTCCAGAACACAGGCAGAGGCGGTGGTGGGCAGCCTCCCAGCCCTGGAAGCTGCCTCAAGTCTGCCGCCTCAAGCCAGGGTGGAGCTCCCCAACTGCCCCTGCTCCACCTGGCATCCCTGCTCCTCCCAGGCAACCAGTCCCTTGCCTGCCTTGCTGGGGCTTCCTGGCAAAGTCACAGGGAAAACACTGCCCTCTTTGGAGGGACTCCTCCTGTCCTGTGTTATTTGAAGGGCTATCCTCTGAAACACACATTGCACTCTCTCACCAGACACTTCAAACCAGCAGCCAGCTGCAAACCTGACTCCACGCCCCTCCATCAGTTTTGGTCAAACACGGGCGAGCAAATCGGGACTAAGGAGACGGTGGACAGGGCAGGGACCTGAGCGCCAATGGAGCCCCTCCCAGGGCGTGACAGGGGCCGGTCCCTACCACCCTCTCCATGCTGGGTAACCGGACTCCCATGGCGTCACCCTCAAGGGCCACCCTCAAGGGGGGGAGAGGCCTTCCCCCGCACCCCAAAGCACATTCCACCTCCCGGCACAAAGGTACCCTGGCTGGCCACTTCCCAGGTGGACACATCCTTGGAATGGGCTGTGGGTCCCACCCTCAGTTCAGGGGAGTCACTGGGCCTCGGGGACGCCCAGCACTCCCCTCCGTCTCCCCTGCCTGCAGCATGCACCCTGGCCCCAGAGTCCGGAGGTCTGCCTTATCATTTCTCAAGGCGCAAAAACAAACCGAGAAGAGCAGCAGCTTTCCAGGCTTGAGCCCTCAGCCCTACACAAACTGGAGGAAGATGGCTCACGCAGTGCCCGAAGGAGCTACATCCAAGTTCCCAGGATAAATGCTGACACAGACCTCTGAACCTCCTTCCATGGGAAAGAAAAGAAAGTGAAGTCGCTCTGTGGCATCTGACTCTTTGTGACCCCATGGACTGTAGCCTACCAGGCTCCTCTGTCCATGGGATTTTCCAGGCAAGGGTACTGGAGCAGGTTGCCGTTTCCTTCTCCGGGGGAATCTTTCCAACCCAGGGATCGAACCCGGGTCTCCCTCATAGCAGGCGGATGCTTGACCATCTGAACCACCAAACTTTAAAAAACTGGACACAGGAACAGAGGCCGAAAGGGGAAGTAACTGACCAGAGGTCACAGGGTCAGACAGACACAGGAGACGAGAACCCTGTCCCTGAGTGAAAGGGACCGCCAGGTGCCTCCCTGAGGGCCGGGGGGGATGCTACATGGGAAAGGGACGGGCCCACAGGTGTTGGGTCACCTGCCACCTGATTTAGGGACTGGGCGAGAGGGACTGGTGACATCCCAAGAGCTCATTGTGCAGCACCCAGGAGGGGCTGACCTCGATCTAGAACACTCCAGGCAGGAGAATGCTGTCAGGCAGCACAGGTTCCGGGCCAAAGCCTGGTTCTGCCCTGAGATGGCAGCTGTCCCCTAATCCTATCACCCCTCATTCACTTATCTAGGGGGGTGGGTGGTGCACGACCCCTGCGGGTCCCTCCTCCCCGCTCAGTTCTGGCTTGTTGCCACTCTCGGCTGGGAGGGGGGCTAGGAAGAGATGTCTGTACCCCGGAAGAGGTGGCTCAGCGCCCCCCACCCTACCGCCCCGCTTCCTGCATGGTGGAGGCGGTGGCAGGTGCTAGGAGGCACGGAGTGGGGGAGATGATTCTCAGAAGAGGTGACGCGGGACCCAGGGCCTTGAAGGCTGAACAGGACTTCCCAACAAGTGAAACCGGCGGGGCCGGGCAGGAAGTGCCTGTGAGAACGCGAAAGGCCCGGAACAGAGGGTGAACAGGTTGGAGATAAGCTCAACTTAGTAACCAATTAGCTCCAGGGAGAGCATGCCCGGGAGGTGTCCCCAAAGCGGGGGCCTGCACCTGATAACCAAACCGAAGGCCGAGAGAGCCAACAGGGTGATCCTGGACCCAGCACGTCCCGCCTGAGACCCCAGGGTCCGCGTGTGTGAAAACAAGGAAGTTTCACTAGCCGTTTTCCAAGGCTCCTTCCAGCGTCATCAGCTGGGGACGCTGGAGAACCACTGAGGCAGACCTGCCTCAACCGCTGCTTCGCCCAGCAGCCACAGCCTCCGCACACCAGGGCGCACCCCACCGTGTCAGGGCCAGGGCCCCTGGGTGATCCACTTTGGTGTTGCCAGAAACTTCCCTGAGGTCGAGGATGGGTCTCTCAAAAGCTAGGGAAGTGTTCCACGGCCACTGGGGAGGAAGGACACACACTTCCTCATGCACCCCCTTCCAGTTCAGTGCACACCTGCCACTCCCAGCCCCGTCACCCCCGATCTCTGAGCTGCCTGAGATGGCAAAGCAGGCATGTGCCCCCTAGGGTCTTTTGTCTTAGCAACGGGGAACTCTCTCTGAACAATGAGTTTCTGAGCATTCCTCTTACAGAAGAAGAAACTAGAGAATATGCTCTGACCTCATTTAAGACACAAGGTAAGCAGGCGGCCAGCTGTCAAGGCAGCACTAAAGATGCCCTAAGAAGGATGCTGGGCATCTGTGCCCCGGCTGGTGGGAGAGAGGCCACACCAAGCCCAGCTCTCTGAGAACAGCAGAAGCTCGAGGCTCCGTCAAACAGGAAACACTAACACGCGGTGAGGACCGGGGACCCGCGTCCACTAGCGGCGAGAAGTCGCCGAGGGAGTTCTTGGGGCACTTTCCAAACTGGTACCCTGGAGGAATCCAGGGCTGAGGCCCTTTGGAAGGCTGGCTCCCACTACTACACAATGTACCCTTCCAGAAGGGGAACAAGTGAATGCCGAAATGGTCAACTCAGTTTAATACACGCATGTCGACACAGAGGCCCCAGGAAGAAGTGGCCTTTGGAGCTGATGGTAATTAGGCCCCTGGCCTACTTTCTAAAATTGGCATTCCCTGCCAAGAAACCTGCTCCAGGCCTTACAAGAAGGAAGGTGGTCCGAGGGGTTGAGGAGGCTCTGCTGAGCGCCCTGGCTTCTGTAAAAACAGCCCTGCCCCTCAGCCTTCCCTTACTGGGCTAATCGCTGCTACCGCAGCTGTCCAATCTGGCACCGAGCTCCAGCAGCCAGCCCAGCCTCCCCAGAGGCAACAGGTGCTCCGACCCAGAATGTGAAGGGTCACCGGCAACCCACCAGCCTCGGAAAGTCAACTTCGTAGGGTCAACCACTTTTAAGACGCGAGCATGTTGAACTCTGTGCCTCAGGGGAGGCGCGGGCCAGGAGCACTGAACTGAGAGAAAGCTCGGCTCCAATCCTCAGCGCACGGACCAACAGCCTAGCTCAGAGCAACCTTGGAGCTGGGGGCGGCAGCAGCGGGGGTGGGGTGGGGTGGGGAACACGGGGTGCCCAGACCCGAGGACCCCGGCCCGCCAGAACCCTGGGACAGGACAGCTCGGGAGCCAAAGGCATTTGGCAGATGAGCTGGCGTGGGGGGAAAGGGTTAGAAGCCAGCCCCTGGCCGTGGCTGATCCCAAAGCGACCTGGAACTGCGGAGGAGAGCTTCCTAAAAGCACACTATGAGCCGGGAGGGGGTTTGCAGCAGCCCCACCTCCGCCTCTCAGGCTCCGGAACAGAACGTGCCCAGGCCCATTGCCCCCAGTGAGAACGCTCAGTCCCTCTCCCCAGGCCAGCCTCCATTCAACAGGCAGCTGGGGCCCACGAAGGCACCAGGTGTACCAACTGGCCACCATGGGGGAGGGAGCCGCAGGAGGATGCCGCGAAGCTCTAGAGACTGAACAGGGGTACCAGACAACAGGCCCAAGGCGACTGCACCTCACTCCTCCCAATGAACCCAGCCTCGGGTTTAGGGGCAGCCTGGGAATGGGCAGGGTAACCTCCTCGGTCCACTGTGGGATGACCGCAACTAATCCCTCTCTTCCAGCCAAAGGCCCCAGATCCAGACCACGGGCCACGGAAAGGGAAACACTGCAGAAGTCGACACTGCAAGTGGGGAACGGCAGCGTCGTCGGATTTGTGGGGCCCCAGGACGACAGTTCCCCAGCGTGGCACACCGCCCGCCTGCCCACCCCGTCCCTGGGTCAGGATTGACGCCGGTCAACTCTGCCCCTTTTCTCGAGACGGCCACCTCGTCTGTCATCTAAAAGTTGTCACTGCTCCCCAAAGCGCACCAGAGATGAGGAAGAGCCTAGCAGGCATGGGGGTGGGGTGGGGTGGGACTCTGCGCCAAAGGGACGCATCTGCCCGCCTAGTTGGCGGGGGTAACGGTGTCTTATCTGAAGTCACCACCGCGGGCGCCGCCCCCGCTCCCTCACCAGCCGGCCTAGAGGGTTCCTCTCCAATACTGAAAGGCACCCCCTTCGAAGGCAGGAGAAGCAGGGGTGTCAGGATGGGGACAAGAGCAGGGCAGAACAGACAAGCCATGCAGAGCAAAGGGTCTCGGAGGGGAGTCCCGTGCGGCTGGAGGAGGGAATGGGAGGAGGGGGGAAGAGGGCAGCCGGGGAAGGGAGGAGAGGAAGGAGGGAGAGAACGGGAGGAGGAAAGGAGGAAGGAGGAGATGAAGGGAGGGAAAGATCCGAGGACCCAGCGGGCTTTGCACTCACCCGTGTTGTACACGTGCAGCTCGTCCACTATCCCCTCGTTACCGCCGCCAAACACCACGATGAGCTCCTTGATGGCCACGGCGCGGTGGCCGTGGCGGGGCCGGGGCACTGGACCCGACCAGCCCACCACTCGCTTCCAGCGGGGCTGCAAGAGCACCGCTGGCGAGTTGGCGGGTGACACGGCCGAAGCCATAGTTCCGGGAAAGGGCGCGGTGGAGAAGAGTCGCCAAGTGGGAAGGGAGCCCCCCAATTCCACTCACACACACCCCTTTTCGTCCAAGGTGGCTCTCACTGAGAAACTGTTCCTCACACAGCGGTGGACGGCTCCATGGAGGCCGCCATCTTAACTATTTTCTCCTTCCCTTCTCCTCTTCCCCTTCTTCTCGCTTACCGCGTCTTGTCAAGAGCCTCTTGAAACTGTCAAGCGCCTGGACCCGAGAAGCTGGAGGCCGTCGAGTCCCGCCGCCCTGACTACTTGCCTGGGAGCTCCCACTTACAAGCTCGAGCGGGAGGCCCTGGGAGCCGCCATCTTGAGCCGCCTCTCTCTCCTCCCTTCCTCAGTCGTAGCCCTCCCCTGCCGGAAATGGCGGAGCCCCGGCCCGGTTCCCACACCCCCCGAGTCCCCTGCACTGGCCGGCTTCCGGGGCGGGTGGAAAGAAGCCACAAGCGCAGCGGTTGTCTCAGCCCCGCCGGCGCTCAGACCACAATTGTGGGAGCCGCCATCTTGAGACCGTCCCGCTTCCCCGCCCAGCGCTTAGTGTAGAGGCCGCTCCCTTAACAGCCTCGACACTCGTAAGGAATAGAGGCGCGCCAGAGGCCAGTGAAACGAGCTTGAGTTCTTGAGGGCTGCTCAGAGACTTGCCCGTATGGCTCGTGAGGTCTCGAGCGTCTACCCTTAGTCCGCCTCTACTGCTCAGGCTGCGCCTGCCGCCCTGGGAGCCGCCATCTTGAGACTAGCTCCCCCTTCCCCCCTATTCTCTTCCTCCCGGGTCAGTTCTTCCACTGCAAACCAAACGCAAGGCAGCGTCCGATCCTCGCTTTCCTCTTTATGACTCCTTTCCACAGGAGCCGCTTCAAAAAGGCAGAGTTAGGCCCCGAAGTGGCAACTGTACGGCAGGAGGAGCGGTAACGGCAGGGCGCTCATGCCTCCTCCCTGGGAGCCGCCATCTTGTGTGAAGAAGTAACAACTAAACATGGCGGCAGCGGTGGTCGGGCGAGGGGGCGGAGTCGGGCGACGTCACTGTTTCTCACCCCCCCCCCACCCCGCCCTCGCAGGCTTCTCCTCTCGGCCGAGGCCCGTTAAAGGAACTCCGCGCTGCTTCGCGGCAAGGGACCGGGGCCGCTGCACGCTCGGCCTGAGGTCAGGCTGCGCTCGCGTCAGGCACAGGCGTGCCCAGCTCTGTTGCTGCCGAAGCGCGCCTCCACGCCTCCGTCCTGGGAGCCGCCATCTTGCCACTTCCCCTCGCCCGGCCGTCCGCGGGCGTCAATAGCGACTTTCAGCACAAAACAAAGATGGCGGCTGCGGCATCTGGGGAATGCCCGGATGAGGATGCCTCAGACGCGGTTGGCCCCGCCCCCTTTGGAACTGCCCCCCGGGTCGCTGAAGGGACACTCGCCAGAGGAATCGTTTTAACTAGCAGTGGGGACAGGGCACAGGTTGCAGAGAGTGGCTGACGGGAGACACTAAAATCAGGCTTCGGATCGGGGAGCGGACATTTTCCCCCTCCGCACACGTAGCTGGCTCCGGGGAAGCAGCCCGAAGCCCGCCACGGGGGAGCCGGGGGCGGGGCGAGCGTGAGCGATAACGCGGCCTGGCGCGCGACGCCGGGGGTGGAGCCCTCCCAGGCTCCCAGGCCTAACGCCCCGCCCCCAGGTGAGGGCGCCGCCGAGACCCCGTCGGCACCCCCAAGGAAACTAGCCGGGCTGCCGCGGGCCGGGCCGGCCCCTGCCCCTTTGCCCGCCGGGCGGGCGACCAGGCTGGCGGTGTTTGAGGCGAGCGGGCGGGCGCGGGAGAGGTCCGTGTCGCCCCGCGTCACCTCGCGTCACCCCGCCCCGCCTGCTTCCCAGAGGCCTGGGCCCCGCCCCTCGCGCAGGCGCACAACCGCCTTTAGGGTCCGCCCTTTTTCAAGATTTGAATTTCCCCCAGCAAAGCAAGACAGGCAAAATACCCGGATGGTGATCGCTGGCCTTTTCGCGCCAATACTGTAAGTTCTCACCACAATCTTGAGAGGTGGGTACATCATTCTGATGTTCCAAATCTTGCAGGAGCCCGTCTGGTCGCTGCTCCAAGTTCACTCCCAGACGGTGCAGGCTGCAATGCGCTGCTGTCCGGGATCTTGGAATGACAACAGATGGTTTTTCCAGTTTCTCTCATTTTTATTTGATCTTTACATTCATCAGCCTCTAGCCAAAATTTGGCCTTTCCTGCAGCTAAAGTGTAGGTAACAAAGCACGGAGCGTTAACCTGGTGATTGTGTCACCAAGGGAAATGACATCATTTGAGATTATATAGCTTTTCTTTTAGATATCCTGAAAGTTAGCTAAACTGCAAGTTACTACAGAATAACTCATTTGAAATTACTGTAGTTATTCAACCTGCCCATAGATCCTGTAATTTAACATGTTAGTAAAGAAGCACATTTATTACTATATCATACATTATCAAAAATATTATAATAACTATCTTTAAACATATTAAGTTTGTGTTTTAATTCTCTTTTTTAGTTTATGGATTTGGAAGCATTTGTTTGAGGAGAGGCCAAAGAGTCCTGTGACACAGTCAAGGGACAAGAACCCTCACCTGTGTTTCTGTGCCACCAGCTGCCCTAAGTGACCTTGGCCATTCACGTCACCTCTCTGGCCAAGTCCTTCGCGTCTCAAATAAGGAAGCTGAGCTGCGGGTTCCCAGCAGCCTTGTCCACATGCAGGGATTCTGTTCTCAGAGTTCAAGAATTGCTATGGTAGCTCCTTGGGCATCCAGGTAGCTCAGATTGAGCTCTCCTGCTGGTGTCCCATGGTACAGTCTTCAGACTGGCATCCCCTTACCTGCAGAAAGGGAACAGTGGTGGTCAGGGTAGTCACGGGCACAACAAGCAATTGTTATAAGGGATACAGGTTAAAGGAGCCACCACTGTGATAGGCGACAGTGGCTCTTGCTTAAATGCATACAGACTGAGAAAGCAGAAGAGTTTAAGGAACACATTTTAACCCCTTAGCCCGGGATTGTCCGGTTTTGCAGGACTTCCCCCCACAGTGAGCCCAGAACCAGAGCAGGGGAAAGGGTGATGCTGGTAAGCCCTCAGACCTTCATGTGCCAAGCAGGGGAAACTGGGAAGAACTTTGAGAGTCACATCACAAGGGTCACAGCAGCTTAGGACTTAGGCCATAAGAGACCTGCCCTGGCCTTTCTAGTGGACTTGGGAAGTTAGTTTGCTAACATGTTGCTTTCAGCTTGCGCAAGGGCTCGGGCAACCTCTGCCCAGCGGCCGGAGAGGAGTCCCTTTCTACGCCCTTCCTGACCTCCTCCTCTAGCAAGCGGACAGTATCTGACTGCCTGTCCGCAGCTCTTCTCCATGCTTGGCTGGTAGACAGGAGGGTCAGGCTAGCACTGGCAGCCTGGGGCCCCAGAAGCCTGGCTCTTCACACCAGGGAGCCAGACCCTGGGTGGGGTCAGAGAAGGACCTGGAGACACCAGGTGAGGCCTCAGCTGGTGTCCCCGCCAGACTCGGGAGCTGAGTGGGGAAGTGCTGGTGCTGGAGAGGAAGTGATAGCTGAGTTGAGGGCTTCAGCAGGCCAGGCAGAGGAGGGCAGGAAGACAGACTATGCCTGGGAATTCACAGGACTGCATGAGCATGGCACTTTGGTGTCTGGCCAAAAGGCTGGGGCGTGATCACGTGTGAGCAGAGAACCAGCCACTGAAGGGTGTTAAACAGGGGCAGTCCTCGAGGGGGCTGCTGGGGGCTGCTGTGTGCAGACCACGTGAGTGGTGGCGAGACTGGAAGTGGAAACCCTGGGGGAGGGACAGCCCCCCACCTTAAAGACTCTTCCTTCACCAGAGGCTGCAATGGGGAGGTGCACGACACTGGCATGGGCTGAGATGAGGGTCAGGACAAGGGCTTCAGTTCCTTCGTGGAAATGCTGCTCCCCTTAACAACAGGCTCCCCGGAGGAGGGAGGGGAGTGAGAGGGTCACCATGAGGCCCAGCTGGCCACTTCCTGGATCCAGTCAGAGCAATGAAATGGCAAACAGGATGATGACAGAGGAGAGGTGCTAACTTTGTGCTTGAACCAAAATTAGCAGGTCTTTGCTAAGCATGGGAGGGAGGGGCCAGGATCAGACCCGGCCCTGCCCTTTCAGGGCCTAAACTGCAGGAGGGGACAAGGGGCCTCAAAAATAAACAGTGGTCTGCATACCTAAGAACTCGTGTAGGTCACACAACAACTCTGCTAGGATGTACATCCCCATTCTACAGGTATGCAAACTGAGGCCCAGAACGGTTAAGGCCCAAGATCACACGGTTAGTAGGTGGGGGAGCTGGGGTTTGACCACAGACAGTTCTTATCCCCACGCCCGTGTGCTTGCCTGCCAGCTTGGCTTTGAGTCATCTTCAGGGCACCGAACCTCTTCTCTTGTTAATATTAATACATTTCTTGGCAACGAGGCCCACTCACACCACAGCTGGCCCCGGAACAGTTGACAATCCATGAAAAGTCCACATTGTTTTTAATTATCTGTCTGCTTCCGTGACTTCAGGAAATGGAAGGTTTTCCTGGGAGCCGAGGACAGAAGGTGATTTTGGAAGGTGTGGCACTTCAGGGGAGGGCGGAGGAGGGGGTGACCCAGGTTGGCAGGCCTGGGGGGACGACTCCCTCTGCCACCTGGCCTCATACCCACAAAGCAGCCGAGCCCTTCCTTCCTCTCTGCCCCCCACCCAACCTGCCCCACCATTCCCTTGCCTTAGATTCCAGAATCTGGACCACAGCTAATGTCTCGAATTTAACTGGGAATTTAGTTCAAAGGGCTTTGGGACTGGCTTGGAAAACTCCACGTTTGTAGTACCACGGAGGTGAGAAAGCATATCCTGAGTTTTAACAACAGACCTAGGAAAGATTTAGTCTCTAAATGCAGTGGCTCTAAGGGAACGGAGACGAGGAGCAGGATTTTTTATAATACGCAGATGAAAGAAGAACAGCATAGGTGTCAGGAGAAAGGGTCATGATAAAAACTTTGGTAGAGCCTGAGGCTGAGAATCAGGAAGATGGAGGCGCTTTTTTGGATGGTTTTCTTTCTACCCACACTCTTTTTGTAACCACAAAGGAAGAAGGCAGAACGGGCCTCCACTGGTGCCAACCAATCAGCAGAACCGCTGCCTTCCTCGGAGCCGCTACCTCCACTAGGGCAAGGTCGCAGCATCTGCGTCGGAAATCACGGGGACTTCTTCCTGCTGGCTCAGCTGGGAGGCTGAGGAGTGTTTTGCAAAAAAGAAAAAAAAAAACGTTTATCCGAATTCTGAAATAATAACTGAGGCGGCTGCTCTGTGAAGCTCCCCATCCTGGGGCCACAACTAAGGTTCCAGATGAAGCCGGAGTCGGGGCAGGCCCTCTTCCACGTGGCCCTGGCCAGCTGCCTCTGCGTGGCCACTGTCCACACTGGTATTTTCGAACATGTCTCTGTCCAAGTGGGCTATGAATACTATGCGGAAGCCCCGGTCACCAGCCTCCCTGCCTTCCTGGCCATGCCCTTCAACTCTCTCGTTAACATGGCCTACGTGTTCCTGGGGGTGTACTGGCTGCGGAGCCAGGCACGTGCCCCAGGAGGCCCTGCAGAGAGGCGGAGGGCTCGCTACCTGAAAGACGTCTTTGCAGGCATGGCCCTGGTCTATGGCCCGGTTCAGTGGCTGCGCATCGGGATGCAGACACAGCCCACCGCCGTGCTGGACCAGTGGCTCACCTTACCCATCTTCGCGTGGCCAGTGGCCTGGTGCCTCTGCCTGGACAGGGGCTGGAAGCCCTGGCTCTTCCTGGCTGTCGAGGGCCTCTCCCTGTGCAGTTACAGCCTGGCTCTGCTGCACCCCCATGGGTTTGAGTTGGCACTGGGCCTGCACATTGCAGCTGCCGTGGGCCAGGCCCTACGCATCCAGGGGCGCCACGGCAACATTTCCTCTGGAACATACTTGGCTCTGGGCGTGCTCTCCTGCCTGGGCTTTGTGGTCCTCAAGCTATGTGACCATGAGCTTGCGCAGTGGCATCTCTTCCAGCAGCTCACGGGCCACTTCTGGTCCAAAGTCTGTGACGTGCTTCAGTTCCACTTTGCCTTCCTGTTCCTGACCAGCTTACACACCTGCTGAAGGTGCCCGCCTGCAGAGAAGATGCATTCAAGTGTGAGAAGAAGGGGCTTATGACCACCAAGCTTCTCCCCAGCGTCATCAGTGCTCAGTGTCCTTGGTGTGATGACACGGAAGACTGTCCCTGCCTTTGAAGTTATAGGCTTCAGTATTATGAATATGAGCATTCAATTTTGTGAAATGTTATACTTTCTGCAACTTACTTTCAAAGGCTTAGAGCAAATATCTAGGGGCCGGGGATGTGGGGGTCATTGTACTAGTCTTGTAATTTTTCTGTGGTTTGAAACTTTTCAAAATAAAATGTTGGGGGAAGTGACCCCCAAGAAATCTATCACACTCACAGTTGGCCGGAGAATGGTTGTCTGCTTTGGGATGTTGGCTCCAAGCATGGGCGGGCGACTGGGGAGAAGGGCAAGCTTCTGACCAGTGTGCCGGGCAAGGCACTGGGGTTACCAGTGAGTGTCCCCAGAGGTAGCTGGCTTCAGGGAGACGGAGTCATATTAAACACACACCTAGCAGACAGATGGGGAAATCCAAAGGCCAGAGCACTAGTTCACCGTGACATCTGAGACTACCAGGCTGACATCAGGTCACATGGAAGCCACACCCCTTCAGATCCTCTGTGGAACAAGGCAGGGTGCGTCTAGATGAAGGAACACCCACAAGAAACACAAAAGTTGAGTTCTCAACAGAGTGTTGTTTGGTGGCTCTTCCCTCAGAGCCAGGGGATGACTTAGATGTCCTTAGTAGCTAGGGTTACTGAAGTGTCAAGTGTCTGTCACCCATGGATAAACCTGGGGCCTTTAGGAACCATGATTCCCCTGATGGCATCTCAGGTTCACGGGCCCTAGAGTTGGCCTCTTTTAACCCTGAAGCACGCTTTTCGTGCAAATGATGTCTGAACCAGCGGGCCCATCCAGGGGTGGGCGACCCTGACAGATGCTGAGGACTCTGCTTTGGGCTTGCCCTGTGGAGACCAACTCTCTCTGTAGTCTCTCCTGCTTGTTAACATGTTCCTTAGGCACCAGTTTCATTCCCCTGTCACCTGAAAGGCATCTGGTCTTTAAAGACACCAGTGAGGGTGGAGAGGAGAGGACGTCCTGTCCCTGCCAAATGGCTCCTTGGGATGGGCAGCCCACGTGCATCTGTTCAGTGTCCCCTGAGTGTCCCTAGAGCCTCAAGGGTTGGCCAGTGCACCATTGCCATGACTACCGAGGTGCTTTTGAAACCAGATACCTGGTGCTGGATGTTCTGTCCCAGCTGGCACATCCCCAGTGGGTGGTGGGTCTCAACCAAGTCATTACCTGAAGGATCCAGCGAGAACTGTCACCTCTGCCCCTCTCCCCAGGAATGGGGCCCGAGGCGGGGCCTGCTGGGCAGCATTTGCCTCAGGAAGCAACCTTGTTCCACAACGATTATCTCAAAGGCTCTGTATGTCCTACAAGAGCACAATGGCCAGGACATCTTGAAGAGGCCAGAGGGGGACGTGTGATTTCTCCAATGGCTTGGTTAGAGATGGAGGTGGGAGGGTGGAGGGCCGGGGGAGGACCAGGGTCTGATTGGGGCGGGGGAGGGCGCTCTGACTCCCCTCTGCTCTGCTATCTCTCTCAGAGTTGCTGTTTCCTTCCTTGACAGTGTGAGTCCCCTGAGAACGGGACTTTGCATAGCCTCATTCATTCCATACCTTTGAGCCACAAGTACCCATAACGTATTTAGTTGTTTTTTATTTTTATTCTTTTTTTTTTTTTTAACCAATTCCCATTTAATAAATAACCCTGAGAACCTTCTGGGTGTTGTTCCACTCCCGTGTCAAGCTGGGTCCCCACAGGAAACAGGTGGCACAGTGAGAGCAGGAGAACTACACACACCACTGTGTGCAGGGGCGGGGAATGGGTGGGGAACCGTAGGGAGACCCTAGGCAGGGTGGACTCCACCCAAAGGAGAGACCCACGTGGAAGGGACACTTCAGGGGGGCCGAAACCCCCAGAAGCCCAAAGCCACTGCCTCCTGGCAGGCCTCCTACCTAACATGGTCCAGTGAAATACAGGATGACAAATGGTATTTTAGGGCCACTGTGTCTCCAGTGCCGCACAACACGTGCTTATAAGCAATGAAAATGTTCATTGCTTATCTCAGATTCAGGTTTAACAGGGTGTCCTGACTTCATTTGCCAAATCAGATGACCCCGCATTGAACCAATCCAACCAAAGCCAGAGGCCTGGAACCTTCCTTCTCTGGCCCGTGTATTTGATCAGCGTTTCTCAAAGGGTGGCCAGCGTCAGCCACGCAGCTTCCTGTATCCCCTCCAGCCCTGGTGAGTCCTGCCTTTTGGGGCTGGTCCCAGCCCAGCCCCAGCCCTGTCTGAGATGCCGGAGGACAACAGAGAAGCCAGTGGTTGGCTGATGGGCCCGCTCTCTGCATTTGGCCTAACGATTTAAAGGTTCCCTAGCTGGGTGGGATCTCAGAAAGCATCTGTGCCAACCCCCTCGTTTCACAGAAACTGAAACTCTTAGATGTTCGACTGGGCTGCAGATTTCATCACTGAGCATCAGAAAGGCAGGTGGCCAGCTTCCGGGCCCAAAGCCTCATCCACGGGGCAGTCCCACCTCTCCCAGGAGGTAGTGACTATGGCGTGGCCACCTGGCCCCTTCCTGCCCTCACCAAAAATAGTGGTAACAGTTTCACTCTGATCACGCCGGTATCCAGGCTCACAGCAGGGAAGACGAGCCACCCGAGAGCTCAGTCAGGGTTGTAGTGGCCCTGACATCGGACTCACCCCCCCACCCCCGCACCTGTCTTTCCCAGTCGGTGCTGGGCATGGCTGCAGCCACATCTACAGGGGCTGCCCTCACCTGACCTCCTGCATTTGTGCCCTGGAGCTTACCTTCCTCTGAATCAGCCTCAGGGGGCGACTCAGAGGACACCCGGGTTGCCTTTCCCACTGACACTTGTATTTCCCACAAAAACACTGTTTTTGACGGCGGTCAGAGAGGCCTCCCAGGGTCCCCAGCCACAGGCAAGGTGTCACAGGCTTTTTCATTTTGTGCCAATCTGATGGTGGCAAGGCAAGATCTTGCTGTGACTTTAACTCGTGCCCTTCTACGCACACACACGCACACTTGTGCACAACTCGTGCTTGTGCTTTCTATTGAAAGTTAGGATTTGTTCTTGCATAAGTTGTTTATATCCTTTCCTCAGTTTGGACTTTTTCTTCCAAAAGTTTGCAGAAGCTTGTTTTATATTACATTAGTCATTCACCTGTCATATGGATAATACATGTTTTCTTATTCTCATTTGTCTTTTGCTTTTGTGGGCATCTTAAAGGAAGGTGGTTGCAGGTTTTCCCTAGTCATGGATTTCTATATGTCTGTCTTTTTCCTTGTAGCTTTTGGGGTTCTTGTGCACATATCAGATACCTTTGTCAAATCTTAACATCTCCGATAGCTACTTCAGATATTTTGCCTTATAAACATGTATTCTCAAAGTATTCAGAATAAAAATTAAAATAGTTGAAATGTACATTCAGAAACCAACAGTGCAGCTGTCATCACTGTTCACAGGAAGTTCACCGAACTGAACTTGACCAGAGCCGTTCACAGTCACAATACATGGCCGAGAGGAAATGCCCAAACCTCATGAAATGCGTTTCATCAAAGGCTGGAGGACAAAGGAGGTTTTGTCTCTTGGCACTTAAAATTGGCCGCATCCCACAGGTAAGCATTTCCCTCTCGCCTGTGAAGGCCTCCATGAGGGGAAATCTTTGGGTAAATAGAAATGAGGCAATTCCAGTTCCCAAGTGAGCCCCCAGACAGCCATGTAACTAGCCCCTTATCAGCAGGGCTTAGGTTCCTGGTGTTTGCAGGTCCACGTGCCCCTCGAGCCTCTCTTCTAAGTGACCTGGAGGCTGCCCGCTGCCGCCTGGGCTGAACGATGGGGCCCTGGGTCCTTCTAACCATTTTCATGCATTTCTAGTATTTTCTTCCATTTCCTGCTTTTCACTTGGATCCTTGCCCTCCATTGCACTTCAGAACCACTGACTTCTGGTTTTCCTTGTGCCTCTTCTTTCTTGGCCCTGCCCGTCTTCCACTTGGGGCATCTTCCATGGGGTTTGCGCTGCCACTATCTCGGCCATCCCGTGCAGCCTCACAGATCACATCGGGGTCCTGACCCTACTCTCCTACCCCAGAGGCAGCCACCCTCGGGAGTTCGGTGTAACCCACTCCCTGGCACATTCTGAGACCTTTCCTGGAGGTGGAGGGAGACGAGCAGCCGTGCCCACTGCCCACTGTCACATGCTCTAAATTTCTCTAGATGCACCACGTGGTCCAGAGCCATCTCCTACCGGCTGCAGGACCCGATCTGTGGACGTTTGCCCCCAGGGCTCCTGGGTACCCAGCCGGGGAGTTCCTCCTTTGGTGCTGCTCTCTGGGACTCCCTGCCTACGTGTGAGCACGTCGCTAGAGGATCTGCCCGCATGCAGCACGCCTGCGCTCCAGCCACAGTGGTTGCTGAAATGACTGCCTGCCAGAGTCTCTGTGCGCCAAGCATCACCAGCACGTGGTGCTGGGAGAAGGATTGCTGTCTGCTACGCGGATGGCAGCCAACTAGAACTGCACTGCTTTCTTGCTTGCTTTTCCTGGCTTAAAATTGAAGTTGCCCAGAAAAATCAAACATACAATTACCGTAGGATCCCGGAATCCTACTTGAAGGGGATCTCCCCACCAGAAGGGAAAGTGGGGCCTTGAAGCGATACTTGTCTCCCTGTGTTCACAGCAGCCTTATTCGCAATAACTAAAACATTTAAAACAACCCAAGTGTCCTCCGATGCATACCTGGATGAACAGAATGTGGTCCAGCCCCATAACGGAGTGTGATTCAGCCTTCAAAAGACAGCCGCTACACCACCACTGGACCAAGGTGTGATGGTCAGTGAGAGAAGCCAGACACAAAGACAGACACAGTATGACTCCACTTGTATGAGGTGCCTAGAGTCTTCAGACCCTAGACAGAGAGAGGAGGATGGGGAGGGGGCAGAGGCTGGGGAGGGGGAGTTAGAGTCTAATAGGAGTTTCCATTGGGGAAGATGGGCAGTTCTGGGGATGGACACACACCCACATGAACATACTTAGTGCCGCCAACCTGGACACTTAAAAATGGTCAAGATGCTACATTTGATGTTTGTTGTTTAGTTGCTAGGTCGTGTCTAAGTCTTTGCGACCCCATGGACTGTAGCTCACCAGACTCCTCTGTCCATAGGATTTCCCAGGCCAGAATACTGGAGTGGGTTGCCATTGCCTTTCTCCAGGGGACCTTCCAAACCCAGGGATCAAACCTGGCTCTCCTGTACTGGCAGGTGGATTCCTTAGCGCTGAGCCACCAGGGAAGCCCAAATTTGATGTTATCAGTACTTGATTACAGTTTCAAAATCCACATTGCTGTCTGCAGTTCAGGAGCTGGGACACCTTGCATACATTTTGTCAGCCTTCTGTGCCTCAGTTTCACCTCTCATATGAGCACTGGACAAGGTCACATAAAAGTAGGTCACAGGCTTCCCAGCAAGTCCAATTGTCAGAATCTGCCTGGCAATGCAGGGAACACGGGTTTCATCCCTGGTCAGGGAAGATCCCACATGCCACGGAGCAACTAAGCCTGTGAGCCGAAATTCTGGAGCCCACACACTCTAGAGCTTATGCCCCACAACAAGAGAAGCCACTGCACCACAATCAGAGAAAGCCCATGCAGCAACAAAGACCCAGTGCAGCCAAAAATAATAAATAAATCTTTAAAAAAAGAACAACAAACCCAGCAGATCAGAAAAGTGTCTGCACAGAACTGGGTGGTGTCCTGGCCACCCTTCCCCCCCGGGGCTGCGTCTCTCAGCAGCATTGTAGATGAGGAAACACATATCATTCCAGGGAGGATGGAGGCCTTACTGTCAAGGACAGTAAGTTTAGAGGAGGTAAATGACCTTCAGGTCCGAGGAGGTAGGAAGTGCCCAAGGTAAGACTTGCCCTGCTCTCGGCTGCTACGTTGGTCTTTGTAACTGGAGCCCTTGCTACCATGGCTTGGGAGCCAAATTTCGTTTGGAAAATACATTGAAAAATTCAGATCTGAATGACATACCATGTAATTCATGTTCTTTCGTGTTACTTTTGATAACTTTTTTTTTGGCCATGTGGCTTGTGGGATCCTAGTTCTGTGACCAGGGATCGAACCTGAGACCCCCCCCCCCACTGCATTGGAAGTGTGGAGTCTTAACCCCTGGACCACTAGAGAATGCCCCAATTCACACTGTTAATGTGTATGTTTCAGTGTGTTTAGTTCATTCACAGGGCTGTGCTGGGACAGGGGCTGATTTTCTGTTGAATTGTTGGAGGACTGGACACACCATTCCTACCACAATGCACAAGGTTTTTGATTTCTCAACATCCTCACCACCACTTGTTACTGATTCTTTTTTTTTTTTTTAATAATTTTTGACTGTAAGCCTCCTAGTGGGCGTGATACAGGGTCTCATTGTGGTTTGAACATACATGCTTAATTTCAGAACCCTCTAATCAGCGCTCTACTGTGTCATGGGGCACCTCAGCTTTTCCGGAGAACACCCTGACCTTGCCAGGCAGCCATCTGAAATGTTTATCATTTGCAACTCTTTGTTCTTGCCATTCAGATGGGCTTTCTTTCCAGATTGTTCTTCATAGTGTACAACCCAAACAGGTGGGGGAGCTGAGAGTGTGACATCCACAATGAGCTGAGCCAGCCCCACAGGGTGCGCGGGGGGCGGGGGGGGCGGTGCTTCTGCGGTGGCCGACACAACAAACAACAGATGTCAACTCTGAGAACACTTCAGATAGTGGACTGTCAGAGATTATAGACATTGTCACACTGCATCCAAACCACAACTTCCAGGCATATGCTGTTTACTAGACACTCACCTAAAACATATGTCTGTGGAAAGATCACATGTGAGGGAAGGAGAAAAACAAGATCTACTTGGCACCTAAGAACCAAGAGGGAGCTGGTGTAGTTATATTAATATCAGACAAACCTACAACATTTTAGGAATATGTTAAAATAGTTTCAAAATATATAAAGCACAAATGGACAGAACTCCATGGAGAAATAGACACATCTAGCACCTTAGAGGGAGGTTTCCATGGGCTTTCCTTGAAGGTGTTGCAGGAAGGGGGACCCCTTCCAGGGCCCAAAACTAGGCTCTTGTCTAACACTCGGAAATGAATTGTCCGAGGAGACACATGTGCTGACAAAGCAAGAGATTTTATTGGGAAAGGACACCCAGGTGGAGAGCAGTAGGGTAAGGGAATACAGGAGAACTGCTCCGCCGCATGGCTCAGGTTTTATGGTGATGGGATTAGTTTCTGGGTGGTCTTTGGCCAATCATTCTAATTCAGAGTCTTTCCTGGTGGTGCACGCATCACTCAGCCAAGATGGATGCTAGCGAGACGGATTCTGGGAAGTGGATGGACACGCAGGTGTCTCCTTTCAACCTTTCCCGAACTCTTCCGGTTGGTGGTGGCTTATTAGTTCCGTATTCCTTATCAGGATCTCTTGTTATAAAACAACTCATGCAAATGGATACTATGGTTCCTGGACAGGGTGGGCGGTTTCAATCAGTGTGCTTCCCCTAACAACTCTCCCCTGAGAGACTTCATACTCAAGATACTTCTTGGGAATTGGGGCGGAGGTCTCTTTCTTCTGTAACTTCTTCCTGCTGTGCATGGGCATAGGCCTGCCTAGCAGAGCAGAAGTCTCTCTCTACCAGATCTAACTCAAGGTATTTTTGGCCTGAAACCAGCATTCACCCTTATAATAACAGCAATTTAGTTTGAAACTGATGGCCCCTCTCAGAGATGAAATAGACAGGGGCCAAACAGGAGACCTAACAGGATGGTCATCTCTGGTCCCCGGAAACAGAAGGCAACATTTGGGGTGAGGGTTGCAGGGTTTGTGACCCTTTTTGATTGGTTGGTGGTGAGGCAATAGAACTGTGCCCCAGGAATCTTGTGTTCAGTCTGAAGTTACCATCCTCCACCTGGGTGAGGGCTCAAAGACATTGTTATGCATATTTCTTTGAGTAGGAACCAGGACTCTGTCTGGAGGCTGCCTGGTCCAGGAACTAAGATCTCCCAAGATGCCTGGTGCAGCCAAAAAGAAAAAGACTTAGAACTACAGTAATAGAAAGAAGGAAATAATAAAACTGGTGGCTGACAGTGAAAGTGGTATTTAAAGTAAAATTTACAACTTTATGTGCTTACGTATCTGCATTATTTTTACTGAGCCAAAACATACTAAGTGTAACCACCGGAACTTTCCATACACACAGTGGAGGCGCCATCAAACTCAACCCCAAAGCAAACTCTCCAGATTCCTTTTGCAGTTCTAGACATTGGTATGAAAGGAAGGTCACAGTGACATCCATACCCGTATTGGCATGTTCATTCCTTTTTATCACTGAGCAGCAGTCTGTGATATGGAGGTCCCGCAGCTCCATCAGTGAGCATTTATTTAGTTTGTTTCAAGATGGGGGATCATAGGAGAATAGCTGCCGTGGACATGCAGGTACAAGTCTTTGTATGGACTTGTGCATTCCTTGCTTTTTGCTACACACCTAAAAGGGGAATGGGCTTCCCTGGTAGCTCAGTTTGTAAAGAATCATCCTGCAATGCAGGAGACTCCGGTTTAATTCCTGGGTCAGGAAGATCAACTGGAGAGGGGATAGGCTACCCACTCCAGTATTCTTGGGCTTCCCCTGTGGCTCAGCTGGTAAAGAATCCGCCTGCAATGTGGGAAACCTGGGTTTGATCCCTGGGCTGGGAAGACTCCCTGGAGAAGGGAATGGCTACCCACTCCAGTATTCTGGCCTGGAGAATTCCATGGACTGTATAGTCCATGGGGTCGCAAAGACGACTGAGCGACCTGCACTGCACTTAGAGGGGGAATGGCTGGCTGAGGGGGGCTGGGTAGGTGAAGTTCAAGTTCGTAAGAAAAGTGGCTAGCCAGGGTTGCTCCGCGGTTGGCTCCACTCCCTTGCCGACACTTGGTATGACCAGTCTTTTTAGTGTTAGTCATTTTGGTGTGTGTGTGCACAGCCATGTCCTTGCAGTCTTCTCAGGCGTTTCCCCGGCGACCGACGAGGCTCAGCAGGAGGCGGGGGCGGGACTGTGCAAGGAAGAGGGAGGAGGAGGGAGGAGGCGGGAGGAGGAGGGAGGAGGCGGGAGGAGGCGGGAGGAGGCGGGGAGAGGCCCGCAGGGAGGAGCGCCGGCCCGCTGGCCCCAACCGCCGGACCCGCCGGCCGGCGCGGGGTGTCTTCCGCTTCTGAGCGGTGGCCTCGCCCAACCTCTCTGCCAGCTTGGCTACGGACACCTCCGACACTGACCCCAGAAGAAAGACAGCAAAAGGGGAGAGTTGTCAAATGCATCCTTTCTGGCTTTTCAGAAACGGGTCGTGCCACTGTATTCCAGAAAGTAAAGACAAGCTTCCAAGTGCATCTAATGAAACTGAAAGAACCTTCCTGAGAGTGGCACATAGGCCGACTCCCCGTGGTTCTCCCTCCCGGGCTCAGTTCCAAGAGTCCAGGCCGGGCGGGGTGCTCCATGGATACTTCTGGCCTGACTGACGGTCTGACCTGGTTTCCAGACTTGACAAAGAATCCCTACCCACCCCACCAAAAACAAACACACCACAAAGAAAACCTCAGATTCTTTGCACCGAAATATTGGTGCACAGTTCAAAAATTAAAAATTAGCTAAGACAATCCAAAAGCAGATTCAGAAATGAATATACCATAACCTGGGGCTTCCCTGGTGGCTCAGCAGTAAGGAATCTGCCTGCCAATGCAGGACATGTGGGTTCGATCCCTGGGTCGGGAACATCCCCTGGAGAAGGAAATGGCAACCCACTCCAGTATTCTTGCCTGGAGAATCCCATAGACAGAGGAGCCTGGCGGGATATGGTCCACGGGGTCGCAAAGAGCTGGACACGACTCAGCGACTATGTGACTACACAATGCCATAACCAAGTGGAGTTCATTCCAAGAGTGAAGAGGTGATTCAACTACAAATGATGTTACTATAATTAGCAATATTAATACATCCAAGGAGGAAAACATGACATCAGTAGATCTCAAAAGCATATTTGAAACAATTCCACCCAAAAGAATGGAAAGTGGGGATTGGGACAGGTACTTATACATCAGTGTTCACAGATGAGTGGACAAAGTGTGGTAGAGACACACAGTGGAGTGTCCTTCAGCCTTAAAAAGGAAAGAAATTCTGATACATATTTCAACACGGACAAACCTTGAAAACATTATGCTGAGTGAAATAACCCAAGACACAACTGGACAAAGAGTGTATGATCTATGGTATGGGGTCCCTAGTGCAGCCCAGCTCACAGAGGCAGAAAGCAGGATACTGGGTGCCAGGGCCTGGGCACTGGGAGGGGACAGAGCTTCAGTTGGGGAGATGGAGAGAGCTCTGGGGATGGATGGTGGTGATGGCTGCACACGAGTGTGAATGATCTGAACTTCAATACCACTGACCTGGACAGTTCAAAGTGGTCAAAATGGTAATTGTTAAAAAAAAATCAGTTCACTTAATAACACAGGAATTGAAATAGATGGCGTTCCAGTTCACTATCCACCCCAGAACGGTGGCTTAAAGCAACACCAAAGGTCCATTTGGCTGGTGGGTCCAGATCACAGGCAGGGCTCATCTTTGTTCTATGTGGTGTCAGCTGGGGCCAGCCCACTGAGGGCTGGGCATCTTTGCCAAGATGCCACGTGGGCAAGTGGGTGCTGGATGGTCCCTCTGCACACGTGCCCCTCTGGGTCACCCCCCTCACAGTGTGGGACCTGTGAGGGTGATCCTCGCAAGAGATGGAGTTCGCTTTGGATGTTACTAATTTCTTCTGCCAGACCCCATCTAGTCAAGGCAGTCATAAAGGCCCGCCAAGGGCCAAGGGGACTCTACCTTCTGATGAGGGAGTGGAAATGTTCTGGAAGAGCAAATGGTGTGGGGGGTATCACTCCAGCCATTGTTGGAAAGTTAAATCTGTGATAGAGGCTAGCTTCAAAAGCTGATATATGATACATATGCATGCGTGCCAAGTCACTTTCATCATGTCTGACTCCATGCGACTCTATGGACTGTATAGCCAGCCAGGCTCCTCAGTCCATGGGATCCTCCAGGCAAGAACACTGGAGTGGGTTGCCATGCCCTCCTCATGATATATATATCTCAAGCCAAAAGGCTAGATGAGTTACTGTCTGGATCCTTCACTCTGGGGAATAATTTTGAGGATTAATCTGGGTTGTTTTGTTGTTCAAGTCGTGTCTGGCTCTTTGCGACCCCATGGACTGCAGCATGCCAGGCTCCTCTGTCCTCCACCTCCATCCAGGAATCCATCCACCCTGCGTTTGCCTTCTTTCTCACCTCTCAGCCCTGCTGACCCCACAGCTCTTGCTGCTGGGGGTCCCTCAGTAAGACATACTTCTGGGTAGAAGTCAGTGAGAAAGCCCACCTGACACCCACCATCTCATCACTTTAAGTCCCAGGGGGAGGCGGCTTCCCCCACACTGCAGCAGCTTTTGACCTGCTCAGGCGTGAACCACAACTACAGTCACCCAGCCTCTTAGCTCCCGGTGCCTCTGCTATGGCAGGAAATTCTTGTCTAGGACGTAAAAGTTGTAAATAACTTTATTGCTGATTTCAGGAGCTTCCTCAAAATCCATTTATCCAAACATGGCCTTCTTTAACCAGCCCTCATCAGGGTGATGGCCTCCAACCGAGCATCACAGCCCCGGCTTTGCAGAGGGCCCTTGTTCTTGTAGTTACCTTCAAAGCCCTGGCTCAGCAGGGTCCACGAGTCCTGAGTCAGGTTGGCTCCATCCCCATCAGATCCCATCATTAAAAGTCCAGCCTTACAGCAGACTCAAAAAATCTAATTAAAAACATCTCACCCCTGACCTGGCCCTTCCAAGAAGTCTCTAAGGCTCTGACAAGGTCATGGTCTCTCTCAGTGCAGGCTGAAGTGATTTTGGCCTGGCCTGACCAAGAATCATCTTGGTGACTTCACAGGGGAGTGAGTGGGCGCCAACAGGGGCCTAGGGGTCTTAACTTGTGAAATCTGACACCAACATCCTTTCCTAGTCCCTTGTTACATCACACTGGGAACAAACAGACCATCCTGTCCCCAAGACAAACAATTCTGGGACTGGGCATCCTTTCCCACTGCGTTGTCAAACTGGGAACAGAGCAGAGTACACGAGCTTCTGGCTCCAGGACAAACTTGGTCCAGGAAGGTAAGACTGTAACCCAACCCTAGGTGAAGACCCAACCCTAGGCTGTGTCCACCAATCAATCCACAGTGACCATGTCATACCCTTGGCTTGCCCCCAGATTCCCACCTGGATATCACTGCGCACTTTCCTGGCTCCGAGTCTTTTTTCTAGGTTCCTCGGTCGAGGTGGTGTCCTTCCTCATCGCCTTTGCACTGAGTCCAGTAAACTCAGCTTTGCCAGATCAAAAGGTTTTGCCTGTGGTCTTTGAGGTGTCTGCTGCCAACAGCTGCAATTGGGAAAAGGTGGGAGGGGGCCCCCATGGTCACCCCGAGTGGCTGCACACAGGTAGCAAGGGACCACACACACACACACATATGTATCCCCAACTTAGGTTGTGTTAGGTTCCCAAGTTAATTAGGCAAAGAGGAAGAATTGTGTTCAAAGCCAGATGGTGGCACCAGGTTGGGGGAGATGTGGCCCCAGCCCCCAGCAGGCCTCAGCCAGGCAGGGTCCCCCAAGTCTCATTCCTTATTACACTCCCTGGGCTCACCCCACTGTGAGAATGCCTCCGTGAAAGGTAAGAACAGTTTGGTGAATACAAACTTTGCATATCATTCCATATCATGTGTGGTTCTTATTGGATTCGGTTTTTCTACTTTTTGAGACTATTTTGACATATACCCAAGAATGGAATTGCTGGGTCCTGTGGTAGTTCTATTTTTATTTTTTAAAGGAATCTCCATACTGTTCTCCATAGTGGCTGCACCAACTTATCCATTTCACCAACGGCGTATGACGGTTCCCTTTTCTCCATGTCTTTGCCAACATTTGTTATTTATTTGTAGTCTTTTTGATGCTAGCCATTCTGACAGGTGAAGATTTGTACAGTTTTGCATGGCAAGTACCAGGAACAAAGTTAAAAACTTTGTTTTTAAAATGTCCCAAATAAGGATAGACTACTTGGAACACAGATCATCCTGGATATGGAAAAAACTCTCTGTTCCCGATAAGAAAAAGATGTAACTAGGTCACTCACATGGAAAGAAACTCAAAAGGGCCCATGAAGAACATCCAACACCACTCAAACCGAAAGAAATGCACATAAAAAGCAAGCTATGCTTTTTCGCCAGTGAATTGGCAAAGGTGAAACTTTGGCCAATACCTGGTGTCTTGGAGGCCACATGGGCTATGTCTACGAAAATGAGCTAGTGATCCAGCTCCTGAGGGTCTCGCCTAAAAACTACCATTGCCTCAGTGTGTAAAAATACACGTGCAAGGAAGCAGGATTGTTTGTAGTGGCAAAAGCACAAAGAGAAGAACTGGAAACAACCTAAGTGACTCCCCAACAGAGGACCACGTACATCACTTGACAGCGTATCCAGACAGTGTCTGCTTCGCAGTTCCACAGAGGAGCAAAAGGGGGGGTCCACCTGCGAGCAGCCTTTGGGCATCCAGCTGGACATGGGGTGGGCTGGGGGAGCACCGTTTTGAGCAGTAGCTGGTGGACCGTGGAGGCTGGCATGGTTGCTCTCTGCTCTTGGGGAGGAGATGATGCAGGAAGGGAAATTCAGAAGGGCTTTGTCTTCCTTCATATACTATACTCCTAGGCTGTTTGGGGTTCTCCATGGGAAGCAGGTATTTTTAAAAGGCAAGGTTTGTTTAAAAAAAAAAGACTCTAAAAATGTTCTGGCTAGGAAAAAAACTGACCACATGGTGGCCAGGAATGGGACTACTGATCCCAGGTTGGCTTTGCTCCCAGCCTGCTCACTGGTTGCCTTAGTAACAGGCTAAGAGAGGGGGAGCCAGTTATCTTGGGGAGCCATTAAGGCAGTGACTCAGCAGAAAACCTAGCCCAAGAGGGAGGTCTCCATTCACTGTTTGTGCCTGCTGACTTTCATTCTCTTTTAGAAAAATAACAGTGAGGGAGGATTTCTGATGTCACATCTGCAATCTGGCAAGAGGATAAAAAAAATGAAGGTTTTAGGATGCGTCGACCCTCTCTTCTAAATTGTCACTAGCAGAGTGATGTCTCTTCTGTCCCTAGGAGACCACGGGGCCCCTGCCCTCTGCCAGCCATTCCTTTGGCTCTACTGAATCTGCAGCTTCTACTTGTGGCCCGGCATCCCAGAGCCTCCTGCTGATGGCGTAAAGCAAGCTTCCTTTTGCAACTAGTGGCTCCTAGAGCACAAGCAAGCCGAAAACACCACCCAGCATTAGCTGGAGAGCTTAGTGTGGTTCATCCGTTCAACAGAGAGAAAAGCAAAGGGACATAGCTTTGCTTGGATTTGGTTCTGGCTTGCTGGGGCACAGATCTGTCTTGACCAATGTTATAGTTTAATTTCTGAGTTTTATGAAGAGACCCAAGTGGCAGGAAAGGAGGCAGAGGGGAGAGATATACAGTGTGGAAGAAGATAAGATGTGTTGGCTAGCTGTGTTGGGAGTATGAGTGAGGGAATGGGAGGTGTCAAGAATAACTTGTGGTGACTTTTCATTCTGGTCACAATTGATAAGAGTATATCAGAACTAACTCTCCCTGGAAACACCTTGAGAAGTTGGTCAAAATGTACATTTTTCAAGAACAATTTGTAGTCACTGGAGAACAAGGCCTACTCAAGTGGCTACAGAGGAAAGAGGACAAAAGCAATATTTGAAGAGATAGTCGCCAGGAACTTTTCAGAAGTGACAAAAAGACATCAGATCCTAGGTTCAAGGAGGTTACAAACATTGAGCAACATAGATACAAAGAAAATCACAGCTAGGCACCAGGCGCCTCACACAGTCAAACTGTTGAAAATGCAAGACAGAGAAAACTATTCGAAGCAGCTAGAATGAAATGAAACATTGCTTGCAGAAGCATTATAATAAGACTGGTAGTGGGCTTTTCTGGAGAAGGAAATGGCAACCCACTCCAGTGTTCTTGCCTGGAGAATCCCAGGGACAGGGGAGCCTGGTGGGCTGCCATTTATAGGGTTGCACAGAGTTGGACACGACTGAAGTGACTTAACAGCAGCAGCAGCAGCAGCAGTGGGCTCTTCAATAGAAATAATGAAAGGTGATAGGATGATACCTGAAACAGTGCCAAAAGGGAAAAGTTGCCAACCTGGAGTTTTATACCCAGAAAAATAACCTTTAAAGATGAAAGTGAAATAAATACATTTCAGGCAAAGGTTGGGGAAACTCAATGCCAGCCTACCTATCCTGTAAGAAATACTGCAGGTAGTTCTTCAGGCTGAAGGGAAATGCCCCTGCACATGAAAAGGTGTTCGACACCATTAACCATTAAGGAAGTAGAAACCTGCAAACTACAATAAGTTGGCCCTTCACACCTACTAGAATGGTGCTCGTCAAAAGGACAGACAGTAACTTGGGACCCTCACACGTTGCTGGCGGGGCTGTAAAATGGTGCAGCCCTTGTGGAAATAGACAGAACTTCAAAATGTTCTATGTAAGTTATCATACCACCTAGCAATTCCACTCCCAGAGAAATGAAACACAACCACAGGAAAACATACACAAATGTTCATAGTGGCACTATTCATAGGCACCTCAAAGTGGAAACAACCCACATTTCCATCTATGGAAGAATGGATTAACAAAGTGTGTTCTCTCCGTATGATGGCATATTATCCAGCCATCAACAGGAATGGAGGTCTGACACAGGCTGCAATGTGGCTGAACCTGAAAGTCATGCTACTCAGGGAAAGAAGTCAGACACAACAGATCACATTTATGTGCAATGTCCAGAATAGCTAAAATCATAGAGAGAGCAAATAAGTTAATAATTGCCTTGGGTTGGGGCTTCCCAGGTGGCGCTAGTGGTAAAGAATCTGCCTGGCAATGCAGGAGACTCTGGTTTGATCCCTGGGTTGGGAAGATTCCCTGGAGGAGGACATGGCAACCCACTCCAGTGTTCTTGCTGGGAAACTCCCATGGACAGAGGAACCTGGCGGGCTACAGTCCACGGGACCACAGTCGGACATGACCGAGTGACTAAGCATAGCCTTGGGCTGGAAGGGGGACAGGGAAACACAGGCAGTGACTGCTGATGGGCATGCCATTTCCTTTTGCAGCTTGGAACAAGTGAACACTATGGTATGTGAGTTATAGCCAAGAAAGGGTGTCACAGACCCCAGCATAGTCACCCCAGCCCTCTTGATAAACACGTCAAGGAGCCCCACATTTCCTCTGCGTACAGAGGTCCATCCAAAGAATATTTGCTATTTAAAGTGTTATTCAAAAAACATTGACGTCTAGGTCATGGGCCCCATAGAGGGGATTTGGTGATGTTTGCAGGAGTCAAGAGCAGAAAACAGCGGAGGATGGTTCATACTCATTAATGGCTCTGGTGGTGATGTTATCCTCTCATTATTTTCTTGACCCTATTTTCAGCCAAGAGATGAAGTCATTTGAGAAATAAAGCAAGGGAGGGATGGAGGGATCCAGGGTGGAAGACCAGAGCAGCAGGAAGGCATACAGAGCATTAGCAAGGGAATCTATGCGGTTGATGCAGCATAAGTGAAACCATGCAGACACTATGAAGCCAGGAGTGCTGGGGGAGGGGTATGTGCAGGCTGCAGACCTGATCCGCAGGGTAACCCAAGAGGGATGACACTAGTGACATTGAAAGAATGTGAGAAAGGAAAAAGGAAGGAACACAGAGCAGATGGGACAATATGGGCATCTCAGGAGGGAGAATGGGGTGTCACTGGTTAATGGGCACAGGGTTTATATTGGTAATGATGAGAAAATTGGGGGGTTTCAATGGTGGTGATGGTTACACAACACTGTGAATGTATCCAGGGCCACTGAACCGGATACAAATGGTTCACATGATAAATATTATGTCATATATATTAACCACAATAAACACACACACAACCATATGGGCAATTACATTAAAATGTCAGTGGATAAACAATGATTGCCAGGCTGGATTAAATGGAAAAAAAACCAACAGTATGTTGCTTACAAGAGTCACATTGTATTTTGAAAAAAAACAAAACAAAACAAAACACACAGCTATCTTAAGATAGAATTGACATAAATTCAACTGCACGTAATTGGAAGCCTAGACCTCTGAAAGTTCTATCTATGAAACTGTTACCTCCAAAAGTTTCTCCTCCCTCTTGGTGACTCCCGTCTCTCGCACCTCCATCCCCACCCATTCCTAGACCAGCCACCCACCAGCTTTTGGCCAGGAGAGATAAGTTTGCATTTCCTAGAATTGTGTGCTTTTTTTGGTCTGGCTCCTTTCACTCAGTGTAGTTACTCTGAGTCCAATAGTTCATTCCTTTTTATTGCTAAGTTTTCCTCTGTTGTATGAACACACAGTTCACGCAGTCACCTGATGGCTGTTTGGATTGTTTCCACTGTCTGGTTGTTGTGATTAGAGCAGCTGTGAACACTCACGTACAAGTCTTGGTGTGGATGGATGCATTTGCTCCTCTCAGATGCTAGCTGGGGAAAAGTGTATCATCATATAAGTGGATGATGCCATTTTAAGACACTGTCAAACCATTTTCCAAAGTGGCTGACCCATTTGACATTCCCAGCAGCAGTGGAGGAGAGCTCCAATTGTTCTATGATTTATGTGGAAATGCAAAGAGCCTAGAAAAACTGGAAGATCGATCTGGAAGAAAAACAAGATGATCTAGAACAACAAACCTGAAGGCTCAACGCTCACAGAAATAGAGACTTGCTCTAAGGCAGCAGTAATGAAGCTGATACGGTGCTGGTAGAGAGAAGGCAGAAAGCCTGGTGTAATGGAACAGAGAACAGAGCTGGCCAGAAGGTTGATGACAAAGTCCCCACTGTGACCCACTGGGGAAGGATGGTCTTTTTACTTACTGGTGGAGGCTTCCCCAGTAGCTCAGGGTAAAGAATCTGCCTGCCAAGTAGGCAATACAGGAGACATAGGTCTGATTCCTGGGTCAGGAAGATCCCCTGGAGAAGGAAATACCATGGACATAGGAGCCTGGTAGGTGACAGTCCATGGGGTAACAAAGAGTCAGACGCGACTGAGCGACTGAACATACGTGGGAGAGACAGGATATCCACGTGGGGCAAAAAGGACAGCTTGATGTCAACCTGTCACCAGAAACAAAAATCAACTTGAGGTATCGCATGGACCTAAATATGAAATGTAAAATAATGAAGTGTCTAGAAGTCAAAGGAGAATATCTTTATGACCCTGGAGGAAGCCAAAATCTCTTAAGCAGAGCACAGACCAACAGAAAAGATCTTAACAGAAAAGATCTCTTAACCCAAACAGAAACGATCACTATGTTGGGCTTCATTAAAATTAAGAACTGTTCCTCAAAAAATGTCATTCAGAGCGTGAAAAGATAAAGCCTAGAGTGGCAGAAGATGCTATGGGACACTTGTCATCCAAGACAAATCCTCTGAATGGACACAGAAGCCCTGCATATCAACAAGGGCCTCATCAGGCAGTGTGCCTTTCCCAGGAGCGGACCTGCAGATGGCCAACAAGCAGATGGACACTGACCATGAGTCATCAGGGAAATGCAAACCAAAACCACAATGAGATAGCCCTTCATAGCCCTTTTGGAATGACTACAGTGAAAACACGCAGAGAACACCAAGTATCCGTGAGGATGTGGAGCAACTGGAATGGTCATGAACTGCTTGGGGAGAGGGGGTAAACTGGTGCAGCCACACTGGAAGACATCTGGCAGGACCCGCTACAGCTGACCACATGCATCCCATGTGTATATGTGCCTGGGTTGCTCTGGTACTGTGTCACCCAAGCTGAACTGAAATTTCTGAATTTCCCAGAACTCCCCTCCACATGTGATCCCAGGTCAAGGTTGGCCTCACGAGAAATTTGGGTGCAATCTGGCAGATGAGGAGGGGGTAGAAAGGCTGGTGGAGGGTGGAGTGCCTTTGTGGTTTGGAGTTGAGAACTGTGGGAAGCGTGGCTGCAGGTTGCTGCACATGTGACCTTGTGTACTGGCTTGTCTGTGGGCCACTTGCACCATGGGGATACGGTGAGACCAACACAGGCTTCACTGGGGTTTGCTTTCCCATGAATGGCTGTCTCTCCTTTTCAGAAGCCAGGACTGCTGAGCTGAGGTCCAAGAGAGGCAGAGGCTACAGCCTCACACACCCCGGCAGGCCGAACCTTATCTGTAACCAATAGTGGTTCTGCCTCTAGGCGAAACCCTAGTGCATAGAACATCCAAGAGAAATGCAGGCATCCATCACCAAGACGCACACAGAAATGTTCACGGCACCTTTATTTATACCAGCCCCTGACTGAAAACAACCCAGACATCCGTGAAGGGGAGAAGGGGTGAAATGTGGTCTGCGTGTGCAATGGAAGAGCACGCAGGCACGAAGGCCTGTCTGCTGCTACTGCTCGGCTGCATCTCTGAACAACGTGCTGAGTGAAAGAAGCTAGCCACAACAGGGCCCGTCTACGCGGTTCCATTTCTGGGAAGTTCAGGAACAGAGCAGACCCTTCTGTGTTTGAAGCCAGCAAAGTGGTCCTCTTTGTGTAAGGAAATGCCCTTGTGCTGGTTTTCAACACGTCCATGAATCCTCTGACACTCCTCGCACCAAAAGCTGGACTGTAATCACTTCCCTCTTGAGGATACAGTGGAAAGCAGACTGAAACTAGTGATATGGCCTCCAGCAGGCCATCTCAAGGGGCTCACTCTTAGAAGCAAGCCCCCATGCTGGGAAGAAACCATGTGGCCACGAAGCAGCAGTATGCGCAGGTAGGTGTCCCGGCCCTGGCAGGGTACTCGGCAAATCCCCAGTGTCAACCACCAGACACGTGCAGGAGCCTGAGTGGTCCCAGCAACCAGCCTTCTGGCTACTCCAGCTGACACTGAGCTGTACCCATCAGAGGCCTGCCCATATTGCGGGTTCGCAAAATAAATGTCATCGTTTCAGCCCGTTTTGAGGTGGTTATTTGGGACAATAGATAACTGGTGCTGACTTAGATCTCAGTGGTGGCTGTCACCTGGCTGTCTATAGCCAAACAACATCAGTGAGCTGGGAATCCAATGTTCTATTTTGTCATTTAGGTTTATGGCACCTGCAAGACATCAAAGAGGACATGTCTGGTAGGCATCTGGGTGAAAAGGAGTGAGTGGAGGTAGTGAAGGGGTGGCGTAGAGGATACAGCAGGCAACATAGCAGAAGTAGCACCCAGGGGCCCGGAGGATGAAGTCAGAAGAGGGTCACGAGATTCAGTAACATGGTCAGTGGTGTCTTGGACATCACTTTGGTGGAATGGTCAGGTTGAAGCCAGATTAGAAAGGTTTGAAAAGGAAATGGGAAAAAAGTAAGAAAAGAGACAATTATTTTGAGACCTTTGTACATAAAGAGGAATAGAAAATTGGGGTTATGATTTGGAGAAAGGTGCTGGGTCAAAGGAATGGTTCAAGCTACTAACCAACCTACTGTAAAGCATGGGGAATTCTACTCGATACCTTGTGGTGACTGACCTATAACGGAAAAGAATCTAAAAAAGAACAGATACATCTATAGTGTATAAGTGAAAAGGATAGATATATTTATAGTGTATAAGTGAAACACTGTTGTACACCTGAAACAACATTGTTAACCTACTGCATCTCAAGAAAAATTAAAATCAAATCACATGAGACTGGAAAAAAAAGAAAGAATGGAAGCTACTAGAACATATTTGATGAAAGTAGATCCAGGAGTGAGGAACAAATGGATCCCACAGGAGAAAGATGGGGTCATCTTAAGACTGAAGAATTCCTCAGAAAAGAGGGGAATGTTGTGACTAGAAAACTAGACAAAATATCTGAAACAACTATTTTTAGATATTGGACAACTGGCAGTATCAGATTGTGATCAGAAGGAAAACAAATGTCGTGACCACTACGAGCAGCCTGGCATTTCTGCCTAGAGGTACCTTCCAGGATATGATGCAGCTCCCGAGTAGAACCAGTGGTCTCAGTTATTAGAGCTAACAAGCCAACAGGAGAGAAATAATAGAATACAAGAAACATGTGATTAATCAAAAGATATTAGGGACAGAGGAAAAGAGGAACAAAGGACAGATGTGACAAATAGAAAATAAAAAGCAGTTGATAGACGGAAACCTCACCATCACATGTAAATGGACTAAACAGATCAATTTAAAAAGATAGAGATTATGAAACTGGTTAAAGAAGATAAACCAAAACAAAAAGTAACACTGAACCATATGCATCTATAAGTGCACTTTAAATTCAAAGACACAGAACTGAAAAAAAGGCTATACCAGCGAACAAATTAAGCACAAGGAAGTTGGGAGTAGCCACTTATATCCACACCAGACAAAGCAGACATCAAAAGAAAGAACATTACCAGAGATAAAGAGGGGCATTTCATGATATTGAAAGAGCCAATTTATAAAGAACACAATCCTAAACGTGTATGTACCCAATGAGAATGTCAAAATACATGAAGCAAAATCTAAAAGAATTGAAAGGTGAAAGATAGAGTTACAGCTGGAGACTGCAATCCAGAGACTTGAACACTATCAACCATCTTGACCTGACACTTATAGAATACTCCACCCAACTGCCGAATATACACTCTTTCCAAATACACATGGAACATTCACCAAGCTAAACCATATGTTAAGTCATGAAGCAAGTCTCAATTATTTTCAAAGGAATGCAACTATACAGAGTAAATTCTCTGACCACCACAGAATTAAAAAACACATAACATACAGGTATCTGTAAAATCCTCAAATATTTGGAAACTAAATACACCTCTAAGTAAGACATTAGTTAAAGAAAATAATCACAAGGAAAAGCAGAAAACATTATAAATTGAATGACAATGAAAATAACATATCTAAATCAGTAGGATGCAGCTAACAGTATTCTCAAAGGGAATTTATAGCTTTAAATGCTTATATTAGAAAAAGAAACTTTTAAAATCACTGATTTAGGATTATACTTTAAGAATCTGGAAAAAAGATGAGCAAATTAAACCCCAAATAAGAAAGGACATGATAGTGGAACTTAATAAAAGAGAGAAAATGGACAATAGAGAAAAAATCAGTGAAACCAAACTTGCTTCTTTGAAATTATCAATAAAATTGATAAGCCTCTATTTAGGCTGATCAAAAAAAAAGGAAAGACGTGGGACTTCCCTGGTGGCCCAGTGGTTGGGAGTCCATCTGCCAAAGCAGGAGACATGACTTCAATCCCCAGTCCAGAAAGATCCCTCATGCTGCAGAGCAACTAAGCTCATGAGCTGTAACTACTGAAGCCTGTGCACCCCAACAAATAGTAGCTTCCACTCACCACAACTAGAGAAAGCCTGTGTGCAGCAGTGAAGACCCAGCACAGCCAAAAATGAAATAAATTCAGAAAAAGGAAACAAACAAATTACCAGTATTGGGGATGAAAGAGGGGCTATTGCTATATATCCTACAGATCAAAGGGTAAGGGGGCATTATTAAGTTTATGTCAACTTAGATGAAACAGGCAAATTCCTTGAAAGACACCAATTGCTAAAACTGACACATGAACAAAATCTGAAGGGCCTGATATCTAATTAAAGAAATTGGATTTATAATGAAACACCTTCCCTCAAAGAAAACTCAAAAAAGAAAAGAAAAAATGAAAACTCCAGATGCAGAGGACTTCACTGGTGATTCCATCAAACATTTACAGGAGTAACACCTAAGCATATACAAGCCCTTTAACAACCTAAGAGGAGAAGGAAACACTTTCCAACTTTATGAAAGCTTGCTGCTGCTGCTGCTGCTGCTAAGTCGCTTCAGTCGTGTCTGACTCTGTGCGACCCCATAGACAAAAGCCCACCAGACTCCCCTGTCCCTGGGATTCTCCAGGCAAGAACACTGGAGTGGGTTGCCATTTCCTTCTCCAATGCATGAAAGTGAAAAGTGAAAGTGAAGTCGCTCAGTTGTGTCCAAGTCTTCTCAACACCATGGACTGCAGCCTACCAGGCTCCTCCATCCATGGGGTTTTCCAGGCAAGAGTACTGGAGTGGGGTGCCATTGCTTTCTCCGTATGAAAGCCTATCTGACAGCAAAACCAGGTAAAGATACTACAAGACAACTACAGATCAGTATCCCTCATGAACAGATGCAAAAATTCTCAAAACGATAATAGCAAATGGAATTTAGCAATATATAAAAGGGTAACATCATGACCAAGTGCTGTTTTTATCTAAGGAATATAAAATTGGTTTAACATTAGAAAATCAACTTATGGGGTTTACCACATTGACAAAATACACCTATGACAATTTTATTGGTAGCATCATACTTCAAGGTGAAATATAACACTCTGCACCCAATACTAAGAACAGGGCAAGGATGTCCCCTTTCACCACTTCTATTCAATACCGGACCAGAAGCCTTAGCTAGTGTAACAAGGTTAAGAAAAAGAACAAAGGGAATTCCCTGGTGGGTCAGTGTTTAGGATTCTGTGCTTTCACTGCCATGGGTCTGGGTTTAATCCCTGGTCAGGGAACTAAGATCCCACAAGCTGCAAGGTATAGCCAAACAAAAAGAAATAAATGAAAAAAAGAACAACAGCATACAGAATGGAAAGGAAGAGGTGAAACAGTCTTTATTTGCACATGAGATGGTTGTGTGCATAAACCATCCCACGGTATTTACCAAACTATTAGAGCTAATGTGTAAATTGAAGCTAGGTCACAGAAGGCAAAGCCAATAGGACAGAACTCAATTGTGTTTCCATACACAAGTAACAAGCAGTTAGAAAAGGAAATATAGATGCCATTTACAATAAAAATGTGTAACATAAGGGAAAATGTAACAACCTATGAAAGTACTGCTGGGTAGTAGTGTTGTGTGACCTGTCACCAGCGTGGTGGCTTACTGGGAGAGGAAGCAAGTACCTGCAGAGGATTTGGGGGTGTGGTGGGAGACTGGTGTATGGGTTTGGACAGTCAAGAACCCTGAGAAGAAAGGCCCTGGACAAGCTCAGGGCTTTGTCACAAAGTCTACGAGTACAGCCAGAGATGGAAGGGTAAGCTTTTATTACTCCAGGAGAACTTGGATTCCACCAATGCCTCGCTTATGTGGGGCCTGTAGTGTGACTCATGACTGCAGACACAGAAGCATCTGGAGCCTCTGCTACAGCCCTGGGCTGCTCTCAGAGACACTCAGTGACACGAACCCTGGCTTGCTCCGAAAACTCGGAGTCCCCTTGTCTTTTTTCTTCCTCTCTGCCTGGCTCCCAACTTCCTGCCTTCTTGGGGCTTCTCACTGTCTGGGTAACACAAAGGTGTGTGCCAAGCCAAACCTGGAGTGGGGGGGGCATGACCCCTCTGCCACAAGCTGTGCCCGGGGGTGAAGCCTGTGGCCTGGAGAGCCTAGCCTGGCTCAGTGACTGTCCGCAGCACTGAGAGGTGGCCTGGGTAGCGGACCAGCTCCTGGTCCCCCGGGGCAGCCTGCAGACACTGGCCTGGCGGGAAGAGCTGTGGGACTCCCCAGGGCCTCTTGGAACCCCCACTTCCAGCTTGTGGATTAAACCACGGGCCAGCCACACCTGTGTCTTTTCCCAGTTACAAGGCTGGGAGGGGCCCCGCCTCGATGGCTCTGTGCCCTGTAGCCCTTAGCTACAGATGCCCTGCCCAACTGGCAGTGCCCACTCCTGGCTCCTCCTTGGCCCCTCCAGGGCCGGCGGCTTTCTGCTTCCACAGATGCTGGAGCGAGGGCAGGTCATGGAGATGTCCCTGCCCTACTCAGGGCGGGGGGCTCCAAGCCTGGCCCATGCCCACACCCCACAAGTGCCAGGGCCACCACACACCCTCCTCCAGGCAGATGGAGTCCCCCCACCCCCAATGCCCATGGGCTGCCAAGGGGTTGAGGGCCATGAGAACTTCCGACCATGAGAACTTGGACTTCCAGGTTTGGGGATCGGCCCAGGCGGGCGGTTCAGCTCCGAAACTCGTCTCTCTCTTCGGGCCCCTGCCTGTCCTGAAGGTCCTGGCCCGAGTCTGCACAGTGGGTAGGAAATGCCAGTCAGTTAGCCGACAGTGGGGCTGCCCTACCCCCTCGCTCCCAGGGCGCTCTCTGGACTTAGTGGTTTCCATTCCTCAGCAGCACTTCTTTGAATGGAACCTGCCCAGCAGGGGCTTCATATGTTTTGGAAGCATGGGCACAGGCAATCCCAGACTATGGGGAGGGGGAGTGTTGGCAGGACAGGGAAGTAGGACAGGACAGGACTGGGCTGTGCCCAGAGCACATGATTTCTCAAAGGCCACTGTTCTCGGGGGGTACCTGGGAGAGAGCTGGACGAGAGCAGCTGCAGGCTGTCTAGGACCCCGTCCTCGTACAATGCCAGCTTCTGCAGCATCTTCCGTCGCGCCGGATTGATCACGATCTGCGGGGGTCGCGAGGACATGGAGCTGCCCAGGAGGGGTCCTGGGGTGGAGAGAGGACCCCCTGAGCCTCTGAGAACTCCCTGCTGACACTGCTGGCCTCGCGAGCCTTCCCCATCCCCAGCCTAGCTCCCTCCCTGCCCTCCCAAAGGACAGAGGTCCTGAGTGCTTTGTCTGTGGGCAAGGCCTGGAGCCCAATCATGGACTGGGCCTGCTTCACTCCTGGCCTGTCCTCAGCCAGCTGGGGGCATGGCCCGGCGAGACGAGATGGCCTGGGACAGTCCTTCTTTGGACCTTCCTGGGGTCAGGCGAGCAGCCCAACCCAAGACAGCAGCCCGCAACTTGCTAAGGACAGATGGAGCTTCATGGCGGGTCCTGGATCTCTCCTCCCAGAAGGCTGGGGTGGGGAGGATGGGGTTTGCCCGGAAAGGAGGCCTTTGGTCCCCTTGCTGGTACCTTCCACAGCTGTGGGCTGGAGACCCGGGCCGCTCCCACAGCTCGACTCTCGGGCGGCACCCCCTTGGGTGCAGGCAGCCTGCCCGAAGGGTGCTGGCACCCAGCTGGGGGCCCCTGGGCCCGCAGGGCAGCTGGGGCTCAGATGCCAGGAGTGCAGGGCAGCAGAGAGGTCAGACACGCTCTCGTCACTCTCCACGGGCTGGTTGGCACCTTTTTGTGGCCAGTCTGTAGCCTGGGCCTGGGCCCCCAAGGGCGCTGCCAGGGGCTGCCAGGGGCTGGCACGGCTCAGGGCGCTCCCGCTGGTGGACACGTAGGAGTTCTCTTGCGGGGAAGGGGGGCTGCGGCTGGCAGCCTCCAGCTCCAGGCATGGCCCTGCCACCACCACCTGCAGCTCCTCCAGTGTCTGGTACACCTGCAGGGAGGGACCGGGGCTCTCAGGGTGAGTGGCCCCATCCAGGTCCTCGCAGAGGGTAGGGAACCGCAGGGCAGCTCCGGGTCAGGGCCAGAGAAGAGAATCGTTGCCACTAAAGCTAAGGACCAAGAGCGGCTTCTCTTTGTCTTCGAGAAAGCAAACCTTGTTGCCTTGATGCCCTCAATGATGCTCCTTTCTTTTCTCAAGAGAGAGAAATGAGGGATGGGATGGGGAGGGACATGGGAGGGGGGTTCAGGATGGGGAACACATGTACACCCACGGCTGATTCATGTGAATGTATGGCAAAAACCACCACAATATTATAAAGTAATTAGCCTCCAATTAAAATAAATAAATAAATTAAAAAAAAAGAGAGACAAAGAGGTGGGACACAAAAAAGGCAGATGCAGTGGCGCCAGGCACCCAGAAGGGGGCGCAGTAAAAAGCCGATCGCCTCCCTCTCTGTACCGGCTGGGTTCAGTGGGCGCTCAAGCCGAACCAAAGGGCAGGTGAGCAACATGTGGAGACTGGCATCTCAAGCACTTCCCATACCCCCAGCTCACAGGACTACCTGGGTCATTGGGGGTCTCCTCTTGGCTCGGCGGTGCAGGCAGCAGCAAGCCAGCTGGCCCAGGGCCAGGCCCAGTTGTGGTGGGCACGGCCCTGGCCTGGGGTCCAGGTGCTTCTTGTAGATCTGGGCGGCGACTAGGGCGGCCCACGTGTCTGCGGCCGGCCCGCCTTGGACTGCGGTCTGAGTGCCCTTCAGGGTCACCCCGGCCTCTTCCGCCTCCTCTTCAACCAAGTCTTTCTGTGGGATATGCAACATGAGTCTGGCCCCCATGGGCTGTGCCTTGTGCTGCCATCCCCTGGCCCTCATCTGTGTATGCTCAGCGCTGACTTGGGCCCCCAGGATCCAGCCATGCGCCCAGCGCCTGGGCTGGCTTTCACAGAGCTGACTTCCTGAGAGAGGAGAGACGTCGACATGCTTCGAAAACCAGGGGAAACCGCGGCAGGGAGGCCCCCCCAGGGGTTTCGATGGGGGGGCCCAAGCAAGTGACACTTGGGCTCTGATAGAAAGACAGCAACTAGCCAGAGAGGGCGGGGCTCAGAAGGGAGAGCCCCATGGAGATGGGGGGGACAGGACCAGACAGGAAGGACCAGGAGCAGACCCTGGGGTCGGGGGGCGTGGCCTTTCAGGCAGAGGAACAGGGAACCGCCAGGTCTGGAGGACAGACAGCAAGCTGGCAACCATGTCAAGGGTCTGGGCCTTCATCCCAAGCACGGTGGGGGTAAAGGGGTTCCACTGCCTCCTCACAGTTCTAAAAGAGCTTTTTGGTGGTTGCCGAGAGAAGTCATGGCAGGGACCCTGTGGGGTCTGGCATGCTGCCCCACAGCGGTGCTGATGATGGGCCCAAGTGCAGATCTATTTGGTGCCTGGTTCTGGCAGAGACCCCTGGAGACCCGGGAATGGATGGAAACAGCCCTGAGCCCAGGCAACACACCAGCTTATACAGTGTGAAGGATCCTGCAGACTAAGCAAAGAGGAGCTGGATTTTGGGCTCTGGGTCAGTCCACGGAGGAGCAGACCTGCCCTGCAAAACCCAGGGAAGGCGTCTGGGGTGAGGGGGGACATGGTTCGATTTCAAACCATTGCCTCTCCCAGGTCCCCTGATTCTGTTTTCCACTGTGATTGGGCTGCACCCCCTCTCCCTGACCGCCCCCTGCACCGCCAAACCCAGGTGGGGTCTGGAAGGGCCCATGGCACTTGCCAGGGACAGAGAGGTTTGTCCCCGGCCAGGCAGATGCAGCTGTCTGGGGCCCTGCCTACTCTCAACGATGAGTCAGCAGAGGCCGGGCTGGCTCCTGTGGGGCCCCGCGTTCCGGATTGTTCCTCCCTCCCTCTCTCCCCACCTGCCTCAGGAGGAGGCTCACCAGATACTTGGGCTGGGCGCCATGCATCCTCACGGCCCTCTGGCCGGCCAGGGTCTCCAGCAGCACCTGCAGAGAGAGCAGGCTGCAGACTGGGGCCGCTGAGAACCTGCTCGTGGGACTCAGACTCGGGGGGTCTGGAGGGCCCACGTGGAGCAGAGGAATGGAAAATGACAGACATGTAGGTGCGGAGCCGTGCAGGGCACCTGAGCTGGGGAGGACAGGTCCCGGGATCTGAAGATGGTCAGGCCTGCTGGGAGATTCTCCAGGGGCTGCGGCCCCCCACCCCCAGGCCAGTCAAGGGCCCCGCAGCTCACCACGCCAAAGCTGAAGGTGTCGGTGTCTACGGCCAGCCTCCCGGTCTTCACGTACTCCTCGGGCAGGTAGGCCAGGGTGCCGCGCACTGTCCGAGTCCGGGCCACACTACTGCTCTGGCCGGGGTTGGCCCCTGTAAACCGGCTGAGACGGGCCAGGCCGAAGTCCCCCAGTTTGGGCATCAGTCTCTCATCCAGAAGGACATTGGAACTTGGGGATGGAAGGCGGTGGTGTCAGCCTGGCCCTAGCCCTCTCTGCGACTCATCACTCCGGCACCTACTGCCCCCTGCCTGGTTCTGAGACAATCAGACCGGAGCCACTGACGTGCACCTCAGTGGCGGATCGTGGCCCGTGCTCATGGTGTTCTGGCCACTTGGGGCTCCGAGCAAGTGGCCCCCAGAGCCCCGTCCTACAGTTGAGTCCCTGTTCACCAGTGGGACCCATCCTTGGCCTCCATGTCCACCCCTGGCCCACACTGGGTGCTCAGTGACTCTCAGACCCCAGCCCTGACGCCCCCTGTTCTCAGGAGGATCGCTCAGGGCCAGGCTCCTGGGGACTAGGCAGCAGGCACCCCCGGTCCCTGCTGGCGGGAGGTGTGGGAGCATCACCCCTTGCCATAGGGCTCCTGCCACCCTCAAAGGCCCCCAGGGGCTGGCCGTGTCCCCGCCTCACCTCTTGACATCTCCATGGATGAGGCTGGGGCTATCTTGATGTAAGAACTGAATTGCCCGGGCCGTGCCCAGAAGGATGTCCAGTCGCTGAGGCCAGGAGAGAGGGGGCCAGGCCTGTGTCTGGAGGGGCACAAGGAAGAAAGGGGAGACCACAGAGCCACCATCTTTGATGCCCATCCATGCTTCCCCTGAGCGCTGAAGTGCCAGGTCAGAGATGCTCCTGTCCTGGGCTTGGTCAGCCCTTGCGTCCTGCGGGCGCCTCTCTAGACGGGGCTTAGGGGCTGTCCGTTGCCTCCTGCCCTCTGGACAATGCTGCCAAGATCCTTCCACTACTCTGTTTGCCCAGGGGAGCAGATGGGGCCCCTTTCAGAGGCCCCACGAGCTTGGCTTCCGAGCATGGAGAGTCCCCGATCACTGAGGCTAAGGCCCCGTGTCCCATTCGGACCAGGTGCCAAGCGTGATACAGTGTGCCAGGCCAGGCCAGGCAAGGCTTACCTGGACATGGAGGCGGTCTTCCAGGGAGCCATTGGGCAGGAAGCCATAGACAAGGCAGTAGAAGCCACTCTGAGCACAGTAGCCGGCAAAGTCCACGATGTTGGGGTGACGAAACCTACTTGAAACAGTGGAGTCTCAGCGCTCTGCTCCCAGCATCCAGCATGCCTTCCATCTGGCCATTGCGGGGGGGCGGTGTGGGGTGTGGACGGTCCCTAACCAGGTTCCCTGGCTCGCCTGGGCCTGGCAGGCTGCAGACCAAGGGGGAGCCAGGTCCCCGGACATGTGGTCCTGGCGGGGCCCTGCCCC
The DNA here is from genome assembly GCF_003369695.1 of Bos indicus x Bos taurus. Classification (NCBI taxonomy): domain Eukaryota; kingdom Metazoa; phylum Chordata; class Mammalia; order Artiodactyla; family Bovidae; genus Bos; species Bos indicus x Bos taurus. The sequence continues at coordinate 108,076,838 of NC_040105.1, read as the reverse complement.
TGCCTGCAGGCTCACCGCGACAGCTGCTGCACTTCAGTCTGGAAGCTCTGCTTCACTGTGGTCCACTCCAGGTCGGCCTCCTGCAGCCCTCGGGGAGAATGAGGCAGGGGGGACTGGCAGTGTGAGACTCCTGTGGCCCAGACTTCATGTCCCTCCCTGCCCCGCCACCTGTTCTGGGCCCAGAAGGAGCATGGGCCTGGGGGCCCTGGACTGTGAAATCGGAGGGCTGAAAGAACCCTGTGGGGTCGTGAAGGGGGTGGGGGAGGACCACAAAAGCCCAAGTCTGGGATCAGCCCTTGAGGGCCCTGGCGAGGATGCTGCACAGACCTCCTTGAGCCTCTTCACAGCATAGACGGTGTTCCTCATCACCGCCCGGTACACACAGCCAAAGCCGCCCTCCCCGATCTTGAGCTCCTCTGAGAAGTCGTGGGTACCCTGGCAAATCTCATGGAGGGGCCAGCAGAATGAAGAAGAGGGGGCCCCTGGCAGGAGGGACATGGGGCTCTCCGGGCTGGGCTGTGGGAAGAGACCCTGTGTCAGGTGAGGTCCCATGTCCTCCCCTCTGCCTCAGCTCACCCTTGCTGGGCTGCCTAGGGTGGCCCAGGGGACCAAAGGCAGCTGTCACTGCTTGCTGGCGTCAAACCTCTGGGTGGGGGGCAGGACCCACCTACCTTGGTAGATGAGGGGGCTGGAGATGGCAATGGTGGCTGGTGGGCAGCTGGGCTTGGTCCAGGGCAGAGCTCGGGGTCAGAGTGAGTCTGAGAGCCTGGAAAAGCTTCGTAAAGACACCAGTGAAAGGCAGCCAGAGGCCAGTGGCAGGATCTATCGGGGTGGCCAGGAGCAAGGGGGTCCTTTCCTGACGTTCATCAGGCCAACCCCCACGAACCCTCCCAGACCGGGTTGTCTTACCTGGGGAGAGGAAGGTGGAGGCCAGAGACGGCAACTTCCGGTGGCCAGGAACCGCAGCCTCGGAGGGTGCGGAGATGCTGCTGGGTGTCAGGGAGGTGGTGCTTGGGGGCAGAAGGGGGGCGGGAGGGTGCCCTGGGAGGCCGGAGAAAGAAAGGACGTTAGGCCCAGGCTGGAGGGAGGAGCTCCGAGGTAAGCCCTGGGCGGCCCCTGTCCCAGGGTCCGGGGGGTTCCGGGGGTCTCCAGGGCCGCGCTCACAAGCAGTGATGATATCCCGCGCCCGCAGCAGCTGCAGGTGCGTGAGGATGCGCACGAGATCGGCCACGCGGGCGTTGCGGTTGATCCACGGCCACAGGACGCTGGCTGTGCGCTGCCCGGAGCGCTCGCACAGCCGCAGCTCGGTCTGGTCGCGGACGATCAGGGCGGCTGCGGGTCAGGGGGCGTCAGGCCGCGGTGTCCAGGCCCCGCGCGGCTCCCCGGCCCGTCCCGCCCCGCCCCTGTCGGCCTGCGGCCACCCACCGAACTGGCACCAGTCGGCGGGCTCCAGGGCGTCCATCACTTTGTAGAAGCGGCACATGACCCAGGGAGGCACCTCGTACAAGAAGTGCTGGGCGCCGGGGACGGCAGGGTCTCCCGGGCCCGGCCCCCCGGCCATGGCCACCGCCGCCGTCGCCGGGCCGGGGCCTCTCCGGGCCGCGGCGGGCGCGGGCCTCGGCCGGCCGGGTCCGCGAACACTGACTCACTTCCCCTTTAAGGCGGCCTCGTGCGACGCCCGGCGGGCCGGAAGGGGCGGCACCCGGGGCCGTCACCGCCTCGCCCGCCGCCGCCGCCGCCGCCGCCGCCGCCGCCGCCAGCCCCGGCCACACGGGGGCGCCGCGCGCGGTCACGCCTCCCGGAGGCAGCTCCCCGGGCCCGGCGAGGCGGACTGGTGAGCTTCCAGGAGGAGGAGGAGGGCTCCAAGGGCTGCAGGAGAGCGCTTCTCGGCTCCAGGGACGATGGGCACAGCGAAGGCCTTCCAGAAAGGGTTAGAAGCGGGGCTTCGGAGAGCCGCTGGCTGGTCCTCTTTAGGTTTCCGTTTCGTGGGGAAAGCGGTGGAGAGGGGTCAAGACATCCAGGCGGGACAAGGTCAGATGTGGGTCACACCAGGGCTCCCGGCTGACTCTCTGCAGCTGGCTTGAGGCTGGGGGCAGGAAGAATGATCTGGAAGCTCGCAGCATCTCCACCCACCTCCTGGGCCTGGATCCCATCTTTTCTTGGCCCTCCGGGAACCTGCTCCAGCGGTGGTTAGGTCTTTGCAGCATCTGCCCTCTTCTTCGCTGGCTCCTTCCGCTAGCACAGAAAATGTGTTTATTACGTCTCTTAGAGACAGACCTTCGCTCCGGCTGCCCTCCTCCCTCTTGTCACGCTTGAGGATGGCAGGCTCTGGCGGCTCCCACCCCTTTCTCTGCAGCTCACAGAGCACCGTACTTGGCCTGTCTGGCGTCTCCCCACAGGCCTCCAGCATGCCTCCATCATTCGCAGTAGCAGCCACAGTAGCAGCCACCAGGAAACTGTTACCTCTCTGAACGTCTCTGGAGTTCCTCTCTTCCCCACGGGGCTCTGACCTAGATGAACCTAAACGAACGTGCTTCCCTGCCTCCTCTGGCTCAGGGGTCTTCCTTAGGCACAAAGCACTCCACACCAGTTTTCCTGCTTAAGACCTTCCCGGGGTTCCCGAAGCCCTCAGAAGGATTGCAGCTTTTCAGCATGGCTTCTGACGTTGTCACCATGTGGCCCTTTCCTGCCCACCTGTCTCGCTCTTGGCACTTGGCAGCGGCCTTAACCCAGCCACAACTCCTTGGGGGTCCAAGAACGTGCCAGGGCTCCCACCCCCACGGGTTTGCACCTGCAACTCCGTCCAGCAGATACCCTGGTAGCTGGAAGCTGGCCTGGAGTCCCCTGGTGCGTCCTTCTTTAGCTTCAGCACTCATCTGTTTACCCCACACCCCTCCCCGCCCCCCGCCAAGCAGCCAGGGCGCCTTCCTCTTCTGTTTTTTTCCAGCTAGATGCCAGCTTGAAAGGCAGGTCTTCGCCAGCCCCTTGTCCACTTGATCCTGACCCCTGAGGGCTGCCACCCTCCTCACCTGCAGGCTGTCCATCCAGAGACTTCAAGAGTGGTTTGCAGAAACCAGGTTGGCCCAAGACACACCTCTGTGGCGGCCTCTTCCCAGAAGCTGCAGCCACTCCACAAGAGGAGGCCGGCCACACCCTGAGCCCCAGTGGCTTCCATAGGGACAGCTCTTACCGAGACTCCCAAGCTGAGGAGGGAACTAGTGGGCACACACATACTAAGTGAACTGGGACTTGGTCCCACTTCCAATTCTGCTGGACTGCAGCTCCCGGGACAGCCCTGGCACCTCAGGGATGCTCAGGATACACACACGCCATGAATGTCAACCCTCTGTTTTATCATTTAAGGCCAGGATGTTCGAGTGCACCTCCAAGTAGCTGTGTTCACATACATGTACCTGTGATGCTGAACTCTGAGCAGTTCTTTTCACCTCCAAGCCATCGGCAGCCTGATGAAAGACAGCTGTAGGGGAACCATGAGCTCCCGAGAGCACTCCACCTCATCGGAAGCCGGTGGGACGGGGGCAGCGTGTCCTCTGAGCTGGGAGCAGGTCAGCAGAGACCTTGGAAGGGTCTCAGGCGGGAGGCACCGGAGGAGTCAGAGCTAGGGGGTTTCCAAAAGCCCCTCAGCCCATCAGGGACAGCCAGGATGCTGCCCTGCAGAAGGCCCTTCCCACCTGCCGGCTCAGAGCTCCCCTCTGGGCAGGCGGACCCCAAGGCAGGCCGGTGCAGGGTGCCGGCCAGGGCTCTGTCCTCCCCAGGGCGCCCAGAAAGCGGCTGGCTTCTGTGTGTTCCCAGGAAGTGCCCCACCTTGCTGTCCTGGGAGCTGTCTTGATAATGAAAGCCCAGACCTGGAGTCACTTTCACAGAGAGATTTATCGAGAATGCTAACAGCACAGGATACAGTACTTCCCAACAAAAGGTGCGAACGCGTCACTTAGAAAGGCATGCTGAGTATTCTTGGCTTTCACACGTATTAAAAAACTTACAAAAATAAAATAAAACTGCGTGCTGCCCATCTTTTCAAATAGTAAAAGAACCTTATGAAAAAATCACTTGGTTTTACAACAAAAGACACAAACGGACATTTTTATGTAAATTTATAAGGCAAACTCTTTATATAATAAATAGGTTACAGGGATTCAGTGGGGGGTGTTTTTGAAACGTATACAGGTACATTCAGACAGGTTTACTGAAATGGTACAAATTTCCTTAATAAATTGCCTTTTGTTTTTAAATATATCAGTGCTTTCAGTCATTTGGCTATACACAAAGAACCTTTTTTTGAACACTACAAAAAAGCAATCAATATTTTTTGTTTTTAAAACGACCTACTTAAGTTTTCTAAAGTAATTGTCCCAAAACACAAAAACTGAAGGTGAATGCGATAGAGGGCTTTTGGAGATCATCTCCAGCCAAGTCTGTCCTGGGTGACTCCCCGCACCCCACACACACTTTTCCAGCCCTTTTCCTCCTGGGCTGGAGCCAGCTCCCTCTGCACAGGGTGACCAGGGTCCCTGCGACTCAGGAGGGGGCGGTGACCCTGCTTGGTTCTTCTCGCTCCTAAGCCCCATTCCCAAATGGTCAGCACTGTCCTCGAAGAGGGGGCGACCCCGGGTGCTAAGGGAGCACATGGCCACCCCTGTTTTGTCAGTCCTCAATAGTGTCTGGGAGGTAACGGCTACTCAAGAGGATAGGGTTTTGCCATGAAACGAGAAGGGGGGTGGTTTCTCACATCCAAATTTTACTGGGGATCAGATGACAGCCAAGGGCATGCACCACCCCCCGACCCCACCATCATCTCCTCATCCAGGAAAGTGGGGAATCCAGAGGTTATGTTAGTGTCGTGCACTGTGGGGCGGGGTGGATTTGATGATGGTATCCCGAACGGTAATGCCCCCCCCCCCCCGAATCATAATGCCCTGTCCACACAAGCCTGACCTGTGGCCACAGTGGAGGTCTCCAAGGAGATGCCCACCCTCTGGCCGAGCCTTGCCCCGCAGGCCCACCCCGACCTTCTCCCGCCGAGATGTGGCTGGCTCCCCTTGCAGGAACGTCAACCTTGTCTGTCCTTAAAAAAATAATCCTGATGCTACTAATCTGGGAGTGGACCAAAACCTGGTTTTGCTCTGACTTCACAAATGGCAGCATGTCAGCTATTTACTTTGTCAGCTCTAGGTGTCACTTCTTTGGGTGGCTTCTGGCTGATCTGGGCAGGGGGTCCTGTCTTTGGCTCTCCCCCTCCTGGGGCAAGAGGACAGCCCCTCTCCTTCTGGTTACCATCCCCTCCCTCCAAATTCTTTTGTTGGTAAAGAAAAGGTGTCTAGAAGCATTTGTCTCTGGAACAATTACTTTAAACATGGTTACAATACAGACTTCAGTTCAAACACAGAAGAGATTTACTTCGCAAAATTCCCTTCACCCACCGAAAATTACACAAATAGAAGCCTCAACACCACAGTTAAGAGGACCAGTAGAGAGAAGCTCATGTTTGGAACACAAAAGGAGAACTCAAAACCAAACCAAACCCAAACAGAAACAACCCCAGAGAGACGAGGGGAGGGTGGAGGAAGGGAGGAGCGCAAACACAGCACACGGTACAGTGTCCGGGTACAGGAGCCCCGTGCGAGGAGAGGGCTCGGCACACCGAGTAACAGTCCTGATGATATTTGGTCATATATTCATCAACTACTGACTCTGGAGTGGCTGTTATTGAAGCAGTGACAATTTAAACGGAAAAGGAGGCCTTGGGAGCAAGGGAAGGAGCAGGTTTTGAGTTCTGCAAGCCTTTGCCATGCCACCGTCCAGCAACCCAGGAACAGTGCACTGGGTGGGCCCTGCTGCCTGGGGCAGGCCGGGTGAGAGGTCACCGGCTGAGGCTAATTCGGTGCCGCCTTCAGATCTCGGGCAGAACTGGACACGCGCCAACACCCATCTGCAAGAGGCTGGACAGCAGTGGTCGCAGCGGCTTCCTCTGCCCGCCCTGGCCCAGGCTGGATAGGAGAAGAGGCAGGGACCCACCACTAATACTGAACTGAGGGTGGGGCCCAGCCCCCAGGCCCAGGTCCTCCCAGGGGCCTGAGTGGTGCCTGGCCACCTGAAGGGCCTCTAAGGGTTTCTTTTGGACGTAGGCCTCAGAAGTAATAACGCGGGGAGGGAAGCTTTTGGCCCTGGTGATTATAATGCTCTCTGCTTTGGAAGAACAAGTTTCTGGATATTATTCTTATTTTTTTTGGTGTTTTTACTTACTTAAAAAATGATCAAAAAGAACTTACGGCTAAACTCTCTAGCAGATATTGCTCAGTAAGAATTACAAAAGCAAATGCAATTACTCGTAGGATTGGGGCAGTGGGGGAAGAGGAAGGAACGTTTCTGGAGTCTTCGCTACCTCCTGGAGGGGACCCGCTGGACCGCATGTGTGGTTCTGGGGTCCCTGATGTTCTACCTGGTACGGTTCACACTTCCTGAATTGAGACACAGCCTTTCGTCTCCCCTGCGGCCCCCAGACTTGGCAGAGACAGGCCCTACCAGTGGGGAGGCTTGCTGCCTGTCTGCACACTATCACTCTGGGTCACTGGAGGGTGTCGGGGGGGCAGGTCACCCCCATGAACGCCAGCTGCCCCACCCAGAGATCAAAGGGGCCCAGGCAGTGCCAACTACATTCTGGGCTTCACCAGAGCCAGGGAGCATGCTTGCATCCACCCACTGAAACGAACTGTCCTGCCTACACCAGCGCCCTGGGGCCCCACTCACAAGCTTGGGAGAAACAGTGCGAAACCCAGGAGCTGCCTCCTTCGCTCGGCACTGGGAAGCCCTTGAAAGAAGCGAGGAAAGACCACGGTTCTGCTTGGACACGAGTGACCAGCAGACGGATTTGTCAGGTTTTTTTTTTTGTTGTTTGTTTTCTTCGTTTGTGTTTTTTTTTTTCTTTTTTTTTGGTTTTTTAAAATTTCCCCTTGTCCTATGCTATGGTTATCAGAAATATTGTAATTAAGCAACAGGTATAATTTTAACAGGTCTTTGTGTGTGTGTGTGTGTGTGTGTGTGTGTGGAGCCACAAGCAAAATGAGTTTATAACTGTGCAATATACATATATATATATATAAAAATTCAACTGCTTTGTGTGTCTAGTCAGTGTATTTAAATAAAAGGGACAGGAGAGGGAAAAGCAAAACTAAAGAGCAAAACAAAAGCCCAGGAGAGAAAAGACCAAGCAGGTCTATGCGTATAGTCTAGAAGATACTGGATATAATCCGGGTCACCAGGAAGAACAGCTTTGTCACTTGACACACAGACACTGTGGGGAGAGGGACTATCAGTGGGCAGGAGCCAAACCTCGTGGCCTTTTCCCCTCACCGCTGAGCAGGACTCAAGGAGACAGGTGACCGAGGGGGTGGCCGGCAGAACCAAGGCAAGTTTCCCCAATGTTTGGAAACCCCCAGCTGAAGCCCCTTCCATGAGGGTTCTCTCCCCTGCCCTCCCTTGGCCCCAGGCCCCAAATGAGCGCAGAGCCAGGGACTGTCCTCAGGGGCATGCCACACCACAGGTAGACGCTGTGGAGGAGACATCACTTTCTCCTGCTTAGTGGCCTGGGCCCTAATTCGAACCAATTCTTCCTGACACCTCGGCATTTGGGGTAGGCTCGCTGGAGATGACAGAGGAGGAACAGGTGAAGTCAGGTAGTGAGGAGGTTGCGTGCCTTCACAATTCTCTGCTGAGCGCCCCCCTTTCCCATCCGGAGCTGGGCTCCTGTAGCTTCGAGACAGGCAGGTCTCCCTGCAGGGACCGCTACCCGAGAGCCAGAGAAAGAGACAGAGAGATAGACTCTCCAGTGACCCAAGGGCTCCAAGGCGCAGACCCAGCAGTTTCAGGCTGGATTCCCCTTCACCTGCAGCACTGGCCACACAGCAGGCCAGGCTCCAAGTCCTCTTAGATCAGCCTTTTTTGAGCAAAAGCTTGCTCTTATTCACTCAGAAAATCAGGATGTAGTTTCTTGCTCAAGGTTTCCTAGGTCTTCCTTCTGCAATGTTGACAAGGGGCTTCAGTGTTCCCTTTTTTTCCCCTTGAACATGGAACTTTTAGACCCTGGGTGAGGCAGTATCCTAGTGAGCTCTGATAATTCCGCTATGTTTTCTAAAGATTGATACAGATTCAAAAAGAGAAAGAAGCAAAAACACTCAACAAACTCCTCCAGTAGAGCAGAGCGCTGAGATAGGGCCCTTGCAGAGAGCAACTGAGAGCCGGAACACGTGGCGGGGCTGTCGGGCTCGAGAGCGGGGATTCCACTACGAGCCTGGCAACATGCCTGTGCCCCTAGCCCTCCCCAGGCACTGGCCAGTACTCAGGGGGTCAGTAGGCTGATGCCCACAGGGCTCTAGAGAGAACTCACTTCCCCGAGGTCTGGATGGTCTGGGCCACCCACATAGGCAACTCACATCAGAAAAACAATTTGGGGCCATGAACCCGCTAGAAATGGCTGCGCTGAGCTAGGGCTGATGCCTGTGACCTCCCCTGGCCTTGTTGGGCCTGGTAGGAACACTCTGGAGAGGAGGCACAGAGCTCAACTGCCAGGCTCCACGAGATCCAGGCTGCCATACCTGGTGGCTTCCCTTTACACCCTCTGTTCCCTCCTGGGCTCACGCCGCTTGTTAGAAGTTACTTCAAATTCAGAGGTCCTGTCAGCTAAGGAAACTGCTCTTCCACCAAAGATAGCAGCGTGCTTGTGGCTATTAAGTACCCTCCTTCATGATGGCCGTCACGGCAATGACAGGCAGGGAGGCAGGTGACAACCTGGTGCTGTTTCATGTCCCACCGCCACTGCTCGTGGCCTCTAGGCTGGCATACCACCACTGAGCAGACTGCTGCTAGCAATGGCATGGGGGCTCAGGAGAGAAGTCAGGTGCTGGCTGTGGCCGGCATGCCCAGGCCACCACTGTGGCTTCCACTGTCCAGGGAGCTGAGGGGAGTGGTGGGGGGGAGCAGGGCATTTCTGGGGGTCTCCTGTGCCTTTCGATAGGGACTACGGTGCAGAAGGGACATGTACTGGACCTTGCTGTGGCCCAGGGGCCACGCCTCACTGTGGTGTCAACGCCAGCAACGACACGGGTTAGGACAGCCAAGTGACAGGCACAGGGCAAGGAGACCCAATGTGACAGACCTAGTCCCTTGGGTATCTGAAAGCTGTCTTATCAATTCCTGCCTTCTGGACACAGTCTATAAGGGATGCCCCCTGAATCTTCGCGGTCTTCAAGTACACACAGAATCAACATCATACTCCCCAACTGGGCCGGACATAGCTGGTGAGAATTCCAAGGCTAGGCCTGCCCTCCAACCTTCTGTCCACCTGTCTCCAGGACAAAGTGGTACAGGACCATCAGCGCCCCTGCCCAAAGGTGACTCGCTCATAATGCCTGTATCTGGGGGAGAGGGAATGTGGATCAAAGGGGGAGAAAACCCTAAGGTGCCACCTATAGCCTTGAAACTCTAGGGGCGGGAGCTGCGGAGCAAGGGGCCTGCAGGTCAGGCTGGGCAGAAAGGAAACGCCACTTGAGATTCGGTGTTCTCGACCACCACATCGGTCAGCCCCAAAATCAACTGTTACAGGTCAAAGGGGGGCATGGCAGGCCCAGCTCTCCTTGGCCCAGGACCAGATGGTGCCAAGCTGCTGGAGAGGTCAGCTTTGGAGACTGGTTCCAGGAGCCACGTTTTATGGATTTGGTTTAATTAATGCCTCAAAACCTGACCCAGGAAACCAGATGGCACCTCCATGACAAATGGGCTGGAGAGCGGGCTCATGTGGACAGGGGTCCTCTGAGAGTGCCAGGAGCCTTTTGTCCTTGGAGGAAGAGGGACCCCAACGAACATGCCCCCTCTTCCAACTCCCATCCCTTCCTGGGGGAGGACTCAGAAGTGAAGCCCAGCAGGTGGACAGCAGAGTGGGTTTGGTTGGGGGACTTGCTTTTGCAGCATCAAGAAATGGATACAAAAATGCTAGAAAGGGCAGCTACAACTCCACAAACAGAACAGGGCAAACTCCCTTGCTTTTAACCGTTCTGGGAGAGAGAGACACAGTTTCATTTTTTTTTTTCTGAAGCTACTGATTGGAACTGTCAACTAGGGGTCCTGATCACTAAAGGACTGGCAAGGAAGTGCTAGATGGTTTCTAAGATGTTTCACTCCTTCATGGTTACACTGCAGTGAGGAAAGCTGGGGGATAGTAACTGAAATACACGAGACAACACGCACTTGACAGTTCATGGCAGCAGCTCACATGGGACGTGCTTGTGGGTGTTTCTGGAAGCATAAGACTGCTGTCTCGTTTGCTACTTTGATAAGGTACTTCTCAGTTGGACAGATTTAGATATAAGAGACATCTCTGTAAACACAGAAAAGGATATACCAATATGATGAAGATATGCAGCTAGATAAGGACTTCCTGAACAGAGGGTAAAAGCACGGGGTCTCGAATTGAAACTGACAAATGAACACCCCGCAACAAGCCCAAGCCTCGATGCCCCAACACCACAGCCCCTGGTGCTGATGGGGAAAAGCGTGAAGTACCAACCCCTTCCACCAGCCTCCAGCAAGCAAAGGCCGCACAGGGCCCAGCAGAGGAGAACTACTGCTCAGAGGAGTGGCAGGGGATATCTGCACTCATTTTGCCTGCTGCCCGGCCCAACTAACCCGCCCTAGCCGGGTCCTGCACAGGCCAAGGTCAGGGCTTGGCCACTCCGTGACACTGGCAGGCCACAGCGGGTCTCTGTGCTGCCCTTGGCTCTGCAATCCCAATCTTGGTCCACTTCTCCTACCCACTGCCGTTGAGTGGGAAGGCTGAGGAGACCTGGGATCCAGGGTCTGACCGAAGGAGGAGACTCCTGGGAGAGCAAGATCTTGCCTCTCCCATGCCCCTCAGAGAGGCTGGGGTACTAGAGCTGGGTGGATTCAGCGGAGTCTGGGGCTTCCTCAGGGCTCAGAAATGGGTGGCAGGGGGAGCTGGGCTGGACGGCGGGAAGGCCAAGGGTGGGGGAGTTCTGGGGGCCTGAGCTGACCAGTGTCGGCTCGAAGTACGGTCGGGCACTGCGGCTGCCTGGAACAGAAGGGAGCAGTGAGGACGAGGGAGGAAGGGGAGAAATGAAAAGGCTGAAATGAAAGGAGACAGAAACCAAAGGAGAGGAGAGAAATCAATCAGGAAGTCCTTATAAATTGCAGCAAACACTTAGAGTTTCGGAGCTTCGTGGGAACCCTATGTGCTGAGCCCACTTGAAAACAAGCGCAGGTATATACAGATCCAGGTAGTTGTCAACACCATCACGTCTAGTGGCCTGAGGGACAAAGGGTCGCCAAGTCAAGCCCGCTAGGTTGCTCGCAGAGCAGGTTTGTTTTGAAGTGGGAACATGAAGACTCAATAGTGCAAATAGTTCTAAGCTGTCCCTAAAGGAGTTGAGAATTGGAAAAGTTTTGGAAGAACATTTCCTCTGCCTTCCCCCTGGCCCCTGGCCCCATCTACTAAGGCTCGAACTAGTGGCCACAACTGCTCTGAGCAGCTAGGGATGCCTTCCGCCTGGCCTGCGGCACTCCGCTGGCTGCAGCCTGGGCCAGCCTGCTGGGGCCTCGGCCCATGGCCTTGGTGGCCTCTGTCTAGTGCTACCCGCTGGAGGCCGGCCCTGGGCCAATGTCGCCTCTGGCGCAGGCCAGTCGACACCCAGGGGGGCTCAAAGGATGCCTCCCTCCTAGCTGGGCCAGAACCGGGGCCAACAGGTGCTATGTCCCCATCCTGTGAAATGTCCTGGTCGATCTGGGGTTGGGGGTGGTGGGAAGCCGTCTGTGTGCCCCCATGTGTGGGATCACACGGGCTGGAGCCACTGGCCGTCTCCACCATCTCTAAAGGATCCAACTGTCTCTCTTGCCTCGGACCTCCTGGTCCCGACGTGGGTGGGCATAAGGGGGACTGGAGGGTGGGGTGGTGGAGCTCGAGGCTGGGCAGGGTGTGGGGGGAGAGGAGAGCTGAGACTGGGGTACCGATGGCCCCCAAACCAGGAGTGTCTTCTCAAGTGCTCTCTGTCCCTAGTGACCACGTGGGGGGGACTGGGTGGGAGGGAGGTGCAGGCACACCCTAAGAAGCCTGGGCAACAGCTTGTCTGGTCAGTAGTATCTGCAGCAAGCCTTGTTGAAGGAGCCTAGTTTAGAAAAGTGCAAAGCTACTTCTGGCCCTGGTTAGGTCTTCAACCTGACTGTGCTTGTCGATAAGAAAAAAACATCCCCAATGCTCCAACTACTCCCACCCTGAAGCCACGAAACTCTAAGTTTACTGAAAGAAAAAAAAATATTTTTTATTTCAGTTAATCGGGAAGCTTTGTCAGAGCCCTACCCATAAGGAGAAGAGACAACAGCTGCCTTTATTCTTGTTGGTTTGCTTTGCAATCCGCTCTGCGTAAAGTCAGCTAACTCTCTCGGTCACGGGCGTCCGGCTGTCCACAGGCTCCTCTCTGTTTGGCCTTGGCATGGAGGATGAGACAATGTCTTTGCGCTCTCCCTCCCCTCGGTGTTTGTACTTTTCTGTGGCCGGGGCCGCGGTGGCGAGCGCGGGCTGAGTCTTAGCAGGCTCCTTGGGGCAGCCATCGCTCTCCAGCGAGCCTGCTCTCGGCATCTTCTCCTCTTTGCAGACGCTGCTGCTCAAGTCCTGGGGCTCAGGGGGGCTGGCAGGGTCCTCGGAGCTCTGGGGCTCGGGCGGGGGTGGGGGCGGGGGCAGGAGCAGCGGCGCGGGGGCCTTCGGGGGCTCCACGTGGTGGTGGTGGTGGTGGTGCTCCTTCTTGGGGGGCGAGGAGGCGCTGCCGCTGCGCCCCTTGGGACTGCTCTCCTTGCTTTTCCGCCCTGGGCTCTTGCAGGTCTTCAGTCCCTTCCCACTCTTCTCGCCGAGCGTGGACACCAGCAGGGGCTTCACTACCTCCTTCACCTCAATGCTCACCGTCTCCCGGGTCTTGCGCTTCTTGATGGGGAGCACGGTCTCCTGAACAGACCGGATAGATGACTCCTTCACGGCTTTCTTTTTGGCCTCGGCAGTGGCGGCAGCAACCACACTGCCCGGCTTTCGGCCTCGTTTCTTGGGAATGGCCTGGGGGTCGGCCTCCGCTTTTCGCTTCCGGCCGGGGCGCTTGATGACCATGACCTGGGCTGAGGTGGTGGCCCCACCCCCTTCTGCCTTGCTGCCCGGCGCAGCTTGGAAAGGCATCTTGACGAGTAGCTTTCCAGGACTTTTCTCCAGAACCCTTTTCACTTGCACACCCTCTGACGCAGCTGCCTTGGGTCTCGTGGTGCCACTCCCTTTGGGGCGTCCCCGACCTCTGCCAGTTCCTGGAGCTTTGGGAGATTTGGGCTTCTTAGGTGGTTTCTGTTCTCGCCGGGAGGGGCTCCCTCTCCCGGTTACCGTGAAGTCAAAATCATTAGGGTCCAGGGAGGTGTCGCCTACCTTTTCGAAGTACGCAATCAACTCCACTTTAGAGCGAAAGGCTTTTCCCTGGGGACTGTGGGAACAAGCGGAGACACACAAAGAATGGTTAGAAGCTTCCAGAGCAATGCTGGAGGTGAGGCACAGGAGAAGGTGGGTGGTGAACCCTCTGACAGGAGGTGTTCTGCAACTGACATGCCCGATGATACAGCTCACCAAGAGGGACATTTAAGAGAAGTTGAGATGAGCTAAAACTAGGGAGCTGTGGTCCCACTTATACAGGAAGCAATCAGGTCGCCCAACAGCCATAGATGCCCATGTGGCCTGCTGTTACCTGGATGCCCCCGAGAGTTGCACTCCTCAGCCCCCTAAAGGGGTCTGGCCCAGGGACCCTGTCTACCTGCCAGACTGAACTCTCCAGGAATCAGTTTCCTCATTTGCCAGCAGGATGATGCTTTGCTCACCTTTATGTGAGTTACTGGAATTAAATGAGACTGTCTACGAGTGACTTTTCAAAACGGCTAACCTGTCTGGAATCATCTAAGGGGAACAAGTGAAATAAACGTAGTCACACTCATCCTCTAAAGATCTGGCTAGGAAGTGACTCTGTTTTAACAGGTAACACCTGACCACCAGCCCACAGCTGGACAAAGGCCAGAGGGACAGTGGGAAAGGCACTCTGAGCCCATCTGGGGCTCTCTCTAGGCTGTATCGGACAGCCGCCCTTTCCCAGCACGTCTCACACAACAGACTGAACCCTATGAATTCGTATTTCTCAGGGCTCATGAAGTATTGGCACAGAAGGACTCTCCCACAAAGAGGTTCCCAGGCTCTGAGGACAGCCCCTCTGCTGGCAACTCTGCGTCCCCAGTGCTATTCCTCCTCCAGACAAGGCCCTGATGGACATCTCCCTCAGGGCAGTGACCTCCCCAGGTGGCCATTCCAAGCATACCTGATCTCACCCACCAGCAGTGGTCACTACTGAAGACCCGACCGGAAGAGGGGTTATGCACACACACTTTCTTGATCCATGAGCCGCAAGGAGCTAATGCTCCAAGGGGTCCCCATCAGTTTCTTAGCGATGGTCCCTGACTCCCCCACCCCCTGCCACCACTAGCCTTCCCTGCTCTGGAGAGACAGGAATCACCCTTACTTACTTGATCAAGTACACATCATACTTCCCAGCGGAGCGGCCAGATTTCCTTTGCTTAAGCTTTCGGGTCCAACCTTCCGGCAGAGTGGGGTCATCGTACATGGGGCCCCGATCACGAATGATGGAGCGCCGCTGCTTGGGGGATGCAGAAGCTTCTGGCACGGCTGGGGCCGAGCCTGACCCTTCTGAGGTCTCTGCTTTGCCGGCCTCTGCTGGCTCGGCAGAGTGGTGGGCTGCTGGCTGCAGGGGCTCATGCTTGCCCTCTTTGTCTTCTTTCTTATCCTTCTTCACCTTTTTGAACTTCAAAGGTTTGTCCTTCAGGCCCTGGAGATCCTGCTCTTCGGACTTTTCTTCCCTGAGTGTTAAACAAGGATGTCAGTATCACAGGGAACAAACTTTGTGAAGAAAAAAGTGGGCGCTGGCAGGTCTGGGGTGCCCCAACACAGGCAGGGCCCCAGGAGAGGGGCTGTCCTGCCAGCATCCCCCAGATTGAAATGCCCTTCCCCTTCACAGATGACTTGAGAGCCCAGGGCTGCTGACAGTGATGGCCCGCAGCACCCTACCGACACTGTGGTCACCCTGAAGCCCATCCCTAGCAGGCTTGCCCAGATGGCTTCTCGGTGTTACGAGCTAGGGCCTCTGGGTTGGACGGATGATGAGAGGCTCTCTCATCTTCTGGAGAGGGACCTACTCACCAAAATGGAAGGGGCTCCTCTTCCCCAGGGCCTAGCATGAGTGTTACTCTAAGCTTTTGTGTTTGGGGTTTTCTCAAACGGGTGTTCAATGAAAACCGCACAGTACACCTTGGTGATGGGAAGAGCCTAACACTGCCACTGGGGACGTGGTGCCGAGTGCAGTGCTGAGGAAAAACCTGCAGATTTGGAGTAAGCCACCCCAAGCCCAAATCATGATTTTTTTTTGCCATTTCCAAACATGGATCTGCACAAGTGACTTCAACATTCTGTGCCTCAGTCTCCTCATCTTGACAATGGGTACCAACAGCCTAGACAGAGAAGAGTCACAAAGGCACTGTCTAAACAGTGCGATGGGGCAGCCAGACACTACTGCCCAGGGTTCTCATGTGAGAAGAGGAGGAGTTCCCTGCTGGGGGAGTCTTTCTCACCAGACTCTCCTGACAATGCGGGGCTTTGGCACTGGGACGTGCCCAATTCCAGGGCGGGCGCCTCCCCATTCCTCCATGCTGACAGACCAGCTCCTCCCCTATGTGTGGGTCCCACCAGGTAGGGCCCCCTCCTTATCTCCTTGGACAATGGTTACTGTGAGGCTCCAGACTCTGGGATTAGAGTCTGGCCATGCTGCTCTCGTGGCTGGGCCAACAGGGTGAGAGCATCACCTGGGCCAGGGAGGCCCAGAAACCAGAACTGTGGGCTCAGAGCAGGTCACCTGCAAAGCCCTCTCTTAGAAGCTCACCCAGGAAAAGAGCCAGACTGGTCTGTATTCCAGATCTGAGCCCCAGAGCCCCCAGGGCCCGTGACGCTCACAACAGCCTACCCCAAGTGACTTCCCTTGCTGGCCACGCCCTGGAGACCACCACCAAGGCACCATGGCCTGCCCTGGCCACAAGACTCGAATGACATGGCTCAGTCCCCAAAGGTGAGTTTGCATCAGGAACTCACAGGTTGGGCCTGGGGAGACGGGGCGTGGAAAGGGCACATCCCACCCTCCTACCTATCCTGGCTATCTCCAGCAGAGTTCGAGGGTAAGCCCAGGCTTAGCTCTGTGTCGGAAACCCAGACAGTCCCGGGCCACAGCAAAACGCGGCCCTGATGGCCAAGTCTGGCTTCTTCAGAGCCCTCATGTGCGTTTGTGGATACTGTAACTACGGTGAGCTTCGGCATGAACTACGCACCCCAGGAATGCTCCTTAGGTACCAGCAAGGGTGTCAATGCCGTCTAGGGCCAGCCCTTCTAGAAATCTATGAAGAAGACATACCCACAGAAACACAAAACAACATTGTGCATTTGAGCATGATGCTATTGGCGATAGCATTCTTTTTAGTGGCCCAAGACTGTGGCCAAGCCAGACAGCCACCACCTGAGACCTACTGGGCCAACACTGACACGTGCGCACCATGGAGAGCCAGGTAGCCTGAACCCCAGGGTGGGACCCCCAGGAAGGGGTCCATGTAGGCCACCCTCCAGGGGAGAAACGGAGGACACTTCAGGAAGCAGAGGGCAGAAATGCACAGAACTAGTCCAGCACGGGGTAGGTGGGACTGAGGTGAGTAATGGCACAGAGCCAGAACTCGCCAGGTGTGTGGACCAGAATTTCATTTTCTGAATCACGTAAAAGTTGACATAACCAAAAAGAAAATCAAGACAGAAGGGAAGAGACTAGAACACACCTAGCATCCATGGAGGGGAAGGAGGCTGGCTCAGGTCCTAGGGCAGCCTGTGCTGGGGAAAGTGAAGGTCCAAAAGCATGAACTGCTTAGATTTCAGAGAAGAAAAGAACCCGCTTGGCGATGTCGGGGGAAAAGGAGGGAAAGACAGAAAGTGAGGGAGGGTCTCAAGGATCTTATGGGGAAGAAGGTTCTGGGCAGCAGGGAGGCCTCAAGCGGGGGTGGGTCATGGAGCTGTGTTGGGTTTGATTCTGGGTGTGATGGGATTCCTTCAGCTGCAATGTGGAGAGTGACCTGCGGGAGACCCCAGAGGGCAGCAGGTGGCCTGGGGGACTCTGAGGCCTGCTGGACTCCACACCACAGCAGCCTTGCAGAAGCATCACCTTGATGATCTGGGGCAGGGAATGGCAATTCCTCAGGGAGCAATGCCCAGGGCAGGGCAGACTGCTCCAGGGGCTCTTGAGGCACAGTCCCAGGTGAGGGTAGTGGGGACTCGGGACGTGACCAGGAGGTGGAGCAACACAGCTGGCCAGTGTGGGGACAAGTGCCACCAACTGAGGACAGGGAAACCTGGGCCAGCAGCAGGGTGGAGCGACAGCCAGCCCTGTGAGGAGGAACTGCAGGAGCAGCTAACACCGCATTATAAGCAGTCTCCACCTCAACACAAAGGAACAACTAAAAAGAAGCTCAAGGAGGGGAGAAGAGAATTCTTTGGCTACCAAGTGGGGAGACGCCTGTGCCCAGACTGCAACTTGGCCTACACGAATTGTGTGGGCTTTGAAAGATTTTTATTACAATCACATAGACATAACATAAAACCTGCCCTTTCACCTAAGTGATCGATAAATGAGTTTTTAATAGCACCAAAGATGGGAATAAGACAGCCTTTAACTATCTATGACATCCTGGCTCTTTCAAATTGAAATTACTTGAAGCCGCTATGAAAATATGGTGATTTTCAATTCTGTGGACTGATGGGCACAGAGGTGGTTTGGTACTTTGATTTTCTGACTGCTACTGAAATCAAATAAAAGCCCACAAAGAAGCCCGGAAGTCATTCTGCTGGGTGTGAAGTGGAGGCAAAAAGGGTGCCAAACAGGTAATCCAAGTGAGTTACCCCTGGCTCAGTTGCCTGCTCGGTGGCAGGGTAACCTCAAGGAGGGAGGCCAGGCAAATACTCGAGGCTCCCCAGCAGGAGGGTTACAGGGTTTGTTAAAACACAGTTTCAAAGAAACCAAACAGCCCTCTCTTCATCCCCCCTTTTGTCAGACTGTGTATCTCTGTGTGCATGCGTGCGCACACACACACTGCCCCGGAGAGGACCATGAGAACTGAGTACCTAGTTCTTAAGTTAATCCATTTGAGACTTGCGGGTATCCACCTGATCAACTCTTCAGTGTTACAGGTCAAAAGAAAAGCAGAGATAACCAGACAAGGTCACCTGTCTGAGGTCACATCTGAGATGACATGTGCTCGTCGATGGCCCTTGCCTGAAGCCAGCCTCAGTTCTGGGTGGGGACACCAGGGTAGAACCAGACTCACTCTCTAGGCTTCAAGCGCTCCCCGTTTGGGGAAGTGGATGAGGGGAGGCAGCCAAGGGTGACCCTGTCCTCTGTCCCAGGCACAGAGGAAGGCCAGACACAGCAGGTCTTCAGGGCTGACGACGAGTGCTCTGGGCAGGGCAGACCAGGTGGGCCTGGTTGACCCCAGCAACAGCTCTAACGCCCCTCCCTGGAGGAATGAATGAGTTGGGGTAAGCCTCGTGTGTCACCCTGGCTCTCGACTTCTGAGAGGCCTTTCCTGATCCCCGCACTGCCCCAGAGAGCACACATGTCCTCTTTCCTGTCATCCCCTCCCTCAGGAACCGTGTCCAAGGGACGATGACACCCTCTGCCCATCAGCTTCAAGGAGGCAGCCAGGACATGCCGACTATGGGTGCCTGGGCCCTGGGGTTGGCAGAAGAGGGTGCCGGAGCGGCCACTGAGGGCCCAGGAAAGCCAAGAATGATGCCTACAGCGACAGAGAGTGTGTGGCCACAGAGGATGGTCATGCTGGGGGTGCAGGTCCATGGATCGGCTCCCTGCAGTGAGGCAGAGAAACCTGCAGAGACTCCTCTGGCTGAAACTACCAAAATTGCCGGACTGAACAACTTCCAGAAGATGCTATAGAAGACAGTGCTTACAAAGGTTGACCGATACTCACAAACTGGCCAGAGACTAAGGAATACGCAAGCTAAAGAGACCAGGAAGGGAGGGAGGGAGTCCTGTTTGGCGAGGACTCCAGCAGGCACCCTACGGCCGACCAGCAGAGGAGCCAGAGACAGGGAAAAGCGGTGACAGCAGCGTCTCCTGAGGCCTGAGGAAAGGCCTGGAAACAGAGGGGCATTCCACGTAGCGGCAGGCGTGGACTCTTCATAATGGGCTGCAGCTTGGGCAGAAAAAGGGCCAGTGACTGAAGACATGGGCCACCCAGGAGTGCCACGCCAGCCTGGACTGGCTCACTCATCTGAAGGCAGCTAGGGAGGTGATGCTGAAGTCCTTGAGGGCTCCAACTGCCCCAAATGGATGCTCGGAGCCGAGTCAGCCTTCAGGCCTCAGGAGGGTGATGGCATGCCTGCTTGGGGCGCAGGGGCAGCATGTCTGCAGAGGCAGAGGTGATGGCAACATGACCGGAAACTGTGCTGCCCGACACCAAGATTTCAAAGCTGTTTCACCCAAGCTGTCTCACAATTAAAGAGGATGCCTTTACTTCATGTGAATATATTAAGAAAAAAGGCTAGAAACCTTGCAGAAGTGCCTTGTTTTAGTGGCTCAAAGCACTGCAACGTTTTCAATAGCATTATGCTCTAGATGGTACAGCTACAAGTGTGAAAGAAAGTGTTGACATGTTTCCCTGTGTTTAAAAAAAAAAAAATCACTGCCAAAGGCAGCCTTGCCCAGGACCCAGCTTTTAATATCAACAGACAAACTAACCTGTGCAATGCAGGGAAGGAGGCACCAATCTGGGGGTCATGGCAAAAACCAGTCAGCTGATGTTGATGCCACTTGCAAATGCCAACAGAGCCTTCACTGAGCCCTGGTGCTTCTTTAACCACAATGGTTACTGGTTTTGTGAGCTCTGATTACCAAATCACACAGGTCTCTCATGGTCTACCCCGATCCAGTTTTTCCCATAACAACTTCTGTTTTTCAATGTGTGATTAGCAAAACACATGATTTGGGGAGGAAATGACATATCACATTGAAGCAGAAAAACTACACAAATCTTAAACGTCTACAAAGACTGAGAGAAGACTCTTGTGTAAATAAAATCATTTGCTAATTACGCTCATGAAACAAAAAACATTACATCAAATCCTTGCTTTGATCTAGCAAAGGAAAAAGAGTTGCAGGAATCTTGACTTCAGTCCAAATCACTGTATCCCAAGGGGTCTGATGGCGAGAACTGACTGTATTTTCCTAATGAAAGGAACCTCCAGTAATCATGCGGGAGGCAGCCTTGGGATGCAGTACCAGGCACTCTTTGGATCCAAGGCTCCTGTGAATTTCAGGGGTGTGATCGCTGACATCTGGCACTTGCACTAATCAGACTATGGACACTCAGGTGGGACTACTCAACCCCCAAGGATTTCAGATTAAAGACAGACAGACCACAAAACCAGGTGAAGGCTGCAGCTGAAAAGGTATTCTTCCCTTGAAGTGGAATCAGGCTCCCCCAGAGTGAGCTCTAGGACACTTCCAGAGCCCCAGTGACATCCTGACGTTTCCTAATTTCAGTCATGCTTGCATCAGGCCCATGTTGGAGATGCGTGTCTCAGCACCTTTCATTTCCAGTCAGCCACCCCGTGGAGTCCGGTCAGGAGTCCAAGCATCACTACGCAGCCACGAACCGGAAGGATGAGGGGGTGGCTACTTCCCCATGTCAATAGTCTGGGATGCGAGGTGAGAACAGGCCTCCCGGCAGAGGCTGCTTCTGTCCCAAAGAGTCACTCCTTGGGGCTTCCAATTCTTTCTCCCTCCAGTACAAGCTGCAGCATCTCAGAATCCAGGAGGCTTCTCTGCATGAATCATCAAGGCAGTAGCACTGTGAGTCGCCAGCTTTGGCCCCTTTAAAGATCTGAGAGCAATCAAACTGGAACTGCAAGATGGTCTCAGGGGTCTCTGCAGAGCAGGAGGAGGGACGGGGTTCTGCTTGAAGGTTTCAACAGTGGAACCTAAAGTTTAGTGGCCCTCTTCTGAACTCAGTGTATTTTTTAATACCCCAGTTTTTAGAAGATGCAAGAAACTATGCTTTGAAAAGCTGTACAAAACACAGTTCATGCTGCCCAAAGATAGAACCCTCCCCAAATGAAGGCAGTCAGTGCCATACAGTAAGTCTCCTTGTCACAGTACGAAACCACTACATGTGGGAAAGATAAGCAAGTTTGAAAACACTGCCACTGTGGAGAACAGTCAGGCAGTTAGTTCCTCAAAAAGGTAAACGTGGAGTTCCCATGTGACCCAGAGATTCCACTCCAAGGTATGGACCCTGGAGAGTTGAGAACAGGGACTCAAACAAGAGTCCATGGATGACGATGTTCCTAACAGCACACATCACAGCAGCCAGAAGGTCCCAAGAAGGACTTGGCACTCTGACTGCCAAGAGCCAGAGTTCAATCCCTGATCAGGAAACAAAGATTCCACAAGCCCCATGGTGGCCAAAACGGGAAAAAAAAAAAAAAGGAAACTCTTACACCTGGTACAGCATGGATGGATCGTGAACTGAAGATGTTAATGCCAAGTGAAGTAAGCCAGACACAAAAGGACAAATATTATGAGATTTCATGTATATGAAATATCCAGAAATAGGAAAATCCAGAGACTGCAAGTAGGATATTCACTACCAGGGGCCAGAGGTAGTAGGTAGTAGAGAATGACTCCTAATGAACAAGGGATTCTTTTTGGGGGGGTGATACAAATATTCTGGAACTAGACAGAAGCAATGGTTGCACATTTGTTGCTGTCGTTCAGTCCCTAAGTTGTGCCTGACTCTTTGTGACCCCATGGACTGCAGCACGCCAGGCTCCTCTGTCCTCCACTATCTCCTAGAGTTTGCTCAAACTCTTGTCCATTGAGTAGGTGATGCTGTCTAACCATCTCATCCTCTGCTACCCCCTTTTTCCTTCTGCCTTCAATCTTTCCCATTAGACACATTACAAATGTACTAAATGCCACTGCACCCTTTAAATGGGTGAATGTCATGATATGTGAATTCGACCTTAATTTTTGTAAGAACCCACTAAAATGATAGCCAACTTCACCAATTACCCTAAATCATTATGGTAGGTTTTCCAATGCTCTGCCAAGTAGCTCTGCTGTCCCATTCAAGAGAAAGAGGTGAGTGTGGGGACCTATGGGGACACATGGTGGACTGGAACACACTGACCCAAAATGAAATCTCTGAAGCCCAGAACATGGTAACCATGACAGAAAGGAATTTAGTCCAAGAAGTTTAATGACTAGGCACGTAGCCAAGTTGAAGGTTGTTGGCTAAATATTCTGAGAGCGTTTGATCAATTTTTTTTTTTTTAATTGTGGTAAAACCCATGATACAAAATTTACCATTAGCAGCACTTAATACATTCACAATGTTGTGCAAGCATCACCACTATTTAGTTTCGGAACATTTTGTCACCCCCCCGGAGGAAACCTCACATCCACTAAGCAGGTACTTCCTCAGCACCCCTTACTCCCAAGCCCCTGGCAACCACTAATCTCCTTTATGTCTCTATGGATCTGCTTGGACCTTTCATATAAATAGAATCATACAATATATGGCTTTCTGTGACAGGCTCCTTTCACTCAGCATAATGTGTTCAGGGTTCTTCCATGTTGTGGCATGTATTAGAACTTCTTCCCTTTTTATGCTGAGTAACATTCCACCGTATAGACACACCACGCTGTGTTCATTCATTCATCTGTTGATAGACATCTGGGTTGCTTCTACCTTTTTAGCTGCTGTGGATATTTGTGCACAAGTTTTTGCACAGGTGTTTATTTTCGATTCTCTTGGGTCTATACCTAGAGTGGAATTTCTGGGTCACACGGGCATTCCACGTGTAACCTTTTGAGGAAACGTCAGGCTGTCTTTCTTCCATGTGGCTTCCTCTAGGGGTGATGAAAATGTTCTAGAACTCCATAGGAATAAAGCAGGGTGGCAGAAATGGCTTCTACTCTGGAATGCCCAGCAGGGAGGGGCAAACTTTGAACACAGTTGTCACAACCAGGACACTGGGAGTGGGGAGGAGTGTTTTATGTCACCTCCTCATTCACTCCATAGCAGACTCTCCGGCAACAAGACATGCTTTCTACCTGCATCTGTTTCTTCTCTTTCTCCCAGTACAAACAATCTTATAAAGCAAAGAGTCAATAACGAAATCACAGCACTTTTGATGAGTATTGTCAGAGAGGAGATACCAGGAGCCAGGGGAGAGCTCTGGAAGGTGGTATGGCTTGCTTGGGGTGGGAAGGATCGGGTCCTATGTGAGATGCTGGTAAACTTGTGGACCATGACTAAAGCCAAGCTGGGTGGCTTCACCACCCACTGTTCCCATATAGGTCACTGCAGGGGGGCTGGATAAATGTGCTAAGAATGAAAGGAAACCCAGAACTCAAGTCTTATGACTGACATTTTTGTTACTTAGTCTCTTCCCAGCCTCCATATCTAGCTACTTCTTTCCCACCATGTTTCCGGGCCCCTGTGCACGTCTGTGCTGCAGACTACTCACGTCAAGCCCTCCCACAAACAGACGGACACTCATCAGGGCAAAGCTGGCCTTGAGGCCCCCTCGCCGTATATCCAGCTTCAGGTCCCCATGGCCCGTGTGCACAGACACTCAGGTCACGCCTGCCTCTCTGGTTCCTAGCAACAGACTCCCACAGCTCTCGCCTGCTGCAGTTTTTCTCTCAATACCGTTTGTTTTCCTCTCACTAGTGGAGGTCACCCTGCAGCTGCAGGTCTGACAGCCTTGCTTCCTGATGACAACACAGGAGCCGCTGAAGAAAAGGAGCAACAAAAGACAAAAAGAAGGGGTGAAAGAAGGGGTGACACCCCTGGCTGAGGCACCATGAGTGACCTACTGGGCGGGGGGCGGTCTGGGACAGGACCCCCCCACCCCTGCCAGCAGAGCCCCAGGAAATCTTCAAGGTCACAATGGGGGGACCTGGAGCCAGGCTGGCTGAAAAGCACGGTCTGCCCATGGCAGATGGAAGGGCCAAGAAGCCTGCAGGGCAAGGGCACCAGCAGGCTGCAGGGTTTCTGTGGGTCACTGGCAGGGACTGAATCTCGCTCCCCGAAACAACTCTGGGGACCGGAGAAAAAGTGATAAGACACACATCAGTAAGTCAGAGGTGGCCCTGTGTACAAGCACTAATGGGGTAGAAAATACAATGGAAGACTGACTTCCAGCCCGCTGGTGGAGAGTCGCCTGGAATCCGCACCTGGGAAGAGCTGAAGACAACAAAGGGTGGCGGGGCTGGGATGTGCTTCCGGGGACCCCGCATCAGCAGCCACACGACACGATCAAGTCACTGCAGATGAGAGCATCCGGTCCAAACGGCGGCTTCCAACCTCCCACGGACCTGCTCTCTCCCGATCCCGGAGAAAATGGGGAAACACACAGACAGCGAGGAGTGGGAAGGGCAGATTTCATTCCGCAAAGGCAAGGGATGTAATGTTGCATGCAGCACATGCCACGACCTGGCAGCTGAAGAAAGGGCTACAGAGAACAAAGCAGCTGCAGGACTGCTCCACCCCTGGAAGCCATGTCAGGGAGCTCACAAGAGCCCTGAGACCTCTCCTCCACTAAGCTGGAACGGAGGAACTGGGGAGGCATCTCTCACTCTTGAAAACTCCTTTTGAATTGGAATAGAATTGCTTTATAGGGGTGTGCTGGTCTCTGCAGGGTGACAGTTTGAACCAGGCACAAGCACAAGTATGTCCCAGGTCTAGTAGCCAGCAGGCCAGGCCAGCACTGCAGGAGGTGCCTGTGCTTGGGGCCACCCAGCTCAGGGAACCAGCAGGAGCCTGGGGTGCCCCTTTCCAGGAATGGCATGCAAGTCCTTCAAGGAGCTAGAGCGAGCCATGACATAAAACACTGAACACTGTTCCTAAGCTAGTGACTCCAGATGTGGCCGAAGAGTCCCCCTGCCTGCAGTTCCCCTGGTTGTGCAACTTGGTTCTGACCACAAGAGCCAAGCTCACAGCAGCCCAGAGGGGAAAGCACTGAGATGGGCCAGCAGACCAGGAGGAGACAGCCAAAACTCCTCTGCAGCAAAGCCAACAGAACAACGGAGCCGTCAAAGCCTGAGCCAAGTTGACAAAAAACCACATGGTACTTCTAGAAACATTTTATGGCCAAAAGCTAAAAAAAAAAATAAAAAAAGGAGAAGAGAGACAGGGAGGGAGATGGCTCAGGAAAGGCAAACTTTCACCATGGAGCGAATACACAAAAGGAAGAGAAGGAAATTCCTTACAATTTTATAAGAACATGTTCTCAATAAGAGTTCAAAGATGAGAAGATAAAACACAGTTAAGATGAAAGGGCAAATTCCCAATCTAGGGAAACAAACTGCAGACCAAGATGCGCCATTATGGAACTAATAAATACATTTAAAAACAGCCAGAATCAGAACATGAATAGCTGAAAATCCAATCAGACAAACACTGTATGCAGATGAAAGAGATAAAAGCAAAAGCAATTAGAGTGACGCTAACAACATTGGATGAGAGACAGATAATCCAACATAAGGATAATTCGTGGCCCTGCAGTAGGGAACCCCAAATGGCACATAGACGCCATCAAAGATACATAAGAGAACTTGAGACAAAGGTGAGCTGTATCTGCAGGCTGAAAGAACATACCATGCTTCCAAATAAAAGTGATTAAAAAAAAAAAACCTCATCAGTGAGAGGGATGGTGGTCAATGTCCTGAACATAAAGGGTAAAGAATTCTTCAGGTGCCTCAAGGGATCATGTAAAGAGGGGTCCAGGCTTAAGGACTAGGAAGAGCCAAGGCCCCAATTCC
The DNA here is from genome assembly GCF_003369695.1 of Bos indicus x Bos taurus. Lineage (NCBI taxonomy): Eukaryota > Metazoa > Chordata > Mammalia > Artiodactyla > Bovidae > Bos > Bos indicus x Bos taurus. Next base: position 108,050,799 of record NC_040105.1, on the reverse strand, counting down.
AGGAACAATCTGGCATGTTCCAGGAAACGCAAGAATGATGGGCTAAAGCCAAATGAGCAAGGCGGAGAAAAGGAGCTCAACATGAGGCAGGCCTGGCTACCTCGTTTGCAGGACGCGTTATCAAATGAGAATGCAGGATTTCTTAAAAAATGGAGACTTTGGAGCTGGTCGCAGTAGAACATTAAACCAAGCATGGCTCTTCTAAGCCCTGGGTATGATATAGGCTGCATGTCCAGGAATACATGAGATTTTATCCTGTGAGGGATGAGAAGCCCTCAGAGGGTTTTTCTCAGAGGAGCAACATGATCAGATGAACAGTCTGAAGAGGCTCATCGTTCATGGAAGACAGAGTGTGAGGCAGGATGAGCAGGCAGGGAGACATGAGGTGCTGCAGGTGCACTCACAGTGTGGGGCACTACATGTTTCTTAGGGACTGACACCCATGCACGGAAGGAAGAGCAAGCAGACCGGGGCAGGGGAAGAAGTTGAAGTGCAATGCAGGCTCCAGAGCTTTCTGGAGCCTTGGGCAGTGATGGTAGGGCAGGGGTTTGGTACCCACTCCCTCCTTCACCACCCATGGCCCTGGGATCAGCCTGACCAGGTGAGGAAGCTCTCAGAGCTGAGACCAAGGCCAAGACCAATCCCAAAGGGGCCGGCAGCTGGGGGTGGCCTGCAGACTGCACTCCTTCTGCGGATCTGCATGGTCACCCCCTTGACTGCTGTGGGGGCTACTGCAGAGTCTAAGCAGGGGACACTGTGGTTGGCCTAGGTGCCATCAGGGGAGGGCACGTGTGTGCCGGCAGAGCGCTGGAGATTCAGGATTCTGACTTCCGGATTTTACGTTTACCATGTTGAGGCATTTCGCCTTTGAGGGCTCAAGGCTAGAGACAGAGATCTGGTAGTCCTCAGCATGGATGTCTGAAGAGGCCATCGCACAAGTGAGGGTCCCTTAGATACGAGTATGGACAATTTCCCTCCTGTTATCTGGTCCTGTGACAAGGAGAAAGAGTCAGCAAAGAAGACAACGAGGAGCGAGGCAGGAGAAAGACAATCAATGGTGGATCTGTCCAGATTATTGGTAGTAAGCAACAGAGACCAACTCTAGCTGATTTATGTAGAACAGGACTGGATTAAACAGCTCCTGGAAGATGGAAGGTGGTAATGTTTGTACAGTATGAATATACTTAATACCATGGAACTGTACACTTAGATGGGGGCTTCCATGGTGGCTCAGATGGTAAAGCATTTGCCTGCAATGTAGGAGACCTGGGTTCGATCCCTGGGTCAGGAAGATCCCCTGGAGAAGGAAAATGGTCAGCCACTCCAGTACTCTTGCCTGAAAAATTCCATGGACAGAGGAGACTGGTGGGCTATAGACCATGGGGTCACAAAGAGTCAGGCATGACTGAGCAACTTCTCTTTCTTTCTTTACACTTCAACGGTAATTTTTTTCAAGTGTATTTTACCACAGTAACAAAAATTGGGGGGAATGAAAGCCTATTAGGTGGGCCAGAGGGCTGGAGAAACAGATTTGAATCTAGTTAGCCGGGAACAATATTCCGAATTCTGCTGCCAAGGTGGCTCAGGGCAGCTAGCACTGTGTCTGCCACCCTGCAGGGGGCAGCACTGGCCACAGCACAGCTGGCCCTGCTCCCTTGGGGAGGGGGGTCTGATGAGCCAGCCAGCAACACATGGCCATACCTCCGTGCGGGGCTTAGGGCATTTTTCTCTGCCAAGGGCCACACAGCAAGCATTTTCTGCTTTACAGGAGGCACTCAACTTGCCAGTGAAGTGGGAGAGTAGCCTCAGACAATGCATACGGGAAGGAGGAAGGCACAGATTTGACCTTCAGATGTAGTGTACTGACCGTGGTTCAAGCTGAAAGGGCAACTATGAAAAAGCATAGAGCATTTTCAGTGACTCCAGTCAGAAGATGGGGTGGCTCAGATGTGAAGTAAGAAAACCAAAGGAAGCCAGTGACTCTGCACCAGGAGAGGGTGCTGGTGGGACCCCTGGAGAGATGCAGGAAGGGGATTCCAGGAGAGAACAAGACTGTTGAGAGAAATCCCCGCTGGCCCAGGTAAGGCAAACATCCACTAGGGGCGGAGCAAAACTAGGAGGTGGGAAAGAGGAATATTCAGTAGACAAGTTGTGAAAAGCTTAGGCAAAGAGGGAACAGAGAACTGGGCAGGAGTGGCAGGAGTGCTCGGTGAAGCTGGGAAACTGGAAAACACGTTTGTACAGCGATGGGCAGGATTCATAAAAGGAGGGAAAACTGACAGATTCCAGGAAGTCTTTGTCAACAGGGGAGCTGTGTGCTAGCACTCCAAGGGTGGGGCAGCCTCCAGGGACAGGACGAAGTGCAGGCTGTGACCTTGGTAGTGGGTGGCTGAGGTAACTGGAGGCGAAATGATCAAAAGTTGAGAGCCAAGCACCAGGAGGGCCCTCTGTTACTGTTAGTCAGTCATGTCCAACTCTTTGCGGCCCCATGGACTATAGCCCGCCAGGCTCCTCTGTCCATGGAATTCTCCAGGCCAGAACACTGGAGTGGGTTGCCATGCCCTCCTCCAGGGGATCTTCCCGACCCAGGGATCGAACCCAGGTCTTCTGCACTGCAGGCAGCTTCTTTACCATCTAAGCCCTCAGGGAAGCCCGCTACATGCCTGCTTAAGTTACCTGTGGGATGAGACGGTCGGGAACAGCAAAACAAAGCCTGTGAGCCTGGCACCAAGTTCTCGATAGAGGGGGGTGTCCAGGGGGCAAGCAGGCTTGCCATGGGGACTTGAGGAGTTTGAGCATCACAGCCCATGTTCCTCATAGACTGGCTCATGACCGTAGGGGGGACACTTCTGGTCCTCCTCCCACCAGGGGTGTGCGGGGTGGGACAGTCAACACTGTCCTCCGGTGGGGAGGGACCTGCAGGAAGCTGTAGCTCGAGAGGAGAGATCTGACCCCAAGGGGGCAGGTCTTCACATCTTCGACCACCTGGCAGAGGAGGTGGTGCAGCACGGGAGCTCGGACAAAGGCTAGGCGGCTAAGTGCAGCTCTTCACGGCTGGAAGAGGCAGGAGTCAGGTGAGGGGCCGTGACACCAGTGGAGGACGGCTCCCCGCTCTGGGGGTCCAGCAGTGGAATGAGGTCTGACACTGGACCCCGTGGGGCCGGGAGAGACGTGAGGGAGAGCTGGAAGGCTTGAACCAGGCCGGGGCGGCTGGGAAGCAAGGGCAGAGAGGTGGGAGAGAGAAAGGGCAGAGCAGAGCTGGCGGGGTCTCACCTGCCCGCCTTCCAGTCAATCCACCTTCTTTCTGGGCTGGGGGGGCGGGGGCGGGGCGGGCAGGAGGGCGGGCAGTGGGCTGAGGAGAAGGGAAGGGAGAAAAAAAGGGCCAGGACCCTAAGTGCCTTGTGTAGTCAAATCTGCTGAATGCACACACACACCCCCCGCTGTGAACCTTACACACACACATACCCTGTGAGCCTTTCTCTTTTACACACACACACACCCTGTGAGCCTTACGTACAAACACACACACACGCACCCTGTGAGCCTTATACACACACATGGTAAAATCTGATGCACACACACACACACACACCCTGTGAGCCTCACACACACACATACCCTGTGAGCCTTTCTCTTTTACATACACACACCCACACACCTTGTGAGCCTTTCTCACACACACACACACACACCCCCTGTAAGCCTTTCTCTCTCACACACACATATACTGTGAGCCTCTCTCTCACACACACACAGTAAAATTTGATGGACACACACACACACACACCCTGTGAGCCTTTCTCTCTCTCTCACACACTCACCCCCTGTGAGCCTTTCTTTCTCACACACACACTGTGAGCCTTTCTCTCTCTCTCTCTCACACACACACACCCACCCCGTGAACCTTTCTCTCACATAAGGAAAAACATGTTCAATTACGTTCATACTCATTTTCAGTGCTCTCTCTCGCCACCTAATGAGATGTTAGCTGAAACCCCAAGGTTCACCTGTGGACTGAGCTGCAGGTGACCTGAGGCTCCCAAGGTGACTGCCACTGAGGCAGGAAGGGATGGAACAGCACTCAGGTGCCGGAGAACTTGCTCAGCCAACTTCAGATCTCTGAAAATGCCTCTAGGGTTCGTGGGTACCCCTTCTGGAAGATGAGAGCTTCCTGGAGCTAAGAGACAGGTGTGTGTTGATAACACCCAATTCTACTTCAGATCCTTTCCCAGAGATGCGCTCAGACTTGGCTACACTCACAGAGACTACTCTGCTTGAACACACAGCTCCTCACAACCAAGTTGGTGCGGCTGAGAGAACCACACCTCTGAAATGGGTCTTTGGTGGGACATTTGAGCCTACCTGAGCCATTTCCGGTTCCAGTGTTTCACGTGCACCTGAAGGCTGAGGTAGACTGATTCTGTACATATGGGAATGCAGAACAATCTTCTACTGAAATGTCTCGGCTCGAGGGGTAAAACAAAGAGCTATATCCCTTGCTGCTAACTGCCTTCTTCCCAGAGCTCTGACGACCTACGAAGGTCACTCACAGACAAGAAGAACGCGTACCACCCCAAGGACGCCAGGGGAGGCTGTGGTGGGCGAGAAGACGCAGCCCCCACCCTCAGTGGCTTCACCTGATAGGAGACATGCACAGCAACAGACAACTGAATCATCACCTAGGATACTGGGAGAGAAGGCCGCAGAGCCCAGGGAAGCGGGAGGGGATGAAGAGACGAGAGCCGAAGGGCACAACCTGGGTGAATTCCCCTTTCTTCCAGCGAAGAGCTGTCAGAAGGAAATTCAAATTTTCATAGGCCATGGAGAGGCTACTAAGATACATGCTGAGCCTGGTACATTCTCACCTGCAGAGCACAGGTTAAGGACCAGCCCAGCGTGGGCTGCTACAGATTCCAGGAGTGGATCCTGGTCAGGCAGGTGGACAGCAGCTGGCCTGGAACCACCCCCCACCCCCCAGTTTGTGTGTCGGGGGGGGGGTGCGGAGTGAAAGGACTGAGTGCAGATGTGATCCCAGGAGCTGACCAAGGGGGATGTGAAGCTTACGAACAGAAACTACTCTTGCGGAAAGCCTCATATGGAGAAGCAGCAAAGCGTCCAGAGGTAAGGGACAGGGAGCCGAGAAAGAAGATTCACTACATTTGCGATGGAATCTAAGTGAGCTTGCAAGGGATGTTCCCTGTTTTTCTTAACAAGAGTGTCTCAGCTCAGGCTGCCATTTGAAATACCACAGACTGAGTGGCTTGAACAACAGAAATTTATTGCTCACAGTTCTGGATGCAGAAGTCCAAGATCGAGGTTCTGGGAGATTCCTTGCTGAGGGCCCTTTTCCTGGCTTGCAGATGGCTGTTTTCTCATTGTGTCCACTTCATGGCAAACAGCAGAGAGTGGGCTCTGTGGTATCTCATCGTATAAAGGCACTGATCCCAGTGGTTCCCAACCTCATGATCTCATCTAATCCTACCTAGTCACCTCCCAAAGGCCCCACTCCAAACATCTTCCCATTGAGGGTTAGGGCATCAATATACAAATTTGGGGGAACACATACACTTTAGTTCACAACAATGGAGATGCTTATGTTCTATTGTTAAATGGTAAATGAAAAAGCAGAGTATGGCACTATGTATACTGCATGACACCAATTAAAACTTTCCAAGAGATGGTGGTACAGCGGTTTAAAATTGGGTAAGATGGTAAAGTTTATGTTATGTGTATCTTAAGATGATTTAAAAAAACAACTTTAATCCAGCAGAAGAAAGGAGGGAAAAAAACAGGAAATGTGGGAAAAACAGAATGCACAAAATAAAACGGTATAGATAAATCTAAATGCATTAGTAATTAAACAGATGTTAATGGATGTAACAGAATGAATTTTTTTAATCCAGCTATTTGCCATTTTCATGAGCTACGTCTAATCCATAAAGACACAGAAAGGAGGAAAATTCAAAGTGGCTGTGCTGACCGAAAACACAGGTGGCGTAGCACCATTACTATCAGATGAAGCAACAGTCATGGCAAAAGCACTACTAATTATCAAGAGGTTCACTTCGTAATACCAAAGAGCTCGATTTACCAGGAAGTCAAAACAGTTTCTAAAACTCAAAATTTGGTCTTAAATAATAAAGGCAAAATAAGCAAACTGGACTGACACACGCTCCCCAGCAGTGAACGGAAGCAGAACAACAGTAAGAAGAGAGGACACTTTCATAATGGACGAGATGAAGGAGGCGAGCTTCCTCTGGCTTCTGTTCCCCACCAACAGTCCATGCTCATCCGGTCCTGCACTTCTCCACAAGCCATGAGGTGGACACCCCAGAGATCACAGTCTTGGAGCATGGTGCCATTTAGCTGGAACTGGATTTTTAAAAATAGCAACTAGGAAAAAACCCACAAAGCCATGTACTTGGAAATTAAAAAAAAAAAAAAAACATTTCTAAATGATTTGTGGGTCAAAGAGAAATCCTAAGAGGAAATTTTTGAAAAAAACCCTTCAAGCTGACTTTCAGTGGAGATGTGATACACTGAAACTGGCTCGATGCAGCTGCAATTGTTTGAGGATCAGTTTTAAATGCTTACGTTCGAAAATCTGAAAACCAATGAGCTAAGTTTAGACTTAAGAAGTGAGAGAAAGAAAACCAGAGACTGTACTACAAGAAAGTAGAAGATATAATAAAGGTTTACAGCCCTCAATGGACTGGAAAGCAGATATACAAGTCCAACAGGACAACAAAGCCCACGAGTTCACTTCTTCAAAGGAAAAAGAGAAGGAAAAAAACAACAGTAGAAGGAAAAAGGAGACAAATATGGATGTTGCAGAGGTTGATGAAAAGCTAAGTACAGCTTCTTGCTAGTGAACTTAGGAATGTAGACAAAATGGGCAAAACTACACCTTAGCTATGATGACCCGAGCAGGTGCATGGAAATCAACGTAGGTTTAAAGTATGTGTCTGTGTATGGAACACCTCAAAGGACACAAAGAAGCCCCTGGAGACAGCCATTCCCTGCAGAGGGGCCCAGGCGGTGGCAGGGACACTGTAAGACCAAGCATCATCAGAGAGCTCCCACTTCCTGAGTTGTGAACCATGTGCGTAGGCTGCCTGCTTGATAGTGGATCCAAATACGTCCAGAGGCAAGGCATGCACCTGAGCACATGTGCAGGCCAACCCGGGCTGACAGAGACAGCAGCAGTGCGTATATGGTGACGCTTTCTCCATTCGTCCCTCTCTCTCCTTCTACTGTGTTCACAAGTCTATTCTCAACGTCTGCGTCTCCATTCCCCAACTCCAGATACTTCATTAGCACCATTTTCCTAGACCCCATGCTGCTGCTGCTGCTGCTAAGTCGCTTCAGTCGTGTCCGATTCTGTGCGACCCCATAGACGGCAGCCCACCAGGCTCCCCCGTCCCTGGGATTCTCCAGGCAAGAACACTGGAGTGGGTTGCCATTTCCTTCTCTAATGCATGAAAAGTGAAAAGTGAAAGTGAAGTCACTCAGTCGTGTCCGGCTCTTAGCAACCCCATGGACTGCAGCCTACCAGGCTCCTCCATCCATGGGATTGTCCAGGCAAGAGTACTGGAGTGGGGTGCCATTGCCTTCTCCTATATGGGTTCTAGTTCTCTGAATTTGCCTACAATGCAGGAGACCTGGGTTCAATTCCTGGGTTGGGAAGATCCCCTGGAGAAGGAAATGGCAACCCACTCCAGGATTCTTGCCTGGAGAATCCCATGGACAGAGCAGTCTGGTGGGTTCTAGTCCATGGGGTCACAAGGAGTCAGACACAAATGAGTGACTAACACTTTCACACTTTTTCCTAAGCAGGTACTGAACCCAGACCCCCTGCATTGGAGCATGGAGTCTTAGCCACTGGGCCACAAGGGAAGTCCTCCTTGTGCCATATTGTGTGTCCATATTTTGATTGGCTTGTTTTTCTGATATTGAGCTGTATTAACTACTTATACATTTTGGACATCAATCCTTTGTCAGTTGTTTCATTTGCTATTATTTTCTCACATTCTGAGGGTTGTCTTTTTACCCTGCTTATAGTTTTGTTGTGCAAGAGGTTTTAACTTTAATTAGGTCCCATTTGTTTATTTTTATTTCCATTACTCTAGGAGGTGGGTCAAAGAGGATCTTGCTGTATTTCTGTCAACGAGTGTACTGCCTATGTTTTCCTCTAAGAGCTTTGTAGTTTCTGCCCTTACAGTTAAGTTTTTAATCCATCTTGAGTTTATTTTTGTGAAACTTTAGAGCAGAGACATTACTTTGGCAACAAAGGTCCGTCTAGTCAAGGTTTTTCCAGTAGTCATGTATGGATGTGAGAGTTGGACTGTGAAGAAGGCTGAGCGCCGAAGAACTGATGCTTTTGAACTGTCGTGTTGGAGAAGACGCTTGAGAGTCCCCTGGACTGCAAGGAGATCCAACCAGTCCATCCTAAAGGAGATCAGTCCTGGGTGTTCATTGGAAGGACTGATGCTAAAGCTGAAACTCCAATATTTTGGCCACCTCGTGCGAAGAGTTAACTCATTGGACAAGACTCTGATGCTGGGAGGGATTGGAGGCAGGAGGAGAAAGGGACAACAGAGGGTGAGATGGATGGGTGGCATCACTGACTCGATGGACGTGAGTCTGAGTGAACTCCGGGAGTTGGTGATGGACAGGGAGGCCTGGCGTGCTGCAATTCATGGGGTTGCAAAGAGTCGGACACGACTGAGCGACTGAACTGAATTGATTAGGAAGTTGGTTCCAGTTTCGTTCTTTTACATGTGGCTGTCCAATTTTCCCAGCACCACTTATCGAAGAGGCTGTCTTTTCTCCACTGTATATTCTTACCTCCTTTGTCAAAGATAAGGTGTTCATAGGTGTGTGGGTGTATCTCTGGGCTTTCTATCTTGTTCCACTGGGTCTATATTTCTCTTTTTGTGCCACTACCATACTGTCTCCATGACTGTAGCCTTGTAGTATAGTATGAAGTTAGGAAGGTTGATTCCTCCAGCTCCATTCTTTCTCAAGATTGCTTTGGCTATTTGGGGTGTTTTGTGTTTCATATGAATTATGATTTTTTTTATTCTAGCTCTGTGAAAAATACCATTGGTAGTTTGCTGGGATTGCACTAAATCTGTAGATTGCTTTGGGTAGTAGAGTCATTTTGATTAGGAAGAGACTTTAAAAGGCCTTTGTATGTCAATTCACTCCTCCTGGGCTCCTGACATTGGCTTAAGATGAGACCATCCCTGGCAGTTGCTTCTCCCTCTTGGGCTGTGGAACAGGCTTGAGAACAGATCTGAATCCCACCCAAACCCATGAGTGAGAAAGAAATGACTGCTACTGATTCTTCCTCAGGGAAAAAAAAGAGGGACACAGAGATGGAAATGGAAACTACTGAATGGGGCTGGAGGGTGTGCCAGCAAGTTCCCTTTCCCCCATGCCTTCCTCCTCCTTCCCTGGAAAGCAAGATGCAATGGCTAGAGCTGCAACTGCCATCTTGTGACCACAGGCAAACTTGAGGGTGGAAGTCACCTGCACAGGGTGATGGAGGAGAAACACTGAGGGGTCCTGGATCCCAGATACTTATGGAGCCACACAGTAGCCATGGACAGCCTACCTCTAGACTGCAGGGCACACAAGAGGACACCACAAGCCTCCAACTCAACCTTTAGGCTTTTTTAAGTAGAAGCTAGGATTCACCTGCTTCAAACCCAAGATCCAAAGAATAGGAGATTATTTTAACACAAAAAAGGTCGAGTACTTAGAAGTAAACAAACAAAAGTATTCATGATAAATCATAGGTGAAGTTTACTTACTACACAGCTTTTTCACCAAGTTATCACAGTCACCATGACTCAAGCTACTGAAAAACGCAATTAATTCTGAGCTTCTTTCTTCCTGTTTTTGTAGGCTAAAAAGGCAGCCTTTGAATTGTGTATAAAATTCAAGAGACAAAAATAAATCCAGATAATTCAGAACGTACCAAGGAAAACACATATGCCTTCTATGTGATAAGCTCTCAGAATTATTTATTCAAAGAACTCACTGCAAAATTTTTTTAAAAAAGCTTAAAAATTAAACAGTTAATCATACCACATACCACCTCCTACAATACCAGATTCCTTTTCTTTTCTTCGTAGTAGTGGGTGTCGTAATCAATCCAAAACAAAAACAAAACAAGGGTTTGAATTGCTGAGACTCAGAAAGATCGATTAGCCAGAGCATCCTGCCCTCCCAAACCAGAGCCACTGGGTAGGTAAAGGAGCAGCCCAAGCCCACAGAGTGAACTGGGACACCAGGTCCAAGGAGCTGGCACACACACACGTGTGCCCAAAGCTGCATGGTGAGCCAGAAAGCCTGTCTCTTACGGCTCTGAGGAGACCCAGGGAGGGTGCCACTGGTCACTCATGCTGGGTGCTGGACTCTGCAGGGGAAAGCCCCGAGGAGTGGCATGGGGTCCCTGCTCCAGAAGTTCATGACCCGCTGGGAAAAGCAACATGCCAGACACAGTTGTCCCTTCTGGCTACAGGGCCTGCACCAGATGTCTGCAGGGGTCGCTCGGGGCCCAAGGGAGGGGCACTCAGGCCCCCAGGCCCAGCAGCTGGGGGGGCAGGATCTGCCTCTTCAAAGGCCATCCTCCTGAGTACTTTAAGCTGCACATCTGTTGGCAAAACACAAATACTGTTACCCAAATATGAAGCCACAGATGGCAAAGGCACCTGACAGCCTTTAAAATTCCTTTCTCCTGTTTTGCAAAGCTGCCCTGGGAAATCATGCTGTTAAATTATACACTCGTAAAGGATGTACAGACATACCTCAGGGAAACTTCGAGTTTAGTTCCAAACCACCACAAAAAACCAAGTATTACAATCAAGCGAATCACACAACTTTTTGTCATTTCCCAGTGCATATAAAAGTTATGTTTACACTAGACTGCAGTCTATCAAATTGTACAAGAGCATTATGTCCAAAAACTGTGCAGATTTTACTTAAAAACTTTATTACTAAAAAATGTTAATCGTCATTTGAGCCGTGTAATAGTAACATCAAAGATGACTGATCAGAAGTCAGCATAACAGATACAGTAATAATGAAAATGCCTGAAATGCTGCAAGGATTATCATAATGTAACACAAAGACACAAAGTCAGCAAATGCTGCTGGGAAAAGAATGGTTGCACAAGTCTTCAGTTTGTAAAAAACGTATGACCTGTGAAACACTATTAATAAAGTAAAGCATGATGAAACAAGTCATGCCCTTCTGTTCAAAAAATGGAGGACTTGGGAATTCCCTGGCAATCTGGACTCCACACCTTCACTGCCACAGGCCCGGATTCACTCCAAGGTCGGTGAACTGAGATCCTGGAAGTTGTGTGCCATGGCCCGAAAAACAAACAAAAAAAAGTGGGGGACTAGTGCGGGTGCCATTTAGATTTTCACCAATGTATACCATGTTTTGGGCTAATTGCAAATCCTCCAAAAGTGTCTTAAACTCTAACTCCAAGGACTTCTCTGGTGGGCCAGTTGCTAAGAATCCGCCTTGGAAGGCAGGGGATGATGTAGGTTTGATCCCTGGTCGCTGACCTAAGATCCCACAGGCCTTGGGACAACTAAGCCCACACACCACAAGTACTGAGCTTGCATGCCCCAACTAGAAAGTCCATGTGCTGCAGCGAGAGATCCTGGATGCTGCAACTAAAACCCGAGGTAGCCAAATCAGTTTAAAAAAAGAACAACTCCCCCACAAAAAAACTCCAACTCCACACATCTGCCCTTTGTGTGCACTTTCTGCTCCAGATTGCAGATTTGATTAAACCATAAAGAATATCAGTGCACTTGGACACAGAGAAAGCTACTGAGTCAGTAGCAGAGCAGGTTGTATTCTAGGCTGCCCCTCTGAGTATAAGACAAAATCTTAGGGCAAGGTCCCACTACAGACTTCATCCACCCATCTATCCAGTATGTGTGCATAATTCCAGGCCTTGGAGATACCCCAGGGGAGACGCAGGGAGAAACCGAGTCAAACAGCATACAGGAGGTGGTGAGAAGGGAACGGTGAAGCAGGGGAAAGTGGCCAGGTGGAAGCAGGCGTCCAGCTTCAGGGAGGGCAGCGCTGGGAAGGAGCCCACTGAGCCGACCTGAAGGAGACCCGAAAGGGAGCCATGGAATTCCTGGGGGAAGAATGTTCCTGACAAAGGGAGGAGCCAGGCTGAGACCCTCAAGCAGGGTAGGACCTGGAGGGGCCAGGGGGGCTGCAGTGGATGGGAGGCCGGAGGAGGATGACAGGAGCAGAGCTGGGGAGTGAGCAGCTCAGGGCTCTAGTGCTGGCTTTCTGAGCTGACCACCAAGAAGACAGAGTTGCTATTTACCGGGAAGGGGAGGCCAGGCAAAGGCCAAGCCTGAGGGACCGGGAGCTCAGGCTTGAACAGGTTCAGCTGGAGAAGCCTGCTGGAAGCTGAGCAGAGATGGCAAGTCAGTGCTGGATGCACAAGTCTGGGGTTCAGGGGCCCCAGTGAGCCTGGAGATGTGGAAGAGACAGCCGGTGACTCATAGTGGGGGGTGAGGGTAGAGAGACGTCTGAGCCCCAGGCCCCCAACAGCACACAGGGAGACCCGGTGCACACTCAGCCAGGACCTCTCAGGACCCAGGGACACCACATACCATTCCCTGGTAGCTCAGTTGGTCAAGAAACCATCTGCAATGCAGGAGACCCTGGTTCGATTCCAGGGTCAGAAGATCTGCTGGAGAAGGGATAGGCTACCCACTCCAGTATTCTTGGGCTTCTCTGGTGGCTCAGACGGTAAAGAATCTGCCTGCAACGCAGGAGACCCCAGTTCAATTCCTGGGTTGGGAAGATCCCCTGTAGAAGGGATAGTCTACCTACTCCAGTATTCTTAGGCTTCTCTGGTGGCTCAGACAGTAAAGAATCCGCCTGCAATGTGGGAGACCTGGGTTCAATCCCTGGTTCAGGAAGATCTGCTGGAGAAGGGAACAGCTACCCCCTCCAGTATTCTGGCCTGGAGAATTCCATGGGATAGTCCATGGGGTCACAAAGAGTCAGACACGACTGAGTGACTTTGGGCTTCCCAGGTGGTGCTAGTGGTAAAGAACACACCTGGCAATGCAGGAGACACTGGTTGTATCCCTGGGTTGGGAAGATCCCCTGGAGAAGGAAAATGGTGACCCACTCCAGTATTCTTGCCTGGAGGATCTCATGGACAGAGGAGCCTGGCGGGCTACAGTCCATGGGGTCGCATAAAGTCAGACACAACTGAGCACTCAAAGTAAACATAAGTAAGCCACCTCAGTGAACACGGCAAATAACCCCATCCTGGACAGTTCTGCCCCAGCAGGAATGACAGATAGTTAGATAGACATACTATCAGAAAAGGACGAAAGCTACTGTTTGGAAAAAACAGGGCATTCAGGGAAGGCCCAAGTCAGCAGGTGCACAGCCTCAAGGAAGGGGAGGGACTGACTCACATGGATACTGGGGTCACACAGTGGAAACAGTGACAGAGTTTTATTTTCTTGGGCTCCAAAATCACTGCAGACGGTGACTGCAGCCATGAAATTAAAAGATGCTTACTCCTTGGAAAAAAAGCTATGATCAACCTAGACAGCATATTAAAAAGTAGAGACATTACTTTGCCAACAAAGGTCCATCTAGTCAAAGCTATGGTTTTCCCAGTATGACTCTGGGAATGATCGTGATTCTCACATCCCAGTCATGTACAGATGTGAGAGTTGAACCATAAAGAAAGCTGAGCACCGAAGAATTGATGCTTTTGAACTGTGGTGTTGGAGAAGACTCTTGAGAGTCCCTTGGACTGCAAGGAAGTCAAACCAGTCAATCCTAAAAGAAATCAATCCTGAATATTCATTGGAAGGACTGATGTTGAAGCTGAAGCTCCAATAATTTGGCCACCTGATGCGAAGAACTGACTCACTGGAAAAGACCCTGATGCTGGGAAACATTGAAGGCAGGAGGAGAAGGGGACAACAGAGGATGAGATGGTTGGATGGCATCACCGACTTGATGGACCTGAGTCTGAGCAAGCTCTGGGAGCTTGTGATGGACAGGGAAGCCTGGTGTGCTGCAGTCCATGGGGTTGCAAAGAGTCAGACACAACTGAGTGAATGAATAACAATAACTAGCTGCCACAAGAGGCACGAGAGAATCCTCTGCTAGTCTCCACATGGAGCGGAACCATGCAACAGCTTGATTTCAGACCTCTGGCCTCCGGCACTGTGCCAGAATGTCCTACTGTTGGTGGAAGCTGCCCACTTTGGGGTCCTTTGATGCAGCTATCCCATAAACTCATCAGCTTCTATTTGAGCTCTACTTCTCACTAGACTCCCAAGCTTTCACAAAGGATCTATGCACCTTCTGTCCTCCTCGTCTTTTTCAAAGAGGAAGTGCCTACCTGGAGCCTGCCCTTCCATGGCCTCTCGTCAAGCAAGGACTCTGCTCGTCCAGGATGCCATCTCCTCCACCTCCACCTCCTCATGCAAACATGTTCTCAGATCCATCTACCTGAAAAAGACCCTCTGCAACCCCACAACTGACATTGACCCCATCCACCCCTATTTCTCTGGTCCTCATCACAACAAAACTTCTCAGAAAGAATTGTGTATACCCAGCCTCCACTCCCTCACCTCCCAACCATCCATTCTAATCTGGCTTCTGTCCTCACTGCCTGATAAAGCTCTCCAGATTATACCAGCCCCTTGCTTAAATCCTTCACTAGAGGATGACAACTGTGTACATGCACGTGCTCTTAGCCCTCCAAATCTCAAAGAAATAAAGTTCAGATGTATAAAGAGGAAGAATCCTCCAACAGACGACAGAAATGATAGCAGGAGACTTCTGAACAGATGAGATATGCTTCACAAATTTCCAGATGCTGGAAATAGTGTGGGGACTAACAGAGTGAATAGTAGTCAAGGAAGCTACACAGGAGAGGGGAGCCCCTGTTAAAACCCCCCAAAATGCTCAGATCAGAGCAGACCAGACTTGGGGCAAGCAGTGGCCCTCAAACTCTCCCGGACAGACAAGTCACCTGGGGGGTTGTTGACCATCATATTCTGATCCAGAAGGTTTGGGTGCAGGGCATTTTCAGCCAGCTCCCTAGTGAGGGTGATGGCAATAGGGTTGGTGAGTGTTGCACACGTGGAGTGCAAGGTGCCACTTTCCCCCACAGGCCAGAAACCAGACAGTTTTTTCTAAGTTTGCAGCTGGAACCTTCTTGTCTTCCCTGCAAGGCTCCTGGTGGGGCTGACAGTAGGCCAAGCGAAGCCCACCTCTGTCCATGGCGTTTGTCTGCTTCCCACAAGAGCCAAGTCTGCAGGTCAGCCTGCCCTGCTCAGCCCTCCACTCCCATAAAACTCCTACGCCCACCCTCCCCAGGGGAAGGGACCCTGCAGGGCAGGGGTGACTCCACCAGAGAGCAGGGGCAGGGGGCCCACCACCCAGGCCTCCTGTCCCCAATACAAACAGCTCTCCAGGGTTTGGGGAAGAGACCCAGCAATATGGAAGAGAGATCAATTCTGTCCCTAGAGGACACAGAATAGTCTCATGTTTTTGAAGATAATTTAGCCGTAAAACCTCAACAGAAACATCTACAAACAAGAAAGAAACAGACAATGGGAGTTCAGAGGTTAAAAATGGGTTAGTCACAAATACAAAACAACAGAGCATCACTGTTTACAACAGGAAAAGACTGAAAAGTACCCAAATGTCCATCCACAGAGAGCTGCTTGACTAAAGCATGGTTCATCTGCATAACAGAGTCTGTGCAGCAGGAACAAAAAGAGTGCGGAAGGGAGA
This sequence comes from Bos indicus x Bos taurus, assembly GCF_003369695.1. Taxonomy (NCBI): domain Eukaryota; kingdom Metazoa; phylum Chordata; class Mammalia; order Artiodactyla; family Bovidae; genus Bos; species Bos indicus x Bos taurus. The sequence continues at coordinate 108,034,968 of NC_040105.1, read as the reverse complement.
GCTCCATACCACTATAAGCAAGGAGGGTATCAACACTGGTAGGGAGTGATCTCCAGGACAGAGGAAGTAAAAACAAACAAAACAAGATGCAGAACAGTATATAAAACATGTTTTTTGTATAAGCAGGATAAATAAGAATATATGTATATATTGGTTTATTTTTTATTTCCCACCATGTCGAGTTTATTATTCCAATGGCACTAATACAGCTGGAGGCGCTCAGTGACACTGTGCGGGTGGGGTTTCCTGCCTTCTAGCTTCTGTCCAAAGAGAACATACCTGCTTGTTTCTTGCCCCCTTCTGGAGGAAAATCCACTAGGGGCCATTTACCCAAATAAACCTCTTAATGCATTTATTTTTAACTTTTTTTTGACATTAAGTTTCCCTCTCAACAAAAAAGTATTGGTTGTTCCATCCCCTCCCCCATCCCCACCAGCCAGATAAGACCCTGCTGCGAGGGCACTTGTTGCCCCCGAAATCTGGAAATAAATATCAAAAGAAACGGCATCAAGTTCATGTTGAGCGATGGCACGAAGTGGGCCCCAGAAACCTGTCAGGCAGAGCATTACTGCAGCCTTGAGGTGTTGTGGGGAATGTGGGGGCTTGCTGCTGTGGTCACTTGTCCCTGGGCACGGGGGCTGCACCCCACCTTGTGGTGGGCTAAGCGGAGGCCGCCTACAACTTGTCCAGGAAGTTGTCCAGGGCTGGGATGCCTTCCTTCAGGCCTTTGCACTTGTGTGTCTCTGCCACCACCTGACTGGGGCAGCTGGTATTGTCAAAGGGGTCACCGGGCAGGATCTGCCAGTGGTCAAACACACACTGGGGGAAGGCCTGGCCGCCTGTGTTGGACCTCAGGTCAGCGGTGAAGCCAAAGGACTTTGACAGGAAGGTAGGCCTTCACGACAAACATGGGGGTGCTGGCCACCTGGGTCTCCTCAAAGATGTGGCCCCGCTTCCTGTTCAGGATGCTGTAGATGCCACCAACCACTTGTTCCGGACACTGGATCTCCGCAAGATAGATGGGCTCCATGAGCCGGGGCTTCAGCACACTGGCATACAGGCAGCACCGAGCTGTGGGGATGATCTGGCCACCCCCACGGTGGATGGCATCAGTGTGCAGCGTCACATCATGGACATCAAAGCGCGCGCCCCCATGTTCTCCTCTCACAGCGCCCCCTCCTTGGTGGCCCACTGGAAGCCAGCCACCACACTGTCCTTGATTTCACTGAGGTATTGCACACCTTTGGTGATGTCCGTGAGGATGTTGGGGCTCGTGCCATCAGGGCCGAAGCACCAGATCTTACGGGCCTTTGCCACGTCCCACTCATACTTCTCAGCCAGGTAGCGGGCCCGCTGCTTGAACTCCTGGCGGGCGGACACCTCACCCTTGTCGATGTCCTCAGCCAGGCTATCAGGGAAGGGCCATGCCTTCATGTAAAGCCTATTGTGCTTGTTGGGTGACTTTGACAGGCAGAGCACGTTCGACTCCTTGCTGATAGTCTCCCGGTATGAGACAACTGGGTCAGATTTCTTGATGGGGATGCAAGCATGATCCTCCTCCAGGTCCTTGAGGCAGATCTCCAAGTGCAGCTCCCCAGACTCCTCGATGATGTACTGCACCATGGGGTCCGACTTGGCCAGCCGCTTCAGACCTTCCACCAGCTTGGGCAGGTTGGCCGGGTTCTTGGCCTCCACAGCGATCCTGACAACAGGGCTCACACTGAACTTCATCACCCGCACGTTGTGGGCATGCTCAAAGGTGGTGATGGTGCCAGTCTTCACCAGGAACTGGTCCACGCCCACCAGGCCCACAATGTTGCCACAAGGCACATCCTTGATAGGCTCCATGTAATGGCCCATCATCAGGATTGTCCTCTGGATCAGCTTCAGGTACAGGTCCTCCTTCTTCCCAGGAGTATAGTTGGGTCCCATGATGCGGACCTTCAGGCCAGTAGACACCAGCTCTGAGAAGACCAGGCCAAAGGCACAGAACCGACCTTTGGCAGAGGTCGGCACCATTTTGGAAATGTACATCATGAGAGGGCCTTTGGGATCACAGCTTTTAATGCCCATGGCTGCCTCATCGTCTGGGGGCCCCTCGTACAGGAGCTCACTGCAGTACTTCTGGGCCGTCACAGGGGAAGACAGTGGATGATGATCATCTACAGCAGGGCATCCCCAGGAGGCAGCCAGCGGCACATCACAGCTTTCAGAAGTGGTTTACCCTCCTTGTCCTTATCTTTACTGTCCAACTTGATGTCCAGGTTTTCAATTAGTTTTGCCATCTCCTCTTTCTTGAAGTTCATGATTGCATCAAACACCTTGAAGACTGGGTCCAGGATAAGCTGGTAGAATGTCCGTGGCAGCTTCTTGCCATCAGGGCTGTTGGCTGACTTGCTGAACTTGCCGGTGGCTGGATCAAAGTACCGGTCTCCCCACAGCTTTTTCATCATGTCCTCCACCTTCTTGGCCCGCTCAGCAGGCCCTAGCTGTCCCTCGCCCTTGGTGGCAAACTTGGCCACATACATCTCTGCAAACTGCTTCAGGGTAAAGGCCCAACCGTGCAGACCAGACCTGAAGCCAACAGTACCAAGGACGGGGTCGATCATGATGTTGCCCAAGGGGCCACTCTCGCCCTCACCATAGGTAGAGATAATGATGTTGACGTTCTCCACGATGCGCTGGAAGGTTTGGTAGAGCTCCTCAGGCTCCAGCTGCAGCTCAGGCAGGGCCCGGTCCATCTTGTTCATCGTCAGCACTGGCTTGATGCGCTCGGCAATGGCCTGGCACAGCACTGTCTCTGTCTGCACACACATACCCGACACGCAGTCCACCACCACCAAGGCACCGTCAGTGACACGGAGCACGGCTGTCACCTCTGAGGAAAAGTCGACGTGCCCAGGGGAGCTGATGAGGTTGATGAGGAAGCCAGAGCCATCCTTGCTCTGCTTGATGAAATTCAAATCGTCCTCTGAAAGCTCATAGAAAAGGGAGATGGCCGTTGACTTGATGGTGATGCAATGCTCCTGCTCGTCTTTCCGGGTGTCAGTGAAGCGGGTCTCCCTAGTCCGGGCAGAGGCGATGACACCTGCCTTGCACACCAGGGAGTCCGTCAGAGTGGACTTGCCATGGTCCACGCGGCCAATGACAGACATGTTCCGGATGTTGGCCTTCTTGTCCATGATGGCCCGGATCTGGTCTACTGTGAAGTTCACCACGGTGGCAGATGGTGGTGGATTCTCCAAGGAAGATCTGAGCGAGCTAGGTCACGCCAAGGATGGCGGCGGCGACGACGGCGGAAGAGCTGGTTTATCTTTTTGCAAGAGGAAGCAGTAGAAGGATAAGAAAGAAACTAATAACTTCTAAGCATTATATGGGCTTAGCTTCTTCCTATTAATTTTTTTTTGGCCTTTTAAAAAATTATATCTTTCAGGTATACAGCACTTATACGATACAAAGTGGTCACCACAAGTCTAATTATCATCTGAGGCTTGGCTTTTATTTAAATTCAAGTCTCTTATACTAGATTCAATAGATACAAATTTCATTTCAATACATGTGATCGGAATAAGTATAACAAAACAGAATTATAAAACCCATACGTTTTGTTTACATGTACATAAAGTGTGCATATAGGCTATTAACATAAAGAATCATGTAGGAGGAAATGGTAACCCACTCTAGAATTTCTGCCTGGAGAACCCCATGGACAGAGGAGCCTGATGGGCCATAGTCCATAGGGTCGCAAAGAGTCAGACACGACTGAAGCGACTTAGCACACACATAAAGAATCATTATGACAATCATAACTCTGTTATTCTACAATCATAACTGAAGAAATTTGCTAAAGGAGAAATTCCCCAATTAAATTAGGCTTGACTGTATTCTACAAATAAAGAGAAAAAGCAAACCACAACACTGAAAACAAATAAAGCTAACTACATCAAATCAGTAACATAACCACACAAAAAAGAATTATTCCAAGTGACTTTTCCCCAACACATTATGAAGAAAAATTTCAAACATACAGAAAAATTGAACAAACTGTACAAAGAACACCCATATATATATCACCCAGATTCTACCATTATTGACATGATTCATCCACACATCAATCCATCTTATTTTTGATGCATTTCAAAGTTCACCAGTACGCTTCATCTCCAAACAAGTTAGCATGTATACCATTGACTAGAGATGAAAACTCGTTTTTAGGTAAAATTTACATCCAGTAAAATGACAAATTTTAAGTGTACCATCTGATGAGTTCTGTCAAGTGTATGCACCTGTATAAGCCAAACCCTATCAAGATAAAAGATGTTACCATGGTCACAGAAAGTTTCCCTGGCACCAGTTTCTAGTCAGCCCCACCCCATATCCTCAGCAACATTTGGTGTTGTCAGTTTTCAGTTTTGGCCCTTCCAGTGGGTGTGTAGTGGTATTTTATTGTGGCTTTAATTTGCATTTCTCTGATGACTGTTAGTACTTTTTCACATGAAAACTGGTCATCACTCAAATGCCTTCCTTTATGAAGTACTTACTAAAATCTTTTCCTGTTTCAAAAATAGACTGTCTTTTTTATTATTGAATTGAAAGAGTTCTTTATGTATTCTGGATATAAGTCATTTGTCAGATATACGACTTTCCTATTTACAACTTGTGTCAACTACTTCTCAATGACTTCTGTCTTTTCATTTTCTTAATCTTACCTTTGGAAAAGAAAAAGTTTTAAGTTTTAATGAAGTCCAATGTATCCATTTTCCCCTTTAATAATTACTGCTTTCTGTATGCTAAGAAACCTTTATCTCTAGATTGTGAAGACATTCTCCTGCTTTTTCCTAAAAGCTTTATATTTAGATCCATAATTAATCTTGAATTAAATTTCACGTATGGCATGTTCAGTTCAGTTGCTAAGTAGTGTCCAACTCTTTGCAACCCCATGGACTGCAGCACACCAGGCTTCCCTGTCCATCACAAACTCCCAAAGCTTGCGAAAACTCACGTCCATTGAGTTGGTGATGCCATCCAACCATCTCATCCTGTCATCCCCTTCTCCTCCTGCCTTCAATCTTTCCCAGCATCAGGGTCTTTTCCAGTGAGTCAGTTCTTTGCATCAGGTGGCCAAATTATTGGAACTTCAGCTACAGCATCAGTCCTTCCAATGAATATTCAGGACTGACTTCCCTTAGGATTGACTGGTTTGACCTCCTTGCAGTCCAAGGGACTCTCAGGAGTCTTCTCCAACACCACAGTTCAAAAGTATCAATTCTTCGGTGCTCAGCTTTCTTTATGGTTCAACTCTTACATCTATACATGACTGGGATGTGAGAATCACGATCATTCCCAGAGTCATACTGGGAAAACCACAGCTTTGACTAGATGGACCTTTGTTGGCAAAGTAATGTCTCTACTTTTTAATATGTTCTCTAGGTTGGTCATAGCTTTTCTTCCAAGGTGCAAGCATCTTTTAACTTCATGGCTGCAATCACCATTTGCAGTGATTTTGGAGCCCAAGAAAATAGTCTGTCACTGTTTCCATTGTTTCCCCATCTATTTGCCATGAAATGACGGGACTGGATGCCATGATCTTTGTTTTTTTTTTAATGTTCAGTTTTAAGCCAGCTTTTTCACTCTCTTCTTTCACTTTCATCAAGAGGCTCTTTAGTTCCTCTTCACTTTCTGTCATAAGAGTGGTGTCATCTGCATATCTGAAGTTATTGATATTTCTCCTGGCAATCTTGATTCCAGTTTGTGCTTCATCCAGCCTGGCATTTCTCATGATGTACTCTGCATATAAGTTAAATAAGCAGGGTGACAATATACAGCCTCTTTTCCCAATTTGGAACCAGTCCATTGTTCCATGTCCAGTTCTAACTGTTGCTTCTTGACCTGCATACAGATTTCTCAGGAGGCAGGTCAAGCGGTCTGGTATTCCCATCTCTTTAAGAATTTTCCAGTCTGTTGTGATCTATACAGTGAAAAGCTTTAGTGCGATCAATGAAGCAGAAGTACGTGTTCTTCTTGAGTTCTCTTGCTTTTTCTATGATCCAACAGATATTTGCAATTTGATCTTTGGTTCTTCTGCCTTTTCTAAATCCAGCTTGAACATCTGGAAGTTCTGTTCACATACTGTTGAAGCCTATGGAGAATTTTGAGCATCACTTTGCTAGCGTGTGAGATGAGTTCAATTGTGCAGTAGTTTGAACATTCTTTGGCACTGCCTTTCTTTGGGATTGGAATGAAAACTGACCTTTCCCAGCCCCGAGGCTACTACTGAGTGTTCCAAATTTGCTGGCATATTGAGTGCAGCACTTTCACAGCATCATCTTTTAGGATTTGAAATACATCAGCTGGAATTCCATCACGTCCACCAGCTTTGTTCTTATTGATGCTTCCTAAGGCCCACTTGACTTCAGAAACCAGGATGTCTGACTCTAGGTGAGTGATCACAGCATTGTGGTTATCTGGGTCATGAAGATCTTTTTTGTGTAGTTCTTCTGTGTATTCTTGCTACCTCTTAATATCTTCTGCTTCTGTTCAGTCCATACCGTTTCTTTTATTGTGCCCATCTTTGCATGAAATGTTCCCTTGGTAGCTCTAATTTTCTTGAAGAGATCTTCAGTCTTCCCTGTGGTGAGCAGCAGGTGAAATCTCTATTCATTCCTTCTGCCTTAGCTGGAGTTGGGTAGAGTTTCTATGAAGAATTTGCCTACCTTCCCCACTGCCTGTGGCTAATCTGATTTCCAGAATTTCTGCCTTCATTCCTCTTATTCCTTAACCCTCGAGTCTAGGACTCTATCAAAGTTTCTGTTTCCCTGCAGCAGCACTGAGGAGGACTGCCTGTGGGTAAATAGCTGTTTTTCATCTAATGCAGTTTCCTTCTTCCAAGTATCGACTTCCCTCTAATTTCTGCCTGTTTTCAGTCTCTCTCTAGTGCCTTAAAACAAGTGGTTTTTTATTTTTGTCTTTGAGTTGTTAGCTGTTATCTGCAAGGAGGTGGGAGGTAGTCCAAAATGAGCTACCTCACTACTACTAGAAGCAAATCCTCCAGGTGGTTTTTGAACACAATAATCTTGATTTTACGTCCCTGGTAAGATATATCCTAAGGACAAGAAGAAATCTGAAACTTCATTCATAATTATTATTTTCGTAGTACTAATGACATTATAATTTGATAATTATTTTATGTATATTACAAGATTAAGTAACCTTTAATGTTAATTAGGAATGAACTTTTTTTGTGTAAGAAAAAGATATATAAGGGTAAAATAAAGTTGAAGACAAATCCACTAATGTTAATTTAATGACAAACCCTCTAATGTTAATTTCCATTGTAGACATCGTTATGTATTTGTGAGGTAAGAAAGCTTTTCAGTATGTTTTCTAGCTTTGTCCACTGAAAGATCATAGATACAATGGCATCCCAGTAAGAGTGTGCACATCTAACACTGAAATTCTAAATACCATTTCCCACTAAAAGGATCCAGAACTCTTGGAACCAGTTCTGGGTTAGGAAAAGCACACATTGGGATGGAATGTCTTATCCCAGAAAGCAAAGAATCACTCAAAGACTAATTAATAAGGGTATGCCAAGATGACACAGGTGCCAGCATAAAGGGAATCTCACTGGCCACATTTGGAATAATTTGATCAAGAAAGAATAGTGACTTTGGCTGCAGAGTAAAACATTTAATAAGTAAAATTCCACGAGTCTATATTGACATGAAAGAGAACAGAAAATACAACAGCAAATATTTTGCCACCATTTCAGGTGATCATTACACCAGCTCCTTACTCTGGAATTTAGTTATCAAAGGTAAACATTTAGCATTTTTACTGATCCAGGGTTATTATATCCCCTTCCAGAGAGGGGAAGTGTTTTATGGACTAAAGGTGATGGAACAGGAACCACTGTTGTGAATATGAATGCCAGAAAGGGAGGTAATGTAAGCTGTCTTCTTTTGTAACTCCCCAACGTTGTCAAATCAAGAAAGACACATAAATATACAATTTAGTTCTGACAGTAACCAAAGAAACTCAAAGGAGACACCATGTAAAGCTGGCATCGCATCTCTGGGTCATGGAACAGGAGAGGAGAGGGCTAGACTGTTGTTTTCACCATAACCTTGAGGTTATGCTGTTATCAAGGGGCTGTAATACTTTGATTATAAAATCAAAATCCAAACAGCCTAACCCTTTGATAGCTCCCTACTATTATGACATTAATGTCAAAAATCCTGCACCCACCTTGTCAGCCACTCAGCCTGCATCTCAGCTCCCAACCCCTGCTCTGCCGTAGCCTGCTTAAGTATCTCAGTTGATGAAGCTCTGGCCAGACTCGGGGCTTTCACAGGTACTCTTCTCCACCTGGAAAGCCCTCCTCCACTCTGGGCTTTGCCCCCTTGGTCCCTCACTTCAGCACTGCCTCCTTAGGGCGGGCCTCCATATCCCTCCCAAGGCTGGGCTATTCCTCCATTACACATGATCACAGTGAACCCTCTTCCAACTCCTCCTTTAGAACACTGAACCCACTGTAATTACATAATCACTTGAAAATTATTTAAAGTCTGTCTCTCCGAAATTATTTAAAGTCTCTCTTTCCAGTCACACTTGAGCTCCATGCAAAATAGATGCCACTCTGTGTCGGTCACCCTACAGCCTGCCTACCACACTGCCCCAGGTACGGTAGACACTTAATTCTGTCATGGGATGAATGACTGGATGACAGCCTGATGAACTGCAGATTCTTCAACACAGAGCAGCAAGGAACCCAGTACTTGTACGTGGAAAAATTTAATCACTTAGAATTAAGTATCACTGTAAAAAAAAAAAAAAAAAAAGGCCTATGAAGGATGTAGCTGTTTCCAAGTGTGGGTGAGAAAGCTGCTCAGTATGTGACCTGAAATCTTAGAGCATCCGTCTGAGAAGTGACTTGTGGTGGGGACTGAGGTCTTAGTGGAGGTGGTGACAAGTGGTTGGTTCTGAGGTACATTTTGAATGTGGAGGCCCATAGTACTTGCTGGTGGATTAGAGGAAGGTGAGAACCTAGGACATCTCCTAGAATTTTAGACTGGTAACTGGGCGGATGCTGATGATATTTAATGAAACAGAAACTATGAAGAGAAGCAGACCCATTGTTGGTGTATAGTCGCTCAGTCGTGTCCAAAGCAGAATTGAAGGAGGGAAAAAAGCAAGAGTTCTGTTTGGGACTTGTTAAGTTTGAGACGGCTAGGAGCAACTCCGGGGGAAAGACTGAAGAGGCCATCCAATGCAGGGCTCAAGAGGTTAGAGACGCCCAAAATCATCACAATATTGTATCATCACAATATTGTAAAGTAATTATCTTCCAATTAAAATAAAGTAATTAAGAAAACAAACAAAAAAAGAGGTTAGAGATGCAAGCTAGAGACACAGGCACAGAGTAGAATGGTCAGCACACAGCCACACAGAAATGAAAGCACAGAAATAATGGAAACAGCTCTAATTAAATCAACATAGAGCCATCAATAAAATGTCAGGTGATCATTAAAAATGATGGCACAAAAACATTATCTATGTGTAGATGTCAGTTTTATGGACAATCCTTCCGTTTCCTCTTCCCATATTTTCTAAAAAACATTTTTTCCCCACAAAACAGTTATTACTTTTATAATTAGAAAACACAAGTTATTTTTATTGTAGAGAAAAGTGATGATACGTATTTTTATTGACATGGAAAGATATCTATGGCATTATCAGTGTGGAAAGAAGGCAAGTTACAACAGTACATACTATATGATCCCATTTATCTCAATCAACATGTAGGAATTTCTCTGGTGGTCCAGTGGCTAAGACTCCATGCTCCCAATGCAAGGGGCCCGAGTTCGATCCTTAGTCAGAGTACTTGATCCTGTATGCTACAACTAAAAGATCCTGCATGCTACTACGAGGACTGAATATCCCATGTGCTGCAACTGAAACCCAGTGCAGCCAAAAAACAAATAAATATTTGATAAGTAAAACACAGACACATATACACAGGTGTGTAAAGAAGACTCTAGAAGGATATTTAAAATGCCAATAGCAAAGGTAACCTTTAGGTTATTATTTGCCAGTTGTAGTACACTTTGCACAGGATCTGGAAAATATTAATGTGTTCATAAAAAATATTTGATATAGTAATTTAAACTCACTTTTCACGTCATTCTGTCTCTCTTTAATGCACCTGTGTTTTAGGGCTTTCCTGATCTCTTTCCCTGGCACAGCGACCACTCAAATGTTGGCTGTTCTTATATCTGGAGTTGCATGGCATAATGGACTTTGGCCCTCTGAACCACTCCTCAGAAGGATGTTTTCAAATACATAAAATAAAATAAATAGAAATTGATTAACAACTTACTTTGAGAATTGGTATTAAGAGTAATATGTGCCTCTTTAGTAAACCACTAAATAAATAGCCAGATCTGGAAGTGAGTCTGACAACTAAGTTTGAGTTGTGATGAACACGAGCAATATTTCAAAATCTCTGTAACTGCATGGAATACTATATGAAAGCATCTTTGCTCTCTATTGGGAACAAAAGCACAGGTACTCCTAACACTACCATGGTCTGCTGCCTACATCTGTCATTAAATTTTTACTGAGAGGTTAGTAAAAATAAAGGCCAAGTATATATCCAAGGTTACAGAACCCCTAACTTCTCAAACTTGAGCCAGAACCCTCATTCTAGAAAGATACACACCAAACAGTAACAGCAGTTTTCTCTGCATGCTGGAATCTCCAGAGTAATTTCCACATGCATTTTCTAAATTTCCTAGAATGATGCTTTACTTATGTAATTAAAAATAAAGAGCATAATGAACAGTATTTTTGTTTGGTTGTTCATTTTCTTTTGTCTTAAACAATCTGGAAGAGTGGTTAAGAAATTTTACACAGTTGCTCACAGGCTGTATTAACAGTTTCTTACAGGGTCATACCACTGAAAAAAAAGACTTTCAATTTTGCCTAACTACTTATTACAATGACTCAAATCATTCCTGTGTTCTTACAAGCCTAGAAAAAAATTCACTAGAATTATTTATTCTGGAGTTAAAAGGAACAAAAAGACAAACTGTCACAACTGCAGACATTTGTCTCTTTTTTTTTGCCAAGTGTAATTCCAAAAACAGCTGAAAATATTAGAGCAAATTAGTACTTAATATAGACTAATACCTTCTGCTGTTTACAAAAACAGAAAACCCCAAAACACAGACATTTGTATTTTAAAAACAAATTACTAAAAATGTATATACAGATTTAAAATACTTTTCAAAGAAATGTCAAAACTTAAGTACCAGTAGAAACCCCAGAAAAACCCAAGTGCTTACATTTTTCAAAAATAATCTACATGGAGACAGCCAGCTCATGCTGAAAAGTGCTCATGTTTGTCTTAGCAGCAAAACATGAAAAGGAGATGGGAATGAGGGAAAATGTGCCTATCTCAGAAGCCTGCTTTGATTTCTTTCAAAACTAAAAATAAAACCTTCGGACTGCTCTATTAATAAGTCTAGAAAATGGATGCCTTTTTTTTGTGGAAAGTTTTCACAAACACCGAAATAAAAATATCTTCTCAGTTAATAGAGCCGAAGGATGTAAACATAAACCAGATGTCAATCCTTGTTTCTCGACAATTCCATTCTCCCTCAGGGCTCTGGTGGGACTTCGGTTGTAAAGATGTTTCCACAGCACAAGGAGACAAGTTAAATGAATGAAGGGCTGCACACAGCAACACGGCCCAGGCTCAAAAGCCAAGGAGTGTGTAAAAAGCACAAGCTGCAGAATGTCACCTGCGGTAGGGCACCATCCTGGGAATTCGCAAAGTACTTCCGAAGGTTATAAACTGGCCTGTCTGGGGAGTAGCTCCATCACCTTCGGGGGATGGGCAACCTCTCAGTCTCCAGGATCAGGTTTGAGGAGGAGACGTGGAACGGGAGCCCCTGGGGTCTGATGGGCAGATGGCCTCCAGAACCCGGGGGTTGGGGGGACAGGCCAGGTGGCTGGAGCACCTGCCACCACCTCCTGGGGCTCAGGACCCTCTCAGAGTGAGGCCGCTGGAAGGAAGACTGAGCCTATTTGGCACAGCCAGGCCAGCTGGGTCTGCTCTGCCACCAGCATCCCTGCCAGTGCAACTTCTCTGAGACCCCCTGCTGCCCCATCCTCCCACCCTGAACTCTCCAAGTTCCCTCCCGTCCGAGCTTCCAGACGCACAGCCCTCTCCTCTGCATGTGCCTCCTCCTGGAATTTAATGGTGCCTTATCATTCAGGTCCTGGGTGGGGGGGTCATTTTTCAAAGAAGTCTCTTCCCTGACTCTACCTGGGAGTCCAGGTGGGATCTAATGTTTCCGTGCACTCTAAGTGGCCACTGTCACCTTTAGCCCCTTGTAAAATAAAGGCGTATTGGCCTGTTGTCTTTTAGACCAGAAAATCACTGAGTGTATGAACAGTCCCCAGCATCTAGGGCAGGAAGTGACAAATAACAGATGCTCAATTAGTCCAAGGTAAGTGAAAAAAGGACTGCAATAGAGTACCACAGTCAACGAGAAACAAGGCGACAGCAATATGGTCCTGAATACTTTCAGGGTATTCCTTATGACGTCACAACACAAATAAGGGAGAACATTCAGCAGCTGCGGGCGCTTTTCAACCCTGAGTCCCAAGGAACCGCTGCAAGTTAGAACGGTACCAAAATAAAAACACTCCATTTTCTTCAAGATCCACAAATGAGAACAGGCTGACGTTCTCCTTGCCAAATAAAGGGTCCTGTCTCAGCTCCTCTGTTCACACTAGGTCGTGAAATGGAAGCTTCTGAAGTTTTGCTTTCTCATGCTAACTGCTGAAAATAATTTCTTCCTATCCGAATAAACAGCTCTCTAATCTCTACAAATTTGTGCTTATCTACTCAAATGTAATTTTTTTCCCCTCTAAAACCACACAACTGGAAGGCCATCCTTGATTTAGCAATATCTATCAAAGTTTAAAATGCATATATTCTTTGACCCAGCAAGTTCAAGCTCTACGAATTTCTCCTACAGATAAACTTGGCTGTGAAAAATGGTATTATATAAAAGATGATTCACTACAACATATGAAATAAAAAACACTGGAAACATAAATATCCATCAAGAGAAAATCAGTTAAGAAATTATGGTGTATCCATAATGGACTACTACCTCAACCCTTAAAATGAGTGACATGTCTCTACGGAAATTCACATCACACAAGCATCAAAATATATTAACTAAAAAGAGCAAACTGTGCAAATGTGCACAGTGTTTTACTATTTGGTAAAAAAACACACACATAAGATATATACATAAACACATATAGAAAAATATACAATAATATGAGGTATCTAGAATAGTCCATTTCATAGGAGACAAAGTAGATGAGCAACTGCCAGGGGCTGAGAGTGGGGAAGAGTGGGGAGTTCTCATTTAACGGGTATCATTTCAGTTTTGCAAGATAAAAGGGCTCTGGAGATACACAGTGGTGATGGCTGCACAGCAAAGAGAATGTACTCAGTGTCACTAAACTGCACATTGAATAGTTAAAACAGAAAATTTTCTGTTATGAACATTTCACAATTTCAAAATTACACATGCACACTCACAGATTTATAAGAAACTGATAATGATGGTTGCCTTCAGGGAGAAATGGTTGTCTGGGGACAGGGTGGCAAGGAGATCTTATACCATGCAACCTTTTATACCACCTTTTTAATGCTGTACTGTTATATACGTATTTAAAGTAATCATTAAAAAACCTCAGCCTTACACAAGAAGCCTTTTCCTTAATCACGTATCACTTATGTCATTTCTTTAAGTCAAAAAGAAATTAGGATTCCACTTCAGTTTTGAGGGTACTTATTAGATTTAAATGATGCCAGCCGCAAAAAATTACACTTGTTCCCCAAAGATCACATTCACCAAAACCCTGTCTTTATTTTTATCAGCTATTACAGAAAGCTTCAAAATCATCATAGAAGAAAATTACCATTTTTATCAGTGTGCAACTTTTATTCCATCACAACCAAGGCAGTTGAATATAAAACTATTTTAACAGCAAAAAGCCCTCATCATAAATCAAGACACAAATCAGCCTGCAATTATCTGAGTTAGAAAACAAACTATGCTTATGTTGCAGTCTACCCTATGGCTCCGACTTCTGTGTCAGAATTTAAAACACACACATGCATATACACACCCTCTGGAGTCCTCCTAGTTTATCTAAAACCTACTTTTGTGAAGATCCGCTATTTTCTCGAGTCTTCTGGAATGGGCACTGGAGCCACGCAGCTGGCATCATGACCTCTGTCGCCTTCCCCAGCACCCCACGGCCAGTGAAGAAGGCAGCACGTGCAGGACCCAGCACCATCCCTGGCTCAAAGCAGGAGCAAAAATATTTGTTGGATGAATGCATAAACCATTATCTGCTGATGGGCTTGCCCTCAAGAGCCTCACAAAGAAAAAACTTCAGAAAGAAAGAAGTAAAAGATCCTCTGTTCACTTGAAGTTGGCATAAGATAAAGGTGAAGACCAGATGGTTCAACAAATGGCTATGACATACTGGCTAGCTGGACTCGAGACCTTATCCAATCCCAAAGTTAAATACAAACACAAGTATTCCAAATACCGTACAAAAATCATAAGACAACGTAACTATATGAATCTTTTGCATGTATCAAATATGTATGTATGAATATAGCACATCATCAAGTTTTTTAGGAAGAAAGAAAATCTAGATGAGTATCGTCATGTCATGTAACAAAGAAAAATCTCTGCATGATGACAGAGAATTAATATCCTTAATATATTAAGAGTTCTTATAAACTGACTTAAAAGAAATACCCCGATGGAAGAATAAATGCAAAACATGAACAGGCAATTCACAAAAACCAAATACAAATGGCCAGTGACCACTGACGTTCAGCCCTAGTAATAACCCAAGAAACACACATTTAAAAAGGACATCCAATTCTGGGAGGATATGGGAAATACAAGAAGTAGTACTTGCTAAGATTGTCATGGGAAACGGGATAGACATTTTGGAAGGTGATGTGGTAAGTACCCACCGGCAACTTCAAGTCTAGGCAGCCTTTCTTCAAAAGGACTGGCACCTGAGGACATTCAATCCAGTAGCATCTTTAATAGTGAACCATCAAGAAAATCAAAAGGGGAACACTGTATGACGTAAATTAGCACCAAACCACGCTTCTATTTAACAGAAATGAGGCAGAGAAATATATCACATGGGAGATGTCGAATACATACCATGCAATTCTTATTTTGTCAAAAATACAAACGGAACATATTTGCAGAGCCTGAGAAGAAGAATCAGAACGATCTACAGTACGCTATTAACGGCAGTTACTTTGGGTAGTGGGTGTGGAGAGTACTGGAACATTTGCTTTTTTACTGAAATACTTTAAAATAGTTTGACTTTTCTTAAAAAAAAAAAAAAAAAACACCATGTATTATTTTTTATAATTTCTTGAAAAGAAAAGTAGTAAGAGATCAAGTACTTATCTATTAAAGACAGGTTCTGTCCTTTGAGAATTCCCTTCAAAGCTCCCTGATAGCTCAGTTGGTAAAGAATCTGCCTGCAATGCAGGAGACCCTGCTTCGATTCCTGGGTTGGGAAGATCTGCAGAAGGGATGGGCTACCCACTCCAGTATTCTGGCCTGGAGAATTCCATGGACTGTATGCTCCATGGGGTCACAAAGAGTCGGACACGACTCAGCGCCTTTCACACTCATGCTCACTTCAAAGTCCCTTGAAGCTCAAACAGCCATGTCTCTCCCATTCACAAGTAATGAGATATTTTTAAAAACATCTCTTCCTTTCTACATTGTTTAGAAGAAATTGTAGAGTTGCCACCGTCTGTTTTATGAAATCCATTTGCAATCGGAGAAAAAGACTATTAAAAACATCAATCACTCCTTCAGGCCTAATATCTATCAGAAGAAACCCATTCACTGCCTATATTACATTTCATCCACACAGTTTCTGAGACAATGCACAAAGCAGCAGCCACACGACTCCCACCAGCATAAATACGTGGCGTACAAAGAACGTCCTGTCAGCAGGGCCCAGAGCACACCCCGCAGTGGTAAATGGGAATGACAATTTAAGTCATAGGATCAGAAGCAGAACCAAATTTGTGACCTGGAGACAAGCGTGATGCTCTTCACTTCCGTCTACACCTTTTCTGCTCCTCTATCCAAACTCTCTGCCCCTCACTCAGCCCCGAAATGGGCTGAGACAGATGTCCACACAGCTTCAGACTGAAGCATCAGAAGCCACTAGAGAGATACAACTAAGTGCAAAATTTGAGGGGGTCAGCTGGAATCCTGAGGACCACAAGTGTGTAAAGTCACGTGTTTTTCTTCGGAGAAGAAATGGAGAAATCAAATTAGAGTGTTCAGTCTTACCACACGGGATGTTTGCAATCTGGATGTCAAAACATCAAATGTGGATGTGGCCTCCAAAAAAGCTTAAGATATTGAGCCTGCCGGTTTAGAAATGAAGGAACCGTTCAATCTGACCAAATTCAAAGGCCAGGCGGTCGTGCCCAAGCACCTGATGCGCGGGTGACAGGACCCCTGCATGGCAGACTCAGAGGGCCTAGCTCCCCAGCTTCTCAAAAGGCCTTCCTCCTGCTCTAGAGTCTCAAGAGCCCGAAGGGCCTCACGGTGCTCTCTGCTGCCCCTGTGGGAGGTGTGTGGCATTCACACACTCGATTCCCTGGTGGCTCAGACAGTAAACTGTCTGCCCACAATGCGGGAGTCCTGGGTTCAATCCCTGGGCCAGGAAGATACCCTGGAAAAGGCAATGGCCACCCACTCTAGTCCTCTCGCTTAGAAAATTCCATGGATGGAGGAGCCTGGTGGGCTACAGTCCATGGGGTCACAAAGAGTCAAACATGACTGATTTGACTTCACTTTCTTTTCTTTCTGCTGTCTGGCCACAGCTTGCAGAAGGTTGTCCTTCTAGGGGAACACACGCAGGTTCCCGTGTCTGCAAATGCATCACCGCCACTCGCTAATGTTGACCAGGAAGTCATTTACCCGAGACCAGAGCAAACAGAGCACTGCGCTGAAGGCCGCTAGGTGAGAGCCAGAGCAGCCGGTGAAGAGCTCCGCTTAGCTGACCTGCTTGAAGGTGAACTGAAGGGGCAGGTCACCAGTTCCAGCTCTAATCTGACACCCGCCCCCGGATCATACCGTGGCTACCAAGGAGCCTTAACCCAACTGACCTTTCAGGGCTCAGGGAAGTGACTTTTTTTTATTATATGGCACAGTTTGGCACCGTATGTCTTTAGTCTTTGGGGTACTTTGATAATGGTTCAAGAGTAGTAGATCTTGTTTGATTCCTTTTTTTTTTTTTTAAAAACAGATGGCCAAACCAGGACATATACTAAAAAAAAAAAAAGGAAGGTTACTTACCTGAGCCCTAACATTCCAGCTACCATGGAATCTTGTTGGAGCTGGTCTACAGAAGCAAGATGTATTCTGGGGAGTCACATGTCACATCAAAGCAGGAACTGGTGAGTCTGTATTTTTATGGAGCCTAAAACAAAGAAAATCGTAAGTTGAAAGCCCCCATTGTGCTGCACGACTTTTTCCCAGGGCTATTTGGGACATTTTGAAGATATACATACAGACAAAGTAACATGCTATTTCCCAGCTTACCTAGCTAGAAACAAAGGATACACTGAAATTTACTGCCAGATAACACACAGTGCTGAAGGAAAGATTCATGAGTGTTAGAACTGACACTATCACAGGTCTTGTCACCTCTGAGGGACATTTTGATACTAAAACGTACAGTTAGGAAGCAATCTCCAGTATTTCGTGCAACACATCATACAGAAATACCCAGAGACCGAAGATATGTTCCAGAGAACACGCAACATCAAAATGTCATCCCAAGAACACATGAAATGCAGAGGCAAAGTGTCCTGTCATTTGCAAGCAGCTGAAGTTGCAACAAGCTGCTGTGACATCACGTAAAAAGGCTTTAGCCAGGAGAGGAAAAAAAAAACAAGTGGAACCAAAAAGAAACCAAGTACCCTGGGAGATCCTAAGCCATCCCCAGACATACACAAGACTGTTTTTGAGCACTCACTTTTAGGCCTCTCAGATCAGTAAAATGTTCAACAAACTGAGTTAACAGTGTGATACTTTCTCCTTTGCCTTTGGACACATGTTCTAAGAAGGTCTTCTGCCACTATACTTTTCATCAAGACAACCAACACTTCCTTGTTAAAACCTCAACCACCCCATATTAGCTAATTTCTGATACCTTGCCGGCCCAAGAGTTGCACTTTTATCTTTAGACTAAAAAAAGCCTAGCGTGTACAACTTAAGAGACTATTGGCACAATTACTCACATAATCAAACTCAGAAGTGCATCACCAACCAAGTCTTTTACTGCTGGTCTGGAACTACCAGGATGGTATCTGGAATTATCTATTGAGGTGCAGTGAGGCCTCAGAATTCCCTTAAACAGTCGAGTCATAGAACACTCTAAAATCCCAGGAGTCAAAGTCACAGTATTACTCAGGTTTGCTGGGCTTAGCTGCTCTGTCATGTCCGATTCTTTGCAACCCCATGGACTGTAGCCTCCTGGGCTCTTCTGTCCATGGAGATTCTCCAGTAAAGAACACTGGAGTGGGTTGCCATGCCCTCCTCCAGGGGATCTTCCCAACCCAGGGATCGAACCCAGGTGTCGCGCATTGCGGGCTGATTCTTTACCATCTGAGCCATCAGGGAAGCCCATGAATACTGGAGTGGGTAGCCTATCCCTTCTCCAGGGGATCTTCCTGACCCAGGGATCGAACCAGGGTCTCCCCCATTGCAGGTGAATTCTTTACCAGCTGACCTATTACTCAGTTAGCTATATAATAAAAATCAAACTGGCATCCTGGCTGGGAAGCCCTAGAAGAGCCACAACTTTTCACAGTTGCCTTTTTTTTTTTTTGTAAATTACATTTTTATTTGTAAACTGAGGGACCTAGACTAAGGTTCCTTCGAGCTCTGAAAGTTTAAGATCTCTGATAACTCAAGATTTCGTAGAGAAAAAAAAAAAAGAGCCAGCAAATGAGAGCACTTAGGTGAAGACCCAATAAAGCAGTGAATTGCAGGTCTATATATATGTTATAGAGCACCCCCAGCCCTTATGCACGGAAGCCTTTCTAAGGCTTGATACCAAGAGTCCAGACATCTGCAGTATAACAAAACAGCTATGCTCAAGACATTCATACACCAGCAGAACCAACGTAACTGTGCCTTGAAGAAGTGAAAAAGGCCAAGGCTTTACTCTGTAACAGAATGGTCACAACTCCTCTTAAATATGGGAGTGGCCATGCCCTGCTCTCACTCTGTTCCCCCCCACACCATACCTACCATCAAAGGGGTAGAACCAAGTATTTAAGCAAAGGCGTACAAAGCAAGCTTTCAATAGGAAGGGGCTCCGTGCCAAAGAAAGGCAGAAGAGACCAGGTAAATGCAGAAGAGCACAACTTTTGTGTCAGTGAGTCCAAGGAAAAGAGACTTTACATCCATCCTACCCAAATTGAGGTAAAGGCACAGTGGTGACAATGACAGTTTGACTGTAAGACACTGGTACAGAAGCACTGAGAACAAGGTCCTCCCACTGGAGCAGTAATAATGCTCTACCCATGAAAAAAAGGTTGTGTCTGCCAGCCACACGAGGCCGGTCTGCGTGCGTATCACCAGCAAAGGGTGGGGAAAACAAACAGGTGTCTACCACACTCCCTGGAACCACCAGTCTAGGACTATGCTTTACCCTCTCTGTGCTTGAAACACTACTTACTGCAAAAGTCAAACCCTTTCTATAATATTCTTCTCATAGATAACTCGGGCAGGCTGGCCACAAACTGCTCTTAGCCAGTTAAAAGATTTTCACTGATATTCACCTTTACAAAATATCACGGGTTCCAGGAGACATCATTTATCATGTAAATAATACAGGGCAGGTGTAAAGCAGGGGAAAGCGCCCTCCAAGAAGGAACTAACACTTTCCAATCGGCTCTTCTTTATTCTAGTTTCGAGAAGCAAGGTTTTCATTCCATCTCCACATGGGGGAAGGGGTATTCAGGAGGGGGACATCATCATATTGGACTCCTCTAGCCAATTCTGTCAAATTCCACAGCGTGCCTCCCCATCCCACTAGATTCAGCCACAAAGAGGCAGGGCCAGCCGGGAAACAAGGGCTGTGGCTGGAAATTGCAAATAAAATGCAAAACAGTACTCGAACCCTCCTGCAACATAAACAGCGCAAAAGTTGGAGTATGGTTGGACTGCATCGTGCTCTGTCAGGTGAAACAAAGACCTGGGATTCAAGGTTGCAAGCATTCCAGGCAAATTTGTCACACCAAAAGAAGAGTATGGTGTGTACTGGCAAGAAAGCCATAGAGGGTTTCCTCAAGCTGTTAGGACACCATGACTTCAGATGCCACCAGGTACTTTGCAGACAAACTATATTCTGGAGGCTGTGCAGGTTAAAGGGATAGGGGTATGATGGAACGGCTCACTGGAGGGGCACCCGAGGCGGCTAACGCACTGCTAATGATGGGAAACAAAATCGAGCCCTTGCCGGTCACATCTGAGGCTCAGATGTACAAACCTTGCAATCTTCATTAGAGGCTTGTGTATCTATGTGTGCAGACAGGAATGCACCTCAGTGATCACCCCCTCGCTGACATGCCATGAATGGGTGTTCTGTGGCAACTTATTCAATCAACCCTACACCTCTGAGACTGATTGTGCCCTTTAACGTTCTGATACGTCCGGGTAAAAAATGAAAGCAAATTTTTTCCTAGGTTCCAGGACTAGGATTTAGAAATCCTTCAAAGCCCATAAATAAATTTATTTCCCTAAATCCCTAGTAGAAATTCCCAAAAGACCTAAAACTAAAAGCCAGATTAAAAAAAATAATAAAGATTCAGCATATCTCAAAGGACCCAAGAGGTTAATGGCATTCTTAGTTGAAATCGTTCAGATGCAGATGAAAATTATGACGGTGGAACCCAAATTTCTCCTGGATAGCAACTTACTGTTAATGATTTTTGCTACCAAGGCCCGAATATGCTTCATTTTCATAATGTAACAAAATGCCTAAAACTTGCCAGAGTCCTCAACTCTTAAGCCACTCAGCCTCACAGGCCAGTAGGTTCGGTTCTGTGATCACCAACCACCCACAGAATTCTATGCTACCATCTCACAATTCGGGGCACTGATCGGCACAACAGAGACACAACTCTGAATGGCTTTGCAGCCCGTTCCTGGTCCTGAAAAACGAGAAGCACACATCTGCCTGACCATGAGTCAGGAATATCAATTTTGTGGTGGAGCCCATTTCGGCTGTGACCAATCCACACCGAACACACTCACAGTAGAAGCGACGGCCACAGAGGTGTATTCCACAGCCAGCCTTTCCCCCCTTGGAATCCACACTCAGCAAGGCCGTGAACGGTCTCCTCTGTGAAAGCAATCTTTTAAACTCTTCACCATGACCTTAAGTCTTCAGTGCAAAACCACAAAAAACATTGCCACACCACTAATCAG
This sequence comes from Bos indicus x Bos taurus, assembly GCF_003369695.1. Lineage (NCBI taxonomy): Eukaryota > Metazoa > Chordata > Mammalia > Artiodactyla > Bovidae > Bos > Bos indicus x Bos taurus. The sequence continues at coordinate 108,013,360 of NC_040105.1, read as the reverse complement.
TCACCTGAGTTTCAGTCTGGGTGACTCAGAAGCAAACTAGAAAGAAAATAAACTTTCAGGGACCAAGTGATGGGCACCCCGGCGATGCGGTGAACTTGCCCCATCTGGTACTGGTGATCTTGAGCCCGGCGCGCTCCGGGACTATGGAAGCCCGTCACAGACTGAGCCCCACTCCACTTATGTAACTGGAAGATCGCCGGCGAAGGGGGGCGGGCGGGGGGGGAAGGATGGGAGGGCGCTCGTATTCTGAGGACATGCCCCCCCCCCCCCAAACGCCCTGGGAGCGCGCTCCCATCGAAGCGCTTCGGGTGCTGCCGGACACCCCGTCCCCTCCCCACGGCTCCTGATGGCAACTATCACCGCCTCTTTCTGATGAGCTCTGGGGCCAAGAACACAATGTCTAGTGCCTTTTGTGGGTGGACAATAATTCCCACCTACTTGTTCTTGCTAGATGCGAAAGGAACTCGCTCGCGGCGGGGGCGGGGGGGGGCGCAGAAAGTCATGGAATGGGCGACAAGGAGGGGGAGGCAAAGCCTGGAGATGGGGGCGACTGCCCAGGAGCCCTTGTGGCGCACTCTCCCGACGGGAGGCGAACTGCGCACGCGCGCCAGTGGGGGGGGCCGAGTAACGGGAGAGGGGCGCGCGAGGGAGGGAGACGGGAAAGCGCGAGCCAGGGAGAGGCCGGGGGCGCGGGCGCGCGACGGCGCCGCGGGCCCGAAGCCCCGCGAAGGGCACGACGCGCGCGCAGCCCCGACAGGCGAAGCCCCGGCGACAGGGGCGCCCGCGGGGCCGGGGGGCCGGGATGCGCGCCGAAGGCGGGAGGGTGGGGGGAAGCAGGCAAAGGCAGCCTGAGGAGGTCGCGCCGAAGACGGTCACCCGCAAGTGCGGGTAACGGGCCGCCGGGGGGGGGGGGGGTGCCGTCACCAGCGGGAGGGGGAGGGTAGAGAGGAGGGACGCCATCCGCCAGCCGTGTCGCCCGACCCCGCGGGCCCCTCCCGCGCCACGTCCCGCCCCTACCCCCCGCCCCCCAGCAAGGGTCCCCGCCCGCAGCCGCGGCGGTCCCACTCACAGTCTCTCCTCCTCGCCTCCTCCTCCTCCTCCGCTCGGCGCGGCAGCGGCGGCGGCGGCCATTTTCCGGACGGCTTTTACCACAGCCCTCTCTCCGAGAGGAGGGAGCGCGCGCGCCGCCGACGCCGAGACCCCGCACGGCCGACGTCGCGCCCCGCCCTCCCGGCCGGCTTGCGCACAGCTGCACCTGCGCGCCTGCGCCCCGCCCCCGGTGCCTGAGCGAGCTGGCGCGCCATTGGATGCGGCAGTCGGGGTGGGGCGGGGCCTCGGTGGCGACGCCCCCAATTGGCGGGACTCGGTGTCCGTTCCGGCGAGGGAAAAGGGGGCGGACGCCCCGTCTAGCTGCCGATTGGCTGCCAACGGCCGTCATTTGGGGAAAAGAGGCGGCTTGGGCGCCGAGGGGATGGTTTAGTGGGCCGAATTTGAATATTAAGGATTAATAGGCCTTTGCGGATGCTGGGGCAAGGGAAGGCCTAGGTTCCGGACGCCTGTTTGCGCGACCATCCCGGGCCTTTGACCTGCTGTCCGCAAACACACGAAGTACATTACTATAAGCCTCCCGCAACAGCTGCATTTCTCAGTATCACCACCTTCAGTAGAAGCAGCAAAGTTGCCTGACATTGTTCCAAATAAGGAATCTTGGTTTACGAGGCCTACCCAAGGCATTCTTTCATTTGAGCCTACCGTGTGCCACACTCTCAGAGGGGCAGGGAAATAACTGAACAACGAATTGTAGCCTTCACCTTCTTGCAACTCTGGTGGGGCAAGAGGGTGCATGCCAAGGCTTTCACGAAACCTGTCATGGTTGGATGAGATGGTTTGGGGTGAGTGGGCAGAGGGGGCAGTGGGAACACAAAGAAATAAGCACTCGGCCCAGAAGAGGTAATTTGGGACTTAAGATCCCATAACGCTGGTATAGAAAAATATTTTAAGAGTATGAAAAAAAGTTTTAGCTAGTGAGGGCTTCCCTTGTGGCTCAGCTGGTTAATATCCACCTGCAATGTGGGAGACCTGGGTTCCATCCTGGGGTTGAAAAGATCCCCTGGAGAAGGGAAAGGCTACCCCACTCCAAGTATTCTGGCCTGGATGGGGTCGCAAAGAGTCAGACACGACTGAGCGACTTTCACTTCACTTCCCTTTAGCTAATGGAGTGTTCAGGATAGTACTGTCTGTTAAGGCGACTTTACTCTGATTCCAGCTATCATCCAATCCATCCGATTCTCTTTTTGCTACTTCTCCAGTTAAGAAGGAACCGTCTGATTCTGATGTGACTCCCTACCCCACCCCCATTCATTTATTAAATCCCTGTTATGTACCAGGCACTGTTCCAGGCTCTGGATGCAGAGTACTGAATAAGACACCAAATTAACATTCTTGTAGGGGAAGATTCAGAGTGAACATACAAAAAGTATAAAATAAAATGTTACATAGTGATAAGAATTTGAGGTAGATAAAGCAACAGTGAAAGGGGTGCTATTTAGATGTCCACCGGCTTTTGCTCTCATTTTATTCCCGCATAGGGTTATCTATGACCAGTGTCTTCTCCTGGAAAAACCCAGTTAGCCTTTGCCCTGCTTCATTTTGTACTCCAAGGCGAAAATTGCCTGTTACTCCAGGTATCTCTTGACCTACTTTTGCATTCCAATCCCCTATGATGAAAAGGACATCTTTCTCTGATATTAGTTCTAGAAGGTCTTATAGATCATAGAACCGATTGACTTCAGCTTCTTCAGCATTAGTGGTTGGGGAACAGACTTGGATTACTGTGATGTTGAATGGTTTGCCTTGGAAACAAACAGAGATCATTATGTTGTTTTGAGATTACATTTCTAACTCTTTGTTGACTATGAGGGCTGCTCCATTCCTTTTAAGGGATTCTTGCCCACAGTAGTAGATAAAATGGTCAACTGAATTAAATTCACCCATTCTGGTCCATTTCAGTTCACTGATTCCTGAAATGTTGATATTCACACTTGCCATCTCCTGTTTGACCACACCCAATTTACTGTGATACATGGACCTAACACTACAGGTTCTTAGGCAATATTCTTCTTCACAGCATTGGATTTTACTTTCACTGAAATCAGATTGAGTATATTCTTTGCAGCCAAAGATGGAGAAGCTCAATACACTCAGCAAAAACAAGACCTAGAGCTGACTGTGGCTCAGATCATGAGCTCCTTATTGCAAAATTCAGATTTACCTTGAAAAAAGTAGGGAAAAACAATAGGCCATTCAGGTATGATCTAAATTAAATCCCTTATGATTATACAGTGGAAGTGACAAATAGATTCAATGGATTAGATCTAATAGACAGAGTGCCTGAAAAACTATGGATGGAGGTTTGTAACAATGTATGGAGGCAGTGACCAAAATCATCCCAAAGAAAAATACAAGAAGGCAAAATGGTTGTCTGAGGAGGTCTTACAGACCACTTAGAAAGGAAGAGAAGCGAAAAGCAAAGGAGAAAGGGAAAAATATATCCAAATGAATGCAGAGTTCCAAAGACCAGCAAGGAGAGATAAGAAAGCCTTCTTAAGTGAATACTGCAAAGAAATAGAGGAAAACAATAGAATGGGAAAGACTAGAAATTTCTTCAAGAAAATTGGAGATACAAAAGGACTATTTCATGCAAAAATGGGTACAATAAAGAACAGAAATGGTAAGGACTTAACAGAAGCAGAAGAGATTACGAAGAAGTAGCAAGAATATACAGAAGAACTGTATAGAAAAGGTCTGAATGACTCAGATAAGCACGATGGTGTGGTCACTCACCTAGAGTCAGACATACTGGAATGTAAAGTCAAGTGGGCCTTAGGAAGCATTACTACAAACAAAGCTAGTGGAGGTGATGGAACTCCAGCTGAGCTATTTCAAATCCTAAAAGGTGATGCTGTGAAAGTGCTGTACTCAAATTTGGAACACTCAGCAGTGGCCACAGGACTGGAAAAGGTCCGTTTTCATTCCAATCCCAAAGAAAGGCAATGCCAAAGAATGTTCAAACTACCGCAAAATTGCACTCATTTCACATGCTAGCAAGGTAGTGCTCAAAATCCTTCAAGCTGGGCTTGAACAGTACATGAACTGAGAACTTTGAGATGTTCAAGCTGGATTTAGAAAAGGCAGAGGAACCAGAGATCGAATTGCCAACATCCATTGGATCATGGAAAAAGCAAGAGAATTCCAGGAAAACATCTACTTCTGCTTCATTGACTACAACAAAGCCTTTGACTGTGTGGATCACAGCAAACTGTGGAAAATTCTTTAAGAGATGGGGATACCAGACAATCTTACCTGCCTCCTGAGAAACCTGTATGCAGGTCAAGGAGCAACAGTTAGAACTGGACATATGACAATGGACTGGTTCCAAATTGGGAAAGGAGTACATCAAGGATGTATATTGTCACCCTGCTTATTTAACTTATATGCAGAGTACATCATGCAAAATGCCACACTGGATGAATCACAAGCTGTAATCAAGATTTCAGGGAGAAAGATCAACAACCTCAGATACGCAGATGATACCACCCTAATGGCAGAAAGTGAAGAGGAACTAAAGAACTTCTTGATGAGGGTGAAAGAGGAGAGTGAAAAGGCTTTCTTAAAACTCAACATTCAAAAACTAACATCTTGTCATCCAGTCCCATCACTTCATGGCAAATAGATGGGGAAAAAGTGGAAGCAGTAACAGATTTTATTTTCTTGGGCTCCTAAATCACTGTGGATGGTGACTGCAGCCATGAAATAAAAAGATGCTTGCTCTTGGAAAGAAGGCTATGACAAACCTGTGCTTGCTAAGTTGCTTCAGTTGTGTCCAACTTTTTGCAAACCTATGGACTGTAGCCCACCAGGCTCCTTTTTCCATGGGATTCTCCAGGCAAGAATACTGGAGCAGGTTGCCATGCCTTTCTACCCAGGGATCAAACCCATGTCTCATGTCTCCTGCATTGGCAGGTGGTTTCTTAATTCCCAGCACCACCTGGGAAGCCCTATGACAAATCTAGACAGCGTATTAAAAAGCAGAGACATCACTTTGCCAAAAAGGTGTAGAGTCAAAGATATAGTTTTATCAGTAGTTGTGTATGGATGTGAGAGTTGGACCCTAAAAAAGGCTGAGTGCCAAATAATTGATGCTTTGGAACTGTGGTACTGGAGAATAGTCTTGGGAGTCCCTTGGACTGCAAGGAGATCAAACCAGTCAATCCTAAAAAAATCAACCCTGAATATTCATTGGAAGGACTGCTGCTGAAGCTGAAGCTCCAATACTTTGGCCACCTGATGCAAAGAACTGACTCATTGGAAAAGACCCTGATGCTGGGAAAGAATCAAGGCAAAAGGAGAAGGCGGCAAAGGATGAGATGATTAGATAGCATCACTGACTCAATGGACAAGTGTTTGAGCAAACTCTGGGAAATAGTGAAGGACAGGGGAGCCTGACATGCTGCAGTCCATGGAGTTGCAAAGGGTCAGACACGACTTAGGGACTGAACAACAACAACAATTCCAATCATAAACAGAAAAGAAAGAAGTTCCTTCAAACTTATTTTATGAGACTAATATAATTACTATAACAAACCAATAAAAGGATGACACAAAATATGGAAATGGATGTAAAAATTCTAGACAAACCGAATCCAGCAGTATATATTGGTATATCCTAACCAAGCTGAGTTTTATTCTAAGATTGCAAGGATGGCTTAAAATTAGAAAATCAGACTTAACAAATTTAAGGGAAGCAAATTATATGACCATATCAATATATGCAGAAAAAGCCTTTGATAAAATTCAATACCTACTTATGATAAAAAGAAAATTAACAACAACTTAGAGAACTATGAATAGGAGGGAATTTTCTTAATCTGATCAAAATCATCCATTAAAAAACTTCAAGCAAACATCATGTTTAATGGTGTTAATGGGAACAAAGCAAGAAACAGAAGATCTTTGGTGCAACATCATTCGTGTAAAATAAAACACCCATCCTTCACTGTCCGTTCTCTTTTAAACCTTATCCTTGGAGTTTCACTCTGAAGAGAAAGACCCATTAACCCCAGATGGATTCCCTTGCTGTTAGGATGCAGGCATACAGATCCAGCCAGTAACAAGCTGGAAAAGAAATGGGAAAAAAAACATTCAACTTAGGCCACAAAAATTATAAAACAGTTTGGAATAAACAATAAAACATGACAAAAAACTATATAAAAAAGTATAAAACTTTACTGAAAAAAAAAGAAGACCTGAAAAAATAGAAACTACCGCAGTTCTGGAAAGGAAGAGCTGACATAATAAAGATGTCAATTCTTCATAAATTAATCTGGAAATTATTTGCCTGAGTCAAAATCTAGGCGTTTTTATGGACTTTTAACAAGTTAATTCTAGATCAAGAAGAGGAAGTGTTCAAGACATTTTTGAAACAGAAAACCAATGATGAGGGTCTTGCCAAATTCCTTAGTTTGAATAAATGGAACTTAAATGATACAATTTCACTCTTGCCATTGAAAAGTAGAAAAATAAACTAGAGTCTAAAGTATTTACTAGTAGAATTTAAAATGGGCCATTTTAAAAAATGGGACAACTATAAAAATTTTTAAATACATCCCCTTGAAAATGGGACTATATAAGATAAAAAACAAGAACAATATAGTATAGATAGCAATTGACAGACAAGCTACAACCTGGAGGATTTTACTGACATGGCAAAGAGATCATAAACTTTTACTCTTTCTAAAAATCCCTGAACTGATAGAAAGCATATATATTTTTAGAGCAAATCCAAAATGACCACAGAAAATAAGAAAGGTAAAACAGTTCAAAATTTTAGAACTAACATCCCAGATGATACTACAAAACATAAAACCACAAATATATTTCAAACACTATGGAACATTTCGTAAAGTTGCTTATGAATTAAAGTTTTAAACTCAGTAAATTCCAAAACGTACAAATCATGCAGTTCAGTCTCTGGCAACAATATAATAAAACTAAAACTTAAGAACAAAAGAATGGGCAAAAGTAAAACAAAACTAAACCAAAAATGTATTCTCCACTTGAAAGTTTTTAAATAGGCTTCAGAATAACTCTTTGGTTAAAGAGGAAACATAGAGTAAAATTATAAACTCTTTAGAAATGACCAACAATGAGAGCCTTACATATTAAAACCTAAGCTGTGTGGCCAAACTGGTCATCTAGAAAAATTAATTACTGTAACTACATTTATTAGAAAAGAGGAAAATATAGAGGATGGATGGAGTTGGAGTTTGCAATTCGCAGATGCAAATTATTATATATGGGATGGCTAAACAACCAGGTCCCACTGTATAGCACAGGGAACTATATTCAATATCCTGTGATAAAGCATCATGGAAAAGAATTTTTTTTAAAAAAGAATGTCTATATATGTATAACTAAGTCATCTTGCTGTACAGCAGACATTAACACAACATTGTAAATCAACTATACTTCAATATAAAAAACAAAGAAACACTTGACTTACTAAAAAGAGGAAAATAGATAAGAAATGAATTGATTCTGGCACACCATGCTCACATTTCTGTGTGCACACCCACATGTACACACACAGGGGATCTCGTTTTTTTATCATGAGATGCTCACTACGAGAAGAGTATCCAGGAACAAAAAGGTATAAATTCATCAGAGTGAAGGGAATGTGATGAGGATGGGAGGTTATCCTCAATTGACAGATTTCAACAATTTTTTGGAGATCAAGATGGGAATTAATTAATGAATAAAACAGGCAGGAAACATTCAGCCTAGCATATTAGACAGAGAGACTACGGAGTAGGTGGGAGCCAGTTGGCCAGATATAACACCAGAGAGTAGGCTCACAATTAGCAGGCATGTGGTGGAAGGCAATAGAATTAAATGGGTCTGAACACCTGGGGATTCATTGCAGGCCCCAGTACAGAATGGTTGCATCATTTGAAACCTCCTCTCCTCTACCAGACAGCTGAGTTAGCAGCTGGAGCAGGCCTGCAGGGAAAATACCGGATGATTCTCTAAAGCAATTGAATGAAACGTCTTTTGAAAACTGGGGCTTCCAGCAGGCATGTGGGCAACTCTGTTCTTCAACTCCTTGCTTTCCACTGAGGAGTCAAAGCAGGAAAACGGACCTATTCCCCTTAAACCTGATTAAATCTCCAAAGCTACCCAGCCCTTCTTTGCTGAATATAAACCAACCAAAAAGCATCATCAGAAATTTGAAGAAAGCCTTCAACGTGAAATAGGTGAAAAATGAACTTGGAAGAATCCTAGAAAATGTGGAGGAAAACATGAGAAATTTTAAAATTTTAATTAGCATATCAGAGAACTAAGAAAATATTTTATCCAAAGAACAAGAACAGAATATTATGTAAAAGGAGTTGAGGATAAGAAATAATTATTGGAAATTAAATGTGATTATTAAAGTTCAAATTTCAATTGAAATATTGAAAGATAGAACTGAACAAGTCTCCTAGAAAATAGAACAAAGCAACACAGACAAAAAATATGAGAGAAAACATAAGGATTTTGGTGAGTGATCTAGGAAGTCCAGCCAGCAGCCAACAATAGTTTTTGTCAAATAAAAGCAAGAAAAAGAATAGGAATCAGACCTCATGATAATACTGGACAATAAAAGATAATAGGACAACAATTTAAAAAAGATAATAAGGCAATGCTTTCCAACTTCCAAGAGAAAATGATTTTCAATTTAGAATTCTACACCAGCCAAAATATCCATCAAGTGTGACAGTGAAATAAAAATATTTAATAATATGTAATACCTAAGAAAATTTACCTCTCAAATATATTTTCTTAGGAAGCTACTTGGGCTTCCATGATAGCTCCATTGGTAAAGAATCCGCCTGCAATGCAGGAGACCCTGGTTCGATTCCTGGGTCAGGAAGATCTGCTGGAGAAGGGATAGGCTACCCACTCCAGTATTCTTGGGCTTCCCTTATGACTCAGCTGGTAAGAATCCGCCTACATTGAGGGAGACCTAGGTTCACTCCCTGGGTTGGGAAGATCCCCTGGAGAAGGGAAAGGCTAACTCCCTCCAGTATTCTGGCTTGGAGAATTCCATGGACTCTATAGTCTATGGGGTCGCAAAGAGTCAGACACGACTAAGAGACTTTCACTAGGAAGCTACTTAAGGATGTTCTCCAGTAAAACAAGAGCGTAAGCCAAGAAAAAGGAAGACGTAGTATCCATAAGAGAGTGGATCGAATCCAGGAAAGCTGTGACAGGAAATACCAAGGTTGCCAACTGGGCAGAAGGCCTGATTGGCAATCAGTCCAGATTGGAAGACAAGAATGGCAGGCTCTGGGAGAGAGGAAAAATTTAAAAAAAAAAAAAAAACTTTTAAAAAACTTTTTAAAGTGTATGTATGTGAACTCAACATATTAGATAGTGTGATTGGGAGTTTGAAGAAAATTGAATTTGATGATGGTAATTAGTTCAAGAAAATAAGGAAAGCAGTTAGAAACAGCAGGGGAAAAAAGAACTGCACTGGAAGCTATCATCAAAATAAGAAGCAAAGTAAAATATAATTCTACCAGTTGATGATGTTTAATAAAAGAGAATCTGTTAGCCCGTGACGCTAAGAAACTTCTCTTTTCAAATGGCCCAGGGGTCATCAAATTTTATTTATAAGAAGGAAATGTAATCTTCTTTTTGATTGGGCTTTTAAAATATTTACAGAAACATCCTAATGTGAATTTTTGTCTTTGATTTTTCAACTTTTAGAGTCAACCTATGCACAAAACATGGAGAGAGAGGTTTTTTTATAGGGTGGGACACGGCTCTCTTCCCTCCAGGGGTAGTAAAGGGTTAACTCATCAGCCTTGGGTGTTTCTGAGGGTGGTCTTGGTGACCCCTGACATACCGTATTTGATATTCACACTGTTATCTTTAGTTCTTTGTAAGTTTGAATAATACACTCAGGTCTCTTGTTCTATTAACTTTCTATAGCCATGTATCTTTGACCAGTTGGTATCAGCTACACTTACTTATATATTGTCAGAGTTAGCATTTATGTACCATCTTGATAAAAATGAAAAGATAATCACTAACAGGGAGGGAGGAGACTGGAGGAAATTCAGGGAACAAAAGCATACTGGTGTTTGAAGGTGCTCAAGAAATAACAGAAGAGGCTGAAACTGATTAGTTCTATGAAGACCCAGAAGACCTCCTAGAACTAACACCAAAAAAAGATGTTCTATTCTTCATAGGAGATTGTAATGCAAAAGTAGGAAGTCAAGAGATACCTGGAGTAACAGGCAAGATTGGCTTTGGAGTACAACATGAGACAGGGAAAAGGCTAATAGAATTCTGCCGAGAACATACTGGTCATAGCAAACACCTTTTTTCAACAACACAAGAGACGACTTTACACATGGACATCACAAGATGGTCTATACTGAAATCAGATTGATTACATTCTTTGTAGCTGAAGATGGAGACATTGTTTACACTCAGCAAAAACAAGACCTGGAGCCGACTATGGCTCAGATCATAGTAAAATTCAGGCTTAAACTAAAGAAAGCAGGAGAAACCATGAGGCCAGTCAGGTATGACTTAAATCAAGTCCCCTATGAATATACAGTGGAGGTGACAAATAGATTCAAGGGATTAGATCTAGTAAACAAAACGCCTGAAGAACTCTAGACAGAGGTCCATAATATTGTACAGGAGCCAGCAAACAAAACCATCCCAAAGAAAAAGAAGTGCAAGAAGGCAAAGTGGTTGAGGAGGCTTTACACATAGGTGATGTAAGAAGAAAAGTGAAAAGCAAGGAAGAAAGGGAAAGGTACACCCAACTAAATGCAGAGTTCCAGAGAATAGCAAGGAGAGACAAGAAGGCCTTCTTCGATGAACAATGCAAATAAATAGAGGAAAACAGCAGAAAGGGTAAGACTAGAGACCTCTTCAAGAAAATTGGATATATCAAAGGAAGATTTCACCCAAAGGTGGGCACAATTAAGGACAGAAATGGTAAAGAACTAGTAGAAGCAGAAGAGATCAAGAAGAGATGGCAAAAATACACAGAAGAGCTGTAAAAAAGATCTTAATGACCCAGATAACCACAATGATGTAGTCTCTCACTCAGAGCCAGACATTCTGGAGTGTGAAGTCAAGTGGGCCTTAGGAAGCACTGCTGTCAATAAAGCTAGCAGAGGTGATGGAATTCCAGCAGAGCTATTTCAAGTCCTGAAAGATGATGCTGTGAAAGTGCTGCGCTTAATATGTCAGCGAATCTGGAAAACCCAGCAGTGGACACAGGTCTTGAACAGGTCAATCTTCATCCCACTTCTCAAGACGGGCAGTACTAAAGAATGTTCAAACAACTGGACAATTGCACTCATCTCCCATCCTAGTAAGGTTATGCTCAAAATCCTCCAAGCTAGGCTTCAGCATTTCGTGAACTGAGAACTTCCAGATGTTCAAGCTTGGTTTAGAAACCACAGAGCAACTAGAGACCAGATTGCCAACATCCGCTGGATCATAGAGAAAGCAAGGGAATTCCAGAAAAACATCTACCTCTGTTTCATTGACTACAACCTCCCTCTGCCGCAGGCTTGGGGTCCCCATCTGTCCTCCTTCCTCACTCCTGTCTGCACTTTGACCCCGGTCATCATGCAAGGGATGCATGAGCTCCGCCAGCCTGAGCGAGTCTTTCAGAATCCAAGAGAGGACAAGGGCCTTATGGAGGCACAGTTCATTTGGGGTGAGGAGGAGAAGGAAGAGGTGGAAGAGGAGGAGAAGGAGGTGGAGGAGGAGGTCATAGCTTTTCTTCCAAGGAGCAAGCGTCTTTTAACTTCATGGCTGAAGTCACCATCTGCAGACTACACTAAAGCCTGTGACTGCATGGATCATAACAAACTGTGGAAAGCTCTTAAAGAGACAGGAATACCAGACCATCTTACCTGTCTCCTGAGAAACCTGTATGCAGATCAAGAAGCAACAGTTAGAACCCTGAATGGAACAACTGACTGGTTCAGGATTGAGAAAGGAATATGACAAGACTGTTTACTGTCAATCTGTTTGTTTAACTTATATGCAGAGCACATCATGCGAAATGCCAGTCTGAATGAGTTCCCAGCTGGAATCAAGATTTCCAGGAGGAATATCTACAACCTCAGATATGTGGATACCACTATAATGGCAGAAAGTGAAGGGGAACTAAAGAGCCTCTTGATGAGGGTGAAGGAGGAGAATGAAAAACCTGGCTTAAAATTCAATATTAAAAAAAAAAAAAAGCTAAGATTACGGCATCCAGCCCCATCCCTTCATCACAAATAGAAGGGGAAAAGGTGGAACCAGTGACAGATTTCCTCTTCTTGGGCTCTAAAATCACTGCAGATGGTGACTACAGCCAAGAAATTAGAAGACGATTGCTTCTTGGCAGGAAAGCTTTGACAAACCTAGTTCAATTCCGTTCAGTTCAGCCGCTCAGTCACGTCCAACTCTTTGTGACCCCATGGACTGCAGCACGCCAGGGTTCCCTGTCCATCACCAACTCCCGGAGCTTGCTCAAACTCATGTCCATCAAGTCGGTGATGACATCCAACCATCTCATCCTCTGTCGTCCCCTTCTCCTCCCACCTTCTATCTTTCCCAGCATCAGGGTCTTTTCCAAGGAGTCAGTTCTTTGCATCAAGTGGCCAAAGTATTGGCGTTTTAGCTTCAGCATCAGTCCTTCCAATGAATATTCAGGACTGATTTAGGATTGACTGGTTTGATCTCCTTGCAGTCCAAGGGACTCTCAAGAGTCTTCTCCAACACCACAGTTCAAAAGCATCAATTCTTCGGCACTCAGCTTTCTTTATGGTCCAACTCTTACCTCCATACATGACTACTGGAAAAACCATAGCTTTGACTAGATGGACCTTTGCTGGCCAAGTAATGTCTCTGCTTTTTAATGTGCTAAGTTGGTCATAGCTTTTCTTCCAAGGAGCAAGCGTCTTTTAGTTTCATGGCTGAAGTCACCATCTGCAGTGATTTTGGAGCCCAAGAAAAGAAAATCTGTCACTGTTTCCATTTTTTCCCCATCTATTTGCCGTGAAGTGATGGGACCGGATGGCATGATCTTCATTTTTTGAATGCTGAGTTTTAAACCAGCTTTTTCAGTCTCCTATTTCAAACCTAGACAGGGTGTTAAACCTAGACAGTTGGCAAAGACATCACTTTGCCAACAAACATCCATACAGTCAAGGCTATGGTCTTTCCAGTAGTCATGTATGGATATGAGAACTGGACAATAAAGAAGGCAGAGCACCAAAGAATTAATGCTTTCTGACTATGGTACTGGAGAAGACTCTTGAGAGTCCCCTGAACTGCAAGGAGATCAAACCAGTCAATCCTACAGGAAATCAACACTGAATATTCATTGGAAGGACTGATGCTGAAGCTAAAGCTCCTATACTTTGGCCATCTGATGTGAACAGCCAACTCACTGGAAAAGACTGTGATACTGGGAAAGATTGAAGGCAGAAAGCGAAGAGGGCGACAGAGGACGAGATGGTTGACTGGCATCATCAAGTCAATGGACATGAACTTGGGCAAACTTCAGGAGATGGTGAGGGACAGGGAAGCCTGGCATGCTGCAGTCCATGAGGGTCTCAAAGAGTCACACACAGCTTGGCAACTGAACAACAACAAAGAAATCCTATCCATTTTTTCCTACCTGAGAGTCATGGAACATGACAATATGATTCTAAGGTTCATCAGAATAAAGGCACAAGATGAATAAAGAAAATATTGACTCAAGGGAAGACTTGTCATACCAGCTACCCCAACACACATGGAAATGACAGAAAGATAATGCAGCTTTCATGCTGAAAGAGACAAAATATCAATGGGACTAAGAAGACCCTTGAGAAGACCCAGACACAGTCAGGGCAGATCCTCTTTGTGCTTTGTCGGCCAAACTCTGCTTAGATTCTGAATTCCACTCTTGTGTGATTCACGAAGAAATCCTGCTGCAAGGAATTGTGGTGACCCGTGACCTAGTTCCACTCAAAGAAAACTTCTGACTGATCCTTCAGGGGCTTCTGGGGGGCCTCAGCCTCTCTAATCCGCTTGGACCAGCTGAAGGTGACATCTGAAATGGTGGCAGTAGCTCAGTCAAGCCCTGGGTGTCTCTTTAGAACTTTATTTGTGGTTAAGGGTTCCCCTGGTATAACTACTTTGTTCATTGCCTCAATCACAAGGTGCTTGTGGCCCTTGGGTGGCTTATAGCCACTTCTGTGAGGCCTTGGGAGATTAGAGACTTCATCAGTATGTGTTGTTATTTCCTAGTTTAGGTTTTATTTTTTTTTTAAGTCTGTGCTGAATTTGTTACAATATTTCTTCTGTCTTATGGTTTTGTTATTTTTTTTGGCCACAAGGCATGCTGATCTTAGGTCCTCAACCAGGGATGGTACCTGTACCTCCTGCATTGGAAGGTGAAGTCTTAGCCACTGGCTAGTTTAGGTTTTTACCTTTGTTTTTTCCCTTTCTTAGGTTGGCTACTGTTTTATCTTTTGGTCTCATTTTTGGGTTCTCAGAAAACCAGTTTAGGGATTCATTTATTAGTTCTCTGATTTCTCTGTGTTCCAACTCAGTACTTTCTGTTCTCATCATCCCTGTTTTCTACAATTTTCTACAATTTCTACTACATACAAATAGTCTACAAGTTTTCCTGTGAATTTTTTTAACCAAAGATGTTTTTTAAAGCAAGTTCTAAATTCTAAAGGTAGGCTTTTTCTTTCTTTTCTTTTCCATTTTTGTTATTAATGTTCTATGCCAAGCATATGTTTTGGATTACTTTCTTTTCTGTTTTATTGGAGTTTCTTTCAGCTTCATATTTGGTCACTGTTTCGTCTGTCACTCTGCTCGACCACAACGCCCAGCAGGGCTGTTCCTTACTGTGGTCTCCCATCTATTGGCTAGTGGCTAGTCTATCCATTGGGGTCCTCTCAGAAACCACTCTGGTTGAGGGCATTGAATGCCAGGAAAGGGGCACCTAGGACCACCGGGAAGTAGATGGGGAGAAGTGAGGCATGAAGTCACTGGAGGAACACAAGAGAGGATCTGGAATCCGGGAGGGCCTTGGTAGGAGCTGCAGCAGGTGCCCCGGGGGCAGAGAGGGAGACAGGCAGTACCCCTCTACTCAGTCCCTCCCACCCTCTCGGCTCTGCTCAGGCCTCCTGCCGTCCATCCTAGCTGGAAGCCCACTGAGCCCAGAGCCTGGAAGAGGAAGGCAGCGAGGCCCGCCCCAGAAGGGCAAGGGAGAGATGAGGCATGATGTGTGGCCAAACAGGCCTGGGGCAGTCCCATAGCTGTTTAACATGCTGTCTAGGTTGGTCATAGCTTTTCTTCCAAGGAACAAGCGTCTTTTAATTTCATGGCTGCAGTCACCATCTACAGTGATTTTGGAGCCCAAGAAAAGAAAGTCTGTCACCATTTCCATTGTTTCCCCATCTATTTGCCATGAAGTGATGGGACTGGATGCCATGATCATCGTTTTTTGAATGTTGAGTTTTAAGCAAGCTTTTTCACTCTCCTCTTTCACTTTCATCAAGAGGCTTTTTAGTTCCTCTTCACTTTCTGCCATAAGGGTAGTGTCATCTGCATATCTGAGGTTATTTATATTTCTCCCGGCAATCTTGATTCCAGCTTGTGCTTCTTCCAGCCCAGCGTTTTTCATGATGTACTCTGCATATAAGTTAAATAAGCATGGTGACAATATACAGCCTTGACGTACTCCTTTCCTAATTTGGAACCAGTCCGTTTTTCCATGTCCAGTTCTAACTGTTGTTTCTTGACCTGCATATAGATTTCTCAGGAAGCAGGTCAGGCAGTCTGGTATTCCCATCTCTTTAAGAATTTTCCCCAGTTAGATGTGATCCATGCAGTCAAAGAAGTCAATGAAATAGTCAATGAAGTAGAAGTAGATGTTTTTCTGGAATTCTCTTGCTTTTTTCTATGATCCAACGGATGTTGACAGTTCAATCTCTGGTTCCTCTGCCTTTTCTAAATCCAGCTTGAACATCTGGAATTTCACAGTTCACATACTGTTGAAGCCTAGCTTGGAGAATTTAGAACATTACTTTGCTAATGTGTGAGATGTGTGCAATTGTACAGTAGTTTGAACATTCTTTGGCATTACCTTTCTTTGGGATTGGAGTGAAAACTGAGCTTTCTCAGCCCAGAATCCACAGCTGAGTTTTCCAAATTTGCTAGCATATTGAGTGCAGCACTTTCACAGCATCACCTTTTAGGATTTGAAATAGCTCAGCTAGAATTCCATCACCTCCACTAGTTTTGTTCATAGTGATGCCTCCCCAGGCCCACTTGACTCCAGGATGTCTGGCTCTAGATTAGTGGTCACACCATCATGGTTATCTGGGTCATTAAGAACTTTTTGTATAGTTCTTCTGTGTATTCTTGCCAACTCTTCTTAATCTCTTCTGCTTCTGTTAGGTCCATACTATTTCTGTCCTTTGTTGCACCCATATTTGCATGAAATGTTCCCTTGGTATCTCTAATTTTCTTGAAGAGATCTCTAGTCTTTCCCATTCTATTGTTTTCCTCTATTCCTTTGCACTGATCACTTAGGAAGCCTTTCTTATCTCTCCTTGCTGTTCTTTGGAACTCTGCATTCAGATGGATATATCTTTCCTTTTCTCCTTTGCCTTTCACTTCTCTTCTATTCTTAGCTTTTTGTAAGGCCTCCTCAGACAACCATTGTACCTTTTTGCATTTCTTTTTCTTGGGGATGATCTTGATGACTGCCTCCTGTACAGTATCACGAACCTCCACACATAGTTCTTCAGGCACTCTGTCTATCAGATCTAATGCATTGAATCTGTTTGTCACTTACACTGTATAATCATAAGGGATTTGATTTAGGTCATACCTGAATGGTCTAGTGGTTTTCCCTACTTTCTTCAATTTAAGTCTGAATTTTGCAATAAAGAGTTCATGATCAGAGGCACAGTCAATTCCAGTCTTGTTTTTGCTGACTGTATAGAGCTTCTCCATCTTCAGTTGCAAAGAGTATAATCAACCTGACTTCGGTATTGACCATCTGGTGACGTCCATGTGTAGAGTCATCTCTTGTGTTGTTGGAAGAGGGTGTTTGTTATGACCAGTGCGTTCTCCTGGCAAAACTCTGTTAGCCTTTGCCCTGCTTCATTCCAAGGCCAAAGTTGCCTGTTACTCCAGGTATCTCTTGACTTCCTACTTTTGCATTCCAGTTCCCCATGATGAAAAGGACATCTTTTGGGGGTGTTAGTTCTCGAACGTCTTGTAGGTCTTCACAGAACCATTGAACTTCAGCTTTTTTTGGCATTAGTGGTTGGGGCATCGACTTGGATTACTGTGAAATTGAGTAGTTTGGCTTGGAAACGAACAGAGATCATTCTGTCGCTTTTGAGATTGCACCTAGTACTGTATTTCAGACTCTTGTTGACTATGAGGGCTACTCCATTTCTTCTAAGGGATTCTTGCCCTTAGATTTGCCCATCCTGGTCCATTTTAGTTCACTGATTCCTAAAATGTCAGTGTTCACTCTTGCCATCTCCTGTTGGACCACTTCCAATTTACTTCGATTCATGGATCTAACATTCCAGGTTCCTATGCAACATTGTTCTTTACAGCATCGGACTTTACTTCCATCACGAGTCATATCCACAACTGGGCGTTTTTTTTCACTTTGGCTCTGTCTCTTCATTCTTTCTGGAGTTATTTCTTCACTGATCTGCAGTAATATATTGGGCACCTACCGACCTGGGAAGTTCATCTTTCAGTGTCTTATCTTTTTGGCTTTTCATACTATTCATGCTCAAGACAAGAATACTGGAGTGGTTTGCCATTCCGTTCTCCAGTGGACCACATTTTGTCAGAACTCTCCACCATGACCCATCTTGGGTGGCCCTACACGGCATGGCTCATAGTTTCATTGAGTTAGACAAGGCTGTGATCCATGTGATCAGCTTGGTTAGCTTTCTGTGATTGTGATTTTCATTCTGTCTGCCATCTGATGGAGAAGGATAAGAGGCCTGTGGAAGCTTCCTGATGGGAGGGACTCACTGTTGTGGAATCTGGGTCTTCAATAATAATAATTACATAATTATCATTAAACAATATAGTCAAATAATAATTAAACAATTTAGTCAACAATCAAGTAGTAAACTTGATTGAACAACATTGGGCTATAGCTCTTCCTGAAAGATAAGGAAGTCAGCCCACTGGAAATTTCTCCCACCTCTTCTCCCTCTAACCCAGATTTCTTTTTCTGAATTAGTATTTCTGTAAAGTCACCCTTCCAGACACTGATGTTGCATTTGGTGCAACAGCTCCTGATCTTCATGGACTTCATACTCACCGTCCTTCTACAGAGTGTTTCCTTTCAGATAATCGCTCATTTCCAGAATGGGCTGATTAAACCTGAAGCAGTTACAAAGATGCCCCTGGTCCCCCTCCACCCTGTGGGCTCACCACTCCCAGCCAGTTCACCCCTTAGATGTACCAGTTCATTTAAACAGCGTGTGCCTTGGCTGCACTCTTCAGAGAAGTGTGCACTCTCAGCTTCCCCCTTTCATAAATTAATAGAAAAAGCAACATTAGTGTCTGACAAAGGAGAATTCAGAGAATATGAATTGGGACCCCAAAAGTATCATTTTATGTCAATAAGGAGAGTACTTTGCCATCAAGAAGTCACTGTGAAGAATCTTTATGAGCAGCCCTTCACTGAAGCAGTTTCCCTGGTGGCTGGTGATTCCCTGGGATTTCCTGGTGGCTCAGCTGCTAAAGCATCTGCCCACAATGCGGGAGAGCTGGGTTCGATCCCTGGGTTGGGAATATCCCCTGGAGAAGGAAACGGCAACCCTCTCCAGTACTCTTGCCTTGAAAATTCCATGGATGGAGGAGCCATGGGCTCCACTTGAGCCACAGTCCATCGGGTCCAAAGAGTTGGACACAACTGAGCGACTTCACTTTCTTTCTTTTCACTGAAGCAGAGAAAGCACAATTTGCTGGAAATGCTTGATGAAGAAATGGGCAGGAATATAACAGCATTTTTCTTGGGGTGAGACAGAGAAAAGGCTTTGAGTTGGTGTTCATATTCTTTTAAAGGTTGATACAGTGGGTCCAGGCAGCAACAGGGGACAGGGCCCCCGGAAAATAAAGTGCCTTCCCTTCTCGGGTCCTAGAGACAGGATACTTGACCTGTGGGGCCACATGGGGAAACCCCAGGGTGGTCAGAAGTCAGACGAAGCTGTAGGTTAAGGCTGTTATTGGGGTCTCTGAGGGCAAGGCGGGACAGGATGAATAGCTGTGAACAGGGTGAAGACGAATGGCTGCTTTGGCTAGTCTTGGTGAGCTTTGGACTGAGGGTGGGGGTCTCTAGTCGCCTGGCAGCTGGCTTTGGGATGATGAGGGTGGAGGAATATTGCCTCCCAGGCTGTCGAAACAGATGCACGAGGCCTGGCACTAAATTGGTTTGCACATCTAAGACATACACCTGTCTGGGCCCTTTGCTATCTCAGGGAATTGGATGGCTCAGGGAAGGGCCATGTTTCCCCAGCCAGGATGTCAAAACTCCGTAATTTACAGAAACGTTATAAATATTTACAATAGCACACAGTCGGCTAAAACTCTCCTCCATGACATAGATATGGGCCTAACAGGGTAGACTACTGGAAGACATGTTTTCCTGGTTCCCAGGAGAAATTGACAAAAAGAGATCCCAGAGTATGCTTCAAAGGAAATTGGAAGCAATCACTTGAGTGTCCTGGGCTTGGAGAAGTCCTCCCCACCCACAGCTCCTACAATTGCCACTGCTGTGCTACTGTCCTGCTCCACACCTGGGCTCTGCACTTACTCCAGGTACCACCTCTTCCCAATGTTAGAGGACCGAGACACGTGCTGAGTTTCATCCCCCCACCCAAAGGTACGTGCCACGGGGGCAAGGCTGCACCTTGTTCTGCACCCACCCTTGGCATTCAAACGTCAGTTGTTCCAACAGAGAAGCTCCCAAGACACACGTGCTTGTCTATTGCCTTTGCTATCCAGAGCAGGAAGGAAATAGCATCTTTGTCATATCATCACGGTAGGGTCCAGGCTCCCCAGAGATGGGAAGCTGGATAGAGCTGTGGTCTGGCCTCTGCTTCTCAGGGAGCTCCCTTTCAGAGATGCCAGTAGGCTCGGTCACGAGTGACTACTGGGAAACAGGGCTCCCTGGTTGGGCACCTGGCAGGGCTGGGGTGGAGACCCAGGACCGCACGTGTCTGTCTTTTACATTTTTTTCCCCATCCAGGGTGGTGGCCTCCAGCCCCAGGACCTGGAGTTAGGCCTGACCCTCCTCCCGGGGCTCCTCCCCCATCAGTGCTTTGTTTCCCTATAGCTCTTGCCTTCTTCTGTTGGATTGACCTTCAGATCCCTGAGACGAGTAGGCAGGAGGGACATTTACGAGAACTTGCTGTGTCTGATGACATCTCTATCCTGCCTATTGGGCTACTTACACAGTTTGAGGTTGGAAATGATTCTACTCCGGCATCTAGAAGAATTTGTGCCTTAGCTCTGGTTTCAAGGGTTGCCCTTCTGAATCTTGAGTCTTTCTCGTGACTTCTGGACCCTCTCTCTGTAAACATGTTGACTCTTCCCTTTGTCCTCAGTGCTCTGAATAAAGCATTGGGGATGTTGCTTTGGCTAGTCTTGGCGAGGCCTGATTCCCCAGAGAAGACACTTGTAAACCCTGCCTAGGGGCCCCAATCTGGGTATAGAAGAAAAAGACCCTTGCCCTGTCCAGGTAGAATTTCACAACCCATTGACCCCTTGCTTGATCCTCTGACTTTGTTGTTGGCTAAGTCAGTTTCCACTCACCCACATGTTTTTTTTTTTTTCCTTTCTTTTTTATTTATTTATTTTAATTGGAAGCTAATTACTTTACAATATTGTAGTGCTTTTTGCCCTTCATTCACATGAATAAGCCACGGGTGTACATGTGTTCCCCATCTTGACCCTCCCTCCCACCTCCCTCCCCATCCCATCCCTCAGGGTCATCCCAGTGTACCAGCCCTGAGCGCCCTTCTCATGCATTGAACCTGGACTGGCGATCTATTTCACATATGATAATATACATGTTTCAATGCTATTCTCTCAAATCATCCCACCCTCGCCTTCTCCCACAAAGTCCAAAAGTCTGTTCTTTACATTTGTGTCTCTTTTGCTGTCTTGCATATAGGGTCATCGTTACCATCTTTCTAAATTCCATATATATGTGTTAGTATACTGTATTATCACTCACATGTTTTCTCAGCTCACAAAATGTTGTTGCTGGGCCCTCAGACTCTGCCCTCCAGTTTTGTGGAGATTCATGGTTTTTTTTTTTTTTTTCTCTCAAAAGTCTCTGGACTGTAGTTTACTGAAGGGCAGAATTAGATACAGACGTGCAGTCTGCTCTCTCAATCTGAAATTAAACTCTGTGCATTTTTATGTTCAGAGCGGCTTTATTGTAACAGTTCCAACTGGAAACATCTCAAACGTCCTTCAGAGTATGAATGAGAAGCCGACTGTGGTCTGTCACACAAGGGAATCCTGCTCAACAACAAAGAGGAAGGAAATACTGAAAGATGCAGCCACCTGGGTGAACCTCCAAGTAATCGTGCTGAGTGAAAGAAGCCAAGAGAAAAAAAAAAAAAAGAGTCTATATTGTGAGTCCATTGATATGTTAATAAAACTCTAGAAAATGCAGAGAACAAACATACAGTGATAGAAAGCAGAGGCGGATTGTCCAGGGATTGGAGTGCTGCAGGGAGGGGATTTAGAGGGGGTGCAAGGAACTTTCGAAGTGATGGCTACACTCATCTTGATTGTGGTGCTTTGCCGGGTGTATATATGTGCCAAAATGTGCCATGTTGTCACTTTAAACAATATGCTTTTCATATGTAAGTTATACTTCAATAAAGCTACTTGAAATAAAGCATGGGAAATATGTTTTACACTGTAAAGAGCAATTCTGCAGTGAACACCTGGGTCAACACTTGGCGGCTCAGTCAGCCCTCTTTCCACATCTTGTCTTCATTTTTGCAATCATCACGTCCTCATTCTTCTTTAGACTGTTGCCTGCTAAAGAAGCTTCCCAAACAAAAGTTTCCCTTGGCCTATTTTGGGACTTTATGTGGATGGCATAATGCAGTATAGGTTAGTTTGTGTGTCTCTTCTTTCACTCGCCGTAATGTTTATGCGATTCACCCATGTTATTCAACCCAGCTATACTTAAATAATTGTCATTCCAATATGATCTTTCTATGTCTGAATACAGCACAGTTGATTTCTCTGTTCTACTGCTGATGGGCACTTACGTGCTTTCCAGTTTTTGCCCATGACAAGAGGCAAACGTTCTGTGAAAGTTCATCTTGGAGCCTGTGCCCAGCATGTCTCTCCATTGGGCACAGACAGTCACCGAGGGGAGACACCTGTACCAAGTTACGGTCCCAGCAGCGGTGTCAGAGCACTCCTGACACTTGGTGTCCCTTGCCCACTTGGCATTACTGTCAGAGCTGGGATTGTTCATTCTTGCCCACCTGGTGCATAATTCATGGTATCTTCTTGTGGGTTTTCTGTCTTTCTTCCCCTCTGAAGAAGCAGAGGAATCTCAGGAAAAGACACCAGGGCAGGAGGGTGGGAGAAGCTTTGGGGGCCAGCGTGAGGTTGGAACCTTCACATGGGAGGTTCCCTTAGCCTGCCAACTCACACCCAGGAGTGCCTGAGCTCCTATGCATCCAATCAAGACCCCTATTTGGGGCACAGTTGTAGTAGGGGGGACTCTTGTCCTCATCGGAGTCCTCCTGGACAGTCTCCAGCCCACCAGAGAGTTCAAGAAGATACTTCTCCTGGGTTAGGACGAGGCTTTCTCTTCCATATGCATACCAGTGGGAAGAGTTTCCTGTGAAAGTTACCCGCTTCCAGAGGAAATGAACAAGCAAAGACACCGAGGTACTCAAAACCCCAGAGAACCCCTGTTCTGGTTGGTCTCAAAGAATCTCAGGACGCAAACCTTTGGAAGTGGAAGCTTCCACACCCGCAAGGCTATAAAAGTCCTGCTCCCTCGAGGTGAGGACACAGAAGAAACCGTGGGCTGGCTAAGAGCACTGGCAGGGTCCAGGCCACGTGCACACTCACAGCTCACCCCCAAGGGCTGGGCCTCTGAGCAAAAACCTCAGAGGAAGCTCCTGAGGTGGCTTTCCCGACAAGGACCAACGAAACGGAAAGAGACTGTTCTAAATCATCTACCGTCCGGCATTGCCATCAAGCAGGCTGGCAAGAAAACAGCTTTACTTATCATTCTATTCCCTCAAAAGAAAATCATGTATTCACAATTACTGTCCTATAAAGACGCGGTCAGTGTGCAGCCAAAACGAAGTGAGAAAAAGTTAACACCGTCCGCTCAAGTTGAAGTGATCATACAACAAAAACAGAATTTTGCGGGCTTTTGTTGTTTTGTGGTAGTAGCCAACTGCTTGAAATGTGTAATTTGTTGGCATTTCTGGTTGGTAAACCTATTCAGATCCTTAAGTGAATTCAAGAAGTTGATCTTGTGGGGACCACACCACATCATGTTTTTTTCTGTGCACAAGACAATTTCTAAATGCTCCAAAAGGAAAATAGAAACATTAGTCAGTAAGATCATAGAATTTGAGGTGATTATATTCTAATAAGTTTTCAAAATCTATACCTAAACATATAAAACCAACTAGGCTCTTATAGTAAAAGTCTAAGCAGTAGGGTTTCCTCAATATGTGCTTTCTCTCTCTAAAAAAAGTTTTTGGAGGAGAGAAAATGGAAAACTGGATTTTTTTTTTTCTGTAATTGTTGAAATATCCTGGTTGCTAAGTTACAGGATAAGGGAAAGGAAACACATATTACTATCAGGCCAAATGTTAACAGAGACCAAGAAGCTTCAGGAACCCCTTCCATATTAAACACACTTACCAATATGTCAAGGGCTTTAACAACATAAGAGAGATAAACGGGGCAGTGACCTTTGAGCCAAATTGGAATGGGAAAGCCAAGAGGTTTGCCTGCTCCACACACCTCCAGGGGCAATGACCAGGCTCCAACACTTGGGAGTCTTCTCAAGTTCCCACCAGTCATGGGATTCTAAGGCCATTTAACTGGGTGGCCTCAGGTTGCAAAGGCCCCAGTCACTGCATTCATCTCCAAATGACACAACCCTGTTTTAATCTTGTGATTAAAATGTTTGGACCCATGTATCAAGTCGTGACCTTACTTCTACTCCACTTGACAAAATAAAGCCAAGGGAATAATCTCAAACTCCTAGCTCCTTCAGTATTTCTATGCAAAGTAAATCCTTGAATAAATTGTTTTGTTAGTTTTCATTTAAAAGATAGCTCTGTCTTCTCCCTAATTTTATCACAATACAAAATACCATGAAAACACTACATTTGGGTTTTTGCAAGATTTGAGATGTATTTATTAATTTTTTACAAGAAACTATTAAATGTAACTTCCTAAACTCCTGAGAGTTATCCTATAGATCAGATATGTTAGGACTTCTTAGACTAAATAGCTATGGTTCTGTAAATGTAAACACATGAGTTGAACTTAATTGAGTTAAAATAATGTGTTTTTTAACAATTGATCCTTTTAAATTTCCAACAATAGCAGTAATTATGTAACCCTACAAAGGTACTCCATTTTGTACAGTTAGTGATTCATTCATGAACTATGATTGTAGTTTGCTTCTATCTTGACCCACTATAATTTCTAAGGTTCCCTAATCCATTGACTTTGAGACCTTGGGTGAATAATAAATTGAGGTAATCAGCAAGTAATCTTTACCTGGACAATCTCCAAAGGAATTAAAATTCATAGAGACAGAGAATACAGAAGGACATGATCACTTTTTGCTGATACATTCTTGTCTGTGTATAAACAAAACTCCCTTCATGACACTCAAATTCAGAAAATTACTGTAGTATAAACATTGCTTTGAGCTCAGCACAGTGGTTTTCATTATACTCAAAACCTTAAAATCTTAATGGTTTAAAGACATTGCCACTGGAACATCTTTCACTGTCACTGTTTGTAAGTGTCAATTTGCATAATACATATAAAGTGTAATAAGTCAGTAAATGTTTTAAAAGCTTATGTATAATACAGTAGAGAAGCCTGAACACGCAGAAGAGAAAGGGTCTTTAAGTAATCGATATCTTTTCAGCACAGGTATTCTACCGAGAGAGTGGAGTTTTTTGCATTGCCATGCTAGGCACTGAGAGCTCAAAATTCTGCTAGCAGAGGTGCTGTCCTGCTGCTCCTGGGTATGGTTATTTCAGAACTGAGGCCAATTATAAGTAAAGAAACAAGCAAACAGAACAAATAGCAAAGGACCATCCTTCACAGAGGAGCTAAAATTCTTACTGGTTATCGTGTTACTTTCTCCTGTGTGTTGTTATCAAATATTGTGACTCTGGTTACACTGTCAAGGCCACGGGCATTTCTGGTTCCAGGGCGCCTGCTGTGCTCTTATCCAGCGATTGACCAGTCTCCTCTGACAGGGCCTGGAGAACAGCAAGGTTTGCCCCTTTGCCTGGCTTGAGTGACTCACCATACAGCACATGTGGGTAACGCAGGAGGCAGTGCGGGGGCGGGGTCCAGGAGAAATGAAGCCTGATCAGAATGCACCATATGTATATTCCTATGCCCATTTTGTTAATTGCTTTGGATTTGTTTTTGTAGGTCTTTTTTGCCTCTTCTTTTGTTCTCTTGTGATTTGATGTCTATCTTTAGTGATATGTTTGGATTCATCTTTATTGTCTGTATATCTATTATAGATTTTTGTTTTGCAGTTACCATGAGGTTTTTGTACAACAATCTATATATATCTATATGTTATTGTTCTATCACATACATATATATCAGGGAAGCCTTATAAAAGTGAAAGTCACTCAGTTGTGTCCAACTCTTTGCAATCCCATGGACTATACAGAATCCTGTGAGATTCTCCAGGCCAGAATACTGGCCTGGAGAGTGGGTAGCTCTTCCTTTCTCCAGGGGCTCTTCCCAACCCAGGGATCAAACCCAGGTCTCCTGCACTGCAGGCAGATTCTTTACTAGCTGAGCCACCAGGGAAGCCCCTAAGTTGCTGATCTCTTAATTTCAAATGCATTTTAAAGACCCTGCATTTGTACTCATGAGTACTGGTTTTGATGTCATATTTTATGTCTGATTGTTTTGTGTATCCCTTAACTGCTTAAGACTTCCCTGGTGGCTCAGACGGTAAAGCATCTGCCTATAATGCGGGAGACCCGGGTTCAATCCCTGGGTTGGGAAGATCTCCTAGGGAAGGAAATGGCAACCCACTTCAGTATTCTTGCCTGGAAAATCCCATAGATGGAGGAGCCTGGTAGGCTACAGTCCATGGTGTCACAGAGTCAGACACTACTGAGGGACTTCACTTTCTTTCACTTTAACTGCTTATTATGGATACGGATGATTTTACTACTATTGTCTTCTAACCTCCTACTAACTTTGTGTGTAGATGATTTCCTACCTTTCTGGTGTGTTTGCTTCTACCAGTGAGATTTTCCGTTTTGTCATCTTCTTGTTTCTGATTGTGGCCTTTTCTTTCTCACCTAAAGAAGTTCCTTTAACATCTGTCATAAAGCTGGTTGGTTGATGCTGAATCCTTTTAGCTTTTGATTTCTCCATCAAACCTGAACAAGAGCCTTGCTGGGTAGAGTATTCCTGGTTATAGGTTTTCCCCTTTGATCACTTTAAATATATCGTGCCACTCCCTTTCTGGCCTTCAGAGTTCCTGCTGAAAAATCAGCTGATAGCCTTTTGGGAGTTCCCTTGTATAGTATTTATTTTCCCTTGCTGCTTTTCATATTCTGTCTTTAATTTTTGTCATTTTGATTACAGTGTCTCTTGGTGTGTTTTTCCTTGGGTTTATCCTGCCTGGGACTCTCTGTGCTTCCTGGACTTGGGTACCTATTTCCTTTCCTAGGTTAGGGAAGTTTTTAGCTATTATCTCTTTAAATTTTTTCTCAGTCCCTTTCTCTCTCTCCTTCTTCTGCAATCCCCACAATGTGAATAGTAGTGTGCTTGATTTTCTCCCAGAGGTCTCTTAAACTGTCCTCATTTCTTTTCATTCTCTTTTCTGTTTGGTGGCAGTGATTTCCACTACATTACCTTAAATGTAAATGGACTAAATGCTCCAACCAAAACACACAGACTAACTGAATAGATAGAAAAACAGGACCATATATATGCTGCCTACAAGAGACTCACTTTAAATCTAAAGATACATACAGAGTGAAAATAAAGGGATGGGAAAAGGTATTCTATGCAAATGGAAATCAAAAGAAAGCCAGAGTAGCAATACTTACATCAGACAAAGTGGGCTTGAAAATAAAGACTGTCATGAGAGATAAAGAAGGACACTACATAGTGATCAAAAGATCAATCCAAGCGGAAAGACATAATGACCATAAATATATATGCAGCCAACATAGAAGTACCATAATACACAAGGCAAACATTAACAGACGTAAAAAGGGAAATTGATACACCACAATAATAGTGGAGGATTTTATATTTTTGAAAATATCTAAATTATTATATACATAAATAAATTATGTCTTTAATAAAAAGACATGGGTTTGATCCCTGGGTTGGGAAGATCCCCTGGAGAAGGGAAAAGCTACTCACTCCAGTATTCTGGCCTGGAGAATTCTATGGACTCTATAGTCCATGGGGTTGCAAAGAGTTGGACACGAATGAGCAACTTTCACTTCACTTCAAAAAGGAATAAAATACTGCTTCATGCTACATTTTGGATGAATCTCAAAAGCATGATGCTCAGCGAAAGAAGCCAGACACAAAAGGCCACATATTGCATGATTCCAGTTAAATGGAATGTCCAGAACAGGCAAATCCATAGAGATGGAAAGTAAAATGGGAGGTTGCCAAGGGTTGAGGGGAGCAGGGAATGGCGAGTGACTGTTAACAGGCACTAGATTTCTGTTTGGGATGATGAAAGTGTTCTGGAATTAGACAGCAGTGATAGTTGTACAGCACTGTGAAGGTACTAAATGCCACTGAATTGTACACTTTCAGATGGTTAATTTTATGTTATATAAATTGCTCTTCAATAAAAACACTTAAAATATGTTTTGGCAATTGCCTAACTTCTTATAAAAATTTTTAAGATAAATTTTTAAATGCTCCTATTTTCATGCAAGAGCTGAGATAAGCAGTCAGCACAATGACTTTTATACCTGCTGAGAGATCATGCTCTGCTAAGTTGCTCAGTTGTGTCCCACTCTTTTGGGACTCCTGTTAGCTGTAGCCCACCAGGCTCCTCTGTCCATGGGACTTCCCAGGCAAGAATACTGGAGTGGGTAGCCATTCCCTTCTCCAGGGCATCTTCCCGACCCAGGGATCAAACCCGTGTCTCTTACATCTCCTGCATGGGCAGGTGGGTTCTTTACCATTAGTGCCACCTGGGAAGCCCATGGAGCATATTCCAAGGTTTAAAATTCCTTTGCTTATTAACAGTCTTAGGGATACACAAAATAGATTGTCAGGCCCAAGGTGGCTGGAAACACATGGCCCCACAAGACAGTATCATGTTGGGTATCCTGGCCAACTTTGAACAGTGTCTTCCTGGGTCTTGGGTTTTCTCTCAGATGTGGGCATGGGCAGCACTTCTCAGTGGATGGGCAGAGATGACCCCTGCAGTGGCTCCCATTCTGCACATCCTCCTGCAATGCACCGGGACCACTCCTCCTCCCAACAAGAGGCAGAGTCTCTTTCCCCTTCTCCTGACCAGGTCTGGCCCTGATACTTTCTTGACTAAAAGACTGTGGCAGAAGTCATACGGGGTGGCTTCCAGGCCTAAGCAGAAGAGACTTTGCAGTTTCTGTACTTACCCTCTTGGAATCCAATCCCATGGGAAAAAAAAGTTTGGGCTATTTTTCCTGAGAGGCCCCACATAGAGAAGACCCTGGAGAATGAGATGCCACGTGGAAGAGAATAATAAAACCCAGCGCAGCCAGAACCAACTGCCAGACATGGGACTGAGGCCATCTAGAATGCTTGGGCCTCCTTGGCTATGCACCCAGCTGAATCAAGTCACAAGAGGGATCCCAGCCAATACCATGTGGATGAAAGAACACCCCCCAGAGCTCAGCCAATACATCAACTCAGAAATAACAAATCACTGTGATTTCAGGGTAGCTCGGTAAGCACTAGAGAGCAGATAACACCTGAATCCAGCCCAAATCATCCAATGTATGTAAACTCCTGAGAACAACCAGAAACCATGTGATGAGCCCATGTCAAGCAAGAGGGGACAAAAGCTCAAGATTGCTAGGATCAACCCTGACCAGAAGCAAATGACTTCCTGAGGTGGGCTGCTGGCCAAAGACCCATGAGCAAGATGTAATTATCAAAAACGATCAGGGAACAAGTGAAATTGATGAGGAAGAACCAGTTGTCATAATCTGTCCTGGCATTTGGAGGGATTATCCTTGGGGTCCCTTTTGCTAATAGTCACACACTGAAACCTTTTCTTCTCGCTCTTTCTCTCATTCTCAATTAATAAGAGGTTACACCTGTGCAGATTGTACTTCACAGCCCATTGACAACAGGATCACGTTAGATTTCCCTGATGTCACCATGTGAACAGGAAGTACTACCATGGAGAAAATGTTCCAGAAAACCCGAAGATGGTAACTATAGAGCCAGGTGCAGATTCACTGGATCCAATGTGGATTCAAAAGCCCACAATTGTCTTTTGATAGAGGAATTAGTCTTTTGATAGTGTATTAACCTTGACTTTTATCCATTTATATCTCTCTTACCCTTCTGACCCTGGACCCCTGCCTAAAGACATATCCTTCTCATATGCAAAATATTATTTATTTCATCCTGACAGCTCCCAAAGTCTTAACTGGTCCCAGCGCTGACTCAAAAGTCTGGAGTCCAAAGGTGAAGTGAAGTGAAAGTCGCTCAGTCACGTCCAACTCTTTGGGACCCCATGGACTATAAGAATTCTCCAGGCCAGAATACTGGAGTGTGTAGCCTTTCCCTTCTCCAGGGGATCTTCCCAAACCAGGGATCAAACCCAGGTCTCCTGCATTGCAGGCAGAGTCTTTACCATCTGAGCCACAAGGGAAGCCCAAGAATACTGGAGTGGGTAGCTTTTCCCTTCTCCAGAGGATCTTCCTGACCCAGGAATCGAACTGGGGTCTCCTGCATTGCAAGCGGATTCTGTACCAACTGAGCTACCAAAGCCACATGTAAATAGCATCTAAATGAGCTGTGTGTCAGACTCGATATCCAATTTGTCCCAAGGCAAACTCCTCTCCAGCTGGAAACTGCTAAAGGAAGCAAGTTCTGTGCTTCCAAAGTACAACCACAGGACAGGTAGAGGCTGGACACTGCCATTTCAAAAGGGAGACACCAGAAGGAAAGATCCGACAGGTCAAGAAGGTCTGGCAAAACATCAAACGCAAAGCCTCGAGTATCAGCTTCTTGACCCCAGTGTTCTGCCCACCAGATCCAGCCAAGCGGGAGCCCAGACTTCCAGACTTGCTGCAGGGTCCCTGTCCCCAGGGCTTAGCTGGGCACAGTCCACGCAGCAACTCTAATTGACCAGGGTCGGGTGCCCGCAGCTCTTCCGGGCTCCAGTCACATGCCCGTGGCGCAGCCAGTCTGAGGGCTCTGGAGATGCACCCAGTCCCACAGCTGCATTGGGTATATTACCCAGGCTGAGGCCCTCTGCCTTGGTCTCTGGCCTGCCCCACCAGTTGGATGGAGATCATCTGGCCTGACAAAACCCAGACAATACCCTGCCCCCCCACCCCGCTGGCCTTGGATTGGAGCAGGTAGTGCTGAGATCCCTGAGTAGCCTTTGGGGTCCACCCCGGGTCTTAAAGAATCGTCACACTGTCCCATCTCATAAACTCTGAGAAGTCCCACGGCCTCCCTTCACTCCTTCCTGTCTCCGTCCCCTTCAGTTCCAGCTGGGGTGGCCACAGTCAAGCCAGTCTCCTCATCAAACGCTCGCTCAGCCACGCCTTTAGTACTCTCTGCAGAACACGTGTTCCCATTTTTTTGCACTATGGGAAGGCTGAGAATTTTCCAAAATGTTAAGTTCTGCTTCCCTTTGGATGAGTCATTCCATCTTTAAGTCATTTCTCTGTTTTCAGATTGGACAGTGAGCTTTCAAAGGAAGGCAAGCTGCACCTTCACCAAACATCCAATTTCACGCTCACACATTTGACCTTCTACAAAACACTAGAAGAGCATGAACCCGGGGTAGCCAAGTTCTTTGCCGTTTTCTAACAGAGAGGGCCTTTCTTCCTCACTTCTGTTCTTCAACCTCATCAGAATGACCTTTACCATCCACACCTTTACTAACATTCTTCTCACAACCCCTTAGGCCTTCCCTGGGAAGACCGAGGTTCTCCTCTTTAACTTCTGGGTCCTTGTCAGACTCACCTCCAAACTCTTCCAGCCTCTACTCCCAACAGGGTTCCAAAGCTGCTTCCACATTTTTAAGTATTTGTTACAGCAGCACCCCAACTATTCGTTAGCAATTTCCTGTCTTAGTCTGTTCAGGCCCCTGTGACAAAATACCATAGGCTGGAAGAGCTTATGAACCACAAACAGTGATTTCGCTCACTGATTTCCAGCACTAGGGGCTGGAAGTCAGAGATGAGGATATGAGCATGGTCAAGTGGGGGCCCTCTTTGGAATTTCAGACTTCTGGCTTTCTTCAGAAGGCAAAAGTATCATCACATGGCAAAAGTCTCTCTCAGACTTTTTTTTTATGAGGGCATAGTCTCATTCACAAGGGTTCTGCCCTTATGATTTAATCAGTGTCCAAAGGCCTCACCTCCTAATACCAGCACATGGGCCAAAGTCAGCAAAGAACTTGACCAAAGGCAGTTGCCAAGGGTGTGCTGGGCCTCTTCCCAAGGGTCACCGGGCTTCAGAGGAAAGCAGTCATTTGCATCGGTCCATCCAAGGTGAGCCTCTGGATAAACTGAATTCATAATCACAGCCTCACCAGAAATGTCACTTATAAGGTAAAGGGCAACTGATCAGATTCAGACATCCAGACTTAGAGAAGAAAGCTCAAATAGACCGGGCAGAAAATGGCCTGGGGCATCTCCTAAGATGCGGAAGTTCACAGCCTCACAGAGGAGCAAACAAGTCACTTCCCCAGAGAAATAGTGGCACCTTCCATTTGGCTCCCTGAATCAAAGACAGTAAAAACCTTTCCAGAACAATGAAAACAAAGCAGCAATCTCTCATTGAAGTGTGAATAAAAGGCAGAACAGACAAAAGGAACACACACAGTAACAGATAACATGAATACACACAATAAAACCACAGAGACCTGAGCTACAGCAAACAGTACTGTTAAAACGGCTTCTCCCTAGGCTTCTGTTTGGAATTTCATTCGTAACCAGGGTGGACAGTAAAAGGGAGTCATATTGCATACGCACATCTTGTTGATAATTTAATTGCATAAATATTGGGTAAGCTTTTGTCTGATTTCCACTGTTTGTGATAGTGAAAATGTTTTAAAATTTTAACTGGGCCACAAATGAGATTCGTGATCTCAATACCAAAAGAACAAGGAAGACTGTGCTAATGTACTAATGCCACTGAAGTGTACACGGAGAAATGGTTATGATGGTAAATTCTGTTATGTGTGTTTTACCACAATTTTAAAACTAATTTTTTTTAATGAGAAAAAAAAAGACGAGATTTCTGGGTGCAGGGAGGAGTAGGGAGCAGCAAAACACCCGAACTCCTCTACTTTTAAAAGCGCAGAAACCCCCGCCACCCCCCAGTTCACACTCGTGGAACCAGGAGGCACAGACAACGGGCAAATGGAAGAATCTGTCGGACCAGAAGCCACGAGGGCGTGGCAGGGCAGCAGGGCGGCAGGAAGGGTCCCAGGCGTCCCCGGGGCGCACCAACCGGGATCCAGCCCCTCCGGAGCCGGCCCGATGCCGCGCGGGGAGCTCGGTGCGCGGACCCGAGGGGGCGCAGGACCGAACCTGAGCGGGGGTTGGAGGTGCAGAGGGCGGAAGCGACCCAGGCGGCCGCGCGCCAAGGCCTAGCCGCGGGGAGTGGCACAGCGGCGCCAGGAGAGGGCGCCCGAGAGCCGGCGCCGGGCCCAGAGCAGATCCCTTCCAGGACCCGCCTCCCGCCCCCGCCCCGGAGACCCCGCCCCTCGCCCCCATGGGGTCCCTGCACCGAGAGATAGGGGTTAGAAAAGCCAAGTCGATCCCACCCAGCGAAGCATTTTTGCACGCCAGTGCGGACTCGGAGGCTGGTACACATGCCACGGCTGTCAGCGGTTCCGTTCGATGCTCAAAGGGTCAGCGGTGTGGCCGCGGGCAGCCCCTCCCACGCCTTCCCGCCGGTTCCCCCAAGCTCAGCGCCCCATCGCTGCACGAGCTGGCGTTGGGGTTCCCCCTCCCACGGGACGTTCCTGCGAGATCAGACGCTTCCCCTGGGCCTCAGGTGGGCAGGGGCGGCTCCCACAAACCCCAGGCTCTGGCCCAACGCAGCTTCGAGCTCAGCCAGATGCCTGGTTGGCCTCTTTGCAGTGGTCGCAACCCGGACACCAACACTTTCGAAGGGACAGCGCCGCCCGCCGTCACAGACCCACAGAGATCTCAGTGCCAGCCATGTAATGACTACTTCGTGTTCTTTTTAGTCGCAGGGGAGTGGCTGAGCACTTCTCCCTTGATGGGGTACGCTGTTGCCAAAAGTCATAACGGGGTGTTATGTCGTTGATGGCGTCATGAAGAATATATATATATTTTCATTTGTATTTGCATCACACACTTAAGCTCATCATTTCTAAATGTACAGTTCAGTAATGTTACATTTGGTGCAACCAGGGGCCATGAAACACTAACTCTACATCTGCCCTCCCCCAGCCCCTAGCCCCCCACCCTCCTACATTCTATCCCTGTAACTTTGACTACTCTAGGAATCTCATTTAAAAATGGAATCATGTCCTTTTGTAACTGGCTTTGGAGAATATGTCTTTTTCAAGGCTCTTTATATTCCAAACTAAATAGTTTAATTACAGTGGAAATTGCAGTTTAAGGCTTGCCTGTGAACTGGATTATAAGTATAGATCAGATTGGAAATAAAACACTTTTCTCTCCATGTAAAAAGGAGAAAAATAAAATTTCAAATACAAGGAAGAAGAAACAAAGAAAGAAAAAGCAACAAAATCCCAACAGGTTTTTTGGAGTTAAATTCCATAACATTGGAAATAAACAAAGCTGTGTGTTTCTCCTCAGTGGCAGTCACAGCGAGCAGAATTGGGGGACACAGGCATGGCAACTGTTAATCCATTCAAATTTCAGATATTTGCACCCAAACTTTTTAGGTATCCCTTGTTAATTCTGTTGTTGGGGTGGGAATAAAGACCTATGGATGAGCTGCAAAGGTGTGGGAATTACTGATGAAGGTGATACCAAAAAAGTCCTCCTCCAGCCAAAAATCAACTGAAGCCTTGTAGGGATGAGGAACAGAACAGAGGCAGTCCTAGTGGGGAGCTCTGAAGTTAGGGCTTCAGTGTCTTTATAGATACAGAGCTCTTCAGATTCCCTGTTTTCCTCTCAGGCTCATTTGGTTAATTTGTGTTTCTCTAGGAGTCTGTCCATTTCATCTAAATTTTCACATCCGTTGGGATCAAATTGTCAGCATGTCCGTCCTCTGGGTAACATCTGTGGGTTGAGATGGTGGCTTCTTGTCATTGCTCAGTTGGATTCCTGCCACTCAGACCTTCCCTCCACCAGCCACACCCCCACCGCCTTGACTTCTGGACTGTGGACCACTCCATCTTGGGCTTACTCAGTTCCCAAGCCTTGGAGCTGGCTTTGACTCCTCCCTTCCTTCACCGGCTTCCACCGCAGCCACTCAGAGACTCTGCAAGCCCTGCCTGTTGGTTGCCTTGACACTCTATCACCTGGATGCCCACAGGGCCTGTTACACAATACCCCTGCTACCTCCCTGGCCCCTAACACTCTCAGAACATCGACCAGAGGGAGTGTGTCATCATCTAAACCACTTTAGATGAAAGTGATTTTCACTTTCACTCCAAAAATCATAACATGCTCTGTATTTCATTCACAGTGAAAGCTAGCATGCTGAAAATGGCCTCCGAGACACACAGAGACACTGGCCCTCATTCCCTCTGTGATCTTCCATTTCCTAGGCCCCACTAGTTCACTCTGCTCCAGCTGCCCTGGTCTCCTTACTGTGCCTCTAACATACCAGGCACGCTCCTGCCCCAGGGCCTTTGCACTACTTCCGGGCTCTCTCCTGGGATGCCCTCCTCAGATCTCCACATGGCCCCCTCCCTCCTTTGAGACTTTGCTCACATGTCCCTTTCCCAAGAGAGTCCCACCATGATGCCCTATGAAAATGGACATCCATTCTCTCCCCACTCTCTACATTCCATTTGTTCTCTTTTTTATTTTAATTTTAATTTTTTTCCATTTGTTCTCTTGTTCCCGTCCTCCATCCTGCTTGACACAGCTTATTTCTTGCATCTAATGTTCATGTTGTATTGTTCCTGCCCTCAACGAGCAGGGCAGCTGCAAGAGGACTCTGTTTGTTCACCCAGAGCTGAGAACAGGGCCTGGCCACAAAACGCGCTTGCTGGGTAGCTGTGGAATGAACGGCTAGAACTTTTCAAGAGGATGACCTCATTCAGGCGTTACACCAAGTAAATGTTCTCCCTATGTTTCCAACGAGGACATGCACTCTAGAGATGGTGGCTGACTTGCTCAAGGTCCTGGAGGGTAGCCACAGAAAACAGATGCATTAGGAATGTGGGCCCGAGGTAAGCGTTTGCAGACTAGACTGATGAGGAACTTTTAGCTGGTTTGGGGTGAGGAAAATCTGATGGTTATCAGTTCTGAGATCTGCTGGAGAAGGGATAGGCTACCCACTGCAGTGTTCTTGGGCTTCCCTGGTGGCTCAAATGGTAAAGAATCTGCCTGCAATGCGGGAGACCTGGGTTCGATCCCTGGGTTGGGAAGATCCCCTGGAGAAGGGAAAGGCTACCCACTCCAGTATTCTGGCCTGGAAAATTCCATGGACTGTATAGTCCATGGGGTCGCAAAGAATCAGACACGACTGAGTGACTTTGACTTCACTCCACTATCAGGTCTGAGTGGAGCCATCGGGACTTGGTGGAATGGTCACAGAAATGGGGAAACAGCCCGCCCTTGTCTTTAGACTTCATATCCAAGGTCCCTGTTTACAGATATCTAAAGAGCTTAAGTTGGAAGAACTTTTCAACAGAAACAAAAATGGAAATGGAGTTATATTTCATCACATAAAAATCAAAATTCAATGTATATAAATCTTTGCCAAACACAAAGGCAATGGATGATCCTTGAAAATACTGTGCTAAGTGAGAGAAGGCAGACACAAGGACAGACCCCATATGACTCCACTTGTATGAGGTGCCTAGAGTTGTCAGACCCTAGACAGAGAGAGGGGGACGGGGGAGGGGGTGTTGGTGTCTAATGGGGACAGAGTTTCCACTGGGGAACATGGACAGTTCTGGGAATGGCCGTGGGGATGGCCACACAGCCACATGAACGTACTTAATGCCATCAAACTGGACACTTAGAAATGGTCAAGATGCTAAATTTGATGTCATGTATATTTTATCACAGTTTTTTTAAA
Source organism: Bos indicus x Bos taurus (assembly GCF_003369695.1). Taxonomy (NCBI): domain Eukaryota; kingdom Metazoa; phylum Chordata; class Mammalia; order Artiodactyla; family Bovidae; genus Bos; species Bos indicus x Bos taurus. Next base: position 107,976,535 of record NC_040105.1, on the reverse strand, counting down.
AAAAAAAAAAAAGGCCAAAGGCAAACGGCCAAAGGATTCCTTGCCATGTTGTGGTGGTGGCCACGGACTCTTCATGACTAAGCCCCTGGTCTACTGGCCAGAGCCAAGAGCGGAATCAAGGTGACAGCTCCCGAGGCTGCTAATCAGCACCCTGCATCGAGTCACTTCTCCATAGTCGGATTAGAGACAAGTCTGGCATCTCCTCTTCTAGCCTGGCCAGAGGGGCCCCAAGTGGGGCAAGGGCGGGAGGCCCAGGGCCCCGTGGAGGGCCTCGCCTTGGCCCAGGAGCCCCAATTTCCCCAAGCACTCAAGCCTCCTGCCTTGGCCCCTTCTCCTTCCTCCCAGGCCTCCTTCTCCAGCTGCTGCTCATTCACATTTTGGCCCCACCCTCCTGGTCTCCAGCTCTCTCCCAAGAACCCCGCCCCTTCTTTCCAGCTTGGGTCTCATGCAGGACCCCAGTGAGCTTTCGCCAGGCCTCGGGGAGCACACGTGTGCACCCAAGTGCTAGAGGACTTTCCAGGGCAGTAATCTGCTTTTGGCTAAAACGGGACTTGATCTTCTGTTAGCCCTAATCATCAATTAGCACCCCCACTCTGCAGACGGTCGGTGAGGGGTTGTACAGGACTCACTGCTATCACCTCTGCTCCCTCTCCCCCTTCCCCAGGGTCTGGGGGCAGCAGGTGGGATGGATCAGCTCTGAGGCTCTGGCTGGAGGCTCCCCAGGCATGTCTGGATGTCCGGCTGAGATGGCACTTCACATTCACAAAGGGCTTCCCAATGGCATAGCAGCCCTGGGAGCACCCTCTCCCCCATCCAACTGGCAGCCCCCTGAGAGGGTGGGATGGGTGGGGGCAGGCAGGATGGGTCTTCTTCCTTTAGACAGAAGGTGAACCTGGCCTGAGATGGTGGGATCATCCCACCCAAGACCACCCAGCCTGTCCATGGCCTTGCTAGCAACAGGCAGTACTGCAGCCAGCACTCAGAGGGAGCACAGCTCTCACATTCTCTGATGTGCTGATTCTTTGACACGGGTGGGGACAGGCAGATTGAGCCCCCTGCAATCTAGGCCCGAGAGAAAAGCATGGCCTTGGAAGTTGGAAGAACCTGGGGTGGCGTTCTTGGGATCTGAGCTCGTTACATCAAGTGCCGTCGAACACACTCTGTTCATGCCGTGAACAAAAGCCCTGTCAGTTCTTTTGGGCATGTACTCAGGACAATTGCTGAGTCACATGGTAATTCTATTTTTCAATCTTTGGAATTGCCCAACTGTTTTCCACAGTCACTGTACCATCACCATCTAATTTTAGAATTATTTCATCACTGCCCAAGGCATCTCTTTCTCTAAGGAATCCCTCTCCATGCCCCTCCTCCCAGCCCCTGGCACCCACCAATCTGCTGTTTCTGTGGGCTTGTCTATTCTGGGCCTTCCACCATCTGAGATCGTTTGTGTCTGCTCCTTTCAGTTCACATCATCTTTTCGAGGTTCCTTCATGTTGTAACATGTGTCACGATTTCATCCCTTGTTATGACTTTATAATATTCCAGTACGTGGATATACCACATTTGGTTGGGTGTCTATTCACCTGTTGATTTGACTTTGGGTCAGTTTGACCTCTTGTGAATGATGCTGCCCTGAGCGTGTGTATATGCCTTCTTGTGTGGAGACAGGCAAGGCTGGAGAATTGAGCGATTTCTAGGTAACTGGTGCCCCTGCCAAGTGCTCAGCCAGTGGCAGCCATACAGCAGTGGGTGCAATGGGACAGCGGAGGCAGCCTGTCTGGAACATTCTGCAGAGAGGTTCGCTTTTGAAGGCACGTCTAGAGGAAGTCCTAGTCAAGGGTAGTCCAAGGAAAGTTGTGAGTTCAGGGAAGGAGAGTTGGACAGGTGGGGCCTGTGGGCACCTTTGGGGGCTTCAGGATGGCTTCTAGGGGTCCTGGATGAGCTCCCTGGTGACCAGGGGAGCTGCAGCTCTTGGGGAGCAAGGTAGGAGGGGCAGGGAGAGCCGGATGGATGGTGGGATGTCCATCCCTTCCTGGGGAAGGAGTCCCAGTGGTCCAACTCGTATCCATCTGGGCCCCCAATGTGGCCTGACCCTCCAGAAGGCTCCAGGTCCTGGCCCAAGGCCCCCAAAGTTGCTTGGAGAGGAGCCGCTGTGAAAAGCAGGGCTGGGCTCTGGACTGAAAAGCCTGCTGCTTGGGCCTGCCTGGCCTAGAGCAGGTGCTGGACGGTAGAAAGGAAGAGAGGACAGGGAAACAGAAGCGAGGGCCTGCAGCAGCCCCCGCAGCACCCTGGCTTGGAGTTTGGCTCCCAGCAAATCCCTCTGAGCCACCCCCGTGGGCTCACCCAGGAGCCAGCAGGCCCAGCACTGGGGGAGGAGGAAGTCTAAGTCCCAGGCCCAATTAAGAGATCAGATGGTGAAGGGTTTGGGGGCTTTTAAGGTGAGGAGGCCTGGGCTGATCCCACAGGCTGGTATAAAGTGCTGTGGCCCCCCGGGCAGTGCCAGGGCTGGCGGGCATCAGGGACAGGGCTTTGCAGAGCCATGGCCCACGCGTGGGGCCCCCAAAGGCTTGCAGGTGGGCAGCCGCAGGCCAACTTTGAGGAGAGCACCCAGGGGAGCATCTTTACCTACACCAACAGCAACTCCACCAGAGGTGAGCAAGCAGGCTGGGTTGGACTGGCTGGAACAGCCCTCAGGGGACACAGGCCCAAGTGGCTGCGAACGAGGTGCTGGCTGGCCACCCATCCACCCCAGAGAGCCTCTGTACCCCTTTGCTCCCCTTAGCTTTTATGATGCCATGAATGGGGGGGGGGTACTTTCTGAATACAGAAAGAAAGAAAGTGAAGTCACTCAGTCATGTCCAACTCTTTGTGACCCCATGGACTGTAGCCCACACCAGGCTCCTCTGTCCATGGGATTCTCCAGGCAAGACTTACAGGAGTGGGTTGCCATTTCCTCCTTCAGGGGATCTTCCTGACCCAGGGATCGAACCCAGGTCTCCTGCATTGCAGGCAGACACTTTATCATCTGAGCCACCAGGGAAGCCCCTAAGGACACCATCATATCGAATGTGCATTTTTAAACCACATTGGCTTCACAGAGCCTCTGAGAATCCCCGTCCTAGACTGCTAGTGCGCGCTCATTGCCCTCAACCCCATTGCGTCTATGCAGGGGCTCTCTTCCTGGGGAGGGAACCCGGGCCTAACTCATCTTTGCGTCTCCCAAAGCCAAACGGAAATGGCCAGCAGGAGCAGGAGGCTCGGGTGGCCCAGAGCGGGGTGAGTGCCTTCGAGAGCCTAAGGATAGAAGAGACCACGGCGGTCGTCTTGTCCAAGCTCACCCTGGAGCCCTTGGCCCCTGGCGGCATGTGCTAGGGAAGAAGTTAGCTCGGCTCCTGAGGAAAGGTGCTTCAGCCGCACCAGACAGTAGAAAACTCTGTTGAGGCAGCTGGCATTCAGCCCTGGGCATGGCCCAGTCACAAGGTTTTGTCTGTCAGCCCGTCAGAGAGCTGAAGATGCCAATGACCCCCGGCCCCTAACTCCGCAGGTCCCTCCTTCCAACTGAAGACCTTCAGTTCCTTCAAATATGTCTCAGTTCAGTGCAGTTCAGTTGCTCAGTCCTGTCCGACTCTTTGCGACCCCATGGACTGCAGCACACCAGGCCTCCCTGTCCATCACCAACTCCCGGAGTTCACTCAGACTCATGTCCATTGAGTTGGTGATGCCATCCAGCCATCTCACCCTCTGTCATCCCCTTCTCCTCCCACCTTCAATCTTTCCCAGAATCAGGGTCTTTTCCAATGAGTCCATTCTTCCCATCAGGTGGCCAAAGGATTGGAGCTTCAGCTTCAGCATCAGTCCTACCAATGAATATTCAGGACTGATTTCCTTTAGGATGGACTGGTTGGATCTCCTTGCAGTCCAAGGGAAAAATGTCTCACTTGCCACAATTTCCAGAAGTCACACTGGCTCCTTGACACCCAGAGCAGGACCAGCAATAGGGTTCCCAAGCCAAACTGGTGGAGAACCGTGAAGTTCACATTGACCTGATGGTTTCCACCCCAGAATGTCCCTGATGGAGATCCAACAACGCTCTTCCTGGAGGCACCTGGGGCTTTGTCAATGCCCCAGATTTCCTTATTGTAAATTTTTTTTTTTTTTTTACAAAAATTCATGTGTCTAGCAAAATAGAAGGAGAGGATAATGGCACTGGGTACCCATCACTTGTCCCCTCCACTAGGGTGTCCGTCACTTCTCTTATTTCCTCTCTATCCTGCCCACTAACCACTCCTGCCAATTTCTGGAAGCAGATCCAAAACATCACATCGTTTCCTCTGTAAGTCTTCAGAAGGTAGCTCTAAGAAGAAAGGACTCTTTAAAAACATAAATGCAAAGTCATACTTTTAGAAGTTTTCCCTCAATGTCCTTGAAATTTATTTGTTGAAGAAAATGAGTTGATTGTTCCTGGACTGACCCATGCCCTTCTGCCCAACCCCCCTCCCCATCATCCTGTTTCCATCACTTAGTGGTTGAGTAATCTGCTAAAATGGTGGTGGCAGAAAGGTCCTTCCAACAAAGAAAGGTGTAGACCCACTGTCATAATAAAGGGGAGTTACTCCTCATTCTGTGTGTGTTGCTCCAGCTGCCATGACAAAGCACCACAGACTGGGTGGCTTAAGCAAAAGAAATTGATCATCTCCCAGTTCAGGAGGCCAGTGATCACGGGCTCGACAGGGTTGGCTCCTCCCGGTGGCTCTGAGGGACACTCTGTTCCAGGTCCCTCCCCTGGGTTATGGTGAGTGAGTGAAGTCGCTCAGTCATGTTTGACTCTTTGCAACTCCATGGACGGTGGCTACCAGGCTTCTCCATCCATGGGATTTTCCAGGCAAGAGTACCACAGTGGACTGCCATTTCCTTCTCCAGGGGATCTTCCCAACCCAGGGATCGAACCCAGGTCTCCTGCATTGCAGGCATGTTCTTTACCAGCTGAGCCACCAGGGAAGCCCAAGAACACTGGCGTGGGTAGCCTATCCCTTCTACAGCAGAGGTCAGAGCTGATAACCATCAGATTTTCCTCACCCATCCAGGTGGCTAATCCCCCAAACCAGCCACCAGGGAACACCACCAGGGTTATGGTAGTCTCTGGTAATCCGTAGTATCCCTCCCCCAGTTTATGGTAGTCTCCAGCGATCCGTGGTATCCCTTCCCTGGGTTATAGTAGTCTCTGGTAATCCACGGTATCCCTCCCCCAGGTTATAATAATCTCTGGTAATCCATGGTATCCCTTGGCTATTGAAACACCACCCCGATCCTTACTTTCATTTTCACACGGCCATCTTCTCCTGAATGCATCTGTGTCCAAATTTTGCTTTTTTGTAAGGACACAAGTCCTATTGGACTAGGCCCAGCCTAGGGACGTCATCAAAACTTGATCATCTCTGTACAAACCCTTTCTCTAAATAAGGTCACATTCTGAGGGAGTGGGGGTTATGATTCCCACATGCCTTTTTTGGAAGGGACACAATCCAATCCATAGCAAAGGCCTTCAATCATTCATTCTTGGGGTACTAACTGTACATGCATGAGACACAGTCCAGTGAGGAAGACAGGACACGCACGTGCACAGCTCCGATATGGAGTTAAATCTCAGCTGGGGAATCTGGAAAGGGTCCTGGAAGGTAAGGGCACAGAGCCAGACTGGATGGTATGAACCAGCTGAGGACCCGGGTATGAGGGAGACCATGAGCAAAGATCTGATGACAGAATGATGTGCAGGGCACACAGGCAACAGCACCAGGGTGCCAAGGGGCTTTCAGCGGAGCAGGAGCCAGCCAACCACACTCCAGGAGTGGGTGGGCAACTCAGACCAGGGAGCAATACCTGGCATGGATGATGCTTTGTTAAGTTCAAGGATGCCCATGCAGGTGTTTCCAGCAGGTCGTGGCCTTGGGTCTGAGAGACAGAATTGAGGGAAGGTTGCCTGCAGATGAACAAAGCTAAGGGGAAAGACCAGTTGCAAAGGCGAGGGCAGGTGTGGCCGTACAGGTGATGAAGCAGCTGCCCGAGTCCTCTGCTCACTCTGTACCTCCTGCCTCAAGATCCCTTTGAAGGCCCCAATTACCACATCGCTCCCAGATGGGTGTACCACCTCACCAGCGCCTGGATGGTCTTCGTGGTCATCGCGTCTGTCTTCACTAATGGGCTCGTGCTGGCAGCCACCATGAGGTTCAAGAAGCTCCGCCACCCTCTCAACTGGATCCTGGTCAACTTGGCCATTGCTGACCTGGCAGAGACCATCATCGCCAGCACCATCAGCGTTGTGAACCAGATGTATGGCTACTTTGTGCTGGGCCACCCCTTGTGTGTTGTGGAGGGCTACACTGTCTCCTTGTGTGGTAAGTCACCTGGGGGCCTGGGTTTGGGGGAGACCCAGCCTGCTGCACGTAAAGGAGACCGTCATGTGGGCAAAATCACCAGAGGCAGCTGTGGGACGCAGGCTCAGCACATCTTTGAAGGGGGATGGACCTGCTGGGGAAGTTGGGCTGGGACCATTAGAGGTGTCTGCTCTGAAATAGACCTGACCTGGTGACATTCAGTTTGAGACCATATAGCTGGCATGGGCGGAGACAGACAGATCCACATAATCCCAGAACAGGGTGGCACAGGAGGCCTCTGGGCACCCCAAACGAGACTCCCACTCAAATCTGGGACACGTGCCCTTTCAGCTCACCTGTGTCAGTTTTTCCCTGGCAAGGAAGCAATTCCCAGGAGAGCTCCTGAGATATTGAAACTAGATCCTATGTCCCTTTCCCCAGCCCAATCGCTCACTTCTACATGGCTCGTGGCTCTGCTGAGATCTCCATTGGCTGCCAAGCCCCTGTGTTCGTTGCTCTGTGCTGTCGGGCATCTGGATAGTGAGAATATGGTGCCGTCAGTCCTTAGAGGACCGGGACCTGGAGGAGGCCGTGAGGGAGCTGGATGTTGGGTCAGAAGGACGCGAGGGCACTCACGCCAAGTGGGCGAGGAGGGTGGGGTGCCAACAGCTAGGCTGGTTGGGTGGCCGGAGGCTGGGTGGGCAGACAAGGGACGGAGGAGGCCCAGGATGGCAGGCTGAGATGGGGATGAGGGGATCGGAGGGGGAGACCGAGAGGAGGCTCGCCAATAGCTGGGAGGATGTGAGGAAACCAGGGCTGGCTGGCATCCACCACACGCTGAGCACTAGGCAAGGCTGGGGCATGCTGGGAGGCCAGGTCTGCTTGCCAGGGGCCTATGAAGAAGAGGACATGGACCCCTCGGGGGCACACACCCCCAGGAGAGAAGCAAGGGCTGCAGGGTTGCAGCTTGGCATCCACCGAAGATGACAAGGAGTCCAAGGGCCCCAGTGCTCAGCACGTGCACCCTGTCTCCAGGCCTCCAGCCATCAAAGCAGCAAAGGCTCGCAGCTGCCTCCTCCCAGTTTTAAGTCCCATGGCCACCTGCTCACATGCCTGGGTCCTTGGCACCCACATCTATGTTGGGTTTGTCTCACTGCCCTACAGTGATCTCCAATTTGGATTCTCAAGAGATGAGCCATAGAAAGACAATAGGATTAGCGGGGCAGGTGAGAGGGGACCTGGTCAGTGACCTGAGCCACTGGCGGTGTCACCTCTGCTCACTGACCTAACCAAGTTCAAACCCTTTGGACACCGTGGGTAGCTCGTGCCAGGGCCCCCGAGTGGCTCCTCCATCCCGTCCATCCCACCTCTGTAACTGCTCAAGGTCTGCTCTCAGGTCACCAGTTTGGGGGGCCATAGAGTCCCAAGGAAGCCAATGATACTGAAATACGGTTATTGAAGTATGAAACATGACTTAATGACACAGTCCCTCATTCAAAGTGTTCATATTAAAAGTAGTTTGTAGAAGTATTCAGGACACCACTCCATGAAAGTATCAACTGTATCTGGCTGGAGAGCCCCTGAAAGGTCAACGTGGTAATGAATATAGTTGTCTTGGCAAATGCCTAGCACCTCTGTAAAGTGACAAGCCACAGGTGCTGCTAACGCTACTGCACTCGTGTTGGGAGTAAGGGAGGCCAAGTGTCCAGCAGACGTTGGTGGAAATGAACACATTGTTGCCCCATCCCAGCTCATGGAGCCCTGAATTCCACACACAGATTGCTGCCAGGTAGGCCGTGCTGAGAGGCCTGGGCTGAGGGCAGGCATGCCCACGGCTGGAGTGTGCCAGTCACCAGACACATCCTGTTTCCTGGCCTTGGCTGGGACAGTGGCACCTCAGTGTGGCCTCAGGGGTGTACGTGGCCATCAGGACTTGCATTGACAGTATCACGAGAAAGGCTGGTGGCCAGATAAAAGAGAGATGAGAAGCGAGGTGGGCCATGAGGCTGAACCAGAGCGGGCAAAGGGAGGCGGCTGCATGCACATCAGGGAAGGAACAGGGGACACAGGTGTTAGAGAAAGAAACTGACCAAGAGACCTGCTCCATGCACCCGAAAACACTTTTTGGAGAATCAGGTTTTGCAGGTATTTGGGGGGGGGGGCGTGGGGGCGTTCTCCCTCTTGATCTTGCGAAGTGTTGACTCAAAGCCCTCCTATGTCTGCTCTGCCCCAAAGGGATCACCGGTCTCTGGTCCTTGGCCATCATCTCCTGGGAGAGGTGGATGGTGGTCTGCAAGCCCTTTGGCAACGTCAGATTTGATGCCAAGTTGGCCATCACAGGCATCGCCTTCTCCTGGATCTGGGCTGCTGTGTGGACGGCTCCGCCCATCTTTGGTTGGAGTAGGTGAGGAGGCGGGGGTGCCAGGAAGACAATGTGTGTAGAACAGGGCAAGGAGGGTCAAACTCGTCGTTCACTTTGAGACCTTGGGGCAAATCACTATCTGTCTCTGGGCCTCTGTGGCCCCAGGAGTGAAGTGGAAGTAGACCTGACTCCTCCTGAGGGCCCTTCAAGCAGGCCAGGTCTGCAGCTGTATGACTCTGCCTGGCTGCCATGTGGGCACAGGCCCTCCAAGCCTCAGCAAAGGTCTGTTTCTCCCAGACAGGAGCAGCTCATGAGAGCTCAGAGAGGAACACTGCAGGCTCGGGCCATGGGCACACTGGATCACTGGGCACACAGAGTCTTACCCATTCTGTCCCAGGCCTCTTTCTTGCACCTGCTAAGGGGCCCCCTTTGCAGAGGCTCCTTGGGTCGCAGCTCACCAGTGTCCTCATCAGGTGGATTCTTTGGGAAAAGACCCGAATTTCCAAGGAAGCGGCTCTGATATTTGAGTGGGCAGGATGGGACAAGGCTGCTGCATTTCTGTCTTCTGGTGCAAGCTGGTGAACAAGTTCTTTCTTCGGGAAGCTTCCATCGTCATGGAGGCGAGGCTCTGTCTGTCACCCTCCTCATACCCGCAATAGCTGGGATTGTTGAACACATGTTCATGTAATCCTCAGGGGCTCACAGCTGTTCTTAAGGCAAGAGGGTGCCCCACCTCCCCTTTGTAAAAAGAGAATGTGATGGGAATGATGAAAATGTTGTAGAACCAGATTGGTGATGGATGCACAACATCGTGAATGCACCAAACCTCCTAATTATGTGTAAAGAACAAAAGAAAGTAAAGTCACTCAGTCGTGTCCGACTCTTTGTGACCCCATGGACTGTAGCACACCAGGCGCCTCCATCCATGGAATTTTCTAGGCAAGAGTACTGGAGTGGGTTGCCATTTCCTTCTACAGGGGATCTTCCTGACCCAGGGTCTTCCTGACCCTTCCTGAACCTGGGTCTCCCGCATTGAGGGCAAATGCTTTACCGTCTGAGCCACCTATGTGTGTTTTACCACCAAAAAAAAAAAAAAAAAAAAGAGGGGAAAATGAGATCAGAGATGGAGAAGGATTTACAGAAATCCTACCAAAGGCCCTCCTTTGAGGGGTGGTGATGAAAATGTCCTGGAAGCAGACAGGCGGCAGTTGCCCCATACCGTGTATGTCCTAGATGGCCCTGAACTGTTCACTGCAAAAAAAGTCAATTTGGGTAATGTGAATTTCACCACAATAATAAAAAAAAAAAGCCCAATAACCCTCAATCAAGTCATTCGGGTGCCAGGGTGGAGATCCTGGTCCCTGCCCATTTCAGCACGGGCTTCTGGCCCTTTTCTGCAGGTACTGGCCCCACGGCCTGAAGACTTCATGTGGCCCCGATGTGTTCAGCGGCAGCTCCTACCCAGGGGTGCAGTCGTACATGATCGTTCTCATGATCACGTGTTGCTTCATCCCACTCAGCGTCATCATCCTCTGCTACCTGCAAGTGTGGCTGGCCATCCGAGCGGTGAGCGCCTCACCCTCCTGGCTTCCCTCCTGCCTGCTGGATCATGCAGGCAGAGGGGAGCCACAGAGGACCGCACAGTCTGCTCTCCTGCCTCCAAACCAGACGTGAGGCTCCCTTGGCCCTGCCTGTACAGGGTGGGCAGGGATGACCCCCCTCTCTTCGTGGAGGGACCCAGAGCTGACCCCGGGGAGGGGGGTGGGGAGGAAAGCTAGCCACAGACAGCCAGATCCCAAAGTAAAACCTGCAAAGCAAGGGGTGTTTTCAAAAGGCTGCCACCCAAGGGCTCCCTTCAGGGGGCTGTCCAAGGGGTGCATTCACACCCTCCTCCCTGAGAAGCTGGTCCCCTCCCCTGCCACAGGGGAGCAGGAAATCAGAGCAAGGCAGGAGAAGGGCTTCTGAGAACTCTGCACTCCCCCGAGTTGCCCGAAACACCACACAGAAGTCGCGTCTTTGTCAATCAGCTTGGCCTGAAGGTGCCTCCGGGGCCTGGCACACAGAGTCCGAGGCCTCTGGGGTGGTGACTTTCCTCTACAAAGCAGCTTGTGCCCACAATCGGCTCAGCACAGGCTGTCGCGGCTCTTTGTGGAGGGGAGGCCATCACGGCTGAGATAAGCTCCCCTCCCCCTGCCTTCAGCCTGTGATTTGCTCCCCCTTTTCGCTGCCCACCTCCACCCCCCATTGGCAGTCAGGGATCAGAAGCAACCTAGCTGACTTCCACGGGTAGCCACACACAACTTGGGCCGGGCGAGTCATGAGCTGTGGAATCCGGGCTACAGGACACACACCCCAGCCATCAATCACCCTTGAGACCTGACCATGGGGCAGGGCAGTGGGGGCGGGGGGACACAATCTGATAGGGGACTAGGGGAGGCTGGAAACAGCCTCATTAGCTCCTTCCCCGCCTCCTGATGGGAACCAAGCGAAGCCAAGTGCATGGCAGGTGTTAGCCAAGTTCCGCTCAAAGCCTCTAAGAGCTCCCACAAGACCAGCCCTGGCCAGGCCAAGCACTCCCTTAGGTGGGAGTACTGGAGTGGGTGGCCATTTCCTTCTCCAGGGGATCTTCCCAACCCAGGGATCGAACCTGGGTCTCCCGCATTGTAGGTAGACACTTTACCATCTGAGCCACCAGGGAAGTCAGCAGCAGGGAATCTCCTGAGATACCCCTCACGGTCCCCAGGATGATTCTCCATCTCCCCCAGGTGGCAAAGCAGCAGAAAGAATCTGAGTCCACCCAGAAGGCGGAGAAGGAGGTAACCCGCATGGTGATGGTGATGATCTTCGCCTACTGTCTCTGCTGGGGGCCCTACACCTTCTTTGCCTGCTTTGCTGCTGCACACCCCGGCTACGCCTTCCACCCTCTGGTGGCTGCCCTGCCAGCCTACTTTGCCAAAAGTGCCACTATCTACAACCCCATTATCTATGTCTTCATGAACCGCCAGGTAAGGCACACAGTTGGCAGAGCAAACTGCAGATGGACCCTGGAAGAGCCCAGTGATGGCTCCCACCAGGAAGTGTGTCTGCAGGAAGCCTGAAAATGACCTCCGGGAAAATAACCCTGGGAGGCTTGGCACCAGTGACCCAGCCCCAGACAGTCGTCCCTCTGGATCCTTTTATGTTCTGGGCCTGACAGTGGGCACTTCCTGCAGGGCACTATGTGTGCATGCCCATCTCAATGGCTGGCCTTAGCTGAGCCTGGAGCTCAGACACCCTAGGATTACCAGAATGCATCTAGCATACAAAGTACCCTGGGCATGTGCGTCTTGATTTCATAGACACAACTCTTCTTGCGAACTTAATCTTTCCATATTCAAACCCCAATTCTGACAAGGACACAGAGGCCCTTCTTGCCTGTGCTGACTTTTGGCCTTCTTAACTTTGTGGGTCAGTCCAGGCAGGACATGCTGTGGTCTTGCCAGATGGCAGCCATCAGAAGCTGGCATATTGAGCCTCAGCACTAAACTGCCCATGACTCCCAGACTTCCTGCAAAATTACAGGTGACCATCATCTCTGAAGGGCCATTTGCCTTATTCTTCCTTGAATCCATCATGTCCACTCCACTAAGGTGTTGAGTAGATGTGATGTGGCTTGATAATCAGAAAGGTCTGCAGGTCAGAATACAACTCTCCCAGGGGCCTCGCATCTCACCATGGTAATGTTTAGGTTATCGAGTATAACCAACACCACTATGGAGTCCCAAGGACTTCACACCAAGAGCAGAGCTCACCCCTCGGCCCCCATTTCCTGTCTTTCCCATGGGTCTCTTCTGAGGTTTAGCTTTAACTTGCAGAATCCTAGGCCATCTTTGTCTTTTCTTGAGCTTTTCCACTCTCCCCTCTGGAACTCTCCCTCCTCTACCGCTGTCTGCATTCCCAGATTCTCCAGGCTTTCAAACTTTGCTTTCACCCTTTCCACACTGTTATCCCTTCCTGTTGCATTCAGAGAGAATTTTCTGGAATGGAGCTCCACAAGGACATGAAATGTTGCTCTTTTGATTCAATGCAGATACCCCAAAGACACATGGGTTCAGCGTGGGTGCTCAGTATGTAGATGCTGAATGCGTGGCCAATGGATCCCTCAGCCTCGTCTGCTGGGTCTTCAGCTGAGTCTGTTCTGCTGCTCAGCCCAATTCTGGTGTTACTGACTTCAACAATTATGTTTTTGCTAGAGTTTTGATATTGGAGGTAGTCAAGAACAGGCCCCAAATATATAGGAAACGCCTCTGCTTTGTATTCTCAAAGCATTGTTGTTAACTCAGTCATGAGATATAATCTGGGAAATGCATACATCCCATTAGGGGTTCAGTAGCAAAGAGCAGAGGGCTTCCCTGGTAGCTCAGCTGGTAAAGAATCTGCCTGCAATGTGGGAGACCCCAGTTCAATTCCTGGGTCAGGAAGATCCCCTGGAGAAGGGACAGGCTACCCACTCCAGTATTCTTGGGCTTCCCTGATGGCTCAGACAGTAAAGAATCCGCCTGCAGTGCAGGAGAACTGGGTTCGATTTCTGGATTGGGAAGATCCCCTGAAGGGGCTCATGGCAACCCATTCTAGTATTCTGGCCTGGAGAATCCCCATGGACAGAGGAGCCTGGCGGGCTACAGTCAACGGGGTCGCCAAGAGTCGGACACAAATGAGCGACTAAGCACAGCACAGCACAGATCAGAGTCTTCCTGATGCCAGAAGACTCTTGGTTGAAGAGATGAGGTGGGCTCTTGCCTACCTAATCCTTACCTGGCCCCTTGTTGACAGACCAGAAACAAGACAACAGTCACTTTCCTTTTCACTAGAATGCCTCTGAGACTCTCCCAGACATTGGCCCCTTAGCTGGGATCATCTTTCGTCACTGTATATGTTTCGTGGGGCTGTCATAACAAAGTACCACAAGCTAGGAGTGTTCAAACAACAGAAATCTATTCTCTCTTGGTTTGAGATCGGGGTGTGGGCAGGGTTGGTTCTTTCTCCTAGGTCCTGACAGGTACCCATAACCTCTGGTGTTCCTCGAGTTGGAGATGAGTCCCTGTGATCTCTGCCCTTTACCTTCACATGGTGTTCTTCTGTGTCTGAATCCAAATTGCCTTCTTTTCCTGAGGACATCTGTTATTGGATGAGGCCCCACCCTACTCCAATATGACCTCATGATAATATGCACCTTAATCACATCTCTAAAGACTTATTTCCAAATAAGATCACAGTTACAGGCTCCAAGGATTAGGACTTGAACATATCTTTGGAGGAACACAATTTGGCCCACAGTAGTCACCATCAACTGGTCAATTAGATAACTCAGATAACCGAATAGTCAGGGATAGACTATCCACCTGTGCAAGGAGTAACTGGAGCCTTCCTCCATTCTCCTTGTAGATTCTGAATGTTTAAGCCGTCAGTTCAGTTCAGTTGCTCAGTCCTGTCCGACTCTTTGTGACCCCATGGACTGCAACACACCAGGCCTCCCTGTCCATCACCAACTGCCAGACTTCACTCAAACTCATGTCCATTGAGTTGGTGATGCCATCCAACCATCTCATCACCTGTCGTCCCCTTCTCCTGCCTTCGATCTTTCCCACCATCAGGGTCTTTTCCAATGAGTCAGTTCTTCTCATCAGGTAGCCAAAATATTGGAGTTTCAGCTTCAGGCCTCCTAAGCCATCAAGGTGACACATAAGGACTGCTATCCTCACAGGGCCCCTCCGTTGCATTTAGCCTAGCACACTGGCCCTACCTGCTCTGCTATTCAATAACCCTTTCTGTCCTGCCAGTTTCGAAACTGCATCTTGCAACTTTTTGGGAAGAAGGTGGACGACAGCTCTGAACTCTCCAGTGTTTCCAAAACAGAGGCGTCATCTGTTTCTTCGGTGTCACCTGCATGAGTCTCTGCCAGCCCCGAAAACGAAAATGCCTGCCTCTCACCTGAAAATGGAAAATGGAACCTGTCCCCACCTCCAGGGCTTTGGCCCCCATCCACCCCACCTCCCCACCCTTGCTTCTCCATCCCTGTGAAATAATCGTAGTTTCTCTTTGCCAAAAACAACCATGTCACAGGGGCTGCCACGGCCATTTGGGGGCAACCGAGCCTCTGGGCATTGGGTCACTGGGTCACGGGAGGGCACGCAGGGTAGAGAAGGGTGCAGTACTCCAGAGATGTTCATCTTTTATAAGCCTCCTGTCTGCAGGTGGGAAAGAGAAGTGTGAAGCAGGTGGGCATCACCGGGCTGCCAGGGATGAACCAGGAAAGGCAGAGCTGAGCAGTGGCCATCTGGAGAGGTGGGAGGAGCTAGCAAAGCCAGGCCCTTTAAGGCCCCTTGGGTGGAGGCCGAGAGGCCCTGGCAAACCATCTCCACCTGGAGGGGACCCAGGCCTGCCACTCTGGGGCAGAGATGGTGTGCCACTTCTGCCAGGCCAGGGTGCTGAGCCCAAGGAGCAGGAGCATGGTGCATGTGTGCAGGCGCAAGTGCAGCAGCAGGGGGCAGGCACAAGTGCCGGACAGCAGGACCAGGAGCACCGTGGCCAGCGTCAGCAGCAGGCTCGTCAAGTGGCACAGGATGTCCTGGGGCCAGCTCTGTGGGCGTTCTGTCAGCCCCAGCTGAGTCACCTGCTGCAGAGCCTTGAGCTTGCCCATGCGATTCTTGAAGGTATCCATGACCTCCTACAGGAGGAAGACCATGAAGCTGGGACCCTGTGTCCCTGCTGCCCAGGAGCCAGAGAGTCGCAGATTGTGCCCAAGTTCCCAGATTGGCTAAGCCGGCCCCGGCCCCAGGAGAGGGCAGCGTGATCATAAAGACCAGGCGCTGCAGGGCACAGTGCCAGGCACGATCCCTTCCCTGGGCTCCGGGGGTGTCAGAGCAGACTCCCTCATCTTCTGCTGGCCTGGTCCCTATCACCACCTCCTTATCAGCCATTTCTCACAAAGGTCCCCCAGGGCTGCTCACCCAGATCTCCTTGGCTCTCTCACAGGACAGGTAGACGATTCTCTCCTTGGTGCAGGCCAGGTTCTGTTTGAGGTGGTAAATCTCGTCCAGGTGCCCCTGTAGGTGCCCATTCACCTGTCCTTCCAGCAGCACTTGTCTTGGGAGCAAAAGACAGTGACAGGCCCTGAGCAACCCTGCTCAAAGCCACACTAGATGTGGCTTCAGAACACGCCTTCCTCCTCTCTCCTCAAGCTGCAGTCGAACCCTGACTCCTCCTCCAGGTCGGTCTCAGAACACCCCAGATGCACATCAGCCAGCCACACACACATACACACACACCAATATTCATGAATCTTTTATATATATAGTCACTCTTTTGTAATGGCTTTACAAAAATAGCAATATATGAGAAGTAGAAATAGAGATCTAAACTGCCTGTGTATGCCATTAAATTCCATATATATATATATATATATACACACACCCCCACCCCAGTGTTTCGTGTGCAGTAGCTCTTCCCTAAAAATCATCTGTTGATTATCAGGATGGAACAGTCTCAAAACTCCACATAACTGTATGACTCCATGGGTAGGAAATGTCCAGCATAAGCCAATCCGTAAAGACAGAGGAGGCTGGGGGAGGGAGGAGATGGGGAGTGACTGCTAGCGGGGATGGAGCTTCTGCTGGGAGGGGTGACAGGGCCCCGGACTGAGACAGTGGCGACTATGGCGCGGCTTTGTGAATGTGAGAAAAACAGTTTAAATGGGTGAATTGTATGGGATGTCAATTATATCTCAATAAAGCTGTTATTAAAACAGAAACCAAAATTGGATTGTGGTAACGGTTACACTGCTGCTGCTGCTAAGTCGCTTCAGTTGTGTCCGACTCTGTGCGACCCCATAGACGGCAGCTCACCAGGCTGCCCCGTCCCTGGGATTCTCCAGGCAAGAACACTGGAGTGGGTTGCCATTTCAACTAAGTAAATTTACTAAAGCTCACTGAAACATACGGTTAAAATGGTACATTTTATGGCATGTAAGTAATATCTCAGTAGACCTATCAAAAAAAAAAAACACACAACATCACTACCTGTTGTTTACAGCCACATATTTAAGTAGCAAAAGTCTAAAAATATGTCTGGAAAAGCTAAGCGCCTAACAAGGATAGCAAGTGGGCAGAAGGGGGGAAGGTGAAGGGGAGAGTTTCAAGCAACTCATCTTTTAAGCTTTTATTTCTTAAATAAAATTTGAATATGTTAAGATTTGAGAAAGCTGGGGGTGGACAGATAACCTTGACCAAGTTATTCTCTGCTTTCCCTGGGTTTAGAATATTTCATGATGTCAAAAAACACTTTGAGGTCCCTCATTTGGGCACCAGCAAGGATGGGCCGGAAAGACACAGGCCAGGCAGCTTCCAGCTCTTTAAGGAAAACTGAGGAAGGCCTGACCAGAGCCAGGGTGACAATGCTGGATACCAGCGGGGGCCTGGAGTCCTGCAGAGAAGCAGAGGCAGGGATAGGAACTGGGAAGTGAGAAGTTCAGTTAGGTCCTGTTCAGGGACTTGACTGGCACGCCGTGGAGATGGTCCCCAGGCAGCTGAGAAGCTGAGACACTCATTTGTGGAAGCCAGTTCATCAAGAGTCAGTTCATGATGGTATTTCAAGGAATAGTCCATCAATCTCTGCCCTGTTCCCTGTTGACAAGAGATTGGTCTGACAACCTGACTAAGACTACCACCACAGAGAAGGGGAGAGAGTGGGGTGTCCACCCTGAAAGCAGATTCCCCCATGTCTGTCCTTCCATTCACATATGGGATGGAGCTGCAAGGACATTCAAGATATCTACCAGGTTCAAGTATATATTCATGAACATGTTCTTCATGAAGACAAAATTAGCAAGCAGATTCTTCATTAATGTATTTCTAAGAACAAATGACTATACTCTTACACACATTCTTGCAGAGACTGTTGAATAAGACAATATTAACATGTAAGGCTGTTCCCTCCATCTCCCCTTATCAGTGGGGCCACAGCAAGATCCTAGCTTGTGACACATCCCTCCCTTGGTCAAGGACTCCTCTCTGTCTGGCTCCTACAGCCACGGAGGTAGAAGCACCACCGTGCAAAATGCTCTTATGAGGGCAAAATGATGGTCAATCAAAACGCCCCTTAAATTCTTCCAAAGCTGTTAAGGCCACCCTGTCTGATAAAAATGGCCTCATACATCATTGCTGCTGCAGAAAAGTATATTCTTGTTCATAGCTGAGGATGGGCTTTGACAAACTGAGCTAGAACCTAACAGCCTGAAACATAGAGAAGTCTGAGATGGAGAGACTGAGGTGGGAAGGATGAAGCGGGCCAGATGGGGTAACCTGGTAGAGACAGAGCAACTCCTCCAAGCTCACGTGGTATATCACACACATCCTTAGAAGTGGAGGCAGCAGCAATGGTCACACACAGAGGAAAAGGGCATGTGAAGACAGAGCACAGGGAAGGGGAAGGTGCTGGCCTGGAAGACTGCAGTGACAAGGCCACAAGCTAAGGAAGCCAGCAGCCCCCGGAAGCTGGGAGAGGCTAGGAACAGATTTGCCCTTCCAGAAGGGATGCAGCCCTATCCACACGCTGACTTTGACTTCACTGTGCTGACCTCCAGAACTGAGAGAATCCATCTCTGTTGTTTGAAGCCACTAAGTTTGAGATACTTTGTTAGGACGGCCAGACGAAAGCCCTCCAACTGCATCTGGTGGGGAGAGAACAGGGACGCGGCTAAACAGCCCACCACACATGGCATGGCCTCCTACAACAGAGAATCACCTGGTCAAAAATGCCAGTAGTTTTGAGGTTGAAAAAAAAAACTGCACTTTGGTGACACCATCTAGAGTTCCCTTCCACTAGGTGACACCTGAGTTTAGGAGCCTGAAACTTCTAAGACTGACCATACCACCAAATATTGGCAAGAGCGTGCAGCAACTCAAAGTCTCACAGACTCCTAATGGGAATGTAAAATGGTACAATCATGCAGGAGACCTGGGTTGGGAAGGTTGATTCCTGGTTGGGAAGATCTTCTGGAGGAGGGCATGGCAACCCACTCTAGTATCCTTGCCTAGAGAATCCCATGGACAGAGGAGCCTGGAGGGCTACAGTCCATGGGGTTGCCAAGAGTTGGACATGACTGAGCGACTAAGCACAGCACATGCTGGAAAAGTTTCTTTAGATGTTGATTTGGCAATTTCACATACAAAAGCATATGTTCACAAAAAGACACGCATAGTGTTCACAGTAGCTCTACTCCTCACAGCCCCAACTGGTAGCAAATGAATGGGTCAATGCACTGCATTCACATCACAGAGCACTGCTGAACAAGAAGGAATGAGCCACTCCTGTGTGCAATGTGGATAAATCTCAAAACCATTACATTACGTGAAAGAAGACACAAAGTCTGATATAACATATGCTTCCATTTACATGAAATGTACCAGAACAGACAAATCCAGAGAGATGGAAAACAGATTGGTGGTTACCAGGGGCTGAGGGAAGGCAAATGGGGAGTGGCAGTGTCTCTTTCGAGAGTGATGAAAACGTTGCTGCTGCTGCTGCTGCTAAGTCGCTTCAGTCATGTTCAACTCTGTGCGACCCCATAGACGGCAGCCCACCAGGCTCCCCCGTCCCTGGGATTTTCCAGGCAAGAGTACTGGAGTGGGGTGCCATTGCCTTCTCCGATGAAAACATTGGGGAACTATTATTGATAGATGTACTTTTCATTGCACAATACCGTGAATGCACTGAATGCCATTGTAC
This sequence comes from Bos indicus x Bos taurus, assembly GCF_003369695.1. Lineage (NCBI taxonomy): Eukaryota > Metazoa > Chordata > Mammalia > Artiodactyla > Bovidae > Bos > Bos indicus x Bos taurus. Next base: position 107,957,038 of record NC_040105.1, on the reverse strand, counting down.
ACTTTAAAATCAGCAATTTAAGCCTTTCCAGCAGTAACAACCTCCCTATGAGAACATGCCTCTTAAAAGGATCTCCCTCATCTCTCTCCAGAAGACAATAGGAAACACAAGAAGAAGCATCTGGTGCAGAGCCTCAATTCCTATTTCATGGATGTGAAATGCCCAGGGTGTTATAAAATCATCACTGTCTTTAGCCATGCACAAACGGTAGTTTTGTGTGTTGGCTGCTCTACTGTCTTCCGCCAGCTTACAGGAGGAAAAGCCAGGCTTACAGAAGGCTACTCCTGCAGACGGAAGTAGCACTAAAAGTAACCTGTATCAAGAAGAATGGGAAACCATCCCCATAAACATGTTTTGGATAAAAAAATAAAATAAAATTAATAACTTTATGTTTTGTCAATTTTGTCTCAATTGAAAAATAAAATAGCCCTCTTGAAAGCAAATACATATAACCTGTGAGAAGTGTCACAGAACTCTCCAGTTTGAAACCTCAGTCCGTGACATACCAGAGAAGACGTGACAATTGCAGGGGCCTGGGTAGTGCCCAGCTGTGGACACCGGGTGACACTTCATTGAGCTGAACATATGCCCTTGTGCCTGAGACTCTGTTTCCCCATCTGTAAAGTGGGCGCTGAATGGTACAGGTGATCAATGCTACACGCTCCCTGTTGTCACTATGACTGCGTTGTCTTCTTCAGCCCATTCACCATTTCTCTCAAGAAATCTGAGTCCTATGGACCTGCTTTTTTGTTTTTAATGTATACTAATCAAGGTAGGCTAACTGCTATAGCCAATGACCAGAACATCTTGGTGGCTGAAGACGATGCCAGTTTATTTCACAGTTCACTCGTGGTGGTGTTGGTATGAGGAAGGTGCTGACTTAGAAGCGCAACCTTGCACAATTCCCACAGAGTTTTGTGAGGAGGTAGTTTGCTCTGCTCCCCAGTACAGCTGGCAGACACTAATATGCTGTGGGTTAAGAACTTTCTAGAGCACCACAGTCCCATTGGCCTAGGCAGTATGGAAACATACAAGGAAATGCACAACTGTCCTGAGTTCTGGTCTTGCTTTACATAAATCCAACCTTGAAAAGAGGACTATAAAGAAGGCTGAGCACCGAAGAATTGATGCTTTTGAACTGTGGTGCTGGAGAAGACTCTTGAGAGTCCCTTGGACTGCAAGGAGATCCAACCAGTCCATCCTAAAAGAGATCAGTCCTAAATATTCACTGGAAGGACTGATGATGAACCTGAAGCTCCAATACTTTGGCCACCTGATGCCAAGAACTGACTCATTGGAAAAGACCCTGATGCTGGGAAAGATTGAAGGCAGGAGGAGAAGGGGACGACAGAGGATGAGATGGTTGGATGACGTCACCAACTAGATGGACTTGAGTTTGAGCAAGCTCCAGGAGATGCTGAAGGGCAGGGAAGCCTGGTGTGCTGCAGTTCATGGAGTTGCAAAGAGTTGGATGCAACAGCGATGGAACAACTACAATAACCTTGAAAAAGTCACCCCCCCAAAAAACCTGAATTGTGACTGGCTGCCTTACTTGACAGCAGGTTGCCCCTTCATACTCCTTTAACTGCCCTTCAGGGATTGGTCCAGCAGTGTCAGTGCAGGTAGGATTTCCCTATGCAAACAGAGGATGACTGCAGGGCTCAGAGGAGGGAGCTTGGCACCTATGAGGGTGGCTAGCACCCCAAGAAGGGCTCAGTAGAAATGGGGATGTCCTTGAGAGATTGAGTTTGCCTTTTTTTTCCTATTAGTGGACCCTAGTCTGGTCTTGAAAGTAAAAGTGAAAGTGTCAAGTTGCTCAGTCCTATTGGACTCTGTGACCCCATGGACTGTAGCCCATCAGGTCGTCTGTCCATGGGATTTCCCAGGCAAGAATACTGGAGTGGTTTGCCGTGCCCTTCTCCAGGGGATCTTCCCAAACCCAGGGATCAAACCCAGGTCACCCATATTGCAGGCCGTTTCTTTACTGTCTGAGCCACCAGGGAAGCCTCTTGGATGAATAAAATCAACCCACCGCACCAGGGGCTGAGGAGGAGAGAAAGCATTCCCTGGAAGGCAGTAATTTTTAGAACATATCACCCACGTGGGAGCTTATGCCTCAACTTAGCCATGAGCCCAGTTGATGGGGTCAGGGCAGACAAGGCAATTCCACTCATGTATCATCTGCCACTCCAAGAGGAACACTGATACCACCCCCGCCCTCCCCAGAGCCCAGGTGGCCAGGAGCTCCACCTCACCTGGACTTTTCCTTCTGAAGGGACTCCAGCAATGCTTGCAGGTCAGTCAGATACTGCTCCCTGAGGCTCTGGTAGGACCCCTGCAGGCTCAAGTGGACCATCTTCACCTCTCTCAGCTCCTCCTTCATCTTCTGCCCCAGCAGGGCTCGTGGCTGGGCCCCACACTTGCTCTCCAAGGACCTCTGCTGCTGGCAGGCTGGGAAATGAGCCTGGAGAGGGACGTGTCTGATAACAGTGGACAGGTCGCTGGATGAGCAGTCTTCTCCACCTGGCCAGGGGGGCTCTGTACACAGAACCTTTTCACGGGGCTGCTTGCAGTTGTTGTCCAGGCTGCTTTTGGTCCCCAGCACTAAGTCCTTGGGCCTGCAGCCCTCCTCTAGCTCCTGCAGCTGCTGATGACACTGGCGGAGCCTTCGCTCAATCTGGGCGATGGTGGCAGAGGTTCGCTGGTTCACCTTCTCAAAGGCTTGCCGGATGTGGGGGGCCTGGTGCCGGTCGGCCTTGGATACCAGTTTGAGGTAGCCCACTGTGTTCTCATCGCGGCTGGCCTTCTCCACCCTCAGCTGCTCTGAGAGGTAGAGGATACAGTGCTTGATGCTGTCCTGTATGTTCCGGGTCAGCTCCCCATCTGAAAGGCTGGAGTGGCCACTGGGGCCATCCTCGCTGGATGACAGGGATCTGCAGGAGGGGACACTGGAGGAGAGGATGGTAGTTGGGCCCTTGGTGTATTCTGTCTGCATTGGGAGATAAGAATCACAAAACGGGTACTTCCATAAGAGGCAAACAATTGGAGAATCAGACTCATTACTCCACCCTAAACAATACTTCCAGGTGTGAGCAGGTATTTACATGCCCTACATGCACTTCCATGTACATGCCTTCCATGTACTTACATGTGCAAAAACATGTGTGAGTACATGCGACACAGACTGGACATGCTTTATGGGCATGGCATACCTCACTGTGATCTCCAGGTGGCTAGCACACCCTCCACATCTGCCCTGTCTGTTCCTGAACTTCTCTTCAAAGATTTACCAGCTGTGAATCTCATTTTATAGAGAACTGTTATTGTGAAGCATGGAATAAACTCATTTCCCTCAACTCATACAGCTTGCTATATTGCTACTGCCAGGTGGACAGAAGGGAGAGGCATGGAGATTTGCAGCCTAACAGGTTGATTCCTTCACCTAATCATTCTTTGAACACATATTCCTGAGTCTGCCATGTGGAACAGAAGGCAGACACATTCTGTACTCTCATAGAGCTGACCATGCAGGGTGGATGGTTCTACTGTAACACAAAGGAGTCTCTTACATGGAAAGGGATAATAGTAAGCACACTGCCTTGGAGACAGAGCCCAGTTCAAATCCTGACACCACCACTCTGAGACCTTGAGCACTCAGAGGGTCAGATTTCTCACTTCTAAAATAAAATTGGCCATAAGAGCATAACTGGAACACAGGAGACCAGGGCAGAGTAGACAGTGATGAACTAGGAGAGATAGGTATGATCAGGACAGGTGGAGCCTCTGTTCTGTCCCTACTTTTTAACTAAAAACACCTTCATGAATGTGTTTGATCTGAAAATGCTCTCCCAGTGGAGAGCCAGGAATGATTATATTGTAATAGATATTTTGGTTCCGTGTATTTTATTCTATGCAAATTATACCTTAATCTTAAAAAAGAAATGTGATACCACTATGCACCGAGCAGAGTGGCAAAATTTAGACTAACAGTAATAAATCTCAGACAGGATATGAAACAACAGGAACCCTCCATCACTCCTGGTGGGAGAGTAAATGGTGTAAAACTTTGGGGAAAGCATTTGGTAATATCATGAAGTTGAAGACATGCATGCTGAATGGCCCAGGTACGCTCATGGCTTAGATGGTAAAGAATCTGCCTGCAATGCAGGAGACCCAGGTTTGATCCTTGGGTGGGGAAGATCCCCTGGAGAAAGGAATGGCAACCCACTCCAGCATTTCTGCCTGGAAAATTCCATGGATAGAGGAGCCTGGCAAGCTACAGGCCATGGGACCACCGCAAAGAGTCAGACACGACTGAGCGACTAACACACTAATGCTGAATGGCCTGGCAATTACATACTTAGATATACCCTTGAGAGGCAGGTACAATAATACTCCCAATAATCAACTGCTAGAAACAACCCACCTGGTCTATAGATCAAAGAATATGTAAGTGAACTGTAATATATTCAGTAATATACTACAGCAATGGCACTTCCCAGGTGGCACTAGTGGTAAAGAACCCACCTACCAATGTAGGAGACATAAGAGACATGAGTTCGATCCCTGGGTCGGGAAGATTCTCTGGAGGAGGGAATGGCAACCCACTACAGTATTCTTGCCTGGAGAATCCTATGGACAGAGGAGCCTGGCAGGCCGCAGTCCATGGGGTTACAAACAGTTGGACACGACTGAAGCAACTTGGCACGCACCCACGCATACAGCAATAAAAATAAACTACAGTCTTGAAAACATGAATGAACAAGTATAATGTTAAACAAAAGGAGTCAAACGCAGAAGAATCCATACAATATATGGCTCTATTCATATAAAGTTCAGTTCAGTTCAGTCACTCAGTCATGTCCGATTCTTTGCAACCCCATGTACTGTAGCATGCCAGGCTTCCCTGTCTATCACTAACTCCCAGATTTACTCAAACTCATGTCCACTGAGTCAGTGATGCCATCCAACCATCTCATCCTCTGTTTTCCCCGTCTCCTCCCACTTCATATCAAGTTCAAAAGCAGATAAAATGAAATGATGTTGTTCAGGGATGCATACAGAGGAAGTAAAGTTATAAAGAAACACATGGGCTTTAGTAGCATAATCATCAGGATAGTGGTTCCTGAAATTTCCACTAGAGCGAGAGAAGGAGATTGTGATTGGGAGAAACATGTGGAAGCTAGGGTGCTTGATCTGGGTGGTAGCTAAATGTGTGTTTACATTATCACTACTTCCTAAACTAAATGTTGAGGTTTTTGCACCTTTATATGCATATGCCAAATTTCACAATTTTTAAAAGTTTTTAAATGTTCAACACATGGCTTTAATAGTGGATTAGAAATGGCTTGAGAAACAATTAATAAATTGTAAAACAGAGCTAAAGAAAGCATCCAGAATGTAGCACAGAGGCACAAAGAAATAGAAAACCTGAAAATACCGAAAAATAGGACACACTGAAGACAGAATGAGAAAGTCTAACAAAAAAGTAACTGCCATGCCACAGGGAGAGGACAGCCTCAGGTAACAGCAAGACTTTAAGAGATAGTCACTAAGAACTTTCCAAAATTGATGAAAAACATAAATCCAAAAATTCAAGAAGCCCAAGATAAACCAAACAGGATAAAACACAAATATATACAAATCTAGACACAGATCTTAGAAGCAGCCAGATTTAAAAAGCTGATTACCTTTAAAACCATGACTTTTAGACTGAAAGCTGCCTTCTCAGTAGCATCAATGAAATCCAGAAGAGAGTTGAATAATATCTTCAATACACTGACAGAGTAACTGTCAAAGAGAAAAAAAATAGGTCACATTCAAAGAATCAGAAGCGAGAATGTTTTCCGACTTTTCAGTGAAGCACTAAGAATTAGAAAACATTGAAGCAATGCCTTCAAAATGTGGAGGGGAAACAATTTTCTCACCTAGAAGTCTACAACCAAACTGTCAATTTTCAGGTTAGACTAAAGATTTTTCCAGCATGAAAGAACTCAAATAGTTTACTTTCTCTGCATTCTTTTTTTTTTTTTTCTGGAAGCTACTAGAGAAGATGTGCCACTAAAACCAGAGAAAAACCTAAGAAAGAAGTAGAGATGGGATCCATGAAACCGGGGTCTCAAGCCCAAAAAAAGTCAAGTGCAATCTCCAGGATGATGGAAGGGGAGACCAAGCTGGATGTGTGCCTGGAGGGCAAGTCAAAAGGCTCCAGGAAAGAGTGCTCCAAGTGAATGAAATCAATGGCATACTGTAGGACATCTTTCAGCAGCTTGCAAGGAGAGAGAGCCAGTTTGGGAAAGTACTGCCCTATGGTAAGTAGTAGAGAACAAGCAACACGGGGGTGGGGAGAAACAGTGTTAACTCTAAAGACAACAAACTATCAAGACAGGGGACTTCCCTAGTGGTCCAGTGGCCAAGACTCCACACTCCCAATGCAGGGGGCCTCGGTTTGAGCCCTGGTCAGGGAACTAGACGCCCCCCCATACTGCAACTATTGACCCTGCAGAGTCAAATAAATAAATATTTTTTAAAATATATCAAGAGAGAAAGGAAAAATAATCAGGGTTGTCATAGACTTGATAATGTGAACACCAAGGAATGACCTAATGCAGATCATTGTATACTGTCTTGGGAGGATGGGGGTGGTGGAAGAGCTACATCATCATCTTTTATTCTAAGAATAGTCAGTAATTCCTAAAATCTAAAGAAATAGCACTATAAACAATTTATTTAGAGAGTTGGAAGTAAATGCCAAAAGAAACAGCTAAAAGGGATGAATATAGTTGATTCTGGGGAATAGATGGATGAATGTGGGTCAAGCAACAGATTGCTATTTTTGTAATAAACCTTATAGGGGAACCCTTTTCCTCTTTGAACCAGGGGTTGGCAAACTCTGGGCTGGTTTTGTACATGGATGAGCTAAGTATGGTTTTTACATTTAAATGGTTGAAAAAAATCAAAAGAAGGACATTTTCTGGCATGTGAAAATGATGTGAGGTTCAAATTTCAGTGTCCGAAGTGTTATTAGCACACAGCCACACTGGTTCACTTATATATAGTCTCTGACCAACTTTGTGTCATAACAAAGGTCCAGTTGAGCAGCTAAAACAAAGAACATGTGGCCTCAAATATTTACTATCTGGCCCTTTATAGAAACAGTTTGCTGATCCCTGCTTTAAACTATGTTCATACATACCACTAAATAAATGAAAGAACTAAGTATTTTTAAAGGAAGTAGGTAATACAGAAAATTAAAATTTGCTAATGACTTGTTCTATTGGGGAATTTTATAGATATCATATAAAACTCAAAATTGAGGTGACCTAAATTGGAAGGAAATCAAAAAAAAAGAGAGAATATAGGTATATATGTAGCTGGTTCACTTCACCGTACAGCATAACCTAACACCACACTGTAAAGCAACTATACCCCAATAAAAATTATTTAATTAACTCATTGACTACACTAAAGCCTTTGACTGTGTGGATCACAACAAACTGTGGGAAATTCTTAAAGAGATGGGAATACCAGACCACCTTACCTACCTCCTGAGAAACCTATATGCAGGTCAGAAAGTAACAGAACAGGACATGGATCAACAGACTGGTTCAAAATTAGGAAAGGAGTATTTCAAGGCTTTATATTGTCACCCTGCTTATTTAACTTTTATACAGAGTACCTCATGTAAAATGCCACACTGGATGAATCACAAGCTGGAATCAAGATTGCCAGGAGAAATACCAATAACCTGAGATATGCAGACGACACCACCCTAATGGCAGAAAGTTAAGAGGAACTAAAGAGCCTCTTGATGAAACTGAAAGAGGAGAGTGAAAAAGCTGGCTTAAAACTCAACATTCCAAAAACTAAGATCATGGCATCCGGTCCCATCACTACATGGCAAATAGATGGGGAAACAATGGAAACAGTAACAGACTTTATTTTGGGGGGCTCCAAAATCACTGCAGATGGTGACTGTAGCCATGAAATTAAAAGATGCTTGCTCCTTGTAAGAAAAGGTATGACCAATCTAGACAGCATATTAAAAAGCAGAGACATCACTTTTCTGACAAAGGTCCATACAGTCAAAGCTATGGTTTTTCCAGTAGTCATGTATGGATGTGAGAGTTGGACCATAAAGAAAGCTGAGCACCAAGGAATTGATGCTTTTGAACTGTGGTGTTGGAGAAGATTCTTGAGCGAGATCAAACAAGCCACTCCTAAAGGAAATCAATCCCGAATATTCATTGGAAGGACTGAAGCTGAAGCTCCAATACTTCGGCCACCTGATGTGAACAACTGACTCACTGGAAAAAGACCCTGATGCTGGGAAAGATTGAAGGCAGGAGGAGAAGGGGACGACAGAGGATGAGATGGTTGGATGGCATCACCGACTCAATGGGCATGAGTTTGAGCAAGCTCCGGTAGCTGGTGATGGACAGGGAGGCCTAGCATGCTGTAGTCCATGGGATTGCAAAGAGTCAGATATGACTGAGCAGCTGAAATGAACTGAACTGAACTGAGGGAGGCCTGGAATGCTACAGTCCATAGGATATAAAGAGTCGGACACAACTGAGTGACTGAACAACAAAATGTAATTAGGAAAACTCAAAATTGAGAGAAGAATAGGTTGGTGAAAAAAAAATGCAAGGCCACTAGTGGAAAAAAGAGACAGGTACATACCATCCAAATAACCAAGGGAAGAAAGAAAGGAACTTGATTAATTCAAAAAGCAGAAGGAAAGGAGGAACAAAAATAAATGGGATACCAGAGTAAATATAAAATAGGATGGCAATAAGATGTGATTATCAGTGACTGTATATCATGTTCTCAAGACTAACACTCCATACTGTAAATATGTCAGTCCTCTACTTATTAATATATGAAAAATAAGTGAAAGTTACAGTCAGCCATGTCTGACTCTTTGTGACTCCATGGACTATACAGTCCACGGAATTCTCCAGGCCAGAATACTGGAGTGGGTAGCCTTTCCCTTCTCCAGCATTAATGTATAAATTTAATAAAATCCCAATTTAAAACCCAATGGGACTGTCTTATGAATCTTAGATTAGCTAATACCAAAATTTACTTGGAAGAGAAAATGAAAAACAGTAGCTAAGAAATTTTAAGAAAAATAAATAGTCTTGGGATATTATATGTGGCTATATATAAAATAAATTAAGTTAGAGTGCTACTTTACATTACAGAGACATCAGTGTCCCAACAAAGATCCATATAGTCAAAGCTATGATTTTTCTAGTAGTCATATACGGATGTGAGAGTTGGACCATAAAGAAGGCTGAGCACCAAAGAATTGATGCTTTCAAACTGTGGTGCCGGAACAGACTCTTAAGAGTCCCTTGGACAGCAAGGAGATCAAACCACTCAACCATAAAGGAAATCAACACTGAATAGTCATTGGAAGGACTGATGCTGAAGCTGAAGCCCCAATACTTCGCCCACCTGATGTGAAGAGCCAACTCATTAGAAAAAGACCCTGATGCTGGGGAAGACTGAGGGCAGAGGGAGAAGGGGGCGACAGAGGATGAGATGGTTGGATGGCATCACCAAGTCAATGGACACGAGTTTGAGCAAACTCCAGGAGATAGTGAAGAACAGGGAAGCCTGGCATATTGTGACTCATGGGGTCAAAAACAGCTGGACACGACTTAGTGACTAAACAACAACAGTAAGAAAGCCGAGACAGCATAGAGTACTAAACATAAAAATGAAACTAAAAAGGTATCAGAAGGACACAATAGGAAATGTTTTTGTAATCTTTGTGTGGAGAACATCTTTCTGAACAAGTCTCAAGCCAAAATGCCATAAAGGAAAAGATTTACATATTGTAAATGTACTACATTAATTTTTTTTTAAATCTATAAACCTTCTTATAGTGAAAGAAGTATAAAATTAAAAAGAAGCAACATTTCAGCTTGGTTCAAAACTTGCTCCTTAAAAATGAAGTATCTCCTGATAAACTTATTCAGCTCAGTTCAGTCGCTCAGTCGTGTCCGCCTCTTTCCAACCCCGTGGACTGCAGCAGCATGCCAGGCTTCCCTGTCCGTCACCAACTCCCTGAGCCTGCTCACATAAACTCATTAGGTGTTGCCAAAAAAAAAGTATCTCCATTAATATTTTTAAAAAGCAACAGATTAAAAGATCTGCAATACCTGTAAGAGACAAAGGACTAATCAACATAATAGTTTTTAAATTCCTACAAATTAGGAAGCTAAAGATAATTTACCAAACATAAGAACAGTAAAGGGTTGTAACAGTCAATTCAGAAAGGATGAACTACGAATGCCAGTAAACGTACAAAAAAATGTACAACTGCAAGTAAATCAGGCAGACATGAAACGAATGATTAAAAACGGTTTTCTTATCCATCAGAAGGCCGGACATTAAAAATATAAACAATATTCATTGTTGACGGGGACCTGGGGAAAGGTGCACTCACATAACTGCGAATAGAATGACACAGAGGTTCTGGGTTTCACTGCGCCATTATCACTGCACGAAGCCTTTAACCCAGCAAGGACGTGGGTCCCTGGCCGCCTTTAGGGCCATTGTGGGAGCTCTCGGGAGAGCGGCAGGTTTGAACTAAGTGGCTGAAATAAGGGTGTGTTGGTGCAGAGAAGGTGCCAGGGGGACCACGAAAGAGCACCTCAGAGTCACAGGGACGAGCTCCGTGGCCTTGCTGATTGGGGCTTTCAGAAAGATGTAAAGTTAACGGGAGTCCCTTTAAGTCGTTGGACGCACAGCAGCTCAACGGTTTGGTGGGGTTTGAAGTACAGAAGTTTCTAGAAAAAGAAACGAGGTCCGTGCAGAAACGCCTTGCTGCCTTAAGACGCTCAGACCGCTTCACCTTTTGTGAACCGCGTTCCCCACCCCCGCTCCCCCTCGCCACCGCCGGACATTGGGCTTCTGTGGGGCTGGAGAGGGGGCAGCTGCCAACTGGAAAATTCCAGCGTGGCTTTTATCATAGTGTGAGAAAATGCACAAAACAAACGTAACCACTGTAACTCTTTTAAAGCTTGTGAAAGCACAGGTACTCCGTTATTCCAGTCAGCACGTATCGCAACCATCGCATCATCTAGTTCCAAAAATTGATTATCACCCCCCCACCCCCCGCAAAGTAGACTCTGGTGCTGGTGCGGAGGAAGCTCTCTTTGAGTTGACAGGACAAGCGCAGATACAAAGGACTAATCTCAAGGTATCTCGAATAATGTGCAATATATGAAAGACAAATATTCAAAATCCGCGGGATTGGAGGGCGCGCGGAGGGAGCGGCGCGCGGAGGGAGCGGCGCGCGGAGGGAGCGGCGCGCGGAGGGAGCGGCACGTTTGTACACCGCGCAGCACACTCCGCTGTATTTGCTCCTCAGACGCGGGCGTGTTCGCAGCTATGGCCGACGCTGAGGCGAGCGCCACGATGGCGGACGAAGCCAAACCTGACTCGAAGACTTTGCAGATTCTGCGGGACATGGCCAATCGCCTGCGCATCCATTCCATCAGGGCCACCTGCGCCTCGAGTTCTGGGTAAGGCGCCCTCGTCGAAGCTCGGGTCGTTGAGCGGCTCGCCCTGCGGGACGCCTGTGGAGAGAGTTGAGGGAGCTGTCGGGGGGCGGGGAGGGCTTGGTTGTGGAGGCCCCGTTTCATGCTCTCCGGGTTTGGCTGCCATATGCTCCGGCAGCCACCCCTCTCGGGCCCGTGGCCGGCCGACAGTGGCGGCCCGGGGCCTCCGGTCTCTCAGGTTAACGGAGAAGAGCCCGGACGCGACGGGCGGAGCGCGTGGCCCGGGCGGCTAGCATGGGAGCGGGAGCGGCCTGGCGCTGTTTGTGTGAGGAGTTGTCCTCGTCGCCAAGGCCTCGAACCCAGTAGATGGAGTTCGGAGAAATAAAGCTTAAAAGAAAGTGATGGGGGAGTAAGAATCCGAGCAAAGGGGAAACTGTTGCTTCTGCTGGTATTTTGTCGAAGATGTTTACGTCAATATTCATAAGAGATATTGCAGTTAGTTTTCTTGGAAGATATTTGTCTGCCTTTAGCATCGGTATAAGGGCTGTTCTGGCCCAGAGTGAGTTTTAACGTGTTCTCTTCAGGGTTTTTTGGGTGTTTTTTTTTTTTTTTTTTTTTTTTCCCCCTGGAAGAGTTGGAAGAGGATTGAGGATTCGGCAGTGAGGCCATCAGGTTCAAAGTTTTTCTTTGTCATGGAGCTTTTCCACTACTGATACAACTTCCGTATTGTAGATTTATTCAGATTTTCTCTTTGTGATTCAGTCTTCTTCGATTTTGTTTCTAGAAATTTCTAGGTTAAACGATTTATTGCCATACAATTGTTCGCAGTACTTGATAGTGCTTTTTATGTCTGTTGAATTGGTGGTTATAGCCTTACTTTCATTCCTGACATGAAATTAGTAATTTCGAATCTGATTTAGTACATTTAGTAATTTTCTTTTTCATTTATTCTAGTTAAAGGTTTGTTAATTTTGTTAATCTATTCAAAGAACCAACTTCTGTTTTGGTTCATTTTCTACATTGTTTTCCTAGTCTATTTGTTTCTGCTCTAGTATTTTATTACTTTTTCCATTTTAGTAGCTTTGATTTAGTTCTGCGTTTTTCAGTAAGTTGTGAACTTAAGGGCTTCCCCTGGTGACTGCGACCGTAAAGAGCCTGCCTGCAATGCGCGAGACCCAGGTTAGATCCCTGGATCCGGAGGATCCTGTGGAGAAGGAAATGGCCTCCCACTCCAATATTCTTGCCTGGAAAATCCCATGGATGGAGGAGCCTGGCGGGCTACAGTCCATGGGGTCGCAAAAAGTCGGACAGGACTGAGCGAGCTCACTTTCTTTCACTGTGCACTTAGGTTTGTTTGTTTGTTTAGTTGTTTGTTTGTTTTTTTTCCCTTGAGAGACTTTTTATTTATCTATTTATCGGCCTCACCGTGCAGCTTGCAAGATCTTACTTGCCGGACTGGGGATCGAACCAGGGCCCAGAGTAATGAAAGCGCCGAGTTCCAACGACTGCACCGCCAGGGGATTCCCAGAGATAGTTCTTTTTTAATGCAATCATTTATAGCTATAAACTTCTCTCATCACTGCTTTTGCCACATCCCACAAATTTTGGTATAATGTGTATTTCATTTGTCTCTAAAAGTTCATCAGCTTTTCTTGCAATTTCTTCTTTGACCTATTCATTTAAGTACACTGTGGAGAATTTTTGTTTTCTTTTAAAATTGAATTATAGTTGACTTGCAATATTAATGTCAGGTGTACAATTCAGTGATTCAATATTTTTACAGATTATACTGCATATAAAGTTATTTTAAGAGTGTGTTGCCTAATTCCCACAAATGTGTAAGCTTTACCATTTTCCTTCTATTATTGACTTCTAACTTCACCCTGTCATGGAGATGTGTGTGGTTCTGTTTTTTTTTTTTACACTTACATTTTGCTCCCTTCACCTTCTAAATTAATAATGGTTTACATTTTCTCAAGAGATCTCTAACAGGAGTATCCACTTAAGGGATACTTGAAAGCCAAGAGGTTTAACTCTCCATTTTCTGTATTGTGAAATTTGAAAGGGGAGATTAGTAATACCCATGAGCTGCACTTAAAATCTTACTCTTCTGACTTTTGGGGCATGGCAGGGCTCTATAGTGCCTGCCTGGACGCCCATGAAAGCTGCTTTTTAAGAGCAAGGGTTGTTTCATTCTGTAAGGGCCTCAAGTTACTCCACCATGAGAAACTTCTCAGTCTGACCATTTACTTCCTAAAAGAAATTCACTTTAGGTAGTAGAATGCATTTTATTCATTGGGGTTTTTTAAAATTTTCTTTCCCAGTGTTATTGAGATGTAATTGAGCACACGGGGCTTCCCTGGTGGCTCAGCAATAAAGAATATGCCTGCCAATGCAGGAGATGAGGGTTTGATCCATGGAGAAGGAAATAGCAACCCACTCAAGTATTCTTGCCTAGGAAATCCCATGGACAGAGGAGCCTGGCAGACTATAGTCCATGGGGTCACTCAGAGTGGGACACGACCTAGCAACTAAACAATTGAGCACACAGCATTAATATATTAGCATAATAATTTGATTTAAATATATTGTAAAATGATGACCACAGGTTTATTTACCATCCACCATCTCATAGATATAACGGAAAAGAAAAATGTTTTTTCCTTGTAATGAAAACTCTTAGGATCTACTCTTTTAACAACTAAAGTATATATCATACAGCAGTGTTAACTACAGTCATTTAGTTGTGTTTTACTTCCCATATCTGGAAGTTTGTAGCTTTTGACAACTTTATCCAATTCCAGCTCCCCCCAACCCCCACCTCTGGTAACCACAAATCCTATGATCTTCTATGAGTTTGGACGTTTGGTGTGGGTTTTTTGTTTGTTTTTAGAGTCTACATATAAGTGAGATAATACAATATTTGTTTTTCTCTGAGTTATTTCAGTTAGCATAATGTTCTCAGGGTCCATCTATGTTGTCACAAATGACAGAATTTCCTTTTTATGAGTGAATTATATTACATCATATATATATGTACCACATCTCCTTTATCCGCTCATCTTTTTTTAAAGAAATACTATATTTTATGTATTTATTTAGTTTTGGTGGCTCAGCATGTGGGATCATAGTTTCCTAACCAGGGAAATCCGCATTCATCTATCGGTGGACACTTAGGTTGTTTCCATGGCTTGGCTACTATAAATAATGCTGCTGTGAATGTAGGGGTGTAGATATCTGTTCCACATAGTGTTTTCATTTCCTTCAGATACATTCCCAGTAGTTGAATTGCTGGGTCATAAGGTAGGTTGTTTTTTTTGTTTGTTTTTTAAGATCCTCTTATTGTTTTCTATAGTGGCTGTTCTGGTTTACATTCCCACTGACAGTGCACAGGATTCCCTTTTATCCACATCCTTGCTAGCATTTGTTAGTTCACCTTTTTGATGATAGCCATTCTTATGAGTGTGAGGGGATATCTCATTGTGATTTTGACTTGCAATTTCCCTGATGATCAGTGATATTCAGTACCTTTTCATATGCATATTGGCTGTCTATTTTCTCTGGGAAAATGCCTATTCAGATCCATTGCCCATTTTTAATAGAATTTTTTGTTGTTTTGTTATGAAATTGTGTGAGCTTTTTATATATTTTGTATGTAAACACCTTATCGGATATGTGATTTGCAAATACTTTTGTCCCATTCAGGAGGTTGCCTCTGCATTTTGTTGATGGTTTCCTTTGCCGTCAAGAATTTGACTCAGTCCCACTTGGTTTATGTTTGTTGTTGTTTTATTGTTTTTGTTGCTTTTTTTGCTTTTGCTTTTAGTGTCAGATTCAAAAAATCCTCACCAAGACTCAGGTCGGTGCTTAGTGCCTATGTTTTCTTCTAGGATTTTTATGGTTTCCAGTGTTACATTTAAGTCTTAATCTATTTCAAGTTAATTTTTGTGAGTGGTATAAGATAGAGGTCCAGTTTCATGTTTTCACATGTGAATATCCAGTTTTTCCCTTACCGTTTGTTGAAGAGACTTGTTCTTTCTGCATTGAGTATTCTTGGCTCCCTTGTCAAAAGTTAGTTGACCACATAGGTGTGGGTTTATTTCTGCTTTGTGGAATTTCTGATTAATGATATCACAAATGAATTCAAGTGAAGTAACACTCAAATGTTTACAGAGTCATCAAGTGAACCTCCTCAAGTATGTCGGTGCTCCACTGATAGAAGGAGTCTAGTCTATGAGGCCTTGCTCTCTTCTGGGAGAGGAGTTGTGAGATTACTGGGCCTTAAAGCATTCTTAAAAGCTGTGAGCTTGGAGCGGGGGCCACTGAGTGCCTTAGAATCCCTTTCCCTTGACTGGATTCTTCTGGGGCTGGAAGAAATGACTGCTGCTTTTGGTTTGAGGAGACCATGTGTTGAAAGGCCTCCTTGTGCACTGTGTGTGTCCCTGGTGAGTCACTTGCCTGTGAGAAATGACCTGTGCCGTGTCTTCCAGCCACCCCATATCATGCAGCAGTGCTGCTGAGATCATGTCTGTGCTGTTCTTCCACGTCATGAGGTATAAACAAGCGGACCCGAAGAACCCAGACAATGACCGTTTCATCCTTTCCAAGGTAAGCTGGCACAGGAACCTAGGGCCAGTTCAGATACTTGGTTCTTAAACTCATTTTAAAAGCCACCGTGTGTCAACAAGGCCTGAGATGGCCTCTGTTTATTGTTTTGGTTCTTCCCTCTTTGCTTCATGTCTTCATCTGTTTAGGTTGGGGTAACAAAACACCAGAGACTAGGTGGCTTATAAACAATAGAAATTTATTTCTCACAGTTCTGGGGGCCAGAAGTCTAAAATCAAGGCACTAACATGGTTGTGTTCTTGTGAGGGCCATCTTCCCAGTTACAGACTTCTCATTGTATCGTGCAGTGGAAGGAGAAACGGTTTCCCTTTTTATAAGGGCACTGACCCCACTCCTGAGTATTCTGCCCTCATGACCTAATCACTCCCCAAAGACCCCCCACCTCCTTATACCATCACCTTCAGCTTCAGATTTTCAATATAAGAGATTTGGAAGGAGGGGCACAAACATTGAGACCATGGCAACTCATAAAGATCTAAAAGGTGTTCTAGCAGAAACTGCATAGTGGGAAGGATGACTTGCAGCAACTGGCAGCCCCTGTTTTCCTTTGGTACTTCACCTTAATTGATCTGGCACTAAGGCCCCCCTACCCAGAGTCATGCTCCTCCCATCCTGTGCCACCTGGGTAGAGGAGGGCAACATTGAGCTTGATTTGAAGGTACATCCTGCTCTGATCAGTCAGCTTTCTCTTCCATTTTTCTGCAGATCACCAGTAGGGAGTTTCTCATGAGTCTAGATATGGTAACCAGGTACCTCATGACATTGGAGGACAGGAAAGAAAAGGAATGTTAAAAACAAGATCGACCTAGGAGAACAAGCAGCTCTTTGATGCTATCTGAAGGTTTGCTGTGTTCTGAGCAAAGCATTCAGAACTTAACTGGTAGAACATCGTGTGCAAATAGAAACCCCAGATCTAGGCAGTGGAAAGTAAAGAGAAGGCAGAGTACGGGCAGAGAACCTGGAGCTGTAGTTAATGACCCTTGTCTTGGTGTCTAAAATGTAATCTCAAGTGAGGTTTGCCCAAGGATGAATTAAAGATGTGTAGAGGAAGAGAGATAAAGCAGACGAGTGCAATTAGTAATAGCTAATAAAATCTAGGTAAAGAATATGGGGAACTTCATTGTGTTCTTTTTACAACATTTCTGTAAGTTTAGATTTCCTTTATCATAAAAAGTGAATAGCTATAGATATATAAAGTATGACTGTTTAGAGCTCTAGTTTGGTTTTGGGGTTTTTTGTTTATTGGTTTTGGGTGGGGGGAGAGTGGCTGCAGCATTCAGAATCTTACTTCCCTGACCAGGGATTGAACCCACACCCTGAGCAGTGGAAGCGTAGAGTCTCAACTACTCGACCACCAGGGAAGTCCCTAGAGCTCTAGTTTTTAAAAAAAGGAAAGAGGGACTTCCCTGGTGGTCCAGTGGGTAAGACTCTGTGCTTCCACTGCAGGGGACTCAAGTTTGATCTCTGGTTGGGGAAATAGGATACCCCGTGCCATGGGACACAGCCAAATAGAAAGAGAGAGATGTGGGAATTCCCTGCAGTCCAGTGGTTAAGATTTGGTGTTTCCACTGCCAGGGGTGCAGGTTCGATCCCTAGTCCAGGAGATGGCTGCAAGCAGGACAGCATGGGCCCCCCAAAAATGCCTAGATTCTCTCATAACCGCTGCTGTCATATAATCAGAGTCATTAGCCTTAGAGGTATAGAGTGACTTTCTGGCATGCAGTCACAGGCTGGACACTGGTTAGCTACCAATATTTGTGTGTGTGTCAGATTTATGCAGCAGATAAAGTTAGAAGAAAAGAGAAAACACTCAGGAGCATAGTCCATCTTGGCTCTGGTCGGGAATAGAGTAAATGGACTTGCTAGAGGCCAAGAAGCCAGGATCTTCATAATCCATGCTCCCAGGGCACAAGTGTCTACGCAGACAACTACAGATGGAGGCCACCTGCTAAGGCCTGGCCATGGCGCTGACTGAAGCGCTCAGATTCCCTTGGAGCCCTCATGGTGCTCATGATCCCTCCATCCACCACCCCGGCCTTAGTTTTTGTTTCACAAACTCTTTTGCTTTCTTCAGCGAAGCAGGCATGGGAAGTAACCAAAAAGCCTGTTTGTAAACTTGTTCTTGAAGTGTGCTTTGTGTCAGAACAAAGATGAGAAATGCTACCTGGAAGAGAAGACTTTCTTTTCTGGGTGCCCTTGGCACACTGAGTGCATCTTTATTTTTGGCCTTGGGCCGCCTCAGTTGTGTGTCCCCACGTGGTTTAGGAATTCTTGGAAAAGAAAAGGGAACCCATGGGAAGGGTGCTTCCACCACAGCAGACGTTGTGCTGATGCCCCGCCAGTCTCCTCAATCAATCCTACAGCCTCTTGCTGCCTGAGGGGGATTTCATCACCATCATACCCAGAAAGCAAAGCCTTGCGGGGGTGGTCTTACTCAATTCCCACATTAAACCTGGGGGAAGTGGAGTTGGTCTGAGCATAGAGCCCAGGCTTGGTCCAAGGGCATGCAAGGCACCTGGGAACCAGAGTTTGTTACAGGAGTAAACTAGGAGCTGTGGGGAAGAAGACAGACAGGTTGTCCGGAGGGATTTCAGTGGGACAGTTGTCAGAGCTAGAGGTGCAAAACAGAAAAAGAGTGAGGGCACGAAGCACATGGAGGAAGGTCAGGAGCCCCAGGAGGAGCAGAACCATAGGGTGGATCAAGACAGGAGAGGGATTAGAGAACTCACAAGTACCATTCAGCCATCCTGTAGTGACAACACTAACCAGTCTATGCTTGAATGAAGCTGACATCTGAATGGAGGGAGGGGACAGAGAAGAAACTAACCCAGAAATAGCTAGCATGCCAGAGGGGCCAAGAATCCTAAATCCAAAGGAAGTGGAGGGGCAGGAAGTACTAGGTGAAAGAGATGGTCCAGGAAGGTCTTGGTTTTGACATTTGAGCTGAGAGTTGAAAGGAGTGAGCTGTGCCCCTACCTAGGCATAAGCACTGGGCACTCTGAGGGTAGAGGAAGGCACAAATGCTGAAGCCCTGAGTCAGGTGTGTGCCTGGTGCATTCAGAAGACAGCCAGGACACCAGGCACCTGGGGCAGCGGGGGAGAGAGTGGGAGGTGATGGGGGTCACTGCAAGAACCTGAGCTTTGTTTGACATTAGATGGCAAGACCTTGGACAGTTCTCCACGGCAATTGAGAAGCGGGCTTAGGTTTTAACATGCTCCGCCTGGTGGCTGTGTTGAGAATTGACTGTGGAACAGGGAAGTGGGGAGGCCACTGCAGCGACAGAGGAGAGAGAGGTTTGTGGACAGGAAGAGATGGTAGCAGTGGAAGCATTGACTAAGTTTGGTGTCTCTTTAGAAGCTTGGGAGTGGGGCCTCAGTGCAGCAAACCTTTGACACCACCTTCTCTCCATGGGACAGTGACAGCCTGTGTGTACAAGCAGTGTGGGGGGAAACAGTGGAGTGGTGCTGGAAAGGGATTTATTTCTAGCATGACCTTTTACATAACCCCTTCCCAAATCTCAGTTGACTTGAGTTTTACAAACCAGGGAAATAGAAGTCCTTAGTGTTTCTGATTCCTGTTTAAGAGCCTGTGTTCTTCAAAAACATTGAACATCTGGTTTGTATATGGCTAGATGAAAGGCCTTGCGAAAATGGCAAGGCTCATGCTTAGATGTTTTTTTTCTGGTTTGCTCTTGGGCTCTGCTTAGGCTGCCATGTGGAGAAGATGCCCTCTTCTATGTTGTCAGAGCTGCAGTCAACCTCACCAGCTGCATAGATTCCCTGTGATTTCCTTGTCTTTGTAATATTGATCTGAGACTTGGGGTGCGTGTGGGTGTGGGGAAGAGTAATTCCCTTGCATTGTGGGAGGGGCCGCTGTGATGAGTAAGCTTTGTTTGGAAGTTGGTCTGATACTCATGCCCTGCAGGTGCACCTAACCTAGGTTCATTTGGTCCCTTCTCCTACAGAGACTCTCATTTGTTGATGTGGCAACTGGATGGCTGGGACAAGGACTGGGGGCTGCGTGTGGGATGGCGTATACTGGCAAGTACTTTGACAAGGCCAGGTAAGACACTTACTCAGAAACCATTTAACTCTCCAACTATCCCACCCCTGGCACTTTGGCTTTGTTTATCATTTATTAGTTTAGAAATACAGTGATTTAAAAGTTCAGGTCACCAAGTATTCAAGCAATAAAAAGAAATTGTATTTCAGGAAACTGTTCTGGCATCTCTGGTTGGGTTCTAAGTGCTGCCTGCAGTATAGAAACTAGTCTGTTAGGATTGAAGTCTTTACCAAGATAGATATCTTCCTGTTTCCCATCGCTCAGTGAGCTTCACTATACAGTGAACAGATGTTGTGTTCGCCTTTCCATTTGGGACCCCTGTATGTTAATAATCAAAGGTCTCTTTTTGGAATGGTTCCACCTTCCGAAAGACTGATTCATGCCTTTATTATAAGGGTGTGTGTCTGGGTGCTGCTGATATAGAGCAGCAAAATGGGATGTCCCTGTTGTGTGGTAAGTCGCTCTTTAACAATTTCACTTACAGCATTTTTCTGTGCCAGCAGTGGAGAAAGCACAATAAAGTGCTTCCAGAGGAGCCACCTGGGCTGGAACCTGGGACTGAGGGGCCACAGACTCAGGTGCCCTGGGGGAACCATAGGACTAGAACATACACTCCATGGCGTGCTTTCTCTACTGCTGGGGCAGTTGCCCTGCTCCATTTCCCATAAGACTGTTGACCTTTTTCATCTCTCCTTTTTGCCTCTATTAGTCCCTGTTGTGTGGTTAATCACTTTTTTAAAAGTTCACTTACACCCTGGGGTCTGCATTATATTTTATTGGTATAAACATTTCATGTTTCTGCTGCAGAAGAGTTTAATATTTACAACAACATATGCTCCTGAAGTAGAATGTTTTGATTGTTATGATTATTATAAGTAAATTTGTAAGATCAGAAATAGAAGGTGGATGTGCTTTAAAAAGAAGCTTACCAAGAAACTGTATATGTGAATGTTTGGGTGTTTAAGGGCCTTCTCTCCATTCCCTCTTGTTTATTGGACCTGGAGAAGTTGAAGAAGAACCTGGAAATAGTGTTTGCAGCTAGAATGAGAGAACTAGCCAAAGGTGCAGCCCATCTCATGAAGCCCAAGCTTTTAAAGCTGAGATTCCTCAGTTGTTGAGTTTGGGCAGCTTTGATAAGGGAAATTGTCTCATAGGAACCTGCTGATCTGAAGCACCTGCTTCATTCTCTTCCTCCGTTTCTCTTTGTGAAATGTACTTGTTCGAATGGCTCAGAGGAGCCCCAGGCAGGGTCCTAACCTCTCTTGACTTGCCCCAGCTACCGGGTGTTCTGCCTCCTGGGAGATGTCGAGTCTTGGGAAGGCTCCGTCTGGGAGGCCCTGGCCTTTGCATCCCACTACAGTCTGGACAATCTTGTGGCCATCTTTGATGTGAATCGCCTGACCCACAGCACCACTTTGCCTCTCGAGCACTCCATAGATGTCTATCAGAAGCGCTGCGAAGCCTTCGGGTAATTTTCCTATTTGGTGTCACCTTCTTTCTGGTCCTTCCCCCTTCGCCTTATAACCTGGCTGCTGCTTCTGTTGACAGGTGGAATACTTTGGTAGTGGATGGCCGTGACGTGGAGGCACTGTGCCAGGTGTTCTGGCAGGCAGCTCAAATGAAGAACAAGCCCACAGCTGTGGTTGCCAAGACCTTCAAGGGCCGGGGCATTCCAAGTAAGGAAGTGTTGATTTTATGCTTAGAGTTGTCAGCCCCTGCACAGCACATGAGGCAGAAGGAGGCTGAGGCTCGCTGAGCAGACAGACAGCTGACTTCACGCACAGTGATTACACTTCTGACATGTGCCAGATGCTCTCGCTCTCTTTGATGCTTGTAGATAGCAGATCTGGTCAGGGCTGGGGAGGGGAAACCCAGACGCCCAGCAAGTGAGCACAAGGGAGCGGCTGGGAGGATAGTCCATCAGTTATCGGACCAGCAGGGAACCATCTCCACGGGGCATACTGAGTCAGAGAGGGTGTGTGAGCAGATACATAAATAGGAATGTATGCACATGCATGCGATGGCCTGTGCCCACGCTACCTGGGAGGACACACAGGCCGCTAGTAAAGTGGCCCCTCTGGGAAAGGCAGCTGCGGAACTGACGGGAGGAGGGGGGTTGAAAGTTGTAACTTCTTGCAGATTTCAAAGCGGACAACTAAAGTTGTTCATCTCCAGTATAAATAGTTGCAGTGGGAGTGATTTCTGGTGTGTTCTTAATACTAACTTTTTAGAAGAAAACTATTCTCTGATTTCTCCTCAAAATAGTCTTCTGGTATACTCAGTTCAATAAATGACTACTTGCCCAATTTGCTCCTGTAATAAACCTGGGTATTTCTTTGCCTCCACCTCTCCTTTATGTGCCCCCCACACACACCCCCACTCTGTCATCCATTCTAATTGATTCTGCTCCTAACATATGTCTCAAGTCCGTTCACTCCTCTCCACCTCTCTTGCCCAAGCCTGGTCTTCTCTCCCTCACTTCAGACTCCTCAAGCCAATCCTCATATGGCTGCCTTGGTGATCTTTCTACAACATGGATCTTATCAGTTACCTCTCCCATTTCCAAACCCTTCAGGAGTTTCCCATCTTGCTTTGGGCAAAACTCAACCCACAGGATCCTCCCTGCCTGTCTCCAGCCTCGTCTCCCTCACCATTCCCTCCATTCACCAGCACATTGGCCAGTGGCCCCCTTAAGAGCCTCTCGGCCTTTGTCCAGGCTGTCTCCTGCCACCGCAGTACCATGTCAGGCCCCCTGTGCCAGGTTTTTACTCTGTGGCTGACATCTTTCCCTTTCAAATGTTTTTCAGATGACTAAACAGGGGCTCGTGAGTTACAGAATAAATGTCTTTTATCCATTGGGTTACAGGTGTTGAAGATGCAGAAAATTGGCACGGAAAGCCAATGCCAAAAGAAAGAGCAGATGCAATTATCAAATTAATTGAGAGCCAGATAGAGACCAACAAGAGTCTCGAACCAAAAGCCCCTATTGAAGACTCGCCTCAAATCAACATCTCAGTTATAGAAATGACCTCTCCACCTGATTATGAAATCAGTGATGTGGTAGGCAAACTGTTTTTTCTCTGCTTTTGCTAAATACAGAGGACTCTTGTTTACTCTGATTTCCCCAAATGAACCAATTCTTAGGTGGTGTGGCATTTAGCTAAAGGTTATAAACAACAAAGATGGATTTACCTTGTCTTTTAACTATTTTGATATTTATTCTTTGATTTCAAACCTAACTCGGGTCTGAACTTTCTTACCAGTCAGTCACTACTTACTTGCGTCCAGTGCTGTGCAGCTTTTGCTTGCTTCCTAAATTCAGTCTGTAGTCTGGCAGACCATTGTGCATGAAACTCCATGATTCTATGTAAACTTGAAGGACAGGGGCCTAGCTGGATTGATGTTTTGGGCTTAATCCCTGGATTACACAAGGAAGAGCACCAGTTCACTGAAGGCCAGTTCTTCAAAAAGGAAACAAATTAGGCATGAAACCCTGATTAACCCTTTCTGTTTTTATCATGATTTTTGTGTCCTGCCTTCTGGTGTATTACAGCAGATCCAAAATAGTTAGGCTCTTCACAACCTAAGGAAACAAGGTGGTGAGCCTGGGAGAAAGGAAATTTTTCTGACCCTTGTTTGTTTTCCTTATTTATTTGGGGACATTTTGAGTGTTACTTACGTTTTCTTAGCCTGGTAATATGGATTAATAATAAATGAGTTGACTGAGAAATTAGAAAGCAAATTTAAAAGCAGAAGAAAGCTATTAATAAAAAGCACATATTAACAGAAGGTACTTTGGTAATATGTGTTAACACCAACTGTTGACACCCTTCAAAGTAGAAGTGCAACTCACAGGTATTTATCCTACAGAAATACCTGTGCAAGTGTGCAGAATAGAATAAATGTTGATTCCAGCATTGATTATGGTGAAGTGTTTATGTCTAGAAAATATGTTAGATTATTGGAACTTTTTGTTTCAAGTGTATATATTAATAGGAGAAATTAAGGACACAGGCCAGTTGATTAAAAAGTTAGTAAATTAAAGAACAAAAAGTCACATTAATAACCAAATCTAGGAGTTGGCTCTCTGAATTACTAAACAGTAGACAAGCCATTATCTAGTCTACTTAAAGAGATAAAAACTATAAGTGAATAAAATTAGTCACTAGAGGAGATAAACACAAATTGAGAGAACATTCAGAGAATTTTGAGAAAACTACGCTAATTGGTTTGAAAACCTATTTTAAAAATGGACCTTCTTAAGGAATACATAAAATACCAAAGTTAAGTAAAAATACACAAAATGCTTAAGTAGGTCAGGGACTTCCCTGGCGATCCAGTGGTTAAGACCACACTCCCAAAGCAGGGAGCGTGGATTTGATTCCTAGTCAGGGAACTAAGGTGCTGCATGCTGCACAGTATGGCCACAAATAAAAATTTTTAAAAACACTTGAGATCAACAGCCATTAGGAAAATTTGAGAAAACTGTCTAGGAATTATACCTCCAAAGTACCAGGCTCAGTTAGTTACAAGAGTGATTTAATTTTAACCTTCAAGGGATAGATTAATTCCTCTGCTATTTCAAACCTTCTTGAATATGGAGAAGGTCATTTATGAAGCCAAAATGTTATAAAGCTAGCCCAAAGGAAGAAACTACAGGCCAGCCTCACTTAGGAATATTGATTTAAAAATTCTAAATAAGACATTGCAAAGAGTTGGACACGACTGAGTAACTGAACTGAACTAATGGAACTGAAATAAGACATTCACCAGCCTCAATTTCTTTAGTGCCTTAAAAGAAGTATCAGAATCAGTGAAATTCAAATTAGTAATGCAAATCATTCACCACTATTAAGAGAGGAGAAATTGTGGTCATTCACAATAAAAGACTCCATCCTGACAATGAGAAGGCAAGCCTGTTTGCAGGTGGTAGAGTTGTATGTCTGGAAAACTCAAAAGAGAATAGAAATCAGAATGAGTAAGAAAGGAAATAAGAAAATATGTTAGAAATAAGAGTCCAGAAAGAGAGCTTGTAGCTAAACTAATATATAATAAGGATTGATTGTTTTCTCGTATTAATACAATTGAGAGATTATTCCTTTTTACAATAGCAATAAAAAGTAAAATAACTATGAATAAATGTATACGGTCTATATTATATTAAGGTACTTACAAAACTATACCTTTAAAAGCTCATGTGCTCTGTGAGTAGACCATTCTCAAAAGGATACTTCACAACCCTATCATTTCCCTACCTCTGGAGAGAGGAACTGGGAGAGCAGGAGGAAGATGGCCTCTTCATTCAATATCCTTTCATAACTTGACTTTTGTACTCATCTATGTGAAGTGCCTGTTTTAAAAAAATATTTTTTAAGAGTGTTTAAATGAATGAACAAAGATAAATAAATGAAGAGGCAAACCTTATTTTTTTAATAACAGCTTTATTGAGGTAAAATTTTCTCTACAATATACCCATTTGAAGTGTATAATCCAGTGGTTTTTAGCATATGACAGAGTTGTGCAACTATTACCACACTGAATCTTACAGCATTTCAGTCATCCCATAGAGAAACACTATATTCACAAACATTACTCTCCATTCCCACCCAGCCCCTAGTAACTGCTAATTTACTTTCTGTGTCTGTGGATTTGCCTATTCCAGACATTGCATATAAATGAGATCATCTAATAGGTAAACTTTATGAGTCTGCTATTTATCCATTCATCTGTTGCTGCATATTTGGGTTATTTCTACCTTTTGGCTATTGTGAATAATGCTGCAATGAACATTAGTGTACAGCTTTTTGTGTATTTGTATTTTTCTCTTGGGTAATTACCTAGGAGTAGAGTTGCTGGATCATAATTGTAATTCTGTGTTTAACTCTTTGAGGGAATATCAGATCTGGGGGGTTTTTAATAGAAAAAATACAGTGAATATGTCAGTTCTCCCCCAGATTAATCCATGGGTTCAGTCCAGTCTCAAACAGTATGCTAATGGAATTATTTATTATTTGTATAATGATTCTGAAGTTCTCCGTTTTAACATTTACAGTGAGTATTATCATTTTTAAAAAATACTTATTTTTGTCTGTGCTGTATCTTCATTACACATGGCCTTTCTCTAGTTGTGGAGAGCAGGGACTACTCTCTAGTTGTGTTGTGCGGCTTCTCACACTGTGACTTCTCTAGTTGTAGAGCATGGGCTCTGGGCACATGGGCTTCAGTAGTTGTGGTGCATGGGCTCAGTTGTTGCACAGCTGTGGAATCTCCCGGGAGCAGGGATTGAGCCAGTGTCCCCTGCATTGCAGGGCAGATTCTTAACCACTGGACCACCAGGGAAGCCCCTGTTACCAGCTTTATAATTAAAATAAGTCACAGAGGCATTTGCATGTTGGGAAATTTAAGTTTTTAATCAACTGTAAGAATGAGACAAGAATAAATTTATCTTTGGGAAATTGATACTCAAGTGAGCCAAGTATGGATGTAAGATTGGCTAGCAATCCTGTTGTTTTGGATTTTTTTCCCTTTTGGTCGCATGTGTGGCATGTGGGATCTTAGTTCCCTGATCAGGGCTTAAACCTGTGCCCCTGCATTGGGAGCGCAGAGTTTTAACCACTTGACCACCAGGGAAGTCTCAGCAGTCCTTTTTTATTACCCCAAAGGAGATTATTGGTGAATTACAAATTTGCTTTGTTCATTAAGGAGGATGACAATTCATAATTCTACCAAATTTCACCTTCCTTCTAAATGCATTCTAAGAAACTCTCCTGTTGACTTTCAGATAGCTACTCGGAAAGCATGTGGTTTGGCTCTGGCCAAGCTAGGCCATGCAAACGACAGAGTTATTGTGCTGGATGGTGATACCAAGAACTCCACCTTCTCTGACATATTCAAGAGAGAACACCCTGAGCGCTTCATCGAGTGTTTTATTGCTGAGCAAAACATGGTACGTGTGCTAGGAACATCACTTTGAGTCATCTCATTGACAAATGGTGACCCACTCAAGGAGGCCTGCCCCCCTTACAGTTTTTCTTTCCACTTATAAAGGTAAAGGAAGTGGAGGGAAAAAGTCTCCGGGGAAACAAGTAGAGAGCAGTCAGGAAGAGTGTGAGGGGTGGCTTCCAGGATTGCTGGGCCAGGCACGGTTAGATGGCTCCATACTCTCTCCAAAGAGTCTGTAAGCTGCAGCCATCTGACTTCAGGGCTCCTAATCTGAAGAATGCCTAGCTCCCTAGTAGCTCTAGGTGGCCCCTGGGATGTTGTAGGATTGCCTGGCTGTGGCCAGTAGGTGCAGAACCTCAAGGAATTGTGGTCTGTCTCTCCACCTTGTATTATGGGGCCTAATATATCCTAGGTATTTCAGTGTTCGTGCAAGTAAATGCCTTGACTTCTAAAGCTCTGCACCAGTGCAGAGGATAGCACACATTTACCCTCACATCACAGAGGTCAGAAACAGCACTGGCCAGAAATCTATGGGCCAGCAGGCCTCACGTGACCAGAGATATTTTGTTTGGAACAAATAGTATTTACAAATATTTTAAGTTAGTTGCCAGCTTTTTAAGGTCAGGAAATTTTTATATGGAATCCAGATTTCTGGATTTTTCTTAAAGAATGGGAAGATCTGGCAACATTGGAACAACATTCCCTCCTTCCTGCCACCAGTTGGCTGGAGTCAAGCAGGGGCCCTGTTTAAATGGGCATCCACAGCCATCTCGCCATGTCCCTGCCTCCTGCTGGCCTGCTCCTTTGTTCATGGTGCTTCCCTGGCCCTATCAGTGTTGGAATCTAAGCCCCTCTGTTCAGTAAAGCAGGTCACTGCAATTGTAAGGATATGAGCATTTTTCAGTGGGTCTCATTAACCTATTTCCATTTTGAATGGAAAAAAAAATACAACTCATATTTTTCTGAATTGAGCTTCAAAAAGTTTGCTTCCCTAGGCATTGATTCTTTCAACCAGCAACTGAAAAAAAAAAAAAAAAACTAGTAAAGAAGCAGCCACCAAGTGAGTAGTGTCCTGTGCTGCCAGATAAAACTGGTGGCTACAGGGAGAGCATGACTAGGGCCAATCAGGAGCAAGCTCTCAGAAGAGGTGACATTTAAACTGAGACTTAAGTGACAAGGAGTCTGTCACACGCAGATCCAGGGACAGCATTCCGAGCAGAGCGCCCAGCTAGCTCTCCTGCATGCCCAGATTGGAGCTGTTCAGGGAGCAGGAGGAAGGGCCCGAGACTCTGGTATGGAGAAGAGCTTGTTGAGGGAAGTGGGGGAGTGGCAGGAGATGACAGCTTGGACCAGGACAGTAGCTGTGGGGTTGGGGAGATGCAGACTCATGCAGGGTAGATGACCGGGTGGAACCAAGGCTGGCAATAGGGCATAGGCCAGAGCACCTGGGAGACAGACAAGACTGGGGCAGGAATGGGTTTTGGGGGCACAGGAGCTCTCGGTGAGCCCTGAGGGGTTAGACTACCTCTTAGACTGGGGGTAGGGGTGCCAGGTAGGTCAGGATAGATCATTTATCTCCAAATGTGTTTGCTTTCCAAACCACTGAATGTCTTTTTCTAAGTAGATCTAAAAGCTTTAAGTTAACATCTAAATTTTTCGTTAAATTTTTTAAGTTCGCATCTAAATATATCCTTGGTATCTAGATTTAACTGATGCCGAGGATGTAACTTCCCATATATTGTAATTTGTGACAGTTGAATACTTAAATCATCCAGTTACACAAAGGCTTTCTTTGTCAGAAATTAAATGTTTTTCTGCTTGAACTCTTAATTCCATTCTACTTCTTACTCATGAAAGCCTTTTACTGATAATTCTGCAATAAACTATGCATATACATTGATGGTTTTTAAAATTTGTTTCCTACATCCACAGGCCTTAGAGCATTACCATTTTTTTCTTCTGGATTGAGCTATGGCTATAATTTTTAGCTTGTGTAGCAGTAGTTAAGTACATTTAGAGCTAGAATGAGGTAAGATTCAGAACAAAATCTATTTGTATTTAAATGATGTAAGTGCCAGAAAACCTTATTCAAGTAAATATGGTGCTGGAAAGAGTAAGAATTTTGTTGCATCAACGTCATTCAGTTCATTTGAATCCCGTCCCAGCTGTAAGCCAAAAATCATACACAGTGATCTTTCATGTCCAGTTGTTTGTGGAAAATTATTTGTAAAGGATTGGCACTTCAGTTAGATTCTTTTTCAGTTTTGTTAGAAGAATTGGAAAACCCCTGACTTACGGAAGGATTTGTTGTCCAGTCTTTTGAGCTTTTTAGTTTTTCAAGGCTGCTGTGATTATTTCAAATTATTCTTTCTGTTTCTGGAGCTCTTACATTCCAGGATGTTGCCCCACTGAAGGAGCAACCCAAGGTGGGTGAGAGTATACCTTTTGGCAGTTAGTTGCTGGGAGGTGATTATCAGGGAGACAGTGGGAAGGAGGCCCTGGGCCCTTTCCCTAGCAGGCAGATGTGGGAGTCAAGGATCTTGATGTTGAGACCAGCCATAGCCATGCACCCTTTGAAAGGTCTTTGTTTACCTCCAAGATACTCATCTTCTAGTTTGAAGGCCACCAGGGTGTGTGAGCCTGGCTTTGCAGGAGAGGTGAGCAATAGAGAGACAGAGGAGACCTTAGCATCATGCAGATCAGAGTGACACCGTGGGACCCCATGCTGGTTCCCTGTGAAGGGGGCAGATGAGGAGGAGTGTGGCACTTAGTCCAGGCGCACCTCCTGGCAGATCCAGCTGGGGAGGGAGCAGCAACATCCAGTGAGGCAGGTGGTCCCTAGTGCTGGATGCACCTCAGAGGTCAGATGTGATGCAGAGGAACTCAGGTGACCTTTTACATTTGGCCCCTTCCAGGTCCCTCAAGGGGATGGTGGCCTAGATGAAGGAGAACGTGCAGAAAGTGGGAAATGAGAGAGTGTGCAAGGTTTTCCTGGGAAGGAGAACATGGACGAAGGGCAGGATCTGGAGCAGGAGTGCAAGGGGAAAGTGAGGGAGAAACTGAGGTGATGTGGGAAGGGAGGGGACAACTGCACGGTCAGAGAGCCCCTTGAGAAAACAGGAGAAAGATGAGATTCAGCAGGGTGGGGAGAGGGGACAGAGGCAGGGGACGAGGAGAGTGGGAAGGAGACCCACAAGGACTGCAGGGCAGCCTTGAGTGTCCCGAAGTTCCCCAGCTTGGATTTGAAGGAATGGGGCCAGCACTTCAGTTCCTCTCATTTCTGGCAGTGTTCAGGGGACATGGTGAATTTGCCAGGTTTGGGATTTTCCCAGGTAGGTGATTGGAGGGAGGGTGTGGCGAGGTGAGGGGGTACAAAGGATAGGTGATCCTGAGAAGCATACACTCTACACTGGGAAACAGGAGGGGAAGTGGGCTCCAAGAGTATTCTGATTCACCTTCTTTGTGATGCAGGTGAGCGTGGCACTGGGATGTGTCACCCGTGGTCGCACCGTGGCTTTTGCTTGCACCTTCGCTGCCTTTTTAACCCGAGCATTTGATCAGATCCGGATGGGAGCCATCTCGCAAACCAACATCAATCTTATTGGGTCCCACTGTGGGGTGTCCATAGGTATGAGTTCTCAATGCCTTCGTCTTAATTGCCCCCCTCCTTTACAGAGAAAGATCAGTGTGTGAGCAGTTGAACTGCCCAACATAGAGTTCCGTGATACTAGTTTGATTATTTGTAACCTGTTTTTTTAAAAAGGCCATATTGTGTTTTAGAAGTTCCAGAAACTGGGTAACTTTTTAGCTGATCTTCTGGTATTACTATAAAGTGCCTATTGTTTCAGTCATTGAGAAATACTTACCCTGAGTGCCTCTTCTGTGTCAAGCCACATACTGGGTAGTGATTTGGCCACTCTGGCATCACAGAATTCTTTCCTGCTGTTTGGTCGCCTCAGTCTGAGTTGGGACAAACAGCCTGCCAGGGCTCTGCTGGGATAAGCAGCCTGGTCAGGTAGAATGGGAAGCCTCAAGGAGCTCAACATCAGGGCATTAACTGTGGATGGGAAATGGGGGAGCCAGGAGGAGGATGGAGGTGTCCATTAGCACTGGATGGAAAATGGAACAAACCTGTAAGAGCCTGAGCAAAGACGTCAACATCACTGACAGAAGGAGGAGTCCCAAACTGCATGAAAAGCAAAACGCCAGTGCCCAGTGGTTTCTTGCCTAGGAAACATCTGGGAGTTGTGTTTGTGGAGGATAGCAATGGGGACTATAGAAAGATGGGGCACCTGACACGCCTGTGGCAGGGCAGGTCATCAAGGTAGATGTGACTGACAGCTGACCCTTGCTGCCAGAAGGCTGGAGGGGAGGGCTGGAACTGCACGTCTGGGTGTTGTCCCAGGGACTTCAGGGAGAGCTCAACTGGCAAAGGAGACTATGGGTGAGCCAGATTTAACGGAAGAGAGGAGGGCATGCACAGGGGCCTCTCCTGGGGCTGGGTGCAAAGTCAGTTTTAAAGTCAGCCAAGTGGAAAAGTGGTTCTAAGTCCAACCCAGAAGAACTGGAGTTCTTTGGAGAGACAACAGTCCCAGGCCAGGCAGTGTCCATGGTGACAGTCTCCTTTCTAGCTGGAAGAGCTCGGACATCCTGGTGTACATTGGGTTACATGAAGTCCCTGAGTTCCAACAGTACCCCCAGGGCACCCCGAAGGTATGTTCTATAACGCTCAGCTACTTTAAAGGCCATGAGAAATGAGAGACCACTCAAGTCTGAAAACTTTCATCTCTTGATGGAAAAGAGCAGAGAAGAAACAACAGAGTCTGGAGGGACCCTCCTCAGAGAAGAGGACAGGGGCAGAGACCTGGTACTTGGAAGAGAGCACGGGTAACCTAGGGCAGCAGTACCAGTCACACTGAGTGCCAGATGCTGGCGAGGCTCGAGGCCAAGAAGTGGCTTCTGCTGTGTTGCTTGCAATGTCCGTAGTGACTGCTGGGATTGTGGCCCCCATGGCAGGCAGCACAGTTGCTCATCCAGTGGAGGGCAGGCTCCTACTGGGGTCTCTTTGTTGGGCTATGGTTTTGCTTTCTCAGGTGAAGATGGCCCCTCCCAGATGGCCCTGGAAGACCTAGCCATGTTCCGAGCCATTCCAAACTGCACGATTTTCTATCCAAGTGATGCCATCTCGACAGAGCATGCTGTTTTCCTGGCGGCCAATATCAAGGTATTTCTTAGAAAGCACTGGTGCAGACAAAAAATGTGTCTGGGCTCTGCTGCTAGTTTGGTTCTGATGGTTTGATATTACTTTTCTCATCACAAAGGTAATAGATATTTGTTACAGGTAATTTGGTGGCTCAGAGGTTAAATGGCACCCCACTCCAGTACTCTTGCCTGGAAAATCCCATGGACGGAGGAGCCTGGAAGGCTGCAGTCCATGGGGTCGCTGAGGGTCGGACACGACTGAGTGACTAACACACACACACACACACACACACGTAATTTGATCGCAGGCTTTTTTTGGCTGCACTGGGTCTTTGTTGCTGCACAGGTTTACTCTGGTTGTGGCAAATGGGGCCTACTTTCTAGTTGTGGTGTGCAGGATTTTCATTGTGATGGCTTCTCTTGTTGCAGAGCATGGGCTCTAGGGTGCACACGGGCTTCAGTAGTTGTGGCACATGGGCTTAGTCTCTCTGTGGCATGTGGGATCCTCCTGGTCCAGGGATCTAACCTTTGTCACCTGCACTGGCAGGCAAATTCTTAACCACTGGACCACCAGGGAAGTCCTGTAGGATTCCCTTTAAATATAGAGCCATTACCCCAAAAAGGGTAATGGAAGCACGTAGAACATGAACACATTTGCATTGTAAAAAAGCAGTGCAGAACAAGGTCAAATTCCCAGCGACCTGTATGGGGTGGGACTTAGGTCAAGAAGAGGGGGAAACGGGGGTGCTCTGGGACTCAGAGTCCTTGGCAGAGCCATGGGAGTGGGCTCCAGTGACAAGCCACCAGGTGCGGGTGTTAGACACAGCCTGTGTGACTGCCACCTCGTGATAGCCAGAAAGCTGGAGTTGTCAGCTGCAACTGCACATGAACCCTAGAATCCCCAGCCCTGGGGCCCACCCTCCTCAAAAACTGCTTAGAAGGGTAAGAGTCTGACTTCTGCCCTGCCTGCCCCTCCTGAAGTCTCACCCAGGGGCATCAGTTGGACACAACCTGGCTCCTGGCCAGAACCCAGCTGCAGGGGCTTCCCTGATGGCTCAGCGGGTAAAGAATCTGCCTGCAGTACAGGAGACACAGAACCCTGAAGCTGCAGGAAAATTTAGGGAACAGAATCTTTACCTTTCCAAACTCTCCAGCTAGCAGTCACTGGACTCACCTCACCACTACCACCCCCCAGCTCTGCACACAACCCTGTGCACAATTGAGATGGGTCATGCAACACACAGGTTCCCTTCCTGGCATTTCCAACGTGTGTGACACATGAGTTTCTTTGACTTTTTTTTCTTTATTTTTTAACCTAAGTGAGCTCACACATGGTTCTGTACTTTTCTACTTGGTGTATCCTGGACATTGTCTGCACATACAGCACAAGCTCATGTGTGTTGCAGTATCTTATTTGTGGAAAGTTCAAAAGAAACATCAGAATAGAGGTTGCTTCTTGGGTGGGAGAGAGGCATGAGGGAACTTTCTGGGCAAGTACAAATGATCTCCAAACTGAGGAGACAGATACATGGTGTATAACTTGTCAGAATTCAGGGTGTGCTCCACTTAAGTAAATTTTACCTCCTAAAAATGTACTGAACAGAAGTAGTTCATAGTGTGTAAATGAACAAAAGGAAGCAGTGTTTCTAAATTAATGTATTAGTTTATCGTGTGTGATTTCAACAATTGGGTTCTCTGGTGGCACAGAGAATTCGCCATTTCCCCCTATCGGGATCTTCCCAATCCAGGAATTAAACCTGGGTCTCTTAGGTCTCCTGCACTGGGAGGCGGGTTCTTTACCACTAATGCCACATGGGAAGCCCCGTAGACAGAGGAGCCTGGTGGGCTACACAGTCCATGGGGTCACAGAGTTCAACATGACTTAGCATGCATGCACACAAATTAACAAATACTCTATAGATATTTGAGTATTTGTTTATAGTTCTATTTATATGTTCAAGGTGATGATGATGAAAAGAATTGACATCTTCTCATTGGAAGATGAGTAATTTTATGTTCTGGTATCTAAGGTATTTCTTTTTTTTAATTTTTTTAAATTTTATTTTATTTTTAAACTTTACATAATTGTATTAGTTTTGCCAAACATCAAAATGAATCCGCCACAGGTATACATGTGTTCCCCATCCTGAACCCTCCTCCCTCCTCCCTCCCTGTACCATCCCTCTGGGTCGTCCCAGTGCTCTAGCCCCAAGCATCCAGTATCGTGCATCGAACCTGGACTGGCATCTCGTTTTAGGGTATTTCTAAGAATGAAGTATTATACACTGTTGCGACAAAAATTGTTTACCGTTATGTTTTAGGGTTTCTATTCAAGGTAAGTAAGAGCTCGTGCCCCGAGTTTACATTCTATTGAGACAGATCGGTGTGTATCTGAGGAAGCTTTCCCAAAGGGGTGAGCATGATAGCATGGAGAGCTTGTCACTGGGCATCCAGCAGCTTCCCTCACAGGCTTTTGCCTCCTGATCAGTAACACCTGACCTGTTGCCAGTGGTTAGAGACAGTTATCCCTCGCTCCAGAATGCACATTTTGTTTTTCGTACTAAGAATTGTTCAGTACTTCCCAGCTTCTTTTTAAGGTTTATTAGTTGGAAATTTAGTTTTATTTTCTAAACTGTGGCTCTGGTATTCATTTACACCCTAGGGGATGTGCTACATTCGAACCAGTCGGCCAGAAACTGCAATTATTTACACCCCACAAGAAAGCTTTGAGATTGGACAGGCCAAGGTAAGGCCTTAAGTTCTCCTGTATCTTCCAGTATTAGTTTGTGTTGGGAGCACTGTTCTTTACAGCCAGAGTCAGGGGCCCCAACAGTTGAGGCTTCATTCTTCATTTGTTCTAGTTTTTTAAAAAAATCATATTTGCCTGCTTTTCTTCAGAAAGTAATATTCTGCCAGTGTCAGCCTAAACTTAACTTTTCTCCTTTCTGAAAGGAGTCTCTGTTGAACCCTTAAAGATAAATAACTTGAAGACTCTTGAGTTGCTTGGCTGTACGTTACCACAGACAACGTCAAGCTAAAAAAATGATAGAACCCATTTCAAATGAGTAGTAGATCTGTTAGGTTCTTGTTTTGCCCATTGGAGGCCAGGAATATAACAAACATGAACCGTCTTGCCTCTGGCCATCGTGTGGCCCTGAGGTTGGTTTTGTGGGATGTGGCCGCAACCTTCAGGCCTGCTGGGTGCTTCCTATCTCCTGTGTCCTTGAGAAAGCCTTGGAAGCACAGATAGTTAGCAGCCATATTTTTTTTTTTTTTTTTGCTAATGAATTAAATTTTTATTTTTTATTTATTTATTTTTTTGTACCCCAATGTTCATCGCAGCCATGTTTTGAAGATAAGGGCCAAAGAAGGGTAAGCAGCAAGCCCAGTCAGCAGCCTGCTGTCTGTGGGCCTGCCTTTCAGAGTTGTACGTGCAGAAAGCCAGTAGCATCTATGGAGAAAATACATGATTGTCCACCACCTAGAGGGCAGGCCTTAAGACGTTTGGGCATGTTTTCTTCCTGACTTTTTCTAGGTGTATATCTTAGTTGAGATCATGCTGTGTAGGACTGTTTTATGTCCTGCCTTTTATCTTATAAGCCTTTTAGAATACTCTTCTTAAGTATGTAAAAGAATGATAGTCACTCTTAAAGGAGCAATACATGACTTCCAACTTGATTGATAAGGACTAGGCTGCACCAGAATTCACAGTGGTAGTGTGCTCAGAATGAATAAATGAGCCCTGAATAGCTTTAGTGCCACAGGAGAGCAGGTATATTCAGAACAGTTCCAGCCCCCCATAGTTTCATTCCACTGAATGGAAAAGCTGAACTATTCACTTCAGTGTGAAGTACAGGTGCTATTGTTACATGGACTCCCACTCAAGGCCATCTGTTTGCCTCTGGGGGTGGCAGGGAGGGTGTCTCGCTGACAGTCATGTGGTTTTCAGAGTTTTCACATCTCTCTTGTCTTTTTTTCCCCATGATGTTTGTCCTATCCTGACAAAATGAAGTAAATTTCCTGATGTGAGTTAAATTATGTGTGACGATATGCATGGCATGAGTAATTCAAGGCTGGGTTTGCAAAGGGGCATATAGGGGTGTGTGTGTATATTTACATATACACACATAAAAAGGCTAGGACATTCTTAAAGGATGGGGCAAGTGGTTTAAAGCCCTAAATATCTAGTCAGCAGTGGTGCTTATGCTACAGGGAAACCTATAGAGAGGAATGCAATGCAGACTAATTCCAGATGCCTTTGGTTGGGTGACTTTGAAAGAAACAAACCAATGGAAAACAGAGCAGAGAACCCTGTCTGCTTACAGACTAGCAAATGGTTGGGAACATGGGCTTTGAATTCATACGGGTCTGGCTGTTGGTCTCAACCCTGCCCTGGGCGAGTTCCTCCTGTTCTCAGGTTTGCTTTCCTCAGTCACAGAATGGGCCCACTAATGCATGGGCATCACAGGGCACTTGGGCATGCAGGGTGCTTGGCACAGAGCACCCCAAGATGCTCTCAAATAGCCCTCATTAGCACATTCATCATCAGAGTCCAATCTGCATGGATACCTCCAGAAAGAGGTCTAAGCAGTCCAGAGGTGGTGCCTTTTCAGATCCCTTGGTGGGGGTGAGTCCACACTGGAGCAAATGGGCTGTGGAATTTGCTTCTGGCCTTCTGCCTTTCACATTCCAGTTGGAAATCCACTTGCTTTGGTAAAGGGTCATTTTGCATACATACTGTAAAAGAACTTAGTGATTTGGCATTGTGAATCATGAGGAAAGGTAGACAAATTTGTTAAATAAACATGAAGTGGGGCTTATTAAAGAGAGCAGTCCTTATTGGTCAGTGTGCTGACTCAGCCTTTCGTATAGTGAACTATGAAGCACTGAAATTGGTAGGCTCGGGAGAGCAGACTGTCCTCCACTTTGAGATTGATTCTGTGTAGTAAGCGCAGCATTTTTGTTTTGTGGGTGCAACACCAGGTCATCCGTCAAAGTGTGAACGACAAGATTACGGTTGTCGGAGCTGGAATT
This sequence comes from Bos indicus x Bos taurus, assembly GCF_003369695.1. NCBI lineage: Eukaryota > Metazoa > Chordata > Mammalia > Artiodactyla > Bovidae > Bos > Bos indicus x Bos taurus. The sequence continues at coordinate 107,919,655 of NC_040105.1, read as the reverse complement.
ACTTTGCACGAAGCCTTAGCTGCCGCTGATGATCTTTCCAAGCAAGGTCAGTTGGGGGTTGCTGAACACTGAAGTTTGGGCTGGAAGAGGTTGGGCTGCCTGTCTGCCCCAATGCATCTTTTTAGTCTAAGTCTGCTTGATACACTAAGCTGGTTATTGCTATTTTCCAGGTATTTCTCTCCGTGTCATTGACCTGTTTACTGTTAAACCTCTGGATGCTGCCACCATCATCTCCAATGCAAAAGCCACAGGTGGCCAGATTATCACAGTGGAGGATCACTACCCAGAAGGTGTGTGCAAGCCTTAGGGGGGACCATTTTGAAAGTCTGCTTTGGTGGAACATGTTTTGTTTTCCTTGACCAGAAGTATGCCATGACCACGGGCAGTCCCTCCAGCTGACCACTCACCCTGTATTACTTTCTCTTTGTAAGGGTGTGGGTGTAGGGTCTCTTGCCCATCTACACTAGCCAAGGGAGGTCCCATGTCCATCCTTGTCGATGTGTTTCAGCACAGTGTGCCCTGCCTGGTCCTTGGCTGGCTCAGTGGCAGTACAGAGGAATGTCTAACTTGGCATTGTGGCGGGATGGATCATAAGAAGCTTCACAGTTGCTCTTGTGTATTGACTGATTCATAGTTTGCCCCCTGCAAAAAATGCAGACAGTACCTTGCAAGCAGAGAACACAGCAAATGCAGGAAGTGTGACCAGCGAGAGGGGGCTGAGCAGTGTTCGGCCTGGGAAAGTCAGGTAGGGCAGAGGAGCGAGTGGGGAGCTTCATGTGTTCATGTGTCAGGGGCTCCAGAGCAAGCCCATGGTCTGCAGGGAAGCACTCTCCAAGGAAGGGGCACACACTGGGACCCCCAGGGGCAGAAGACACGGGTCAGGGGTGAAGACCCCCATGCCTTTGGTTCCCTCCCTCCTTTGGGGGGCCCCCAGCATGCTCCCTTAACTGGCAGCAACAGATGCCCCCCTGGAGACCTAGGGAACCCACTCGAGACTCATTGCCGTGAGTAGTATTAAGGGCTGATGGCTGCCAGGCACATGCCAAACTTCCCGACTCCCAGAGGAAAGCAGGTGAGCCCCATAAGTCACCCTGTGGTGCCAACAGCTGAGGCACAGAGACCACTCTTAGCAGTAGGGAAAGTGTCTCATTGATGTCAAGGACTCATACCAGCCTGCCTGGGCACCACCCCCAGGCCAGCCTTGCATGCTGGCCTTTCTGAAGTCAGAAGCTAATTCTTGGGCTCCTGACAGGTTTGAGAATCTGAGCTCCACAGATCCTTGTGTCCATGGAGCCCCAGTGGAGATAACCCCTGCCATAAGTGGGGCTGGGAGCAATTTGAAGACTTGTACTTTTGAATGAGAACTCTTCTGGACAGTTAGGGAACAGTTGTTTATAAATCAGTGCCTAGTGAGAAACTTTTCTCCCTGGGAACCACCACATTCAAAGGTCTCTACATGATGGGGTTTTGAGGCTGACTAGCTGCTTCCAGAACATACCCTAATATCCCTTGCTTCTTCAGGTGGTATCGGGGAGGCCGTCTCTGCAGCTGTCTCCATGGAGCCTGACATCGTGGTCCATCAGCTGGCAGTGTCAGGGATCCCTCGGAGCGGGAAGCCCAGTGACCTGCTGGATATGTTTGGAATCAGTTCCAAACACATCATATGGGCTGTGGAACGAATTTTAATGAAATAGCTTAGCTGTTGGCTTTGACCAACAGACTGGCCTGTTTACCTTACCTTACATTTATGCTTGTTGCCAAATGATTACTTAAATCTATGCTATTGTGCTTTATTCTTTTTAAAAATAATGCAAGTTAACTGCTTTCTTGTTAAGCCATAACTACATATAACACGTATAACTCTTACCTTTGAATCATTAAAGTGGATTATAAGATAAAGTCTGAAGTGACAGAATAGCTAACAAAACAACCACCTGATAGCAAGTTTTCTGATGAGACTAGAGATAACTGGGGTAGAGACCAACATAAGGTAACAGTTTCTTAAATGTGTGCATTTTCCTCATAAGTAAAAGAAAAAAATGTGAATTGTAGACTGCAGTCGCCCAAGTTGGGCAGTATTATACCACCATGCTGCCCACTGATGGCCCATGCATGAGGTCAGGTGCTACTATCCTACCTGCAGCCTTCCAGGTACTGTGTGACTGCAGTTGATGTGGAATTTCCTCTGGTGTTTGCCTTCATCCCTCTCCCATGCAGAGGCTGTGGAGCAGCAGTGAAAGCTCTTAGGATGTGCTGTACTGTTTGAAGTGACTGTTCTGTGAAGAGAGGACACGACTAGGTCTGACCTCCACACTCTGCTCTCTGGTCAGATCTCAGGAATGTCTTATTTACTCAGTGACCAAACCAAACTGTTAGCTCAATTGTACTCATCTACTGAGGATATTAAAGTTGACGTTAATAAAGCAATGAAGAACTGGCTAGCTGTTTTGCTCTGTGCCTTGGATGTGTGATTTTGTTTCTCCTTGATAAAATCCTAAATAAGGAAGAAGCTGTTCTTTAAACCAGGAGAGAGATCCATGTCCCCAACAAGCCCTGGAAAGGGTAGTGGGCAGGAGGTGTACCACTAGAGGACAGTATTCAGCCTGAAAAGCCAGCCCTGAGCCAACTCCTTATTTTAGGTCAGAGCATTTAAACCATGTGGTTGGAATACAAGAGAATACCTGCCAGATAAATGAAGGATAGACCGGAGCTTCAAAACTAAAGTTGGCTGGATGTATCTGGAATGTCGTGGTCCTTATTTCTGTCATTCTCACTAACTGGTCATCAAGGGGTTTTTGTTCTAGAATGTGTGGTAGAGATGGAAGAACCAGTCTGCCACTGAGTTATTTGCAGAGCCTAGTCTTTCTGTTCCTGGCTTTTTAACTCACTAAGCTGGTTCCCTGGCCTGTAAAATTAGCATGATAGTATGCTTATTTCATAAAACTTCAAAAATTTTAAAAATAGTTGATGTAATTGATAGAAAATATATCAAATGTATCAAAATACAAAAATATTAAAAATACCAGGGACTTCCCTGATGGTCCAGTGGCTAAGACTGCACTCCCAATGCAAAGGGCCTGGGTTAAATCCCTGGTTGGGGAGCTAGAGCCCACATGCTGCAGTGCTGCAAGTAAGTCCTGGTGCAGGCAAGTAAATATTAAATAGTTGACATTTTTCTATAAAAATAATAGTTGATTACAGGGTCATATAGAAAATTGATAAAATGCAAATAATCAAAATTTTACCTCACTTAACTGGACATCTCACATTCCATGCAGTTCACCCATTGAAAGAATACAAGTTAGTGGTACTTAGCATACTCAGAGTTCTGTAACCATCACTGTGGTTCATTTTAGGACATTTGTATCGCTCCAGAGAGAACTGCACCCCTGAGTAGTCCCCATTCACTGTCCCAGCCCCTGGTAACCACTCGTGTGTTTACTGTTTCTAGGGTTTTAACATATTCTGGACATTTTGTATGAGTGGAATCACAGTATGTGACCTTTTTGTCTCCTAGCTTCTTAGCATAATGTATTTCAGGTTCATCTACATTAGAGCATGTTACAGAATTTCATTCTTTTTTATGGCCACATAATAGTCCATCCTATGTATAGACTGTTTTGTCCATCGGTTTGTAGAAATCTGAATTTTTACTTTTTGTCTATTGTGAATAATGCTACGAACATTCCTTTTCAAGTTTGTGGATTATAGTTTTACTTACATTGCTACTGCTAAGTTGCTTCAGTCGTGTCCAACTCTGTGCGACCCCATAGATGGCAGCCCACCAGGCTCCTCTGTTCATGGGATTCTCTAGGCAAGAACACTGGAGTGGGTTGCCATTTCCTCCTCCAATGCATGAAAGTGAAAAGTGAAAGTGAAGTTGCTCAGTCGTGTCCAACACTTAGCGACCCCATGGACTGCAGCCTACCAGCCTCCTCTGTCCGTGGGATTTTCCAGGCAAGAGTACTGTAGTGGGGTGCCATTGCCTTCTCCATTACTTGGTGTATATTGGGTGTATATATATTGGTGTATTATTGGGTGTATATAAAGCTAGGAGTTGCTGGGTCATGTGATAATTGTTTACTCTTTTGAATGTGTGTGTGTGGGGTTAAAGTAGATTCACCAGGGGTGAATGAAACTGACCATAATGATAACCATGACATCTGTAAAGCACTCTAAGGTAAAGCTGTTATGAACACACAAGCTAGGATGTGTGACCAGGCACTGTGCACCACACCAGCTTGTATTTAGATGTATAATGCCTGATTTGGTGATGTTCACAACAAATACTGTGCAGCAATGCACTGTTGAAGCCTAAATGGAGTTCCAAATACAATCCATGATAAAAACTCCATTCCAAAAGCCTGAGTTCAGGCCCCCACAGGAGTTGGGCAAGAACAGAAGAGCTGACTTTAGGAATAGGGGCTGGGAGGAGAGAGGATCATGTAGGGATGGGAGTGGCCCAGCTATACCTCCAGGGTGCAGAGTAGCTGAGGTGATAAGGGACAGGAATGCTGTCAACTGGTCTAGGTGCTTAAGTGTCTGAATGTCCCTTGATCTAGAGCCACAGACTCGGGTGACCCTGACGCATGATTCTAATCCACAGGTTGCCTACTTGTGTATGTAAAGGTGAACTAAAGTCACCCGTTTTGGCCTCAGTTTCATTTCTCAAAGGGGATGACAGTGCTGAGGGTGGGGACAGCTTCTCCCATAGGGCTGTGGCCAGGATTTTAGAAATGCCATATAAATGTCCCCACTGAAGGCTACCCTAGCTTGTGGCGCGTTCGTACTCCCCAGCAGTGGCCTCCAGTACGCACGCGTGCACGCCCCAGCCACTTTCCAGCCTCTCTAGGATCGCCCAGGGCTCAGCAGAGAATCGGCCCCGCCTTCTCCCTCTCTGGCCAACCCTCTCCTCGGCAGCCTTGGCTGCTCCAACCTCCCCCACCTCCAACCCGCCTGTACCTACCCACCATTTGGCCACTGCCTGGCGAAGGCCTGCACCCCACCCGCCCCGCCGGCTCTCCGCACACCTTGCGCCCGCCTGCCCGGGGCCGACCAATCTGCGCAGCCTGGGCCATGTCATTGGGTTTTGTCCGGTCACTCACTGAGCCTTAGCCAATCAGCATCACAGGCACTGCCCTCGGGGGGTGGGGCCGCCCTGAAAGGGGTAAATATGATGGCGTGAGGCTGCAGCCTCGACCCCCGAAGCAGAGAGAGGCCTGCGGCGGCCTAGGTCCCCAGAAACAAACCGAATGACAGTGCTCCCAACCGAGAGCTGACGGCCCGCAGAGAGCAAGAGGTATGGCCCGAGAGAAGAGGAAGCTGAGGTTGGTTGAGGTAGTGGTGGACGGGCGGGGCCGGGGCATAGTGGCAGATATGCGTGAAGGTGCACAAAAGGCTGGTGGCAAAGGTGTGCAGCACAGCCCTCCTGGACATAAAAGGACAGAGAAAGTGATTCCACGTGGACAGTTGGGGTCTGGGAGCGGAGTCCTCCAGTTGGAGCACGCCCACCTACAGACATGCCTCCCCAAGGACAGCTTTACCAGCCACCAGAGAGAAGACAGGTACATTCTATCTCCCTACTGTGGCACAACACCTTGCTGGGCCATGCACAGGATGAGAAACGGGGTGCCTGACACTCAGTAATCCTGAAATGATCCCTACAGGGTTCCCTGCTTACTGAGAAGAACAGACAGAAAACTTGCAGGCCACTCAAGCAAGAAGGGAAGAGTGTAGTGGAGAGGTGCAGAGATGAAAGATGCCCCCACCCTCACTGTATCCCTGTCCCCTGGATCATGCAGTAATCGGACCCCACTTAGGGGTCTTAAAGGGCTTCCCTTTTGGCTCAGCTGGTAAAGAATACTCCTGCAATGCAGGAGATCTGGGTTTGATCCCTGGGCCAGGAAGATCGCCGGGAGAAGGGAAACGCTACCCACTCCAGTATTCTGGCCTGGATAATTCCATGGACAATATAGTCCATGGGGTCGCAAAGAATTGGACACGACTAAGCGACTTTGACTTCACTCACTTCACTGTGGGTCTCGTGGCAACAGGACATGGTGGCAGAGGGTCTGGAGGACAATTGGTGTCCCCTTGCAAGGCATTGGCACCAGGTGAGGTAATGACACAGTCCGCAAAGGACAGAACACCAGCATCCCAGACACAGCTGGGCAAGCTACTTCCATCAGCAAGGGAGGCTCTGGGGGACGGGGGGCTTGCCGATTGTCAGCTTCCACTGAGGGCAACCAAATATCCCAAGTCTCAGTTTTAAGGCCCCACTCATCCACGCAGTGGAAGGCCACACAGGCGCTGGCCTGAAGCCCGATTCTGTGGGAGGTTGCTGAGGTGACCGCGCCCGGACCGGCCACTCGAGGAGCCCCTCGGATGGCTAGGGAGCCCGCACCCACACTAAGACAATTACCTGTGGTGAGCTGAGTGCCAGGCTGTGACAGTGCAGGAGCGGCTGAGAGGATCTACCCCACGCCCGAGGCCAGGGGCGGTGGCCAGGAGGAGCTACCCCACGTCCAAGGAGCGGTGGCTGTGCAGGCGCAGGAGGGCCTAGAGGAGCTACTTCATGTTCAAGGTCAGGAGGGGCGGTAGTGAGGAGATACCCCTCATCCAAGGTAAGGAGCAGTGGCTGTGCTTTGCTGGAGCAGCTGTGAAGAGATACCCCACGTCCAAGGTAAGAGAAACCCAAGTAAGACAGTAGATGTTGCAAGAGGGCATCAGAGGGCAGACACACTGAAACCATACTCACAGAAAACTAGTCAATCTAATCACATGGACCACAGCCTTGTCTAACTCAATGAAACTAAGCCATGCCCATGGGGCAACCCAAGACGGGTGGGTCATGGTGGAGAGGTCTGACAGAATGTGGTCCACTGGAGAAGGGAATGGCAAACCACTTCAGTATTCTTGCCTTGAGAACCCCATGAACAGTATGAAAAGGCAAAATGATAGGATACTGAAAGAGAAACTCCCCAGGTCAGTAGGTGCCCAATATGCTACTGGAGATCAGTGGAGAAATAACTCCAGAAAGAATGAAGGGATGGAGCCAAAGCAAAAACAATACCAGTTGTGGATGTGACTGGTGATAGAAGCAAGGTCCGATGCTGTAAAGAGCAATATTGCATAGGAACCTGGAATGTTAGGTCCATGAATCAAGGCAAATTGGAAGTGGTCAAACAGATGGCAAGAGTGAATATTGACATTCTAGGAATCAGCGAACTAAAATGTACTGGAATGAGTGAATTTAACTCAGATGACCATTATATCTACTACTGTGGGCAGGAATCCCTTAGAAGAAATGGAGTAGCCATCATGGTCAACAAAAGAGTCCGAAATGCAGTACTTGGATGCAATCTCAAAAACGACGGAATGATCTCTGTTCATTTCCAAGGCAAACCATTCAATGTCACAGTAATCCAAGCCTGTGCCCCAACCAGTAACATTGAAGAAGCTGAAGTTAAATGGCTAATGAAGACCTACAAGACCTTTTAGAACTAATACCCCCAAAAGATGTCCTTTTCATTATAGGGGACTGGAATGCAAAAGTAGTAAGTCAAGAAACACCTGGAGTAACAGGCAAATTTGGCCTTGGAATACGGAATGAAGCAGGGCAAAGGCTAATAGAGTTTTGCCAAGAGAACACACTGGTCATAGCAAACACCCTCTTCCAACAACACAAGAGCAGACTCTACACATGGACGTCACCAGATGGTCAACACCAAAATCAGACTGATTATATTCTTTGCAACCAAAGATGGAGAAGCTCTATACAGTCAGCAAAAACAAGACGGGGAGCTGACTGTGGCTCAGATCATGAACTCCTTATTTCCAAATTCAGACTGAAATTGAAGAAAGTAGGGAAAACCACTAGACCATTCAGGTATGACCTAAATCAAATCCCTTATGATTATACAGTGGAAGTGAGAAATAGATTTAAGGGACTAGATCTGATAGATAGAGTGCCTGATGAACTATGGACGGAGGTTCGTGACATTGTACAGGAGACAGAGATCAAGACCTTCGCCATGGAAAAGAAATGCAAAAAAAGCAAAATGGCTGTCTGGGGAGGCTTTACAAATAGCTGTGAAAAGAAGAGAAGTGAAAAGCAAAGGAGAAAAGGAAAGATATAAGCATCTGAATGCAGAGTTCCAAAGAATAGCAAGAAGTGATAAGAAAGCCTTCTTCAGCGATCAATGAAAAGAAATAGAGGAAAACAACAGAATGGGAAAGACTAGGGATCTCTTCAAGAAAATCAGAGATACCAAAGGAACATTTCATGCAAAGATGGGCTCGATAAAGGACAGAAATGGTATGGACCTAACAGAAGCAGAAGATATTAAGAAGAGATGGCAAGAATACACAGAAGAACTGTACAAAAAAGATCTTCACAACCCAGATAATCACGATGGTGTGATCACTGACCTAGAGCCAGACATCCTGGAATGTGAAGTCCAGTGGGCCTTAGAAAGCATCACTACAAACAAAGCTAGTGGAGGTGATGGAATTCCAGTTGAGCTATTCCAAATCCTGAAAGATGATGCTGTGAAAGTGCTGCACTCAATATGCCAGCAAATTTGGAAAACTCATCAGTGGCCACAGGACTGGAAAAGGTCAGTTTTCATTCCAATCCCAAAGAAAGGCAATGCCAAAGAATGCTCAAACTACCGCACAATTGCACTCATCTCACACGCTAGTAAAGTAATGCTCAAATTCTCCAAGCCAGGCTTCAGCAGTACGTGAATGGTGAACTTCCAGATGTTCAAGCTGGTTTTAGAAAAAGCAGAGGAATTTTTATCTCTGGTTAAGAGATCAAATTGCCAACATCTTCTGGATCATCGAAAAAGCAAGAGAGTTCCAGAAAAACATCTATTTCTGCTTTATTGACTATGCCAAAGCCTTTGACTGTGTGGGTCACAATAAACTATGGAAAATTCTGAAAGAGATGGGAACACTAGACCATCTGACCTGCCTCTTGAGAAACCTATATGCAGGTCAGGAAGCAACAGTTAGAACTGGACATGGAACGACAGACTGGTTCCAAATAGGAAAAGGAGTACGGCAAGGCTGTATATTGTCACCCTGCTCATTTAACTTACATGCAGAGTACATCATGAGAAACGCTGGGCTGGAAGAAGCACAAGCTGGAATCAAGATTTCCAGGAGAAATATCAATAACCTCAGATATGCAGATGACAGCACCCTTATGGCAGAAAATGAAGAGGAACTAAAAAGCCTCTTGATAAAAGTGAAAGAGGAGAGTGAAAAAGTTGGCTTCAAGCTCAACATTCAGAAAACTAAGATCATGGCATCTGGTCCCATCACTTCATGGGAAATAGATGGGGAAACAAGGGAAACAGTGTCAGATTTTATTTTTCTGGGCTCCAAAATCACTGCAGATGGTGACTGCAGCCATGAAATTAAAAGATGCTTACTCCTTGGAAGGAAAGTTATGACCAACCTAGATAGCATATTGAAAAGCAGAGACATTACTTTGCCAACAAAGGTCCGTCTAGTCAAGACTATGCTTTTTCCAGTAGTCATGTATGGATGTGAGAGTTGAACTGTGAAGAAAACTGAGCGCCGAAGAATTGATGCTTTTGAACTGTGGTGTTGGAGAAGACTCTTGAGAGTCCCTTGGGGAGATCAGTCCTGGGTGTTCATTGGAAGGAATGATGCTAAAGCTGAAACTCCAGTACTTTGGCCACCTCATGCGAAGAGTTGACTCATTGGAAAAGACTCTGATGCTGGGAGGGATTGGGGGCAGGAGGAGAAGGGGACGACAGAGGATGAGATGGCTAGATGGCATCACCAACTTGATGGACGTGAGTTTGAGTGCAGGAGTTGGTGATGGACAGGGAGGCCTGGTGTGCTGCAATTCATGGGGTTGCAAAGAGTCAGACAGGACTGAACAACTGAACTGAACTGAACTGACATCCACGCAGTGCCCCTGCCTTTCACCTAGGAAATGCAGAGAGGCTGGAAATTCAAGCAACCTGTGGATTCTGCAACTTACATGGTAGAATGCTGTGTTTGATTTCCAGCCCCGTCAACCCTGCAGGCACAGGGGAATTTGCAGGCTGCCGTGGAAGAGCTGTGGCTGTCATCCTGTGACCTGAGCCGAGAGCTAAGGCAGGTGTCCTTGTCAGTTTCCTCCCAGGGACACTGCAGCCTTGGTTCCTGGCATTCCCTCCATAACAGTTCAGGGTAGCAGCCGCTCTGGCTCCTCAGGCACTTGCTGCCCTTGGCCCTTCACCCCAGTCGAGCACAGGGACAGCATGGTGACTGCTGAGACCCCTGAAGGTCATGAGAGCCTCAAACACAGGTGGTCACTCAGGAGTGGCTCTGAGGGCTGAAGGCATGCAGCGAGTACAGGAAGCAGCTGCCACCCCAGACCCAGGGCAAGAAGGGAAGGGGTTGACGTCATTGGAAGCCCAGAAGCCAGGATGAGGGGCCACGAAGACTGGCCCATCTCTCCTCAGGGTCACTGCCTTGTCATCTTCCGAGTCATCTACCTGTGGTTTGATTCATCAGCTGAGATTTTTATTTCAAAGACTGTGGTTTTGTTTCTAATGTCTAAAGTTCTTTTTTTGTTTTCAAATCCACCTAGACTTATAGAATTCATCTTATCTTTTTGATTCTTTCTTGTGTATCTACTTTTTAAAGTTAATTTTTAATTGGAGGATAATTGCTTTACAATACTGTGTCGTACATCAACATGGATCAGCCATAGGTATACATATGTCCCCCTCCCTCTTGAACCTCCCTCCCACCTCCCACCGTGTGTGTCTCTTTTGGTGTCTTGGAGGCCAGTGAAGATTGGGGGAGTTGCAGTAGCCTTTTATCACAGGAATGCAGATGACTGGTAAGTATCCATGAGAACCGCTCCCTGATCTCATGAGAATTCAAAGGTACTCTCTGTTTCAAAGTCCTCCTGATTAGGCACAAGAGTACAGGTGTTTCTCTTTCTCACCTCCTTCCTTTATGGACTGGTCCAAGGCCCAGGGATAGTCACTGGGACTCACCTCTGATGCCTTCAGGACAAGCTGATGTGTGATATGATGCCCCAGGAACCTCCTTGGGAGCCAGATGGAAAGCGTAGGCTGCGAAAGAGCTTCCCTGAGAGCTCAGTTGGTAAAGAATCCACCTGCAATGCAGGAGACCTCAGTTTGATTCCTGGGTCGGGAAGATCCTCTAGAGAAGGGACAGGCTACCGAATCCAGTATTCTTGGGCTTCCCTAGTGGCTCAGGTGGTAAAGAATCCGCCTGCAATGTGGGAGACCGGGGTTTGATCCCTGGGTTGGGAAGATCCCTCGGAGAAGGGAAGAGCTACCCACTCTAGTATTCTGGCCCAGAGAATTCTGTGGACTGTACAGTCCATGGGGTCGCAAAGAGTCGGACACGACTAAGAGACTTTCACTTCACTTCACATCCTGCAAAAGGAGGTAGACTTAGAGGCCAGTGTCCTTACCCACCCCTCCCTCTGCTAGCTAGAGATTCAGAACAATCTGCTCAAGTCTTCGTGTCCTCATTTGCTCATCTGGAGAAGGGGGTGACATGCTACCAACTTTCTAGGGCCTCCGCGAGGCTGGGATGGGTGAATCCAGGCCCATAGCAGACAGTCCCAGCCCTTACAGAAAATTATATCATCTGGCCTCTGACAGTGACACCCTGGGGATATAACAGGGCCACTCCTCTCTCTGAGGGACCTGCCAGCGTTCCATGAGGATGGGTGGTGTCTTCAACGTGAGATCACAGACCGGTCTTTAGCTGGCCCTCTGGGAGTCCTGAGTGGGAAGCCAGAGGTGAGGCGTCCCTTCTGGGAGCATTCACTCTGCCAGGAGCCCAGCAGTACAACCACAGTGCGGGGGGGTTTGGGGGGAGCCTCCCTCAGCCAGTGGTTTGCTGAAGCCCCACTGTCTGTGGCAGAGGGATGGAAGCCCCTGCTTGCAGATGATGGGGACCGGTCTTCTCACTCAGACGCATGCTGGGATGGACCCAGTTCCTTTTACAGCCTTGTCCCTCCTTCGTACCATGCAGGTGACCTTTCAAGAGCACTGGTTTTAGGTGGATTCTCGGTTCTTATCTGTGCTTTCCCCATGGATCTCGCTTGCTCACCGGTGGGCCACCTATGCATTTAAATATTATAAAACACTCTTCTCTGTACACGTTTCCTTGTCTTTTCCCCAACTGACCTGGCATCCCACGGGGGCAGGGGCTGGGTGTCTGATGGGCACTGGCCCCAGTCCCGGCCTACCTAGCCTGAGATCATAGGACACCCCCCCCACACACACACACACACAGTAGTGGGGCCAGCAGGACAGCAAGAATCAGCCAGCCTGGGTCCACGAAGCATTGGGTGTGGGAACTCAGAAATTCTGCCCCGAGTCACATGACTCTCCTCACTTGAGGCAGGACAACTTTGTGCCCAAGATACACAACCCAGAAATCATCAATCCAGAGTGTAATAATTTGGTCACATAAAATTGTGTAACTTCTTGACAGCCGAAACCAGCCAGCCTAGTCTTTTGAGACAAGAGACAGGAATCCCACAGCGGTACAGTGGTTAAGACTCCATGCTTCCACTGCAGGGGGCGGGCTCGAGTCAATTCTTGGTCTGGGAACTAAGATCTGGCATGCCATGCTGCGCAGCCAAAAAAGAGAGATCCTTTCTTCTGCGGCCCCTAAGGTGCTCGGTCCTTCTGAAAAGCCAAGGCTGTTTTGGGGTGAGGCCCTCACTTCATCTGGCAACTGGCACCGAGCCAGCAGCCCCACCGAGCACTCACCCGCACTGTGGCCTCTGTCTTGGAACTTCTTTGCACCTACTCGGCCCTCATTCTGCCTAGTGAGGTGATGGTCACAGAGGATAAGATCAGTGCCCTCGTTAAAGCAGCCAGTGTAAATGTTGACTCTTTCTGGCCAGGCTTGTTTGTAAAGGCTTTGGCCAGCGTCAGCATCGGCAGCTTGATCTGCCATGGGGGGGCTGGTGGACCTGTCCCGACAAGTGGTGCTGCGCCACCATAAGGTCCTGCCCCCTCCACCACTGCTGCCCCAGCTGAGAAGAAAGTAGAACAAAGTAAAAAGAATCTGAAGACTCTGATGATGACATGAGCTTTGCTCTTTTTGACTAAACCTCTGTAGTAACTTCCCTGGTGGCTCAGATGGTAAAGTGTCTGCCTACAATATGGGAGACCCGGGTTCGATCCCTGGGTCAGGAAGATCTCCTGGAGAAGGAAATGGCAACCCTCTCCAGTACTCTTGCCTGGAAAATCCCATGGATGGAGGATCCTGGTAGGCTACAGTCCATGGAGTCGCAAAAAATCGGACACAACTGAGCAATTTCACTCACTTTAGTAACACATTCAATAAAAAGCTGAGCTCTTTAGAGAGAGACTGAGAGAAAATCTCTGCAACATATGGAACACAGGGCTAACAGCCCTGCTATATGCCGATCGGGGTCTTTTGGGGAGGCAACTGCTTAGTATCAATAAACATGGTAAATACCCATAGGTTTTGACCTGGCAGTTCCACTTAAAGATAATTATCCTAGCAGGAGATTTACACATCTTCAGAGCTGCTAACAAACAAATAAGAAGAACAATGGAAAAGGTAACACATGAGTTGGGGATTCCTTATGTAAATTATAGCACATGTGCTCCCTCCAGTACCTTGTGGCCAGAGATGACATGAGCTAGACTTTTGTGTACTGAGAAGGAAGACTTTTGCAGATATATTACTGCTAGTTAAAATCACACTGAATATACAGGGTGTGTGTTTTTTTTAACCTGAGTGAGGAACTATGTAGGTGATCCCATAGAAGAATATAGTTAGAGGTGAGAAACAGAATTGTTAACAGTCTTGCCTAAAACAATGTTTTGTAAAAATCTTCAATTATGTGCTTTAAAAATATCCAGGGTGGTAAGGTAAAATGGTCCAGCCACAGTGGAATGCAAATTGGCAGTTTCTTCTAAGGCTAATCGTCCACTTCCTTAGGACACAGCACTTGCACTGCTGGGCATTCATGCCAAAGAAACGGAAAATTCTGACCACAGGAAATCCTGGATACAAATGTTCAAAGCAGATTTTTTCTAGAAACCTAAAAGTGGAAACAGGCAACAGTGGGTGAAGGCTTGAACAACTGTGGCTGACCCACACCAAGGAAGGCGGCTAGCAATACAAACTGACTGCTGAAACCAACTATTGATTGAGATGGATGGATCTCAAGGGCAGTGTGTGATTAAAAAAAGCACACCCCATTATCAAATTGCATGCTTTCATTAATGTACTGACGTGTGTGTGTGTGTGTGTGTGTGTGTGTGTGTGTGTGTATGGCGAGGTATCCTGCATCCCAGCTCCCCATCCAGGACTCAAACCCAGGCCACCAGCAGTGGGAGTGTGGTGTCCTAAACACTGGCTCGCGCGCACACACGCACGGAGAACCCTGAGAAGCTTTCTGATGGTACCAATGCCATCTCTTGGTGTGAGGGCCCACTGGCTACGCAACACGCTGATGCTGGGGCAACAACGGGAGGGGCATTTCCCTGTAACTTCCCGTGACCTTAATTCCTTCAGAATACAAGCTCACACCATAGGCACACCGCAGGGCTTGGCGTATACACATCGGATTACTCTGTACGTAATCCGTACGCGGACAGTCTGGATCTCCCCGCGGGAAAGTCCAGGGGCCCACAGCACGCCCGACTACGGACTGAGGAAAAAGAGACCGACCCGACCGCTGGGCGGAAGGCGGAACTCACGCGACCGGCCTGCTCTGATTGGGCCACAGAGCTGCCCGTCAGAAAGAGGGACAGGCTTGCTTGGAGCTGGAGGGCGGGTCTTCTCAGGAGTCGAGTATGGTCATTGGTGAAGCCAGCCGGAAGAGGTGGGCAGGAAGGCGGTACACCACGGCTTCCGGTGGGCGGCCTGAGGAGGGGAGCGAGAGGCGACGGCCGCGGGGACGCTCAGGGCGGGGCTCGAAGCAAGGAAACGGCCCCTCGCTTCGTGTCCCCACCCCCCCCATCTCGGTGCACAGAAGCCTGCCCTCTGGGTCCTGGGCGGGGTCAAAGCCCCGCAGTTAGCTGGGTTGTGCGTCTTTTCCTGGGGAGAGGGCGAAGAGACGCCTCCCCAGAGTCCAGGGCCCTGGAGACCTTGGGGATTCCGTCGGGGCCCCACCCCCCACTCCCGGCTGGACCCCCCCCCCCTGCTGTACTGAGGGCGTCTGGCCCTCGAGATGGCCCAGGACAGTGTATTAGGGGCGCCCAAGGACCGTGTGAGCGGGGAGGGTGGGCGGCAACCCCGCCAATATGCCAAAGGGCAGGGTCAGGGGGTCTCCGCTTGGCCCCGCCCTCCAGTCCTGGCGTCTGAGGGCGGCCTTGCCCCGCGCTCCTGATGCCTTCCACCCTCCCAGGGTCTCGAATCTGGCCGCCTCCAGCCGCCCCCACCCATTGCCAGGCCCACCGTGTTCCACAGCCCGTGAGTGTGACTGGGATGATTCTCTGTGAAGCCCGGATCCTGCCCCCTTCCCTCCGCCCCACACGGAGTAACAAGGGAGAGGTGGGCAGAGCTGAGCCCAGTGCCCAGAAACGTGGAGTTGGCCAGGGGTGCCATGCTTCTGGAGGTGGGGAGGGCCCAAAGTAACAGTCTTCCCCCTGTCACTCGACAGGTGTGGCCCGCTGGGAGGGAATCTTGCCCAGGCACTCCTGTTCTCCAGGGCCGCCTATGGTTGCAGCCCTCAGTGCCTGCTGCCTGCCTTTTCCCTGGAGGTCAAGGTGAGTGAACCCAGCAGGGAGAGAAAGCTCCTGGCTTCACTAGCAGTGGATGTGATCAGAAACCATCCATCGTAAAAAAAAGAAAAGAAAGAAAGAAAGAAACTATCCATCCTGACGCTGGTTCTCACGCTGGAAGGGTCGTGAGAACACCTGGAGGGCTCACTCAAAGCCGGGCCGCAGGGCCCCGCCCTAGAATCTCTGATCTTGCACATCTGGGGTGGGGCTTCAGCATTTGTGACTCCCACAAGCTCCCAGTGCTGCTGCCGCTGCTGGTCCAGAAACCCCACAGCAGTGCGGCTCTAGAGGCCTGAGACTCCTAGGTGTGTGCCCCCTGCCCTTCTCCTGGACTGGTTCTCTGCAGGGTCCCCGCAGGGCGGGGAAAAGCCAGGAGGCTGGTGGCTCTCGCGAGATCTGGGGCTTCCCATTGAGCAGTCGTCACCCTTCCCTGCCTGAAGCCGAAGGAGGGGCTATCCACAGCCCAGGCAGGATCAGGTGTCAGGTTTGTTGAGTTGCTCAACAGCTCCTCACTTGGGCTGATAACATCTGGACACGTAGGAGGGTGGGGCGAGATCAGATCCTGTGCCTGGGTGTGGGGACGAACTATCTGATGAGGCAGAGGAAAAAGGCCTACATGCTGAGGTCAGGGATGGGAAAGGAACATCGGCCCTAGGACCAAGTGTGGGTCTGGGGGAGCATGGAGACCCGAAGAGCTTCCCAGGTGGTGCTAGTGGCAAAGAACCCACCTTCCGATGCAGGAGATGTAAGGAGATGCGGGTTCAATCCTTGAGTTGGGAAGACCCGTGGAGGAGGGCATGGCAACCCACTGCAGGATTCTTGCCTGGAGAATCCCATGGACAGAGGAGCCGGTGGGCTACAGTCCACGGGGTTGTGAAGAGTCGGACACGACTGAAGCGACTTAGCACACACGCGCGGAGAGCAGCAAGGGGGTTGTCTGCCCAGGAACTGCCCTGACAGTTGTCTGGTCTGCAGGTGTGGTCAGCCTTCTCTCGCTGGTGGGAAGCCACTGCCTTTCCTGCCACACGTTCCTCACCAAGAGGATCTCCCAGCTCCTGGGTGATGCTGCCCAGACCTCCTCAACACCCAGCGCCATCACCCACTTCTTTGGCCAGTCGTTGCCGAGGCTTGTCTGTCTTTGGCTCCAGGATGGCCCGCCATCCAGTTGGAGCCACAGATGAAAAGCAATGCCAGTGTCCAGCTGCCCCATGTGCCCAGAACCAGCAGCTCTGGAACCCCAGCCCCCGAGTACATTCTTGCAGTGGGATCATTTCGGGGGAGGGGGGTGGCACTTTGGTTGGCATTTTCCAAGGCCCTCTCCTGCACCCTTTTCCTTTGGGTCACTGGTCTTTTCTTATTGACTGGTTCAACTTCTCTATACATTAATGATATGAGCCCTGAGTCACATCTTGGTACTATTTTTTGGCCCATTTTGTCACTTGTCTCTTGACTTTGTGGTTTGGGGTTTGCGTTTGACTAGGCAGACGATCTTAGAGTTTGTGTCATCAGACTTTCCAGGGTCTTCCTATTGGTTTCTGGGGTTTCTTGTCGGTTTGTTTGCTGTCAATTGACTTACAGTGATCTTCTCTATTTAAAGTCATCGTGTATAAATTACCCATTGCTGAATAACAAGGGTAAAAACCTGCCTGTCAACACAGGAGACAGAAGAGATGTGGGTTGCGAAGATCCCCTGGAGAAGGAAATGGCAACCCACTCTAGTACTCTTGCCTGGAGAATCCCATGGACAGAGGAGCCTGGCAGGCTACAGTCCATGGGGTCGCAAGGAGTCGGACACAACTGAGGTGACTTAGCATGCAACCATGTGTAGCAAATTACCCCAGATGTAGTGTAGTCCCTTAAAACAACCAGCACTGGTAATCTCCCAGGTGTCTGAAGGACAGAATTCTAGAAGGCCTGGCTGGGGCTTCTGGCCTGGGGTCCATCACAGGCTGCAGTCAAGGCTTCTCTGGGGCCACAGCCCTCTGGTCTGCCTGGGGTGTTGGGGTGGGAGATGGGTAGGCTCTGCTTCTGGAGGGTTCACGAGGCTGCGGCAGGGGATGGTCCCTCCCCACCGGGCCTCTCCACCGGGCTGCTCGAGTCAGGCCTTCCCCAGATCCAGTGATTTCAGAGAGACAGAGCAGCCCCGAGATGGAAGCCACAGTGTTTGTCTCATAACTCATCTCGAGGTGACACTCCCTCACCTCTGCTGTGATTTTATGGGTCACACTGGTCACCCTGTGGAGAAGAGAATGGTACCCACGTGGGCCTAGGTTCTTCACATTCGTGCCGCATGAGAAGGCTCCAAGGAGTGTCCCTGCCCCTGAGCCCAGGTGTGGGACTCCCGGGCTGCCCAGGCCCCTCAGGAATGTGTCCTTTGTGGAAGCAGGGGTGGCGGGTTGCAGCCCGGAACCGAGCCAGGCCAGGCGTGTGTTGTATAGGCAGAGAGTGGCTTTTCACCTTGAAATGGTTGCAGACCAAACACACAGAAAGCCAGAGAAACAGAGATCGTGTGATGATCCCAGCATGGCCCACAGAGCCCGCGGCATGTGCCCTCTGCCCCTCCGCCCAGGAGCCTGCAGCCCGAAGGGCCATCCCAGCCAGTGGTGCAGCCCTGAGCACAGGCGCAGAAGCTTTCTCACCCTGGCAGCCTGTGCATGCCACGGCTGTGCAAGTGCACACTCAGGCCTGGGCCCCGTGCTCTCTGACCTCCGAGGTGTCCCCACCCTGTGGTCAGCCCTGCCTGCACCCCCTCCTTCCCAGGGGGCCCCCGTTGAGGGGGTGAAGGCTGATGAGCCCCTTTTCTTCAATGGCTGTGCCTGGTATCCCTGGGCTGGGCTGGTGCCAGCCTGGGGTGGCAGCTGAGTGTCCCTTTGGTCCCAGGAAGATGCTCCCGCTGTGCCCATGGGGGATGTGCCTGCTGCCCCACCTCCTGGCTGGGACTGAGATGGGACTTCCCGGTGACACGCTTGGTGGCTGTGAATGTGTCATGCAGCTTCTGTGGGTGGTGAGGGCTCCTCCTGTTGCCTCTTGCTTCTGGGCAGCGCTGGGGCCCTTGGCGACAGCTCCTGGCCCTGTCCGTGGCCACCACACTCTTCTCGAGCCTGATGACCATGGCCTCAGGAGAGCTGGGCTCTCTGTCTCCGTCCCCGGGCAGGAGCTGAGGCTGAGGCTGAGCTTGCAGGGCTCGTCCTCGGGGATTGTGGCCGTGACTCATGGGGACACCCCTCGGCCAGGATGTGGGGCCGCCGCAGGGTCCTGGGGTCCCCTGGAGAGGCTCAAGCCCCCTGCAGTCCCACACTCTTGGGCCCGCTGACTGTTCCCCTAAGTAGAGCTGCCTTGCAGCCCCTGAGCCCTGGGCACAAGGACCGACAAGGGGCCTCTGCCCTGCCATCTTTGCCCTCAGGGCTGCCTTCCTCAAGCATGCCCTCAGGCCCAGGGCTGCGTGGGCACTGTCCTCCCTCTCCTGCTGCCCAGGCGCTGTGGCTTGTGGAGCTCCTGCAGGTACCCACCTGGTGGACGGGCACAGTCTGGTCAGCGACCCGGCCCTGCCCCCCTGTCCGCCTGCCTCGGGCTTCACCCTTGTCCTCATCCTCCGCCCACTGGGCATGATGGTGCCTGACCTTTGGAGCTCAGGCATCTGGAGCAGCGCATCCTCTGCTGGTGCTGGGTCCAGGAGCAGTCCCCCTCATTCAGCCCCGCTCCCCAGGCTGTGGCCTCCCTGGGCTCATGGGGACCTTGCAGACGTCTGTGGCGAGTGGTGGAGCTGGCTGAGGCCAGCCTGACCTCTGAGCAGCATAGCGTGCCCCTGCCGGGTGCATAAGTCCTCCTGGGGGTGTCCATGGGCTGTGGAGGAGGCTGCTGTACGTGGCGGGCCTTGTCCTCTGGGGACCTGTCCACAGCTGGGACATGGAGCTGGATGATAGACACACACAGCTTGGACATGGAACTGGATGATACACACAGACATGCAGATGCACACACACTCGAGTTCCTAGCGGCCAGTATCCATTACTCATGTTTGCTGACTGTGACTCGTCCACAGCTGGGACCTGGAGCTGGATCACACACACACACACACACACACACACACTCGAGTTCCTGGCGGCCAGCGGCCATCACTCCTCACATTCACTGACCTTGACTTATCGGCTGCTCCCCCTTTGGCTCACTGCCTCCATCAGGGTTCCAGCGGGGTGCCCGTCAGTGCCCTGGCCCTGCGCCCTGGAGTGGGGTGTGGCTGCCCAGACCAGGGGCCGTGCGGGACCTCCAAGGGTCTCTAGAGCTGTCACCGTCATTGAAATGCCGAGGCTCTCTCTCTGTGGGTGGCCGTCCCATCCTGAGGGGCGCTGTGCCCTTCACTTCACCTAGGTCTGGCCCACCCTCCTGGGGGAGCAGGCACCAGGGAGAGTGGGGGGTGGGGGGGGCCGGCTGTGGTGTTGGAGTGGTCAGCTCCCCCGTCCCCCTGACTCAGAGCAGACAGGACCTGTAGGATGTGGGGGCCACTCCCCACAGGGTGACCAGACACCCCCTCCCCAGGCTTAGTAGGGAAGAAGGGCCCCGGCGGGCGTCTGTGGCTGGACCCCTCCTCTGCTCCTGGGGACCAGGTCTCAGGCCGCTTGCCCCCAGCAGATGGGCTCCTGGTGCCATCTGTGTGTCCCCCTCTCCAGAAGCCCTCCAGAGGTGGCACCCTGTCTCACTCCCTCCTAACCCTGCCTGGTCAAGGCTCTAGCCTGGTCTGGGCCGTGGTCTCTCCTTGGGGCTGTCCTCAGGGTTGTTCCCCCTGCAGGTTCCAGCTTCTCCCCTTGCCGCCCTGTAGCCCTCATACCGCCCGGGTGCAATGTGGCATCCAGGGAGGGGATAGGTCTCCTGGATACACTCTCTTCTGGGGCCATTCTCCCTCCAGGGGCCCCCACCAAGCAGGCTTTGGAACACAGGATGGCAGGGAGGACTGTCTGCTCTTGGCAGGCTGGTCCAGGCAGGAGAATCTGGGTGAGTCTGGGTAGGGGAGTGGTGCCTGGTGAGCCGACAGAGGTTAGAAGGGGCTGATTGGGGTGGGTCCCCTTCCCTGCCCCCACCCCAGAGTGGGACTTCTCCAGGCTTGCATCTGCCTCTTTTTGCCACCTTGTCCAGCTGAGCAGCTTCTAGAAGTGTTTCGTGTAGACCAGTGGCTGTACGCACTCTGCCTGCTCCCTCCATGGCAGAAGGGGCTGGGGGCTGGGTGAGCCCTTGATCTGGTCCTGTTCCTCTCCTTTCCTGAGCTCACGCTCATCACTGGGGTGGCTGAGAAGCAACTGTGCCGTGAACCCTGGGCTCATGCTGGCCCAGAAGGTGCTTCCAGAAAGGGGTATGGCTTCCAGGTGCCCCGTTGAGAGAGGAAGCCTGAAAGCTGAAGCCTTGGCTGGCTTTAACAGCCTTCCTGACCTGCAGACCCGGGGCGGGTTGTGTGCAGGTGGGAATTCTGAACAGCGATTCAGAACAGCACGCCAAGGGGCTGAGATTGCCCTACCCTGCCGAGGGCACAGCCCACCCAGGCACACGAGGCCAGACAGGTGCGGGCTTGGAAGGACCTAGTGGATAGGCAGATGGTGGCTATGGGGCAGGGCTTTGAAGGTGTCCACCTGCTGCCACCTGCATGGCTTGGAGACAGCCCCTTACCAGGGGCTGGTGGCACATTTAAGATGCCTGGGTCATGGCCAGGAATCTCCTGGGATTTGGCCTTCTGTTTACCTGGCCCTCCCACCTGGCACGCAACCTCCTGTAGCCTGGCCAAGGCCTGGCCTTCCCCTGGGACAGCATCTGTTCCTGGTATGATCTGGGACAAGGACAACCATGTCAGGCTCGGTTCTCGGGGCACTAGACACCCCCTGGCCTGCATGGATCGGAACCCAGGGAGGCAGAGAGGAGGCGGAGTCCCCAGGTGCCCTCCAGGTGCTCAGGCAGCAGAGGGGGCTGGAGCAGAAGATCCCACAGCCTGTGGTCCGGGCCCGCACCTCCAGCCACCCTGTCAGCCCTCTTTGCCACAAAGCTTGAGTCATGCTCAGGAGAACGGAAGCAGAACTTTTATTCCTCTTGGCTAGGAGAGAGAACTAGCGGGCAGGTGTGCATGGCCCCCCCCTTCACCCCTTCCAGAACCAAAGAAGACAGGCAGGCTGCCTCTGCTCGCCTCTCTCCTTTGCCCACGTGGAGGCAGGTGAGCGCAGCACAGGGCAGGGTCAGGCTGCAGTGATGGGGTGGCCAGGGCTGGCCGGGGCTGGGGCAGGTGCTGCTTGGGTGGCGAGGGGCAGGCGCAGGGGCACTTCTCGTCCTGGGAGCTGGTGACTGGCAGGCGCACAGCACTCAGGGCACCAGGACTCGGTAGGGGCTGCCCGGGATGTGCTCGTCACCCCACTTGACCACCAGCGTGTACTCCCCCTTGTCCTTGAGCAGGTAGGACACACTGTAGAGCCTGCTGCCCACGTGTTTCACCAGGATCTCTTCACAGGGCGTCCGGGGCCCATGCACACCCACCAGCAGCATGTTGTTGCCTGGGAGTGGGGGCCAGGGCTTCACTGCCATGCCCCAAGCCCCGTCCCATCAGTGGTGACTGCAGCGACCCGCTTTGTTCCTGCCCTGGGTCCTCCCCACCTTGCCTGTCTTGGAGTGACAGCCCTTCTTAAAAACAGCCAGCACCCCGTCCACCCAGAACAACCAAAGAACCTGCAGTTTCTCCAGGGCCCTGGAGGGCAGAGGAGCTAGCAGGGGGGCCCAGAAGGCCCCCAAAGAGGCCTTCCCACCCACTCTTTCCCAGGCATGGCCTCTCTGCTTTTCTCTCCAGCCTCCCATTTTTGGAAGGGCTGGGGCCCGCACACCCACCTGCTTTGCTGCAGTCCACCGTGAAGCTGCTCTTCTGGCCCATGTAGGCCTTGCTCAGCCCCACGCCTTTGGCCAGCACCTTGCTGGCATCAGTGGGACCCGGGCCTGGGGCACTGTGCTGGGGGATGGTGGCAGTCTTGGTCAGGGAGTCCACAAACACAGATGATGTCTCATGGAGGCTGTGGTTGCTGACGAGGCGGTGACCTGCAGGGCAGAGCAGTGGACAACCAAGAGGTGGCAGGAGTGCCCGGCAATGGGGTGTGTAGCAGCCATCTGGCACCAGGCTCACCTGTGACTCTGGCCTTGAAGGGGCTGCCCGCAATGTGGTAGGGGCCGCCGTACTTGATGGAGATGAGGTAGCTGCCAGGTGCCATGGGAGTGTAGGTGACGCGGTAGCCCTCGGGGCACTCTTGGCAATCCATCTTCACCTTGGAAGGCCCGTCGATGGTGACTGAGAGGGCACCAGCGCCCGCATTGCTGGTGTTCACGATAAACTCAGCTGGGCTCCCTGAGGGCACGGGAAGGTAGGTACAGCTGGCCTGGCCCGTTGCCCCACCCCCACCCCCCAACAGAGTCTCGTCACCTCCACATGCCACCTGTTGTCACCGAGAGCTTGGAGGAGGGAACCCTAGTCGTTGTGTTCACACACCAGAAGCTGCCCACGCTGACCTACCTGTGATGCCGCCTTCCAAGCCAGCTCCATAAGCAGACACCAGGCCTGGGTCCCCTCCATGCCCAGGCTCCCCAACTCGGATCTTGAAGGGGCTCCCCGGGATGTGGGTGCCGTTGAACTTGACATCAATCAGGTAGATGCCATTCTCCCGTGGGATAAAGCGCACAGCGTACTTATCTGAGGAACAGAGAAGTAGGTGGTGGGCCTGGAGTCCCTCCTCCAAACTGAGCAAGTGGCATGTGCCCACCAGTGTGAGTCCAGCAGGTCTCAGGGCCCAGTTAGCTTCTTCTGGGAACTGTGCTGGGCACCTTAACCCTACTGCACAGAAATCTTGAAGCCCGAGGGACAAAGCTTTAGATGCCCAAGCTACTGATAGATGCCCAAGCTAGCTTTAATTGCTGCAGCATTTGGACTGAAGTCTTTTGTAAGCAAAACACCTGCCTCAATGCCTCCTTAGAAAGGCTACCCTGAATGCCATATCCACCACATGCTAACTGGGGCCCAGAGATAGGCAGGAACTTGCTCGAGGTCACACAGCCAGCAAGCGGCAGGACTCAGCCGTGGACTAGTCAAATTGAGCAGCTCCTCCCACCCCCAAGCCTTTCCGTGAGTTCCAGGCCCTGGCAGGCCCAACTGCTAGACTTGGGGGTCTCTCTTGTAAGAGATGGCAGGATCATGCCTCCAGAAGGCTTTGTCCTTTCTAGCAGCATGGCCACTGAGCCCAGTCCCCAAGGGCTTGGGTCCCAAGTAGGGGGCGGGAGGCCCAGGCCCTCTCTCGGCTGCTTGCAGATTGTGTCTTGCTTTACACTCTCAGCCTGCTTCCAGCCAGCAGGGCTGGCCCGGGGAGGCCCACTGCTCCCAGCAGTGCCCGGGTGGATGGCTGGATGGCCAGGCAGAGCCTCACCTTGGTCGATCTCGGTGACATAGCACTCCTCCAGGGCTCCTGAGGGGCTGTGCACCTTGGCATCGATTGCCCCCTTGGCCCCATTCAGGCTGACTGCAAAAGAGGCTGGCTGGTTGACCTTTAGCCCTGACTCCTGGAAGCACAGCAGATGTGGTTAGGATAGCGGAGGCTGGGGGTGGTGGGCAAGGGGAGGCTGGGCCCAGAAGCAGGAGGCCCAGGGGGAGGCACTTACCCATCTGGCGTCCAAGTGGGTTTAAAGAGGGAGAGCCAGTGCTTCTCGAGGGGCAGCAAGCTCCAGGCACACACCCCAAAACCCTAGCCCCACACGCTCCAGGCACACAGCGGGCAGGCAGGAAGCGGGGCAGCCCCCGGCCTGCAAGCAGCACTCAGCAGCCCTGGCAGGCGGCTGTCCCTCTTTAAACCTCAGCCCTAGTGCTCAAGGGGCACAGGCTTCTGTTCAAAGCCTTTAGACCTGAGACACGAGAAAAACTCCACGCGGCCGTCAGGGGTGCGTCCTGCCGACCCAGGCGTGGGCTGTTCCCGGCCAGAGCAGAAGCAGCCCGGCGCCCTGAGCTGGGCTGGCTGGGTCCCTGGACATAGGGGCTCTGGTCTGGCCGGGTGCAGGAGCCCCAGGCGGGCGGTTTCTCTCAGTGCCTCACCTGAAGACTAGAAACAGTAAGGCGGCGGGCGTCACCAGACGGAGAAGCCACAGGCACCACGAAAGGGCTATCGGGGATGTGCTCCTCGTTGAACTTGACTGACACCTCATAGTCACCTGGATGGGGAGCGAGAACAAGACGGCCATGCATGCCTTCCCCTGACAGCCCAAGAGGCCCTGGGACCTCAGGGTGTTGTGGGGGAGAAGGCAGGGCTGTCTGTGTAGACCCGGACGGGCACCCACCCCAAGGGGAAGCCTGCTGGCCCCAGCCAGACTGTAGTACCTGGCTCCTGGACCACGTAAGCCACGCCACAGGAGCCATCCTTGCGGTCCTCGAAGGAGATCTCGGCCTTGCTGGGGCCCTCGACAGCAATGGCCAGGCCCCCCGCGCCAGCTTCCCGGGTCCAAATGCTGAACTCGGCTGCAGGAAAGCAGAATGTGTCCTCATGAAGGGCTGTGCTCCCCCCAACCAGCAGGGGCTGCTGGAGACTTCCTCCCTCCCACTGCACCCCCAGCCGGGACCAGCCAGAGCCCCAAAGGAAGCAGGCCTACCTGGCACTCCAGCTTCAGCCCTTTCCAGGCCAGGGCCCCCGGCACGGACCTTGTGGGCTCCCCCTTCCCCCAGGGGCCCCACGGTGAACTGGAAAGGGCTCCCGGGCACGTGCTGGCCCTTGTACTTGACGCTGACCGTGTGCATGCCCATCTCAGCTGGCACAAAGCGGATGCAATAGGTATGGTTCTCCCCTTCCACAATCTCGGCCTCGTGGCTCTTGCCTGATGGGCTAGTCACCTGGGCTGTCATGTCCTGGATGCTAATTTCTGCAGGTGGGGGAACAGGCAGGTGAGTGGGAGACCCAGGCCACGCCTCTCTGTCCGGGGGCCCCGCAGGGCTGGTGCTTAGGCCTCCCTGGGACCCGCCCGGGCGGCCACGGCTCCCACCTGGGATCTTGAGGCTGAGGTCACAGTGACTGCCAACATTAGCCACCGATGGGGCCCGTCGCCTGCGCGTGATGCTCTCTTTCACACGCCCCTCGCCTGTCACCTTCACGGAGAAGGGGCTGCCTGCAGGAAGAAGGCACAACCCACACCCCAGACAGGTTACCCTCTGCTCGGGGCCCCCAGGGTGTGGCACGGAGAGTTGCCCAGCAGTGGGGGAGGCACATGGGTGCTGTACCCACCAGGCACGTGCTGGTCAGCAAACTTGATGTTGATGATATAGTTGCCAGGCTCCGTGGGGCAGTAGGTGACCCTGCATGTGCCATCCTCCAGGTCCTCTGTGTTGATGTCTACTTTGCTGGGACCCTCGATGGACAGGCTGAGCCCCCCATAGCCTGTGGGCGAGACAACCCTGAGCCGGGGGGCCAAGTATGATGGTCTGACCCCAGCTCCCAGATCCCTACCACCTACCTGCATCACGTGTATCAATGATAAACTCTGCTGGCTCAAAGGTGTGGCCTTCGTGGAGGCCCTGGCCCGAGACCCGCACACGGCTGGCATCCCCGATCTCCGATTGGCTGATCACCACCGGAATGGGGCTGCTTGCCACATGCTGCCCATTCTTCTTCACGTGCACCAGGTGTTCCCCTGTCTCCTTGGGCACGAATGAGATCCCTGGGCACAGGGCGGGGCTGTCAGCCAGAGAAAGATATACAACCCCCCCCACCTTCCCTCCCTCCCGTAAGGCCCTGCCGCCCAGCCTCTTACCCACGTGGCCGTTGCGCAGCCGCTTCAGCAGACAGGGTTCTTCCCGGCCCGAGGGGGGCACCACTGTGGCGGTCAGCAGGCTGAGGTCCGTCTCCGAGATGTTGATGGGGATGTCGGCGGCAGAGCCCACCTTCAGGTGGGACATGCGCATGGAGTCGTCACCTGGCAGGGGTCAGTCACTGTGTGTCCAGGCACCGGGAGGGAGACTGTCCCCACGCCAGCTGCCTCCTTTGTCACCGCTGCAGGCCGTCCCCTACCTGTGACCCTGGCAGTGAAGGGGCTGCCCGGGATATGCTGTTCGTTGTACTTGACCAGGATGCTGTAGTCACCAGGTAACACGGGCAGGTAGGAGACACTGCACGTCCCATCCTGGTTGTCGGTGCAGCTGATCTCTGCTTTGGAGGGGCCCTCAATGGCCAGGGACAAGCCCCCTGGAGAGAGTTGTGAATGAGGGTACGAACTGTGCCCGGGAACACTGCACCAACCGTGCAAGCGGAGGCCGGGGGTGGGGTGGGGAGCCCAGTTTGGGGAGCATCTCCCGTGTCCAGACCCCCCACCAGATGACGGCATCCCGCCCCAATCAGGCAGGTCAGGATGAGAGCTGCTGCTCACCCTCGCCCGCATCCTTGGTGTTGACGGTGAAGATAGCGGGCTTATTCACCACCCCATGGGTGAGGCCTGGCCCATAGGCTGTGACATGGCCACAGTTGACATAATCCACGTAGAACTGTAGGGGGCTGCCTGCAGCAAGAAGAGGGACCACATGGACCGGGGCCTCCCATCATCCCCCAGTCTGTCCCACAGCCCGCCCCCCTGGGAGGTGGTCCGGCATGCTGAGTGGACGTACCTGGGATGTGCATGTTGTCATAGCGGATATCCATCTCGTGCAGGCCGGCTTCACTGGGGGCGTAGCGCACAGTCACAGTGCCATCCTTGTTGTCGGTGATGGCGGGCTGTGCCACCTTGCCCGAGGGCATCCGCACCTCCCCTGCAGGGCAGGGGGGGCCTGGGTCAGGGCAGTCCATGGGCACCCTCCAGCCTCTGTGGCTCCCTAGCCCCTTCCCAGCTGCACTCACCAGTGACCTCGCCCTTCTTGATGGTGAAGGGGATGACAAGGTCAAAGGGCCTCAGGCTGCTCACATCTAGCCCGTTGACCCCCACCAGGGGCCTTTCTGGGGCCTGCAGGGGGCGGAGACACAGAAGGCCTGAGTGAGGAACTGGAGGGAAAAGGAGTCCCAAGTGGCAGGCTCCAGGGTCCCTCCTCGCAGATAGCGGAACAGGACCTCACGGGACACCCAGCCGGCCCATCCCCAAGTGTCCCCGAGGGCAGGGCAAGCTGGGAGGTGGCAGGGCAAGCCATACCCAGGTCTGCTGGCCCCCCTGGGCGTAGGTATATGGTGGTGCCAGCTGCTGAGGCCGTAATGAGGGCTGTGCCGTGGGCTGGTCTCCAGCCAGAGCCTGCAGAGCAAGGCACAGAGCTTGAGGCTGTCCAAACCCGTGAGCCCCGTGGGGGCGGTGAGCCAGGTCCCTGCCCGGACCCCACCCCAGCCCCGGACCCTCCTGACCGTCACTTGGAAGGGACTGTTGGGCACGTGTTCACCACCGAAGCGCACGCAGATGACGTATTTGCCGGGCTGGGGAGCCGTGTAGAAGATGTCAAAGGTGCCATCCTCATTCTCGACCACGTCCACGTCCACCTCAGAGCCATCGGGGGTGCACACAGTACAGGTGACCTTGCCTTTGCCCGCTGCCTTGGTGTCCACAGTGATCACAGTCTCCTCCCCGATCTGGATGGTAGGGCCGATGCCAGCACCTGGTGGGGCAGGGTGGGTCCCCGAAGCGGGGGCCGGGGCATGAGCTCGGTGCTCAGGCCGCGGCCATCCACGTGTCAGCCGCCCAGGCCTCTTACTGCCAACCACCAAGCACAGCCAGGCCTCCCGCCCCCCAAGCTGGAATGGTGAGTGATTTCTCAGAAGGCAGGAAAGGTTCCCCTGAACCACCTCAAGCCCGGGAGTCCTGTCTCGGGGCGTATCCCCGCCACATGGGAAAAGCCCAATGGGTGGCACCCAGGAGTCTGAGAAGAAGAAGGGCCTGGAAAGCCCCGAAGCCACTGCCGGGGCCTAAGCATTTGCTGCCATCTCCCCTGCCAACTTGGCTTCAGCCAGTGGTGCCCTGGACCATGCTGACTGACAGCTGAGCCCCGGGCTGCCTTCACCCCTGTGGCCATGCCCTGGCCCTCAGTGCTGTGTGCGGACGCGGTGAGGCGGAGTCCTGCTGCAGCGTGGGGCATGTGACACTTGTTCCCCACCCCTGGGGCCTGAAGGTGCAATTGGAGTTTCCTGACAACTGAGAAGGCTCGCTCGACCGGAGGCTTGCAGAGAAGGGGCAGCCGGGCACGGCCTGGTGCAGGCAGGGAGCCGGGAGCAGGGAAGCAGGGAGGCAGGGGGGTTAGCACCCAGGCAGTGCAGCGCAGCAGAGGGGCCAGCACCCAGGGGGCAGGGGGGCAGGGGGCCCAAGCCAGAACCACGGCTGCAAGGCGGTGAGAGCAGAGGGGAGGGACAGTGACGTTATGATCTGGGCTCAGCCATGGAGGCTCGGGGGGCTGGGGACCATGAGGCCTGGCAGCGAGTGCTTTCTGGAGCCTGGCCCCTGCCAGGGAAGCAGCTGGCAACACCGAACCCACCCTGGGGCCAAGTTCAAGGGGGTCCCCAGCCAGCCACTTGGCCGGCCCCTGAGCTGTCCTGTCCGCCAAGGGCGCCCACTTTGTGGGGCTCCAGAACTCTATGCCTGGACCCCCACCACCCACCCCGCCCTGGGAGGCCTCACCTCGCACACAGCCACACCTGCTCTCCCTGGCTTGGAACCTGGACCCACCATCTAGCAAGTGGCCTGGGCCCAAACCTCAGTTGGCCCCAACTACCTGCGCTCCCTGCCCAGCACCCAGCTCTTCAGCAGGTCTGGGCTGCTCCATCCTTGAAGCCCCCCACCCCTGCAATTTGGTTCTCCCCTCAAGCCCCACCCACCCACCAGCAGCCTAGCCCAAGCCAGCCTTGCAACTGATACCGAAGTGACTTCAGTTCCCCAACTGGGCTCTTTGCCTCCGCTGGCACATGGCGGCCAAGGTAAACCAAGACGGCTCTCTCAGCCCCAGTCTTGACCCTGCCCCTGGTCCCCAAGGTCCTACCCCCTGGCCCAGGCACACAGGCCTGTCATCTCAGACCCTGAGGCCCCCTGGACAGAGTCATCGAACCCCTGCCACCCTCTAGCTTTCTCCAGGGCCACCTTGGCCAAGGTCCAGGCCTCCAGCCTCCAGAGGCTCCCATGTGCTTGTGGCCTCTTGCTGGCATCCCTGGCTGGGGTGAGCCTCCCCTCCCAGGTCTGGTTGGGGACCATCTGAATAACGTCACTGCTGGGAGGGGCAGGGAGGGAGGGAGGCGGGAAGAGGGTGGGCCACTGAGTGCACTTTGGCACTCTGAGGCTGGGCCGGGCCCCACCATGCTGGCCGCCCAAGCAGTCAATGCTGGTGCTATGGCACTACCAGCCAGCCCCACCCACTCATGCACTGGCACCTCCCCCGGCCTGGGACGCGGAGGCCCCTGGGAGGTGGGGACAGGGGTCTGTGGATCCGGCTGGGGCTGGGGACTCCCGCTGCTTGGGGGAGACCCTGGACTCAGAAGGAGGAAGTGAAAAGAGACCGGGCCTGCTGCCCGCCCCCGAGACTGCCCCAGGGCGCCAAGATCCCCAGACCCCAGAGCCCCCAGGGGGGTGCCTCTAGGGATGCACCTCGCCCCAAAGCTCACAGCTGCAACCCGACTTCTCAGGTGGAAAAACAGAGGCCCAGAGAGGGGGAGGGCCGGAGCACTCATGCCCAGCTCCAGAGGCCTCCCTGGGCCCTAACCCTCCAGTTCCTCCCCTCTGTCCCTGCCAAGAGCTGCAGCTGGAACTGTCCTGGGAATCAGCCGGAAGAGGAAAGGAAGCTGCCCTCTGGGCAGAAGGGGCATTGGGAGTGGCCCCAGCAAGCAGCTTACCTAGCCCGTGACCTCCGATTGACACTGAGGTGAGAGGGCAGAGAGCAAGGAGAAAGGTCAGGTGAGTCACTCAAGGGGGCGGCCCCCACTCCCACACGCCGCCCCAAGCAGCGAGCCCTTGCACACAGGCACACCCAAGCCCCGTGCTGAGCGCCGTGGCTGCTGGCACACTGGGCTCACCTGTGACGGTGCACTTGCTGGCATCCCCCGTGGGCACGGCGCGGACACGGTATGGGGAGAAGGGGATCTCGTCACCACCATACTTTATGAGGATAGTGTAGCGGCCTGTCACGTCTGGCACGTAGGCCACTGTGTACGTGCCGTCATGGTTGTCTTGGATGTGTGTCTTCTTGGGCTTGCCCTCCGGGTCCTGTGTAGCAGAGCACAGAGAAGAACAGTTGGTCCAAGCTCACCCTGGCCCGGGATTCCCTCAGGCCCTCTCAGAGGACCAAGTGTCAAGCACTGCTGCTGCAGGGTCAGCCACCATGGCCCAAAATGGCTGCCTGCATCCACCACTGTCCTTTACTTACTTCCCCACGGGCAAGGTCCAAAAGGGAAGCCCCCAATGACAGGCACGGCCAGGAAACTTGGCACCTATCCTGCTTTATCCCCACAAACACTTCTCAGCCCCAGCCCTCTACCCCAGGGCCAGCCCCAGCAGTAGGACAAGCTCCTCTGAAAGATCCCAGAGTCCCAGCCTTATACCTGGCCCTGGAGAATGTTACAGGCAAAATAGTTGAGGCACTAAGGGCTTTGGTGACATCAGAAGTGAGCAAGTATGTGTGTGGGGGAAGCCTGGGTCTGTGACCACCATCCTAGAGGCGGGGGCCAGGCTCCCAGGTGAGACCAGAGACCCAGACTGGCTCATCTGCCCCAGGCTGTGGACTTCAGGCCCGGGTCCCTCCCCTCCCCACCTGCCATGGACCCAGAGCTGCAAAACAGCAGGGCCAGGTGGCCCCCACATGGCCCACTCACCGTGATCTGGACAGCCAGCAGGCCCTCCCCAGCGTCCTTGGCATCAATAGTGAACTCCACAGGCAGGCTGGCAGGCACACCCGTGGTGTTGAGCCCTGGGCCACTGGCCTTGACCTTGCTGGCATCATGTGTAGGCAGCACCTTAACCTTGAAGGGGCTGTCGGGCCAGGATGTTGTGGGTGGTTAGGATGGCTCTTGGTGCCCAGGCCAGTGCCCCCTCCCCTAAGACAGAGGGCCCTGCTCCTTACCTGCGGGGTACCTCTTCGTCTCCATACAGCACTGAGATGCTGTAGGGCCCCTCACGGCTGGGCACATAGTTCACAGTCTGGGTGCCATCGGCATTGTCCACCACGTCCACCGGCTCCACCAGGCCTGACCCCAGTCCCAGAGACAGAGTCTCAGCTGGTGCTCTGGGTTCCTAGGCCCACTACACTAAAAAGCCGGATCTGAGCCATGTATACTCAGCCCCCACCCCAGGCCTAGCCCTGCCCATCCCCAGGAACAGCCCTGAGCCTCTGTGACATGACACTAATCTGGGTACCACCTGGGCCCTTGCCCTCTCTCCTTCCCACCTCTGCTCAGTGGTCTATGTCCTTTTGGTCCCCTTCACCAGGTCACTGGCTCTGGTGTCACCTGCGGCTCCTCCGTCAACTGCCTGCCCACCTGCGTCCCACCCCAAGGTGTGCGAGACCCCCTCCCTCAGGGGACCAGGCCCTCCTGACCTGACCCCCACACCCCAGACACACTCACCTTTGGGCCCCTGCACTTTGACCTGCAGTGGGGCCATGCCAGCCTTGCTCGTGTCCACCTGGAAGGACTGAGGTAGGTTGGCACGGACCATGCCCGGGCTCAGGCCAGGCCCAGAGCATTTGACCTTGGACGCGTCTGTCACATCGTGCACAGGGACCTTGAAAGGACTGCCTGTGGGGGCCGAGAGGTGGCATTTCTGAGACAGGCTGGAGGGCAGGCAGGTGGCCCCAGCCAGGCCCCAGCTGACCTGATTCCTCACCTGGCACTTGGTGGCCGCCGTAAGTGACGTTAAGGCTGTAGGTGCCGGCCTCGTAGGGGACATACTCAACCGAGCAGCTGCCATCCTTGTTGTCCATGCAGGACATCTTGGCCTCAGAGGGGCCCTCAACAGCCAAGCCCAGGCCCCCTGTGCCAGCTCCCCTAGTCCAAACAGACAGCTCGTTATCCCGTGACTTCTAACGCCCACCGCGGCCCCTGCTTGTGGGGCTCTTGCCCACCTGGTCTCCACAGTGAACTTGTTGGGCTTGTTGGTGGTGCCGCTTTGGATGCCTGGCCCATGGACACGCACTCGGGAGGGGTCGCAGCCTTCAGTCACTGGCACCTGGAAGGGGCTGCTGGGCACAGGACTGCCGTCGTAGGTCACGTCCACAGAGTGGAGTCCTGCAGGAGGGCGGGCTGACTTAGAAGGGGCCCAGACTGCCCTGCCCCTTCACCCCCCACAGTCCCTCTGGCACCCCGACACGCACCCTCCTCATATGGTGTGTACTCCACTTTGTATGTGCCATCACCACAGTCCTGCACATAGGTCTCAGTCAGGTTGCCCGAGGGGTTGGCCACGCGAGCCTTGACGTGGGGCCCTCCAGTCTGAGTCAGAGCCCGGGCATCCACGCTGAACTCGGTGGTGGCTTCTCGGAAGACACCTGTGGGGGAGGGGATGTGAAGAGGAAGACGGGGGCTCCAGACACCCCAGTTCCCCCACCCCATGTCCCACGGCAGAGCCTCGCACCTTGACCCTCAATCCCGGGCCCATAGCACTGGATGCCCGAGGTATCCACTGCGGGCTCCACCTGCAGCTTGCTTGGGAAGTTGGGCACAGGCTGGCCGCCGTACTTGATGGTGACGGTGTAGGCTCCAGGGCACAGGGGGATGTAGGTGATGGTGTGCGTGCCGTCACCGTGGTCCTGGATGTGCACCTCGGCCGGCAGCCCTGCCTCGGAGCGGATCTCGATGGTCAGCTCCGCACTGCCCGCACTCGAGCAGTCCACATGGAACTGGCCGGCCTCCCCAGCCGTGGCCCGCTCCAGCCCGGGGCCTGAGCACTTGACCTTGGACGGGTCGAAGCAGGGAACCACGTGGGCCTTGAATGGGGAGCCGGGGATGTGGGTGTCAGCGAAGAGGATGTTGATGTTGTAGTCCCCAGGCTCAGTGGGCACATAGGACACAGAGCACGTGCCATCCCCGTTGTCCAGGCATTCGAGCTGAGCTTCACAAGGGCCTTCGACCGTCAGGCCCAGGCCGCCTGTGCCGGCACCCTTTGTGTCGATCGTGAAGCGGGCAGGAGACCCTGCACTGCCCCCCTGCAGCCCTGGCCCGAAGGCTTTCACCTAGGGGAGGAGGGGCAGGTCAGGAGCCCAAGCTGCACCAGCTCTCTGACCCTTGACCCTCAGACCCCAGCCTGACTCCATCTGTCTCTCTTCTTGTTCTGGCTTCCCTCCCCTACCAGGCGGGCACAGGCCCGAGCAGGGCCCTCGCTCAGAAGGACCAAGAGGAGGAGTAAGGTCCAAAGCAGACATGGGCTGTGGCCCCGGCAACCCCCTTACCTTGCTAGGCTTGGTGGGCGGCACGGCTTCCAGGGAAAAGGGGCTGCCAGGCACAGGTACGCCATCATAGGTCACCTCAACCTCATAGGGCCCCTCTTCACGGGGCACAAAGCGCACCACACTGTTGTCAGCCCCGAGGCCTGGCTCCACCTTGCAGGGAACCACTGCCCCTGAAGGGCCCACGATCTTCGACAGCACTTTGCCCTGGCCACCGGCGCCCTTGGACTTGACCGTGAACTCCTGGTCTTTGCCAACATCCACCTCTGTTGAAGCGATGGGGGGAAGACAGGACTGTGAGGCCGCTCAGACAGCCTGGGCATCGCCAGCGGCTGTGCCAGGGCCCCAGCAACTTACTTTCTCCCAGGCCGGACACCTTAATCTTGCTGAGGTCCAGGCTTGGAGACACCCCCACTGAGAAGGGGCTTTTGGGAATAGCATCACCTCCGTAAGTGACATTGATGCCCACTGGGCCCTGGGAGGGGTACAGAAGACAGGGTCAGAGGTCATGGCTGAGCGCCCCTGGCCCGTGCCTTCCCAACTCGGGCATGGGGGTTGGGGACACTGCACCCCCCAACTGCTGTGCCCACTCTGTCCCAGGTGAGAAACCAGAGTGGGCACAAAGTCTCTTGGAGCCAGCCACCCAGCCCACCATGTGAAGGGGCCCACAGGCTCAGCATGTGTACGGACAGGTGTGGCCACAGGGGGTCAAGAGAGCTGGCTACCTGCTGCACAGGCGTGTACTTGACGGTATAGGTGTTGTCATGATGGTCAATGATGTCCACGTCACGCACTGCATCCCCTTTGGCCGGCCCCGAGAACTGGACATCCAGCTTGCCTTTGCCGGCAGCTTTGGTGTTGACCGTGAAGTGGGTGGGTTTGCTAAGCTCGACCCCTGAGGAGACACAGCAACCATCTAGGGGCTCCTGCATGCGCATACACATACCCTGTTCGGGGCCCCGACCTCCCTACGCGGGGGGCCGTCCTCACCGGTGCGACTGAGGCCGGGACCTTCTGCCTTAACCTTGCTGGCATCATGGGAAGGCTCCACTTTGACCCGGATGGGGCTGGTGGGCGTAGCCTGCAAGGGGTGGGAGGAGAAGGGCTGAGAGGCGAGCAGCAACCCAACACTCAGCCATCTTTGGGGGCCAGGAGCAGCACACCCACCTGGTCAGCAAAGAGCACCATGATGGTGTAGCTGCCAGCCCCGCGGGGGGTGTACTTGACTGTGAAGGTGTCGTTGTCGTTGCGGATGATGTCGAAGTCGATGTCGGCCTCGGCAGGGCCCACCACACCCGGGGCACACTTGATGCCGATGCTGACATCACCTGCAATGGAGGAGGGCATGGGGCTGGGGACCTCACAGGGACGCTGCACCCACCGGCCACCCACTCCCAAGGCAGGGCATTACCCTGGCCAGCCTCCGTGCAGTCCACAGTGAAGTAGGTGGGCTCGTGAGCCTTGAGTCCTGTCTTTGCCACTCCTGGGCCGTACACCTTGACCTTGTTCGGGTGGCTGCCGGCACCCACATTCACCTGCAGGGCACAGGGGCAAGTGCAGGGTCACAACCAGCCCAGAGGACAGGCAGAGGCTTTCTGACCCACCGCCGTTGGGCACGTAGAGTGGTGCCACCACTCTTGGAAATCATTTGGTGGCCCCTCAAACACAAGCAGATTTCCCTGGTGGCTCAGACAGTAAAGTGTCTGCCTACAATGCTGGAGACCCGGGATCGATCCCTGGGTCGGGAAGATCTCTGGAGAAGGAAATGGCAACCCACTCCAGTATTATTGCCTGGAAAATCCCATGGACAGAGGAACCTGGTGGGCTACAGTCTGTGGGGTTGCAAAGAGTTGGACATGACTGAGCGACTTTCCTTTCCTTTTCTTTTCCAAACACAAGCAACCATATGATGCTGCAATTCCATTTTTTGGTATCTATCCACCCAGAGACATGAGATCACTCGTCCCCTCTAACACCCATTCTGGACCATTCATAGCACAGCTCCTGCCAACCAAAAGGTGAAAAAACTCCCAAATGTCCATCAACAAATGACTGGAAACAGAAAACGTGGTCTATCCACACAATGGTGTATCATCCAGCCATTGAAAGGCAAGAAGCAATGACTCACGGTATACAGGCCACAGGGGATACGAGTCCATCCCCACCCAGCCAGAAAGCAGAGACAGGAGAGGCTGCTTAGGCCAGGGCAGGGGGCCTTTGGAGGGTTGCCGACTTTCTTTAGGGGGTGGTGAAAACGGCCTCATCTTCCGTCATGGTAATGGCTTCACAACTCAGAACTCACCCAAAACCACCAAGTTGGATACTGGAAAGGGGTTGACTGTATGGCGTGCAAGTTTCATCAAACAGAGCTGTATCAAATGAAGCAGGGGCCCCAGGGAAGTGGGCTAAAGGCTCACCCGGAAGGGGCTGTTGGGGATGCTGACACCTCCCCAGGACACCATGGCCGTGTGCTTCACTGGCTTCCGGGGCACATAGGAGCAGCTGTAAGTGCCATTGCCATTGTCCTTGACCGTTGCCTCCACTGGGCAGCCCTCATTGTCCTGCAAAGTGGGCAGGAGCAAGAGGCCTCCTGGTCACTGCCTGGTCAGTGGGCACCTGCCCAGCCCACTCCTGGCACGGGGGAGCACCTCACCTGGACTTGGACCTTGAGAGGAGCCTTCCCGCCGTGCTTGGCATCCACTGTGAACTCTGCTGACTTGTTCACAGCCACGCCGGTCTTCTCCAATCCAGGCCCACGTGCCTTCACCTGATGGGAGGCCACCCAGTTCTCAGGGCAGAGTGCCGGCCCCCTCAGGCTCCCCCACCCAGTGGCACATGCTCTTTACCCTGTCTGGATGGAAATCCTGGGGCGCGTCGCGGATGTCGGCCATGAAGGGGCTGAGACGGATGTCCTCACTGTTGCACAGCACGTGCACCGCGTACTCACCAGCCTCCTGTGGCCAGTAGCGCACATCGCAGGAGCCATCGCCCTTGTCGTCACACTCGATCTTAGCCTGCGATGGGCCCTCCACCGAGAAGCCTGACAACAGCCGCCAGCTCATGAGGGCCCTGGATCCCCGGGAGGGTGGCCCTTGCTAGCCTCTGCCCCCGGAATACCCCCAATTGTAGCCACCTACTCACCCAGGGTGCCCACGTCGTCGCCAATGGCCTCCACGACAAAGTCTGCAGACTTGCCGACAACACCGCCCTCCAGCCCAGGGCCCCATGCCCGCACCTTCTGATTGCCGCACTCAGTGCCCACTTTCACCTCGAAGGGACTGCAAGGAGAGAGCCACCCAGGGAGTGCTGAAGGGCCCATCCTGGAAGGATGAGCCTAAGCCCTGCAGGGGAGGAGGCGTGCCACCTCTAAAGCGCTCATCCAGGGCCTCACCTGCGCCCAATATTTTGGCCACCCCACGTGATCGTGACAGTGTATGTGCCGGGGATCATGGGGTAATACTCGAAACCATAGACACCATCGCCCAGGTCCTTCTGCTTCACACGCTCTTCACCCTCTGTCAGAGACAAGGGGAAGCCTCAGGCCTGCTGAGCAGTGGCCAGGGGCTGGCATCACCCTACCCCAGCCACAAGCCAACTTACTGGGGCCCTTTACGGTGACCTTCAGCTCTCCGCTGCCCGCCCCCTTTGTGTACACTTTGAAGTCGGCCGTCTCCTTCACTCGCACACCCTTGGGCTGGAGACCCCGGCCGACAGCGCGGCAGGCACCTGGGTTACAAGCTGTGAGCAGAGGACTGGTTGAGCTGCTGGGAGCTAGTGCAGGGCGACCCCCTCCCTTGTCTCCCACCGGACTGGGCCGGTGGGCTGCCCGGGATGGTGAAGGCCATGTAAGAAAGAACCGGAAGAGACCGTGACCCAAGGACCTGGGGCCCAGGCCCAGACATGGTAGGCCTCCTTCCCTGTGCTCCATCCACACCAGCTCCCCCCGCAGACCCCACACCCAGCCCACCCACCCCCAACCCCCTAGGAAGACAGATCCAAGTACCGTTGACCCTGTGGGCAGAGCAGAGAGCAGCAGGTTTCTAGACAGCTGGAGCGAGCTCTTCCGAAGGTGAAAGCGTGGAGAGAGAGAGAGAGGGAGAAGGCGGGAGGAGGAGGAGGAGGCCCCAACAGTGGAAGCACAGATGTCCCGAGAGCCAGGGCAGGGCTGCAGCAGCACTTGCCTGGCTGCCCCCATCCAAGACCGCCCAGCTGGAGCTGTGCCCTGTGGAAGGCAGCTGGGGCTGGCCTACCTTGACCCACAGTGACTGTGTAGGGGCTGCGAGGGATGGGCACCCCGGCGAAAGTGACGTGCACCATGTGGACGCCCTCCACACTGGGCTGGTAGCTGCAGCGATACGTGCTGTCGCCCCGGGCCTCCAGCTGAGGCTCCACGGTACCCTTCTGGCCTGCTGGGTCCTGGATCACCACCTCCACCTCACCCATGCCCGCACCTGCTGGGAAGCAGCGGCTCAGCTTCCAGCCTCTCGTCCTCCCATGAGCCCGCTGGCCTCAGCACCCTCCACTCACCCGCCGTGAAGATCTCAAAGTAGGTGGTCTTGTTGGCAATGTTGCCGCTGGGCTCCAGGCCAGGGCCCTGGGCAGTCACTTTGCTGGCGTCTCCCTGGGACTTGTCCACGTACACCTCGAAGGGGCTCTTGGCAATGTGCTGGCCGGCAAAGAGCACGGTGACCTGTTCCCAGGAGGGGCAGGCCGTGAGGCCAGGGTTGGGGTCCCCCCTAGCCACAGCTTTTGCTCCCAGCCTCCCCTCAGGCTGAGGGCTCACCTTGTGAGTCCCCGTCACCTCGGGGACATACCAGACAGAGAAGGTACGGTTCTTGTCGTTATTGGCGGTCACCTTGGCCTAGGGTGGGAAGGAGCCCGTGAGTCTTCGTTCGGAGCAGCCCCGGGCACACGGAGGCCTGGTAATGCGAGGGCCTACCTGCAGGCTGCCTTACCTCCTCCTGGTGCCCAGCCGGGTCCTCCACGTATACCAGCACCTCTCCCTGCCCGGCGCTTCTGGTCTCCACCGTGAACTCTGCCCTCTTCTTTACCATGTTGCCTGTAGGCTCAATGCCTGCCCGGGAAGTGTGAGGAAGCCACGGGTTGGCCTCAGGGCCACCCCCTCACCTGCACGGGCTCAGCACCCCTCCCTATTCCCTTCTGAACTGGTCTCTTGTGGGACAGGCCTGGGCCTGTTTTCTAGAACGCTCGCTCAAGCGTGCCGGGGCTCAGGCTCCCGTCAGATAACCTGGCTGGGTCTCAAGTTCACTTACAGCAAAGTGGATGGGTCCTTACTCCCTAAACACACTCTGCCTTGGGTGGGTGTGACGTGGGGAACATCCAGCCAGTGGCTGCTTTTGATCAGCCCTGACCCACTCCTGTCTGACTTGCGGAGAGCAGTCAATAACCCTGCGGCCACGTGATGGAAGACTCCCAAGGAGCTGACATTTCCCAGAGGACGCGGCCCCACGGGGAGAAGGTGACCTCGCAGGAGCACTCCTGCCTGGCTCCCTCACCTGGCCCATAGGCTCGGGCTTTCTTCGGGTTGAGTTTGGGCCGCAGGGGAGCCCCTGGTTTCAGCTTGGCCTTGGGGAACTGGGACAGGTAGGTCATGACGGAGTGCTCATCCACGTTGGGGTCCACAATCTCCTCGGGGGTGATCACCTTCACAGACAGAGGGAGGAGCCAGTGGGCCTCCAAGCCTGGGGCTCCTGGGACACTCCACCTCTCCCCATGGGGATCTTGGCCCCCAAGCAGACCCCGCTGGCCAGGGTAGGGGGGCATACCTGAGGGATGCCCAGCCAGTCATCAGCTTGTTGCATGGCTTCCCGTGCATTGTTCACGGGCTTGCTGGCATCCCAGGAATCCCAGTCGGGGCACAGGCCTGCAGATGGAGTTAAGTCGTCTGTCTAGGGACCACGGGACCTCGCCAGAGGCCGTCCCCTTCACCCTCAACACCCGACACCCCTCACCCGGGGCACAGCTGTCGACCAGGGCGCCCAGGGCTCTGCCGCTCTGCCAGTCACGGCTGAAGTTGGTGATGGGCAGCTGTGGCAGCTTGTTCTGGATCCAGCCCAGCAGCCTCTGCTTGGGGGTCTGCTTCTTGGCCTCCTCGTCCTCCTCCTCATCCCACATGGGCATGGAGATGGAGTAGTGCAGGATCAGGGTCCAGATGAGGCCCAGGATCAACTTGAGGTTCCCGTCCACGATGGCCTTACTGTCTGCAAGGGCAACGAGTGGCAGCGCTGGGTGGGCACGGCCAACCCGGTGGGGGGGCCTGGGCACAGGCACAGACACATGCGCACACACGGCTTCGGGGGTGGGGTGTGGAAGCACACACACGGAACAGCAGGCCACTCCCAGGCACTGGCGAGTGTGGGAGACAGCAAGCCCGAGGGAGGAGGAGGCCTCCGTGAGGCAGGGTGGGGTGCGGGTGCCTGTGGGACCATCAAGGAGGTTCAAGGGTAAAACCCTTCCAGACGCGCAGTGCCAATACAGCACAATCAGGGGGGCTGCCAGAAGCCCTGAGGCCATGGGGGCCCAGAGAACAGACAGGCGACAGACCCAGGCTGTCGATCGGGGCCCCATCTGGGGCCCCGATCCCCAAAGATGGTTCCAGAGAGAGAGTGGGTGAGTGCTTTGCAGCCACCCAGGCCCCTCTCCAGAGGTCTCCAAGGAAGGGGCAGGGGAAACAGCTGGACCCTGGGGCCTTGATGCCAGGGCCCCTGGGCGGGCGCTGGGGAAGAGGAAGCCAAGCGGGGGTTGGGTTGGGAAATACAACTGCTGGCCCAGGGTGGGGGCGTGAATGACTGAGGCTGGGGAAGTTGGGCAAGGACCCTTTGGGTGGAGGGTGTGAACCCCTGCCGGCCCTCACTTCCTTTGTACTCACCCCTCCCCCGACAGAGCCAGGCTGGGGGCTGGGCCATTGGCCTGGTGTAGGGGAGGGGCTGAACACTGGCCCCAAGGAACCGGCGGTCTGGCCCTGACTCACTGGGGCCCAGCAGGGATGGCCTGCCAGCCGGGATGTCGAGCAGGACACATTCCAGGGGCCCCCTCACCCAGCCCGGGGGGGTGGGGCTGGGGTGGGGCCCGCCAGCCTGGGTTGGGTGCCCAGGGCCCCTCGCTTGGCGGGGGGTTGTGGGTGGGGTCCCAGAGTCCCGCTGTCTCAGCAATAGGCTCAGCCACTGCCCGCCCTCCTCATCACTTAACAGGCCGCTGGGCTGCAGGCGGGTGGCCACCAAGCTCACCACAGGGGAAGTGGTTAGGGCAGGCACCCTGCACCCCATCACCATGGCAACCCCTCAGGGCCCCACCCAAGGCCCTTCTGGGTGTCAGTCTCAAGCTCTTGGGGACTGGGGCGTAGGGCTGGGCCTAAGAACACAGGAGGGCCGCTTATCTTTGGAATCCCTGCTGATGGGTTCCACTCACCCACTCCCCAATAATCAGGAGAAAATGCTTGTCCAGCAAGTCAACTGGGGGGTGGGGACCAGGCAGCCTCTGAACCCAGCAAGCTGCACCTCGAAGACCAGCTCAACACCACTCAGCAGAGTGGCCTCCCAGTTCTC
The DNA here is from genome assembly GCF_003369695.1 of Bos indicus x Bos taurus. Taxonomy (NCBI): domain Eukaryota; kingdom Metazoa; phylum Chordata; class Mammalia; order Artiodactyla; family Bovidae; genus Bos; species Bos indicus x Bos taurus. Next base: position 107,877,941 of record NC_040105.1, on the reverse strand, counting down.
AATGGGGGGCTCATCCCAGTCCTACACCACTGCCCCGCACTATTGCCAAGCGGCAGGACAGGGGGTCTCAGGCTCGGAGAAGACCAAGTACACGGGAGCACTTGCACTTTCCCACCAGGTTCCCATCCCCAGAACCCTGAGCCTGGAACCAGAGCCTCGGGAGGCCTGAGGTCCACCCAGACCCACGAGGGGACACACAAGGCCAAGCTCACCGGTCCTCCCGGGGCTGGGCCCTCCCCCTGGTCCATAGGAGGCTGGCCCAGGCCGTCCCATCCAACTCACAAAAGAGGGCGGGAAGGACTGGGCTAAGAGTTGAGAGACTGACTGGTTGGATGGCCCCGCCCCATCCCACCCCCTTTCCCCAGCCCCGGGCCAGCCTGCCCCCTCCTTCCCCTAATCACTGCTGCTTTCCAACATTTTTTTGCCTTATATGGCAAAGCTCTGGGAACTAGGCCTGCTCCAGCCAGCTCACAAGAGGAGGAGGAGAAGAAGGGCGGTGGGGGGGGGGGGAGACCCCCCCCCAGACAACTGGGGTGTGGCTCGCCTCCCCACATCCGGTTGCCCCCCCCCCCAAGGCTCAAAGATGACTCAGCTTGGCTAGACTGAGTATGGGACTGGGGGGTGGGCCTCGGCCTAGACTTGCATTCCAGAAAAAGAGGTGGGGCCCTTGAGACCTGCTCAGAGTGATTGGGGGCACCTGAGTCTTGGTCCCTCACTTTCTCAGGCTCAGCGTGGACCAGGCCAGGGCTGCAGGGGCTGCTGGAAGTTCTCTTTGAATGCTGAAGAAAATAAAGCTGGTGCCCCTTCATTCCGTGTCTCACATTGCCGCCCCGCCCCCCCCGCTCCAGGGCAAAGTCACCAGTTCTGGTGCCAATCCCTGTGTGGCTCCCATCTCGAGAGGTGCCTGGGAATGATGCGGTAGGCCTGGTCAGTGCCAGCCTCACCAGCCCAGTGACACGGACAGTGGGCTGGCAGTGAGCCCAGCACATGTTGGAGTACCTCCCAGGGAACTCCTGTATTCTAGATGCAGAAAAGCAAGTCCTACATAGAAGCAAGAGTTTGGCCCACAATCAACAGTAACTGGGTGTCTAAGCGACTACAAGCCAGCACCCAAACCTATCTCAGGTGCTGTTTGGCTAGCTATGGTCCTTTCTGGGCCCCGAGTTCCCAAAAGGAGATCTAAACTTGGAGCAATCTTCAGTTGAGGGGTCCTAGACAATGGAACCCACAAGCTCCAAGCCTCTGTTTAGGAACCACAACGGTGTTCGGAGGCCCAAGAGCCGTCTCCCAACTGCTATAGGAGGTGGAGAGTCCTGGCCTCCCCCTCGTTAGAGATGAGGCGCTGGGCGTACGGCCAGAGCTTGGCTAGTGCCCGCCGCACCGCCTTCCCACTCCCCCCCACCCCGTCCCGGCCCTCTCCCACCACGGGCGCAGCGGCAGGGGCGCGGCCTGTGGAGGATGTGAGCTCAGCCTGGGCGTGGGCCAGCCGGGGACCGGCGGGCGGGGGCGCGTAGCGGTCCGCACGCACCGCTGGCTTGCGAGCCTTTGTTCTCGAGGCCCGCAAGCAGCTGGGTGGCCCCCGGGGCAGCGCCGCAGCTTAAGGGGATGTCTGCAAGGGGTCGGCTCAGGGAAGAGGGGAGGACGCGCGGAAACCCCCACCCTCGCCCCGCCAGCGCCACCGGGCGTCCGGCGCCCTCACCGATGGACACGAGCTTGATGCTCTCGCGGTCCAGGAACTCGAGCGCCACCGACACGTTCTCAAGCTGCATCTGGCGGAAGGTGGGCCTCTGGTTGTGCTTGCGGTGCATCTTCTTCTGGCTGAGCACCTCGAGCAGCGCGATAAGCCGCAGCCCGTCGCTCAGGTCCGTCTGCAGGTTGGCGATGCGCTTGCTCACGCACTTGAGGTGCTCGTTGCACCAGCGCGTGAACGTGTTCTGCTGGATCTTCTTCCACGGCGCATCCTCCGCCAGGTCCTTCTCGGTGGCCGGCATCTCGGCGTCTCGTGTGTCGGCACCGATGCCCAGAACCGCGCCCGCAGCGCTCTGGCCCGCCCGAGAGTGGGAGCTACTCATTTTGAGGCGCGAGGAGCCGATGGGCGGTGCTGCAGCCTAGACGAGGGGACGGCCCTTTAATTAAAGTCGCAGGCACCTCAGCGAGCGCAGGGCGAGGCAGACAGCTGAGGTTGCGCTGCGGTGAGAGCGAGCCCTTTAAATGCTGATGGAGGCGGGGCCAGGAGGCGGGGCCGCGGCGGGGTGGAGCTTTGGGGCCCCACCCGCCCCGCCCCTCCCCACCCGTTGGAATGCCCCCCTGAGTACCCCCGCCCCGGCTCTTTGACCCGACCCCCAGGCTCCGGGAAGGGTCGTAGGGCCCCGGAGCAGGCGAGGCTGCGAGGAAATGCTGAGGTCTCCCTCCCGCGCTGTAGGAAACGCTGCAGCGATGAAAGGCTGAGCAACGTCTAGAGCGGGGGACCGCTTGGCCTGCAGCGGGCACACCATACAAGGGACTTTCCTTCCCCAAGGCCCCTGCGGGGGGTGGCTCGCCCTCCGTGAGTCACGTGGACTCCGCTCGGTCCCCGCCGCCCCCTCTCCCCCAACCTCCGACGCTCGGGGGTCCCTGGCCGCGTCCCAGCCGGCCGCCTCGCCGGCAGCCAAGAGAAAGGGCCCGATCCGAAGGGGCGAGCCCTTGGAGAGCGCGGGTCCGGACTAGGCTCTGCTGCCCGCGCCGGGCGCGCGTGCGCCACGCCAGGGAAGCTCGTAGCCGCCCGACCCTAAGCCGCCCCCCAGACCCCCAGACCCCCTGCCCCAGCACGCCTTCCCGCTCTGCAGGATCCTGGCCTGCGCTCGCCGGTTCCCACCGCCTCCCTCCCTCCCCCCTGCACCCCAGAGGAAATGGGGCACTGGGCCAGGAGGCCATCAGAGCTCCAGGAGCCAGCAGCCTTGGAAGGGGCCCGGGCATGCCAATGGGCACTGGCACGGGGCGCCCTGTGATGCGATGCATGCAGAGATGGCGGGTGCCTGCCTCACCCACCGGCAGTCCACCCGAGGCGCGAGGGGCTTCCTCTCCATGGCTGGGATGGCCCCTGAACCCAGCGTGACCCAGAAGGCTGCCAGAGGGAACTACCCCGGGCTTCCGATAATGTGCTCTGAGCACCTGGGTCTCAGTGGGCTTCAGGGTCGTGGGAGTGCAGAGGGAGCCTCCCGGGCAGGGGGGCCAGGGGACTGAGGGGGGCAAACCATGAAAGGCAGCCGGGGCCTGCCATGGAGCCAGGACTGGGCACTGGGGACCTATTCACTCAAAATACATTTTCTTGTAGATAACTGGAGACTATGGGGGGGGGGGCGGTCACTGTGGGGATACTAAGACCAGCAAAGGCACAGAGGCAAGAGGCCTGTCGGGGACAGTCACTGCCACCCTCTTCAGTCTGGAGAAGCCAGCCTACCCGTGGCTTCGTCCCCAGAGTGGACTCACTTCCCTCGGTCCTGTGTACTTTCCCTCTGCAGGATGTTCCCTTCTTCACATCTTTTTTTTTTTTTTCCAGAAAAGCATGTCTCTGTCCCTCCTGCTTGGTACTTAGATCGAGCTTCCGACTAGCAGTACCTAAGTTCTCTGCTAAAGACCAGTGGGAAAGGAGCCCCTAGGTCAGCATGCCCAAATAAGGCCGACTCTCACAGCCCTGGGGACTGTGTCACCCACAGTAGGGCTGCAGTCAGCACCTGGCCTCCAGCATGCTCTCTTTGGGGCTGCCTGGCACCCCACACTGGTTTTTGCTCACCAGTGACATTTTTCAGTCTAAAGGCCTGACCACTTTAGACACACCTGTGCAAAACTCCACACCACAGTGTCTGGGGACTGGGATGGAGATGGGAGGGACAGCGGTAGAGGGGGACCCATGCAGACTCCTTCCTAGCAGGCCCCATCCAAGCAGAGATGAGAGCCATCCTTCTGTTCCCCTTGCCCCCCTGAAGAGCCAGTCCCCCAAGGAGAGAATCATACTGAGAATTCATTGTCACTCGACAAGTGCCATCCAGTTGGGTTATCTGTGTTCATTTCTTAATCTGCAGAGAGCAGGGAAACTGAGTCAGCGTCAGTAACTAGCAGCCAACTCCAGCAGAAAGGGGGACAGAAGCCTTGGCTGCCAGCCTTAGGCTTCTTCCCTATTTGGGGGGTGATAAGAGATGGGGCTGTAACGAGTTCTTGTCCCCAGGGGACACAGTATCACCACCAGGTGGCGCCCCATCCCAAAGCCCCCAGATCGGGCAGTCCCTGGAAGCCGAAATACAGCTCTTTCATATTTTCCCTTATTTGGAGTCGATTTCTTGGATGTTGTTAGACACACCCCGCCTCCCACCCCCACTCCTGCCCTCAGACCCCAAGCCAGGCCCTCCCACGGCTGGTGAAAGAGAGGCACAGGGTGGCAGGAGAGGCTGCCCAAGCCCAGGTGTGGCAGGCAGGCTGACAGCGCTCCAGTGCTGAATTCCCGCCTTGACTGCACTGCTAGGAGCCCGTGCAGGTGGGTCTCCCAGAGGCCGTCACCTACTCCTCCTGGCCCAGGAATCGGGGCGGGGGTGGGGGGTGCGCTGGCCTTCACATCCTACCTGGTAGTGAACATCCAGTTCAGAGCCAACCTGGGACAGGGCCCAGCCTCGAATCTAGCCTGGCCAACCCCGTGTGCCCTTGCCCCAGTGGAGCGCAGCGGCCCGGAAGCCAGCCCCGCACCCCTACCCAAAGCAGCCACTGCCCAGAGCACTGATGTCAGGGAGGAACCGATGGTCGACCTCCCTCCTGGGGGCATATTGGCTGCAGTGTCTTTCCAGGTGGCCTCTCGCCCTGACCCCACACAACGTCCTGCTCTCAGAGCCCTGCCTTCCCGGACAGTCATGCAGTGACCTGTCCCCCGGTTCACCCTCCCAGGGCGCCCCCGTGGCTGTTGGGCTCTCACACTGCGGGGCCAGACCCGGATTCCCCAGGAAACCAGGGAAGGCGGCTGCAACACCACACCCCGGCTTGCACCTGGCCCCGGGCACCCCCCCACCAACGCCGTGAGCTGCCCGCCAACCGCTCCGCTGGGTGCCCGCCGCAGACGCCTCACCTGCTCTCCCTGCGGGCGGCCGGCGGCCGCGGGGTGGCGCCTGGCCGGTCTTCGAGCCCGCGCCGGGCGCCTCGGGGCTCTGCTGGCGTCCGCTGCGCGCCGGGCGCCTCCACGCGAATGGGCCGCTGCCGCCCGCCTTCTTGTTGGCCGCACCCCCGCCCCGCACCCGGCCCGACCCGGCCCGGCGAAAAAGCCTTAATTGGTAAAAATCACCCAGGAACGGGGCGGGGGGGCGGGGGGGACCCACGGGGGCGCGCCGTGAGCTCAGGCGCCCGGGCAGCCGGCGACGCCCCCCCCCCACCCCCGTTGAGATGAGCTCACCCTCTGCCGACGGGGAGGGGCGGCCCGGAGGGTCTGCAGAACCCACGTCTCAGCCCAGCAGCAAAGGCCACCTCCTCCAGGGAGCTGCCCAGTCTTGCGCTGCCTCCCCACCTTTACCCCAAGCCTGAGGCTGATCGGGAAAGTTGGAGTCTACCTTGGAGTGGGAAGTGCAACAGGCCCTAGCAGGTATGCACTGAGCGCCTCCCACCTGAAAGTCTGCACGGGGGCAGGGACCTGAGCCCCAAGACAAGCCAACCAATGTCCCGGGCTGGCATGGGTTTGGCCCCTGCCCAGTGCCAGGCCTGGCCTGGAAGCAAGCAACAGAAACGGACTGAATTCTCAGCAGCACGGTTAGCTGCAGTCCTGAGGGCTGGGCATGGACGGTGGGGTGCAGCCGAGGGGCCAAGTTTCCGGGGAACTAGGTGGGCACAGCCACACCCTGGCACTGCCAGGCTCCCTCTTCCTCTTCTGCGTGCCCATTTCCTGGTATTAACAGCTTCGTATTCAGCTCAAATGTCACTTCCTCGGGGAAAGCCACACAAAGCAGTGTCTTCTCACTGTGACCACAACCCTCAAGAAGAACTGCATCTTACATCCTGAGCCAATACTTGCAGGCACACACGCAGATCGACACAAATGGCTGAAATAAACGTTCCACCAAGTGAGACTGTCACTTACCACCTGAAAAGAACTCTGATCTTTCTTCTTTTCTTCTACTTCATTAAAGGAGAAAAAGCAAAGAAGGGAGCTGCTGCTACTGCTAAGTCGCTTCAGTCGTGTCCAACTCTGTGCGACCCATAGACGGCAGCCCACCAGGCTCTGCTGTCCCTGGGATTCTCCAGGCAAGAACACTGGAGTGGGTTGCCATTTCCTTCTCCAAAAAGAAGGGAGGGAGGGAGGCAAAAAGGGAGAAGCAGGAAGGAACAGGGGGGAGGAAGGGAGAAGTGTGCTGTCACCTGCTAACGTGGTTTGATATCTACAGCTGCACACTAACAGGAAGGCACTGATTGCCCTCCAGGCTTCTCCGCAGCCACTGCTGCCCTTGTTGGCAATGACCTCTCCTCCTTGACCCCAGGTGAGATCGCCTAGCAGTGGCCTCGGTCTCTGTTTCTCCCCGCCCCATCTAGTGGGATCCACCCCTCCGCCTCTCACGGCAGTGGGTTATCCTCCCTTGATAGATGAGCAGCCTGAGTTTAGGTCCACAAGGTAGCTCATGGCCAAGGCTATCCTTCAAGGAGGGACACCCACCTGCCAGAGTTATTGCAATGGGAATCAGTGGTGCAATAGCTGGGGTAGCAGACAGGAAGTGATGGCTTCATGGCTGGATCTCAGGACCCCCCCGCCACCTCCGTTTTAATCCTCTCTTTACTCTCTCTCCCTCCACAGCCCTGAGACACATGCAACTCAGAGTCTCTACTTTTCCAGGTCTGGGGGGAATGAAGGTTTATACAGCACCAGCTCTTCCCTGGTGAAAGATTTTAACAAAGGCTTTTGCTCCTTGTGTTGATGGAGAAGGAAATGACAATCCACTCCAGTATTCTTGCCTGGAAAATCCCATGGACGGAGGAGCCTGGCGGGCTACAGTCCATGGGGTCACAAGAGTTGGACACGACTTAGCAACTAAACCACCACCTTGTGTTGAAGATTCCACAAAAGCACTAAAAGCAGCTCCATTCCTGCTACCATGCCGACTGTCCCAAGGCAGACTGATGTGTCCTAGGACTGGAACACAAGGTGTCATCTGAGAGGCTTTTGGTTGGCTAACCAGTCCCTGCTATATATTGATTGTGACAACCTTCCACATGGTCATTTTCACACTAGTCACCATCTTACAACTTTTGTTACCATCTGAGCCATGTTTTAAAGCATTCGACTGCCAGGCAAAACCCAGAGGATCTTTAACATCCTTGAAGGGAAAAAGTAAGCTTTGTATTGTACCAAAGGACTTAGGTTCTGATCTTAAAACATTAATCACTCAGTGAATAATCGTCTCCTTGGACCTGTTGAGAAATGTATTCATGTTGATATTACTTTTCCTTACAATTTTTTGATGTTGCTAGGATCAGAAGTTACATAATCTATTGCTTAGAATCCTAGTCCTTAAAGGAGAAACTGTCTTCTTGTTACTGACTTGGAATCGGTGGCTTCCAAGCCCTTTTTGCCCCAGCTACAGTTGCAGAGAAATGCCTCCTTTTAACTCTGCCCGGGAGAAGGCAATGGCACCCCACTCCAGTACTCTTGCCTGGAAAATCCCATGGACGGAGGAGCCTGATAGGCTGCAGTTCATGGGGTCGCTGAGGGTCTGACACGACTGATGGACTTCACTTTCACTTTTCACTTTCATGCATTGGAGAAGGAAATGGCAACCCACTCCAGTGTTCTTGCCTGGAGAATCCCAGGGACGGGGGAGCCTGGTAGGCTGCAGTTCATGGGGTTGCTGAGGGTCGGACATGACTGATTGACTTCACTTTCACTTTTCACTTTCATGCATTGGAGAAGGAAATGGCAACCCACTCCAGTGTTCTTGCCTGGAGAATCCCAGGGACGGGGGAGCCTGGTGGGCTGCCATCTATGGGATCACACAGAGTTGGACACGACTGAAGTGACTTAGCAGTAGCAGTAGCAGCAACTCTGCCCACTCTTCCCAGGAAGACTCCCCTCAAGGCCCCAGATTTCCACTACCAGCTCCTCTGCTGACTCGGAATCCCCAGTGGGCCACGCTGTCCAGGTTATGACCCCGAGGGCTAGGTACTGGCTAGGGGAACATCCATGAATGAATTGCTGCACTGGGTGCACCTGCATAAGTCCCCTCCTTCTCTGGGCCCCTAATTTCTCCTCAATGTGATGGTGGCGGTGCCAAGGGCCTCTCAGCTCTGATGGTCAAGGGCTTGCCTGGTTTCTGGTGGTTTGATACAGGTCTGCCTGCAGTGGGGCTGGCATGGGGTTCCAGGTGGGCTCGTGTGCAGGAGACTATCACAGGTCAGCCATGTGGTGCCATCTGTGGTGGGACCTCATAGTGGGGCAACTGGGGGAGAGGGAAATAAAAGGCAGAGGGCCAAGGCAGGTGCCGGGGAGGGGGTGCTCCCAGAGGAGAAGGCAAACTTAGAATTCCTTGACCTCATAAGGAAACGGCTTGGGTCTGTATGGGGCGGGGGTTGGCAAGGGGAGGCCGGCCTCCGGGACAGGGGCCAGCACTGCAAAAGAAGGCTTGAAGAGGTGCTGGGGAATCTGATCTGGCCCAAACTCCAAATTCCGTGAAGCTGGCTCTGAGGAGCCCAGAGCCCAAATGCCATCTCCCTCCCTGCTCGGAGATAAGCAGCAAGACCCTTGCCCTGCCTGGGGCATTGCCCCTCATCCGACCATGCATATGTGGGGCCCTCATATTTTGGGAGATGGAGAAAGCCTCATCTCTAAAACCTGGCCAACAGCAACCTTGCGGAGGGGCTTCGTATGTGGTTAAACCAGGACCCCATCTTCTCTCCACCCCATGAACGAACTTTCGCTGAGACCAAGGCTGTGATCCTCACCAACTGGGCAAGTCTACCAGCCTTCATCCCAGTTCCGGGAGAGGCACTTCAGTTTCCCCTCATTCCATTGGCTGGCTTTGTTAGAACGTGACTGTCATCTCCTTCCTAATTTCAGGGTCTTTCCTGACCAAGGCTCTCACCAACTCCCTGTGACAGGCCCCCCGCTGCCTTCCATGGTTTGCCCCCCTCAGTCCCCTGGCCCCCCTGCCCGGGAGGCCCCCTCTGCGCTCCCACGGCCCTGAAGCCCACTGAGACCCAGGTGCTCAGAGCACATTATCGGAAGCCCGGGGCAGTTCCCTCTGGCAGCCTTCTGGGTCACGCTGGGTTCAGGGGCCATCCCAGCCATGGAGGGGAAGCCCCTCGCGCCTCGGGTGGACTGCCGGTGGGTAAAGCAGGCACCCGCCATCTCTGCATGCATCGCATCACAGGGCGCCCCGTGCCAATGCCCATTGACATGCCCGGGCCCCTTCCAAGGCTGCTGGCTCCTGGAGCGCTGATGGCCTCCTGGCCCAGTGCCCCATTTCCTCTGAGGTGCAGGGGGGAGGGAGGGAGGTGGTGGGAACCGGCGGGCGCAGGCCAGGGTCCCGCAGAGTGGGAAGGCGTGCTGGGGCAGGGGGTCTGGGGATCTGGGGGGCGGTTTAGGGTCAGGTGGCTACAAGCTTCCTTGGTGTGGCGCGCGCGCCCCAAGCGCGCAACAGCGCCTAGTCTGGACCCGTGCTCTCCAAGGGCCTGCCCCTTCGGATCGGGCCCCTTCTCGCAGCTGCCGGCGATGCTCCTGGCTGGGGCGCGGCCAGGGACCCCCAAGCGCCGGAGCAGAGGGGCAGTTGGGTCCGAGCGGAGTCCACGTGACTCAGGGAGGGCGAGCCCCGCCCAGCGCGCAGCTCCGCCGGGCTCCCACATCCTGGCCGGTTTCTGCTGGTTGCACGGCCACAGGCCCCGCCCCTCCACCCTTCTGACCCGAATAGCCGAGAGGGTGACGTCGCGGCTCGCGGGCCCCGCCCCGCTCCCAAGCCGGGGCGGGTCTAAGCTAGTTCCCGTCGCGCCCAGGCCCCGCCCCTCACTGGGGTCCAGCCCTAAATGCGCTAGCGTGTGACGTCTCTGGGCTCGCGAGCCCCGCCCCTCCCCGCCCGTTCCCAAGGCTCCACCAATCTGCGCTGGCAGCTCTCTGCGAGGCCCGGCCCCCGCTCCGCGCAGCGCGCGCTGCCCGCTGAGACCGCGACTGTGACGCGGGAGTGACGCGCGCGTAGCCGCTCCCGAGGCACTCCTGTTGCCCCCGCCGCGCTCCGAGGCCGTCGTCTCTCGGCCGGTGTTGCAAGGCCCAGGCCTCCCCCAGGCCTCCGCCGCCCGCTGCCCGCCATGGACGACTACGCAGCCCTGTCGGACTCCGAGCTGGCCGCCGTGCTGCGCCAGTACAACATCCCACACGGGCCCGTCGTCGGTACGCGGTGGACGGAGGGCGGGCCCGCTCCCCGCGCTTAGCCCCGCGGCCCCCTCCCGGCCCGCTCCCTGACCGCCCTGTGCCCCGCGTCTGATCAGGTTCCACTCGCAAGCTCTACGAAAAGAAAATCTTCGAGTATGAGTCCCAGAGGCGGAGGCTCTCGCCCCCGAGCTCGTCCGCATCCTCTTTCTCCTATCGGTTCTCGGGTGAGGCTCCCGTCCCAGGGCCCCGCCTGGCCGCCCTTGGGGACACGGTTTGGGGGACGCTAAGGAAGGGGTCGCGGGGGTGTGGCCAGGGCACTGGCTGGAAGGGGCGCGGGGGAAACGGGAGGGGACCCCTGTGGGCCAATGGTCCTAGCCCCTCCCCCATTCAGACTTAGATTCGGCGTCCGTGGACTCGGATATGTATGATCTGCCCAAGAAAGAGGACGCCTTACTTTACCAGAGCAAGGGTAAGGCAAGGGTGGGGTGGGCAGTCTGACACCTTCCTTCCAGTGTCAGCCAGAACCTGAGACCTCAACCCCAAGCGTCCTGCAGGCCCCCCCTCCCAGTGGGATTCAGATTAGGGCCATCGGGCCAGGTGGGGACACCATTGCCCCTTCTGCTACCGCTGCCCCCCCTTCCCAAGGCTATAATGATGACTACTATGAGGAGAGTTACTTGACCACCAGGACTTACGGGGAACCTGAGTCTATGGGCACATCCAAGGGCTTCCGCCAGCCCTCAGCTTCACTCTCAGATGCTGACCCCTTTCACCGCCAGGTGAGCTGAGTTGTCGGGCACCCTGTACTTGGGTACAACCTGAGGGGGTCCTCATGGGGTTTGGATGAGTCAAGGGGACCACTGGGCGCAAATGGTAGTTCAGAAACCTCTTGGGAGAGGTGGGGCCTGCAGACACCTGCCAGGTCAGGGCCTTTGCGAGGGGGTGGGGGCGGGCTGTCAGAACTGTTTTGACTAATGTGCCCAGGACGTGCCCTAGCTCTGGTCTGGGATCTAGGTTTGAGCTCTTTTTGAGACTACTGGGGTAGAAAGTAGGATTCAGGCAGCTGGAACAAGTGGCACGGCCCTGCAGACATAAGGCTGAGGACCAAGAAGGGGGTCTGGAAGGTGGCAGGGCCCAGGCCTTTAAGCAGTGTTCAGAACAGGCTGGGAAGGGCAGTTTGGACTGAGGGTATGACCTGTCATACCTACATCAACCGTGACAATAGGTATCCTCACTCTGATTCACTTCTGTAGGTCCGTGATGACAATCTTTTCTCTTTGGAAGAGGAAGGCAAGGATCGGTGAGTATTAAGGCGAGCCAGGGGCTGGGGCTGATTCAGGGCTCAGGCTGTCCTGGTCTACCTGCTGCACTCTTTGCCTCAGGGAACGCCTCCTGTATGGCCAGGACAGTGCCTACCAGAACATCGCACACTACCGCCCTATTTCCAACATCTCCAGAAGCTCCCTGGGCCTGTCCTATTATCCCACATCCTCCTCCACCTCGAGTGTGTCCTCATCTTCATCTTCGGCCCCTTCGTGGCTCACCCGCAGAGCCATCCGGCCTGAAAAGCAGGCCCCTGGGGCTGCCGGCCTGGGCCAGGATCGCCAGGTCCCACTCTGGGGCCAGGTGCTGCTGTTCCTGGTCTTTGCTGCCTTCCTGCTCTTTGTTTACTACTTCATGCAGGCCGAGGATGGCAACCCCTTCTGGGCAGAGCCCTAAGGGTCTGACCTCGTACCTTGGAGGCCAGCTCCTCTTGGAAGCCCTGGCTGACTGCCTTATCAGTGTTTGTTGGGGGAGGGGGGTTGGGGCTTTTCTGTGTGTTCTAGCTTGGGGTTACCAGGACAGGGGCAATGTTTGCTGACCCCTGCCCTGTCCTGCCAGGGAGGCAGCAGGCCTGGGCCCTCCGCGGCATGGTGGGCCTGCTTCTGGATCCTCCTGGCCCTGCTTGCCTGTCACCCTTCGGGCCTAGGAGGGCAAGACCCTTCTCCTGGAGAGGAGAACATGGTTTTGGTCATCGCATGCCTCCTATTTGTCGTCACCTCATGGGGGGATTAACCAAAGGCCACCCTGAGTTTGTTTTCGTGGACACAATAAAAGACCATTTATTTTTAATGTGTGGGTTTTTCTCTTTAACATGGGGAGGGGTTGGGCTGCCCCCTGCTAAAGGTTTCCAGGCCTTGGGTCTCCAGAATTGCCATCCAACTTTGTCAGTTCATCCTTTTGTCCTCTGAGCCTGAGATAGGGATCATAGGCTACCCATAGACTCATTTATGTTCTGCTTTTGGTGCATGCTCCCTGACATGTTATCAGAAGCTCTTGTAAGTGCTTATAAAAAATAGTCACACAGAGAGCCCACTGGGAAACGCAGGTGAGGCTGCTTGCACCATGTCAGTTCTGGGTGTTTCAACTGGGACCAGCAGACACCAACCGTGGTGTCCAAGGGCAGAGTGATGGGAAGCAAATGAGGCATCTGCTTGATGGGCTGTTTCTGCTGGAAAGCTGGTTGTCTAATGACAGGGGAAGGCTTTCAGTCCTCTGAATGTTTCATCCCCTTTCAGTAAACCAGTTCCTCACCTGGGTATTACCCACAAGGTTTTCTGCTGTGGGCATTTCACAATTTTCACAGTTTACATGTGATTTTTAACATCTAGTTGGAGAAAGAAATGGTAACCCACTCCAGTATTCTTGCCTGGAGAATCCCATGGACAGAGGAGCCTGGCAGGCTACAGTCCATGGGGTCGCTAAGAGTCTGACACGACTGAGCGACCATCACTCACTTAACATCAAGTGCTAAGGAAACCTGGGGTAGAATGGCACACTGTGCATCTGGGCTCCACACTGCCTGTAGAGGGCAGTAAAGTCTGGAGAAGCAAGCACACAAAAGGGAAGCAGAGGCACCCGCCGGGCCACCATTGGGTGGGACCCTGGCACCTCAGCTCTGATGGGCTCCTTCCTACAGGTGGCAGGACTTGGCAGGGCCTGCCCTCTCACCTGCACATGCACCATGGGCTTCTGGGCCTTTGGGGCTCTCTGCTGTCTACAGCTGCTGGGTAAGCTCTGCTCAGGGCCAGGACTGGAACTTTTCTACCAAAGCTCCCGGACATTTCTTTTTACTGCATCCTAGTCTCTGCACTTTTGTGGGGTGGGGTGGGTGTTTTCTTAAAAGCAACAGGGTTTTTTTGTGCATTTCAAGTACACCAAAAAGAAATGGCTTCTCATATTCTCACCCCTCCCAGAGCCCCAGCCTCCCTCGTTTGCTGCTAGGCACTCCCACCTGACTCCTGTGGCACCCAGTCCACTGTGGCCGGGACACCCCTGGGCCCCCAGCATCTGTCTCATGCCATCCTAGACCAAGAGCTGAGACACGGATGCTCCGTGGTGGGCAGTGGGCATAGGCAGGAGGTGTGGCCTGCTGATCTGTGACCACAGGGGCAGGTGGTCAAATCGGTGAACTGGAGGGGGGTGAACAAGGAGTCCCATCGTCAGGGCATCAGAACTCTGTAGGGGCATGGCGCAACATCTCATTTCAAGTGATCTCAAGTGCTCCTCCTGGGAGTGGCTGTGCAGCAGGAGCCCCACAAGGTCCTGGTGGAGAGGAGGGATTGCAGGGAGGAAGGGGAGAGAGATGGCATGGCCTCTGGACGAAATGGTCCCCTCCGGGCTTCAGACCCTCCATCTGCAGGACCGAGGGGGAGGCTAGATGTGCTTGGCAACCACTGCCATGTCTGAAGGAAGATGGAGTCGCCTCCCAGGTGACATAGTCTCCCCCTTTTATTTCCCATGGGTGACCACATCCATTGATCACCATGCACCAGACGGAGGGTTTCTGAGGGCCTTGCTTCAAAATCACTGCCCCAGGGCTCTGAGATACCTGCCCCCCAGAGAGCTCTCTTGAGGACTCTGGACCTCCCTCCAGACTCCCACCAGGCTTAGCCTTGCTTTCAAGGCCCTGGACCCCCATAAGGGCACCTGAATGCCTTCAAGTGCTCTGGGCACCCCAGCCCAAAGCTTTGGAGGGCTCCGTGAGCCCCCAAGAGACCTCAATCTTCCAAGTCCCCACCTAGGGCTTTCCAGGGCTCTGAGACCAATCTCCAGGCTCTGCCTGGACCATGGGCTGCAGTGGTACTGGGAGCACAGCAGGGGGCAGCAGCTTCCTAGCGTGCAGGGCACCTCCTGCCATCTTAGGTACCACCAGAGTGGAGTCGGGGGATGGTGGTGGTGGTTGGCAGACATGGAGGAGCTCGGGAGGCCCTGAATGAGGCAACTGAGCTGGTAGCTTCAGACCCTGCCAAACAGCCTGAGCAGCATCCCTGGTGGAGCAGAGAGAGAAGTGCCCAGGAGGTATGGCAAGCAGGAGCTCCTGATGCCACCATTGACATCGGCCGCACCCTCCCCCCGCCTCCTGGTCTAGTGGAAGTAGCAGACAGCATTCCACAATCTAGGACCACTCCCACCTTGACCACTCTACTGGGCTAGTCCCAGCACTGAAGAAGCAGCCATCCAAGAGTGGGTACAAGCCCGTGGGTCCACAAGGATGAACCTCCCCAAGGGACTCAAGAAAAGGAGGGTGTCACTGTTACTGCCCCTGGGGCTGGCCTTTGGCCTTAGGCTCAGCATACCCATGCCCTGGAAACTATCCCCAGCCCCTCCCCAGGGCAGGCAGGAAATCAGTGAAACAAATCAAGTCCTACCCAGAGAAGTCCCCTACCACTGGGGAGAGCCAGGTAGAGAGGTCCTCCCAGAAAGCCCCTTCTCACCTCTGCCGGCCCACCAGGCACCACTCCTCTACCCAGACTCACCCAGATTCTCCTGCCTGCTGCCTGGACCAGCCTGCCAAGAGCAGACAGTCCTCCCTGCCATCCCGTGTCCCAAAGCCTGCTTGGTGGGGGACCGGAAGGGAGAATGGCCCCAGAGGAGAGCATAACCAGACCTGTCCCCTCCCTGGATGCCACATCACACCTGGGCGGTCATGACGCCCGCGGGGCGGCAAGGGGAGAAGCTGGAACCTGCAGGGGGAACGACCCTGAGGACAGCCCCAAGGAGATGCCACGGGCCAGACCAGGCCAGAGCCTCGGCCAGGCAGGGGCAGGAGGGAGTGAGACAGGGTGCCACCTCTGGAGGGCTTCTGGAGAGGGAGACATGCAGATGGCACCAGGAGCTCATCTGCTGGGGGCAAGCGGCCTGAGACCTGGTCCCCAGGAGCAGAGGAGGGGTCCAGCCACAGACGCCCGCCGGGGCCCTTCTTCCCTACTAAGACTGGGGAGGGGGTGTCTGGTCACACTGTGGGGAGCGGCCCCCGCATCCTACAGGTCCTGTCTGCTCTGAGTCAGGGGGACGGGAGAGCTGACCACTCCCACAACAGAGCCGCCCCCCCCGCCGCAGGGAACCCCTGCACCCCACTCTCCCTGGTGCCTGCTCCCCCAGGAGGGTGTGCCGGACCTAGATGAAGTGAGGGGCACAGCGCCCCTCAGGATGGGACGGCCACCCACAGAGAGCGAGCTTCGGCATTTCAATGACGGTGACAGAGCTCTAGAGACCCTTGGAGGTCCCGCACGGCCCCTGGTCTGGGCAGCCACACCCCACTCCAGGGCGCAGGGCCAGGGCACTGACGGGCACCCCGCTGGAACCCTGATGGAGGCAGTGAGCCAAAGGGGGAGCAGCCGATAAGTCAAGGTCAGTGAATGTGAGGAGTGATGGACGCTGGCCTCCAGGAACTCGAGAGAGAGAGTGAGTGAGTGAGTGAGTGAGTGTGTGTGTGTGTGTGTGTGATCCAGCTCCAGGTCCCAGCTGTGGACGAGTCACAGTCAGCAAACATGAGTAATGGATACTGGCCGCCAGGAACTCGAGTGTGTGTGCATCTGCATGTCTGTGTGTATCATCCAGCTCCACGTCCCAGCTGTGGACAGGTCCCCAGAGGACAAGGCCCGCCACCTACAGCAGCCTCCTCCACAGCCCATGGGCACCCCCAGGAGGACTTATGCACCCAGAAGGGGCACGCTGTGCTGCTCAGAGGTCAGGCTGGCCTCAGCCAGCTCCACCACTCGCCACAGACGTCTGCAAGGTCCCCATGAGCCCAGGGAGGCCACAGCCTGGGGAGCGGGGCTGAATGAGGGGGACTGCTCCCGGACCCAGCACCGGCGGAGGCTGGACTACTCCAGATGTCTGAGCTCCAAAGGTCAGGCACCATCATGCCCAGTGGGCGGAGGATGAGGACAAGGGTGAAGCCCGAGGCAGGCGGACAGTGGGGTGGGGCCGGGTCGCTGCCCAGTCTGTGCCCATCCACCAGGCAGGTACCTGCAGGAGCTCCGCGAGGCACAGAGGCCGGGCAGCAGGAGAGGGAGGACAGTGCCCACGCAGCCCTGGGCCTGAGGGCATGCTTGAGGAAGGCAGCCCTGAGGGCGAAGACGGCAGGGCAGAGGCCCCTTGTCGGTCCTTGTGCCCGGGGCTCAGGGGCTGCAAGGCGGCTCTACTTAGGGGAACAGTCAGCAGGCCCAAGAGTGTGGGACCGCTGGGGGGCTCAAGCCTCTCCAGGGGACCCCGGGACCCTGCGGCGGCCCCACATCCTGGCCGAGGGGTGTCCCCATGAGTCAGGGCCACGATCCCTGAGGACAGGCCCCGCAAGCTCAGCCTCAGCCTCAGCTTCTGCCCCGGGACGGAGACAGAGAACCCGGCTCTCCTGAGGCCATAGTCATCAGGCTCGAGAAGAGTGTGGTGGCCACGGACAGGGCCAGGAGCTGTCGCCAAGGGCCCCAGCGCTGCCCAGAAGCAAGAGGCAACAGGAGGAGCCCTCACCACCCACAGAAGCTGCATGACACATTCACAGCCACCAAGCGTGTCACCGGGAAGTCCCATCTCAGTCCCAGCCAGGAGGTGGGGCAGCAGGCACATCCCCCATGGGCACAGTGAGAGTGCCTTCCTGGGACCAAAGGGACACTCAGCTGCCACCCCAGGCTGGCACCAGCCCAGCCCAGGGATACCAGGCACAGCCATTGAAGAAAAGGGGCTCATCAGCCTTCACCCCCTCAACGGGGGCCCCCTGGGAAGGAGGGGTGCGGGCAGGGCTGACCACAGGGTGGGGACACCTCGGAGGTCAGAGAGCACGGGGCCCAGGCCTGAGTGTGCACTTGCACAGCCGTAGCATGCACAGGCTGCCAGAGTGAGAAAGCTTCTGCGCCCGTTCCCAGGACTGAAGCACTGGCTGGGACGGCCCTTCGGGCTGCAGACTCCTGGGCGGAGGGCAGAGGGCACACGCCGCGGGCTCTGTGGGCCATGCTGGGATCATCACACGATCTGTTTCTCTGGCTTTCCGTGTGTTTGGTCTGCAACCATTTCAAGGTGAAAAGCCACTCTCTGCCTGTACAACACATGCCTGGCCTGGCTCAGTTCTGGGCTGCAACCCGCCACCCCTGCTTCCACAAAGGACACATTCCTGAGGGGCCTGGGCAGCCCGGGAGTCCCACACCTGGGCTCAGGGGCAGGGACACTCCTTGGAGCCTTCTCATGCGGCACGAACGTGAAGAACCTAGGCCCACGTGGGTACCGTTCTCTTCTCCACGGGGTGACCAGTGTGACCCATAAAATCACAGCAGTGGTGATGGAGTGTCACCTCGAGATGAGTTACGAGACAAACACTGTGGCTTCCATCTCGGGGCTGCTCTGTCTCTCTGAGATCGCTGGATCTGGGGAAGGCCTGACCCGAGCAGCCCAGTGGAGAGGCCCGGTGGAGAGGCCCGGTGGGGAGGGACCGTCCCCTGCCGCAGCCCCATGAACCCTCCAGAAGCAGAGCCTACCCCCCTCCCACCCCAACACCCCAGGCAGACCAGAGGGCTGTGGCCCCAGAGAAGCCTTGACTGCAGCCTGTGATGGACCCCAGGCCAGAAGCCCCAGCCAGGCCTTCTAGAATTCTGTCCTTCAGACACCTGGGAGATTACCAGTGCTGGTTGTTTTAAGGGACTACACTACATCTGGGGTAATTTGCTACACATGGTTGCATGCTAAGTCACCTCAGTTGTGTCCGACTCCTTGCGACCCCATGGACTGTAGCCTGCCAGGCTCCTCTGTCCATGGGATTCTCCAGGCAAGAGTACTAGAGTGGGTTGCCATTTCCTTCTCCAGGGGATCTTCGCAACCCACATCTCTTCTGTCTCCTGTGTTGACAGGCAGGTTTTTACGCTACCTTCACCTGGGTAGCCCCTTGTTATTCAGCAATGGGTAATTTATACACGATGACTTTAAATAGAGAAGATCACTGTAAGTCAATTGGGAGCAAACAAACTGACAAGAAACCCCAGAAACCAATAGGAAGACCCTGGAAAGTCTGGTGACACAAACTCTAAGATCGTCTGCCTAGTCAAACACAAACCCCAAACCACAAAGTCAAGAGACAAGTGACAAAGTGGGCCAAAAAATAGTACCAAGATGTGACTCAGGGCTCATATCATTAATGTATAGAGAACTTGAACCAGTCAATAAGAAAAGACCAGTGACCCAAAGGAAAAGGGTGCAGGAGAGGGCCTTGGAAAATGCCAACCAAAGCGCCACCCCACCGCCCTGAAATGACTCCAAGAATGTACTCGGGGGCTGGGGTTCCAGAGCTGCTGGTTCTGGGCACATGGGGCAGCTGGACACTGGCATTGCTTTTCATCTGTGGCTCCAACTGGATGGCGGGCCATCCTGGAGCCAAAGACAGACAAGCCTCGGCAACGACTGGCCAAAGAAGTGGGTGATGGCGCTGGGTGTTGAGGAGGTCTGGGCAGCATCACCCAGGAGCTGGGAGATCCTCTTGGTGAGGAACGTGTGGCAGGAAAGGCAGTGGCTTCCCACCAGCGAGAGAAGGCTGACCACACCTGCAGACCAGACAACTGTCAGGGCAGTTCCTGGGCAGACAACCCCCTTGCTGCTCTCCGCGCGTGTGTGCTAAGTCACTTCAGTAGTGTCTGACTCTTCACAACCCCGTGGACTGTAGCCCACCGGCTCCTCTGTCCATGGGATTCTCCAGGCAAGAATCCTGCAGTGGGTTGCCATGCCCTCCTCCACGGGTCTTCCCAACTCAAGGATTGAACCCACATCTCCTTACATCTCCTGCATCGGAAGGTGGGTTCTTTGCCACTAGCACCACCTGGGAAGCTCTTCGGGTCTCCATGCTCCCCCAGACCCACACTTGGTCCTAGGGCCGATGTTCCTTCCCCATCCCTGACCTCAGCATGTAGGCCTTTTTCCTCTGCCTCATCAGATAGTTCGTCCCCACACCCAGGCACTGGATCTGATCTCGCCCCACCCTCCTACGTGTCCAGATGTTATCAGCCCAAGTGAGGAGCTGTTGAGCAACTCAACAAACCTGACACCTGATCCTGCCTGGGCTGTGGATAGCCCCTCCTTCGGCTTCAGGCAGGGAAGGGTGACGACTGCTCAATGGGAAGCCCCAGATCTCGCGAGAACCACCAGCCTCGTGGCTTTTCCCAGCCCTGCGGGAGAAGGGCAGGGGGCACACACCTAGGAGTCTCAGGCCTCTAGAGCAGCGCGCTTACTGTGAGGTTTCTAGACCAGCAGCGGCAGCAGCACTGGGAGCTTGTTGGAGTCACAAATGCTCAACCCCCACCTCAGATGTGCAAGATCAGAGATTCTAGGGCGGTGCCCTATGGTCTGGCTTTGAGTGAGCCCTCTAGGTGTTCTCACGACCCTTCCAGCATGAGAACCAGCGTCAGGATGGATGGTTTCTTTTTTTTTTTTTTTTAACGATGGATGGTTTCTGATCACATCCACTGCTAGTGAAGCCAGGAGCTTTCTCTCCCTGCTGGGTTCACTCACCTGGACCTCCAGGGAAGAGGCAGGCAGCAGGCACTGAGGGCTGCAACCATAGGCGGTCCTGGAGAACAGGAGTGCCTGGGCAAGATTCCCTCCCAGCGGGCCACACCTGTCGAGTGACAGGGGGAAGACTGTGTTACTTTGGGCCCTCCCTACCTCCAGAAGCATGGCACCCCTGGCCAACTCCACGTTTCTGGGCACTGGGCTCAGCTCTGCCCACCTCTCCCTTGTTACTCCGTGTGGGGCGGAGGGAAGGGGGCAGGATCCGGGCTTCACAGAGAATCATCCCAGTCACACTCACGGGCTGTGGAACACGGTGGGCCGGGCAATGGGTGGGAGCGGCTGGAGGCGGCCAGATTCGAGACCCTGGGAGGGTGGAAGGCATCAAGACCGCAGGTCAAGGCCGCCCTCAGACGCCAGGACTGGAGGGAGGGGCCAAGCGAAGACCCCCTGACCCTGCCCTTTGGCATATTGGCGGGGTTGCCGCCCACCCTCCCCGCTCCCACGGTCCTTGGGCACCCCTAATACACTGTCCTGGGCCATCCGCCCTCAGTACAGCAGGGGGAGTCCTGCCGGGAGTGGGGGGTGGGGCCCCGACGGAATCCCCAAGGTCTCCAGGGCCCTGGGCTCTGGGGAGACGTCTCTTCGCCCTCTCCCCAGTAAAAGACGCACAACCCAGCAAACTGCGGGGCTTTGGCCCCGCCAAAGGACCCAGAAGGCAGGCTGCTGTGCACCGAGATGGAGGTGGGGACGCGAAGCTGGGGGCCGTTTCCGTGCTTCGAGCCCCGCCCTGAGCGTCCCCGCGGCCGTCGCCTCTCGCTCCCCTCCTCAGGCAGCCCACCGGAAGCCGTGGCGTACCGCCTTCCTGCCCACCTCTTCCGGCTGGCTTCACCAATGACCATGCTCGACTCCTGAGAAGACCCGCCCTCCAGCTCCAAGTAAGCCTGTCCCTCTTTGTGACGGGCAGCTCTGTGACCCAATCATAGCAGGCCGATCGCGTAAGCTCCGCCTTCCGCCCAGCAGTCTGTCTCTTTTTCCTCAGTCCGTAGTCGGGCGTGCTGTGGGCCCCTGGACTTTCCGGCGGGGAGATCCAGACTGTCCGTGCAGAGTCACGCATAGAGTGATCCGATGTGTATACGCCAAGCCCTGCTGTGTGCCTTTGGTGTGAGCTTGTATTCTGAAGGAATTAAGTTCACGGGAAGTTACAGGGAAATGCCCCTCCCGTTGTTGCCCCAGCATCAGCTTGTTGCGTAGCCAGTGGACCGTCACACCAGGAGATGGCATTGGTACCATCGGAAAGCTGCTCAGGGTTCTCGGTGTGTGTGTGTGCGTGCGTGCGCGCCAGTGGTTAGGACACCGCACTCCCACTGCCGGTGGCCTGGGTTCGATTTCTGGTTGGGGAGCTGGGATGCAGCATGCCTCACCATGTGCTCGCTCGTGTGCGCACACACACACACACACACACACACACACACACACACACACAGACGTCAGTACGTTAATGAAACCATGCACTTTGAAACCCGGGATGGGCCTTTGTTCCATCACACCCTGCCCTTGAGATCCATCCATCTCAATCAATAGTTGGTTTCAGCAGTCAGTTCTCAGTTTGTATTGCTAGCCTTCGTTGGTGTGGGTCAGCCACAGTTGTTCAAGCCTTCACCCACTGTTGCCTGTTTCCACTTTTAGGTTTCTAGAAAAAATCTGCTTTGAACATTTGTATCCAGGCTTTCCTGTGGTCAGAATTTTTCATTTTCTTTGGCATGAATGCCCAGCAGTGCAAGTGCTGTGTCCTAAGGAAGTGGACGATTAGCCTTAGAAGAAACTGCCAATTTGCGTTCCACTGTGGCTGGACCATTTTACCTTACCACCCTGGATATTTTTAAAGCACATAATTGAAGATTTTTACAAAACATTGTTTTAGGCAAGACTGTTAACAATTCTGTTTCTCACCTCTAACTATATTCTTCTATGGGATCACCTACATAGTTCCTCACTCAGGTTAAAAAAACACACACCCTGTATATTCAGTGTGATTTTTAACTAGCAATAATATATCTGCAAAAGTCTTCCTTCTCAGTACACAAGTCTAGCTCATGTCATCTCTGGCCACCAGGTATTGAACAGAACACATGTACTATAGTTTACATAACAAATCCCCAACAGATGTATTATTACTTTTTCTGTACTTCTTGTTTGTTTGTTAGCACCTCTGAAGATTTGTAAATCTCCCTCCGGATGTTACCTTTAAGTGTAACTACCAGGTCAAAGCCATTTTGCTTTTTTGCATTTCTTTTCCATGGGGATGGTCTTGATGCCTGTCTGGGGAGGCCTTACAAATAGCTGTGAAAAGAAGAGAAGCAAAAAGCAAAGGGGAAAAGGAAAGATATAAGCATCTGAATGCAGAGTTCCGAAGAATAGCAAGAAGAGATAAGAAAGCCTTCTTCAGTGATCAGTGCAAAGAAATAGAGGAAAACAACAGAATGGGAAAAACTAGAGATCTCTTCAAGAAAATTAGAGATACCAAGGGGACATTTCATGCAAAGATGGGCTCGATAAAGGACAGAAATGGTATGGACCTAACAGAAGCAGAAGATATTAAGACCAGGTGGCAAGAATACACAGAAGAACTATACAAAAACGATCTTCACGACCCAGATAATCACGATGGTGTGATCACTCACCTAGAGCCAGACATCCTGGAATGTGAAGTCAAGTGGGCCTTAGAAAGCATCACTGTGAACAAAGCTAGTGGAGGTGACGGAATTCCAGTTGAGCTATTTCAAATCCTGAAAGATGATGCTGTGAAAGTGCTGCACTCAATATGCCAGCAAATTTGGAAAACTCAGCAGTGGCCACAGGACTGGAAAAGGTCAGTTTTCATTCCAATCCCAAAGAAAGGCAATGCCAAAGAATGCTCAAACTACTGCACAATTGCACTCATCTCACACGCTAGCAAAGTCATGCTCAAAATTCTCCAAGCCAGGCTTCAGCAATATGTGAACCGTGAACTGCCTGATGTTCAAGCTGGTTTTAGAAAAGGCAGAGGAACCAGAGATCAAATTGCCAACATCCGCTGGATCATCAAAAAAGCAAGAGAGTTCCAGAAAAACATCTATTTCTGTTTTATTGACTATGCCAAAGCCTTTCACTGTGTGGACCACAATAAACTGTGGAAAATTCTGAAAGAGATGGGAATACCAGACCACCTGACCTGCTTCTTGAGAAACCTCTATGCAGGTCAGGAAGCAACAGTTAGAACTGGACATGGAACGACAGACTGGTTCCAAATAGGAAAAGGAGTATGTCAAGGCAGTATATTGCCACCCTGCTTATTTAACTTATTTGCAGAGTACATCATGAGAAATGCCAGGCTGGATGGATCACAAGCTGGAATCAAGACTGCTGGGAGAAATATCAATAACCTCAGATATGCAGATGACACCACTCTTATGGCAGAAAATGAAGAGGACCTAAAAAGTCTCTTGATGAAAGTGAAAGAGGAGAGTGAAAAAGTTGGCTTAAAGCTCAACATTCAGAAAACTAAGATCATGGCATCCGGTCCCATCACTTCATGGGAAATAGATGGGGAAACAGTGGAAACCGTGTCAGACTTTATTTTTCTGGGCTCCAAAATCACTGCAGATGGTGACTGCAGCCATGAAATTAAAAGACGCTTACTCCTTGGAAGGAAAGTTATGACCAACCTAGATAGCATATTCAAAAGCAGAGACATTACTTTGCCAACAAAGGTCTGTCTAGTCAAGGCTATGCTTTTTCCTGTGGTCATGTATGGATGTGAGAGTTGGACTGTGAAGAAGGCTGAGTGCCGAAGAGCTGATGCTTTTGAACTGTGGTGTTGGAGAAGACTCTTGAGAGTCCCTTGGACTGCAAGGAGATCCAACCAGTCCATTCTGAAGGAGATCAGCCCTGGGATTTCTTTGGAAGGAATGATGCTGAAGCTGAAACTCCAGTACTTTGGCCACCTCATGCGAAGAGTTGACTCATTGGAAAAGACTCTGATGCTGGGAGGGATTGAGGGCAGGAGGAGAAGGGGACGACAGAGGATGAGATGGCTGGATGGCATCACTGACTCGATGGACGTGAGTCTGAGTGAACTCCTGGAGTTGGTGATGGACAGGGAGGCCTGGCGTGCTGTGATTCATGGCGTTGTGAAGAGTCGGACACGACTGAGTGACTAAACTGAACTGAACTGAACCAGGTCAAAACCTATGGCCATTTACCATGTTTATTGATACTAAGCAGTTTCCTCCCCAAAAGACCCTGATCGGCATATAGCAGGGCTGTTAGCCCTGTGTTCCACGTGTTGCAGAGATTTTCTCTCAGTCTCTCTCTAAAGAGCTCAGCTTTTTATTGAATGTGTTATTACTAAAGTGAGTGAAGTTGCTCAGTCGTGTCGATATTTTGCGACTCCATGGACTGTAGCCTACCAGGATCCTCCATCCATGGGATTTTCCAGGCAAGGGTACTGGAGAGGGTTGCCATTTCCTTCTCCAGGGGATCTTCCTAACCCAGGGATCGAACCCGGGTCTCCCACATTGTAGGCAGACACTTTACCATCTGAGCCACCAGGGAAGTTACTACAGAGGTTTAGTCAAAAAGAGCAAAGCTCATGTCATCATCAGAGTCCTCAGATTCTTTTTACTTTGTTCTACTTTCTTCTCCTCAGCTGGGGCTGCAGTGGTGGAGGGGGCAGGACCTTATGGTGGCGCAGTACCAGTTGTCGGGACAAGTCCACCAGCCCCCACATGGCAGATGAAGCTGCCGATGCTGACACTAGCCAAAGCCTTTACAAACAAGCCTGGCCAGAAAGGGTCAACATTTACACTCGCTGCTTTAACGAGGGCACTGATCTTATCCTCTGTGACCATCACCTCACTGGGCAGAATGAGGGCCGAGTAGGTGCAAGGAAGCTCTGAGACAGAGGCCACAGTGTGGGCGAGTGCTCGGTGGGGCTGCTGGCTTGGTGCCAGTCGCCAGATGAAGTGAGGGCCTCACCCCAAAATGGCCTTGGCTTTTCAGAAGGACAGAGCAGCTTAGGGGCCGCGTAAGAAAGGATCTCTCTTTTTTGGCTGCGCAGCATGGCATGCCAGATCTTAGTTCCCAGACCAAGAATTGACTCGAGCCCGCCCCCTGCAGTGGAAGCATGGAGTCTTAACCACTGTACCACTGTGGGATTCCTGTCTCTTGTCTCAAAAGACTAGGCCGGCTGGTTTCAGAAGTCGAGAAGTTACAAAATTTTATGTGACCAAATTATTACACTCTGGATTGATGATTTCTGGGTTGTGTATCTTGGGCACAAAGTTGTCCTGCCTCAAGTGAGGAGAGTCATGTGACTCGGGGCAGAATTTCTGAGTTCCCACACCCAATGCTTCGTGGACCCAGGCTGGCTGATTCTTGCTGTCCTGCTGGCCCCACTACTGTGTGTGTGTGTGTGTGGGGGGGTGTCCTATGATCTCAGGCTAGGTAGGCCGGGACTGGGGCCAGTGCCTCTCAGACACCCAGCCTCTGCCCCCGTGGGATGCCAGGTCAGTTGGGGAAAAGACGAGGAAATGCGTACTGAGAAGAGTGTATTATATTATTTAAATGCATACGTGGCCCGCAGGTGAGCAAGCGAGATCCATGGGGAAAGCACAGATAAGAACCGAGAATCCACCTAAAACCAGTGCTCTTGAAAGGTCACCTGCATGGTACGAAGGAAGGACAAGGCTGTAAAAGGAACTGGGTCCATCCCAGCATGCGTCTGAGTGAGAAGACCGGTCCCCATCATCTGCAAGCAGGGGCTTCCATCCCTCTGCCACAGACAGTGGGGCTTCAGCAAACCACTGGCTGAGGGAGGCTCCCCCCACACCCCCAGCACTGTGGTTGTACTGCTGGGCTCCTGGCAGAGCGGATGGTCCCAGAAGGGAGGCCTAACCCCTGGCTTCCCACTCAGGACTCCCAGAGGGCCAGCTGAAGACCGGTCTGCGATCTCATGTTGAGGACACCACCCATCCTCATGGAACGCTGGCAGGTCCCTCAGAGAGAGGAGTGGCCCTGTTACGTCCCCAGGGCGTTACTGTCAGAGACCAGATGATATAATTTTCGGTAAGGGCTGGGAGTGTCTGCTACGTGCCTGGACTCATCCATCCCAGACATGTGGCGGCTCTAGGAAGTCGGTAGCATGTCACCCCCTTCTCCAGATGAGCAAATGAGGACACGAAGACTTGAGCAGCTTGTTCTAAATCTCTAGCTAGCAGAGGGAAGGGTGGATAGGGACATTGACCTATCCACTGACCTCCTTTTGCAGGCTGTAAAGTGAAGTGAAAGTCGTTCAGTTGTGTCCAACTCTTTGTGACCCCATGGACCATACAGTCCATGGAATTATCTGGGCCAGAATACTGGAGTGGGTAGCCTTTCCTTTCACCAAGTGATCTTCCCAACCCAGTGATCAAACCCAGCTCTCCTGCATTGCAGGTGGGATTCTTTACCAGCTGAGCCACCAGGAAAGCCCAAGAATACTGGAGTGGGTAGCCTATCCCTTCTCCAGAGGATCTTCCCGACCCAGGAATCAAACTGAGGTCTCCTGCATTGCAGGTGGATTCTTTACCAACTGAGCTCTCAGGGAAGCCCTTTTGCAGGCTACACTCTCCATTTGGCTCCCAAGGAGGTTCCTGGGGCATTGTATCGCACATCAGCTTGTCTTGAAAGCATTGGAGGTGAGTCCCAGTGAATATCCCTGGGCCTTGGACCAGTTTATAAAGGAAGGAGGTGAGAAAGAGAAACACCTGTACTCTTGCCTAATCGGGGGGACTTTGAAACAGACTGACAGTACCTTTGAATTCTCATGAGATCAGGGAGCGGTTCTCATGGATATTTACCAGTCATCTGCATTCCTGTGATAGAAGGCTACTGCAACTCCCCCAATCTTCACTGGCCTCCAAGACACCAAAAGAGACACACATGGTGGGATGTGGGAGGGAGGTTCAAGAGGGAGGGGGACGTATGTATACCTATGGCTGATTCATGTTGATGTACGACAGAAACCAACGCAGTATTGTAAAGCAATTATCCTCCAATTAAAAATGAACTTGAAGAAGTAGATACACAAGAAGGAATCATAAAGATAAGACGAATTCTAAAAGTCTAGGTGGATTTGAAAACCAACTTTAGACACTAGAAACAAAACCACAGTCTTTGAAATAAAAATTTCAACTGATGAATCAAACCACAGATAGACAGATGACTCAGAAGATGACAAGGCAGTGATGTGGAAGAGAGATGGGCTGGTCTTCGTGGCCCCTCATCCTGGGCGGGCTTCCAATGACATCAACCCCTTCCCTTCTTGCCCTGGGTCTGGGGTGGCAGCTGCTTCCTGTACTCGCTGCGTGCCTTCAGCCCTCTGAGCCATCCCTGAGTGATCACCTGGGCTCAAGGCTCCCATGACCTGTGGGGGTCTCAGCAGTCACCATGCTGCCCCTGCACTCGACTGGGGTGAAGGGCCAAGGGCAGCAAGTGCCCGAGGTGCCAGAGCGGCTGCTATCCTGAACTGTCATGGAGGGAACACCGGGAACCAAGGCTGGGCTGTGCGGTGACTGCAGTGTCCCTGGGAGGAAACTGACAAGGACACCTGCCTTAGCTCTCGGCTCAGGTCACAGGATGACAGCCACAGCTCTTCCATGGCAGCCTGCAAATTCCCCTGTGCCTGCAGGGCTGACGGGGCTGGAAATCAAACACAGCATTCCACCATGTCAGTTGCAGAATCCCCAGGTTGCCTGAATTCCCAGCCTCTCTGCATTTCCTAGGTGAAAGGCACAGTGCTATGTGAACGAGTGGGACCTTGAAACCGAGACTCAGGATATCTGGCTGCCCTCGGTGGAAGCTCACAATTGGCAAGCCCTCAGTCCCCCAGAGCCTCCCTTGCTGATGGAAGTAGCTTGTCCGGTCGTGTCTGGGAGGCTGGTGTTCTGTCCTTTGAGGACTGTGTCATTACCTCACCTGGTGCCGATGCCTTGCAAGGGGACACTGACTGTCCTCCAGACCCTCTGCCACCACATCCTGTTGCCATGAGACTTATAAGTGGGGTCCGATTACTGCATGATTGAGGGGACAGACACAAAGTCTGACACTTCAGGAAATAGCTCATACATCAATAAATATTTCCCAGACTTCACTGCTATCTACCAGCTTAACTTTATTTGGACATTTGTGGTAAGAGCTTCTCAGGGAGTTCGACTCAGTAGGTGAGCTGGGCCAGTCGATGAAGTGGATTAACTGATAGAGTCCTATTTACTAGAGGGTTCTGATTGAAAGCATCAGTATTAGGACATGCAGCTGCTGTGTAGTCTAGCACGCACTTCACATGGGTGGCTGACTGATACTTGGACCTACTGCTGACCTGCATTTCATAGGTTTTGATGCCAGAAGAGCCCTGACAGGAGGTGGAGGAAAGAATACAAAGGCTTCAGTACAGTTCAGTTCAGTCGCCCAGTCGTGTCCGACTCTTTGCGACCCCATGGACTGCAGCATGCCAGGCTTCCCTGTCCATCACCAACACCAAGAGCTTGCTCAAGCTCATGTCCATCGAGTTGGTGATGCCATCTTACAATCTCATCCTCTGTCGTCCCTTTCTCCCGCCTTCAATCTTTCTGAGCATCAGGGTCTTTTCTAATGAGTCAGTTCTTTGCATCAGGTGGCCAAAGTACTAGAGCTTCATCTTTAGCATCAGTGCTTCCAATGAATATTCAGGACTGATTTCCTTTAGGATGGGCTGCTTGGATCTCCTTGCAGTCCAAGGGACTCTCAAGAGCCTTCTCCAACACCACAGTTCAAAAGCATCAATTGTTCAGTGCTCAGCCTTCTTTATGGTCCAACTCTCACAACCATACATGACTACTGCAAAAACCATAGCTTTGACTAGATGGACCTTTGTTGGCAAAGTAACATATCTGCTTTATAATATGCTGTCTAGGTTTGTTATAGCTTTTCTTCCAAGGTGCAATCATCTTTGAATTTCATGGCTGCAGTCACAATCTGTAGTGATTTTGGAGCCCTCCAAAATAAATTCTGTCACTGTTTCCATTGTTTCCCCATCTATTTGCCATAAAGTCTTGGGACCAGATGCCATGATCGTTGCTTTTTGAATGTTGAGTTTTAACCAGCTTTTTCACTTTCAACAAGAGGTTTTTCAGTTCCTCTTCGCTTTCTGCCATAAGGGTGGTGTCATCTGCATATCTGAAGTTACTGATATTTCTCCCGGCAATCTGGATTCCAGCTTCTGCTTCATCCAGCCTGGCATTTTGCTTGATGTACTCTGCATAGAAATTAAATAAGCAGGGTGACAATATACAGCCTTGATGCTGGATATTGACAATATATTCCTTTTCCAATTTGGAACTAGTCCATTGTTCTATGTCTGGTTCTAACTGTTGCTTCTTGAACTGCATACAGATTTCTCATGAGGCAGGTAATGTGGTCTGGTATCTCTATCTCTTTTAAAATTTTCCACAATTTGTTGTGATCCACACAGTCAAAGGCTTTAGTGTAGGCAATAAAGCAGAAGTAGATATTTTTCTGGAATTCTCTTGCTTTTTTGATGATCCAGTGGATGTTAGCAATTTGATCTCTGGTTCCTCTACCTTTTCTAAATCCAGCTTGAACATCTGGAAGTTTTCAGTTCACATGCTGTTGAAGCCTAGCTTGGAGAATTTTGAGCATTACTTTGCTAGTGTGTGAGATGAATGAAATTGTGCAGTAGGTTGAACATTCTTTGGCATTGCCTTTCTTTGGCATTGGAATGAAAACTGACCTTTTGCAGTGCTGCAGCCCTGCTGAGTTTTCCACATTTGCTGGTGTATTGAATGCAGCACTTTCACAGCATCATCTTTTAGGACTGGAAATAGCTCACCTGGAATTCCATCACCTCCACTAGCTTTGTTCATAGTGATGCTTCCTAAGGCCCACTTCACTTTGTATTCCAGGATGTCTGGCTCTAGGTGAGTGATTGCATCATCATGCTTATCTGGGTCATTAAGACCTTTTTTGTACAGTTCTTCTGTGTATTCCTACCACCACTTCTTAGTCTTCTGCTTCTGTCAGGTCCATACCGCCTCTGTCCTTTATTGTGCCCACCTTGGCATGAAATGTTCCCTTGGTATCTCTGATTTTCTTGAAGAGATCTCTAGTCTTTCCCATCCTATTGCTTTCCTGTTTCCTTGCAGTGATATTGAGGAAGGCTTTCTTACCTCTCTTTGCTATTGTTTCAAACTCTGCATTCAGATGGGTTTATCTTTCCTTTTTTCCTTTGCCTTTCGCTTCTCTTCTTTTCACAGCTATTTGTAAGGCCTCCTCAGACACACATTTTGCCTTTGTGCATTTCTTTTTCTTGGGGATGGTCTCAATCACCGCCTACTGTACAATATCATGAACCTCCATCCATAGTTCTTCAGGCACTCTGTCTATTAGATACAACCCCTTAAATCTATTCATTTGTCACTTGTACTGTATAATTGTAAAGGATTTGTTAGGTCATACCTGAATGGTCTAGTGGTTTTCCCTACTTTCTTCAATTTAAGTCTGAATTTGGCAATAAGGAGTTCATAATCTGAGCCACAGTCAGCTCCGGTCTTGTTTCTGCTGACTGTATAGAGCTTCTCCATCTTTGGCTGCATTGCTAGCAAAGTAATGCTCAAAATTCTCCAAGCTAGGCTTCAACAGCACGTGAACCGAAAACTTCCAGATGTTCAAGCTGGATTTAGAAAAGGTAGAGGAACCAGAGATCAAATTGCTAACATCCACTGGATCATCAAAAAAGCAAGAGAATTCCAGAAAAACATCTACTTCTGCTTTATTGCCTATGCTAAAGCCTTTGTGTGGATCACAGCAAATTGTAGAAAATTGTTAAAGAGATGGAAATACCAGATCATCTTACCTGCCTCCTGAGAAATTTGCATGCCGGACAAGAAGCAACAGTTAGAACCAGACATGGAAAAACAGACTGTTTCTAAATTGGGAAAGGAGTACGTCAAGGCTGTATATTGTCACCTTGCTTATTTAACTTCTATGCAGAGTACTTCGTGTGAAATGCCCGGCTGGTGAAGCAGAAGCTGGAATCCAGATTTCCAGTAGAAATAGCAATAACTTTAGATATGCAGATGACACCACCCTTATGTCAGAAAGCCAAGAGGAACTAAAGAGCCTCTTTGTGAATGTGAAAGAGGAGAGTGAAAAAGCTGGCTTAAAACTCATCATTCATAAAACAAAATTAATGGCATCCAGTTCCATCACTTCATGGCAAATAGATGGGATACGTTGGAAATAGTGACAGACTTTATTTTCTTGGGCTCTAAATCACTGCAGATGGTGACTGCAGCCATGAAATTAAGAGACATTTGCTCCTTGGAAAGGAAGCTATGACAAACCTAGACAGCATATTAAAAAGCAGAGACATCACTTTGCGACAAAAGTCCATATTGTCAAAGCTATGGTTTTTGCAGTGGTCATGTATGGATGTGAGAGTGGACCACAAAGAAGGCTGAGCACCGAACAATTGATGCTTTTGAACTGTGGTGCTGGAGAAGACTCTTGAGCGTTCCTTGGAGTCCAAGGAGACCCAACCAGTCAATCCTAAATGAAATCACTCCTGAATATTAATTGGAAGGGGTGATGCTGAAACTGAAGCTCGAATCCTTTCTCCTGATGCGAAGAGCCAACTCATTAGAAAAGACCCTGATGTTGGAAAAACAGGGCAGGAGAAGTGGGTGACAGAGAATTAGATGGTTGGTTAGCATCACTGACTCAGTGAACATGAGTTTGAGCAAACTCTCGGAGACAGTGGAGGACAGAGGAGCCTGGCATGCTGCATCCCATGGGTTTGCAAAGATTCAGACATAAGTAAGTGAACAGTATCAACTGTTCCAGCTCTGCCTGATGTATATACTATACAACCCTAAATGTTCTAGTTCTCGGAGCCAAAAACCTGAGTTGAGCTGCCCCCACGGATAGTCATATCTCACCCCATTTCCAGAGGTAAGGCCTCTGGATGGAATGAGAGATCGTGTTTCCTGAGAAGGACCCCGTGCCACAGCTGGAAGTGCACACAACAAATCTTCCCAAGCCTTCCTAGAGGACCCATGCACTAAAGTGACAGGTTGCCCTGGAGAAGAGGTGCGTCCCATCTGTCAAGCGACATGGGGACGCCTTCAAGACTTCCTTACTTTCCTGCGTCCTCACCTCTAGAAGGCTGGGCACCTCTGGCAGACGTTTAGATCCCTGGTGGTAGGAGCATTAGCTTTGCACACTTCTCTGGATACTATCCTTGGGTTGGTGGGGGAAGGATCCGTGCTTTATCTGTAAACATTTCAAAGGCACACTCAGGAGGTGCTGGAATTCAGTGGGCAGGGAACAGAAAGAACTACATCGGGGCTGTGTGTGTTTGGGGGCGGGGCGGCGGGGGCGGGGGGGCGGTGAGTACCAGATTCTGGGCCCCGGGAGTGTGGAAGATCCCAGGAGTACTGATCAAGGCAGCTCTCGGGGGCCAGGACTGGGGCGCAGCCCAGGACTGACAGTGTTCCTTTGCCATCTTAAGGGGATCACCAGCTTCCTTTCCCCTTCTCCAAGGCACCCTGCGGAGAACAACGTCTCATTTCTTGCAAGGGACAGGGTAGGCCTAACGGTGCTCAGGTGGGGTCTCCTGAGCTCTGGATCTTGGTGGCGGCTTTTCCTTGGCCTTTCTCGGAGGAAGGCGCAGACCACCTGGGGTCGGCGATGGACCCCTCTCCCGCCCTGGGTCTTCAGAGAAGGGAGACTTGGGTACTGCTCGCGGACAAGTGGGTTCAAGATTCTTCGTTTGGTGGGGGGCGGGGGCAGGGGCGGGCTTCCCGCTCGGCCTCCAGGTCGACAAAGGAATGCAGGCTGAGCCTCCAGCCGGGCGCATCCCCGCCGGGCTCTGGGGCACCGGGGGAGGCAGAGAGGGCTTGTCCCAGGCTCCGCGATGCCCGGGAACATGCGCGCGGCCGCCGTGAACCCCCACTTGAGGGTACTTCTTTCAACTCTAGGAACATAACGTCCTTCACAGTTACGGCAAAGCCTCGGGCAAGAGCTCTACGCCCAAGATGGCCAGCCGGAAGCTGGGTTCTCGCGCCGATGTGGCGAAGCCCCATTCGCCAGCTGGCTGCCCGCGGTTGGGAGCCCAGCCGCCTTCTCGGTCTGCGCATGTGCTCAGCTCCCACCGCACGCAGGCGCAGAGCATCGCTACATCTATGGTCCGGAAGTCTGATAGAGCGTCTACGCGCCCTCGCCTGGACTCTATGGTTCCTACGCGTGAAGATAGGCTGTCTATATAAGACCTGCGCAGGCGTGGGAGCGCCTCTTTCCCTTTGGCACGGTGAGTAGTCGCGGGCTCTGGTTTTGGCTGTGCTCTTGCCATTTCTGTCTCCTAGTTTAATACCTGTGTTCGACTTCTTTTCCGACTTTGTTTCATTGTAGCCACTGAAGATCCTGGTGTCGCCATGGGCCGCCGCCCCGCCCGGTGGTGAGTGCTACTCCATGTTTTTTCGCTGCTGGGAAGCGAGAGGGAGAGCCAATTTAACCGTTAAAAGCAACAGTGGGGTGGGGTCTCCCTGGTGCGGCTTTTCTGTCCTGGGGACGGACTCTGCGTATTCCCTGAGACATTCCGGGTCACTTGAGGTCTTCCCCCATTTTGTTGTAGTGGTGGATTGACCCAATTTTGTATACAACGGCCCCAGTATAGGGGTACAAGCGATGTCTACCTTGTATCCCGCTCTCTGGACTTGAAAATTCGCCAGCTTAGTTTCCTCCTGGGGCCTCTGTGTACCATTCCCGTCTTATTTCCAGGCGACGTGTGATGTGGGCGCCTCGGATGCCAAGGGCAATCCCGGAAAAGTGGTTTCAGCTGCCTCGGCCCTACAGGGGGCGCCAGGAGCCCTTCACATGGCTTGGAGGCGAACTTAATGCCACGTGCTCCAAGGTCCATTTAGGTGGATGGGTTGAACTGTGCTATTTTATATTTAAACCGAGAAAGTGCGTTTCAGAATGTGAGCCTTAAAGCAACAGGATCGAGGATGGTATTTTATTTTTTAATCTCCTGTCATGGGTAACTTGAGTTTTGGCTACATCTTGCTTTAGCGCCCATTTCCAGTAAATGAGACCAAGCTTGGAGATTAACATGTGTCAAGCTCTCAGCGTGCATGTTGTAGAGCTCGTTTATGAACCCTGGCTAACCTGAGTCGTTTTCCCTGCAGTTACCGGTATTGTAAGAACAAGCCGTACCCAAAGTCTCGCTTCTGCCGAGGTGTCCCTGGTAAGTAGGGGCAAAGCTCCCAAACTGGTTTGGGCCCGGTGACCTAGTTGCTCATGGAACTCCCACACTAAGCAAGGTTGTCTTGTCTTTTTTTCCAGATGCTAAGATTCGCATCTTTGACTTGGGGCGTAAGAAGGCCAAAGTGGATGAGTTCCCACTCTGTGGCCACATGGTGTCAGATGAGTATGAGCAGCTCTCCTCTGAAGGTGAGGCAGGCTTCCTTGTCAATGCTGCCCGGTTCCTTGTGTGTGCGCCCCCCCCACCCCAGCCAAACCTGGAACTCACTGCACTGAAATGACCAGCTTATTAATCACAAGTGCCCAATCATTAGCCTCTTTGCTAAACTCATCCCACCAAGACAGAGAGCCATGGTAAAAGCTTCTGTGGCATTTTGTCTTCCCATAGCCCTGGAGGCTGCCCGTATTTGTGCCAACAAGTACATGGTGAAAAGCTGTGGCAAAGATGGTTTTCACATCCGAGTGCGGCTCCACCCCTTCCATGTCATCCGCATCAACAAGATGTTGTCTTGTGCTGGAGCTGATAGGTGAGCTGGATCCTGAGACCTGTACTTTGGGCTTGATGATTTTGATCAACCAGGGCAGAGAGGTGGCCCCATAGAGATTGACCCACAGCAAAGCCAGGCCAAAGGGCTAGTAAGTGGACCTCAGTGGACACTGAACAACCCAGAGTCCCAGAAAGAAGCTCAAAAGGCATCATGGCTCTGGGCAACATAGAGCAAGTTGCTCATGTGGGAATAGCTTCTATTTGCACCTGATGACATAATCTGCAAGCAAGCAGGTGGCTGGGGTGGTCATAGGTCAGTTGGCTTTCAGAGGAGCCCAATGGCACCTTGCAGGGACTCTAGCTAGTCTGTTTTTTGGTTCTCTTCTTCGCAGCCAATTAAGCCGACTGTGCTCTTTTCCCTATGGGGGCCCAGTGTGCAATGGCTGCAGATAGCAGCCTCCTTGGTAGTGTATGCAACCTGTTGCCTGTACAGGTTGCCCTAAGGGACCTTGGAGACAACTCTTTCTAGTGGGCATTCATGACTGGCCTGCTGTTTCCCAATCTAGACTCCAGACAGGTATGCGCGGTGCCTTTGGAAAGCCCCAGGGCACAGTGGCCAGGGTCCACATTGGCCAGGTCATAATGTCCATCCGCACCAAGCTGCAGAACAAGGAACATGTGATTGAAGCCCTCCGCCGGGCCAAGTTCAAGTTCCCTGGCCGCCAGAAGGTAAGGAGCATTGCAGCCTGGGTCTCCCCTTTGCTCCTGGCCTCAGGGCCCATGACTCAGTTGTTTCTGTCTCTCTCTAGATCCACATCTCTAAGAAGTGGGGATTTACCAAGTTCAACGCGGATGAATTTGAGAACATGGTGGCAGAAAAGCGACTCATCCCAGACGGCTGTGGGGTCAAATACATCCCTAATCGTGGTCCCCTGGACAAATGGCGGGCCCTACACTCATGAGCATCAGTGCTGTCCCCTCCTTAATCATGCTCACCAATAAATGCTATTTCCTGTCCATCTGTCTTTGCATCTAGATTCATGGGGGGGTGGGGAACTGGAAGCCCCAAGGGTCACTGTCATTTCAGAAGACTGATAAGCCAGCCAGTTGACAGTAAGGCCAGTGAGGTACATGCCTTGACCCCAGGCAGTAGGTTCTGAAGTCCCCACACCTGTACGTGGAGCACTGAGAAGCACACACTCTGGATCATGGAAAAGGGCTTGTGGTCTAATGTTGGCCTCAGGCTGCTGTGGAACCTCACCAGACACAGCCCTGGAGGTGGGGTCGTCCAGTAAGCCCTAGAGTAAACATCTGTCCTGGGCCTAACTGCCTTTTCTTGGGTTTAGAGTTGTTGACAGACCTTGTTGCCATCCCCCATTCTAAGCCTAGCTCACCACCCCTTATAGGACTTAATTCCCAGGGCCACCACACCTGACATCAAGTTGCTAAGGTGGAAATGTTTAGTCTCTTAAGTTGAGTCTGACTCTTGTGACCTTGGAGGCTGTAGCCTGCCAGGCTCCTCTGTCCATGGGATCTCCCAGGCAAAAATACTGGAGGGGGTTGCCATGTCCTCCTCCAGAAGCTATTACCCCTCCAGTGGATTTTCCCAACCCAGGGATCAGACCCAGGTCTCCTGCATTGCAGGCAGATTCTTGACAAGATGAGCCACCCTTGTACCTCAACTAGATATTTCTAAATCACAGATAATTCACAATACAATGGCTCTGATGTCCAGATTTTTAACGAGGTCTGTTTTCTGGAAAAGGAAGGTGGGGAAGAGCTCTGTGCTGACAACACAGTAAATGGGGTCATTTAGTTAACTTTTGTTGTGTGTCCTTTTACCCCGTGAAGTCGTGTCCAACTCTTTGTGACCCCATGGACTATAGCCTACCAGGTTCCTCCATGGGATTTTCCAGGCAAGAATACTGGAGTGGGTTGTTATTTCCTCCTCCAGGAGATCGTCCCAACCCAGGGATTGAACCCAGGTCTCCCACATTGTAGGCAGCTTTACCATCTGAGCCACCAGGGAAGTCTTTACCCCCATAGGACCACACATTTACAAAATATCTATAATGGTTGCATGATAACTGGTTTCTGTAGATACTTTGTGTGCATCTATAGCCTTGGCGACTTCTAGGCAGTGCTTGACCATACCCTGAATGGTAGGGGCCAAACTGCACTGTGGTTCTGAACATGGACTTGATCAGAGGTGTTATGGGATCTGGTTAAGTTACAATGAGTTTGACCGCTTGCTGTTTTCTTAACGTGTGTATGTCTGTGTATGAACTGCTGATCTCTACCCTTGTATCTCCTGTTGTTTTCTAGTTTGTGTGTGTGTGTGTGTGTGTGTATATAAACTGCTGATCTCTACCCTTGTATCTCCTGGGGTCTTAATACTGTTTCCTAGGAGTCTTGTGTATGTTAAAGATGGCCTTTTGGCATGTCTGCTACACACATGTAATGTCTGTGTCATCTGGCTTTCTGTTCTTGGAGTGGATGGTTTTGTCAGGATAAAATCCTTTGATCTGTTGTGATTCCCTTCTCTTAGCCCTGCCCTTGAGCCAAGATCACCTCTACTGAGCCCCCTCACCCCCTAACCCAGCCTTTTGTCCTCATTCTTGACACTACCCAGGGGACAAGTGGCATGGGTCCAGCCCCAGGGCCCCACCTGCCTTTTCCACCTTCTGATGCCAGGCAGGCACAGGCCCGACCAGAGGACAAACCCAAAGCGAAGGCACACAGAGGGGTGGCACCAGGGCAGGCTGGGAGCAGGGCAGGGCTTTGAGTCCAGAAGACAGGACAGTCCTCACTTTGGGGCAGCAGGTTAGTTTCAGGCCACCAGGTGGTTTCAGGCCACCAGGCCCAGCTGGGGGGCTAGGAGGGGCAGCAGCAGTGACAGCCATAGAGTGGCCAGGCAGGGGGGCTGGACCCCATGCACTGCCCAGCTCAGCGCCAGGTCCACCTCCACAGGGTAGTGGTCACTGATGTTGAGAGCCTGGGGGCGGGCAGAGGGGAGACAAAGCATCAGTCTCAGGCCCGAGGGGCTTCCCGGGGAGCCCACTGCGGCCTCACCACTGCTTTACCTCCTGCTCAGTGAGCCCAAAGCTCTGGGGGAAGTCGAAGGCGGCCGCGCCACGCAGCAGGCTCTGGAGGTGCTCCCCGTGGAGCACGATGCGGTCATAGGTGCAGTGGGTGCTGGCCCGCACCGTAGTGTCCACGCCGTCGGCGATAGCCCAGTGGAAGCCAGCCTGAGTCCGAAGAACT
The DNA here is from genome assembly GCF_003369695.1 of Bos indicus x Bos taurus. Taxonomy (NCBI): domain Eukaryota; kingdom Metazoa; phylum Chordata; class Mammalia; order Artiodactyla; family Bovidae; genus Bos; species Bos indicus x Bos taurus. The sequence goes on along the minus strand of NC_040105.1, from coordinate 107,839,692 downwards.
AGGTCATCCAGGCGCTTTTTGGTCAGCGACGTGCAGTCAGCATTGAAGTCCCCGAGCAGGATCACATCCTGGAGATGCAGGCAGCCATCAGGCCCTGCCGCCTGGCTGCCCTGGCCCTCCTCCCTCCCACAGAATCGGCCCAGCCCTACCTTGGTCTGCCAGCGCCCGGAAGCATCCAGAAACACGTCATACAGGGCATTCAGCTCCGTCTCCACAGCCTTCGGAGTGGTGTGCAGTGGGACCAGCACGAGGCTGGGAAGAACTGCAAGACCCCAGGGACACAGGGCTCCCAGCCACTCCTGGCCCTCCCCAGCCCGGTCCTTGCTGGGTGACCGAGCCCCGCCACCTCCCTGGAAGAACCCTCCAGACCCCACTTACTGCTCCCCCATAGCGGGACCACCCTTCTACCCCCTCCTCTTACCCTTGCTGCGTAAAGAGAACCAGCACACAAAGGGCTCCCGGGTAAAGAGATCATCCTGATCATCGTACATGTAGGAGTCCCGGACCTCTGCCTCATGTGACCTGGTGGACCAGGGACAAGAAGCGGTGGCCCCATGTCACTGCTCTTGGTCTGCAACTGCCAATATCAGAGCTGGCACTCAGGGAGGGGGGCCTGCCACCAGCAGCTCATTTTATGGAAGCACAGCCTTCCAGCCCTTCTTTCTAGAACTTCTTTTAGATTGAGCTAGAATTCACTTACCATAAAGGCACCTTGTTTAACATGCACAGTTCAGTGGCAATGCACAAAGTTGTGCAACCATCACCACCATCAATTTCAGAATATTCTTAGCATGTCAAAGAAACATCACTCATGAGCAGTCTCTGTTCCCCTCCCTTTCAGCCCCTGATCTGTTTTCCATCTCTGCTGAACACGTCATGTGAATGAAATCAAATAATACGTAGTATTCTGTGACTGGTTCTTTCCCTTAGCACATGTGTCCCAGCTTCATCCGGGCTGCAGCGTGGCTGAGACTTCCTCCCTTCTTAGGCCAAATGATACTCCACTGTGTGGAGAGACCACCTTTCATTTACCCATTCATCGGGTGATGGACACTCAGATCAATTTCCACTCTGAGATGGTTAGGAGCGGGGCTGGTGTATGGGCAGGGCTCTGTTCCCCCATCATTTTGGACTGAGTTCTAGATATTATATAATTTCATCTATATAGAGGAGCAGGTTTCCATCTCCAACTGCCACCCTTGCCCTCTCAATCCTGACCCCCTCAGGCTGTCCTCCCAGGGATTGAGGGCTGTTTCCAGAAACTGTGTCTGCCCAGGACTCAAGACAGTTCCCCAGGGAGCTGCAACCAGTCACTCCCAAAGAGGGGGCCACCCTCGCCCTGAGCCCCAGTGGCTTCTGCAGGGGGGAAGCATGGGGTGCCCACATCTATGCTTCGGGAAGGAAGGTGTCCTGCTGGAGGGAAACATGGGCACCAAAGCTATCTGGGGTAGAGGATGGGAAGACCCAGGGATAAAACCTCTGATGAGAAGTACAATGTGAAGGTGAGGGCCACCCTTGGGGCTACTACACGGCACCAAGCGTCCAGGCCTCCTCGGTCTCCGTCTGTGCTCACCGGTAGAGATACACGTACTTCTCCTTGTATGTGCTGCGCCCCAGCAGGAGGCTGCTGTGGGAGGCGTAGGGCCCAGAGTCACCAAATCTGCCAGGAAAGGGGACCTGGGGTCAGCGACCCTGAGGCTCTCAGTGGGGGCCCTCTGTTAAGACCCACAGAGCCCTCCTCACCGATTGAGTTCTCGAAGTAAGAGGGGGATGGCAGTGTCAGAAGAGTCCACCACCTCCTGCAGCACCATGATGTCACAGCGAGCCAGAATCTGCAGGAAACCAGGAAGGCTAGTCCGACTCAGGGCCAGCTGCCCAGGGAGAAGGGTGGTCTCTCTGGGAACCAGGCAGTGGCGTGGCCATGAGTGTCATAACACGCTGGCTGCAGACCCAAGAGAGCTATGAGGCTAGAAAAGCCCTGGGAGAAGATGGAATGCCATTGCCATCAACACTGCACCCATTTCACGGAGGAGGAGACTGAGGCCGACAGGGAAGGAAGGTGCTGCTCCACATTGCCACACCATGTCTCCTGATGTCCCCCTCTTCTCTGGGACATGCCCCTGGTCAGACAGGGCTAGGGGTTTTGGGTCATGGTCCTCAGGGGCCCAGCTTCCCTGCAGGGATGAACTGACCTTCACTAAGGTGTCGAGCACAGGTTCCCTGGCCACCTTGGCAAGTGTCAGCCGCTGCGCATTGAAGGCACAGATGCGAAAGGTCTCAGCCCCACTGGCCAGGAGGAGGAGCAAGAGCAGAGCATGGCCGTGTATGGCCTTCTGGAACCCTCCAGAGGAATGCAGGTTGCCTCAGGTTCAGGTCCCAGTTGCGCACAGTTCTAGTCACAGAAGGACATGGTAATATGCAACAGAGAAAGTGATGCTCATCCTGCTACCCAGAACCAGCTTCCCTGTGCTGCCACCATCACACATGTCCTACCTTTCTTCCCTGAGGACACCTTCCAACATCAGCATGTATGTTGGAAGCTCTTTTTCAGCTTGTTCTTTTTCATTGGGATCAAATACACATAGCATCGAGTTTACCATCTGAACTATTTTTAAGTGCACAGTTCAGTGGCGTGAAGCACCTTCACCTTGTTGTGCAACCATCCCCACCATCCATCCCCAGAACTTCATCATCTCCCCAAACTGAAACTCTGTCCCCATTAAACAATAACCCTCCTTCCCTCCCCCAGCCCATGCCCCCCACCATCCGTACTTTCTGTTTCTAGGAATCTGGCTCCTCTAGGCAACTCATGCAAGTGGAGTCATACAGTAGCTGTCTGTTTGTGACTGTTTGATTTCACTGACCATACTGTCCTCATTTCATCCATGATGTAGCAGGTCTCAGAATGATCTTTTGAAATTCTAAATAACATTCCACTGGATGGATGGAGCACATTTTATCTATTCACCTATCCATAGACACTGGGTTGCTTCCACCTTTTGGCTACTGTCAATGATGCTATTGGGAACACGACTCTACAAATATCTCTTCAAGCTCCTACTTTCAATCCTCTTCATTAAGTACCCAGAAGTGAAATTGCTGGATCATGTAGATTCAAGGGATTAGATCTGATAGACAGAGTGCCTGAAGAACTATGGATGGAGGTTCATAACATTGTACAAGAGACGGTGATCAAAACCATCCCCAAGAAAAAGAAATGCAAAAAGGCAAAATGTTTGTCTGAGGAGGCCTTACAAATAGCTGTGAAAAGAAGAAAAGGGAAAGGCAAAGGAGAAAAGGAAAAATATACCCATCTGAACGCAGAGTTCCAAAGAATAGCAAGGAGAGATAAGAAAGCCTTCCTCAGTGATCAATGCTAAGAAATAGAGGAAAACAATAGAATGGGAAAGACTAGAGATCTCTTCAAGAAAATTAGAGATACCAAGGGAACATTTCCTGCAAAGATGGGCACAATAGAGGACAGAAATGGTATGGACCTAACAGAAGCAGAAAATATTAAGAAGAGGTGGCAAGAATACACAGGAAAACTATACAAAAAAGATCTTAAAGACCCAGATAACCATGATGGTATGATCACTCACCTAGAGCCAGACATCCTGGAGTCCAAAGTCAAGTGGGCCTTAGGAAGCATCACTAAAAACAAAGCTAGTGGAGGTGATAGAATTCCAGGTGAGCTATTTCCAATCCTAAAAGATGATGCTGTGAAAGTGCTGCACTCAAAATGCCAGTAAATTTGAAAAACTCAGCAGTGGCCACAGGACTGGAAAAGGTCAGTTTTCAGTTTTCATTCCAATCCCAAAGAAGGGCAATACCAAAGAATGTGCACACTACCACACAATTGCACTCATTTGTCATGCTAGCAAGGTCATGCTCAAAATCCTCCAAACTAGGCTTCAACAGTACATGAACTGAGAACTTACAGATATACAAGCTGGATTTAGAAAAGGCAGAGGAATCAGATATCAAATTGCCAACATCCATTGGGTCACAGAAAAAGCAGAATTCCAGAAAAATATCTATTCCTGCTTCACTGACTATGCTAAAGCCTGTGACTATGTGGATCACAACAAAGTGTGGAAAATTCTTATTTTGGAGAATTCTTAAAGAGATGGGAATATCAGACCACCTTACCTGCCTGCTGAGAAATCTGTGTGCAGGTCAAGAAGCAACAGTTAGAACCGGACATGGAACAATGGACTGGTTCCAGATTGGGAAAGGAGTATGGCAAGGCTGTATATTGTCACCCTACTTATGTAACTTTTATGCAGAGTGCATCATACAAAACGCTGGGCTGGATGAAGCACAAACTGGAATCAAGATTTCCAGGAGAAATGTCAATAACCTCAGATATGCAGATGACACCACCCTAATGGCAGAAAGCGAAGAGGAACTAAAGAGCTTCTTCATGAAAGTGAAAGAGGAGAGTGAAAAGCTGGCTTAAAACTCAGCATTCAAAAAATTAAGATCACGGCATCTGGTCCCATCACTTCATGGCAAATAGATGGGGAAACATGGAAATGGTGACAGATTTTATTTTCTCGGGCTCCAAAATCACTGCAGATGGTGACTGAAGCCATAAAATTCAAAGACACTTGCTCCTTGGAAGAAAAGCTAAGACCAACCTAGACAGCATATTAAAAAGCAGAGACATTACTTTGCCAACAAAGGTCAGTCTAGTCAAAGCTATGGTTTTTTGAGTAGTCATGTACCGATGTGAGAGTTGAACCATAAAGAAGGTTGAGTACTGAAGAATTGATGCTTTTGAACTGTGGTGTTGGAGAAGACTCTTGAGAGTCCCTTTGACTGCAAGGAGATCATACCAGTCAATCCTTAAGGAAATCAGTCCTAAATATTCATTGGAAGGACTGATGCTGAAGCCGAAGCTCCAATACTTTGGCCACCTCATGTAAAGAGTCGACTCATTGGAAAAGACCCTGATGCTGGGAAAGCTTGAAGGCAGGAGGAGAAGGGGACGACAGAGGATGAGATGGCTGGATGGCATCACTGACTCAACAGACATGAGTTTGTTTGAGCAAGCTCTGAGAGATAGTGAAGGACAGGGAAGCCTGGTATGCTGCAGACCATAGGATTGCAAAGAGTTGAACATGACTGAGCAACAACAACAAAATGGTAATTCTCTTTTTTTTTTTTTTTTTTTGAGGAATGTCATACTATTTTCCACAGTGGCTGCCTCATCTTCCATTCCCACCAGCAGCACACCAGGGTTCAACCTTAGAGTTGATTCTACCTTTTCACCACCATCAGCAACCAGGAGGACCATCATGGTGCATTTCTTTCTCCCCAGCTGCCAGACATGATCTTTAAGACAAACTCCCAGCAGTATAATTGCTGGATTCAAGTTAGCCAGAGTCGTCTTCTTCTCTGCAACCAAAGCCCACTTCCTGCTGGTGTCACCCTCACACAGCCATGTCAGTCCGTCTACTTCCCTCTGCCGGCTTTTCTCTGTTGCTTCTGTGACCTTCCTCCCTGGGCTCACTTTCTCCCTGGCTGGGTCCCCTGCCTGTTTCTCTCTAGCCACCTGCTAGAGTCACTCATGCTAGTTTGGGCTCCTTCCCCAGTGCCTATTCTGGGATGCCCATGGGTCTTTAGGCAGCCCTGGGCAGGCAAGGGCAAGCTTGGAGGCTCTGGGGCCACAGGCTCCCAGGAGGGCGTAGGGCAAGAAGAACTAGACAGTTTCTCCCCTCGGGGCTTCCCTGATAGCTCAGTTGGTAAAGAATCTGCCTGCAATGCAGAAGACCCTGGTTCGATCCCAGGATCGGGAAGATCCACTGGAGAAGGGATAGGCTACCCATGCCAGTATTCTGGAGAATGCTAGGAGAATTCCATGGACTACCATGGGGTCACAAAGAATCGGACACAACTGAGCGACTTCACTTTCACTTTGGCCTCAGCCCAAAGCTGGGTCTGGTCTCCCAATACCAGCCCTGAGCCCCAGCCCTGGAATTCTCTTCCCGTCTGGCCTTCCCAGGCTGGGCCCACTTTCTCCCTTCCCCTCCGGCCAGAGGGCGCCCATACCTGCGCAGACCAGGTCGTCTCTACAACTTTCTGTGCTGTGGGCTGATCGCGACAGCCCCCAGGGAATCGCAGCGCCGACCAAGACGGAAGGAGACAGCAGAGGAAGACGCCGCCAACAGGCTGACAACCCCGTCGAGGCCGGTTAGCCGGCCTCACCCTTCCGGCGGGCGGGCGCGGCCCTGGCTCCGCCTCGGTGGCGGAAGGGAGGGCAGCCCGCAGGCCTGGGAAACGCTGACCCGGCCGCCCGCCTTCTCAGCAGACTCCGCCTTCCCCTCCCGCGAGGGACCGGGCGCCGCCGGCGGCGGAGGCTCTGAGGCGCCGGGCGAGCCGTGACTCAGAGCCGGTCCTAGGCCCGACCTGGAGCTCCTGGTGCACCGAGGGGAGCCCCGCGGCGAGCCTGGGCGCCCCCCAACCGCCCCACCCCCCCAGGACAAGAGCCTTCTCTTCAAGTCCTCGGGCCGCGCACTCCTAGGTTCTCTGCATGGCCGCAGGCGAGCAGACGCAGGAACGCGCAGTGTAGGTGGAGCCCAGGGCAGACCGCGAGGAGAGTCCCCGTGGGGGTCGCTGCTGGGACAAGTGGGCGACTCGCGCGGGTTCTGCGGCCCGGCGGTGGGTCCTCACTGGCTGTTTTGTAGTGCGGTCTTCCCCGCAACTACCCACTCATGGATTGGGGGTGGTGATGAGCAGAAGGTTTGAGCATTTTTAAATTTTTTGGCCTCGCCACACCTTGCAGGTACTTATTTCCCGGACCAAGGACGGAACCTGCGCCGAGTCCTAACCACTGGACCGCCAAGAAATTGCTGGGGAAATGTTTTTTAAATACATGAAGTCATGCTGTGCTTTAAAAAATAAAAACTAAAAATATTACTGCTTAAGGAATACAGGGACTCCAAGGGACTCTTAAGAGTCTTCTCCAACACCACAGTTTAAAAAAGCATCAATTCTTCCGCGCTCAGCTTTCTTTATAGTCCAACTCTCACATGCATACATGATTACTGGAAAAACCACAGGTTTGACTAGACGGATCTTTATTGGCAAAGGAATGTCTCTGCTTTTTAATATGCTGTCTAGGTTGGTCATTGCTTTTCTTCCAAGGAGCAAGTGTCTTTTAATTTCATGGCTGCAATCACCATCTGCAGGAATTTTGGAGCCTAAGAAAATAAAGTCTGTCACTGTTTCCATTGTTTCCCCATCTATTTGCCATTTAGTGATGGGACCGGATGCCATGATTTGAGTATTTTGAATGCTGAGTTTTAAGCCAGCTTTTTCACTCTCTTCTTTCACCTTTATTAAGAGGTTCTTTATTTCTTCTTCGCTTTCTGGCATTAGGTGTGGTGTCATCTGCATATCTGAGGTTATTGATATTTCTTGATTCCAGCTTGTGCTTCATCCAGCCTGGTATTTCACATGATGTACTCTGCATAAAAGTTAAATAAATGGGGTAACAATATACAGCTTTGACATACTCCTTTCCCAGTTTGGAACCCGTCCATTGTTCCATGTCCTGTTCTAATTGTTGCTTCTCGATGTGCATACATATTTTTCAGGAGGCAGGTCAGATGGTCTAGTATTCCCATCTCTTGAAGAATTTTCCACAGTTTGTTGTTGTGATCCACACAGTCAAAGGCTTTGGTGTAGTCAATAAAGCAGAAGTTGATGTTTTTCCGGAACTCTCTTGCTTTTTGTATGATCCCATCAGATGGACATTTGATCTCTGGTTCCTCTCCCTTTTCTAAACCATGCTTAAACATCTGGAAGTTCTCAGTTCATGTACTGTTGAAGCCTCACTTGGAGAATTTTGAGCATTACTTTGCTAGCATGTGAGATGAGTGCAGTTGTGCGGGAGTTCGAACATTCTTTGCCATAGCCTTTCTTTTGGACTGGAATGAAAACTGATCTTTTCCAGTCCTGTGGCCACTGCTGAGTTTTCCAAATTTGCTGGCATATTGAGTGCAGCACTTTCACAGCATCATCTTTTAGGACTGGAAATAGCTCACCTGGAATTCCATCACCTCCACTAGCTTTGTTCGTAGTGATGCTTTCTAAGGCCCACTGGACTTCACATTCCAGGATATCTGGCTCTAGGTGAGTGATCATACCATCGTGGTTATCTGGGTCATTAAGATCTTTTTTGTATAGTTCTTCTGTGTATTCTTGCCACCTCTTCTTAATACCTTCTGCTTCTGTTAGGTCCATACCATTTCTGTCCTCTATTGTGCCCATCTTTGCAGGAAATGTTCCCTTGGTATCTTTAATTTTCTTGAAGGGATCTCTAGTCTTTCCCATTCTATTGTTTTCCTCTATTCCTTTGCATTGATCACTGAGGAAGGCTTTCTTATCTCTCCTTGCTATTCTTTGGAACTCTGCATTCAGATGGGTATATCTTTCCTTTTCTCCTTTGCCTTTTGCCTCTCTTCTTTTCTCAGCTATTTCTAAGGCCTCCTCAGACAAGTATTTTGCCTTTTTGCATTTCTTTTTCTTGGGGATGGTCTTAATCCCTGCCTCCTGTACAATGTCACAAGCCTCCGTCCATAGTTCTTCAGGCACTCTATCAGATCTAATCCCTTGAATCTATTGTCACTTCCACTGTACAATTGTAAGGGATTTGATGTAGGTCCTACCTGATTGGTCTAATGGTTTTCCCTACTTTCTTCAATTTAAGTCTGAATTTTGAAGTGTATGTAGATAATTATGTAAAATTACGTAGTGTAATAACATTACATATGGTACATTCATAAAATAATCTATATAATAAAAATGCTACAAAGTAGTTAATTCCATGTTAGATGAAATTAATGAAAATAAAGGGGACGGAGAAGGCGATGGCACCCCACTCCAGTACTCTTGCCTGGAAAATCCCATGGATGGAGGAGCCTGGTAGGCTGCAGTCCATGGGGTCGTGAAAAGTCAGACACCACTGAGCGACTTCACTTTCACTTTTCACTTTCACGCATTGGAGAAGGAAACGGCAACCCACTCCAGTGTTCTTGCCTGGAGAATCCCAGGGACGGGGTAGCCTGGTGGGCTGCCGTCTCAGGGGTCCCACAGAGTCGGACACGACTGAAGCGACTTAGCAGCAGCAGCAGGCCTTGTGGAACTTTCAGCTCGCCTGAGACCTTATCCGTATGTGGTGATATCAGGTGGATGAAGGCAGCTTCTTAATTAATGTGTTCTTGACCTCTCACAAAAAAAGAAAAAAAAAAAAAAAGAAAGGGGAAAAAACTAAAAGGGCTCTGCCAACCCTGACCTTGAGTGGCGTCAGATAAACGTGCCAGGCAGCACGTTAATCACGGAGACTTTTCCAAGGACGAACAAAGCAGACAAAAGGGAAGTGGACTTGGACGGGGGGGCGGGGCTCGAGCCCCTCCTGCGCCGGAGCGTGGCGGGGCCGTGGCGTGGCGGGGCCAAGCCGCCCGTGAGCCTGTCATCGCTGCCATCCAGCGGCCTGAGCGCGTTTTGCGACAGTCGGCGGTCGAGCCCGGCGCCACCGCAGTCTCGCTTTCCGGCGGGTCCGCGGAGCTCGCGGCTACCGCCGCCATCAGTCCTGGGTCCTGGGTGCGCTCCCGGTTTCTTGGTTCTGGGACGGCTGGTGGGTGGCGCGAGAGCGAGGCCGGGGCTGGGCCCGGTTCAGGCCCGACCTGCGAGGTGATCTTGGTCGAGTGCCCTGTCGCGCCGGGCTGTGGCGCCCGTCCGTGGGCCTGTTTAGTGACTCGGCTCCCGAGCGGTTGAGGACGTAGACCTAGAGCGGCCCCTATAGGCTTGCCACAGGGCAAGGGGAGCGCCGGGCCGCTGGGGCTGTGGCGGAAGCTGGGTCGCGGGGGAGATGCCCCTCCACGTGAAATGGCCGTTCCCCGCGGTGCCGCCGCTCACCTGGACCCTGGCCAGCAGCGTCGTCATGGGCCTGGTGGGCACCTACAGCTGCTTCTGGACCAGTGAGTGGGCCCACAGCCGAGGCAGGGTCGGCCGCGTGGCTCCACGCCCAGCCAGAGTTGGGGTTCGGGGCGCTGGCAGGGGCTGGCTTGGTAGGGGGGAGCCCTGGGCCCCTGGGGAAAGAAGCCAAGATCCCTACCCTGCCCGTCTCCCCTCAGAGTGCATGAACCACCTCACCGTCCACAACAAGGAGGTGCTGTACGAGCTCATCGAGAACCGAGGCCCAGCCACACCCCTCATCACGGTCTCCAATCACCAGTCGTGCATGGATGACCCTCATCTCTGGGGTACACGGGCCAGCGTGCTCGGCTTGGGGAGGCAAGGAGGGAACCTGGGTCAGGGCCAAACAAGCAGAACAAACTCACAGGGCTCTTTGCCCGGCCCTGACACTCCTGTTTAAGGGGTGTCCTGCCCCAGGGATGAAAGTTTATTTTGTGGCCCCTTCAGCATTCTCCTAGGCAGTGTGATTGGGAGAGGGCCTCTGGAATTTGGGGGAAGTGAGATGACCACAGGGCAAGGTCTGACAGCTACTTTACTCTGAGCTATCAGGCCTGCGGGATCCTCCATTCTTTAAACTGTTGATGGTTCGGAAGAGCCTTGGGAATAAATCTGAGGAGCATAGGGTGTCCTGTCAAGGAAGCTCTGGGCTAGGGGCTAGAAGACCTGTGTTCTGGTTCCGGCTTTGCCCCAGACTGGGTTTGTAGCCTTCGACCAGCCTCACTGGGGAGTCTACAAGTTCTGCTGTGCTGACTTCACAGGGAGTTGCTTAGCTCCAATAACCCAGGTGGCTGGCTACAGGGGTGTCCAGAGCTCCCACTGCTGGACGAGGACAGGGAGCTCATGGGGAGCCGTGTGGTCAATTCAGTCTTTCAGAGCACACACTTGCTGCTGGGCAGAAGATGGCCTGTAGGGTGCCAGAGGCAGATCCCAGGGACCAGGAGGAAGGTTTTAGTGCCATCCAGTCACCTGGACCAGGGTGGTGGCAGTGACAGTGGAGGAATAGTTAAAAGGATGTGCTGTGTGTGCATGCTTAGTCGCTTCAGTCTTGTCTGACTCTTTGCGACCCCATGGACTGCAGTGCACCAGGCTCCTCTGTCCATGGGATTCTCTAGGCAAGAATACTGGAGTGGGTTGTCATGCCCTCTTCCAGGGGATCTTCCCCACCCAGGGATCGAACTCCCATCTCCTGCATTGCAAGTGGATTCTTTAATGCTGAGTCAGCAGGGATGGGCAGCATTAGCATATATCAGGGAGGTAGGCAGACCGGATGTGGTGACTACTAAGATATAGGGGGTGGAAGATGGAGGAGCCAGGAGAACTTGGGCGTTCAGCCGAAGGGTCTGGAAGATAGCTCTTTGGGCTATAGGGAAATGTCCTTGTCCCTCATTCCCTGAAACAGGGTGACAGAAAGTGGTGCCCCACTAGGTACAAGCTCAGTTGGGGCATGCAGCCTTCTCTCCTCCAGGGATCCTGAAACTCCGTCATATCTGGAACCTGAAGTTGATGCGTTGGTGAGGAGGAATGGATCCCCACGGTGGGCCCAGCAGGCCTTACCCATCTGCCCAGATTGGCCCTCCTCCTGGCCTGCTCAGGAGGTGGCCTCCAGCAGTCCAGGCAGGGCCTAGGGTGGGACCCCACTGGCCCTCCTGTGCCTCCATTCTGCATTGCCAATGCCATTAGGCAGCACGCTGGTGGGAGGAGGGTGGCAGGGAAGCAGGGTGCAGAGGAAGCCGGGGTGACTGCATCCGTCCCCACTCCAGGACCCCCACAGCTGCAGACATCTGCTTCACCAAGGAGCTGCACTCACACTTCTTCAGCTTGGGCAAGTGTGTGCCCGTGTGCCGAGGTGAGCTGCTCCTCTACGAGGGGCTGTTGGGCTGCTGGGTGCCAGGGACGCTTCTCTGACCCTTCCAGGGGCAGGGAGACTGGTGGCAGTGTCTCTGGTTCAGCTGCACTGGGAGTTGAGGGACTCCAGTGGGACAGGCCACCTGGGTGCCAGGGGCGGCTGCCTCACTCGCATGAGGCCCACCTCCATCATCTGGGAGGAGGGAGCAATGGTTTCTTGGAGAGCACCGATTTCCCTGCGAGTGTCGGAGGACTGGGTGTCCTGGGGCTCTGGCATTGGAGGTCAAGGAGACATTATCCACAGTTGCTTCTCCGGAGGCCGTTGCTAAGAGATGCACTGATGGCCATGTGGTGTCATCAGTCAGTGATGGTGGTGGCACGTGCCAGAGGCTATGAGTTTGTGAAAACAGGCTTCTGTGTCGAGTCATGTGACATGGAGTGATTACTTCGCACCTCTTGAAAGCTTCAGAAGGTCGGGGCCATTCGGATCCCCCTTCTCCAGAAAAAGGGGCTCGGAGAGAGAAAGCTGTGGGGCCAAGATCACAGGGCGAGAGGTGGCCAAGCCTGGATTCAAATCCAGCTTGCTTGTTCCTCTGGGGAAGTGGGATTTTTCCCAGCAGAGTATGAAAGGCAAGGCATCCTAGACCCAGGAAGCACGTAGCAAACCCCGGAAGGGTACGTGACCAAGGCAGAAAATGTAGGTTGCGGGCTGCCTGTGAAGCTTCTAGAACAGTCATGCTAAGAATTTGATGTGCTTTCTTGTGTGGTTAAGAGAGAGAGAGCCCCCGGGCTGCAGTGTACCTGGTGGACAGAATCGGGATTGAGTGGAGGCCGGGACCCTGGTTAGGGGCTGTCATGGTTCCTCTGGTGACAGGGCCTCTGGGGGTCACCACAGAGAGCCAGGGACCACGTGCTTTGGGCTGTGCTTTGGAGGTGGAGTTGCTAGGACTTGTTGATAGATTGCTTGTGGCCGAGGGTGGGGGGCAAGGAGAAGAAAACTCAACGATGACGCTAGGTGATGGCAGGTGCCAGGGAGCCACTGGGAGGATGGGACCAGGAACAAGCAGCAGGATGTTGAGAAACCCTGTCATCCTAGGAGGGAGCAATCCAGAGACAGTGTGATGTGCCATTCTGGAACTCTAAAAATCCTGGGAACTCTGGTGCAAACAAAGTCAGCCACACAGAAATGAGAGCATAGAGGGGGAGAGAAGAGACCAGGACAGCCCCTTACCACAGTGGAGACACAAGCCCCCAGTGCAGCAGGGAGCCAAACAGGGCTCCTGGCTATTGTGGAAGCTTCCCGTGACCCTGGAGAAGCCAATTCCCTGAACTGACAGCCATCGGAGCTGTGGGAGTGGTGGGGAGGGGCCCAGCAAGGGGGGCCACTCCTCCCAGAAGTTGGGGTATCAGGAGGAAGTAACCAGGGGGTGTTCGAGGTCAGGGGAACCTTATTGCTAGTAGTGGAAACGGTAATGATGGTTTGGCTCAGTCGGAAAAGAATCTGCCTGCGATGCAGGAGATCTGGGTTCAATCCCTGCATTGGGAAGAGCCTCTGGAGAAGGAAATGGCAACCCACTCCAGTATTCTTGCCCAGAGAATCCCATGAACAGAGGAGCCTGGCGGGCTACAACCCATGGGGTCGCAAGAGTCAGACACGACTTGGCGACTAAACCATCACCATCCAATGAAAAGTTGCAGTGCCCACCCCTCAGGTCTGCAGACTTACTTACTCCCCAGAGACCCCTGCCTGGAACACTCTCTTTTTGCTGCATTTGGAGGCAACTTCATCTCCCCAAAACACAAGCAGAGGCCCCCGTGTCTTGGCAGTTGACCGTGGTATCCATCATGCACTGCTCTGAGCGATGCTGATGCTGCTCAGGTACTCTGTCTTGAGTCTCAGTCCCTCCTTTCTGTGACCTCAGGGGCCTTCCGTGTCCACTTCTAGCCTTGTTCTTCTTTTTGACCTGTATCTACATTTTAGGGTACAATAAAAATAGCAAGTGCAGTCTTAATCCTAAGCACCTTCTGGTGAGAGAATGCGGGAAGGGACAAGCTGTCAAATGCATTGTTCGTGCAGTAAAGGCCTAACAATTGAAGCAAAGGAAGTATCCAGTATACTTTGCTTCTGTGTTCCAGAAAATTTCCTCCCCACCTCATGCTAGGACATGAAGTATCAAAGTGATCTTGCACAAGCCATGCAAGTGAGTAGAAATAGCATTTGTAAAAGCTAAACATCCTGAAGGGTTGCTCCCCAAGCATAGAATTTTAAAATTTTGATCGCGAGCTGAAAGGCTGGTTCACACCAGTGGGTTTTTGTCAAGCAGGAGCCTGTGCCTCTGAAGCCCAGCCCTAGCAGGTCATGTGATCCCAAGTAGGGAACCTGCAGCTCTCACTCATGACACCCAGAGAAACTGCAGTGGGTGACTGCTTCCCAACTCCAGCCCCTGAGGGAGCTGCCAGGCCGTTCCCATGTGGATTGGGTTGAGACTCTTAGATCCCTATCTTGCACCTTCCAAAGACTTGGCCTTGCAGAGAACAGGTTGGAAGTCCATTTCTTAGGGCATCTGCCCAGGTAGTCTTACCATCCCTCTGTCTGTGTCTCCCTGTTTATTTTTCTTGGTCATGCCACAGGGCAAGCAAGATCTTACTTCCCTGACCAGGAATGCACCCGCACCCCCTGCAGTGGGTGGTGTGGAATCTCAGCCACTGGGCCACCAGGGAAGCCCCACTCTCCCCCTTTGTGTTGTGGCTCTCTACTCCTCACTTGATGAGGTAAGGATATTTACCCCTCTTTTTCAGCCTCCATCTTTCTCGGTCTCTGTCCACTCTCCGGACAGGCTTGACAAGCAAGGTCAAGGTTTTTACTGCGTGTGGGCACAGATTGTCCCCATGTGACTTCCAAGTCAAGAGCCAGCAGTCGTGTCTGGGTTATTGCTGACCGCTGGGCCACTTGGGGCCAGTGTCACAGTCTCGGGGCATCTCTGAGGCAGTGTTGCCAGCATTGGGGATGGCTCAGCCACAGCATTTTCCGTGTAGCAGATTTGACTTTTCCCCAACTCTCAGTGACACTGTGAGTCAAAGTCACTCAGTCGTGTCCAACTCTTTGCGACCCATGGACTATAAAGTCCATGGAATTCTCCAGGCCAGAATACTGGAGTGGGTAAGCCGTTCCCTTCTCCAGGGGAATCTTCCCAGCCCAGGGATCAAACCCAGGTCTCCCACATTGCAGGCGGATTCTTTACAAGGGCGACTCGAGTTTTCAAGGGGTGCCCTTTGAGGAAGGGGCCAGCAGGAGGGAGGGACGGCAGAGGCTGAGGACTCAGGTGAGGCTCAGAGGCCCCTGAGGGGTGCCTGTGGGAACTGGCCTGGAAGAGACCCTGGGGAAAGGCTTGCTATGCAGAACCCTGGGCCCCAGTGAGACTGGAGATCACAAATAGCCTTGCTTTGCTCCTGCAGCTTCCTCTGGGCCAGCGGCAGCCACTGGGAGGCTTGCCCCTGGATTAGCTCGTCCCGAGGCTCCAAGAGCCCAACTGTGGAAGCGGGGGCAGGGAGGACAGTAATCGGTTTGGGGGTCCGAGAGGGCACACACTGCAGGTGTCCGACCACAGCCGGAGCTGCTCAGGGGATGCAGCTGTGCTTGGACTGACGGGCAGAAGACAGGGTCATAGATGGGTCGTAAGGAAGTAAGGGAAGTCACTCAGTTGTGGCTGACTCTTTGCGATCCCATGGACTGTAGCCCGCCAGGCTCCTCCATCCATGGAATTTTCTAGGCAAGAGTACTGGAGTGGGTTGCCATTTCCTTCTCCAGGGGATCTTCCCGACTCCGGGATCTTCCCAACCCAGGGATTGAACCCGAGTCTCCCGCGTTGCAAGCACATGCTTTACCATCTGAGGTGTTCCGTGGACCAGGCCCTGAGGGTGAAGTGGAGGAGGGGGGTCCTGGGACAACCGAGACTGACGGAGGAGACTTTCTCATTGGCAGGAGATGGTGTCTACCAGAAGGGAATGGATTTCATTTTGGAGAAGCTCAACCACGGGGACTGGGTGCATATCTTCCCAGAAGGTCAGTGGCGCTAGCAGGGTTGCAACTCGCTCGAGGATCTGGATGGGACTGCCCTCTACCTCCTCCCAGTGGCCCCTAAGCCGCAACTCCATCCTCTCTCTTGACAGGGAAGGTGAACATGAGCTCCGAGTTCCTCCGCTTCAAGTGGGGTAAGAGCCATTGGTCCTTTCTGGCTGGGTGGGACCCGGGCATGTGGGGCGGATAACTGTGATCATTGCCACAGGAGGGGGACGGGCCCAGACCAAGGCCTGCCTGGAAGAGGAGATGGCCCAGGGCAGCTGCTTTGAATGGGGTTGCAGGAAGGGCAGGAGCGACCCTGTCCACAGGCTGGCACCAAAACGCCGCTCATGCCAATGTTTCTGCCTCTTCCCCCTGGGCAGGAATAGGTCGCCTGATTGCCGAATGTCATCTCAATCCGATCATCCTGCCCCTGTGGCATGTCGGTGAGCCTACCTCTCGGGCCACTGCTGCAGCCCAGGGAGAAGGGCTTTGCACAGTGGTCTTGTGGGGTGGGTCTCCTCTGGGTGGTCGAGGCAGGGTGCCCAGACTGCCCCGCTCCACCCCCGACACCTGCACCCTGGCTCTCTGTCTGCTGTGCCGTAGGAATGAACGACGTCCTTCCTAACAGCCCACCCTACTTCCCCCGCTTTGGGCAGGTAGGTGGGGCCACCGATCATGTCTGTCTGTCTGTCTGTCTGCCCTCTGCCCTGTGACTCCCATGCGGCACCACTGAGCCCAGATTCAAGAGGGGCTGGGCTTGCAGCAGAGGGAACAGAGTGAAGCAGAGATGATGGGCGGTTTCCTGGCACCACGGCCAGGGCAAGGGGAGGATAGGGACGACTTGGGCATGTACCCCAGGACTGGCAGGGCCCTTGGATGTCACTGAGCCCAATCACCCCATTTTAAAGAGGGAGGGTGGACCCAAGGGGGTACTCAGCATCTTAGCACTGGGGTTGTGGGCACCCCGCCCCCCGCTCCTGTCAATCCACTGGCGGCTGGTCTCCCCGCAGAAAATCACCGTGCTGATTGGCAAGCCCTTCAGTGCCAGGCCTGTGCTCGAACGGCTGCGGGCAGAGAACAAGTCAGCGGTGAGTTTCTCCCTGGGGCTGTCCTCGCCCGTCCCAGTGCCCTTGGCTTCCCCAGGCACCCCGGGTGAAGCTCCCTAAGGACTGCGTGGCAGCCCCAGTCCTTCGCCCTCAGGTGGAGATGCGCAAAGCCCTGACGGACTTCATCCAAGAGGAATTCCAGCGCCTGAAGAGCCAGGCGGAGCAGCTCCACAACCACCTGCAAGCCAGATAGGTGCCATCCCGCCTAGACCTGGGTCCAGCTGCCTTTTGGACTGGGAGGGGGGGCGAGGCCTGGGCCAGACACAGCTCTGGGACCCCTCCCAGCTCTCTCAGTGCCGCCTTTGGGTGCTGGGCTGGGGGATGGACTGATGCTCGGAGCTCAGATATGGTCTTTTTGACAGATTGGTGCATAACCTTTCCAGGGTTCCCCCTCCGAGTGGGCGAGCATTGCAGCGCCTCTGGTTCTGCCACTGAAAGAAGGCTCTCAGCTGCTCCTCGCACTTGGCCACGCAGGGAGGAAAGACCTTTAGGCAGGGGCCCTGAGCTCTCTCACCTGCAAGCTGTTTGCTCCCAGAGCTGGGGACTGGAAAGAGGGCCTGATCCAGCTGGGCACTGGAAGGAGGAGCCCTGATCTCACCGCTTCCTCAGGGATAGCCATCAGCCATGTCTTTCTTCTGCCTGTGCTCCCTGCAGGCATGGGAGCCTCAGGCAGGGCCTAGCCCTGGGCTGCAAGTGGAAGAGCTGCCCTTTTCTATAAGGGGAGCCCAGTCCAATGGGGCCTAAGACCCGGACCCTCACTGGGGCCCACTGTTCTTTCTGCCTCCCTGGCATCACTTGAATCCCCTGGTTGTCTTATAAACTATTAATAAAGGATTTGTGTTGTGCTCTTTTACCTCTGACCTCTCTGTAGGGGTGGGGCTGGGAGGTGACCCTCTGGACCAGAAGGCTGGCCCCTGAGAGCTCTGGGCACTTCAACAGCACTTAACTGGATGGGCTCTCAGTGGGCACCAGCCACTGAAGACTTCCATCCTTGTCTGAAATCCCCACGCAGCTTGACAACAGTAGGGCTTCATCTCATTCTGCAAATGGTGCAGTGTGAGGTTAATGGACTTGATTCAGAACCTAAAGTTTGCAAGGTAGGGAGAACCAAGTAGCAATTCAGTCCTCAGGCTGGTTCCCAAGGCAGAGGTGGTCTCTGAAGCTCCCAGTGAGCCGCTGCGAACTACACGTGCTGTGATGAGAAGTGGGAAGGGGGACAACTTGACTGAGTTTGGGGCTCTGGGTGGGAGAAAAGGTAGGAGGATCCAGGGTTGTGGCACTCCTGGCAGAAGGGAAATCCTCTTGAGAGAAAAGCCAGCTCTGTTTAGGGCTCCAGTTTGTCCACAGGTGGTGGTTCAGTTGTTAAGTTGTGTCTGACACTGTGACCCCATGGACTGCAGCACACTAGGCTTCCCTGTCCCTGTCTCCCAGAATTTGCTCAAATTCATGTCCACTGAGTCAGTAATGCTATCCAACCATCTCACCATCTGCCACTCTCTTCTCCAGTCCTCAATCTTTCCCAGCATCAGGGTCTTTTCCAAAGAGTCGGCTCTTTGCATCAGGTGGCCAAAGTATTGGAACTTCAGCTTTAGCATCAGTCCATCCAATGAGTATTCAGGGTTGGTTTCCTTTAGGATTGACTGTTTCCTTTACTTTTTCCTTTACTTTTCCTTGACTACTTTTCCTTTAGGATTGACTATTTACTTTTTCCTTCACTTTTCCCTGACTTTTTTCCTTTAGGATCAAGTCCCTTGATCTTGCAGTCCAAGGGACTTTCAAGAGTCTTCTCCAGCACCACAATTCGAAAGCATCAGTTCTTCAGTGCTCAGCCTTCTTTGTGGTCCAACTTTCACATCTATGTATGACAACTGGAAAAACCACAGCTTTGACTATACAGACCTTTGTTGGCAAAGTGATGTCTCTGCTTTTTAATATGCTGTCTAGGTTGGTCATAGCTTTCCTTCCAAGGAGCAAGGATCTTTTAATTTCATGGCTGCAGTCACCATCTGCAGTGATTTTGGAGCCCCCCAAAATAAAGTCTGTCACTGCTTCCACGTTTTCTCCTATTTACCATGAAGTGATGGGACTAGGTGCCGTGATCTTAGTTTTTTGAATGTTGAGTTTTAAGCCAGTTTTTTCATTCTCTTTCACCCTCATGAAGAGGCTCTTTAGTTCCTCTTCACTTTCTGCCATTAGTGAAGTTCATTCACTCAGTTGGGTCTGACTCTTTGTGACCCCATGAACTGCAGCACGCCAGGCCTCCCTGTCCATCACCAACTCCCGGAGTTTACTCAAACTCTTGTCCATTGAGTCGGTAATGCCATCCAACCATCTCATCCTCTGCCGTCCCCTTCTCCTCCTGCCCTCAATCTTTCCCAGCATCAGGGTCTTTTCCAATGAGTCAGCTCTTCACATAAGGTGGCCAAAGTATTGGAGTTTCAGCTTCAATATCAGTCCTTCCAATGAACACACAGGACTGATCTGCTTTAGAATGGACTGGTTGGATCTCCTTGCAGTCCAAGGGACTCTCAAGAGTCTTCTGCAGCATCACAGTTCAAAAGCATCAATTCTTCGGTGCTCAGCTTTCTTTATAGTCCAACTCTCACATCCATACATGACTACTGGAAAAACTATAGCCTTGACTAGACAGACCTTTGTGGACAAAGTAATGTCTTTGCTTTTTAATATGCTGTCTAGGTTGGTCATAACTTTCCTTCCAAGGAGTAAGTCACCATCTGCAGTGATTTTAGAGCCCAAAAATATAAAGTCAGCCACTGTTTCCCCATCTATTTGCCATGAAGTGATGGGACTGGATACCATGATCTTAGTTTTCTGAATGTTGAGCTTTAAGCCAACTTTCTCACTCTCTTCTTTCACTTTCATCAAGAGTTTCTTTAGTTCTTCACTTTCTGTCATAAGGGTGGTGTCATCTGCATATCTGAGGTTAGCCATTAGTGACAGTTGGACCCTAAAGAAGGCTGAGCACCGAAGAATTGATGTCTTCAAGTTGTGGAGCTGGGAAGACTCTTCAGAGTTCCTTGGTCTTTGAGGAGATCAAGCCAGTCAATCTTAAAGGAAATCAACCCTGAATAGTCATTGAAAGGAATGATGTTGAAGCTGAAACTCCAATACATTGGCCACCTGATGTGAAGAGCCAACTCTCTGGAAAAGACCCTGATGCTGGGAAAAATTGAGGGCAGGAGGAGAAGGGGGTGACAGAAGATGAGATGGTTGGTTAGTACCACCAACTGAATGGACACGAGTTTTAAGAAACTCCAGGAGATAATGAAGGATAGGGAAGCCTGGCATGCTGTGGTCTATAGGGTTGCAAAGAGTTGGACATGACTTAGCAACTGAACAACAACAAGGGGAAAAAACATAAACCCTTGTAAACATTAAAAAAAAAAAAAGAACATAAACTCTTATGGCTCAGCTGGTAAAGAATCCACCTGCAACGTGAGAGACCTGGGTTGAATCCCTGGGTTGGGAAGATCACCTGGAAAGGGGAAAGGCTACCCTTTCTGGCCTGGAGAATCCCATGGACTGTATAGTCCATGGGGTCACCAACAGTCGGACACGACTGAGCAACTTTCACTTGTAGGAAAAAACAGACTGTCAGCCAGTTTGCATCTGCATAAGTCCAAATGTAACATCCCTTTTTCACGTATATATTTTATATTCATTTTGACAGACATCAACTATTTCATGAAGAGTTCCGATTTGATACCCTACATAAATGTTCCATTTTTCCACATGGTTGTGTTTTAAATTATTTATTAAATTAATTTTTGGTTGCACTGAGTCTTCATTGCTGCCAGAGCAGGTGGTTACTCTCTAGTGGTGGTGCATAAATTTCTCACTGTGTTGTTTTCTCTTGTTGTGGAGCACAGGCTCTTAGTGCATGACCTTCAGTAGTTGCAGTACGTGAGCTCAGGAGTTGTGGCTCAGTAGTTATGTCACATGGGCCTAGTTACTCTGCTGCACGTGGGATCTTCCCAGACCAGGCATCGAACCTGTGTCGCCTGCATTGGCAGGTGGATTCCTATCCACCATACCACCAAGGAAGTCTCATGTTCAGTCTCAGAAAACTTGGAACAAAATGAGGTGAAAGTCAGCTTTTGGTTTTTCTATGTGGAGAGTCCTAATAGCAGAGAATAATGACAGTGTTGTTTCCTTCTTTACAAGTATTCTACTTTTGATTTCATTTGTCTAACTGCTTTGGTACCACTTCTAGCTTCTGGAACTGAAAGAATACCTGAAAGAATTTATACCCAAATTTTTGGAAACAAGGTTTTAGAAAGTTTCCCAGTTATAAGATCAACATGTATAAAAATCAGTTGTATTTACATACATTCACCAGCAATAAAAAAATTAGAAAGTATAGTTTAAGACACCATTTACAAAAGTTACAAGGTAACTAGGAATCTCACAAAAGATGTGAAAGATCTACATAAGGAAAATCATAACATTTTATAGAAAGGTATTAAAGAAGACCCAAGTAAATGGAGAGTGATCCCATGCTCCTGAGTAGGAATACTTGATATAGTAAATATGTCAGTTCTCCAGAATTAATCTACAGAATTACTCACAACAGCAAAAAGGAAACTCAAGGGTCCATCAACAGTTGAATGGGTAAATAAACTGGGGTCATACAAGGGAATATTATTCTCCATAAAAAGAAAGGAAATTCTGACATTGTGGCTGCATTGTGAATGAACCTTGAAAACATTACACTAAGCGAAATATGTCAAACACAAAAGACTACATGTAGTATATGATTCCATACATATGAGATCCCTAGAGTAGTCAAATTCATAGAGACAAAAAGTAGAATGGGTGACAGGGACTGGGGGAGGAGGGAATATATATATAGTGTTTAGTGAAGATAGTTTTAGTTTGTGGTAGATGAGAATGTTCTGGCAACGGATGGAGGTGATGGTTGTAGAACAATGTGAATGTGCTTCATGCCCCAGAACTGGACAGTTAAAAATGGTTAAAATGGTAAAGTTTTATATCACTATTTTATCACAATAAATCTTTTAAATAAAAAATGGCTAAAAGGTAGACTTTGTTATATACATTTTACCACAACTTTAAGTAATCTAGCCAATATAATGAATTGATTTTAAAATCAATATGAACACACAATAGCCCAATAACAGCCTCTTGAAAAAAGGACATGGTGGGAGGATTTGCCTTTTTGGGTATCAAAGTTTATTGTGAAGTTATAATAATTCAGACAGGGTGGTACTCGAGAGACAAATTGATTAGTGGAATGGAACAGGGATCCAAAAACTGACCCACAGCTGTAAGCACACTTAATATAGAGCAAAATTGCTATTCCAAGACAGTGGGTAAAGGACATTCATCTCAAACAGTACTGGGACAATTGCAGCTCTCTTAAAGACACTTGATCCTTGCCTCACAACATACATGAAGAAAGTGAAAGGGTTAGTCACTCCATCGTGTCCAACTCTTTGTGACCCCAGGGACTGTAGCCTGCCAGGCTCCTGTGTCCATGGAATTCTCCAGGTTAGAATACTGGAGTGGGTTGCCATGCCCTTCTTCAGGGAATCTTCCCAACCCAAGGATTGAACCTGCATCTCTTGCATCTCCTGCATTGGCTGGCGGGCTCTTTACCACTCACACCACCTGGGAAGCCCCACAACGTACATGAATGCATGGAAAACAAAGACAACTTCTAGAAGATAATGTAGGCAAATATTTCCATAATCTAGGGGCAGGGAAAGCTTTCTTAAAGAGGATATTAAAAACATGAGGGATTCCCTGGTGACTCAGTGGTAAAGAATCTGCCTGCAATGCAAGAGACGCAGGAGATGCAGGTTTGATCCCTGGGTTGGGAAGATCCCCTAGAGGAGGAAACGGCAACCCAGTCCAGTATTCTCGCTGGAAATATGCCATGGACACAGGAGCCTCACAGGCTACAGTCCATGGGGTCACAAAGAGTCGGACATGACTGAGGGACTGAGCACACATACAAAAAACATGAACCATCAAGAAAATGGTACATATCTCACATTGAAGGTCAGGAAGGGCGGCGGTGAGGAGATACCCCTCGTCCAAGGTAAGGAGCAATGGCTGCACTTTGCTGGAGCAGCCATGAAGAGATACCCCACGCCCAAGGTAAGAGAAACCCAAATAAGATGGTAGGTGTTGCAAGAGGGCATCAGAGGGCAAACACACTGAAACCATACTCACAGAAAACTAGTCAATCTAATCACACTAGGACCACAGCCTTGTCTAACTCAATGAAACTAAGCCATGCCCATGGGGCAACCCAAGACAGGTGGGTCATGGTGGAGAAGTCTGACAGAATGTGGTCCACTGGAGAAGGGAATGGCAAACCACTTCAGTATTCTTGCCTTGAGAACCCCATGAACAGTATGAAAAGGCAAAATGATAGGATACTGAAAGAGAAACTCCCCAGGTCAGTAGGTGCCCAATATGCTACTGGAGATCAGTGGAGAAATAACTCCAGAAAGAACAAAGCGATGGAGCCAAAGCAAAAACAATACCCAGCTGTGGATGTGACTGGTGATAGAAGCAAGGTCCGATGCTGTAAAGAGCAATATTGCATAGGAACCTGGAATGTCAGGTCCATGAATCAAGGCAAATTGGAAGTGGTCAAACAAGAGATGGCAAGAGTGAATGTCGACATTCTAGGAATCAGCGAACTGAAATGGACTGGAATGGGTGAATTTAACTCAGATGACCATTATATCTACTACTGTGGGCAGGAATCCCTCAGAAGAAATGAAGTGGCCATCATGGTCAACAAAAGAGTCCAAAATGCAGTACTTGGATGCAATCTCAAAAACGACAGAATGATCTCTGTTCGTTTCCAAGGCAAACCATTCAATATCACAGTAATCCAAGTCTATGCCCCAACCAGTAATGCTGAAGAAGCTGAAGTTGAACGGTTCTCTGAAGACCTACAAGACCTTTTAGAACTAACACCCAAAAAAGATGTCCTTTTCATTATAGGGGGCTTGAATGCAAAAGTAGGAAGTCAAGAAACACCTGGAGTAACAGGCAAATTTGGCCTTGGAATACGGAATGAAGCAGGGCAAAGACTAATAGAGTTTTGCCAAGAAAATGCACTGGTTATAACAAACACCCTCTTCCAACAACACAAGGAAGACTCTACACGTGGACATCACCAGATGGTCAACACCAAAATCAGCTTGATTATATTCTTTGCAGCCAAAGATGGAGAAGCTCTATACAGTCAGCAAAAACAAGACCAGGAGCTGACTGTGGCTCAGATCATGAACTCCTTATTGCCAAATTCAGACTGAAATTGAAGAAAGTAGGGAAAACCACTAGACCATTCAGGTATGACCTAAATCAAATCCCTTATGATTATACAGTGGAAGTGAGAAATAGATTTAAGGGCCTAGATCTGATAGATAGAGTGCCTGATGAACTATGGAATGAGGTTTGTGACATTGTACAGAACAGGGATCAAGACCATTCCCATAGAAGAGAAATGCAAAAAAGCAAAATGGCTGTCTGGGGAGGCCTTACAAATAGCTGTGAAAAGAAGAGAAGCGAAAAGCAAAGGAGAAAAGGAAAGATATAAGCATCTGAATACAGAGTTCCAAAGAATAGCAAGAAGAGATAAGAAAGCCTTCTTCAGCGATCAATGAAAAGAAATAGAGGAAAACAACAGAATGGGAAAGACTAGGGATCTCTTCAAGAAAATCAGAGATACCAAAGGAACATTTCATGCAAAGATGGGCTCGATAAAGGACAGAAATGGTATGGACCTAACAGAAGCAGAAGGTATTAAGAAGAGATGGCAAGAATACACAGAAGAACTGTACAAAAAAGATCTTCACAACCCAGATAATCACGATGGTGTGATCACTGACCTAGAGCCAGACATCCTGGAATGTGAAGTCAAGTGGGCCTTAGAAAGCATCACTACGAACAAAGCTAGTGGAGGTGATGGAATTCCAGTTGAGCTATTCCAAATCCTGAAAGATGATGCTGTGAAAGTGCTGCACTCAATATGCCAGCAAATTTGGAAAACTCATCAGTGGCCACAGGACTGGGAAAGGTCAGTTTTCATTCCAATCCCAAAGAAAGGCAATGCCAAAGAATGCTCAAACTACCGCACAATTGCACTCATCTCAAACGCTAGTAAAGTCATGCTCAAAATTCTCCAAGCCAGGCTTCAGCAATATGTGAACCGTGAACTTCCTGATGTTCAAGCTGGTTTTAGAAAAGGCAGAGGAACCAGAGATCAAATTGCCAACATCCTCTGGATCATAGAAAAAGCAAGAAGAGAGTTCCAGAAAAACATCTATTTCTGCTTTATTGACTATGCCAAAGCCTTTGACTGTGTGGATCACAATAAACTGTGGAAAATTCTGAAAGAGATGGGAATACCAGACCACCTGATCTGCCTCTTGAGAAATTTGTATGCAGGTCAGGAAGCAACAGTTAGAACTGGACATGGAACAACAGACTGGTTCCAAATAGGAAAAGGAGTTCGTCAAGGCTGTATATTGTCACCCTGTTTATTTAACTTATATGCAGAGTACATCATGAGAAATGCTGGACTGGAAAAAACACAAACTGGAATCAAGATTGCCGGGAGAAATATCAATAACCTCAGATATGCAGATGACACCACCCTTATGGCAAAACGTGAAGAGGAACTAAAAAGCCTCTTGATGAAAGTGAAAGTGGAGAGTGAAAAAGTTGGCTTAAAGCTCAACATTCAGAAAATGAAGATCATGGCATCCGGTCCCACCACTTCATGGGAAATAGATGGGGAAACAGTGGAAACAGTGTCAGACTTTATTTTTCTGGGCTCCAAAATCACTGCAGATGGTGACTGCAGCCATGAAATTAAAAGACGCTTACTCCTTGGAAGGAAAGTTATGACCAACCTAGATAGCCTATTCAAAAGCAGAGACATTACTTTGCCAACAAAGGTTCGTCTAGTCAAGGCTATGGTTTTTCCTGTGGTCATGTATGGATGTGAGAGTTGGACTGTGAAGAAGGCTGAGCGCCAAAGAATTGATGCTTTTGAACTGTGGTGTTGGAGAAGACTCTTGAGAGTCCCTTGGACTGCAAGGAGATCCAACCAGTCCATTCTGAAGGAGATCAGCCCTGGGATTTCTTTGGAAGGAATGATGCTAAAGCTGAAACTCCAGTACTTTGGCCACCTCATTCGAAGAGTTGACTCATTGGAAAAGACTCCGATGCTGGGAGGGATTGGGGGCAGGAGGAGAAGGGGATGACAAAGGATGAGATGGCTGGATGGCATCACTGACTCGATGGACTTGAGTCTGAGTGAACTCCGGGAGTTGGTGATGGACAGGGAGGCCTGGCGTGCTGTGATTCATGGGGTCGTAAAGAGTCGGACACGCCTGAGCGACTGATCTGATCTCATCTTACTACAGTAAAATTAAGACATTCTGTTCATCAGAAGACATCATGAAGAAAGTACAAGGGCGGGGGGGGGGGCTTCCTTGGTGGCTCAGTGAGTGGTAAGGAATCTGCCTGCAATGCAGGAAACTTGGGTCTGATTCCTGGGTTGGGAAGAGCCCCTGGAGAAGGGAAAGGCTACCCATCCTAGTATCCTGGTCTGGAGAATCTCACAAATAAATCACTATTTACCCAGTCCAGTATTCTGGCCTGGAGAATTCCATGGACTGTATAGTCCATGGAGTCATAAAGAGTCAGACATGACTGAGTGCCTTTCACTTCACTTCATCCACTATTTATCTATGGAGAATCCCATGGATAAATCACTAAGATGAAGATAAGCAATCCATAGAAAAATGGGAAGATTGGTGTGAGCAGGTATTTTATTGAAGAGGAAACACAATGGCAGAGCTGAAAACATATATACTGTAAGAACTTCCTGTAATTGCATTAACAAAGCACAATAAACTGAAGTGTTAGTTGCTCAGTTGTGTCCAACTCTTTGCAACCCCATGAACTATAGACCGCCAGGCTCCTCTGTCCATGAAATTCTCTAGGCCAGAATACTGGAGTGGGTTGCCATTCCCTTCGGCAGGGGATCTTCCAAACACAGAGACTGAACCTGGGTCTCACACACTGCAGGCAGATTCTTTAGTGTTTGAGCCATCACAGAAGCCTGGACATGAATTTGCGGGGGACACTATTCAACCCAGTATATGCTAAGTTGCTTCAGTCGTGTCAGACTCTTTGCAACCCTATGGATTGTAGCCGGCCAGGCTTCATCTGTTCATGGGATTCTCCAGGCAAGAAAACTGGAGTGGGTTGCCATTTCCTTTTCCAGAGGATCTTCCTGACCCAGGGATTGAACTTGTGTCTCTTACGTCTCCTGCTTTGGCTGGTGGGTTCTTTACCACTAGCACCACCTGGGAAGCCCATTCAACCCAGTGTATATACCCTATGACCTGAGATACACACACACACACACACACACACACACACACACCCCTATGGAAATACACATACATGTGCACCATTAGGCAAATATATGTTTGCAGCAACACTAGCTGTGGTAGCTAAAGTGGGAAAATACTCAAATATCCCTCAACAGAAGGGCTCAATGACTGGCAGAATATCTGTCCAGAGGAACAGCAGTCATGTGGCTATTAGGCAATGACTCACATTAACCTCCCAATTTTGAGCACAGAATCTAGACACAAATATAATACTGAATAATTCCACTTATACAAAGTCCCAATGAAGACAAAACAAAACCATTGTATTGAGAGATGCCTGCTTATCTGGTTCCATGGTCAGGATGTCTGTCCAAACTCATATATTGAAATCTAATGCCCTAATGGTATTTATTAGGAGGTGGGGGCCTGGGAGAGGTGCTCAGGTCATGAGCTCATGAAGGTGAAGTCCTCAAGATGGGATGAGTGTCTTCATCAAAGAGGCTCCAGTTTCTTCAGTCCTCCTACCCAGTGAGGATACAATGAGAAGTCTGCAACCTGGGAAGAAGACCCTCCCCCACGCTGATGGTACCTTGATCTCTGACGGCAAGCCTTGGTGAGCAATAAACTTTCGCTGTTTCTAAGTGCCACTGTCCGTGACACTTTGTCCCAGCACCCCAAACAGGCTGATACAATTGGTAAAGTTATGAAAAGCCAAGAGATGACCCCAAAAATCAGGTGCGTGCTCACTGGTGGAAGGGAGAAGGAAGTGATGGGAGGGGGATGAGGATGTAGACATTTGAATTCTCGACTTGGGCGATGCCAAGGCAAAGTTCGCTTTGCTAAGTCATTGAGCTGGACATCTGGATTTCTCAACTTTTCTTTTTCAGTCACACAAGGACTGTGTGGGGGAAAGCAAGCCTGGGAGGACTGTGTGACGCCTGGGTGAGCGGGCTCAGGGTGTGGACTCCACTTTGCGGAGCACTCCAGGTGACATGGGCTGCAGGAGTGAGGTGGTGGCCCCCTTCACCTGTCTCACAGCAAGTACAGCATGGAGCTCAGGGTTTTGTAAGCAACGTTCCATTGCCGAGTCACTTGTGGTGAGGGTGCTGAAAGATTCCCACAGGGGGCCTGTGGGTCTCCTGATACCCTGACCCCGCCACTTGCAGTGTGTCTCCTGGCCGGCAATGGGCAAGGAGGGGTGCTCCTAAACGGAAGGAGACGGAATCATTGTGAACAAGAGGACCGTCGACCATGGCCCCGGAGACATCTTGCATCTGTAGGTCATTAAGAGCCTCCCGGCAAACCAAGGGACAGTAAGAAGCACCAGCATCTGCCAAGGGAAGAGGAAAACCAGGCATTGGCTTTACTCCATGAGGATGCTCTGATGCTGCCTGTGTCCCCTGTGTGAGTCTATGAGCAGGATGATGCCATTTTGTCAAGCTCAAGTATCAGCAGACTGAGCACAAGACTGTTTAGGGGGGCATCCTGAAGTGGTCAACCTCTAAGAGAAAAAGGAATGATAAACAGCAAACTTAGGCTAGCAATTACTTCCAGGGGGCAGGGAGGGGCAGGAGAAAGGGATTTGGGGAGAACAATTTTTGCCCAGGACCTGGCAGCACTCTGTGAAGTCTGGGGCGGGTGATGGGGGCTCCTTTTATTATCTATTTCACATGCAATAATGTGATGTGTGTAACGTAAAGGTGATGCGTGTCTACACAACATAGGTAATCCACGCAGCACACAGATATTACACTGATTTGGCGATGTGTCCAATACTGTATTAAAAGAAGACACAGGGATGGTGAGGGCCCAGGTGGGTTTTCATGAATAAATGCTTTCACCCCCAAAACGAAGCCACAGACAGAAGGTACTCATGGGTGCTGTCAATATTTATTGAAGGACTCAGCTTAGATGTCACCTTGCGGTTGAAGCAGACTTAGGTGTGCGCCCCTCTGTGTGCCTCCCTCCTGGCCCTGTGTGTCTCCCTTTTGAACATCCATCACCCTGGGCTGGGACCCCTCATGTCCCGTCTCCTGCAGATCAGATTGGGAACTTGAGGGGCAGAGTCTGAGTCCGACTCAGTGCCCGGCCCACAGCCACTGCTTCCAGAGGATTACCACTCCAGGGACCTGTTGGAACTGAGCAAAGAAGAAAAGCATCTGTGGGCCTCTGTAATGACGGGGAGCAGGAGACTGCTGGCCCACAAGGTCACACCTTTTGAGAAAATCTTTCCCTTCAAACTTGGACTTCAGTGATGCTGTGATGCCCTGTTTGGGTGCGGCAGGGGGGATCCCTGTTTTTTTTTCCCTTGGGGCACCAGGCTGAGCAGGATTGACAGACCAGGGGGATGCAACTGAGCCACCGGGCAGAGAGCGAGAGCAAGGACAGGGAAGGACTCGAGCATGTGGACTCTGGTCTCTCCCTTCCCCATCTGCTGGTGACCCTGGCTCTGATCTCTCACTTCAGATGCTCCCAGGGCCCCTGCCACCACGCCACCTGCTCGAACATCAGCCCCACATCAGTGCTGAGGCAGTGACCTCTGCAGTCTCTCTGGCTTTTTCCTCTGCCTCTCCATCACCTGGTCCAGCCCCATCACCTTCCTCCCAGACAAGGGCAGCAGCCTCTTGCTGGTCTCTGCTGCCACTCTCCCCACCTCATCTGTTCTGCTTCCACAGCCAAATCAGCCCTTTTAAACACAACTTAGATCATGGCCCTAAGCCTTCCAACCTCTCCTGGTCTTCTGGGGACACAGTGAGCTCCAGCAAAAACCTCTCCCTGAAGCTGACTCAGACGTTGCCACTGAGGGGCCCCACAAACAATCCAAAATTAACTGTCCCCAACTTACCTTATCTCCTAGTCCCCAACTCAGACGGATCCAAGAGCCACCTCCAGTCTCTGTCTTCCTCAACAATGGCAAGCCCACCTCCTTTCTTCAGTTCAACTGCCACTGTCATAGTTGAAGCCACATAGTTGAAGTGACAACCATGATTACAATCTCCTAAGCAGTTGATAAGTAGAGGTGATCAGTGGTCTGTCAGCTCTGTGGGGCTAGGAGGGGAGTCACATAGATTGAATTCTGCCAAGGAGATGGTATTTGAGGGGCAGGGATGGCAGCAGCAGTGGCTGGACACTGTCCTGATGTCCAGTCCCAAGTACCCACATCTTTGTAACCACAAACGGTGCTGCAAAAGCTCTCTTTATGTGCACTTGGCTGAGTATTTCTATTGAAAGTGAAAGTGAAGTCACTCAGTCGTGTCTGACTCTTTATGATCCCATGGACTGTAGCCTGCAAGGCTCCTCTGTCCATGGGATTTTCCAGGCAAGAACACTGGAGTGGGTTGCCATTTCCTTCTCCAGGGGATCTTCCTGACCCAGGTATCAAACCCAGGTCTCCCACACTGCAGGTAGACTCTTCACCATCTGAGCCACCAGGGAAGCCCATTTTTATTGAATGGATCCCTAAGAGGGAAACCGCTTAGTTACAGGTCATACAGATTTCAGTTTGTTAGATGCTGCCAAATTATCCTCTAAAAACAGTTCGACCAGTTGATATTTTCACCACCGTGTAGGCAAGACTATTTCCCAACATCCTTGCTGGCAACGGGCATGATCAAACTTTTATCTCCCCATATTTTTTATTATGAAAAATTGCAAACATATAGTGTTTTAGTTTCCCAGGGCTGCTATAAGAGATTACCACAAACGGGCAGGCTTCAACCAACAGAAATTTATTCTCTCCCAGTTCTGGAGCCTAGAAGTCCAAAGTTAAGGTGTAAACAGGGCTGTGTTCCCTCTGAAAGCTCTAGGGAAGAATTTCTCCTTGTGTATTTGTTTCTGGTGGTTCCAGGAGCTCCTCAGTTTGTGGCTGCAAAACTCTGTCTCTACCATCGATTGGCCTTCCCTGTGTGTCTGTGTCAAAACTTCTCTCTTCTTAGGAGGATACTAGTCATTGGATTTAGGGCCCTCCCTACTCCAGCATGACCTTATTTGGATCACATCTGCAAAGATCTAATTTCCAAATGAAGTGACATTTACAAGTTCTGGATAGACATGAATTTTAGGGGGATACTCTTCAACCCAGTACATGTATCAATGTTAAAAAAAACAAAACAGCACCCATTTACTTACCCACTAGATTCCAATGGTCGCCAATATGAGAAATCAAAAATGGCACAGACAGAGACTTCCTCAGTGGTCCAGCAGTGGTCCAGAAGACTCCATGCTTCCAATGCAGGGGGATTTGGGTTTGATCCCCGGTTGGGGAACTAATACACCACCTGCTGCATGGTATGGCAAAAAAAAAAAAAAGAGGCATATAGCTAAAAAACATGACATTTTGATTCCACTTTTTTGACTTAGTATGAATAGATTGCTAGATTTCTTTTTTTTATTTCTAGATTCTAATTAAAAAAATAGATGTGCAACAAGCAACAAAGGTTTACTGTATACCATAGGTAACTATAGTCAATATTTTGTCAATATCACTAATGGAATACCTATAATGGAAAATTATCTGA
Organism: Bos indicus x Bos taurus; assembly: GCF_003369695.1. NCBI lineage: Eukaryota > Metazoa > Chordata > Mammalia > Artiodactyla > Bovidae > Bos > Bos indicus x Bos taurus. The sequence goes on along the minus strand of NC_040105.1, from coordinate 107,807,759 downwards.
AATATCTATAATGGAAAATAACCTAACAATAATAGATGTGTCTATTATAAAAATAACATATGTGTATAAGAACCACGTAGCTGTGCACCTGAAACATTGTAAGTGTTTTGTATGTGCTTTTGTAAACACACACACACCATATATATATATATATATATATATATATAAAGAAAAAAAAAAGAGGCACAGAGAAAGATGAAAGTCTCCCAATTCATTTGAGGTGGTGTCTCACATCTTCTGGCTCTAGTTGTCTCTTTCCTCTCCTGAAGGCAAACTTCGAGAAAGGAACAATCAACGCTGCGTCTCCACTTCCTCACAATGACATCACTTTTAGCAAACTGGTGTTGCGAAGTACAAGAAAGTGTTCTGTCTTCATCTTACCTGCTTCCTGGTAGCAGTCGAGACTGACGTTGTTAATCATGGCGTCCTTGAAACTTCCCAGGGTTTTCCCCCTCCTCCTTGATGCTCCTCTCTGATCTCTCTTCTGATCCTCCTCCCTGCCCCTAGCAAGTGCTGGTGTTTCTCTGGACGCTCTCCTGGGCATCCTCTTCTTTCCTTACCTGTATAAGGGAGGGTCCAACTGCGGGAAAAAGAAAGCCCTCTTGCTATTCTAAGCATTCAGTTCAGTCGCTCAGTCGGGTCCGATTCTTTGCGACCCCATGGACTGCAGCACGCCAGGCCTCCCTATCCATCACCAACTCCCGGAGTTTACTCAAACTCATGTCCATCGAGTCGGTGATGCCATCCAACCATCTCATCCTCTGTCGTCCCCTTCTCCTCCCGCCTTCAGTCTTTCCCAGCATCAGGGTCTTTTCCAAAGGACTCAGTTCTTCGCATCAGGTGGCCAAATAACTGACTCATTGGAAAAGACCCTGATGCTTAAGTTTTAAAACAGGGAGACGGTAAGCCGTGAGTGCGGGGACAAGCGGAGCCCAACCCGCCCAGTACCTTCTGCTGGGTCCCACCCACCAGCATCCGCAGATTGGCAGGCGCGCTGTGGGAACCAAAGGAGCTCTGCCCCGCCCCCTTAACCATTTGTAGCGTGCGCGCCCGGAGAGACGTACAGCCAACCAGCGAAAAGGAGCAGCTGTGAGTGACAGCCACATCGTTCAATCACCTGAGAGTCTGGAGAGCCGTCTTGCGCCCGGACCAATGGCAGCTCAAGGCGGACTTTGGGCGGGGGCGTCGGTCACCTGATCCGCGGCGGCCGCGGTGGGTCCTGGCAGTACAGGCCGAGAGGTTATGATGGCGGCGACCGCGGCGGCTCAGGTGCGGGCGGGGACGCGGTGGGCTCCAGCGCTCTGCCGGATGCCATGGCTGCCGCTGATGCTGGTGGCGGCGGCAGCGGCGACGTCGGAGCAGCAGGTGCCGCTGGTGCTGTGGTCGAGTGACCGGTGAGCGGGGCGGGCTGCGCTGCGCGCCGCGGCGGTTGAGGGGCCCTAGCTCGACTCCGGAGCTGTCCTTGGCGGGGGCGGTGAGGCCCAGGGGGGGCTGTCCCTTGTTCGGAGGCCTGTAGCAAGGGCGCTGGCTCTGGGCCCCAGGCATCAAGCTGGGAGCCCACGGGCTTCGGATCTCAAGCCCCCGCTTGATAGCACCTCTCTATCCCCTGCCAGAGGCCTGTGGGCTCCTGCGGCCGACACCCACGAGGGCCATATCACCAGCGACATGCAGCTCTCCACCTACTTAGACCCCGCCCTGGAGCTGGGCCCCCGAAATGTGCTGCTGTTCCTGCAGGACAAGGTGCGCCTCCCCCAACCCTCTCTCCCTACGTCATTCAGGAGACAGCCCCCTCTCCCCCAGGACACTGAGGCCCATTCCCCGAGGGAAGCTGCAGTGACCTTGTCCAAACTGCAGAGAGGTGTGGTTCCTTCCTTAGGAAGGCCTGCGGGAGAATGTTCAGTGGGAATGGTGTGTGCCTGCTAAGTCGCTTCAGTCGTGTCTGATTCTTTGCTACTCTATGGGCTAATAGCCCGCCAGGCTCCTCTGTCCATGGGATTCTCTAGGCAAGAATACTGGAGTGGGTTGCCATGCCCTCCTCCAGGGGATCTTCCAAACCCAGGGATCAAACCTGGGTCTCCTGCATTGGCAGGCAGATTCTTTACAGTCTGAGCCACCAGGGATGCTCCTAGTCAAGAACAGTGGAGTGGGTTGCCATGCCTTCCTCCAAGGGATCTTCCCCACTCAGGGATAGAACCCACATCTCTTTAGGACACCTGGATTGGCAGGCTTTTTTTTTTTTTTTTTTAAACACTAGTGCCACCTGGGAAGACAAACAGCTAGCAGAGGATGGTTTCCATCCGTCTACCTCTGGGTTATGGGCACAACACCCTTCCACTGAGCCACTCAGCTGAGCATGGGAATGGTGAGGGCCCAGAAATGGCACCCACTTGATTGGGGGAAATAAGGGGTCAGAGGCCAGATGCTGATTGAGTACCAAACCCTTACCTGACTCACTACAAGGCGAGGATGATGAACCCTGTTTACAGATGAGAAGCCCAAGGATGGCAAGTGACTTGCCCAAGGTCACATAGCTATTGGGTGGCAGAGTTGTGATTCTGACTGTAATGATCGTAAGACAGAATGGAAGAATGATTGATCGCTTACTGAGTGCTTCATTCATACTAGCTGAGCTGATGTCATTATCTTGGTTTTACTGTCTAAGGAGCTAAGGGTTGTAGGATCAGCTGAAGTTCCATGGCTTGTGCAAGTCCCAGGTTATTCCAGCCTGAGTCTGTTGGACACCCCTCCCCCACTGTGATTTTGTGCTCATACCCAGCACACTGTTTACCCTCCCATCTGGGCATTTCTGGCCCTAAAGCAGGTATGCAGACCACAAGAAGATTCTAGGGCAGTGTAGGATTAGTGTTTGTGAGATTATTGAGCTTCTGCTTGTCTCTTCCTCATTGGTGGCCTGTTCGGGTCATTCCCTTTGTGGTCTTGCTCTGTGGGCAGAGGGTGGTAGCTGTGCTGGCCTGTAGTCCTTCCAGGAGGTGGTGAATAATGTAGTCAGACTGGAACTCAGTTCCAGTTCTATTGCTTACTGGCCTTTGGACATGTGAAATACTCTGCAAATACCAGTTTCCACATCTGTAAAAAGACACCACTGACATCAGAGGGCAGTGAGGAGCAATTCTGATAGTCCATGTAAAAGATCTGGCTGGCGCCCCCCCCCACCCCCATCTGATGGCATTCACTCATTCATTCATTTGTCAAATATAGACTACCTACTCTGTGACAGGTATTGATTAAGTGCTGGGGATATACCAATGAGCAGAATCACCCAAGCCCCTACTCCGAAGCAGCTAACACTCTTGCGAGGGTGAGAGGTTTACGTAAATGCTAAGTTGGTATGATATAACGTCAGCACTATAGTCCTTAGATAAGAAGGAAGCAGACTTGGGGACAGAGTGACTGGCAATGCTGTGTAACATAAAGAGGGAGCAGGCAAGTGCTCGCTGAGGAGGTGGTATTGAAGCAGAGATGTAAGCAGAGGTAGAGATGGAGCCATGTGGCTGGGGGAGGAAGGTATGCATTCCTGGCAGAGCAGCAGGTGCAAAGGGTGAGCCTGTGGAAGAGCTGGTGTGGCTGGAGTACAGTGAGTGAGAGAAAGGCTTAGGAGATGGTCAGTTGAGGAGCCCGGACATGAGGGGGAAGGGTTGGTCACAGTTCTAAAATGTGGCAGGAAGTCTTGGGTGATTTCGAACAGGGAGTGCACACAGGCTTTCTGAATGATAGCCTCGGCACCAGAGAGGCTCAGGATTCCTGCCCAGAAGGGCAAGGAGGCTGGGCAGGTGTGTATACTAAACACAATGACATCAGGGAAGCTGATTAAGATCACCTCTGGGCCTCCCTGGGAAAATACAGAGGAAGCTGGGAGTTGGAACGGAGGGCTAAAGTTGAAGGACATCCATAGGTTGTGGAGATTAGAAGGATGGGGGTCAGGGTGATTGTGGTCCAGAGTGCTCAGAAGCCTTCTGTGGTTGGTCCAGTGTGTTCTGAGATCTTCACCTCTGTCCCCTTCCACCAAAACTGGGGCGGGGAGGGGGGATTTCTCACCCTCCTTTGCAAAGGGTCCTGTGCAGACTGGACAAAGGCGGCTCCAGCTGTTGCAGCTGGCATGTAGGTTCTCTTTTTACTGGGCCTTCCGCCCCGGGGGCATGCAATCAGTGTTCTTAGCTGCTCCCAGCCCCCTCCCCACAGCTTCCCTCTTCTGTCCGAAGTTCCTCTTATCTCCAGGCAGGCCGTTGACTCTTACTCCTGAGGTTATCATGAGTCAGCTGCCCACACATTTTCTCCCAACCCCGTGACTGCCTTCCTTGTCTTCTTGCCCTGCTGAGAGGGTTGCTGGCGGAAAGAAAGAGAACCTTCCACACCCCCACCCCTAAAATGCACCCTCATGCTCCAGATCAAACCTGCCTCTAAATGAGATGTTGCTGGCCCTGCAGAAATGCCCAGGGCCAGTGTCTGCCCCCTGCCCTGGCCCCACATCTGTCCAACCTTCTGAGGCTGTTTCCCTCCCTTTTACTAGCTGAGCATTGAGGACTTCACAGCATATGGTGGCGTGTTTGGAAACAAGCAAGACAGCGCCTTTTCTAACCTGGAGGTAAGAGTCTACACCCAGCCGGTGACCCTGGAGGCCACCCCGTGCCTCCCTCCACCAGCATAATAGGAACTATCCCCTCAGGAACCAGAGACGTTGGCTTGATGGGGAAAGGCCAAGTGTCAGGGCCAGGAGTGTGGTGTGTTTTGTTTCTTACCTGGAGTGAGACCCGGTGTAGGTGTGGCTTGCTACCGAGGTCTGGGTAGCTGGCCGACCCTGGTCCCGTGGCCCCTTGCTAACTCATCTGCCTGTCTCCCCCCTGTTCCCAGAACGCCCTGGACCTGGCCCCCTCCTCTCTGGTGCTTCCTGCTGTTGACTGGTACGCGATCAGCACTCTGACCACTTACCTGCAGGAGAAGCTCGGGGCCAGCCCCCTGCACGTGGACTTGGCCACTCTCCAGGAACTGAAGCTCAATGCCAGCATCCCGGCCTTGCTGCTCATCCGCCTGCCCTACACAGCCAGGTATGGGTGGGCCTCTAGCCTCAGGGCCCAAGCTCTGGGGGCACAACTCTGTCCAGCCAAGCCGTCCTCCATTTAGCACCCTGAGGCCCTCCCAGAAGGCGTCTGTCTGGCCAGAAGAGGCAGGAAGGCCCTCCAGCCGGGTTGGGACTCAGGAGTCAGTGCCCAGCATCAAGCTAGGCCTCTCAGGCCTCCTGAGATGAGCCAGGCATGGGCCTCGCTAGCAGGGAACCAGCCTGCCTAGTGGGGACTGTTCATGGAGAGGTGGCAGGGACGTGACTGGGACTCTGGAGCTGGGGGAGAAGGCACAGGGGATTCCAGGCAGGGCCGCGAGGTGAGCAGAGGTCCTGGGAGAGGGGACTGGTGGTGGTGAGTGTGGCTCTTGGAGGCCCAGCTCGAGTGTTCTAAGTGGCGGGGCTATACCAGGGAATGCCAGGGCCTGGAGGGGCTTCAGGAGGCAGCCCAATGAGTGGCAGAGAGCCATCAGGATTTGGGCAGCTCGAACTTTATGTCTCTTCCCTAGCTCGGGTCTGATGGCACCGAAGGAAGTCCTCATGGGCAATGGTGAGTGGGGTCGGGGAAGGTGCACGGTTTCCATCTTTAACCAGCCCTTGGCCATGCGGAGCTGGCCCAGGTTCCTCAGCCCCTCTCCATTCCCAGGGGGCCTGGCTGCTTCTCCGAGCCCCTGGCAACTGGGCAAGGTCCCTAGGTCTCGGCCCAAGCGTTGGATGCCCAGGGGCCTCCTCAGCACAGCCTGGAGCCAACTTCCACCCAGACAGCCTGCACCCTAGGGTCTGGGGGTTTAACACGCCAGCACTGTTTCAAACACCTGTTCTGAGAACTTGTCTCCCTTGCGCTAGAGAGGACAGTTCTTCCTCCCAGAAAGGTCACCGGAAACTTGCCATGCTGGATTTGGTGTTTTCGGTAGCTGTCTGTCTTTCCTCTGTCCACGTGGGGGAGGCGGTGACTGGGGCCATGGTATCCCAGGGGAGGCCAGAAGCGGGGGGGATGATGAGAAGTGGCTGTTGAAATGGAAAATGCTACTGGGGGTTGATGGGAGCCGGCTCTTGGAGGGGCTCGGTGTCCCACATGGGGACATACTGGTTGCTAGGGTGAGAAGGGCTTCACAGTGGAGACATCTAGGGGTGCCCGCCTCCACAAGGTGATCTCACAGAGCGCCATCCAGAGAAGGCGCCCAGAGAGGGCATAGAAGGGTACAGCCTGCCTCTCCTGGCTTCTGCTGGGTACAGTGGCTGCGAGGGGCTGCCTCTGACCTGCGTTTCTGTTCTCCCCCTGGCCCCTTAGATGAGGTCATTGGGCAGGTGCTGAGCACACTCAAGTCAGAAGACATCCCCTACACGGCGGCCCTCACGGCGGTCCGCCCTTCTAGGGTACGTGCCCATGCCCAGGGCTCCAGGAGGCGTGGTCGGGGAGCCTGGAGGGGGGCTGGTTCCTCTGGGCAGGTGTAGGGGTGGGGGGCATGGATGAGCCACAAAGTCAAGCAACCACTGCCCATCTCACCCCATTAGCCTTATGGGCTGGCATTTTCGGACATGAAGTCCAAGTGTTCTGAAGTTGCAAAGATTAGCAATGTCACAGAGGCTTAGGGGAAAGCTGCTCAAAGGAAGCTTTTGCATATGAGCATCACTGGTGGGACCAGAGATGGTGCTCAGTGGGGAGAGGAAGGGCAGGCTATCTGGTTCAGGGCTCGCCCCAAGGGCTGTTGAGAGAAGGTTTTGTGGGCTCTTGTCTGCAGGTGGCCCGCGATGTAGCCATGGTGACTGGGGGGCTGGGTCGCCAGCTGTTGCAGAGAACGGTGGTGCCGCCTACAATGAATGTCCCCGTGAGTTACAATGACAGTTACGACACCCGGATCCTCTTCTGGGCCCAAAACTTCTCAGTGGCATACGGGGAGCACTGGGAGGACCTGACCTCCCGCACCTTTGGGGTCCAGGACCTCAACCTGACTGGCTCCTTCTGGAATGACACCGTTGCCAGGTGAGGGCAAAGTGCGTGCCCCTGCCTGGGTCTGTGTTGGGGGGCGTTCAGCGTGAAGATGCAGGTGGTGGTGTAGGGTGGGGCTGCTGCTCAGAGCTCTGCCTGCTCATGCCTTCTCATCCTTAGCTGGGGCCTTGGTTGTTAACAGTTCCTAATCACCCTGGATCCCAGTGCCACCCCCTTGGGCAGCCTCATGGCCCAGCCTGAGCACCTTAAGCAACTCCAAGAGGGAGTCTGGGGGTTCAGGGAACCCAGAGGAAGGAGCCCTCAGCTGGAGGTGGGGCACCTGTGTGCTACCCGGCTCCTGACTTGGAAAGGGATGGGGCCTCAGGTCTCCTATCTGTCAAGCTAGGGTGCTGGTTCTTTAGGTGGCTCTGCGGGAGGACCTGGTGCAGCTCAGGTAGAAGGAGACCTGAGGGCCTTGCTCAGAAGTGTTTTCAAGGCCATTCCAGAGTCTGAAAACCCCTCTTCCTCTGCAGGCTGGTGCTGACATATGACTCACTCTTTGGGACCATGGTGACATTCAAGTGAGTCTGAGAGGCAGGGGCAGGTGGGCTGCTGTGGCTCCAGCCTCTCCAGCTGCCTGACCCCGCTCCGCGGCGCACCCCCCCCCCCCCCCAGGTTCATTCTGGCTAACAGCTACTACTCAGTGTCTGCCCGGCACTGGTTTACCTTGGAGAACCTGGAAATCCACAGCAATGGCTCCGTCGCCTACTTCAATGCCTCCCAGGTCACGGGGCCCAGCATTTATTCCTTCCACTGTGAGCATGTCAGCAGTGAAAACGAGGATGGCAACCTCCTTGTGCCTGACACGCAGCCCTCTCTTTGGCAGATGACTTTTCGGGACTTCCAGGTAGGAAGGGAGGAGGGACTGTGCCTGACAGTGGGGGAGCCCTGGCTGGAGGAGGGGTTCGGGGGGAGCAGAGGCCTGTGAAGGGTTTCTGGGTCCTTTCAGGTTTGGGCCTGGGAATGTAGTCCCATCCCCTTGCTGCTCTCTTCCCACCAGCTGGGGAACACTTACCTGGCCTCTCTGGGTGGGGCCATTCGGTGCTTTCTGTCCCTCAGATCCAGGCCTTCAATGTGACAGACAAGAAGTTCTCCTATGCTAGCGACTGTGCAGGCTTCTTCTCCCCGGGTATCTGGATGGGGTTGCTCACCTCCTTGTTCATGCTGTTCATCTTCACCTACGGCCTGCACATGATCCTCAGCCTCAAGACCATGGATCGCTTCGACGACCACAAGGGCCCCACCATCACTTTGACCCAGATCGTGTGATTCCACACCTGCGGGGGGGGGGGGGGTTGAGGGCGTGGCTGGGGTCCAGGTTGTCACCTCCCCATCAGAGGCCCACTGGGCAGGAAGGCTTCTCCCTCTTCCGCCATCCCACGACTCCCTGGCTCCCCCTAGTTTGTCAGGCTACCTGTTCAGCCTGCTGAGGGTCTTCCCTGGGCTGTCCACTCCCCACCACATCTCTCTCCACAAGGTGTATATATTTCTGCATAGACAGTAGACAGATCTCCCAGGCTTGATCATTATAAAGGTAGGGGCCGTTAGTTCTACAAAATCCACCCCGCTTCTCCTTATTTATTCTCATTTCTCCACTTTTGCTCCTTGCTGTTGATAGTGCTTTTGTGTAGCTAGTCCTCCCTTCCCAGGCTCTATGGGGTTCCTTGTAGCAGCCAGGAGCTGTTCCATTCCCTGAGTTTGGGGGGAGTGTGGAAGTACTATTTGTCTGTCCCGCTTAGCTGGCGTTATTGTTTTATTTTTTGGTGATGTGCTAACAATAAGGCGTACACTGGGGTTTATTCCTTTGGCCTAAGAAGGAAGGGACCTCCATGGCAGGTGGGCTGGGTGTGATCACGGGGTTTGGGACCTGTTCCTGTCGGGAGTACCCGGCAGGAGCCCCGGGGTGCTCGTGGTTTTCTTCCAAATAAAATAAAGACGGGTCGCCATGCTTGGGTTTCTTGTCACTCATTTCTGCGCTGGGCACAAGGGAGGATGCGCTTGGCTGAAGGCCGAGAGAGGAGGCCTGAGGATGGAGGGATGGAGGCTGCTTTTCCAGCGACCCAGCGGAGGCCGAGAGGGTCGTTCACAAACTGGATTTCCCCCGGCCCCCGTCTTAGCGACTAGTGGAGGGCGGGGGCCTTCAGCGCCCGGGAGAGGGCGGCGGGGGAGACGGCCACGACAATAGTCGCCCCCACGTCCCCAGGGGCCCGCCTCGGGCTGCTGCAGCAGTGCGCACCCAGCCGGCGAGGCCGCGCCGAGCTTCCCAGGGCGGGGCGCGCGAGGCTCCCGCGCACGGATCCCTGGCGGGTCTCAGCACCGTCTGCCAGGCCGCCCCGCCCCGCCCCGCCCCGCCTCACCGCCGTCTTTTCTAGGCCCTCGGCGAGGCGACGTGGCCAGCCGAATGGCGCGAGCGCTAGAGCCCGGGTCCCAGCAACCCTTCCCGGGAGGCAAGCGGGGACAGCAGGGCCCCTGGTCGGCGCAGCAGCGGCGGAGGGGAGGGGCCGGGACTCTTTGACGTGGCGGAGGGGTCGAGCGGCGCTCATGCGCCGCCATCTTTGGTCCACTGCGGCGGCGGCGGTGGCGGCGGCGGTGGCGGCTGTGGCGGAGGAGGAGGAGGAGCCGACGGGCGCTGACACCGAGGCCTGACCATGGACGAGGAATACGACGTGATTGTGCTGGGGACCGGACTCACCGTAAGTGCGGCCTCCGGGGTCCAGGGCGCCGCCTCTCTTTCTCCCTGGGATGCTGCAGCCCCCGGCCCCATCCTCCCATCAGTGCCTGCGCGGCGCTGTTCGGTCCCCAAAAAGACAGCCCCGTGCCCAACAACCGTGATGCGGCCTCCATCCCTGTCATGGCCGGTCTGCCAAGAAGCGGCCCCTTTTCTGGCTGTCTCTCTTGACCGATTCCCCGGGCCCGACCCCCGGCCCCTACCCAGGACCAACTTAACATCCCTTCTCATTTTGCGCTCATTCTGGCGGAGATGTTGTGGTACAGGGACCTCCAGTCAGGTCGGGGCAGGGGGACTCGCCAGGGTGGGCTTTCATCCTGCCTCCCCAGGTTCTCAGGGGGCCCGAGGACCCAGGGAATGTTCCAGAAGGAGCCGCGGTGGGGACCGTGACCACATTCCCGCTACCCCACCCCGGTTTCCCATGGAGACCTCGGGGCTGAGGCGTATTTGTAGCCTTTGTCCTTGGGCTGGTGACAGTGACTGGTGAGGGTGTTTGCCCTCCCCCGAACCCTGTTGGACTGCTTCCCTGAGAGACGCCTCCCCCACAGTCGGGTGTGGAAGCCCCTACTGTGGCTGGGAAAGCTCAGGGTCAGGGGTTCCTCTTTGAGGAAAGCGGCCCAGGGTGGGGCCTGGGATTTCGGCACCATGCTAAGCCTTTCTTTACTTCCTTTTCGGGTCCTTTGCTTGTCCAGCTAGGCGATCCCTGTGTTTTTATCTGCCTTTTTGTGGGCTTCTACGTGGATAGGTGATTTTCTTGGCATCTTGGTTGCTTGAAGACCATCCATATGGCTGCTGGATACCCTTTTCCTTGTTCACCTTTTTACCCAGCAAGGTTATAAAAGGAAACCGTGGTCAAATGAAGGCGCCCCCCCCCCCCCCACCCAATTTCAGGCAGAGCGACCAGCCATAGATGCAAGGAGCTGTGTGTTGAGGCAGAGGCCCTTCAGGTTGACTCTCCCCTCAGGGTTGGAGTGGGGAACACGGTCAGGGCTGCTGGTGGGAATGTGGGCAGATGGGAGTGCAGTGAACATTGCCCCTCACTCAGGAATGTATCCTGTCGGGTATCATGTCTGTGAACGGGAAGAAGGTGCTGCACATGGACCGGAACCCCTACTATGGGGGCGAGAGCTCCTCCATCACCCCCCTGGAGGAGGTAGGCTGCTCCGGGCCTGGGCCTGTCCCTTGTTAACCTCTTGCATGGGGTGCTGAATGAAGCAGCTCCCCAGGTTTTCTGGGTGGGGGGCGGGGGCGGGAGGGGATTCCTTGAGATGCATCTTTCTGTCTCTCTCTTCCCCTTCCCCTGCCTGCAGCTGTATAAGCGTTTTCAGTTGCTGGAGGGGCCCCCTGAGACAATGGGCCGGGGCCGAGACTGGAACGTTGACTTGATCCCCAAATTCCTCATGGCCAATGGTGAGGGAGACGAAGGAGGTATTGTGGGGGGCAGGGTGATTGGGACAAGCAGAGAAGGGTCAGACTGCAGACCAGGGACAGACAGACCAGCTCGAGCTTGTGAAGGGAGCCATGCTGACCCTGTTGCCTTGCCCACACCACCCCGCAGGGCAGCTCGTGAAGATGCTACTGTATACAGAGGTGACACGCTACCTGGACTTCAAGGTGGTGGAGGGCAGCTTTGTCTACAAGGGGGGCAAGATCTACAAAGTACCATCTACTGAGACTGAAGCCTTGGCTTCCAGTGAGTGTGGGTCCCGTGAGCCAGGGAATCGAAGGGGGGGACGGAAGGGGGGACAGCTATCGAGAGCAGGGTGGCCCTTGCTGCAGGTCATGTTTCTTGTGCAGTACCAAAAGCCCCTTGCTCTATCATCCCCCTGTGTGCACCCACTGGTTGCTAGGAGGGGAGTCCGAGTGTGAAGGGAATACGGTGTCCTGGACAGATTTCAGCTTTTGACAGGGGCTTCACCTAATCAGTGAAACATCCCCAATGTCAGAGCTGGGAGGGCCCTCAGAGGCTGTCCAGCCAGACTCACTGTTGGTACAGTTGAGGAAACAGGCCAATAAGCACAGAGGGGTTAATTGAAAATCACACAGTGGTCGGCAAGAGAACCCTGCTGGGAGTTAGGGCACCTGCTTGCTCTGCCTGCCTGGCAGGTGGAGAGGTTCACAGCCCGCACCTCAGTGGTGCTTTGCATGTGGCCCTCGCAGACCTGATGGGCATGTTTGAGAAACGGCGCTTCCGCAAGTTCCTGGTGTTCGTGGCAAACTTTGATGAGAACGACCCCAAGACCTTTGAGGGCGTCGACCCCCAGAACACCAGCATGCGTGACGTCTACCGGAAGTTTGACTTGGGCCAGGATGTCATTGACTTCACTGGCCATGCCCTGGCGCTCTACCGCACTGATGAGTGAGGGGAAACTGGCATGGCATATTACCCCTCAGCCGGCCCACACCCTGCCCTCCCCACTCCTGCCTGCTGCTCTCTTGGCTCACCCTGAGTACTTCCCGTACTCAGCTCTGGGCTCACTCACCTGTCACCTTTTCTGTCCCTTCCCTGCGTTTGACCCATGGTCTTTCCCAGGCCTGCAAGGGTGGGAAGGCTGGCCTGATGCCAGGGTGGGGGTGCACTGGGCCTTCTGCTCTTGGAGCCTCTTCTGACCCTATTTCCCCCAGCTACCTGGACCAGCCATGTCTTGAGACCATCAACCGCATCAAGTTGTACAGCGAATCCCTGGCTCGGTATGGAAAGAGCCCGTATCTGTACCCACTCTATGGCCTTGGCGAGCTGCCCCAAGGCTTTGCAAGGTGAGGGCGTGGCTTCTGTTGGTTGGCAGTGGAGAAGGCTGAGGCCAACAATGGGAAGGGTCCCCTTGGGCATCTCCACTGTGTTTTGTTACTTTCCCACTGTGGGCTTAGTTTACTTCCCACCATCCTCGGGTGATGGCAGCCCAGTGGGACATTGAAGTGCAGAGATGAAGGACCACAGATAGGGCTCGTTTGGCTCCTAGCTGGAGTCAGATGGCACAAGGACTGGGCCTGTGGCCTTGAAACCTCCGGTCGGATTCTTCAGAGCCATTCATTCTATTCCCTGGGATGTTTCTCTGAGGAGCTACCCTCATACTAGCCCTTTGCTCGAAATTTCTGGCATTAAGTGTAGAGAGGAGGGCCCCTTCCAGGTTCAGTCTTGAGGTCCTGGCAACAACAAAGCTTGGAAGAGCCCCCAGGTCTCCTGAGCTCTGCCTGCCTGAGGCCACCTTCTCCATGCCCTGTGCTGCCGGGGGCAGGGCATGCAGTAGCGCTGGTCCCCTTGTCTCCCAGGAGGCACCCTCATGGCTCCTCTCCCCACTGTAGATTGAGTGCCATCTACGGGGGGACGTACATGCTGAACAAACCAGTGGACGACATCATCATGGAGAATGGCAAGGTGGTGGGCGTGAAGTCCGAGGGCGAGGTGAGCCTTCCTGCTGCACAGGCGTGCTGGTCTGGGTGGGGCTCGGCCCATCCTTTGAGACCCTCTTCCCGGTCACCTTAGCTCTGCTGGGGCTCCTGCAACTCGGCCAGGCCCCTCAGCCCGGGGACCAGGGCTCCAGAGGAAGACGGTCGGCACTGCTGTCAGCAGACAGCTGTGGATGAGGGCCCAGCTTCCCGAGGTGTGGGAGGAGAATGTACGCTATGGGAGGGGTGATGGTGACAGCTTTGGGGAGTGGCCCGCCTACCAGAGCTGCCAGCCCTCCTTGGGTGTCCTGGCCCTCAGACATGGAGTGGGGGTCAGATAGGGCCAAGGCCTTCTGGTGCTCTCACAGGTGGCCCGCTGCAAGCAGCTGATCTGTGACCCCAGCTATGTTCCTGACCGCGTGCGGAAGGCCGGCCAGGTTATCCGTATCATCTGCATCCTCAGCCACCCGATCAAGAACACCAACGATGCCAACTCCTGCCAAATCATCATCCCCCAGAACCAGGTCAACAGGAAGTCAGGTAGGCCAAGCCCCACATGACTTCCTCCAGTGTGTTCTCTTCTTTGGGGTAGCCCTGTCTCGCTGCCCCCCACCCCCAGCCCGGGGGCTGGCTCTCTGCTCAATCCCTCCATGGAAGAGCAGGGATCCACATCACGGTCCCCATGCCTTGAGGCCCTAGGGAGGGATGCTTCCTTTCCACGAGGGCGGCTGCTGGGATGTGGCCAGCTCTGCAGGGCTGGGGAGGGGCAGGAGGGCCCAAGTTGAGCTTGGCCCCCAGAAGCCTCCCACGTACCCCTGCTAATGGAGCCTTTCTTGTGGGCAGACATCTACGTGTGCATGATCTCCTATGCACACAATGTGGCCGCGCAGGGCAAGTACATTGCCATCGCCAGCACCACAGTGGAGACCACAGATCCCGAAAAGGAGGTTGAGCCGGCCCTGGAGCTGCTGGAGCCCATTGACCAGAAGTGAGGGGCTGAGGGGCTGGGGCTGGAGCTGGGGGGAGGAAGGGAGCCAGGGAGCTGGAGGACGGACATCAGGGAGGGCAAGGCTGATCCTGAGACTTGTTTCAGTCCCTCCATCTGCCCCTCAGGTTTGTGGCCATCAGTGACTTGTACGAGCCCATCGATGATGGTTCCGAGAGCCAGGTAAGCAGCTTGTCTTGGCCCTGGGTCCTGGCTGCCGGCCCAGGGCCCCTGCCCCACTCACCTCGGGCCCTGGGCGCTGGCTGTTTCCAGGTGTTCTGTTCCTGCTCCTACGATGCCACCACACACTTTGAGACAACCTGCAACGACATCAAAGACATCTACAAGCGCATGGCAGGCTCCGCCTTTGACTTTGAGAACATGAAGCGCAAACAGAATGATGTCTTTGGGGAAGCTGACCAGTGATGGCTGACCCCTAGCCCAGCCCCTGGTGCCCTCTCCCCCAACCTGTCTGTTCTCCCTGAAGGCTGGGGAGACGGGTGTGGCTGGGCGTCCCTGTTTCCAACATCTTCTGCTTCCCCTACCACATTCCTGTCATCCACCTCATTGATTCACTGACCAAATCCTTAACCTTAGTGATGGTTTGGGAGATGGGGCGGGGGGTTGGTTAGTATCCTCCTTCTTGGCCCTTCCTTATCCTGGGGAAAGGGGGTTCCTCTCCTTGTGTGTGTATCTTCCCCCCACCCCTAATTCTTCTGCTCTGTTTGGGAAGAACGTGGAGGAAAGCTGATTTCTGCCCCCATTGCTCTTACCCCTACTGTAGTGGCCTTTGGAGATGCCCCCTGCCTCCCCCCACCAACTCTAGTGTGTTGGAAAGAAGGGGCCCTCCCAGCACAAAGTTACATTCCTTTCCCTAGTCCATCCCCGTAATTTATTCTAATTTATTAACTTTGGCCCACCCTGTGTGAGAAAGGAGCCCTGTCCTCTGCAACCTCGCGGTGTGCCCTGGGGCTGTGGAACAGCTACCCTGGCCGGGCCTGCCTGACCCTGGCAACCCTGGCACAGCTTGGGAAGGGAGAGGGCTTGGGTGTGGCCTCGTTGGAGGTTGATCTTGTTTTTGTTTCTTGTCTTTGTGTCCGCTGGTACTGGCTGAGAGAGAAATGACGTGTGAACAAAGCAGAAGGAGGTGGGAAAATGGATCCAAATCCCCTGTGCCCTGCCCACCCTATTCCTTCCCATTAGTGGTGGGAAATCCTTATCTTGCAAAGTGAATGTGTCCCTTTCCCCATCCTCTAGTGTATTTCACAGAAAACAAACTCTCCCAATAAAACTGTGTTGAAATCTGAGCCTAGATCTTTAGTTTTTTCTTCTCAAAGCTGTTTTCAGGCCAGGGCCTTGGCTCCCTGGGCTGCCCTGCTCTCTTGCACAGGCTTGGGACTACACGTCATTTAGCTTTGTTCCCGATGGCTATAAAATGTGAATTCCTTCATCAGGGAATTGCAGAGCTCCTGAACTGAAGGGAGCAGGTCACATCACCCTGCCCAAGGCTACATATCACAGGTCACATCACCCTGCCCAAGGCCACACATTGAGCTAGTACTGACATCCAGGACTCCAACCCTTGGGGGTCAATGTGAGGGAAATGGGAGATGGGTCCAGCTTGCGGTGGGGGTTGAGGTGGCGGAAACAGAGGTACAGGGCCCCTGCCTTCAGGCCAAGAAGGAGGAGGAGGAGGCAGAGGGGACTCAGGCCCAGTCCCGTGGCCTGGGGAAACAGGACTGGGGCCCAGTCCTGGGAGGGGAGTCAAAATCAAGGATGCAGAAGTAACCAGAGGGACTTAAGGCAGGGAGGCAGCAAAGGGACTGAGGGGATCTACCCTTAGACTGAGATCAACACTGAAGACGTGAAGGGTCCGGGGTGGGGGCAGCCTTGGGGTCAACAGAAGGAAGTAGGACTGGGGACCCAGCCTCAGGCCAGGGCTTATTGTGAAACTGATGGGGAAGCTGGAAGAGCGGGATCGTCCAGTCTCCGAGGGCCGGCGGGGCGGGGCCACTAGGGGGCAGGGCGACTGGTGGTCACGTGTCTGGGCGGGGCGGGGCGAGGCGGCTGCGCGATCCCTGGTGGCTGACGTCAAGGCGCGGGCGTCAGCAGACCGAGCCGCCGTCTCCACAGCCGCTCCGGAGCCCTAGCTAGTCCGTCGTCGCCGCCGCCGCCGCCGCCGCCATGGCTCAGTACAAGGGTGCCGCCAGCGAGGCGGGCCGCGCCATGCACCTCATGAAGAAGCGGGAGAAGCAGCGCGAGCAGATGGAGCAGATGAAGCAGAGGATTGCTGAGGTGCTGGCCGGGCCGGGGCCCCTCACAGCAGGCGCTCGAACCGCCGCCCCGACTTCCCGGGACCCCGCGAGAACCTGGGCGGCGGGACTGGAGTGCAGGCGGCGGGTTGGGGTGGGAACGTTGCTCGCCAATCTCCAACAAGGGGCGGAAGCAGGCCGGCGACAGTCTGCTCCTCTGTAAAATGGGCCCAAAAGGCTGAGGCGAGCTAGGTTGTGACAAGCCTGCAACAGGAAGGAGCCACATTCAGTGGTTGCATGTGTGGCAATTGGGGCGACCCTCGAGGGTACAGAGCATCCTGTCTCTCTGGCTCCTCAATGCCCGGGTTCAGTGGCTCTCCGGAAGAGCGGGCCCCAACCACTCTGCCGGCCACTGAACCCGGTTCAACTAATACAGGCAGGCGGGAGGGTCCTAGGTGCTAGCGGTTCACTAAGGGCTTCTGTGAGTGGCCGCTGGTGGTGGGCCACCCCACTTAGGTCTTTGGGGGCCTTGGGTCCCGCGACAGCCGGGAAGTGGCTGCATGCTGAGGCCCGACTGCTGCCTCAATTTACACTCAAGCCCCAACCCGGCTGTTGCCGTGTGGCCAGACGGAGGTCCATCTCTCTGTGGAGGTTCATACAGTGGTATGCAGTGGGATGGGGCAAGCCTGGAGCGAGGGGGCCTCATGAGGGAGCCACACTTCTCAGTGAGGGTCTAGGCCCCCATCTGCTCTCCGCTTCCTCTTGTCACTCCTTGCCTTGGGTCTCCAGAGCTTCAGCTCAAGAGCTGGGTGTGAAAAATACCAAAGGCAGGTAGGACCCACGGCTCCAGACTACTGAGTGAGCAGGACATGTGGATGGACCAGAACAGTGCAGGGAAACCACCCCACTTGGCTGCCTGGGCACTTGGAAGAGCCTCTCACAGCCCCGTGGGACCCTCCATCAGGCAAAGGGGCCATGTCTTTCCCAAGGCCACATCATAGTCTAGGGACTCATTTGGGATGAGAACCCAGGTCCCCATTTCCATGGTGGGGTGGCAGGTGGCCATCATCACTGCTCTGCCTCCTGGACAGGAGAACATAATGAAGTCCAACATTGACAAGAAGTTCTCTGCACACTACGACGCTGTGGAGGCTGAGCTCAAGTCCAGCACTGTGGGTATGCAAAGCGTTTGTGCCCCCACTCCTGGCCCAAGGCCCACTGCGTGGTTTGCTCTGGGTGACCGCCTTTCACCCCCCTGTCTCCTTAACTCTCAGGTCTTGTGACCCTGAACGACATGAAGGCTAAGCAGGAGGCACTGGTGAAGGAGCGGGAGAAGCAACTCGCCAAGAAGGAGCAGTCGAAGGAGCTGCAGCTGTGGGTCCTCCCCTCCAGATGGAGCTTGTGTTTGGGGGCGGGTGAGGCTGTTCCTGCTTGTGGAAGCCGGGAGGTGGGGGTGCCTTTTGATCATCAGAGCGCTGCTGGTGAACTTGAACGGACCCAGGGCGGTAGGACTCTGGGCCTGCGCTGTCTGGGACCTGCCCTGCACTGAGCACACAGGTGGCTCTGGGTTGGAAAATGGGCCTTGGGGGTGTGGACGTGCATGGTAGCCACCCGTGCCTTGGCAGGAAGCTGGAGAAGCTGCGAGAAAAGGAGCGCAAGAAGGAGGCCAAGCGGAAGATCTCCAGCTTGTCCTTCACCCTGGAGGAAGAAGAGGCAGGCGAGGAGGAGGAGGAGATGGTGGCCATGGATGAGGAGGAGCTGGAAAGGGAAGGTGAGGGCAGGCTGGGGATGGGTTCAGCAGGCAGAGCTCTGTCTGGGTCTCGAATGAAGAAGCACGTCCACCAACAACCTTGACTGCTCACCACATTTGCGGCCTTGAACCTCAGAAGTTGGGGCAAGAGAGAGAGCCAAGTCTTCACTGTGGCAAAGCTGAGTAGAGGGCTTGCTTTCTGGTGGCAGACTGAGTGGGAACCAGGTATGCAGTCCCTTGGCGGAGGTGTGGGGCTCATATGACTGGGGCACCAAACTGTTAATAATTTCAGTGTAAATTGACACAACCATAGACATTAAGTGGCTGCTAATTGGACAGAGCAGCTCTTGCCCAAGGGAACAGGGGGTAACAGGGAAGACTTGGGAAGGCTGGTGAGCAAGAACCAAGATGTCATGGGGCTCCTGTGTGCCGAGCACCCACTTGCAGATGGGCTAGAACCAAGGCAGACGGACAGACACTGGGCACCGTCTCTGTCCTGGTGGGAGTCACACAGGACACCATGCACCCCACTGGGGCCAGAGGAGAGGGGATGATTTGAGTTGGGCCTTCAGGGTGAGGGGAATTTCATTAGCACCCAGAGATGTGGGGAGTTGGGAGGCGTGTAGAGTTGAGAGATGAGTGTGCCCAGAAGTGGAGCCAGCGGGAGTGCACACATTTTAGGCCTAGGGAGGGTGCAGCTGCAGGCCTGGAGGGGGTGGGTGTTTAGAAAGCCTAATGGTCTGGGATCTGTATGGTAGAACTGAGGCAGGGGTTGGCACAGGGACAGCTTTGA
This sequence comes from Bos indicus x Bos taurus, assembly GCF_003369695.1. NCBI lineage: Eukaryota > Metazoa > Chordata > Mammalia > Artiodactyla > Bovidae > Bos > Bos indicus x Bos taurus. Next base: position 107,788,800 of record NC_040105.1, on the reverse strand, counting down.
GTGGAGCAGCCAGTGCTGTCAGGAGAAAGAGCGAAGAGCCTGCCAGCCTCTTGGGGGAAACCCCGGGATAGTCTTTGTAGTATTTAGTAACATTAAGTATTTGGTGTCTAAAACGTTCCCATTGGCAGGTCAGTTGCATTGGCTGTTAGCTGCATCTGTGTAGCAGAGGCTACCTTTGGGACAGCACAGGTCTAGAGGGAGGCTTTCAACCTCACTGTGTGTCACTGGGGCTTTATGGGTGCTTCCCCTCCCCATGGAGATTTTGTTTTGGGGGCCTGGCCGTTGGTACCCAGTGTAGAATTTTTAAAAATATTTTTATTTATTTGGCTGTGCTGGATCTTTCTTATAGGATCTGTAGTTGCAGCATGTGAACTCTTAGCTGTGCCATGCAAACTCTTAGTTGTGGCATGTGGAATCTAGTTCCCTGACCAAAGATCGAACCTAGGCCCCTTGCATTGGGAGCACGGAGTTGTAGCCTCTGGACCACCAGGGAAGTCCCCGGTGTGGAATTTTTGTAAGTTGTCCAGGCTCTGGAACCCTTGCCCTGGAGTGTGGACTCATCTTCTAGGTTGGCGGTTCTCAAAGAGTGATCCAGTGACCCTAGGGTCTCGGAGACCCTTTGGAGAGGTCTGCGAGGTCAAAACCATCTTCATCATCCTGTGAAGACATCTTTGGCCTTCTGTACACTTGTTCTTTCACCACTGTGCTGTGGATTTTTTCATAGATCATGTGACATGGCATGACGTCCTTCTCTGACAGTTGATAGAGTTGATACAGTTGCCCCCCTGAGGCAAGGGCCATCATACTGTTGACCTCTTGTGTCTTCTTTTGCTCCAGAGATCACCACAAAGAAGAAAAAAATGGGGAAGAACCCAGATGTGGACACAAGCTTCTTGCCTGACCGAGACCGGGAGGTAAAGGTGGCGTGACCCTGGCAGAGGCTTTCAGTCAGGAAGCGGGGGCCACGCGTGCCCCCTGAGCAGCCTTGGGCCTCCCTGCTTTGCCCATTTCTCTTCCAGGAGGAGGAGAATCGGCTCCGGGAGGAGCTACGGCAAGAGTGGGAAGCCAAGCAGGAGAAGATTAAGAGTGAGAGTTCCTGGAGTGGGAGGCGTGCAGCCCGGGGCGGGGGCCATGCCTGCTTTCCTGTGAATGCTGCTCTGGGCAGTGCCCTGAGCCCCAGGGATCTGGCAGGGGTCTGGAGGCCAAGCAGCAGGTCTGTCTTGTAGGTGAGGAGATTGAGATCACCTTCAGTTACTGGGATGGCTCTGGGCACCGGCGCACAGTCAAGGTAGGTGATGTGAAGCCTGTGCCCCATTTCCCTTGCTCTTGGGCCCAGCCTTCCAGTGGGAAGGAACTGTCAGTCCTGACAAAGCTCACAGACCCTTTGGGATGAGTGGCCTGGGGGGAGCAGGGAAGAGGGCAGTGAGTGTTCCAGGGTGCCTGCCTTCTCGAGGGCCCTCTTCTGGGCTTCCATCCTCCTTTCCCAACCCCTTGGTTTCCTGCATGCCTGTTCACACAGATGAAGAAGGGCAACACGATGCAGCAATTCCTGCAGAAGGCACTCGAGATCCTGCGCAAAGACTTTAGCGAACTCAGGTGGGGCTGTGTGGGCGTGTGAGTACATGTGAACATGTGCACCAGATACTGCAGCCTCAGCCTGGCACCTGGGACCCCAAGTGGCAGCTCCTGCTTGTGGCATACTGGGCACTGCGCTCCTGAGAAAGGAGTTCAGGCCCCTTTTTCCATCCCTCTCCCCATGGGGAGCGGGGGTAGGAAGTGCCTTCCAGACTGGGCTGCCTGCTAGCCTCGCAGGCCTCCTGCACTGGCGCCTGGTATCCTTGACCAGTGGCTTCCTCGTCTTTTCTTCCTCAGATCGGCAGGGGTGGAGCAGCTCATGTACATCAAGGAGGACTTAATCATACCCCACGTTAGTCCCTTCTGTGTCCTTGCAGCCCCAGGCGGTGTGGTAGGGAGGGTCTCAGGCTTTGGCACACCCAGGGAATTCGAGGGGGCCCTTCCTGCTCTAGGTCTTTGGCTTGGGTGGGCAGGGTCGGAGCCGGGCTTGCAGGCAGCTAGCTGTGAGACACCGAAATGAGTCACCCACTGTCACTTTCCTGTGCTTGGCTTGTAGCACCACAGCTTCTACGACTTCATCGTCACCAAGGCTCGAGGGAAAAGTGGTGAGTGCGCCCGGCCATGCCCTCCTTCCTGAGCTTGCCCCTGTTGTAGGGTGGCAGCTGAGAGGGGTGGGGTCTGGACCCTTGTCCCTGCAGGGCCCCTCTTCAATTTTGACGTTCATGATGACGTGAGGCTGCTCAGTGACGCCACCGTGGAGAAGGATGAGGTATGTTTGGGGCCCGCCAGGGCAGGGAGGAGGGGGCAGGCATCCAGCAGCCCTGAGCTATAGCATCTGGGCCTCTTCCCGTCCTTAGTCGCACGCAGGCAAGGTGGTGCTGCGGAGCTGGTATGAGAAAAACAAGCACATCTTCCCCGCCAGCCGCTGGGAGCCCTACGACCCCGAGAAGAAGTGGGACAAGTACACGGTATGGAAGCCCTCGAGCGCAGGGTGGAAGCCCAGCCGGGCTGGCAGGCTGGAGGCCCACCCAGCCCCACTCCGCTCACCTCCTCCTCTGTCCTCTCGTCCCGCACCAGATCCGATGACATGGTGGCAGTGTGGCCCCGGCTCCCTGCGGTCCCCTCCTCTGGTCCCCAGGACTCCGGGTGCCCAGCTCCCCGCTCCTGAGATGGGATCGGACCTGCTCAGCCCCTGCCCTGGCGCTGTTGGTTCCTGCCTGTTTCTTTCATGACACTTGGATCACCCGATGTGTGTTTTGTCTAAAAACTTTTTTTGATCGAGCTAAAATTCACATACGATGAAATTCACTGTTGTGACCATGTGAAAGTATACCACACGGGTATTGCGTACATTCACGGTGTTGTGAATCACTCCTGAAGGAGACCCCATGTTCATTAGCAGCCAGCCCCTCACCCCCCTTAGTCTATTTCCTGTCTGTTTGGATTTGCTTATTCTGGAAGTTTCGATTAACAGAATTATACAGTATCTCTGCTTTCTGTGTCTTGCAAGAGTGTGTTTTTCAGGGATTTGAGGGTGGAAGGTGATTGGGTGGAAACGCGAATCCGTGGAGGCAGGAGGGGGCACTTGTGATCCACTGGGGGCCTAGGCAGGCCCAGCTGTCCTTGTAGCCAGCCTGTCCCCACCACAACCCCTATGTGGGTAGGAAGGCCATTCCTCCCTGGGCTGCCCACCCAGGCCCCTCGGTCTCCTTTGTGTCTCCCAGTGGCCCATTCCGTAAGGGCCATAGCTGTTCTGTGGCTCCCAGCTGCCCTGTGTCCCCATCACAACGTTTCTCCCCAGTGCTGACACAGGAAGGCCACTGTGGGTGCCCTGTACCCACCGCTTGCCCACCTCACCCTGGCAAGCTCTGCACACACTGCCCTGGAGCTGGCTGCTCTCATCGCCCCCAGGGGGGCACGCCCTGACTTGAGGGTGTCATTCGTGCCCCACCTCGGTGGCCCCTTCCAACTCCTAATTCCCCCGGACCCAGCTCCAGGAGGCTGAGGAAGGTAAGCTGACCACCTTCTTCACTTTGCCTGCAAAGGGCAGTGGATAGCCCCCAGCCAGTGGTGAACAACATCCCAGCTCTGGGTCCGGCCCCACATCCCAGGCCAATGGGCAGAACTGATGGTAGTGGTGGGCTCTGCCCAGTGCAGTCTCCCTTGCCCTCCTCGTCTGGCAGGGCCCTGTCAGCCCTGGCCTGGGGAGGCCCATCTGGCAGCTAGGAGCTGTCACTTGGGCTTCCTCACCCTGTGTTTGGGGCAGGGCCATCTGGGGTCACTTGGAGGAGGGAGGAGGGGAGCATAGGCCAGAGCACCTGGGGCACAGCGGGGAGGGGTGGGCAGGCCTGGCCCTAAGCCCTGGATGTGGGGGACAACTCTGAGAAAGTCAATGGGGCCTTTTGTGGGGTTCCAGAAACCTCAGAGAGGGAATCCTCTGGCCTGCACCAACCCTCTCCTGCCCTCTTTGAGAAGCCATCAGAAGAGTGGTTTCCTGCGGAGAGGGAGCCCTTCAGCAGCTCACCTAGGGCTGGATGGTTTCTGAGGGACGCGTGATGCAACGAAAACCTGACGCGGTCAAATAAAATCAAAAAGAAGACATTTCCCAACAGCCTCTGCCTCTGTGCAGCTTGAAGGATTCTTAGTTCTCTGCCCAAGGATTGAACCCACGCTCTCTGTGGTGAAAGCTGAGTCTTAACCACTGGATCACCAGGGAAGGCATAATTAAGTTTCCAGAGAGTGATAGATTTTTCTCCCTACACCCCTCCCATTTTGTAGCATGATCACCGGGTGAGAATCCTGGCTCCCCAGCTTCACCAACACGGTACTGTCATTCCCGAAGAGGGGGGACACTTATGCAACCTGAGATGGCACATGTGGTCTCTCACTGGGGGATTTTTTTTTTCAACTGAGGAGAAATTCACAACAAAAAAAGTAACCATTAACCATTTAAAAATGCACATTTCAGTGGTACTGAGTACATTTCATAATGTTGTGAAGCTATCACCTCTATCTACTCCCAGAATAATTTTAGCACCTCAAAAGGAGAGAAGAGGGGGTAGGGGTAAAAAAAAAAAAAGGAGAGAAGAAATGTCTGTTGTTTTAGCTACTCAGTTTGTGGAACTTTGTTTTGACAGCCACAGGAAACAAACACCCCTTACTTAGACAATGGAGAAAAATGAATTTGACATGGGTTGTAGACCTAAAAGTAAAAGCTAAAACTAAAAAAAGCATATAAATGAAACAAGGGAGGAAATCTTTGTAACCTTGCTCTAGGCAATCTGGGCAAAGTTTTCTTGCACAGGATACAAAAAATAATCATAAAAAGAAAAACTGATATATCAGACTTCACAAAAATGCAAACTTTTGCTCTTTAAAAGATATGAAAATGAATACACAAGCCAGTAGATTCGAGAAAAGAAAATATTTTTATGACAGAGGGGTGGTATCCAGAACACATTCACACAGACATACAGAAACTCCTGCAAATCAATAAAAATTAGACAAACATCCCAACTTCTTTGTTGCTGTGCTGCACAGCATGCAGGATCTTAGTTCCCTGACCACAGATCGAACCTGGGTGCCCTGCATTGGGAGCATGGAGTCTTAGCCACTGGACCACCAGGGAAGTCCCTGTAAACAGTGTTTAAACACAGCACTTTTACTTTATACCTTCAGTTTTAAGACAAAAGAAACTAAACAACAAAAGTCCTGCAAGGAAATTCCAGACCCCTCTCAGTAGGTTTATTTGTCCTAGGGACAAATACTTGACTCTGAAAGTGCTCTCTATGCATTATTGGAGGATCAAGCAAATGAGTCAATACGTCAGTGGTGTTGGGAGCCAGGTCTCCCAATGCTGAAGGGAGATACAAATATACACTGGGGAAAGGCTAGGAAGTTTTGCTGTGGAATTGGAGTGGGGGACATCAGTATGTATGTATTCAGGATTTTTTTTTTTTTTTATATATATAGCCTGTGTGTAGGGGTTTCCCAGGTGGCCCTAGTGGTAAAGAACCCACCTGCCGATGCAGGAGACGTGGGTTCAATCCCTGGGTTGGCAAGATCCCCTGAAGGAGGGCATGGCAACCCACTCCAGTATTCTTGCCTGGAGAATCCCATGGACAGAGGAGCCTGGCTGCCTACAGTCCATACAGTTGTACAGAGTCAGACACGACTGAAGTGACTTAGCACACACAGCACGGGGAACTATTAATAAGATCCTGCATTCCATGTAGTGTGATAAAAAAAAAATTAATGGGTTACAATCCATCAAAGAAAATCCACATCCACGAGTCCACACAGATAATGTATATATAGATAGATAAACAGGAGTTCTTTCTGAAAGGATGCCATTGAGTAGGAGGGATCATAAAGGGAGAAAAAGCACTGTTTTGTAACCATCATTTTGAGGTTTGGAACTTAGCAACTATGAAAATGAAAGTCATGTCCAACTCTTTGTGACCCCATGGACTGTAGCCCACTAGGCTCCTCTGTCCATTCTCCAGGGAAGAATACTGGACTGGGTAGCCTTTCCCTTCTCCAGGAGATCTTCCCCACCCAGGGATCGAACCCAGGTCTCCCGCACTGTGGGCAGATTCTTTACCAGCTGAGCCACAAGGGAAGCCCAAGAATACTGGAGTGGCTAGCCTATCCCTTCTCCAGGGGATCTTGCCCACCCAAGAATCGAACCAGGTCTCGCATTGCAGGCAGATTCTTTACCAACTGAACTATCAGAAAAGCCCATTGAGAAACTGGTAGTTACCACCTTAACTAAATGCTTAAAGTTAACATCACAGTGAAGGGACAAAACAATAACACTTGCCTCTTGATAAGAAGCACAGAGAGGGCCTGGCAACCTCCCACCACACATAGCCCGAATCTTGCCCTGAGAAAACATCAGACAAATGAAACCTGAGGACGGTCCACCAAATACCTGGCCTGCACTCTTCAAAAATGTCCATGTCATGAAAGGCCAAGAAAAGCAGGAGTTTTCCAGATTAAAGGGGGCCAATGAGACATGAGAATGAAATGCCATGTGGGGTCCTAGACTGGATCCTGGATCAGGAAAAACAAAACTATAAAGGACATCATGGGGACAATTGGTGAAATTTTAACAAGACCTTAGATAAAATATCATCATATCAACATTAACATTTCTGAGTTGAGAGTTATACTATGGTTATGTAAGAGGTTATAATTACTATAGTACAGTAATTATGCTGTGAGTGAGTGAGTAAAAGTCAGTCAGTCGTGTCTGACTTTTTGCGACCCCATGGACTATACAGTCTGTGTAATCCTCCAGGCCAGAATACTGGAGTGGGTAGCCTTTCCCTTCTCCAGGGAGTCTTCCCAGCCCAGGGATGGAGCCCAGGTCTCCTGCATTGCAGATGGATTCTTTATGAGCTGAGCCACCAGGGAAGCCAATTATGCTGTAGTTATGAAACACAGAGGGAAGTATTTAGGGGTTAAGGGGTAAGCTGTATGAAACTTAGACATAGTTGAGAAACTATTTTCATTATAATTTTTTCAGAATATCAGCCTCATAGGTTTTTTTCTTCTTTTATTTCTTTGTTTTTGGCTGTGCTGGGTCTTTGCTGCTGCACGGGCTTCTCATTGCAGTGGCTTTTCTCTTGTTGTGGAGCACGGGCTCTAGGGTACGTGGTTTACAGTAGCTGTGGCTTCTGAGCTCTAGAGCACAGGCCCAATAGTTGTGGCACATGGGGCTAGTTGCTCTGAGGAATGTGGGATCTTCCAGGACCAGGGATCAAACCCATGTCTCCTGCATTGGCAGGTGGATTCTTTACCACTGGAGCCACCAAGGAAGCCTGAGAAAACATTATTCTAATATATGAAATAAAAATATATGCACCCACAAGAGACAAAGAGAATGAGAAAGCAAATGGAACAAAATATGAACTCTTGGTGAATGTGAGTTAAGGGTACATGGGAGCTTTCTGTACATTTATTATAGCTTTTCTGTAAGTCTGAAATACTTTCAAATTATAAAGTTAAAAAGAAAATGCCCACTTCTATCCAACATTTGACTGGAGAGTGTTCAGTTCAGTTGCTCAGTTGTGTCCGACTCTTTGCGACCCTATGGACTGCAGCACACCAGGCTTCCCTGTCCATCGCCAACTCCCAGAGCTTGCTCAAACTCATGTCCATCGAGTCGGTGATGCCATCCAACCATCTCATCCTCTGTTGTCCCCTTCTCCTTCTGCCTTCAACCTTTCCCAGCATCAGGGTCTTTTCCAATGAGTCAGTTCTTCGCATCAGGTGGTCAAAGGTTTGGAGCTTCAGCTTCAGCATGGGTCCTTCCAATTAATATTCAGGACTGGTTTCCTTTAGGATTGACTGGTTTGATCTCCTTGCAGTCTGAAGGACTCTCAAGAGTCTCTTCCAACACCACAGTTCAAAAGTATCAATTATTTGGCACTCAGACTTCTTTATGGTCAAACTCACACATCTATACATGACTGCTGGAAAAACCATACCTTTGACTATACGGACCTTTGTTGGAAAAATAATGTCTCTACTTTTTAATATGCTGTCTAGATTGGTCATAGCTTTTCTTCCAAGGAGCAAGCGTCTTTGAATTTTATGGCTGCAGTCACCATCTGCAGTGATTTTGGAGCCCAAGAAAATAAAGTCTGTCACTGTGTCCATTGTTTTCCCATCTATTTGCCATGAAGTGATGGGACCAGGTGCCATGATCTTCGATTTTTGTATGTTGAGTTTTAAGCCAGCTTTTTCACTCTCCTCTTTCACTTTCATAAGAAGCTCTTTAGTTTCTCTTTGATTTCTGCCGTAAGGGTGGTGTCATCTGCATATCTGAGGGTGTGGCCAGGGCATTATAGCCAGACAGACAGGAAAGGAAGAAATAAAACTATCTCTATTCTCAGATGATATAATCTTGTATATGCAAATCTTACTACATGTGCTGGAAAAAACAGTAGAGCTAATAAATGAGTTCAGCAAACTTGCAGGAAGAAACATGATTACACAAAAATCAATTGTATTTCTATACCTGAGCAATGATCAATTGTATTTCTATACCTGAGCAATGAACAATTCTGTTTTACAATAGCATCATAAAGAATAAAATACTTAGGAATAAATTAACAATAGAAATAGCAAGACTTCCATATAAAATAGGTACTTCCACATAAAATAGGTAGCCAACAGGAATTTGCTGTATGGTTCAGGAAACTCAAAGGGGGGCTCTGTATCAACCTAGAGGGGTGGGATGGGGAGGGAGATGGGAGGGAGTTTCAAAAGGGAGGGGATATATGTATACCTATGGCTGATTCATGTTGAGGTTTGACCAAAAACAACAAAATTCTGTAAAGCAATTATCCTTCAATAAAAAAATAAAAAGAAAAAAATTCACATAAACCATCAAAAAAAGAAATGCAAGACTTGTACACTGTAAACTAGACAATATCACTGAAAGAAAATAAAGCACACCTGAATAAATGAAAACACATTTATTTAGTCAGGGTTCTCCAGAGTAACAAAACAGGATACACACACACACACACACACACGATTAATTTTAAGGAATTAGCTCATGTGATTGTAAGGGCTGACAAGGTGGCAAGTCCAAAATTTGCAGGGCAGGTCAGCAGGCTGCAGATTCAAGCAGGACTTCTACATTACAGTCTGGAGGCAGAATATCTCTTTTCCCAGGGAACCTCAGTTTTTGCTTTTAAGGCCTTCAATTGAGTGGACAAGATTCACCCACATTGTGGAGTGTAATTTACTTAAAGTCAACCAATTGTTGATGTTCACCACACCTATGAAATTTCTCCAGAGCAACAGCTAGATGAGTGTTTGATTAAATAATTGCCAACTATAGCCTAGCCAAGTTGAAATTAATACACATGAATTCATCATCACAACATCCCAAGTTCATGGATGGAAAGGATCTTGTTAAGATGGTGTGTGCGTGCATGCTAAGTCACTTCCATTGTGTCTGACTCTTTTCGACCCTATGGACTGTAGCCCACCAGTCCCTCTTGTCCCTCTGTCCATGGAACTCTCCAGGCAAGAATACTGGAGTGGGTTGCCATTTCCTCCTCCACGGTGGTCTACCCAACCCAGAGATCTAACTCACATTTCTTATGTCTCTTGCACTGGCAGGCAGGTTCTTTACCACTAGTACCATCTTGGAAGTCTTGTTAAAATGGCAACATTCTCCGAATTGATTTACAGATTCAATTCAATCCATATTAAACTCCCACTGGCTTTTTTTTTTTTTTTTTTCCAGAAACTGAAAAGTCCATCCTAAAATTCATACGGGGTGGACTGAGGGCTGGCTAAAGGGTATATAGAGATTTACTTTGGGGGTGATGAGAATGTTTTGGAATCAAACAGGAGGAATGGTTGCCCAACTTTGTGTGAATATATTAAACGTCATTGAATGTTACCCTTTACATGAGGGACTTACATGATAGATGAATTATAGGTCAATAAAGTTGTATAAAAAGAAAAGGAAAAAGGAACCAAGGGACTGAAAATCTCCAATTCAGGGGCACTGGGGAAGGGGCCAGGTGGTAAAGGCCGACAGCCTCAGTACTCGTGGATGTTATCAGATGCAGGCCCTCCGGATTAGTGGACCTTCCCCAGGAGAGTGTCCTGGGTCAGGACCGCGAGTTCCGGGCTGGTGTGTGCCTGTAGGATGGTGACCGGGGTGCGAGGGACGGGTGGTGGTGCTGCGAACCAGCGGCAGGTGGCCTTGGGCGCGCCTCCGAGCGCCCGGGAGGCGTCTGCGCGACCCCGAGGCCCGCGCTCTCCGCGAGCCCGAAGGGGTTGTGGCGCGGGAGCGCGCGGGTCCCTGGGTGGCGGGAGGCGGCGGGCTGAGGGGCGCGCGCCCCGGACGCGGCCATTGCGCGAGAGGAGGGGAGGGGAGGGGAGGGTCGTCTCGCTGCGGGGGGTGGGGGGGAACCCCGGCCGCTCGCCGGGGCCGGAGCTGCGCTGCTGGGCCTCTCCCGTGGCTCGGGGAGAGGCGGTCCCCCACGGCCGCGAGCACTGCCGCTCGGCCCTCTCTGGGCACCCCTGCCCGGCGCGGTGGTACGGTCCGGGTTTAAAAGGCCCCGGCGGCCGCGGGCCGGCCCCAAAGTGTGGGCGGCGGCGGCGCGGGCGCGCGGGGTGCGGCAGCGAGGGCGCGCGAGCGGGGCGGTGTGGGGCTCGAGGGCGCGTCCACGTGGCCGACGGGCGGCCACCCGGACCCGGCGGCGGCGGAGGGACAGGTAGGTGCCTGCCACTCCCCCCTCCCCCGCCGCCCGTGCGAGGCCAGCCTGTTCATCCGCCCCGGGGTCGGGCATCCCTGAGGTTCGCCTTGGCCTCCCAGGGGTCGGGCCCTGCCCCTGCCTTCTTGGGCGCCCGCCCGACTGGTCCTTAGTGCTCGGCGCCCCCGCCGCCAGCCCCCTACCCGATGGGGACCCTTTGTGGCGGAGAAGCAGCCCCGGCGCCTCCGTCCACTGGGGGGAGTGGGGCGGCGGAGGGGGGGCGGTGTCCCTGGATGGGGGCAGGGCAACCTGGGCTGGCAGAACCGCGCAGGTCATCGGGGAGCGAGTGCGAGAGCCCCGTCTCTGCCAGGGTCTGCCCGCATCCTCGGGCTCCGCAGGGCTGGCTCAGAGAGGCTCGGTTGGCCCGAGGCTCCCGCTTCCAGGTTGTGCTTTGGAACGGGCATTTGGGCTCCACAGCGTGCCTCTCCAGGTATCCCTCCCGACCGGTCCCGTTCCCCTTCTTAGGCTTGTATTCCTGTGTGCTGCGGAGGAGGTGAGGGTGGCATGACGCCCCCCTTCTGCGCCCTCCTTTCTTCTCTGGCTCTGGCATTCAGGGTCCAGGATGTGGACCTTGACAAAAGAGCCTGGGAGAGCCGAGCTGTCTTGAGCTGAAACTTAGCAGTTCCAAGCTGGGTCTGCTCCTGGTTCTGGCAAATGCAATCCACCCCCACCCCCCTGCCCCATTTCTTCTGGGCTGCCTTGGTTTGGTTCCCCGCCACCGCCTCCAAGGTGGGGTAACTTGTGTCTCCCTTGGGGCTTGGGCACCGACAGGGGGGCCCTGAGCCCTGCCCCGTTGGCTGCCACGACACTGCTCTGCTGTCTTGGCTGCCTGAAGCTGGGTGTGGCCTCGGGGTGAAGACCCAGCCAAGCCCAGCACTGCTCCTGGGGTCCCCCGGCCTGTCTCCCCAGAGTCTCAGCTGTGTTAGCCATCCTGCCTCGCCCCTTCACCAGCTACCATCTGGCTTTGGAGGGGGCTGCGTGCACCCCTGCCCTGGGCATCCATCCGGTTGTGCCTGGGCAGAGCCTGATTTCTGTCTGTCTCTGTGCATTGCTGCGGGGGCCGGCACCACTCGGCTTTTGTGTGGCAGCCTATAGACCAGATCGCAGGCTCCTGGTCAGCCAGAAGACAGAGGCCCTTGGGGCAAGGAGGCAGCGGGGGTGCGGGGGGTGGATTGGTGTCCCTGGGTGCTGTTTGGGCTCAGGCTTTGATGCCTCAGACCTCTGATGTCCTGACACCCCAACGTCCCATTTGCGATTGTTTTCCCCCTCCCTTGTCTCCTCCCCGCCCCCCCCCCAACTAGGGGTGCGAGGCGGCTCTGTGGCCTTGAGTGGCCCGTGGTTGTGTTGCGCCCGTGTGTGGCTGGCCACCCTCGGGCCTGGGATCTGCTGTTTAGCTTCTCCTTCCTGGAGGGCCTCCCACCCTGCCTCTCCCAGCATCTGGCGCCGCGGCCCGCTTGGGTGTGGCCCAGCTGAGGCGAGGCCTCCCGGCTGCTTGCCAGCAGTGGGTGGGGGGTGATTGATGGCCCCCAAGCCTGCCTGTGCTCGTGGCTCCCTCGCGCACCCTGGCGGATGCCCCTCCTCTCTCCCAGCTGGGGCTGCCATCTGGGGCCCTGGTGCAGTGGCAGGTGATCGGCCTCCACCCTCTAGGCCATGGTTCTGGGCTGGCCCGAGGCCCAAGGCCAGGCCAGGGGGTAGGCCTCTGACTGGCCTCCGCTGTCTCTCCCCAGGTTCACCCCCTGGGACTGCCACCAGCCATGCCCACCATCTTCATCCTGCTGTTCCTCCTGGCTGCTGGGCAGGCCCTGGGCAGCCGCGGGCCCTTCCCTGCTTTCTCAGTGACGGACACCTCACTCACCCACCTGGCTGTGCACCGGGTGACTGGGGAAGTGTTTGTGGGCGCCGTGAACCACATCTTCAAGCTGGCGCCCAATCTGACTGAGCTGCGGGTCCACATCACGGGGCCCGTCGAGGACAACGCCCGCTGCTACCCGCCCCCCAGCATGCGTGTGTGCGCCCACCGCCTGGCGCCTGTGGACAATGTGAACAAGCTGCTGCTCATAGACTACGCAGCCCGCCGCCTGGTGGCCTGCGGCAGCATCTGGCAGGGTATCTGCCAGTTCTTGCGGCTGGACGACCTCTTCAAGCTGGGTGAGCCCCACCACCGCAAGGAGCACTACCTGTCGGGGGCCCAGGAGCCGGACTCTATGGCTGGCGTCATCGTGGAGCAGGGCCAGGGGCCCAGCAAGCTGTTTGTAGGCACGGCTGTGGACGGCAAGTCCGAGTACTTCCCCACCCTGAGCTCCCGAAAGCTCATCCGGGATGAGGACGGTGTAGACATGTTCAGTCTGGTGGGTGAGACCCCCCTGGCCGTCAGGCGGCCCCTGCCCTCCCTTCCCTTCACCCTCCTCTGGAGAGCCAGGCCCTGTGCCCTCCTACCTTCATGTGTCCTGCCTCTGCTCCTGGAAGAGACCTGGTTGGTCCTAGATGGGACAAGCTGCTGAGGATGGCAGGGCGGGCCAGGTCACGGCCTGCCCTCTGGAGTCTTTCTGGCCTGGGGTCCTGTGCATGCATGGGCAGGGGGTTGTGATGGAAGCCCCTCGGGGACCCTGTTGTGGGATTGAGGCCAGGGCGAGTAGCAGGGGCCACGGATGGGGAGGCCACAGGTGGACCCTGGCCTTGTCCCAGGCTCTCTCCCCCGTCTGTTCCGTAGGTGTACCAGGACGAGTTCGTCTCCTCGCAGATCAAGATCCCCTCTGACACACTGTCCCTGTACCCGGCCTTCGACATCTACTACGTCTATGGCTTTGTGAGCGCCTCCTTTGTGTACTTCCTGACACTGCAGCTAGACACCCAGCAGACCCTGCTGGACACAGCGGGCGAGAAGTTCTTCACGTCCAAGATTGTGCGCATGTGCTCAGGAGACTCCGAGTTCTACTCATACGTGGAGTTCCCCATCGGCTGCTCATGGCATGGTGTGGAGTACCGCCTGGTGCAGAGTGCCCACCTGGCCAAACCTGGCCTGCTGCTGGCCCAGGCCCTGGGCGTGCCAGCCAACGAGGACGTCCTCTTCACCGTCTTCTCTCAGGGCCAGAAGAACCGGGCCAGCCCACCACGGCAGACCATCCTCTGCCTCTTTACCCTCAGCAACATCAATGCGCACATCCGGCGTCGCATCCAGTCCTGCTACCGTGGGGAGGGCACGCTGGCCCTGCCCTGGCTTCTGAACAAGGAGCTGCCCTGTATCAACACTGTGAGCTCCTGCCCACCCCCTACCCCTCTGCCAGGCCCTCTGTCTCTTCCCAGGTCTGCAGGACCAGCCCCGGTGGTCACATAGCAGCCAGTAGGCTGCCGGCCTGTCCCAGGCTGCACAGGCCCGCTCACCTGGGAGATGCTTCCCTGAACCATTTCAGGAGTGATAGCTTAGCCCAGAATTCCCCACCCTCTGGTGATCCCCTCCCTGCCTTTGCAGCTTCTCTTTCCTCGCCAGCCTACCTCCCTGCCAGTCCTCTGGGTGGGCACACTCTGTTTGTGGACCACTCCTTTCCTCTTCCTGCCCCTCTGTCCCCACCTGGCTCCTCCAGCTCTATCTTGTGGGTGCCCCCTCACATTCTGCATCAGTGGCAGCCTCCTAGGCCTTGCTGTCTACTCCCCACTCCTGCCTGCTCGCCTTCCTGCAGCTCCTTTCTCATCCCCCCATTTCCTGTGGGGTCCGAGACTAATGGTTGGTTGGTCTTGGCTAGCAAGGAACAAATTCTGGGTCCTCTTCCCTGCCACAATGTGGGATCTCATGGCCGACGTCCAGTGGGTGCCTGTGAGCTGACCCGCGTGCACCCCTCCTGTTTCACCAGCCCATGCAGATAAATGGAAACTTCTGTGGGCTGGTGTTGAACCAGCCACTGGGTGGACTGCACGTAATCGAGGGGCTGCCCCTTCTAGCTGACAGTACCGATGGCATGACCAGCGTGGCCGCCTACACCTACCAGCAGCACTCTGTGGTCTTCATCGGCACTCGCGGTGGCAGTCTCAAGAAGGTGGGCACCAGCCTGTGGGCATCAGGGCAGGCTGAGATGCAGAACAAGGGGTGGGGACAAGACTGTGCAGGCAAGCCCTGTGTTCACCTGCAGCACCCACGCTCACTGGTGCCACTGCCTGCTGTGGCCTGAACCACTGACTTCCTGTGGCAGACCCAGGCCTCTGTCCTTATCTCTGGGCTTCCCTGCCAGGAGAGCAGGAGCCATTGTTGCTGGGTCCTCCTTGAATGAAAAAGGAAAGGAAAGGAAAGTTAGTCGCATAGTCGGGTCCAGCTCTGCAATTCCACAGACTGTAGCCCACCAGGTCCTCTGTCCATGGTATTCTCCAGACGAGAGTACTAGAATGGGTTGCCGTTCCCTTCTCCAGGGCATCTTCCTAACCCAGGGATTGAACCTGAGTCTCCTGCATTGCAGGCAGATTCTTTACCAACTGAGCTACTAGGGAAGCCTCCTTGAATGAATGAGGGAACAAATGTGAACCTGACTGCCTTTGCCATCTTGTCCCCTCATAGGCCCAGGGGTTGCTTCTGTTTCAGGGCTGGGAGCTCTGAGGTTTTCTAAAGGGACAAGGAGTCAGACCAGCTACCAGCTTCTTCTCGTGCTCACCTGGGAGATGCGGGCTGTTCCTAGAAGGTCTGGAGTGGCCAGGGAAATCTTGGGGGCCTAGTCTACTCCCCTCCGGGTCCTTTTTTTGCATTTCTCACAGCTTTATTGGGGTATAACTCCCATGTCGCACTCCCACCCTCATATAAAGCATCTCTCTGATTTGGGTACATTTGCAGAGTTACACTGCCATGAACACTCTTTCGTTCTAGGGTATTGCCATCATCCCGAAAATCCCTTCCCCTATAAATCTCACCTTTTCCCCATGCCCAAACTCTATAGTTACAGTTCAGTCACTCAGTCGTGTCTGACTCTTTGTGACCCCATGGACTGTAGCACACCAGGCCTCCCTGTCCATCACCAACTCCTAGAGTTTACTCAAACTCATGTCCGTTGAGTTGGTGATGCCATCCAGCCATCTCATCCTCTGTCGCCCCCTTCTCCTCCTACCTTCAATCTTTCCCAGCATCAGGGTCTTTTCCAATGAGTCAGTTCTTCGCATTAGGTGGAAAAAGGATTGGAGTTTCAGCTTCAGTATCAGTCCTCCCAATGAATATTCAGGACTGATTTCCTTTAGGATGGACTGGTTTGATCTCTTTTCAGTCCAAGGGACTCTCAAGAGTCTTCTCCAATACCACAGCTCAAAAGCATTAATTCTTTGGCTCTCAGCTTTCTTTATGGTCCAACTCTCACATCCATACATGACTACTGGAAAAACCATAGCTTTGACTAGACGGATCTTTGTTGGCAAAGTAACCTCTCTGCTTTTTAATATGCTGTCTAGGTTGGTCATAGCTTTTCTTCCAAGGAGCAAGCATCTTTTAATTTCACGGCTGTAGTCACCATCTTCAGTGATTTTAGAGCCTAAGAAAATAAAGTCTGTCACTGTTTCCAGTGTTTCCCCATCTATTTCCTATGAAGTGATGGGACCAGGTGCCATGATCTTCGTTTTTTGAATATTGAGATCTAAGCCAGCCTTTTCACTCTCCTCTTTCACTTTCATCAAGAGGCTCTTTAGTTCTTCTTTGCTTTCTACCATAAGTATGGTCATCTCTGTGCCCTGTGAGCCTTTTTGGACCAGCTGTGACACCCCCAAGAGCCTCCAGGGGGCAGCCTTGGTGTTATCCTTCCCCGTCTGTCTATGATGGGACAAGGCTGGGCCCCTGGCAGCAGAAGAGCCTGCCCGGGTATGTGGGCTGCTGCTGTGGCGTCAGGTGGCTGGTCTTGTGGCCCAGGTGCGGGTTGACAGCTCTCAGGAGGCTCACCTGTACGAGACGGTGCCCGTGGTGGATGGCAGCCCCATACTCCGTGACCTGCTCTTCAGCCCTGACCACCGGCACATCTACCTGCTGAGTGAGAAGCAGGTGGGCCCGGGGCAAGTGGCAGGGTGGGCTGGGGGCAGGGCGCAGCATGTGCTAACTCGGCTGTGCCCAGGTGAGCCAGCTCCCGGTGGAGACCTGCGAGCAATACCTGAGCTGCGCGGCCTGCCTGGGCTCGGGGGACCCGCACTGTGGCTGGTGCGTGCTACAACACAGGTGAGGACCTGCCCAGCTCTGCCCATGGCTGGGGGCCGTGGTGCCCGCCCTCTCCCACGTGCCCACCCCACCAGCTGTGCCCTTGTAGCCTCCCTCCCTTCCGACTTTATCCTGCTAATGAGCAGAACCTCTGGCCCAAGTGACGTCTCTCAGGCCCTCGGGGATGAAGCCGAGGCATGCGGTTGCCTGGCACCGTATGCTGGGCCGGCTGCCCCCTCGTCACCCCTTCCTGGCCCCCAGGGCAGCTGTGGGATGGGCCTGGCCTGACCCCACACAGGTGCTGCCGCCAAGGGGCCTGTCCAGGTGCTGTGGCCCCATATGGCTTCGCTGAGGTGCTCAGCAAGTGTGTCCAGGTGCACGTCTGGCCCAACAACGTGTCGGTGACATCACCTGGTGTGCAGGTGAGGGGCGTGGCAGGGACATGGCAGGGGTGTGGTGCCCACATGCTGCAGTGGACCCTCCTCTAAGCCCTCGGCTTCCTGCAGCTGACCGTGGCCATGAGCAACGTGCCAGACCTCAGTGTGGGCGTGAGCTGTGCCTTTGAGGAGGTGACCCAGAGCGAGGCCATCCTGCTGCCCTCTGGGGAGTTACGCTGCCCCTCGCCTTCCCTCCAGGAGCTCCGGGCTCTTACCCGGGGGCACGGTCAGTGGACGGGGCTGGGGGGGGCGGGGGATGCTGTCTGTCCATGGCTCACATGGGGTGCCGCGGGCTCACTGCAGGGGCCACCCGCACCGTGCGGCTGCAGCTGCTCTCCAAGGAGACCGGTGTGAGGTTTGCTGGGGCCGACTTCGTCTTCTACAACTGCAGTGTCCTCCAGTCGTGAGTAGTAGCTGGCCTGCCCCTGGTCCCATCTATGTGGCTCGCAGTGACGTGGGCACCTTTTTCCTTTGGCTTCCCGTGTGGCCCACACGGGGGACAGTGAAGGGCCTGGTTTGGTCTCTTCCATGATTTCTGAAGCCTCTCCCCTCCAGGTGCATGTCCTGCGTCAGCAGCCCTTACCCCTGCCAGTGGTGTAAGTACCGCCACGTGTGTACCAGCCAGCCCCATGACTGTTCCTTCCAGGAAGGCAGGGTGCGCAACCCTGAGGTGAGGTGGGCATCATGCACGAGGGGGCCGGGCTCCCTGCAGGCTGGCCCCTGGCTTTGCTGCCCTCCATCTTGGGGTTTTCTTGGAGCCTCTTCAACGCGGGGGTTCTCCCCTCAGGGCTGCCCTGAGATCCTGCCCAGCGGGGACCTCCTGATCCCGGTAGGCGTTGTGCAGCCCCTCACCCTGCGGGCCAAGAACCTGCCACAGCCTCAGTCAGGGCAGAAGAACTACGAGTGCGTGGTCCGGGTGCAGGGCCGGCATCAGCGGGTGCCTGCCGTGCGCTTCAACAGCAGCAGCGTGCAGTGTCAGAACGCCTCGGTGAGGCCCACCCTGCCTATCTCGGGGATCCGGGCTGTGCCCAGCAGACTCTTCGGGAAGCCTAAGCTCATCCTGGCAGAGGACTTTCTGAGTCTCCTGCTGGGGATTCCTGAGCTAGGGTTGCAGGGGGGTGGTCTGCACACCTTCACGAGGGTCACACAGGTCCTTCTCCCCCAGTATTCCTATGAAGGTGATGAGTATGGTGACACCGAGCTGGACTTCTCCGTGGTCTGGGATGGCGATTTCCCCATCGACAAGCCTGCTACCTTCCGAGGTGAGCTGCGGGATGGGGCTGAGGACCTCACTTCCTGGGGCAGCATAGGCATGAGCTGGGGCCAGGGTCCCGCAGGGGGACCTTTCATCAGGGCCTGTAACTGCTCCCCAGTGATGCCCTCTGTGCCCACAGCCCTCTTGTACAAGTGCTGGGCGCAGCGGCCCAGCTGTGGCCTCTGCCTCAAGGCTGACCCCCGCTTCAACTGTGGCTGGTGCATCTCGGAGCACAGGTGCCAGCTGCGGGCCCACTGCCCAGCCCCCAAGACAAACTGGATGCACCCGAACCAGAAGGGCGCTCGCTGCAGCCATCCTCGCATTGCCCAGGTCGGTCTCCCCTCCACCCACTGCCCTCTGGGCACCCGCCAACTCAGCTTACCCTCTCGCCTCCCATCCTGCTCTGCAGATCCACCCAGTCATGGGGCCCAAGGAGGGGGGCACCTGGATCACCATCGTGGGTGAGAACCTGGGCCTCACCTCCCGAGAGGTGGGCCTGCGGGTGGCTGGCGTGCGCTGCAACTCCATCCCCGCTGAGTATATCAGTGCTGAGAGGTGAGTGCAGCCCAGCTGGCGGACACCAGGCCTCATCCCCCACTGGGGGCTGGCCTCCAGGGTCTGACCTTCTCGGACCCTGCCCTCAGGATCGTCTGTGAGATGGAAGAGTCACTGGTACCCAGCCCTCCACCAGGGCCTGCAGAGCTCTGTGTCGGCGACTGTTCGGCTGACTTCCGCACGCAGTCTGAGCAGCTCTACACCTTTGTGGTGGGTGGGGTGCCTACCCGTTTCCTCTCCCATCGCTTCTTGCCGGTAGCGTGCGGCCTGGCCAACCCCCCTCGCCCCGCCCCTTAGGACATCTTCTCCCATAGACGCCTACGTTTGACCGTGTGAGTCCCAGTCGGGGCCCGGCCTCCGGGGGCACGAGGCTCACCATCTCTGGAAGGGCTCTGGACGCCGGCAGCAGGGTCATGGTGACCGTGAGAGATGGCGAGTGCCAGTTCGTCAGGTGGGTTGTTCGGAAGCTGGGGCCTCAGGCCAGCAAACGGCGGGCAGCCCTGGGCCACTCTCTCCAAGTCCCCACTTGCTGATGCAGGAGGGATGCTGAAGCCATCGTGTGCATCTCGCCTGTCTCCACCCTGGGCCCGAGCCAAGCCCCCATCATGCTGGCCATTGACCGCGCGAACATCTCCAGTCCTGGTGTTGTCTACACTTACACCCAGGACCCCACTGTCACACGCCTCGAGCCCATGTGGAGCATCATCAAGTAAGAGGGGACGCTGGGGACCAGGTCTCTGAGTGCCTGGTATCAAGTTCCACCCCCTCTGAGCCTGAGCCCTCCTCAGCAGAGGGGAGCCTGGTTCCTCCATGACCACACGGCACTTGGCACCTACTGGGTGACCCAGGTTTAGGGAAGCTCCAGGGCCGCTGGATTGGGAAGATCCCCTGGAGAAGGGAAAGGCTACCCACTCTAGTATTCTGGCCTGGAGAATTCCATGGACTATATAGTCCATGGGGTCACAAAGAGTCGGACATGACTGAGTGACTTTCACTTCACTTCCACTTCCAATGGGGAAAGCAGAGAGAGGGCCATGCTTGGGGCAGTTGGGGAGGAGCCCTGAAGTCCCTCACTCCTGTCCCTAGTGGAAGCACTGCCATTACCGTGAGTGGGACCCACTTGCTGACGGTCCAGGAGCCCCGGGTCCGGGCGAAGTACCGAGGCATTGAGACCACCAATGTGAGTGCCAGCTGCGCCCCCCCCCCCACCCCACCCCTGCCTCCCTGCCCGCTGTGGCCTCAAGTGCTGGACTGCTTGCCTTTGTCCCCGCAGACATGCCAGGTGATCAATGACACTGCCATGCTGTGTAAAGCCCCTGGCATCTTCCTGGGGCAGCCCCAGCCACAGGCCCAGGGCGAGCACCCAGATGAGTTTGGCTTCCTGCTGGACCACGTGCAGACTGCCCGCTCCCTCAACCGGTCCTCCTTCACCTACTACCCTGACCCCAGCTTTGAGCCTCTTGGGCCCTCTGGGGTCCTGGACATCAAACCAGGCTCCCACGTAGTGCTAAAGGTGCCGCTGGGGCAGGAGCAAAGGGCAGTATGGCTGGGGTAGTGGGGAGCCCTGGCTGACTGGGCTGTCTGTGTGCAGGGCAAGAATCTGATCCCCGTGGCAGCTGGCAGCTCCCGCCTCAACTACACGGTACTGATAGGGGGCCAGCCATGCGCGCTAACCGTCTCCGACACGCAACTTCTCTGCGACTCCCCCAGCCAGACGGGCCGGCAGCCTGTCATGGTGGGTATGGGGCAGGGAGGCGGCCAGGGCAGCCTGGGGCAGGCATGGGGCTCGCTTCACCGTGTGCCCGTCCCTGCAGGTGCTGGTGGGCGGTCTGGAGTTCTGGCTGGGCACCCTGCACATCACAGCCGAGCGTGCCCTGACCCTGCCAGCCGTGGTGGGGCTGGCGGTAGGGGGCAGCCTCCTGCTGCTGGCCATCACTGCCGTGTTGGTTGCCTACAAACGTAAGACTCAGGATGCCGACCGCACGCTTAAGCGGCTCCAGTTCCAGATGGACAATTTGGAGTCCCGGGTGGCCCTGGAGTGCAAGGAAGGTGCCTGTGTGGAGGTGGGGCGCGGGGCAGGCCGCAGGGGCTCCCCGCTCCTGCCCTGCTCACTCTGCCCCACTGGCCCTCCCCAGCCTTCGCTGAGCTGCAGACAGATATCAATGAGTTGACGAACCACATGGACGGCGTGCAGATCCCTTTCCTAGACTACCGGACCTATGCTGTGCGAGTGCTCTTCCCAGGGATCGAGGCCCACCCAGTGCTTAAGGAGCTGGATGTGAGTCCCACCCTGCCCCGTACACTCCCCCCACCATTGTCTGCCCCTGCCGTGTCATTTGCAGGGTCACCTCTGCTCTCTGAGACACCCTGTCTCCTACAGACCCCCCCCCACGTTGAGAAGGCCCTGCGTCTTTTCGGGCAGCTGCTGCACAGCCGCGCCTTCGTGCTCACTTTCATCCACACCCTGGAGGCCCAGAGCAGCTTCTCCATGCGTGACCGGGGCACCGTGGCCTCCCTCACCATGGTGGCCCTGCAGAGCCGCCTTGACTATGCCACAGGCCTGCTTAAGCAGCTGTTGGTGGACCTCATCGAGAAGAACCTTGAGAGCAAGAACCACCCGAAGCTGCTTCTGCGCAGGTACTGGGTCCCCCCTCCCCTAGCCCTGGGCCAGCCCTGCCCCGGCCAGTCCCCACCCCTAGGGAGGCCCTTACCGGCCAGGACCGCAGCGCCCCTTTCTCTCCAGGACTGAGTCAGTGGCTGAGAAGATGCTCACCAACTGGTTCACCTTCCTGCTGCATAAGTTTCTGAAGGTGTGCATGCTCACAGGGCAGGTGGTGGGGGCCGTAGGGTGGGGAAGCTGCCAGCTGGCTGGCAGGCAACTGTATGCCCAGCCCTGCCTGCAGGAGTGCGCGGGGGAGCCGCTCTTCTTGCTGTACTGTGCCATCAAGCAGCAGATGGAGAAAGGCCCCATTGATGCCATCACAGGCGAGGCACGGTACTCGCTGAGTGAGGACAAGCTCATCCGGCAGCAGATCGACTATAAGACACTGGTGTGTGGTGTGGGGGGGGGGTGGTCAGGTGGATAGGGTGTCAGGTCTGCGGGGAAGCCTCACCCAGGACCCACCCTGTGGCCCCCCACCCACTCAGACCCTGCACTGTGTGTGCCCGGAGAGCGAGGGCAGTGCTCAGGTGCCCGTGAAGGTGCTCAACTGTGACAGTATCACCCAGGCCAAAGACAAGCTGCTCGATGCTGTGTACAAGGGCATTCCTTACTCCCAGCGCCCCAAAGCTGAGGACATGGACCTAGGTGAGGCCCCTGCCCTCTCCTCCCGGCCCCTCTGCACCTCCTGGTACTATGGCTGTTGTTCATGCCCCCCCCCTACTGAGCTGTTTGTGGCCTGCAGAGTGGCGCCAGGGCCGCATGGCCCGTGTCATCCTCCAGGATGAGGACATCACCACCAAGATCGAGTGTGACTGGAAGAGGGTCAACTCGCTGGCCCACTACCAGGTGAGGAGCTGGAGGGCCACCCATGACCAGTGCTCCTGTGAGGCTGTGGTCCCGCGCTGGCCCCTCCCCTCTGTCACCCCCACAATATAGGCCCTTCTCTGGGAGCTGTGGGAGCTGCCCCACATACCCCCACAGGGTCAGCCCCTTGGCTTCTCAGCCTCTTGCATTGCCCCCTCTCTGTCCCTGGCATCTGCAGGTGACAGACGGTTCCTTGGTGGCGCTGGTGCCCAAACAAGTGTCAGCCTATAACATGGCCAACTCCTTCACCTTCACCCGTTCCCTCAGCCGCTACGGTAAGTGTCTTCGGTGTGGTGGTGTCTGCTGGCCTCGTGGCCTTTGAGGCTGTGTTGGCCGTGGTCCCCAGACCCTGCTCTCAGGAGGTCTGGGCTCTTTAGAGCCTAGAAGTGCAGGGCTCCTGGGATAGAGGGGGCATGAGCCATGGTGATGGCTGGGCTACTGGCCTAAGGGGGCACACCATCCCCTGCCCCAGAGAGCTTGCTTCGCACAGCCAGCAGCCCCGACAGCCTCCGCTCTCGGGCGCCAATGATCACCCCGGACCAGGAGACAGGCACCAAGCTGTGGCACCTGGTGAAGAACCATGACCACGCCGACCACCGAGAGGGTGACCGTGGCAGCAAGATGGTCTCAGAGATCTACCTGACACGGCTGCTGGCCACCAAGGTGCGCCTGTCCTGTGCCATCCTGGCCTGAGTGTGGGTCCCTTCTGTCCTGGACTTGGCCCTCAGACTGGCCCCGGCTGCCTGGGGTAGGGGCCACTGGATTGTTTCCATGCCAAGGGACTGTCTTAAGGCCTTTGCTATGGAAACTATCACCCTGAGGTCAAGGCCAGGTCTATCTGAGGGGTGTTGTTAGCCGGGCAGAGAAGCCCTGCTCACTGTCAGGCCTCTCCATCCCCATCTGTCCTGGTGTGGGAACATTCCCCCTTGGCTCCCTGTCAGCTGGTGCCCTTGCTGTGCCACTGCAGGGCACACTGCAGAAGTTCGTGGATGACCTCTTCGAAACTGTGTTCAGCACGGCACACCGCGGCTCGGCCCTGCCACTGGCCATTAAGTACATGTTTGACTTCCTGGACGAGCAGGCCGACCAGCGGCAGATCATTGATCCTGATGTGCGCCACACCTGGAAGAGCAACTGGTACCACCGTGCGCTGGCCCTCCAGGGCTGGGTGGGAAGAGGAGGCTTGGCTGGTACTTGGGGACCTCGGTCAGGGTGACAGTGGGGGCTGGGGGCTGGACTGCTCATCCCAGCAGGAGAGGACAGTGGCCTGGCATTGATGGTGCCACCGAGTAGGGAGAGCAAGTGTCTGTCACTCTGCCAGGGGTTTGGGCGGCTGGGATGCAGATAGTGTTCCCTGCACTCAGAGGTGCCCTTGACTGTCTGGGCCTGGCTGCTCACCTGGTGATACCGCTGGCACAGTGCAGAGATGCTGGAAGCCTGGTCCAGGGGGTGAATGTGTGTGTGGGAGGAACATTGAAATCACCAAGGCCAGAATGCCATTTCCTCTTACTTCTCACTGCTTGAAGTGAGGCTGAAAATTAAAGAAAAGGCTGCTAACTCTCAGTGTGTCATCTTGCCACCTGTGGGCCTGTGGAGGTGAGCAGACAGGAGGATGTGGCACAGGGAAACTGGGGAGCTGTGGGCCTTTGTCCCTTTGTCTAGCCTGCCCCTGCGCTTCTGGGTGAACGTGATCAAGAACCCGCAGTTCGTGTTCGACATCCACAAGAGCAGCATCACGGACGCCTGCTTATCAGTGGTGGCCCAGACCTTCATGGACTCCTGCTCCACGTCGGAGCACCGCCTGGGCAAGGACTCGCCCTCCAACAAGCTGCTCTACGCCAAGGACATCCCCAACTACAAGAGCTGGGTGGAGAGGTGGGCCCCAGTGTGTGGGGGTGGGGGGCCTGGACACCCACAGAACATGGCTACTGGGTGAGAGTGTAGAAGCTGGCCCTGCCTAGGCTGGCTCATATTAATGAAGGGCCAGCTTCAGGAAGAAAGCCCAGAGGCTGGCCTGGCAGCCAGGACAAGGGCTTTGACTTTTGCAGCAGCTGCCAGCATGACTTCTTCGGGATCCCATTAGGTACTACCGGGACATAACCAAGATGGCATCCATCAGTGACCAGGACATGGATGCATATCTGGTGGAGCAGTCCCGTCTCCACGCAAGTGACTTCAATGTCCTGAGTGCACTCAGTGAGCTCTATTTCTACGTCACCAAGTACCGTCAGGAGGTGCGTGCCACCCCCGCAGGCCCGTTGAGTTTGAGAATGCAGCCAGTGGCAAAAGCAGGGGCGTGATGGGAGTCAGGGAGACCAAGTCTTGGATTACACTCAATTCCTCCCACAAACAAGCCCTCAGGATGTGGCACACGTGATGCTCTCTGTAGATGTGGGGAGGTGAGGCACCCAGAAAAGAAGCTACTGGCTGAAGCACCAAGTTCTGGTTGGGAGAAAGTAAAGGGCCAGGAATGCAGGGTAGGGCCAGAGGTGGGCAGGGTCAGGCCACCTGCCTGATTTGTGACTGGAGCCTCAGTAGACAGGGAAGCCAGAGGGTGGGCTTCAGGATTGGGCTCCTGGTTGGAGATGAGAACTGGTAAACCTCAGCTGGATACAGGCCTGAGAGCCCTGAGCCTGGATGAGCTCACCAAGGGGGTCCTCGGGCAGCTAGAGACAGAGCTGTGGCCCAGGCACTGAGCCCTGGGGCCCTGGGACACTCTGATGTGGCAGAGCAGAAGGGGAGGTGGCTGTGGAGTCTGAGGAGGGTTGGGAGGGACACCCCCACCCCCAAGTGCCACACGGGCCCGGAACACATGCGTGAAGAACCCCCACCAGGTGTCAGGAGGAGTGATGGGCTATTGGGTGCTGCCCATGGTCAATGGAGATGAGGCCCGAGAAGGCCTGCTGCTTTGGATGGGAAAGGTCTAGAGGGGGATTGGGGGTCTGCAGGGGACGGGAAAGGGGAGCTTCGAGTCCACATCACTCTTGGACGGGGCTGCATGCTGGCCGTGGAGAGGAGGGACGAGAATTGTGCGGTTGGAGGAGGATTTGGGGTCGAAGAGGGGCTGTTTGGAGGCCATGTGCCCAGGGTCCTGGCCAGCAGGGAGGGACACCCTGAGGCCTGAGGGAGGGGCAAGCTTGCCCCAAGGAGCAGGGGGCTTGGCTGGGAGGAACAGCCCGCCGTCCCTGAGAGGCCAGCTTGGGGCCTGCTTCCCAGGTTCTTAGCGCTCTGGACCGAGATGCCTCTTGTCGGAAACACAAGCTGCGCCAGAAGCTGGAGCAGATCATCGGCCTTGTGTCCAGCAACAGCTAAGGGTGGCCGACCCGGAGAAAGGCACGTCTCAGTCCTGAGCCAGTCTCCCGTCCAGGGGGCGTCTCGGGCCTGGGTCCTGGGCTGAGCCCCGGATCAGGTGGCACCGGGCCGAGACACCCCCAGCATAGCCCGGGGCCCTTCATTAGTGCCTTGCTTTGGGCCCTGCATGGGGAGGGGGCGACCGGACCAAGCCCCCCACCACAGCAGCAGCAATACCCCCACCCTCCCTCTGCCCTCCTGCCCAGTCTGGTGATTGCCCCTGACCTCCTTGCTATTTATGCCTCAACCACCTATTTATTTAATTTATCTCCACTCACCCTTTCCATATGTAAATACGGCCCCTCCTGCCCCAGATGTCCCAGTCTCACTCACCTCCTCTCCTTGAGTCCTCCCAGCTCCCCTTGGGACAGGGTCAGCCTTGGCCTCACCTCTGGCCCTGCCCCTTCCCCTGGCTGCCCCCGCCCATCTTCAGGAGAGGGCCTGGACACCAGCAGCACTCGGGGTGGGCAAGGCACCAAAGGTGCCCTCAGACTATGGCTCTGCGGCTGACACAGAAGCCTGTCTAGACTTCTCAGGCTGGGCCTGGGCCTCCTCCCAGGCTGTGTTCTCTGAAGCCTGGAGAGCTTGAATCAGGCTCCTGCCAGGGCCAGATCTGGGCCTGGGGGCACCGGACTCTCCTCCTCCAGGCCTTGCTGCCAAACTCCGTCTGCGGGGTCTGCGCGCCCCAGACCACTCACCCCCCGCTGCCCTGCCCTGTGCACGCCTCGAGGGGCAGAGGTGGCAGTGCCTTACTCCTTTGTTCTTCTGCCTCCTTGGAGGAACCCAGCCCTGGTCCATGCTCCTACAAACTCGATTTGCCCCCCTTTTTTTTTCTGCATGAGGTTTTCTTTGACCCTGTCATCTTTTTTTTCCTAATTAAATGTTGGGAAATGGAGTTGGCATGTGGCTTTGTTCTCAGGGCAGGTGGAAGCAGGTGGGGAGACTGTCGGACTCTGCCTGAGCTGGATGCCATCTGTGGGAGGAAGGGTGACTCCTTGTGGGGTTTCTGAGGATCTGAGGTGGTCCAGGATGGCCATGTCCAATCCATCAACGAGGCCGGGTGGCTACACCTTCAAGACACGTTCAGAAGCCACTTCCTTCTCCCCATCTCCACTGCCCCTGTGTGGTCCAAGCTGCCCTTGTCTCTTGCCTGGATGCCAGTCTCCCCATTTCTGCCCTGGCTACCTTCAGCCTCTTCTCACCATGGGAGGCACCGGGACCCTGTTAATAAACATGGTGGCCCTCGTCCCCACTCTCTTCAAAATGGTCCAGAGCTTCATGGCCACCAAACACCTTCATGTCTGCCAACTCTGTACTGTCCCGAGTGCATTGCAGTCATTGTGCCCCTGTGCAGTGCTGAGTCCCTCAATCGTGTCTGACTCTTTGCGACTCCATGGACTCCCACCAGGCTCCTCTGTCCATGGGATTCCCCAGGCAAGAATAATGGAGTGGGTTGCTATTTTCTCCTCCAGGGGATCTTCTGGACCCAGGGATCAAACCCTCATCTCTTGTGCCTCCCACACTGGCAGGTGGATTCTTTACTGCTACACCACCTGGGAAGCCCCCAATGGTGACACTAATGTGGGAAAACCAGAATTCTGGTGGGAGGGTATTTTATGGAGAGTAATTTCACATACTTTAGATTGAGAGCTTTAAATATTTAATTAATTCTACTTCTTATAATCAATCATTCATGCAAAGATCTATATACAAGCATTCCACTGAATCATTACCTATAATATGGCAAAGACTGAAAATAGTTTAAACATTCAATAATGATTTTGAAGAATATTTAGAAAAAAGTTCATGTTAGATGAGAAATACCAAGAAAAACGCTAAACTTGCACAATATCAAATATTATTGTTACACGTTTACTATATAACTATAAAACTCAGAGAATACTCCAAAATATTGATAGTAGCTAATACTGAATGAGAGACAGGACCTATCCTCCTCCATTTCTTAGATGATCTTCACTTACACTGTACTACTTGACTATCTGAATCACATAACCCTCCAATCTAAGGACAAAGGCAAGAATTTTGAAGGTGCTATAGTTGAAAATAAACTCATCATAGGTCAATTTTATTTTCAGTAGTTAAGCATTTAAGCACCAAACAATGCAAGTGGACCTTGAGCACCCAAGGGCCATTATAGGCAAAAGATGAGGCCCCCATAATAACTCGGCAACTAGTGCAGGAATCACTGCCCTAGGAAGGATCACTGTCTAGGAAGGGCCACCAGGTCAGACCTTAACCCCCCCTTTCCCCAGCCCTGGCTTAGCGGGCAACAGAGGGCCCAAAGCGCTGCATGGTTCGCATCACCAGAGAAAGCTGGTCCAGAAAGTTGACAATGGAGATTCGAAGGAGGCGGCAATCTTCAGCTCTCCAGCAGCTGAAAGTGACAGAAAAAGAGAATCAAGGTGGAGATAGGCGCAGCACACTGCGTCACCTCCATAAACACAGCCCTTGAGTGTGTCCAAATAGAGCGCCCCTGGAGAGAGACGAGCTTGGTCACCTGCTACCACTTCCAACCAGCCCCTTTTCCAACTTACACCACCAGGACACTGCCGCTCACTGTGAGCTCCTTCCCAACCGCTCCACGGTGAGGTTCGACATCTGGGGCCAGGGACCCACGGGCAATCTCTGCCTCCAAGGCGGACGGGAAAGGCACGCTTAGGGTGCTGATGGAGACGCGGTTAAGGTACCACCCACAAGGATTTGGAGCTCTGGGTCCTGTCTCAGGACCTCTTCCAGCCCCTCCGGGCCACTCGTAGCCCTAATCCAGCCCAACTACCCCGTTGCCCCGTGATCCCATTTCTGCCCCCGACTCACGCCACCCCGGCCCATCCCCGCTTCCAGTCTCCCTTCAGCTTTCTATTCTCTGCCCGCCCCAAGCGCCCTGGCCATTCCACCCCTCAGCAGCCCCTGAGCCGCCGGTCCGTTTGTCCCACCTCCCACCGCAGGCAGCCCCCAGCCCTATCTGCACTGCCCTTCGAGTAGGATACAATACGCATGGTCGGCTTCCCGGCCGTTCGGCCGGGGACCATGGGTCTCCGCCCAGCCCTGAAGAGTGCTGGGCCGGCGCGACACCCGGAGCTCCGTGGTCTGCAGCGGAAGCAGCACCCGCGCTGCGGGGGCCGCCCCGGCCACCCCCGACACCCCGCCGGCCCCGGCTTTCGGCGCCACCCGCCAGGCTGCCTGCGCCTACGTCCCAACCTGTCTCCTGCATGGCTGCCGTGCTCCGCCTCCAACTCCACCCACGGGTTCCGGGCCTTGGCGTCGCCCGCCCACTCCGCGAGCGGCTGAAAAACTGCTGGTCCTTCCTGAAGTGCCGCCCCCGCCCCGCGCGCCTGCGCAAACAGGTCCGGTGGAGCCGGCCGGCCGATGGGGTCTCCGTTGGCCGCAGGGAAATGAGCCTCCCTTCCACAGTTCGGGGCTTCCCTTGTAGCTCAGTGGGTAAAGAATCTGCCTGCCATGCAAGAGATCCGGGTTTGATCCCTGGGTCAGGAAGATCCCCTGGAGGAGGAAATGGTAACCCACTCCAGTATTTCTGCTTGGAGAACCCCATGGACAGAGGAGCCTGGGGGGCTACAGTCCGTGGGGTCGCAAGAGTCAGACACGACTTAGTGACTAAACCACAGAGTCGGGCACGACTGAGGGACTAACTCTTTCTTTCCCACAGCTCGGGCCGTTCGCAAACTTTATTATTATTTTTTTTATTATTTTTTTTCAACCATATTTTTATTTTTTAATTTTTTTTAAATTTTATTTTATTTTTAAACTTTACAATATTGTATTAGTTTTGCCAAATATCGAATTGAATCCGCCACAGGTATACCCGCGTTCCCCATCCTGAACCCTCCTCCCTCCTCCCTCCCCTACCCTCCCTCTGGGTCGTCCCAGTGCACCAGCCCCAAGCATCCAGTACCGTGCATCGAACCTGGACTGGCGACTCGTTTCATACATGATATTATACATGTTTCAATGCTATTCTCCCAAATCTCCCCACCCTCTCCCTCTCCCTCTCCCACAGAGTCCATAAGACTGATCTATACATCGGTGTCTCTTTTGCTGTCTCGTACACAGGGTTATTGTTACCATCTTTCTAAATTCCATATATATGCATTAGTATACTGTATTGGTGTTTTTCTTTCTGGCTTACTTCACTTAAACTTTATGACTCGATTTTAACTTCCCTTTTCTGTTCTGCAAGTTTTTGACAGTAACCTTGTACGGCATTTTTAATCAAAAATAAGTTTTTAAAGTGACATGAAATTTCTGATGGTGATAGGCCTGTTAGTTTTTTGTTTTCCTCCTTTGTAATCATAAGGAAGGGCATAAAGGTGAAGTAGGTTATCAAAGCCTGTTGGATCACCCCTCAAAATCCATCCTGAATCAGCCTACCCTCTCCCCCTTCATTGCTAGTCTCCACCGGTGGCCACCCTATCTCCCTGAACTTGAAAAGCTTTATTTTTTCGCATATAGTTTAATTGTTTTTGGCTGTGCTGGATCTTCCTTGCTGTGAGGGCTTTTCTCTAGTTGCAGCAAGCAGGCTCATTGCAGTGGCTTCTCTTGTTGGCAGAGCTCGGGCTCTAGGGCGTGTGGGCTCTAGAGCACAGTCTCAGTAGTTGTGCCTGGCTTAGTTGTTCCCAGGCATGTGGGATCTTCCTGGATCAGAGCTTCCAAGTCTCCTGCACTGGCAGGCGGATTCTCTACCACTGGGGCTTCCCTGGTGGCTCAGATGGTAAAGAATCTGCCTGCAGTGCAGGAGACCTGGGTTCGATCCCTTGGTGGGGAAGATCCCTTGGAGAAGGGAATGTCTACCCACTTCAGTATTCTTGCCTGGAGAATTCCATGGACAGAGGAGCCTGGAGTGGGACACGGCAGAGTGACTACTACTTTCACTTTTTTTTTCTTCACCAGGGGAGCCCCTTGAACAGCTTTCTGACTAGTTTTCTTCTATGCTTGCTCCTCTACATCCTGTTCTCCACAGTAGAATCAGTTCTTAATTTTTAATATATATCACATCATATCATGTCTCTGCTTAAAGTACTAAAACAGTTTCCTGTTGTCTTTGAAACCAAAGACAAACTCCTTCCTGTAGCTTCTAAAAGTCCTGTGTGACCCGGCTCAGGGTTCCTCCACCTGCTTGCTTCCCTACTCTGTGGAGCCTCTAGGGACTTCTCTCTGCTCCTGACCAAGGGTGGCCTGCCCCCATCCCTTTGCACTTACTTTTTCTTTTTGGAAGACTGTATCCAGACTTTCCATTGCTGACTCCTTCTTGTCATTAAGATCTAGTCTCCGGTGTCAACTCCGAGAGGCCTTTGGGATCACCAATCTAACATACTACCCCCAGGCGCCGTTCATCACATTTGCCCATTTCAGGTTGCTGCATTTCTAATAATCTGAAATTGTAAGTTTGTTCACTTCTATACTGTCATTGTATTGTCTCTGATACTTTTCTGTGTAGTGTATGCACTAGGTGGTTTGTTTCTTGTTGGATGAAACAACATTCTGTATGCTCAGTCGTGTCTGACTCTGCGACCCCATGGACTGCAGCACGCCAGATGTCCTTCACCATCTCCTGGAGTTTGCTCAAACTCATGTCCATTGAGTAGGTGATGTCATCCAACCATCTTATCCTCTGTCGCTCCCTCCTCATCCCCTCAAAAACTCAGACAGTGTCTTGGGCCTAGGAATGCCACATGTACCAGTTAATTCACAGATATGAAACAACATGTACACAAAATTACTTCAGTTCAGTTCAGTTGCTCAGTCGTGTCCAACTCTTTGCAACCCCATGGACTGCAGCACGCCAGGCCTCCCTGTCCATCACCAACTCTCAGAGTTTACTCAAATTCATGTCCGTTGGGTTGGTGATGCTATCCAACCACCTCATCCTTTGTTACTTAGCGTAATATAAATAGTAGAAAACTATTGGACACGGACTTGGTGTCCACGTCCATTGGAGTTCCCTGGTGGTCCAGTGGTTAAGAATCCACCTGCCAATGCAGGGGACATGGGTTCAATGCCTGGTATAAGAAGATTTCACATGCTGTGGGGCAACTAAGCCCATCCTCCACAACTACGGAGCCCCTGTGCCACAACTACTGAAGCCCCCACACCCTAGAACCCATGCTCCACAACAAGAAAAGCCACGGTGATGAGAAAGCCTTGCACTGCAACTAGAGAAAGCCCACATGGAGCAACAAAGACCCAGCACAGCCCAAAATTTTAAAAAAGAAAAAAACAACTGGACAAAACACATATGTCCATCAGGATGGAGTTGGTGAAATCACTTGTGGTTCATTCATACAATAGTCCTCAGTTCAGTTCAGTTCAGATGCTCAGTCGTGTCCGACTCTTTGCGACCCCATGAATCGCAGCACGCCAGACCTCCCTGGCCATCACCAACTCCCGGAGTTCACCCAAACTCATGTGCATCGAGTCTGTGATGCCATCCAGCTATCTCATCCTCTGTTGTCTCCTTCTCCTCCTGCCCCCAATCCCTCCCAGCATCAGAGTCTTTTCCAATGAGTCAACTCTTCGCATGAGGTGGACAAAGTACTGGAGTTTCAGCTTCAGCATCACTCCTTCCAAAGAAATCCCAGGGCTGATCTCCTTCAGAATGGACTGGTTGGATCTCCTTGCAGTCCAAGGGACTCTCAAGAGTCTTCTCCAACACCACAGTTCAAAAGCATCAATTCTTCGGCGCTCAGCTTTCTTTACAGTCCAACTCTCACATCCATACACGACCACTGGAAAAACCATAGCCTTGACTAGACAGACCTTTGTTGGCAAAGTAATGTCTCTGCTTTTCAATATGCTATCTAGGTTGGTCATAACTTTTCTTCCAAGGAGTAAGCGTCTTTTAATTTCATGGCTGCAGTCACCATCTGCAGTGATTTTGGAGCCCAGAAAAATAAAGTCTGACACTGTTTCCCCATCTATTTCCCATGAAGTGATGGGACCAGATGCCATGATCTTAGTTTTCTGAATGTTGAGTTTTAAGCCAACTTTTTCACTCTCCTCTTTCACCTTCATCAAGAGGCTTTTTAGTTCCTCTTCACGTTCTGCCATAAGGGTGGTGTCATCTGCATATCTGAGGTTATTCATATTTCTCCCGGCAATCTTGATTCCAGCTTGTGTTTCTTCCAGTCCAGCGTTTCTCATGATGTACTCTGCATATAAGTTAAATAAGCAGGGTGACAATATACAGCCTTAACATGCTCCTTTTTTTATTTGGAACAAGTCTGTTGTTCCATGTCCATTTCTAACTGTTGCTTCCTGACCTGTATACAGATTTCTCAAGAGGCAGATCAGGTGATCTGGTATTCCCATTTCTTTCAGAATTTTCCACAGTTTATTGTGATCCACACAGTCAAAGGCTTTGGCATAGTCAATAAAGCAGAAATAGATGTTTTTCTGGAACTCTCTTGCTTTTTTGATGATCCAGCGGATGTTGGCAATTTGCTCTCTGATTCCTCTGCCTTTTCTAAAACCAGCTTGAACATCTGGAAGTTCACGGTTCACATATTGCTGAAGCCTGGCTTGGAGAATTTTGAGCATTACTTTACTAGCGTGTGAGATGAGTGCAATTGTGCGGTAGTTTGAGCATTCTTTAGCATTGCCTTTCTTTGGGATTGGAATGAAAACCGACCTTTTCCAGTTCTGTGGCCACTGATGAGTTTTCCAAATTTGCTGGCATATTGAGTGCAGCACTTTCACAGCATCATCTTTCAGGATTTGAAATAGCTCAACTGGAATTCCATCACCTCCACTAGCTTTGTTCGTAGTGATGCTTTCTAAGGCCCACTGGACTTCACATTCCAGGATATCTGGCTCTAGGTGAGTGATCACACCATCATGATTATCTTGGTCGTGAAGATCTGTTTTGTACAGTTCTTCTGTGTATTCTTGTCACCTCTTCTTAATATCTTCTGCTTCTGTTAGGTCCATACCATTTCTGTCCTTTATCGAGCCCATCTTTTCATGAAATGTTCCCTTGGTATCTCTAATTTTCTTGAAGAGATCTCTAGTCTTTCCCATTCTGTTGTTTTCCTCTATTTCTTTGCATTGATCACTGAAGAAGGCTTTCTTATCTCTTCTTGCTATTCTTTGGAACTCTGCATTCAGATGCTTATATCTTTCCTTTTCTCCTTTGCTTTTCCCTTCTCTTCTTTTCACAGCTATTTGTAAGGCCTCCCCAGACAGCCATTTTGCTTTTTTTGCATTTCTTTTCCATGAGGATGGTCTTGATCCCTGTCTCCTGTACAATGTCACGAACCTCATTCCATAGTTCATCAGGCACTCTGTCTATCAGATCTAGGCCCTTAAATCTATTTCTCACTTCCACTGTATAATCATAAGGGATTTGGTTTAGGTCATACCTGAATGGTCTAGTGGTTTTCCCTACTTTCTTCAATTTCAGTCTGAATTTGGCAATAAGGAGTTCATGATCTGAGCCACAGTCAGGTCTCAGTCTTGTTTTTGTTGACTGTATAGAGCTTCTCCAATTATTAAAAAAAAAAAAAAATAGATTGCCTAGTTTTGTCCAGTGAAAGTCTAGAAGCAATGACACTCCAGTAGCAAAGAATGTTCCCTGTACCCAGAACTTGGTTCTCAACACCAGTCTCCACTAAAAGGAACCAGAGCTCCTTGGAGAAATGGAAGATTCTAGGTATGGGTCAGGGAAAAATACAAGAGGAGCCTGGAGCACCTTGTAGTGTCAGAAAGGAAGGATATGTTTGAAAAGGAAAAGGATGGGGCATGTTAAAGAGACGTGGGAGCCAACTGGAAAGAACCAAAGCTAGAACAATTTCAGCACCCAAAAGATTATTAAACCTTTTGGAGAGGAGGCACCAGGGAAGGTAATATATAGGCAGACATTATGTATATATTTCAATCTGGAGGGGATGCACACATGGGTGTATTCACTTTGAAATTCTGTTGAGCTGTATGTTGATGATTTATGCCCATTACTGTATGCATGCTACAATGCAGTAAAAACTGTCCCCAAAATGACACTTAGACAACTTAGATTCTAAGTTGTTGAATAAAAAAAGTGTCCACCATCACAACTAAGAAAAGACAGCAGGGACAAGGGAAAGCTCTTTGTAGAGAAATGCCAATTAATAATTGTAGAAAGCAAGAAAGCACAAGAAAATCAACATTTTGCAGCCACCAGTGCAGTTCATCCAGTTGAACTGATCCAAATGGGGAGCATCCTTGGGTGGTAAGACCATGAGATGAAGGTTGTTGGGAAAGAGAAAGTCCCTGGGTCTCAAGGTATCACCCAGATAACTTGTGTGTTAGGAAGGGAGAAGGCAGCTTTACCAGGGAGAGACTGAATGATCACACTGAGCCTCCCTCACACTGCGTGGGGAGGGACACAGCCTGCCCTGGGTGGCCGCTCTCCTCAGAAGGCCTAAGCTGAATCTAACCAGCAAGGAGGGAGGCAAATCCAGATCCTGGGACTTGCTATGAGGCCAGTGTCCTGGACTCTTCCAAAAGCATTGCTGCCTGATGGCACGTGGACAAGGGAGAGTTAGGAGAGGCGAAGGTGGCCTCCCACTTCCTGTCATCAAAAGCCTGACCCAGTGGTGTTGCCTTTCACCTTGGGCAAATTCTTTCCCAGCTGAGCCACCAGGGAAGCCCAAGAATACTGGAGTGTGTAGCCTGTCCCTTCTCCAGCAGATCTTCCCGATCTAAGAACTTAACCGGGGTCTCCTGCATTGCAGGCGGATCCTTTACCAATTGAACTATCAGGGAAGCCCAGAGCTAGGGGAAGTAGAAGGAAAAGTTGGAGAGGGCAGGCAGAAGAGGTGGCCCGGGGCAGGTCCCCAGTAGCTCCAGGAGGCCGCTCTGGCTCGGCCCTGGAAGGGGACAGGGGGACAGGAGTGAGCAGGCTTTCCAAGGCCCAGGGCACAGAGGCTGCCATGGCCTTCGCACCTCCTGCTGGCAGGGCCTGACCCATCCTGAGCAGCACTTGTCAGACCTACTGGACTTGGCAAGGCTGGCTTTTTTCCAGGCCTGTGTGGAAAGCAATGTGCCAGCAAATTGTGCACACAGCTGATCTTTGCCTGGGCGTTTTCCAGCTCAGTGAGCTCCACCCCAAAGGAAACACTGCTTTCCTCTGAGCCTGCCCCTCTGTCAGTGTGCCCATGGCAAGTGGCACCACAGGCATCTTATTCCAGGTGCTGGACCGTTGCTGTCTGTGGCCACTTCAGCTGGGCGTTTCACTCGCCCTGCCATCTCCTAGTGGGGCTGTTTCAAGGACCCTCCATGAGGAGGAGAGTGGTTTCAGGCCAGGGGATGGGGGGTAATGCGAGGGGTCAGTGCCCACCTCTGGGGCAGACACTTGGCTCAAGGGGCACAGTGCTGGCCATAAACATTCCAGCCCCTGTGGAAAGATATTGCAGCATTTGGAGCCTGCAGGGTACATGGGGCCACACCCCCTCCCAGAAACTAAGGAAAAAGGCAGGGCACAGCCCGTGGCCATTCTATCCTCTAGCGATAGCACAAGGCCTAGACCAGAGCCTCCGTGGCCCCTTCCCACCTGGGCCTCCCATCTCTCATCCCAGCACCTCTTCCCTGTCTCCCCCCTCCACCCCTGTAGCTACACACTCCTGCCCAGACAAGCTTCTGGAACCGGGGGTCTCCAGTCACTGGCAAGACCTTTCCTCCTCTCCACCATGCAGCAGCTTCTTGCCCTAAAACATCGCCAATGACCTTCTTGTTAGCTTGAGAGGAGGCTGCCCTCTCTTTTGCTTCTTGGCAGCACTAGACACTCTGCACCCTGGCTGGAGGGGCCTTCCTGGCCTCTGACACCAAGCTCTCCCTGTGGCCTTGCATCTGTGGAGGCGCCTTGGCCTCTGTAGTTTCTCCAGTTGGTGAAGTCCCCCCCAGGTCCAGTGCTCTCCCCTTTCTTCAGTCATGCTCTCTGGGAAGTAATTTCATGCATCCTTGCAGTGTCTGGGACATTGTGTCCGCAGGCCCTCCGGAATGTCGTGGAAAGCTGCACAGGGCTGCGGAATCGGCCCGTTGGTCCTGTCATCAAGGCACCTGCTATACACCCAGGAGACACCACTCCTGTCTCCATGGGCAGCCTGAGTTCCTCAATGACTTCCTGCACCCAGCAGATGGCTCCTAGCCACTACAGGGTCATCACTGCCCAGTCAGGAGGCACATAAGACTCACCAGCTGTCTCTTGTGTCTGTTGACAAGACTACATCAGCCCTCCCTGAGGACCTGGCCTTCCTGAGAGTTGCCCTCTCCCTTCCACAGCCCACCCAAGCCCCTGACAAAATGATGGAGGCACCCAGTTCTGAGCATCCAAAAGGGACAACGTTTATTTGTTGGGGCAGCTGAGGAGGAAGCTATGCTAGAGGACGGGAAGGTGCTCCATGCTGGCTGTGACCGAGGGGTTCGGTGGAAGCTGCAGGCAGCCATCTTCTGATCCTGAGGTAGAGGCCTGGGATGAAGCAGACACTGCAGAGTGCAGAGGGGAGGTAGGAAGAAACTGGGTATTTGGGGAAATCGTTTATCTGCTGCCAATACCCCTGGACTTTTACAAACCAATTCCAATTCGCAAACCAATACCTTTCCTTTATTGCTTAAACCAATATCCTGTAATGGTTAAATCAATGATGGGGAAACCAAAAGCAGTTCAGCTAATAGAGTTCCTTTCAGGTTAAAGTCTCACATGCACCTCTAGTGTGACTGAAAAGGTCAATATAAAATTTCCTGACTGCAAAGAAATGAGAGCGTAGGGAAGTCTATCACATGGGCCCTGCGGCAGTGCATGCCCAGCTCCTGGGTGGAACCATGGACTTCCACCTGCTCTTCAAAGCCTTTGGCCCTCAAGCCACTGTCCGTCCTCCCGACCTGGGGACCCAGCACTTACCCCATGAGGCTCAGGCCAGAGGGTGGCCCAGATGCCCTCCTCCAAGGAGCAGGTGCCTAGATGATCTCTACGGCCCACCCACCAGCTTCTGCCCCCACCCAGGTTCCCTCTCAGTGAGTGGTGTACACAGTGGGAGGCCCTGTCCACATGTGGCAGAGGATGGGCAAAGGGTACAGGGGCCTGCTCGAGTCACCTCAAGACTGTCACCTGTCATCTCTAAAGGTCATGGACCACTTGTGTCTGGAGGAGACAAGCAGAAGGGGGTGCCCAGAGAAAAGCTGTGACACTAAGGGCCAGGACATTCCGTCTTTGGGCCACGCTTGGCCTTCACTCAGCATTTGGCCTCAGTTTGTATCTGGGACACAGGGGTAGGATGCCTACAGACTCCTGAACCCAGGCTTTGGAGCTAAAGGAAACTGAGAGAGTCTCAAGAGCAGCCCTCACTGGGCAGAGTCGAATGCTGGGGACCAACGAGGCACAGGGACTTGCCTAGGGTCACTCCTCAGAGCCGGGTGACATCCTAGACTCCCCAGCCCACCTTCCCTTTGAGTGCATACTGGTTGCAGCTTCTAAGGGGGCCCAAGGCTGGCCGTCACCTGACCTCTTGCCAATGCTGGACCTGCCAAGGATGAGGTGACAGGATTGGGCATCAGGGGCTAGCTGCTTCCCCTTCCAGGCCTGGAAAAGGTATTGCTCGAGGGTTTCTCCTCAGTGGGCTAAACCTGGAATGTCCATGGCCACCCCTCAGAACCCATTTGAACGACCCTTTTCTCCCTCTCACCCTGAAGCACTTCTGGAAGCTAGCTGGACTCAGAATCTGGCTCCTTGCCTTGCCCGCTAGGAGCCTCGGCTGTCTCACCTTTTGTGCAACATGTGGGAGCCAATGAGTGGGGCCTGGCACCTAACATGAGCCAGATACAGGTACCCGGGTACCCGCCAGGCAGTATTATGAGTCAAGTTGCAATACAAGAAGACATTTAATGCTACATGCAGCTTGTGGCCTGGCCAGGCTCCTCCCCACACTCCGAGAATCCTACTTGGAGAACCCCTTCTCCATAGCTTCAGTCGCTTCGGGGTGCAGGAAGCGGCCAGCCAAGCGTTCAATGTCATCCAGCGTCAGGCGGCTCAGGGACCGCTCATAATCCTGAAGAGAGAAAACCAGAAGGATTCAGGGGTGCGGCTTGGGGCGGGGGGCCCGCTGGGACAGAGGCAGGTGGGCAGGACGCAGAGGTCCTGGGCCACGCTTCTCACCCTCTGGAGTTGATCCAGGACTCTGCTGGCATCGGCGGCGCTGAAGTGCTGGGCCAGAACTCTGGAAATGAGCGTCCAGGCGGCGGGCTGTGGGGCCGGGGCCTCGGCCGTTTTCCGCGCGGTGCTTTCTTCCAGCAACACCTTCTCCAGAGGTTTGACCACTAGGTTGAGCTTGGAATTCGGCCCGATGCTGTAATCGGAGAGTCTTTTCCCATCTGTCAGAGAGAGAGAGAAACTGATGGAGCTGTGGCCCACAGTCGCACTGCCCACGGCGCTGCGAGGCCTCGGGGAGCCCAGGCGAAGCGCTGCGGTGGCCTCCCGGGGTGGGGGTGGGGGGTCACCTAGCCAGAGCCCCCTCCACCTACACTGCTGCCCGGGCCTGGGCTGGACGCCCCGTCCCCTGGCTTCCCGCGGGTCTCCCCCGGAGTCCCCTCTCCCTGGTTACCTGCCAGGGCCTTGCCCTTGAACAGCAGCCGCTGCTGGCGGACCGGGATGTTCAGCTTCTCGGAGACCAGATGTTTCAGCGTGGACACCAGCTCGTCCTCCGACACCTGTCCCGGCCGAGAAAGGTGGGCGGGGGGTGAGGCCGCGGCCCGCGCGGAGGGCGGCTCTCCCGAGGTGGCCAGCCCGCCGGGTCCGTCCCCGCCCGCGGCTCGATCCCGCACCGGCGGGGCTGACCGCGCAACCCAGCCCAGCGATGCTACCTGAAGGCTGCACTCGCGGCCCTGGAGTGCCTTCACCGTCAGCTGCATGGCGGCCGCCGAGGCGTCCACTCGGGCCGGCGCGCACCTCAACGGCCCGCCGCCGCGCGCCGCCGCCCCGGGCGCGCGCCGGAACCGCCCGCCGCCGCCGGAAGCCTCGCGAGGGGCGCGCCCGGCGTCGCGGCCCCTCCCCGCGGTGTCGCAGGCCCCTCCCCCCATAACCTGGCCGGTCCTCCGCCGACCCCGGGGCGACGGAACTCGGAAGCCCGCGGAGAGGGGAAAAAGGTGGAGGGACGAGCTGGGCCCGGGGAGACGGCGGGCCGGGAGTTCGCGCGCCACCGCCCGCGGGCAGAGCAGGTCAACGCTGATGCCCGTTCCATCCCCTGCCTCTCAGGAGCCCGCAGAAGGCCCGGCTCTGCCGAGCCCGCTTCGCCACCCGCCGGCCTCCTTTTTAGTCCACCTGTAGAAAAGCAACTGAGCTTGGGATCTGGCCGGGGAGTCAGGCCTCTGTCCTTCCCACTGCTCCTTCTAGAACAGATACACAGCTCTGAGGTGATGCAGGGGCGAGGAGGGCTAAATCTGGCCAGAGGTCACTCTGTCGCCCAAGCCAGCCCTCCACCCTGGCCCACGCCTACCTAGCCATACCACATCTTTCCTTCCCCGACCCGCAGGCCTCAGAGGGCAAAGACAGCAAGGGACCCAAGCTTGCTTCTGTTTTATTGAAATATATTTTCTGGGCAGTGCCCGTCTACAGAATTCAGCATGGCCTCTTTGGCACTGAAAGCTGGAGAATAAAAAACGAGTAAAAAAAATAAGCCTGGGTTTTTTTTTTCTGAGTGCATAGTGCATGAGAACTAAAGGCCTTTGGTACACAAGAATGGTGGGGACAGTTGGTGGAGGTTGGGGGCTAGGGGTGCCTGGTGAAAGCTTGACCCAGGGGGCCTCAGGGAACGGCGCACACGCTGCTATAGATAAAGTGGCCAATTACTAAGGCCAGCATCTCCGAGGTGCCGCTAAGTGCCACAAGGAAAGGGGCCTGGGAGGCGTAGTCAGCCTGGAGGCGGCGGAGGGACAGCTGCAGCATGGCCAAGGCCAGCAGGCTGTTCTGCACCCCAACCTCGATGCTGACAGTCCGCCGCTGTGCCACTGGCAGCTTCAGGCACGTGGCCAGGCCGTAGCCCACCAGGAGGCCGACCAGGGGCACCGTGAAGCCCACCAACACGATGGGCAGCCTGACGCCTGCCAGGATGAAGACCCCCATGCGGTAGGCCAGGAAGAGGCCACCCAGGAGCAGCACAAAGCTGAAGGGCTTGATGACATGTAGCAGCAGCTGCGAGAACTTGGGGAGCTTGGACTTGATTACCACGCCTGCTGCAATGGGGATGGCAATGAACAGCAGGGTCCCCAGGATCTTGGAAACGGGCACATGGAGTGTTTCATGGATGCTGAGCAGGCGACTGTAGATGGCTGAGGACAGCGGCAGGAAGCCAGTGGCAGCCACCGTTGAGATGAAAGTCATAGAGATGGCCAGAGTGACGTCCCCTCCAAGGAGGAGGCTGAAGAGGTAGCTCCCCCCGCCGCCGGGCGACGAGCAAGTGATGATGAGGCCCAGAGCCAGGGCCTTGGGCAGCATGAAGACCTTAGCCATCAGAAAAGCATAGAAGGGCATGACTAGAAACTGGCCCAGAAGGCCGAGCAGCATGGGCTGGGGGTTCTGCAAGAGCCCCTTCAGCACCTCGAGCTCCACTTTGCACCCAAATGAACACTTATTGACGAAGATAAGAGGCAGGAGCAAGTAGAGGATTGGGTTCTCTGAGAAGTGGACTAGGTCAGTGCCGAGGGTGATGGGGGTATCTTCAGCTGGTGAGACCTTGATGCAGAAATCTCTCCGTTCCTCGATCAGCCTGGGCGGGGCCTCACGGGGGTCCGTGAGCTGGATGTGGAGTGGGGCTATCCCAGGCAGGCCCGAGCGGATGCTTACCACGAAGCTGCCGCCGCTGCCCAAGGCTATAGAACTCACATTCTTGATGGTCAGCACCTCTGGGTCCAGGGAGGTGACCCTCAGCATGGGGCTGGGTCCCGTCCCATTGCCCTGGCCTGGGTACTGGCTTGTGATCACAATGATGCCCTCGCTCTCTTCTGGGAACTCAAACTCCATCACAGAGCCATCTCCAATGCTCAGGTAGCGGCCCCTGGTCAGAGGCATGGGATGGCCCAGAGCTGGGCTGAGACTGGCACTGGGTGTTCCCCGGGCCCCCCACAGCAGGCTGACAAGCAGCAGGGTGGCTCTGAGCATGCTTTGGGGGCCCGTGCAACCAGTGCCCCCTTCTGGGCCAGGCCACTGCAGGGAGTGGCCTTCACCACTCCTAAACACCATGGCTCCTTCCCAAGGGTGGGGTGCACAGGCCCTCTGTGGCTTAGGAGACCAGCCTTGCTGGTGCTGTTTGGTGGTCCTGAGAAGGGTCCATGGGCGAGGTCTGGTGCTGGGCTGCCTTTCTTGATGGTAGAGCTCTTTCTGAGAAGAGAAGGGACATGGTGGTGGCTGTTGAGGGTGAGCAGCTGTGAGCCCAGGAGCATGACCG
Organism: Bos indicus x Bos taurus; assembly: GCF_003369695.1. Classification (NCBI taxonomy): domain Eukaryota; kingdom Metazoa; phylum Chordata; class Mammalia; order Artiodactyla; family Bovidae; genus Bos; species Bos indicus x Bos taurus. The sequence continues at coordinate 107,746,221 of NC_040105.1, read as the reverse complement.
AGAAGCCCACTGGTGGGAGACTCAGCAGGGTCCCTTTTTGCAAGCCTGGGGATGGAAAGGGAATGCCTAGTGCTGGCCCTTGAGTGCCATTTGGGTATCCCTTCCCCAGTCACAACTGCCTCAAACTTCCCCAGAAGGGCCAGCGACAGGTATGACTTTGCCTTCAGCCTGCTGATTGGGGCTGATTTCCACAATTCAGAGATGGCCTGACAACAGGGGATCAGCCATGATCAGCCACCAGGGAGAGACAGCCCCAATCTTGTCACCACTAGCCTGTGCCGCACTTGCTTTGAGGCACAGTTGCGGCAGTACCACAACCAGGAGGAAATCTCTGCAGGACAGCCCAGGGATGCCCAGGAAGCAGGCCCGATGACAGCAAGCCAGCTCACGGCATCTGAGTGTCATCTGACCAGCAGAGAGCAGCCGGCAAAGTGGTGTGGGCAGCGGGTGACCCCGGGGCCAAAGGCCCCATGTGCTGGTGTTCACCACTGCTATGTGAATGGTCGTGCTGTGTGTGGCCATCTGGCCTACCTACCTGCTGACAGGGGCAAGATGTAGGTTCTGGGAGGAAGCAGGTCCCCCTCTCCCCAGGGAAGTTGCCAGAAGGGGCAGCAGAAAGGGATCAGATAGGCCCACGTGTCTACTGAGAGGTTTCTCCCCTTTCTGTCAGAGCTCTCACTCCCCTGGCAGGCCCAAAATTGGAGCTCCTAGAGCCACTGTGCCATCTGAGAGGCTCTGCTCAGAGTTCAGGGACTCCTCTCATGCCCACGTGGACCCCTACCAGAGCCTAGAACTACCCTTGAGGAGTGTTTCTAGAGGGATGGGCTGCCTCAAGGGGAAAGAAGGACGTTTGCCTCTTTCCACTTCTCAATTTGGGCAGCCCACACCCTACTCTCCTGCAGGAACTGGGGCAACCAAGATGAGGACACAGTAATTCTTCATCCTTACTGTTGACTGACTCATGCCTGGCATTGTCCGAGTCTTGGAAGAGGCCCCTGTGTCTCTAGATCCTATCGGGGATAGTCTCATTTGAGACTGGAGAGCAGTGGAAGTAGGTGGTGGAGGGCTGGTTCAGCAGAAGGCTCATCCCTGGGAAAGTCATCCTCTACCACCCTGGGATGCCATAGCCTCTCCTGGCTTGGCATTTGGGTTACTTACCCTGGAGGCCTTGATTCAGCCTTGGGTCCCACCGCTGAAGAGGGAGGCAGGAAAACCAGAGGGAGCAGGAGAAGTACAGTGGAGGGGACTCACAGGGAAGAAACGAAGGCACCTGGGACTGAAGCCACCGGTCTGGTGTGAACCAGTTCAGAAGGCAGAGGAGGTGAATGGCCATGCACCCCGTCGTTCCAGTACCACTGGTGGCTTTGAGTCACTGTGTGGGGGATCTGGCCCAGATCCCACCATTTCTTCTTGAGGTGCCAGGAGAGTTTGGGCAGATACGCCCCAAGACGAGGGAGGGAACCCCGGGTCAGCAGGTTTTCCCACACTGGCCGAGTGTTCGGTGTCGGTGCAGTTGGCAGTGTTGACCCGGGGCTCCTCCCTACCTGGGAGTCCGGAAGTAGTCGGACAGGGCAGATCAGAGCTCGGGCAGAAATTGGGGAGGGAGAGGGGGAGGGGCGCCCTGCAGCCGGCAGGCCGACGATACGCCCGGGCGGCCCCGGGATCCCTCACGCCACTCCCGGTCCCCGCGGCTGCACGAACGCCCGGCGGCGAGCCTTCTCCGCGGCGCCCGGCCGCCACAGCAAGCAAGGGAGGAAACTGGCCGGAGCCAGAGCCGCCTTCCGCCCGCCCTTCTGGCCTGAGGCTCTCACCTGCCTCGGCGGCCCGGAAACTCGGCGCGGGAGCCAGCGCCTGCCGGGCCGGCGGACGCCCACGAGCACTGCCAGCCGGGGCTCCGCCCCGAGCCCGACAAAGCACCGCCTCCGCCTCCGCCCCACGCTTCCGCCCCGCCTACCCCACGGCGGCCCCCTTACCTCTCACCGTCGGGGCGGGCCTAGACCGGATGTGACGTAACACGCGAGCGACGAGTCTGCGCGCGCGCGCGCGCCGGTCTGGCTGCCTTCCGGGTCGTGGTGGGTCGGTGCTGGGTGCTCTCTCGTGTGGCTAGTGAGACGCGTATACCAGTCTTCTGTGGTCGCTGCCGGGGCGACCCGCACCGGTAGGCATCCCAGTCCTTCCCAACCACGCTGCGACCTCTAGGGGCAGTGGGACGCATGCTTAGCCCTTATCCAAGCTAGGACGCCCGGGAGCTGCTGCTTAGTGGTGGGACCCGGGAATCAGGGTTTCTGTCACGTGCCTTCTCTGGGCGCTAGCCCTGTGGCCAGAGGGCCGACTCTCACGGATCCAGACTCTGGGACCTAGTCTCGGCCATGTTCCACCTTCCTACGTTCAAGCAATGACCGAGCGCCTATTTCCACCCTGTGTAAGATCAGTGGATTTTTGAACGTTTCAAAACTATTTGGGGCCACCAGCAAGGTCCTAAGGTTTCACGGAGAAGGAGTGCAAACACATGGCATAAGGAAGGGCAAAAAAGTGGTGAAGGTGTAGAACGTGGATGTGAGAAGACAGTGAACAAGTGTAGAATCAAAGGAGCTTTGTATGGTCCCAAAGGTTGCTGGGCAACTGCAGTCAGGGGGTGGGACAATAGCTACCCACTGTTCTGGAAGAACTTCTTGTCAGGGCTGTGATGGAGGCCAGTGGTGCCCAAAGTTGCAGGTTCTTGCCCCAAGAAGGTTTTTAAGACACATCGTAGAGAATGTCCAAAAAGACCTGTAGCATATCTATTTTTATTTATTTTCCCAATAAATAATAACTAATCATCTGAATAAAAACCTATTAATTTTAATTTAGCCTTATTTATTGAGAACTGTATTTGTGTATGTGTGTTATAAAGTTCAGATTAGTACATTCATGTGATGTGTAAGCAGATAGACACACATGGTGGGGGTGCACACTCGAGAGGGTTTATGTCAGTGATCAAGAAACATTCAGAGCTGTAGCTCTAGGCTGTTCTTTAGTTTCAGTTAAGACATAAGCCTTTTGTGTGTGTGTGGACTTAATATCCCAGAAAGTCTGTACTGTCCCTCTCAAATGGGGTTGAGAGGTCCTGATGGAAGCAGGCTGGCACAGGTGAGAGGGCACATGTTAGGTTGAAGACTGCAAGTTTGCAAAGGAGCAGTGGTGCTGTCATTGTCTGAGGATGGGGTAAAAGTGGCCAGAGGGAGAAGGGGGATGGATCAGCTGAACATTGGGGATGGAAAACCTAAACAATGTGTTCACCCTTGAGGAACCCTTCGTTTTTCTATTCCCAACTGGATGAGAATTGGTGTCAGGGGTCAAGGAGAATAAATGTAGTTAGAAGGCTGCTCCCCGTTATCATTAGTCTCTCCAGCCTTCCCTGAAAAGCCAGAGGGGGCTGGTGGGGTGTCTGATCTGAAGGAATTTGGAGGCCTTCCCTCCAGGAAAAAGGGGTGGCTAAATTAAAATCATGGGGTCACAAATAGTTGGACACGACTTAGTGACTGAACAACAACAACAAAAAAACAAGAATGTTTGTAGTTAGTTTTGAGGATTAATAATTTACCCCAGAAGAAGGAAGGTCTCTATGAGTCAGTCAAGGATATCTAGTTCCAAAGAAGTCATCTGGACCAAGAAAACAGATGGAACACATGATAGTTACAGCTAAAAGAACATCAGGGCACTTCAGATGGGAGACCCACCACCATCTCACTAACAGGGCACAGTGATGACCCTGAGAGGTGGACTTACCTCCTGCTCTCCACGCAGTGGCCTCCAGGAAGACTGTGATAAATAAGCAGGCATGGAAGGCATATTCTATACAAGCATGAATATGGGATGCATTTGGTATTTACTGGGAAATGTGACAACTGGCGTTTTTACAAGCCCAGCTACAGGTTGTGGTACCTGAGTTTTCTTTAGAGGGCCATCTCTCTTCCACTCTCGGTACACAGGTTTGCATGTAGAGGACCCCAATGCTGGCCTCTGAGGGTGCATGACACAGAGGTAGCCAATCAGAGCCACAAAGATTGAGGCAAAGATAAACCCATAATCCAATCTGGGCCAATGAGAGGTAGTTCCCTAGGGACTGGGAAGATGGGACTTCTTTCTTGCTGGGGTTGCTCCCCCTGCCTGGGAAGTCAGCACATTTGAAAAAGACATGAATACAAAAGAAAGGGGAGCCGACATATGAGAGCCCTGAGGACATAACTGGAGCTGGACTCACCCGTAGGCATTGGGGGTCTGTTACAGGAAAATTCAGCCTCCCTTTGCTATCGTGGCTTTATTTTCACATGTGCCAGTTGAGTTGGGACCCTGGCTCTTGTAACTGTAACTGAGGATGTCTTAACTCCTGAGGGTAGGCCTGGGGGACAAAACCCTGGTGGAGGAGGACCACTGGGTGTAAAAAGACGGCCCTCTACTTTGGGAAGTCTGGCAGGCTGCACACCACCCACTGTCAGCGTCCTGGCCTGTGTAGGGCCATGTGGGGGATAAAGCTGGCCTGCTGCTTCCATCTGTGTGAATCCAGCATAAGCAATGAAGGTCTGGGGCAGGTCAGCTGGCATAGTGGTTGATAAGAGGCACCTCCCAGCCTTGCAGTTCATCCCTTGACTAAGGTGCGTTTCATTTCAGGCGAGTCACTAACTTTGTGGGGCCCTATTTAGCTGGCTTCTAACCTCCCAGCCCCAGGGAAGCTTTCCTAAGTATACCAGGGACCATTTTTCCTCTCTAAACAGGGGTCACAGCAGCACTTGCTCACTGGGGTTGCTGTGACGACTGAGCAGGGAATACATGCAGATGAATCACTGGCCACATGTTGATCCTTGTGGCAGCCCCAATGGATACATCCAGATCCATCAGACTATCCTCTCTACTTTGGAGGATGTTGGAAATGTCCATAATAGAAGGTTAAAAAAAGATGAATAACATAGATGATACTATAATGGTAAGTACTCAGTTATTGCATCTTCCCTTGTAGCTCACTTGGTAAAGAATCTGCCTGCAATGCAGGAAACCTGGGTTTGATTTCCTGGGTCAGAAAGATTCGCTGGAGAAGGAAATGGCAACCCACTCCAGTATCCTTGCCTGGAGAATCCCATGGACAGAGGAGCCTAGCAGGCTATAGTCTATGGGGTCGGAAGAGTCAGACATGACTTAGTGACTCAACCATCACTTGTTGTTATGAACACTTGTCAAACAGAGTGCACGACACCAAGAGGGAACCCCAAAGTCCACCCTGGGTTTTGGGTGGTGATGATGTTTCAGTGGAGGCTGGGTATAAGGGAACTCTGGACTTTCTGCTCAACTTTGCTGGGAACCTAAAACTCTAAAAAACAAAGTCAATGTAAAAACGAAAACATCTCAAGTTCTTGGCACGGGGTCAGGCTGGTCTTCAGCTCGTGTGATCACCATCTCCCAGGCAAGAAATTCAGGCTGCCCTCACGTCTGCAACTCCCTGACCCTTTATGGCTGTGATTGTGGCCCCACAGCCACAGCCTCTCCTCCTGGGCCATCCCAGGACTCCCTCTCTTCTGTGCCTCCTTAAATACCTTCATTTTCTGATGATGCACTCACACTCTGGCAGCACTTAACCCCTCGAGGGGGACTCAAACGTCCACTGCCCTCCACCACGGTACCTTCAACGTGACCTGGCTGGTGCCCAACTGATTCCTCTACCTGGGAAGTCCAAACTGCCTTCCCTCCTTTTCCTGACACCAGGCCATTTCTGTGCCACTTTGTATACTTTTCCAGCAAAACTCCTTATCGTTTCTTGCTGGTTCTCACCCAATGCAGGGAAATAGAGCTGTAATCTCTGAGAAGTGCCAAATAGCCTTCCTACCTTGATCTCTCATGCCCTGATTTCAAAGGGATCTAAAGCTGAGTGCTGCGGGGAGACGTACCAGCTCTTGAGGGAGCCGGGGCAGGAGGGGGAAGCCTCCTGGGTTGATTTGAATCCCCACTCCTATCCCTACAGGCCTGTGTCCAAGGGATTCAGCCAGTTTCCAGCAGCCAGAATCAGCTTTCCAGGCAAGGCTACAGGGATGCCCACTGGGCAGAGGGGCCTGTGGATGACATGCACCCTGGAGACACAGGCCACTACAAAGGGTGTGGAGGCGAGTCGGTTGAGCCTCGGGGACGTGTCCCTCCCCCAGGACACCAACACCCCTGACTCACCCCGCTGAACACACTTCATCCTATTGGGGGCCACCAGTTTATTAAGAGGTCATGGAGAAGGCAGGCCCTCTGACAAACCACAGGGGCGACCACCTGCCACTCCATCAGGCCGCAACTTCAGCACGCAGCTGGCCCGGCTCCAAGGTGGCCGCCCCTCCCTGGAGGTGGCCAGGTGGCCCAGCACGACAAATCATGCTGGAAACAGGCCTGGCCCATGGAGCTGCGAGGCACTCTGTGATGCAGAGGTTCTGGAAGGTGCCCAAACCTTCTAGGTAGCCACTACCAAACCTGGGGCTGCAGGTGCTTGGGACTCGCCTGGTTGGGGGTTGACTAGGGGAGCAGCTTTCGGAAAAGGAGACAGGTACCTTGGGGTTCCCCCCAGACACAAAGTGCAATGGGTCCGCTGGGCAGCCCCCACTACTGGTCACTGTCTGGTCGCTGGTCACCACCTCAAAGCCCTGACGTGCTGGGCGTGGGGTCGGGGCCTCAGCCCTGTGCTGGCGCCTCGTCAGGGGCTGGGCACACGCAGTCTTGCTCAGTTTCATCTGCGAGCCTGGCCCCTAGCTGGCTGCGGGCCTCCTGGGAATGCAGCCCTCCATTTCCAGCGCCTCGGGCCAGCCTTCATACTTATTGGTGTGCTTGCTATTCTTCATGTGCTGTGGGATAGAAGAAGGCATGGACTCATCCTCAGCCACCAGGGCCAGACAGACCCTCCATCCTCTTGGGCTGGGGTCAACCAAGCGGGCATTCTCTGGGCACCCAGCCCCGTCTGCCAGTGCCTCAGTGTTTTCAGCTAAAGATGGTGGCAGCTGTCCCCTTACAGCTGGAGGGGGTCAGGTTCTCAGAACTCTGGTGGGCCTGGCCCATGCTGGGAAGGGAAGGACGGGGTGTGTCCCAGCCCCCACCTCACCCACAGGGAGCCCATGAAAGCTGTGCCAAGAGTGAGGCCCAAAGGGACATTTCTTGTCTGGGAGTCAAGCTGCTTTTTTGGCAGCTGGAGCCTTCCAGAAACCACTGGAATGGCCTATTTGCCTTGCCCTGTTGCGGGGAGCAGGGTTTGGGGGCAGGGGGCCTCCCAATGAGGGCAGCTGGGGAGCAGGTTAAACTGGGGTCCTGGGTTTGGCAGGGATGGGACATCACTGAGAATCTTTTGGGGGTGGGGGTGGTGCTGTACCACGTGGCATGAGGGGTCTCAGTTCCCTGACCAAGGATAGAACCCATGCCCCTTGCCCCTTGCCCCTGGCAGTGGAAGCATGGAATCTTAACCAAACGACTGACAAGATGTCTGGCAAGCATCTTGAAGATGTATAGCAGGGAGGTGTCTTAACTGTGACTCTTGCTCATGTGAAAGCTTTGCCATTCAAAGGTTCTTTAGGGGGAAATCCAGACAAGAGAGAGAAGATCAAAGTTACTGCCCTCCTCGTGCAGAGCCAGGACCACCGTGGGGTGGGGGGCAGGTGTGCTGGGCAGAATTCAGGGAAGGCTGTGGCATGAACAGAAGGGGACCTTGGAGGATGCAGGCCAGAGGGGCGGGCAGACTGCCCTGGGCCAGGCAGTGGGGGTTCCAGGCTTTGTGTCCATACCTGCTCAAAGGGGCTCTTATTCTGCACACCCTTGGCCCCCACAAACACCCAGCTGTCCCGGAAGGCCAGGTCCTTGACGTTCTTGCTGCCCAGATCACTGAAAAGCTTCCGAGTCTCTTCATTCATCCTGCCGCACAGAAGGAAAAGAGGTGAGCTGTGACCCTAGATGGATGAGGCCTCGGCCGGCCTCGGCCATCACTTACTTGGTGGCTGGGTCGTCGTAGGAAGCCACAAACACTAGGGTGCCTTCGTGAAGCGGCCGGATGAACTTCAGCAGGTCGTTGACATCTGGGGGGACAGGTCCCATGGAGCACTGGCCACCTCTGAGCACCCCTCCCTCACCAACCCGTTCTCCAAACGAGGAAATTAAAGCAGGGAGTGAGTGGGCCAGGGATTCATGCCAAGCCAGTCGCCAAATGAGTTTAGGAACCAAATAAGAAGAAATAGAAGAGTTTAGGAAACAAGTAAGGAAAGAAAGAAAAAGGGAAGTCGCTCAGTCATGGCCAACTCTTTGCGACCCCATGGACTGTCGCCCACCAGGTTCCTCCGTCCATGGGATTTCTCCAGGCAAGGGTACTGGAGTGGATTGCCATTTCCCTTATCCAGGGGATCTTCCCGACCTAGGGATTGAACCCAGGTCTCCCACATTGCAGGCAGATGCTTTACCATCTGAGCTACCAGGGAATCCCAGAAAACAAGAAGCCAGGGCCAAAGCCCTGATTGTACACCGGTCCTTCTCCCCACCTTTTCTGAAGGTGAGGGAGCACTTGAGCTGCCCGGGAGAACCTAGAGGGAACAGCGTTCAGGGCAAAGGAGCTGTCATTCCACCCACAGTCAGAAAGTAGTAGTGGCAGCCTGACTCACCTCCTGCCCACATGTCGAAGGCACGGGCCTCGATGAGGTCTCCATTTACCCCTGGGTAGGGGGAAGAATTGGGCGCTGCTGCAGGAGCTGCCAGAGTGATGCCACCCGGAGCCCCCAGATCAGCAGCCCTTCCAGAAGCTCCCCCCAATACCCCCAACATGTGAATGCCTACCACCGTGCTGCTGGTTCACATGCCAGGACACACCCAAAGCTGCCAGGCATTGGCAGCCCTCCAGGGGCTCCCCAGGCAGCAGCCTCCCATCCCTGGAAAGTTCGAGATCTTCACTGCTACCCTGCTCTTGTCCATCGGGTCACTTCTGTGGAACCTTCAGCTCCCACACGCTGCCCCCTACCACCCCAGGCCCCCCGGGAATTCCCGGAGTGGGCATGTGGACAGAGGGTGGCAGGCTGCCAATCGGCTTTGCATCTCTGCTCCATGGGGAACTCACCATTCACCAGGGCAATGTTCAGTCCCCGGCCCACGTTGTCCTTGACACTGCTCATGAGCCTGGAAGCGGGTCAAAGCTTTCCAATGGCCCATCAACGGCATGCAGCCCCTGCTTCCCTCCCTGCCCCCATCCCGAGAGGCTCACATCCTGTCTTCCAGGCAGATCTTGGGTCCAATGACGTTGGCAGCGCCGCTGACCACACGGAAGGCCAGATGCTCCTCGGGGCACGGCTGGGGCAGACCACATTTGTACTTCCTGGCTCGCGGCTCTGTGGGGACAACCAGCGTGACTCCTGGGCCTGGCCCTGGGGGCACTGGACACCTGAGAGGGGGTGGTCAGGCCCAGCCCATAGGGACGAATGAGTGATCACAGACCAGGGGACTGGCGTGCAGAGGAGACATGGCTCAGGTTGAGGTCAGGGACCCTCAGGGAGGCTCTTTGGCCACTGGTGGGAGAACAGAGGATAGTAGGAGAGCCGCCAGGAGGATGGTGTGTTACGAGGTGAATTGTGTTCCCACAGAAGAGGCTCTGAAACCCTAGGACCTCAAAACGTGACCTTCAGTGGAAACAGGGTTACTGACATTATAATTCATTTAGAGGCGATCACCCTGGAATAGGGTGGGCCCTAAATCTAATGACTGGAGAAGGAAATGGCCACCCGCTACAGTACTCTTGCCTGGAAAATCCCATGGACAGAGGAGCCTGGCAGGCTACAGTCCATGGGGTCACGAAGAGTTAGACACGACTGAACGACTTCACTAATCACCTTAAATCTAATGATGTGTGGTCTTAGAAGACAGAAGACACAGACGTGGAGGAGAAGGCCATGTGAAAATGGGCGCTGAGACAGAAGGGATGAAATCACAAGCCAGGGGCCACCTGGGGCTACCAGAAGCTGGAAGATGCCAGAAGGAGCCTCCCCTGGAGCCTCTGGGATGAGAGTAGCCTTTCAGTACCTAGATCTCAGACTTGGAGCTTCTGGAACAGAAAGAATATCCTTCTACTGTTTAAGCCACCCAGTTTCTGCCACTTTGGTATGGCTACCCCAGGAAATGGATACAGAGTTTGAGACCAGGAAGTGGGGTGCTACTGTAATAAATCCCCCAAAATGTGGAAATGGGTTTCCAACCGGGTAATGGGTAGAGGCTGTAGGATTCTGAGGTACTTCTTAGAAAAGGTCTAGATTGCCTTGAAGAGACTGTTAGTAGACATACAGCCATTGGAGGTAATTCTGCTAAGGGCTCAGAAAGAAGAGAGAACAGTAGAGAAAGCTTCTACCCTCATGGAGAAATCACACATCACTGTGCCCAGAATGTCACTAGAAATGTGAATGCTAAAGGTGCTTCTGGTAAGCTCTCAGACAGAAATGAGGAATGTGTTCTGGGACACTGGCCAAAAGGCCACCCTTGTCATCAGGTGGCAAGGAACTTGGCCAAATTGTGTTCTAGTGTTTTGTGGAAGGTACAACTCGTGAAGGCTGAACTTGGAGATTTCTAAGCAGAGTGTTGAGGATTTCTCCTTGTCGCTCACAATAACATGGGAGGGAAGACAGGCCAGTTAAGCATGAAAGAACCAGAATGTGAAGGTCTGGAAAATTCTCAGCCTAACCATATTGCAAAAAAAAAAAAAAAAAAAAAAAATGAGAGGGGCAGGTTCAGGAGACAACACCCAGGGTGTGGCTGGACAACTGTTTGTTAAGAGCTAGACGGGTGACTTGTAGACCCACTCAGCTGTGTCAGCAGAAGCCAGGGGAGAGAGATGACGTTATCCAGGAATGATCTGGAGGACTCTCTTGTCTATAGCTTAGACCCTCATGAATTCCAAGGGAGATAAACAAGGTTTTTTGAGACTTGTATACAAGTAGGAACATTTCCAGGCTGGACTGAGAGAGACAGACAAAGGATGGAAGGGAGGAAGAATTCCAAGGGCAGGTCAATAGTTGCAGAGGCCACAGTTGGCTTGGACCCAAAGGGAGGGTAAGATCGCCCCCTATATTCCAGAGCCCCACCAACCTTCACCCCCTCAAAGGCCCAGGGATTCTTCTTAGGCTTTGAAATGTAATGGATCTGCCCTGCTGGGATTTGGACTTGCTTGAGACTGATGACCTCTTTATTCCTTACAATTCCTCCCTTTCAGAATGGCAATGTCCATCCTATGCCTGGCCCCCTAGGTATTCTGGAAGGAGGTAACTTGTTCTCTGGACTCCCAGCATGCAAGCAGTTCCAGTGGGCTATAGTATGGGGAGGGGTAAATGGAGAAGAGAAACCCTAGTGGGCTGGGTACAAGCACAGCTGTCACAAAGGTGGTCAGAGGGGTAGGTACACTGCAGGAGCCGTGAGGTGAGAGGAACCTTACCTGCAGTCACTGAGTTCTCTTGGCCTGTGGGTACAGAGAGTTGTTTCTGTTAGTAGGGCAGCCTGGTCCTGTACCAGGAAGTCAACATGGAGGACAAGCCAGGATCAGGGGCCAGGGGCTATGCCAGGCTGACCCTGGCACATACATTCCTGGGCGTCTAAACATTCACATGCAAAACTCTCTGTTTCAGGAAAGGGTAGATGGGACTTGTGAAAAGTCCTTAGAGATAAGGTGTCCCCAGCAAGACGGGGTCGAGTTCCCTCCCCATCTCAGAACCCAGTGGAAAGCCTCCAGGGACCAACGAGGGCATCATCCCCAAGATTCAGCTGAAGCTCCCCTGCCCTCCCACTCAGGCCCCAGTGACTCCAACTGAACTGAATGGATTCTAATGAGTGGGGATTGGTGTGTCCAGCCAAAGCAACTGGGTGGTAAGGGTCAGGCTGTGGGGGACACCAAGAGGCAGACCAGCGAGGACAGCTCCCGGTGTCTTGCCAGGAGGAAACAGACAAACCAGACCGCTGCCAGACCCGTCCTGAGCCTCAGCCTGCAGGTCCGGTTGCCTGCCGCCAGCGACCCTTGTAGCAGGGTGAGGGAAAGTCCCACACTCACTGGCGAAGAGTTGCTGGATCCAAGGAAAGCCAAGGCCACTGAGGAGGATGCTGACTACAATCCAGGTGACAGCCACGGTGATGACCAGGGCCATGATGCGAAGGGGGCCTGGAGGCAGGACAGACATGAGCGAGGCCACCTCTGAGGGCAGCGAGCTCCCGGACGACCCCAGGCCTTCTCAAGAGCGGATCTCCTCATCCGCTGGGGAGGAAGGGATGGGAGAACAGGAGTGGGGGGTACCTGTGGCCGCCCACCAGGCACGAGAAGCGGATCAGCTCCTGGTGGGTGAAGGAGGAAAGGCCGCTGCACCTGGAAGGCTCTTGGCTTGGTTCTCCCTGGCGTTGTGGAGGGGCCTTCAGAGCCCCTGCTGGAGAGGGCTTTACCCACCTCCCATGCTGACAGAGGAGCCACCTAACCCCTGAGGTCCCCATGCATTTGAGTCCCCGCCACCCTGCCCCTCCCTTCTCCTGCAATGATGGAGGAGAAGGCTCTTACCCCTTTAGAAGGCCAGGCAGGCCTCCCTTCCCCTGCTGTGAGCTGGGTGCCCAGCTTTCCACCCTGGCTGGAGTTCTTGGAATAGCTCACTCTGTCTCACTCTTGGTCTTCTATAGTCAACATCTCCTGTCCTCTGAAGACGCAGGAGGACAGTCCTTGGGGATCACGTCCCCAGCTGGCCGCTGGCCTCCATCTGCTCCCTTCCCCTCCTCTCAGGCCCCTCCAGAGTCGCATATGCTGGTTCTTCCCTCCTTGCATAGACTTCCCTCCTGGTCCCTCTGTCTTCTGATCTCCTCCTCTCTGCCCGGGCCTCCATCAGCCCCGTAGGACAGCCTGTCGCCAAGGCCCCCAGCCTGGGACCTTCTTGGGGTCAGCACCCCGGGGTTACCTGTGGGCCCTCGTTGTCTCCAGGCTGAAGCCCTCTCACAGAAACCCTTCTGGGCTGGCACCCTGGAAGCCCATAGGATGCTCCTCACCCTTCTTGTCCTCTGAGACTCTGCCCTGAAGACCTGGGCTTGTCCTGGTTTCTGTCCCACATGGCCTTCTCACCTCCTTCCATGGACTCTTCCCGGATTATGTCAACCATTCTCCTTGTCCTTAACATTTATCTCTGGCTCTGTCCTGTCTTCTGAGCCATATCTATATAGCCAACTGCTACTTTACTATTTCTATTTGGATATTTCACAGGTGTCTCAAACTAAATATTAAAACAGAACTCATCTTCTCTATTCTACCCCAAATAAGCAAACTATTCTTCTGGTATTTTGTCTTTCAGCAAATGATCCCTCCATTCATACAGTGCAGCAAGTGAAAACATTGCAGAATGACACTGGGGAATCCCCAAATCCTGTGTCCATACCCTTCTCTCACTCTCCCCTCCTGCCTCAACTGTCTGTATAAGTGCCCTCCTCTGCTCCCAGCCTTGAACTGACATTCACAGAGCAGTGACTCTTATTTTCCCAGCCCAGCCCTGACCACTCTTGAGGCCACATCTTCCCAGCCAGTTCCTCATGGGCCAGCTTCCCTGGGATACATTCATAGTGCTGCAACCTTTTCCACTAGGAAGTCCACCCCAAAACTGATGGGACCCCAAGCCCACTTTGTCTCAACTGTCCAGGCAACAGCAGAACTGGCAGTGGGTTCCCATCTGAGCCCAGGGCCACTTTGATCAGCTTCTTGTCTAAGACCACCACATCTCCCTGTCCACCCAGCTGCTGCACTCCTTGGGGCGTCTCTCACATAGCTCTTTTTCCAAAGAGTGGCCAGTCACCCCGTTTGGGAGAAACAGATTATCATACCCCTCTTCTCACGACTGAAAGAGCTGGGAGCTGAAGTCCTCAGAAGTGAAAGGATTTGCTCAAGGTCATAGAATGAGTGTTTCTGCAAAACCCAACAAACCCAGTGGTCCCACCACTCCCGCCCTCCCCGCCCTTCCAGACAGACCTCTGGGCAGCTGGGCCTCCAGCCGAGTCTGCTTTCCAAGACTCTCCCTTTCACGGTGGAAGCCACCCACCTGCCAACCTCATGTCCACTTCTCTCGTTGGGCTGGGGCAGCCAGCAGGTGCAGCCTTTGGGGACCCTGCGCTCTGGGGAGGGGGGCAACAAAGCAGAACAAGCAGGTTTGGGTGGGGGTCAGGGACGACCTCTTGGTGGGCCCCAGTTATGGTGCGGGCGTTATCGGTGCGCCGATTTGCTGGTCTAAGTCCCTGGCCAGGCCCCTTGGGGACGTGGAGAGAAGCCCGGCTGGGACTGGAGGGGACGCGGGAACCAGGCGGGTCACGATCGAGCACCCGGGAGCCGCTGGGGCTGGGAAGTGGAAGTGGTTCTCCCAGATGCGGGTCCCTCCCGCGGGAGGCCCCCCCTCCCACCTCTCCGGGCATGGAGGCCGGCGACGCGGGCCGGGCCAGCCAGAGACTTGCCTGACGCTGCGGGGAGGGATGCGAGCCGGATCGAAGGCAGCGTCGTGAGGCCACCCGCCTCGCTCTACTTGGCGAGGCCAGGGAGCTGCGCGGGGCAGCTCGAGAGGCCCAGCAATGGCGACTTGGGGCGAGAGCACGGCCGCAGCTGCCACCGCCGTCACCGGCTAGCTCTGGGCAGCGGGCTACCGGGTAGGAGGGGCCCGAATTTGCCCCGCCCCCGACGCGCTCTCCGGCAGAGCCCCCGGGCCGGGCTCCGGGGGGAGGGGCCACGCTCGGTCCCGCCCCTGACGTCTCCTCTTGAGACTTCGCTCAGCGGGGAGAGCCCCGCCTTCCCAGGCTTTGAGGGCGGGGCTACGCTCCTGCCGGGCGCTCAGATCCGAACCCTACAAACGGGCGGCGGGATCCCGGGGCGTAATGAGAAATTCTTTCAACGTTTAAATCTGTACGTTTTCGTAACACGGAGTAACAGAGGCGTGTCCGGGGAAATAGCGGGATGCGATGATCCAGGAGCCAGCAGGCTCAGCCTTGAGCGGCCTCCCCGCTCACCAGTCTGTTTTCCAGAGAGCGGCACGCTCACACGCGCTTACTTCCTGCCTGCTCCCCCAGCCTCCTTCAGGAAGGCACCCCGGACACCGCCCGGGGCACCCTCATCACCGCCCCCCCGCCCCCGGGGCTGGGAGAGCTGGGGCCACCCTGTAGCCTGAACCCATTGGTCTGGGACGTCTGCAGCCCGGCGGCGTGAGAACCACTGAAACATCCATGCCCTTTGACCCAATGACCTCACTTATGGGAAAATTCCCTAAGGAAAGAACCAAAAATACCAGAGAAAGTTGATAGAGCTAGGCCGTGACAGAGCTCTGGTTAGCATCCAGGAACTTCTACAATGGCATCCACAACACTCCCCCCCCCCTCTTCTCCCTACAAGATCAAGGTGATGTTTCAGGCCCCTGCTGCAGCTGTCAGCGATTAGTATTTGGGATCACATAGTACTGACTATTTGCTATCTGTAAGATCATGGCATCCGATCCCATCACTTCATGGCAAATAGATGGGGAAACAATGGAAACGGCGATAGACTTTATTTTCCTGGGCTCCAAAATCACTGCAAATGTTGACTGCAGCTATGAAATTCAAAGACGCTGGCTCCTTGGAAGAAAAGCTATCACAAACCTAGACTAGTATTAAAAAGCAGAGACATCACTTTGCCAGCAAAGGTCCATCTAGTCAAAGTTATGGTTTTTCCAGTAGTCACGTATGGATGTTAGAGTTGGACTATAAAAAAAGCTGAGCACCAAAGAATTGATGCTTTTGAACTGTGGTGCTGGAGAAGACTCTTGAGAGTCCCTTGGACTGCGGGGAGATCAAACCAGAAAATCCTAAAGGACATTAGTCCTAAATATTCATTGGAAGGACTGATGCTGAAGCTGAAGCTCCACTACTTTGGCCACCTGATGTGGAGAACTGACTCACTGGAAAAGACCCTGATGTTGGGACATTGAATGCAGGAGGATAAGGGGACAACAGAGGATGAGATGGTTGGATGGCATCACCGACTCAATGGAGTTTGAGCAACCTCCGGGAGATGGTGAAGGACAGGGAAACCTGGGATGCTGCAGTCCAAGGGGTTGCAAAGAGTCAGATATGACTGACTGGACAACAACACCTGTCTGTGAGTACCAAGCCCTGGGCACCATGCCCTCCCTCAGTGGTCTTTCCTGCAATGCTGGGTGTTGTGGTGCCCAATAGATGAAGCTGGTGGCTGGTCCCTCCCTGGAGCTGCCAGCCAGGCACCAGGCAGCAGGGAGACTGCTAGTGCTTAGAGGACACTGTTTACGTCTTTCTCAGAGCAGACATTTTGGAAACGCTGGTTTAATGAGTCCTCCTGAGGGCCCAATGACACATTCATCAACCCCAGGGAAACCACACTGGTGCAGGGCCAGAGGCCCAGGACTCCTCCCCAGTCTTCTGTGCTTCAGTGGGCGGCTTTGTTTCTCTGGGAATATTTTTCGACGGGGACTTAAGAGAGGATGAGACCCTCGCAAGTCACGCGCCCCAGTGCAGAATGTCTCCTCTGGGCCCTCCTGCTCATCCGCAGGGCAGCTCCCACAGCCGCAGTGCTAGTTCCCGGTGTTTGCTTGGCTCCTCGTGCCAACTGTGGGCACCCAGAACCCGTGCTCTCAGCCAATCCCTCATTGCCTTCTCTGTGCAGACGCTGCATGCGGAGTTGTCAAGTGACAGGGCTCACGGGGACCTCTGTGCTCATGCCCTTGTGCTGGCATCTCCTGCCTCTACTCCCAAGTAGGCACCCGGAGCTGAGGTGACAGGTGCCTGTTCTTACACGGGACCTCTTGCCTGGACCCTAGATTAGGCAACTGGGTTGCCAGTGACAGTTGAATGCCCTCACCCAATGCCACCTCTGCCACTGCCAGAGTAGGTACAAAGGTGTGACTCAGTGAGGCCCTAAGGACTATTCAGAGATGAGGGGACCAGTGACTGTCCTTACAGGGTCCCCCCCTTCAATCTTGTGCCTCCTTGTAGGCACCTGGAATGGAGGTGACAGTTGAATGCTCTTAACCGGAACCAGTAAAGGAGAAAGGGAAAGATATACTCAATTGAACGCAGAGTTCCAAAGAATAGCAAGGACAGGTAAGAAAGGCTTCTTAAGTGAACAATGCAAAGAAAGAGAAAAACAATAGAATGGGAAAGACTAGAAATCTCTTCAAAAAATTAGAGACACCAAGGGAACATTTCATGCAAAGATGGGCACAATAAAAGAGGCGGTATGGACCTAACAGAAGCAGAAGATATTAAGAAGAGGTAGCAAGAATACACAGAAGAACTATACAAAAAGGTCTTAGTGACCCCAGATAACCACGATGGTGTGATCACTCACCTAGAGCCAGACATCCTTGAGTGTGAAGTCAAGTGGGCCTTAGGAAGCATGACAATGAACAAAGTGAGTGGAGGTGATGGAATCCCAGTTGAGCTGTTTCAAATCCTAAAAGATGATGCTGTGAAAGTGCTGCACTCAATGTGCCAGTAAATTTGGAAAACTCAGCAGTGGCCACAGGACTGAAAAAGGTCAGTTTTCATTCCAATCACAAAGAAAGGCAATGCCAAAGAATGCTCAAACTACCGCACAATTGCTCTCATTTGATATGCTAGCAAAGTAATGTTCAAAATCCTTCAAGCTAGGTTTCAATAGTATGTGAACTTAGAACTTCCAGATGTACAAGCTGGATTTAGAAGAGGCAGAGGAACCAGAGATCAAATTGCCAACATCTTTTGGATCATAGAAAAAGCCAATTTCAGAAAAACATCTACTTCTGCTTCATTGACTATGCTAAAGCCTCTGACTGTATGGATCACAACAAACTGGAAAATTCTTAAAGAGATGGGAATACCAGACCACCTGACCTGCCTCTTGAGAAACCTGTATGCAGGTCAGGAAGCAACAGTTAGAACTGGACATGGAACAACAGACTGGTTCCAAATAGGAAAAGGAGTATGTCAAGGCAGTATGTTGCCACCTTGCTTATTTAACTTATTTGCAGAGTACATCATGAGAAATGCCAGGCTGGATGGATCACAAGCTGGAATCAAGACTGCTGGGAGAAATATCAATAACCTCAGATATGCAGATGACACCACTCTTATGGCAGGAAGAGAAGAGGAACTAAAGAGCCTCTTGATGAGGCTGGAAGAGAAGAGTGAAAAAGCTGGCTTAAAACAACATTCAAAAAACTAAGATCATGGTATCTGGTCCCATCACTTCATGGCAAATGGATGGGGAAACAATGCAAACAGGGACCAACAATTTTCTTGGGCTCCACAATCACTACAGATGGTGCCTGCAGCCATGAAGTTAAAAGACGCTTGCTCTTTGGAAGAAAAGCTATGACAAAACTAAACAGAGTATTAAAAAGCAGAGACATCACTTTGCTGACTAAGTTCTATCTAGTCAAAGCTATGGTTTTTGCAGTAATCATGTACAGATGTGAGACTTGGACAATAACAAAGGCTGAGTGCCAAAGAATTGATGCTTTCAAACTGTGGTGCTGGAGAACACTCTTGAGAATCCCTTGGACAGCAAGGAGATCAAAGCAGTGCATCCTAAAGGAAATCAACCCTGAATACTCATTGGAAGGACTCATGCTGAAGCTGAAGCTCCAATACTTTGGCCACCTGATGCAAAGAGCCTTTTCTCATTGGAAAAGACCCTGATGCTAGGATAGACTGAGGACAGGAGAAGGGGACGACAGAGGATGAGATGCTTGGATGGCATCACCGACTCAATGGACACGAGTTTGAGTAAACTCCGGGAGATGGTGAAGGACAGGGAAGCCTGGCGTGCTGCAGTCCATGCATTCTCAAGGAGTTGGGCATGCCTGAGTGAATGAACAACAACCAGGACCTCATGCCTCTTTTGCATTGCAAGCTCCTAGAGCTGAGATTACAGCTACTGTCCTTCTCAGGTCCTTCATGTCTGTCCTTCATTGGCACTGGGCATCCGGTGATAGTTGAGCATCCTCACCAGGGCCCTCTCATCTCTGCCACAGGGTAGCACCAAGATCTGAGCTGTCCACTAACTTCTCTAGCCTGGGCCCTCTGTCATGGTGGGGACACTCAGAGAGGATCAGCTTGGGGGTCCCCACCCTGCCCTCCCTGCTCCCACGTAGTCATCACATGTTGGGAGTCCAGGAAGAGCTTAGTCTCTCCTCCATTTCCGGTTCCTGGCCCTACATGGATCCTCCACGCTGTTAAGTGTCCCACTCAGTGATGCCATGCCAGAAGGCTTTCCAAGGGGCTTGGGATGACTCTCCCCAGAACTCAGCTCTACTGGGTCCCCCAAAGTCTGTAGGTGTCTGTGGAGCTGTGTGAGGGGTCCCTGAGCACAAAGACCCCAGCAGGGTCAAGAAAGGCTCTTTTGTTTCTTTGCTTTTTCTCCTGAGGGCTTCCCTGGTGGTTCAGATGGTAAAGAATCCGCCTGCAATGCCGGAGACCGTGGTTGGATCCCTGGGTGGGGAAGAGCCCCTGGAGAAGGGAATGGCAACCCACTCCAGTGTTCTGGCCTGGAGAATTCCATGGACAGAGGAGCCTGGCGGACTACAGTCCACAGGGTCGCAAAGAATCAGACATGACTGAACGACTAAGCACAGCGTCTGGCCTTTGTGGGCACACAGCTGCCCCATAGCATCCAGGACAGGACAGGACTCTTTGTAGCTATGCAGGAGCCAGAGCATTAGAACGAAGGACTCACTGCCCCTTCCCCAGGCCACCGGCACAGGGAAGAGAACCAAGGCCAGCGTCCCTACCCCAAATGAAGCCCAAATGTCCACAAGGGGCTTTCTCAGCTGCTCCATGCGGACCTGAAGGCACCATGGGTCTGGATTCCAGCTGTCCCTAGCCCAGCAAGTCCTTTTCTGCTCAATCTAGGTCCACGTGAACCTGGTGGTCTCCCTACATAGCCTAAGCTCAAGTGAGGAGCCATGGTGGCCAAGCTCTTACCAACAGCCTACGGGCCTGGCCCCGCGGTCACAGACCTCCCTGGCTCCATGACCCCTGAGCCCTGCCAGCCGCGGGGACCTGTGGAGTGGACCTTGCCTACTCAGGTCACATGTTGGGTGGCTGGCTTGGTCCCTCCATGAAACATCCCGGCAAACGAGGAGCATCCTGTATGTTTGTTTTGGGTTAGCCACACGTCCCAGAACTCAGGCCCAGGGCGGGGACCACAGGAGCGGCTGCAGCCCCCTTCCTGATGCTTGGTCGAGGGAAAAGGCTGGACAGACGCCCGGGGGGGCACTGCCTTTGGGGGGCAGGCTCACCTGGCCCCTTGTGCCCTTGTTCAGCAATGAGGCATGTGCAGAGATAATCTGGCTAGTTGAGATTAAGGTCATTCTGGGGGAGATTGGGCCTCCAGTCCAGGATGACTGGTGTCCTGGTCAAGGGAGAAGCTTATGTGAAGATGGAGCCAGAGGCAGCCAGGCTCAAGGAAGCCAGCAGATCCCCTGGAGGGCGCCTGCTCTTGGTCTCAGGCGCGAAGGCCAGCTGTGTACCACTCCGTGGTGCCAGACTGTTGTGTGCCCTGGACTCGCCTGTCCCCCTTGGTTTATGTCCCCAAGTCCCTTAGCCACTCCTTCCTAAATACTTTGTCGTGGCGGGGGGAAATGAATGAAAGGAACATGACCTGTTCTTGTGCCACAAGTGGTCTTCTGACAAGATCCCACGGCTCGGTTGGGGTGGAGGTAATCCACGTGCCCACCCAATCTGGTGGTCAAGGGAAGTGGGTGTTGGGGCAAGCCGATGGTGGGGACAGGGCAGGCGGGCAGGCAGCCACAGGGGTGCCCTTCCACGGTCGCAGGAGGCAAGAAAGGACCCAGAGCCAGGTGGCTTAGTTTGCTGATTTAATGGCACTTTGCTGCTTTTGCTTTTCTGGTGGTGAGGGTGCCACCTTGGGGCGGGGGGTGGGGGGTGCTGTGGGAGTGAGACGGGGTGGTTGTGGAGTGCTGAGTTATGGTGATGGGGGGCCTGGGGGGCACACGGACATTTGGAGGGCCCAGCGCAGGGAGGGCACTGGGTGGCGTGAACGTCCCTTCCGTGGGGGGACCAGGAATGTGGAATGGCGCTGAGACTGGGGGTGCAGGGGGCCCATTCTCGGCCTTCTGAGGACCTTGCCCCTGTCTTCCCCAACTATAGCCCTCCTCTTCCTTGCTCCGGGCGGTGGGGTGGGGGGGGGGCTCAGTCCCGGGGATACAGGCTGGCTGGGGTCGGGTGCGGGTGGGGTCACAGTGCTGGCTGGCCGAGGAATGCGACTGGGCCGAGGAGTGGGTGGGGGGTGGCCCCAGCCCAGGGCAGGAATGTGGGGCTGGGGGCAGTGGTCCCGAGTCCTCTGGAGCTGGGTCTGGTGGGAGGGGGTGTAGAGCGAGAGAGGTGGGCAGGCCCAGGGCGCACAGGAGGGGGGCCGGCTCAGAGCTTGTGGGGGTTCACCCACTTGTAGGTGCCCTCGTACTGGAAGCCCACACGCTTCATCAGCTCGTCTGCCTCCACAGGGCCCCGGCTGGCAGGGGGACAGGCAGTGGGGAGCGGTGAGGGAGCCCTGAGCCACAGGGTCCCCCTTCGCCCCCCCTCCACTCCCGTCACCCCCCGATCCACACCCCGTCTTGTCCGCCGCACCTTCTGCATAGACGTACCTGCCGTACACGTAGGGGATGGGCCGGGCCTTCTCGCGTTCGATGTGGTGGAGCAGTGGAGTGAAGATCCGCCAGGCCTCCCGCAGTTCATCACTGAAGGGACAGGGGTGGGGATGGGAGGCCCAGTGTGACCACGGAGGGAGGGGGACGAAGAGGGGGATGGAGAGGGGGCGGGGGAGGAGGGAGGGCGAGGGGGGTGCCTTTCCTCACCTGCGCACGAAGTGCATCTGGCTCCCGCAAAAGACGTCCAGGATGAGGCGCTCGTAGGCGTCAGGGAGCTTCACGTTCTGTGGGCGGGCCACAGGGTGTCACCAAGGTGCTGAGCCCTGTGGAGCCCTGGGCTGCCGCCCCTGCCCAGGGGGCGGGCGAGTGCCCACCTTGTATCGGTTGCCATAGGTCAGGTCAAGCTCCGACTCCTCGGGGTTGAAGAACATGCCAGGCTTCTTGGTCATCATCTTGGTGTACACGGCCTCGTTGGGCTGCACGCGGATTACCAGCTCGTTGCGCTTGCACTGCTGCCGGAAGATGTCCCCGGCCACGTCACGAAACTGCAGGCGCACCTCGGCCTTGCGCTCATTCAGGGCTTTGCCGCAGCGCAGGATGAAGGGCACCCCTGTGAGGAGACGGGGGATGGACACAGCAGGCTTTGGGGAGCGCTTGGCTGGCTGCAGGGGTCGGCTCCCATCCCCACGGGATGGCGGCGCCACCTACCGTCCCAGCGCTCATTTTCCACATAGAGGACGGCGGCCGCAAAGGTGGCTGTGGTGGACCCGCGGGGCACCGTGGGGTCATCCAGGTACCCTTTGGTGGCCTCCCCCTCTCCGTCGGGGTTCCCCACATACTGGCCCAGGACCACGTTGCTCGCCTGCACCTCTGAGATACACTTCAGCACCTTGACCTGCAGGAGAGCCAGGAAGACAGGCCCCTTGAGTAAAGAGGACACCGGGCACCAGGGAGCCATGTTAACGCCCAGGGGTGGCCTTCCTGGATGGGCGAGTGGCCCTGATAGTCAGTAGGTGTCCCGCGTGCAGCTTTGCTCCTGCTGCCAGAGCCGGGCTTCAGGCTCCATCCCGCAAGGGCCCTCTGGGACCACCTCACCCCACCCTCGGTTCTTCTCCAGGAGAAGCTCGGTTGCATGGCCCTGCCAGTTCTCTGACAGGCTGCCTGCCTCCTGGCCCAGGGCACCTGGTGCTCAGGATGGGTGGCTAAGGAAAGGGGGCTGGGCAGGGAGGGGGCGGCCCCACCCACCTTCTCATCGCGCACGTCATCTGAGTCAGTGGAGGCGGGCTTCTCCATGGCCACCAGACACAGCATCTGCAGGAGGTGGTTCTGCATCACGTCCCTAGGGGCAAGAAGGAGTGAGGCATGAGCTGCCTTAGCCCCTCGTCGGCCACCTTCCCGGCATTCAGGGCCTCAAAGTCGGCCTTCCAGCAACAAGCAGTGAGCTTCCTTCCTGATCCCCAGTGTCTGCCAGGTCCCCTTGAGGAAAGACAGAAGACAGTGACCCCACCCTTTACAGTCCCCACTGACTGCTCGGACACTCATGCTGCCCAACTTGAACATCAGGGTCCAGGAGCCCAGAGCGGGGCGGGGGGACCTGCAGGGGAAGTGGGATGGTGCCTGTGCCCACCTCCCCAGATAAGGGAGTCAGGCCCTCACCGGATGATCCCAAATTCATCAAAGTAGCCCCCACGACCCTCAGTGCCAAAGGGCTCTTTGAAGGTGAGAATGACGCAGGCGATGTTGTCCCGGTTCCAAATGGGCCCGAAGATCCTGTTGGCAAACCTGGGGGAGGGGCACACGGAGGCTGACTGTGCATCGGAGGGGGGCGGCCCAGGACCCCTGGCCCCCAACCCCTGCCCCAGCGCACCTCAGCACCATGAGGTTCTGGACCATCTCTTTGCCCAGGTAGTGGTCAATGCGGTAGATCTGGTCCTCGTGGAACAGGGAGGCGATGTGGTTGGACAGCTGGTTGGAGCTCTGCAGGTCCCTCCCAAACGGCTTCTCCACGATGATGCGGTTCCAGCCTCTGTGACAACCCAGAACTACATCACCCTCCCTGGGGTGGGGCATGGCTCAGCATCCCATCCCCGTCCACCCTCCCTTCCCTAGAGAGTGAAGGCAGAGACTCCCCGCCTCCTCTCAACAGTCAGCTGGGCCAGCCAAGTTCTGCAGGGCTGGGTCTCTTCTGGCCTCTGCCCAGAGGACACCCCTTCTAATTCCCAGCCCTTGGGGCTAGGCTCAGAGCTTCCTCGGAAGCCTTCTAGCCTGACTGGCTGGCGACTGGGAGGAGCACCTCCTGCCCTCTCTGCTCCCTCCTGGCAACGCAGGGTTCCTGCAGGGTCTGGGGGTGCCCTGAGCTAGTGGGAAAATAGGGGGAGGGGATGACAAAGGCATAGCTCCCCCCAAGGGTTTAAACGTGGGGAAGTAAATAAGTGTTAGTCGCTCACTTGTGCCTGACTCTTTGCGACCCCATGGACTGCAGCCCACCAAGCTCCTCTGTCCATATTTTACAGGCAAGGATATTGGACTGGGTTGCCATTTCCTTCTCCAAGAGATCTTCCCCACCCAGGGATCAAACCTGGGTCTCCTGCACTGCAGGCAAATGCTTTACCGACTGAGCTACAAGGGAAGCCCCCTTTATCCTAACGGAGAGTTAATGTGGCCATTCCACATCCAAACCTTGGACAAAGTGGAACAGACATGGTCCTGGTTTGGGGGACATAAGCAAGCACGCAGGAGCTACTGCGTCACAGGAAGCAGGGTTCCGTGGAGCAACACCGCCCCCTGGTGGTGGTCGACGGGACCGTGGGAAGTGCTGAGGGCCTGAGAATAAGCCAGCACCAGTGAAAAAGTTTCGTGGAGCAACACTGCCACCTTGTAGTGTTAGTCGGGACTGCTGCCAGGGACAGTGGGATTTCTGGGGAGCTGACTCTGAGGGTCTATATAGGGATCTGGATGCGCGACGGCGGCTGCGACTGGCGCACTGAGCATGGCCGAGAGGAGCTACCCCACGTCCGAGGTCAGGGGCAGAAGCCGGGAGGACCCCATGCCCGAAGGGTGGCGGCCAAGAGGAGTTACCCCACGTCCGAGATCAGGGGCAGTGGCCGAGAGTGCCAGGCTGCAACGGCGCATGAACGGCAGAGAAGAGTTACCCAAGTCCGAGGTCAGGGGCGGTGGCCAGGAGGAGCTACCCCACGCCCAAGGCTAGGGGCGGCGGCCGGGAGGACCAACCCCATATCCAAGGAGTGGTGGCTGCGCGGGCGCAGGAGGGCCTAGAGGCGCTATCCCACGTTGAAGGTCAGGAAGGGCGGCTGTGAGGAGATACCCCTCGTCCAAGGAAAGGAGCAGCGGCTGCACTTTGCTGGAGCAACCGTGAAGAGACACCCCACGTCCAAGGTCCAAGGTAAGAGAAACCCAAGTAAGATGGTAGGTGTTGCAAGAGGGCATCAGAGGGCAAACACACTGAAACCATACTCAGAAAACAAGTCAATCTAATCACACTAGGACCACAGCCTTGTCTAACTCAATGAAACTAAGCCATGCCCGTGGGGCAACCCAAGACGGGCGGGTCATGGTGGAGAGATCTGACAGAATGTGGTCCACTGGAGAAGGGAATGGCAAACCACTTCAGTATTCTTGCCTTGAGAACCCCATGAACAGTATGAAAAGGCAAAATGATAGGATACTGAAAAAGGAACTCCCCAGGTCAGTAAGTGCCCAATATGCTACCGGAGATCAGTGGAGAAATAACTCCAGAAAGAACAAAGCGATGGAGCCGAAGCAAAAACAATACCCAGCTGTGGATGTGACTGGTGATAGAAGCAAGGTCCGATGCTGTAAAGAGCAATATTGCATAGGAACCTGGAATGTCAGGTCCATGAATCAAGGCAAATTGGAAGTGGTCAAACAAGAGATGGCAAGAGTGAATGTCGACATTCTAGGAATCAGCGAACTGAAATGGACTGGAATGGGTGAATTTAACTCAGATGACCATTATATCTACTACTGCGGGCAGGAATCCCTCAGAAGAAATGGAGTAGCCATCATGGCCAACAAAAGAGTCCGAAATGCAATACTTAGATGCAATCTCAAAAACGACAGAATGATCTCTGTTCGTTTCCAAGGCAAACCATTCAATATCACAGTAATCCAAGTCTATGCCCCAACCAGTAACGCTGATGAAGCTGAAGTTGAACGGTTCGATGAAGACCTACAAGACCTTTTAGAACTAACACCCAAAAAAGATGTCCTTTTCATTATAGGGGACTGGAATGCAAAAGTAGGAAGTCAAGAAACACCTGGAATAACAGGCAAATTTGGCCTTAGAATACAGAATGAAGCAGGGCAAAGACTAACAGAGTTTTGCCAAGAAAATGCACTGGTCATAGCAAACACCCTCTTCCAACAACACAAGACAAGACTCTACACATGGACATCACCAGATGGTCAACACCGAAATCAGACTAATTATGTTCTTTGCAGCCAAAGATGGAGAAGCTCTATACAGTCAACAAAAACAAGACTGGGAGCTGACTGTGGCTCAGATCATGAACTCCTTATTACCAAATTCAGACTTAAATTGAAGAAAGTAGGGAAAACCACTAGACCATTCAGGTATGACCTAAATCAAATCCCTTATGATTATACAGTGGAAGTGAGAAATAGATTTAAGGGCCTAGATCTGATAGATAGAGTGCCTGATGAACTATAGCATGAGGTTCGTGACATTGTACAGGAGACAGGGATCAAGACCATCCCCATGGAAAAGAAATGCAAAAAAGCAAAATGGCTGTCTGGGGAGGCCTTACAAATAGCTGTGAAAAGAAGAGAAGTGAAAAGCAAAGGAGAAAAGGAAAGATATAAGCATCTGAATGCAGAGTTCCAAAGAATAGCAAGAAGAGATAAGAAAGCCTTCCTCAGTGATCAATGCAAAGAAATAGAGGAAAACAACAGAATGGGAAAGATTAGAAATCTCTTCAAGAAAATTAGAGATACCAAGGGAACATTTCATGCAAAGATGGGCTCGATAAAGGACAGAAATGGTATGGACCTAACAGAAGCAGAAGATATTAAAAAGAGGTGGCAAGAATACACAGAAGAACTGTACAAAAAAGATCTTCATGACCCAGATAATCACGATGGTGTGATCACTGACCTAGAGCCAGACATCCTGGAATGTGAAGTCCAGTGGGCCGTAGAAGGCATCACTACGAACAAAGCTAGTGGAAGTGATGGAATTCCAGTTGAGCTATTTCAAATCCTGAAAGATGATGCTGTGAAAGTGCTGCACTCAATATGCCAGCAAATTTGGAAAACTCATCAGTGGCCACAGAACTGGAAAAGGTCAGTTTTCATTCCAATCCCAAAGAAAGGCAATGCCAAGGAATGCTCAAACTACCGCACAACTGCACTCATCTCACATGCTAGTAAAGTAACGCTCAAAGGTCTCCAAGCCAGGCTTCAGAAATACGTGAACCGTGAACTTCCTGATGTTCAGGTTGGTTTTAGAAAAGGCAAAGGAACCAGAGATCAAATTGCCAACATCCGCTGGATCATGGAAAAAACAACAGCGTTCCAGAAAAACATCTATTTCTGCTTTATTGACTATGCCAAGTCCTTTGACTGTGTGGATCACAATCAACTGTGGAAAATTTTTCAAGAGATGGGAATACCAGACCACCTGACCTGCCTTTTAAGAAATCTGTATACAGGTCAGGAAGCAACCGTTAGAAATGGACATGGAACAACAGACTGGTTCCAAATTGGAAAAGGAGTACATCAAGTTTGTATATTGTCACCCTGCTTATTTAACTTACATGCAGAGTACATCATGAGAAACGCTGGACTGGAAGAAACACAAGCTGGAATCAAGACTGCCGGGAGAAATATCAATAAGCTCAGATATGCAGATGACACCACCCTTATGGCAGAAAGTGAAGAGGAACTAAAAAGCCTCTTGATGAAAGTGAAAGAGGAGAGTGAAAAAGTTGGCTTAAAGCTCAACATTCAGAAAACTAAGATCATGGCATCCGGTCCCATCACTTCATGGGAAATAGATGGGGAAACAGTGGAAACAGTGTCAGACTTTATTTTTTGGGGCTCCAAAATCACTGCAGATGGTGACTGCAGCCATGAAATTAAAATACGCTTACTCCTTGGAAGGAAAGTTATGACTAACCTAGACAGAATATTCAAAAGCAGAGACATTACTTTGCTAACAAAGGTCTGTCTAGTCAAGGCTATGGTTTTTCCTGTGGTCATGTATGGATGTGAGAGCTGGACTGTGAAGAAGGCTGAGCACTGAAGAATTGATGCTTTTGAACTGTGGTATTGGAGAAGACTCTTGAGAGTCCCTTGGACTGCAAGGACATCCAACCAGTCCATTCTGAAGGAGATCAGCCCTGGATTTCTTTGGAAGGAATGATGCTGAAGCTGAAACTCCAGTACTTTGGCCACCGCATGTGAAGAGCTGACTGACTGGAAAAGACTCTGATGCTGGGAGGGATTGGGGGCAGGAGGAGAAGGGCACGACAGAGGATGAGATGGCTGGATAGCATCACTGACTCGATGGACATGAGTCTGAGTGAACTCCAGGTGTTTGTGATGGACAGGGAGGCCTGGCGTGCTGCGATTCATGGGGTCGCAAAGAGTTGGACACGACTGAGCGACTGAACTGAACTGAACTGAACTGGATGGTAAATACGGGTGTGAGCATTTTTGGGAAACTTCCAGAAAACGGAAAATGCCCATTCTCCATAGACTGAATTCATGGAAGTAACAAACCAGGGGCATCTATCTTTTTCAGACTCCCTAGACCGGTTGGCCGGAGAAGGCAATGGCACCCCACTCCAGTGCCCTTGCCTGGAAAATCCCATGGACGGAAGAGCCTGGTAGGCTGCAGTCCATGGGGTCACTAAGAGTCGGGCACGACTGAACGACTTCACTTTCACCTTTCACTTTCATGCATTGGAGAAGGAAATGGCAACCCACTCCAGTGTTCTTGCCTGGAGAATCCCAGGGACAGAGGAGACTGCTGGGCTGCCATCTATGGGGTCGCACAGAGTCGGATATGACTGAAGCGACTTAACAGCAGCAGCAGCAGACCGGTTGGCCCTGGGGGCTCTGCTTAGCTTGCTGGGGCAGGTCACACCAGGGTAGGGCACACCCTGGAGGCAGGAAGGTAGGGACAAAGACCAGCCTTACGTCTGGCTCATGCAGGTCTCATGGATGTTTTTGGTGACAGCCTCATAGACAGTCGGGGGCAAGGCCAGGTAGAAGAGGCGGTTGGTCTGTGTGCCCTGGTGAAGGGCATTTATGTGGCTGTTGAGGCGCTTGTAGGAGGCAGTGTCATCGTACTGGCCGGCCACGTAGGAGTTGCGGGCAAAGAACTCCTCCAGCTTGGACTTCTCCTCCGGGGTAGCCTGGGCAACACGGACACAAGCATCTTGGCTCCCTGCCCTTGCTCTCCTGTGAGCCCATAGGCAGAGCGGGCTTCCTGAGAGGTCAGCCATCCTAGCCTCGCACTGGGGTCACTCACAGCTCCAGCACGCCCATGGGGGTGGGGGTGGGGGCCTCAATGCCCTAAGACAGAAGCCAGAGTCCAGCCAACTGGGACCTGGGAGAAAGCTGTCTCTCCAAAGTCATGCCACCTAAGTACCATGTGTTGAGAGAAGGCAGGTATCTCCATGTTTGAGAGGTCACAGGGTACAGTGGGAAGGAAGTGGTAAGCCCAAGTCACAGGGGGCTGGGAGGTGCCAGGGAGGGGGTGGCCTGGCACAGGAGGGGCAGGACGAAGGGCCTCTGTGATGGGACGGGGGGTGGTGGTGTGTGCCACCTGCCGAGACCCCAGAAGCCACTCACTTTGAAGAAGGGCTCGCTCTGCTTGCGGATGTCAGCCACTGTGAGGCGGGAGCGGGCATAGCCCACGATGTAGGTGTCTTCGGGCAAAAGGCCATCTCGGAACAGCCACCTGAGGGCAGAGCATGGCTGTGGCAAGGGCGAGGGGGCGCGGGGCCACAGAGGGTAGTGGGGACACAGGCTTACCAGATGGTGGGGTAGATCTTCTTCTTGGCCAGGTCCCCCTGTGGCAGAGAAACAGGCGTGGTTAGGAGCTGAGGACATACCCCAGATCACCCCCATGGGGGTAGACCTGCGCATGCTTGTCCTGCCCACTGTGTATAGTCTGAGCCGCTTGAACTGGGGCCCAGTCTAGCCCTTGACCCTGGCCTGGAGTGCCTGCACATTGCTGGGGGGCACCTTAAGGGAAAGAGACCTCGCGCTGGCCAGGAGGTACCCCATTAACCCGCTGGTTCCACGATCCACAGACTCGTCTTATGGTTGAATGGGCAAAACCAAAGCCAACACAAGAAGCTTGCTTCTAAAGAGCTCATGGGCTAAAGAAAACCCTAGACTCACTGGAATTGAATGGCATTGGAAGTAGCATGCGACAAAACTGAGGCATGACTTTAAATGCTTATGTTAGCAAAAAAAAGAATGGCTCGAAGCTGATGAACTCAGCGTTCAACTGAAAAAGTTCGAAAAAGGACCATCCATCGTTGCTCGGTCATGCCTGATTCTTTGCGACCCCATGGACTGCAGCCTGTCAGGCTCTGCTGTCCATGGAATGCTCCAGGCAAAAACACTGGAGTGGGTAGCCGTTACCTCCTCCAGGAGATCTTCCTGGCTCAGGGATTGAACTCGAGTCTCCTGCATTGCAGGCAGATTCTTTACTACTGAGCCACCAGGGAAGCCCTAGAAAAAGGACAGCAGAATTTAAAAGCCAAACAAATCACAAGGCAGGAAACACTGCAAAGTAAAAATGAATAAAATGGAAAACAAGCCAAAAGAATAGCTCAACAAAGCCCCATCTTGGTATTTGAAAAAGACTAATTAAATTAATTCAAACAGTCCCCTGGGAAAGATTGCTTTTTAAAAAGGCACCAAGAATCATGGGGGCAGTGGGACAAAACTACTGACAGGAAAGACCGCAGAGGGTTCTGTGAACGACCTTATCCCACATCTGGTAAGTTACATGAAATGGACACTTTTCTGGAAAATTCCAACATACCACAATGAAATGAGTGACCTAGGGAGGCAATGGTCATTAAGGAGACAGAATGGCATTCACACCCTTCCCAGCAAGCCCAGCCTGGCCCCTGACAACTGTCCCTTACAGAGACAGCTCTGCTAATAGGTCTCACAACATGCCACGGAGACTGCCATTCAGACGCAAAGCCTGACTGGGGAGTGTTTGCCAAGCCGTGTGGTGGCCCCAGGACCCTGCGGCCAGAGAGTCTGAGAAATGCGCACAGGTGGTCCCAAGCCTGTCTCATCCATGAACACAGATACAGGTGCAAACAATTCTGCAGGAGATACCAGCAAACCCAACCCTGCAATGTCAAACATGGAGTATGTCCTAACTAAGTTGGGATCATCCTGCAAGTGAAAGCTTGGTTTGATATTGAAAAGAAAAAAAAAGTCATTAACATTCACTACATGAACAGATTAGAGGAAAAAAGCTCTAAGCCATATGTCTACTCCTTTAGAGTTTTTAATCTAGGAACCTTGTTAAAACTCACCAGATGGAGATTAAATGTTCCAGAAAATTTCGATACCTAGCATGATAGGACCTCTTCCCAGACTAGGCATAAAAGGGAACTTTCTCACCTTGCTAAGCAGCCCCTGTTAAAACTCCACAAACATCATATACTGTAGGGAAACGTTGAAATAATCCTCTTTCAACAACCAGAAGCAAGAAAAGAGGGCCTGTCTTCAGTTCTTTACTCAACACCCCACCAGAAGCCCCACCAGCAGCAGGCAGAGAACAAGAAACATGACAAGGTGGGGAAGAAAGTGTCACGCAGGCCTGGTCTCTAGCTGACCACCTGTCCATTTAAAAAAAGAAAACCACTTGAAACCAAGATTTATGAAAATTATTACAATTAATGAGATTTTAGGTTTGAAAAAGTTAATAGATGGGAGTAGAAACAGATTTCTTAGCTAGGACACAAAATGCAGTAACTGGAAAAATGGATGAATGAAGGCTTGAGCAAAATTAGAAACTCCTGGTCATCATAAGACACTATTAAGAGGATGAATTGGGAAAAAAACAAGATGAATAGACAAGCCACAGACTGGGAGAAAAGATTCACCAGATGTAGAATCTAGAATATATAACCCACTCCCCTCGATATCATGAAATGTGTTAAATGCCACTGGTTAGTACCTTGAACGTGGTTAAAAAGGTCAATTAAAAAGAAAAAAACCCACTGTACAACAAAACAAGAAAAGAATTCAAGATCAGTAAAGGCTTGACCACATACTTCACAACAAGAAAAATCAATGGTTACTTAACACACAAGAAAGTGTTCAAGATGACCAGTTGTCAGAAAAATACAAATTAAACCACAGTGAGATCCAGCTTGACCTTCACCAGAAGGTTGTAATCTGAAAAAACTAATGCCATCTGGTGTTGGAGGTGGTGTGGAGCAAACACTTGCACCAAGGTTCACAGCAGCCATAATTCCCAATAGCCCTGAGCTGGGACACAGTGAAAGGCCATCAACAGGAGATGGACAAGCTGGATATCCACACAGTGGAACACCCACTCAGCAACACCAAGGGATGAGCCAGGGGGATTCCCTGGTGGTCCAGTGGTTAGGACTCCACCACAGGGGGTTGCGGGTTTGATCCCTGGTAGGGGAACGAAGATCCTGCAAGCTGTGCAGGGGGCAAGAACAAAGATTACAAACCAAGAAAAAAGGGACAAGCCAGTGACCTACTCAGCACAAGCAATTCTCAGAACCAGAATGCTGGACACACAAGACTGAACACCTTGAGTTGATTTAAGGGAAGCTTTAGAAAAGGCAAAGCAGCCACAGTGACATAAGTGAGAGTTCAGAGCAGGAGGTGGACTGGCTGGGGAGATGGAAACATTGTCTCTGGTTATAAAGGTCAGAACCGATTGGACAGAGATGTCTTTCGATGTGTGTGAATGTTGCCTACAAATGAAAAGACTGAAAAGAACAACTGAGCAGACAGTGGGCGGCCCTGGCTGTGTATCGCACTTGCCGTTGACCATGTGAAACTTTCCAAGATAATGGCAAGTGTGTGAAGACACAGCAACTGTGAGCAACAATGCTGTCATCGCACGAAGTCACCCAGTCCCTTCTCTCCAGGCTGGTTTAGCTGCTGTAGCCACGGCCACCTGCTTGCTTTTGGTGACCTGACAAAGGAATTCTCCACTGTGGGTGGAAGAGGTGGTGAGCCTGGGTATGGCGTGGGTGCAGAGCAGGTGCCCTCTCATGCCCCCTGCCCTGTAATCAGCAAGGGCTGCTGGGCAGAGCTGCTAGTCTCGCACTGGGCAGGAAAACCACCTCCAGGGGTGAGGACCTGAGTCTTCAGGGCAAAATGACCGTTTAAGAGTCATGTCAGCACTGGATGTGGTCACATCGGTGGACTGTTGCAGAGAGGAGCTGCAGGACAAGAACTGATTGCAATCTGCACCCCTAGACAGGCCATGAGGAAGGTAGTTGGGGAGCTACTAGGTGGGCAAGTCCTCCTCTGGCTGGGGGCAAGGGCAGGCCACTTTTGAGGCTTGCATGCTCAGTTCCCATTTGTGGGTTCACTCTGCGTCTCCTGGGCCGAGCCAACATCCACACGTGGACAAGTCCATGTGTCTGCTCTGGCCCAGGTCTTGGCTAGTGCCCAGCCCACATGGGCCAGTATTTCTCTGCCACCTCCGGGCTCTAGCGGAACCTGGAGTGCTCCAGTGGGTGGTTCCCAAACCAGGGTGCTCTGTGTCGCAGCCCTTGACCCTGTCTGACAGCCGCTCAGAACTGATTGCCAAAGGCTCTGGAGCAGGGACCTGTCTTGCCGACCACCTTCCCTGGGAAGACTGGAGATAACAGCGCTTCAAGGTCAGTGTCTGACCCCCAGCTGGGGTCTCCCTGGAGCCCAGCTGCAACCCCTGTGGCCCCTCTCCTCCCAGTGCCCAGCAGTGCCCACTTTCCGCTACCCACCTCCTGTTGTGGGGATCTGGCAGGAGAAGCCATCAATCCCCCGTCAGTGAGCACCTCCTGGCCCAGAGGAATGTTTGCTTCTGATCAAATTCCAGTGGGCTAGTGTCCTGTCTGCTGAGTCACAGTGCCCCATAGCTGACTGCCCTCACAGGTTCCTTTGGGATTAGCAAGGGGTGGAACCTGCTCGCCTTGTTCAGCTCAGCCCTGCCACCAGCGGCCCAGGGCTCTGAGTCACTCACCCAAGGGAGGAGTGAGGTAGGACCCAGACTGCGGCGGGGGCGCAGAGGCCTAGGAGGGCCCCCTACCCAGTGGCCTGGGCTCGATTGCTCTGCCGGAAGTACCGTGGGCCAAGAGCACAGTGCTCATGGGGTCTGGAGGAGTCTGGGGCCACATGGTGGCTTAGCAGCAGGATGCGGCCTGCTGCCGCATCTGGCCTGCACCGCAATCTTATCTCAAGTATCCAGGGTGTTAGGGTAGAGCACGCGGCAGTAGAACTTGGGAGACCGGGGTGGGCTCAATCCCCTCGAGTCAAGGATCTGCCTGGCCTCCCTCCTAGGCCGTGGGGCTCATGACTCATAAGCCCTTTGGGGGAGCGCCAGAGTCACCGTGACACAGCAGGAATCTTATCACCCCAGGAGGGGAGGCAGCCCAGAAACACCCCCCGAGGAGAGAGGGCCCGGGTCCTCCTGCTCAGCCCTTGCAGGACCCCATCTCTGGGATGGGCCCTGGAGCACTCATGGAGCCCATGGCCCAGACGGGGAAACTGAGGCCCAGAGGCAAAGACCACCCTGCAGACCCTGCAGGGAGCCACTTCTGCCCGAGGGGGCTCCTTAGCCTGTTCTTTCTCTCATCTCAATTGCTCTGTTTCCACTGGGGATTAGAGTGGCTCGAGCCTGGCAGGCCCAGGGTTCCTCTCTCAACACCAGTCTGGAAGGAGAAATGGGGTTCTTGGGTTCCAGAGGCCTCCGGACCAGTCCTGTAAGTACCTCCACTGCCCTCCTACCGAGGGTGGGAGTCTGGAGGAGGGAGCAGGGAGCGGCTGCAGCTGCAAGGCCATCAGGTAACTCCTCAGCCGGCCTTCGGACAGGGCGGAACTTAGGCGCCTGGGTTTGGGTTGGGCAAAGCCGGCAGGGAGGAGAGGCGCGGAGGACAGCTCATCCTTTTTGCACTTGCAGGCTCCGCTCCAAGGCCCTGGCTCTGCAGGCCTTGGAGCCTCCCAAGGCCTGGGGCATGAAGGCCTGGCAGTGTTTGCTGTCACACACACTCACCTTGGGGCCCAGCCCCCAGGCACGGCTCCCATGGTGGGGAGTGGGGCGTGGGGGGCCTCAGGGCAGGTGCCTACTGTGCTGTGAACTCCTTGGTCTCCCAGAGTAGCAGGTTTCTGCTGCCTGCCTGCCTCCCACACATCCCAGCAGTAACGGGAGAAACAAAACAACAAAAAAAAACAGGCTCTACTCCCGCCCCCCTCCGCCGTCCCGCCGGCTGCAGCAGGCACTTCCCCTTTCTGCCCTAGAAGCCTCTGCTGATTGCTCTCAGAGCAGAGAAGAGCAAAGGGGAACTGCTCGGATTGCAAAGAAACAGTGTTGCCCAATGCCAAGGCCGCCACACATGAAGGCAGGGAGGAGTCACCGAATGAGCTCAACAGAACCCCAGGGCCCCTTGATACTCCAAAGACTTCCATTGCCAAGTGGAGACTGTGGGGTTGAGAGAGGAGGAGACACTTGGCCCAGGCCACAGAACACACTTGGTTGCTCTCAGTGAGGTGTTTAATCGGAGTTGAGGGTCTAGGGTCATAGGCCATTTACTGAAGTCAGGGATCCTCTGCTGGAGTGTCTTGGGACATGCTGGGATGGGGATGGGGGAAGGAGGAAAAATAATCCTGAGTAACTTTCTTTGTCAACCTATTTCTTGGACCTAGTCCCAGGTGTTAATCTTTCTGGCACCTCGAGGGACGAGGCTGGGGCCAGGGTAGGGGCTAAGCCGCCCCCTGTGCGCCCCTACTGGGCATCCTACAGTCTTGGGGTGATAAGATGGTCAGGGGAGAGTTTCGGGCGGCCTTCCCTTCCCTCCCAGTGGCACAGCCCTCCTCACCCACAAAGCCCTGCATTCTGGCTCTTTTTCCAAATTCTGACCAGAATCACACAACCGGCAGGAAGCACATTCTGCAAAGGGCGGTGACCTGTTATGATACATGAATGAAGAATCGAATTCCTCCAGAGCTGAAGGGACAGGGGTGTGCAAGGGACAGAGAGACCATGCCTGCCCTGTCAAGAGCTCACTAGCTTGGTAGAACTCTCGCTTCAGGTTTATATAGTAAGTCACCACCAGAGATGTTCGTAATCCCGGGGAGCGGATTCTTGGTCCCGTCCAGGGTGAAAAGTTTCCCTTTGAGATGAAATGTCGACAGTGTTCCAGCCCTTTCTCATGTCTTGCCACCGGGTCAATCTTATTTCCATGTGGCACATGGAGAGAGTGCTTTTAGTCAGGGGGACCGGTCATGGCTCTCTGAGAACCCACCCATCCTCTCATGTTCCACCACCCCCGACATGTATGGTCAGCACGCTGTTTCTGCCTTTGCTTCTAGTATCTGGCCTTTCTGATCACAGAAAAGTGGCAGTTCCACTGGCTGGACAATGGGGCTGGTCTCAGCTCCTTGAGAGGCCTTGGAAGTTGGGGCAAACAGATGGGGTTTCAAGAAGGGTCAAGTGTGTGTCTTTGGCGACCTTGAGGGTAGACAGACAAGGTACAGATCGGGCCCTGGATCCTACCTCTGGCAATGACTGTGTGACATCTGTCAAGTCAGAAACATGTTTGGAAAACACCCTTCTGGAATGGACTGCTTCCCCTGTTTACCTCTCTGTCTCCCCTGTGGAGGAGGAAGTCCAACCAGACAGTCCCGAAGGGCCTCCCAGCTCCAGGACAGAGGTCTACACTCAATGGCTACACACGGACTTCAGAAATGCCTCACGGTGTGTATACACTGGGTGGTAACGGGTTGACAGTGGCCCCTGAGCAGGGGCAAGAGCCCGAAGGGCCCAGCTGCAAGCAGTTGGGAAAGCACCGGCACCCTGAGGTCCCTTCTGCTGCATTTAAGCTGTGGGGTTTGGTAGGGGAGACTCACCGATGCACCCATGATGATAAAGATGTGCGTATCGGCCTGATGGAAGTCATCACCCTGGTACAGCTCTTCTCGCAGGATCCCGCACACCTGGGTCCGGCTCAGAGCCACCTGCTCTGCCATGGCGCTCTCTAGTGAAAGAAAAACTCAGTTGACAAGGCAGGAGCTGAGAGGAGCACTGAGAAGCTGGCCCCTTTCTGGAGGAGTCCTTTGGGCTCTCCTCCAGCTTATGTTTCATTACTGAAACCACTGACTGTGAATACCCGGGGAGCAAGATGTTCGGGAAATTAGAAACTGCTGGCCCTGGGCTCCAGCCATCCTCTCTGGGCAACCTTCTTCTGTGGTGTATATTACAAAATGACCCAAAGCATTACTGGATTCTTACTAGGGCCTCAGCTCTGGGGCGACTGAGTAAAACTCCCCTGGAGCAGCGTATGATCTGCCTAAGACCATGTCGCCCAGGATGCAGGCAGAAACTCTACAATGAGCTGGAGCATGTGAGGTAGTGCAGCTGATGGGAGTGTCGCTCCAGCCCTCCTCCTGCCACGCTGGGCAGACCCCCAGCAAGTCCCTGGCCCTCTCGGGGTCTCCGTCTCCTCGGGGGTCCCATGAGGGCAACTCAGGGTACCAGATCGGTTAGGCCCTCTGGATTTTGCCTCGTTCCCAAGTCTGGGCAATCAAAGTGCCTCGCAGCGCCGCGATCGCCCACTCGGTTACCTGTGCTTCGCTGCTCTTGCCCGTCACACCCGCAGACCCCGAGTCCCCGGCCGTTTCCCCGGGCTGTGCCCCGCCGGCCCATTTAACTGGCGGGGGCGGGAACCTGGGCTGAGCTGACCGGCCTCAGGCGAGATACGGGGGTGTGGCCTCCTCGGGCCCCTCCCTCGTGGGGCGGGGAAGGTCGAGGGCGCGGGCAGGTGCGCGCGCATCCCGGCCAGGCCGGGCACCACCCCCCCACCCCCCCACCCCCCCACCCCCCCACCCCCCCACCCCCCCCGTGGAGGCCCCAGCCCTGGCCCGCCCTGCCCCTCGAGCACCTGCGCCGGCCGCTGAGCCGCGGGCCGCCTGCTGTCTCGGCTGCGGCTGTGCCGTGTCCCCGCTACCTCGCGAGTCCGCCTGCAGCTCCCCGCAGCTCGCCCGCGTCCCCATCCCTGGCCCGACCCCGCCCCTAGAGTCTGGCTTTCGGCGCAGGGCCCCGGGGAGGTCCTGCGCTTTCGCGCAGGCCTCCACTTCCGCCAGCTGCTTGACCCTGCCCCTTGACCCTGTTGGTGGGTGGGGTCTTCTGCAGCTCCGTCCCCTCGCCGGACCGGTCGCCGGAGCAGGTCAAACCAGCCCTATTAGATAATAGCCTCGTTGTGGTTCCAACCCTAGCGGGAGGGGGGACGGCCCTGCCGGAGAGACAAGAGGGAATGCAGGTCGCGACGCTAATTACTGGGGAATGCCCCGCGGGCCAACCAAGGCTGGCGGGTTCAGGTTTCCGGCTTGGGCAGCCTCCCTTCTAGCTTCCGCCGGCCGGCCAGGCAGGGGCGGGACCTGAGCGTTTTACTTCCGGATGCCACAGCTTAGACACCGGAAGCCGGATGTGAGAAGTTGGCAGCGGGAGAAGGGAAGGGCTACAGCGGAACTCGGACTTTCTCGGAGCGCCGGGGGTCCGAGGAACGCTCGGGGCCCGCCGTTCCCGCCCTTCTCACGTCGGATCGACTCAGCTGACAGGTGTGGCCCTCTTCCGAAGACAGGGTACCATTGGTGGGCGTTCTGCCGCCACCGACATCCCCTCCCCGGATGACCAGGCTTCCCCCTCCTATTCGGTCCGGCCGGGTTCTGCTGCGCACTTCCAGAGCACCGGCGGAGGCAGGCCGATTGAGGACTCAGGTTACTTTGGCGGCGAGCGGGTTTGTTTCCGCCTCTCTTTTCTCCGCCAGCGCCGAGTCTGACCACACCCCTAGTTTGTGAATGACTCTTCTAGGTCGGAGACATTTTCTATTCATCATCTGTGCATTTCAGGTTAAAGTTCTTTAAAAAGGCGTCAAATATGACTTGCCAGCTAAGTATCTTACCTCATGTGCATCATTTTGCTCCTTTGCAAAACGATAAATGTCTCCCGGACCTCGTATCATTTCTGACTTGAGGATGAATGGGCCATCCTGACATGTTCGAGGAACTCAGTAACGAGGCCGCTATACCTGGAGTAGAGTGAGCGAAGGAATACTTAGAGTGGGAGCCGGTTTGATTTCTGGGTCGGGAAGATCCGCTGGAGGAGGGATAGGCTACCCACTCCAGTATTCTTGGGCTTCCCTGGTGGCTCAGCTGGTAAAGAATCCGCCTGCAATGTAGGAGACCTGGGTTCGATCCCTCGGTTTGGAAGATCCCCTGGAGAAGGGAAAGGCTACCCACTCCATTATTCTGGCCTGGAGAATTCCATGGACTGTCGCAAAGAGTTGGACACAGCTGAGCGACTTTCACTTTAATGGGAGAACAGATAGCGCACGGCCTTGTACATGGTGGTAGAGACTTTGGGTTTTAAGCTATCGGCAACAAGGAACCATTGTAGGGAATCCCAGCAGAGGAGGGATGTGATCAGAATCACCTTTCAGGCTGACTGGTCTGGCGCGGTGGGGAGAACTGACTATGGGGTGGCATGTGTAGGAGCCGGGTGGCTTTTAGGAGGTTATTACAATAATTATGTGAACAGTGATGTTGCTCTTATCATTTTATTGTGTAAAATTTCAAAGGTGTAGAAAAGTATAATAGTCTAGTAAATTCAATGTACTCACTTCCCAGCTTCAACAGTTATGAACTCGTGGATATTTTTAATTAATTCACATACCTCACAAATCACCCATTTAAAGTATACAGTTCACTGGTTTTTCAGTGCATTCACAGACTTGCATAACCATCACCATTAATTCCAGAACATTTTCATCGCTCCAAAAAGAAACCCCATGAACTTCAGCCATCACTCTCACCACCCCATCTACCCCTGCTCTAAGCATCCACTAGTCTTTCTGTCTCTATGTATTTACCTATTCTGGACATTTCATGTAAATGGAATCATAATATGTGGTCTTTTGTGAGTTGTTTCTTTTTATTAGCATAATGTTGCAGCATGGGAATGTACTAGATTTTGTCTATTCATCAGTTGATAAACATCTGGGTCATTTTCACTGTGGCTGTTCAGAGTAATGCTGCTACGAACATTCCTGTGTGGACATGAGTTTTCATTTCTTTCAGGTAGATACCTAGCAGTTCACCCATTATTTAGAACCAAATCCCAGACGCCGTGTGATTTCTTTCATAAAAATTTCCGTGTGCATCTCTAAGAAATGACTTTGAAAGAAACATAACCACACCAGCACTATCACATGTAAAATAGTACCATTACCTGCTAAGTGTCATCAAATGGACTCTAAGATACATCTTGACAGGATTTCCTGCTGAATCCTGAGCAGGAATGAGCTGTGAGATGAGCTCAGTGACGTGAGCTGTGAGACAGATGTGATTCAAGAAGGACTTGAAGGTTTTGTCCTGCCAACTAGAGCATGGGTTAGCCATCTACTGGTAACAAGGAAGGCCATGAATGGAACTGGCCTCTGGGGATGATCAGGAGTGTAGTTTTACCGAAGTTAGTTTTGAAAGGATGACTGGATATCCAAGTGGAGATCTGGAATTTGATGTGTGAGTTGGGAGTTCAGGAAAGAGTTCTGATTTGGGGCATCATTAGCATTAAGATGAGGGCTACAGTTTTGAGTCTGGATGGAATTAGTACTAGAGTGACTGAAATTAGAGAAAAGGTCCCAGGACAGAGCCCTAGGGCACGACCACATGAAGGGCTGGGTTGATGAGGATGGGCCAGTGAAAGAGCCTGAGAGGGAGCAGCCAGTGAGGTAGGCGGGAAACCAGGAGAGTGGGCTGTTCTGGAATCAGGGATCAGTGATCCATCAGATACTGCTAATGGGTTAGTAGGGTGTTCAAGTCTATTGATGCAGCTCAGGCCCTACTCCTGGAAACTTCTCTTGGGATTAGCTTCCTCTTCATGTAGCCAGTCTTCTTGGGCAGGACTTAAAAGGGCTCCAGGTTGATGCTGTCTAGTGTAGACTCCCTTTCTGTACTCCAGGTAACAAGAGAACACAAATGGCTCAGCCTTTCTCTGTCTCCCTGCCTTCATCTGTGAGCCCAGGCCCTGCTTTCAGATGTCTCAGTACACATCAAATGCTGGATGATCCACTTCAGCCCCTCAGTTCCAAAGAACACTCACCAGGCTCAGAGTGATCTCTGTGAAGACCCTCTTACTTGGTGTATGGATTTCCTAGGGTTGCTGTAAGAGATAGCCACAAGTGGGGGCGAGGGTTTAAAACAACTGAAGTTTATCCTTTCCTGGCTCTGGAGACCAAGAGCCTGAGGTCAAGGTGTTGGTAAGGCTGTGCTTCCTTCGGAGGCTCCAGGGCAGGGTCCTTTGGGCTTCGTCCAGCCTGTGGGAGCTTCAGGTGTCCCTGGGCTTGTGACCACATCCCTCCTGTTTCTGCCTCTATTTTCACATGGCGTCTCCTCTGTGTCTGTGTCTCTCCTCTTTTGTGTCTCATAAGGACACTTGTTGGATTTAGGGCCTTTCTCATCCAGGATTATCTTATCTCCAGATCCTTAATTTTATCGCATCTGCAAAGAACCTTTTCCACAGTTAACAGTCACAGGTTCTGGGTGTCATAAGGCATGTCACATGGGCATACCTTATTGGGGGTCATCATTCAACTCACTATACTAGGTGAGGGGCCACTCACCTCCACTCATGCTTGGAAGTGTGTGTGTGTGGGGTAGGATTCCCAGCACACTGACACATCCCTCCAAAACTAATTTTCTATGTGATTTCTCCTCTCTGGTGACGTTCTTAACTTCAATTTAGAGTTTACAAGCAGTGCTGAACCATGACCTTTCCAAGCCCCACAGAAGAGCCTGTACCTCCCTTAGGAAGGTGACTATGTGCTACCTCTTAGACCAGAAAGCCCATGTTAACATCTCTTTCCACTTGCCAGCATGCTCATCATTCTGCTTGAAGTGTGACGCCAGGACTCCTCGTCCTGCAGGGTAGGAGAATTCTGCATAGGTCTCTTCATATCCTCCCCCTGCTAACTCTCTTTCAGGCCCTGACGTGTTGGATGAGCAGGCCCCCCTGGAAGAGTCCACTGTGTGAGATGGTGCAGCCGAGTGGCAGTCCGGCAGGGGACCAGGACATGCTGGGTGAAGAGTCTTCTCTGGGGAAGCCAGCCATGCTCCACGTGCCTTCAGAGCAGGGCACCCCTGAGACCTTCCAGCGCTGTCTGGAGGAGAATCAAGAGCTCCGAGGTGAGGGCGACAGCGGGCGGGCAGAGTCAAATGTCTGGGGAGCAGGCCCTGCTGGGGGAATTGACCCCACTCACCCAGTGCCTCTGTGTTTTCTGGGACTGGGGTGGGCAGGCGTTCGAGAGCCAGTTGGTGGCTCTGGCTCAGCCAGCCTCCTTCCTTCGTTTCCTGTGGGGTTCTCTGGAAGTGACTCACAGCTACAGAGTGCCATCCAGAATGTTTAGAGTTAGGACCAACACTGGGGAGGGGAGGGGATGGGAAGGGCAGGGCAGGGCAGTGAAGAAGAAGGGGCAGGCAGAGGGAGAAGCTGGGCTGCCCTCCCTCCAAGGAGCTCTGGAGCTGAGGTGATCTTTTTGGGTTGTCCCTGTCGGGCCAATGCCGCCAGGCCCCTGTGTCTCCGTACTGATCAGCCATTGTCATTCAGTCACTCAGTCGTGTGTCTGACTCTCTGCAACCCCATGGACAGAAGCCTCAAACAGTATCCTGGAAAGGGGCGTGGCTATCTGAGGAAGGGCGTGGCTATCTGGAAGGGGCATGACCTGCTCCAGAAAGGGGTGTGGTCTGCTCTGGGCTAGGCAGGGGCTTCCTAGAAAGGGCCCGTGGGCGGCTTTGGGGAAGGGACGTCCGGGCCACTGTGGGTGGAGCATGAGCCTTTCAATCGTACCCCCTCCAGGTATGACAACCAACAATATCCCCCAGGTGTCGTTAAATATGTTTCTGTGTTGGGGCCACGTTGAGCTGGCAGCCAAGTTTGGGGCAGGGCGACAGCTCGCTCTCCACATGTGTGGTCTGAGCTCATCCCCAGGACAGTGGGGGCTGGTGGGGGCACCGTGGGCTTGAGGCAGGAAGCCCTGTCTCAGATCAGTCGTTCCTTGCAGGGCTGGAGTCTTACGGGGACTGTGGTGCATAGAAGGTGACTCTGGAGCCAGGCTCAGGGGCCATTGTGGTTCTAGCGAAAGAATGTTCCATCAATAGGCCTATTTAGCTCGTTGGGGGTTCTGAACAGAGAGGGGGCCCCCTCTAATCCAGTTCTGTGGTGGCTAGCACCTTTACAGGCCATGGATCGGTTTTGTCAGTACCAGTGGTGGGCTGCTGCTTGGGGGTGTCCTGGGTGGGTGGCTCTCCTTTCCTCAGCCCTTGCTGACTGCCCGGGAAGAGGAGGACAAAGTGGTTCTTGAAGCTGTCTCGTGCACCAGGCACTTTGGCTGCTTTTCCATGTTACCCGTCCTGTCTCTGAGATGGGGATGCTTGTCCCCATTGAACGTGTACACGAGGATGGCGAGGCTCAGAGAACTCGCTTGCTCCCAGACTTCTGGCCCTGCCCCCCCAGACCCCCCTCAGTCTGGGGCCAGCAGAGCTCAGGGAAGTTTGCCCCCAGTCTGATCCCGAAGGCAGTGACCCAGGGGCCTGCTCTGACCCACGCAAAAGGCAGATGAGTTCCAGAGTCACTTACAAAGAACAAAGAAACTGACATTTGACATGTTTTTTGTTTTTTGCCACACTGTGCGGCTTGTGGGACCTCGGTTCCCTGACCAGGAATTGAACCCGGGCCAGGGCAGTGAAAGCACTGGGTCCCAACCACAAGGCC
Organism: Bos indicus x Bos taurus; assembly: GCF_003369695.1. Classification (NCBI taxonomy): domain Eukaryota; kingdom Metazoa; phylum Chordata; class Mammalia; order Artiodactyla; family Bovidae; genus Bos; species Bos indicus x Bos taurus. Next base: position 107,702,505 of record NC_040105.1, on the reverse strand, counting down.
ACTAGGGACTCCCTGACACGTATTTTTAAGTGAAGCTCTCGTGGACACTGGGGGCTTGTCATTTGTGCAGCTGACCTTGAAAGTGATTGGCGAAATGAGGGAGCATTGGGAAGCTGTCCCAGTTGGGGAGTCCTCGGGGCGGTGGGGGGCCGTGGGCCCTGGGCTTATCTGGCCCCAGCCATCTCTGCAGACGCCATCCGCCAGAGCAACCAGATGCTGCGCGAGCGCTGTGAGGAGCTGCAGCGTTTCCAGGGCAACCAGAGGGAGGAGAAGGCCTTCCTCATGCAGAAGTTCCAGGAGGCCCGGGACTTGGTGGTGAGGCTGAGCCTGGAGAAGCGTGAACTGCGCCAGCAGAGGGAGCAGGCCCTGAAGGAGGTGGAGCGCCTGAAGACGTGCCAGCAGGTAAAGACATGGCTGCCTGCCTGGGAACGCCGGGGTGGGGGGCTCCTGGAGTTGGGGAAAGCTGTTGTCCTCCCAGTTATGGCATTAGGGTGAGCCGTTGGCTGGGATACGGGTTAAAATCAGTAAAGATAAAGGGATGGAGGGCAAGTCCAGGAGAGACGGAGCCATGCATGACAGTGTGCCCTCTGGGGGCTTGTGGGGGAGTCATTCCTGGAGGCCTGGGGCGCCTGTACGGCTCCCCTTAGGTACTTGATTTCTGGGCCCCGGAGATCAAGCTGGTACATGTGGCCCAGGGTCCAGCCAGAAATCATGCTGCTGGCAGCGTAGACAGCCTGGCGGGGCCCTTGGGGAGTGTCTCAGGTTCCCGGGGCTGCTGTAACAGAGTACCACAAACAGGGTAGTTGGAAGCCACAGAAACGTGTGGTCTGCCAGTCATGGAGGCCGGAAGTCCATGATCTAGGCGTGGACAGGGTCGGTTCTTTCTGAGGGCAGGATCTGGTCCAAGCCTGTCTCCTAGCCTCAGGGAGGACTCAGTGTTCCGTGGTTTGCAAACATACTGTCACGTGGCCTTCTCCCTGGGTGTCTGGGCATCTTTCCTCATCTTATGAAGACACAAGTGTCAAAGAGCAGTTAAACTGGCCTTTAGGTAAAGGGGTGGGAACCGGTTTTGTTTGGTAACCACTGTCAGCAGGCAAAAGTGCCGGGCACCCTTCTGATTGGCACAGGGGTGCCAGTGATTTGAAGGGAGAGTGAGGTGGGTTCAGCGAGCAGGGTCTCCAGTGAAAACCCACAGCGGGTTGGTCAGGGTCAACGTGGTGAGGTCAGCAGCGTCTGTCCCCGGGGTCAGTTCTTGGATGTTACGATTCCATCCTACTCAGAGATGGGTAGACTCAGGCCCTGTCCTTCCTGAGGATCCCATTTCAAAGGAATGACTCTCAGGTCCCCTAGAAAGTCTCTCCTGGGTTGTTGGAGGTACACGGACATCTCAAAGGGATAGAGAAGGCAATGGCACCCCACTCCAGTACTCTTGCCTGGAAAATCCCATGGACGGAGGAGCCTGGTAGGCTGCAGTCCATGGGGTCACTAAGAGTCAGACACGACTGAGCAACTTCACTTTCACTTTTCACTTTCATGCATTGGAGGAGGAAATGGCAACTCACTCCAGTGTTCTTGCCTAGAGAATCCCAGGGATGGTGGGGCCTGGTGGGCTGCCGTCTATGGGGTCGCACAGAGTCGGACATGACTAAAGCGACTTAGCAGTAGCAGCAGGGGTTCACATGTCGGGAGCCTTCTTAGGAAAGACTTGGAGAAAGGGGATGCTCAGTCAAATGTTGGCTGGAACAAACTGTACATTCTTTTGCCAGCCTTGTTTTCTCAGATGGGAACTGAAAAGGGAGCTGAGTCGGCCCAGGGTTGTGACCTTTGGCTGCAAGAAGTCACAGTAGAGCTTGCTCAATTGTCCAAGTCTTTTGTAGTTCTCAGGAGTCACTGGATCAGAGGCCCGCTCTCCTCCAGTATGACCTCATCTTCACACCACCACATCTGCAGTGACCGTGTCTCTAGGTCAGATGCCATTGACACGTACTGCGGGTTAGTTCAGTTTAGTTCAGTCACTCAGTTGTTTCCGACTCTATGCAACCGGGGGAGCCTGGTGGGCTGCCGTCTGTGGGGTCGCACAGAATCTGATACGACTGAAGTGACTTAGCAGCAGCATGCAACCCCATGGACTGCAGCATGCCAGGCCTCCCCGTCCATTACCAACTCCCGAAGTTTACTCAAAACTCATGTCCATTGAGTCAGTGATGCCATCCAACCATCTCATCCTCTGTCATCCCGTCTCTTTCTGTCTTCAATCTTTCCCAGCATCAGGGTCTTTTCCAGTGAGTCAGCTCTTCATATCAGGTGGCCAAAGGATTGGAGTTTCAGCTTCAACATCAGTCCTTGCAGTGAACATTCAGGACTGATTTCCTTTAAGCTGGACTGGTTGGATCTCCTTCCAGTCCAAGGGACTCTCAAGAGTCTTCTTCAACATCTAGTTCAAAAGCATCAATTCTTCGGTGCTCAGGTTAGGCCTAACTGTGGGTTAGGCCGTGGCCATACCACTTTGGGGCCACCAGTAAAGCCACTACCACCCTGAACCAGTGCAGAAGGGAGAAGGAGAAGGCTGCGGTTCTCAGAATGCCTGCAGAGCATCCGCCTGCCCTGTACTCACGGGATGGGATGCTGGCTTCACAGTAGCGATCAGAGCCACTGCCAAAGCCCTATTGCTAGCTGACAAGTCTGACAGTAGTGGGTATTGGAGAGGCCGTGGCTTCATGTTGCTGCTGGAAGCATCAATTGGTGACACTGCTTTGAAAAACCATCTGGCATTTTTTCTTCAAGTTGAAAGTTCAGGTCACTCTCACCTTGTCAGTTGTACCCCAGGTATATACATAAGAGAAACTCTTGCACATGGACAGCAGGTGATAGGGGTAAGATGTTAACCATGGAGAAACCATACTAAAACACAAATACCATAAAATTCGCCCTTTGGAAGTGTAGAATTCAATTGTTTTTAGTATAGTCTTAGAGTTGGCCAACCATCTCTTTCCTTTATGTAGTTCCAAAACCGCAAGAAGAAACCCCAGGAAGAAATTGTGTCCCCATGAGCTGTCACTCTGCAGTCCCATCCCCCCAAGCCCCAGGTACCTGCACATCTCCTGTGAGTGGAATCCTGCAATGTGTGGCTCTTGTGTCTGGCTATTTTCTCTCAGCATCATGTTTTTGAGGTTCATCCATGCTGTAGTTTGTCCAGATACTTCATTTCACTTTATGGCTGGATGATATTCCAGTATAGAGAGAGACTACATTTTTTTTTTTTATCCAGTCTTCATTTGATGGACATCTGGGTCATTTCTACTCTGGCTGTTAGGAGTAATGCTGCTATGAACATTTCTGTGCCAACATGAGTCTTCATTTCTTTCAGGTAGATACCTAGGAGTTCACCCATTTTTTAGAACCAAATTCCAGACACTGTGATTTTTTCCATAGAAAGTTCCATGTGGATCTCTAAGAAATGACTTTGAAAGAAACATAACCACAGCAGCACTGTCACACATAAAATAGTACCATTACCTGCTAAGTGTCATCAAATAGATTCTAAGATACATCTTGACAGGATTTCCTGATGGATCTGATGTGAGTTGTGAGAGGCAGATGGGACTCAAGAAGGACTTGAAGGTTTTGTCCTACCAACTACAGCATGGGTTAGTCATCTACTGGTAACAAGGAAGGCCTTGAGTGGAACTGGCTTCTGGGTATGATCAGGAGTATAGTTTTACTGAGGTTAGTTTTGAGAGGATGACTAGATATCCAAGTGGAGATATTCATCTAACAGGACAGGTGGTATGGGCTATTCGCACTCTTAGATGGGGAAGGTCTCACTGAGTTGCCACCGAGTAAGCCTGGAAGACAGTGAGGACATGAGCCATATGGATTTCTGGGGAAAGACTGTTTTAGAGGAGAGGAAAGTATGTGCAAAGGTCCTGAGGCAGAAGCATACCTGTAATGTTCAGGGAAGACTAAAGAGGCAAGCATAGCTGGGGCAGAATGGAGAGGGGCTGAGGAGGTAGTCATGGTGGGGACTAGTCATGTGGGATTAGTAAGCCAGTGGAAGGATTCAGGCTTTGATCCTGAGTGTGACAGGAACTGGGGGAGGGGGCTGTGCTATGTGGATTCCTCTGAAGTGTGGGGGATATTATGGATTGTTATGTTACCCCCCAAAAATGTCCATATCCTGACTCCTAGTACCTCAGTAACCTAGTACCTTAGTTAAACATGAGGTCTTTGCAGATATAACCAAGTTAAGGTGAGGTCACAGTGGCTGAGGATGGGTTTAAATCCAATGACTGGTGTCCTTAGAAGAGAAACAGACATACAGGGAAGATGGTCACGTGATGATGGAGGCAGAGATGGAGTGATGCAGCTACAGCTGGTGAATACCAAGGACCTCTGGCCACCCCCAGAAGCCAAGGCAGTGGCCTGGAGCTGATCCTCCCCCAAAGCCCTCAGAATGATCCAGCGCTGCTGACACCTTGCTCTTGGACTCCTGGCCTCTAGAAAGCAATCTGTTTCTGTTATCCTAACCACCTGCCAAATTTGTGGTCCTTTTGGGCAGCCCTGGGGAACTCCTACAGCCACAAGGGTGGAACTGGGAGCCTGGGCAAGCTTATTGTAGCTGCTCAGCAAGGGGCTCTCAGCGGGCTGGGCCCAGTGGTGGGTTGCAGTGTGGGCATTAATCCATAGGGTGTGACCATAGGCTTCGAGGTGGAGAAGTTAGGCAGTCAGATAGCTAAGTTGGGTTGCAAGAGACAAGTCTGTCCTGGAGGTAGGACTCTGGAAAGTCTTAGCCTGTGGAGGGTACTGAAGGCCTTGAGACAGAGCAGGTCATCTTCACATGTGTATACATGGAGAGGGTCACGGGCCTGAGACTGCCCTTGAGAAGGAATGGTGGGCGGGGCTGGGTGCACATGTGTGAGTGCATGAGTGCGTGTGTGCAGGCCCCAAGGCCTGGCTGGGAGGTCTGCGTGGTGGTTGGTACTGAGGGGCAGGGAAAGCCGAGGACTGGGGCTTGACCCTGGGCTTGAGCAGGCCACGGTCTCGGGACTGGAGTCTGGACAGCTTGATGAAGGGAGCTGGGCAAAGGGGAGTTGGGCCAACTCTTGCATCTTGTTGCTTGTGCAAGTCTTCTGGAAACGGTGTCAGTCCACATCACCTTCCAATGGCCTGGAGCCTGTGGAGCGGAGTGTGTATCTTTGTCACTCTGTTTGAGTCTTGCCTTCCTTGGCACTGAGTCTCAGAGGTGGAGAAGCTCCCATGTCCCTGCCTCTCCTTTTGCCCCATCTGCAGGGATGAGGAAGGCCTGGGATGGGGAGCTCACGGGACGGGATCTCTTTCCACCGCTTCAGTTGCCTGGATGAGGGGGAGACGCTTCCAGAGGTGGAGGTTAGGTGAGGGGGGCCGCTGAGGGCAGCCCTCAGGAGGCCTGTCACCGTGTTTCCAGGCTTCCCCGGGGACTTGAGGGTGCAAGGGGCAGGCAGCTGGCAAGAAACCACTGCTGACAGAAAGTGGCTCTTTTTTTTTCATGCAGCAGATGGCTGAGGACAAGGCCTCAGTGAAAGCCCAGGTAACGTCCTTGCTGGGGGAGCTGCAAGAGAGCCAGAGTCGCTTGGAGGCTGCCACTAAGGAGCGCCAGGCTTTGGAGAGCAGGTGAAGTGGCAGGGAGGGCAAGCCCAGCCCGAGGCCACTGCCAGGGCTCCTGAGGAGAACAGGACCCTTTGGGAGCCTCCAGAGATGTCCTCTGTGACAGGACACACAGGACTGGGGGTACTGGGCATCCAGGACCTGGGTCCCAGTGCACCTGTGGGCTCTCTGACCTTCTGCCGGAGTTTGGCTTCTTTACTGAGTGGGTGTTTCTGGGGTGGCATGGAAGGGCAAGCCCATGGGCTGCAGGGAAGCCCTCGCAGCTGAGATTGATGACAAGGAATGGGCACACACCAGGACCCCCAAGGGCAGAAGACATGGGTCAGGGGTGAAGACCGCCACGCCTATGGTTCCCTCTCTCCCTCCCTTGAGGGGCCCCCAGCATGCTTCCTTCACAGGCAGCAACAGAGGCCCCCCCTGGAGACCTAGGGAGCCCACTCGAGACTCAGTGCCATGAGTATTATTGAGGGCTGATGGCTTCCAGGCACATGCCAAACTTCCCGACTCCCAGAGGAAAGCCGGTGTGCCCTGTAAACCACCCTGTGGTGCCAACAGCTGAGGCACAGAGACCACACTTATCGTAGAGAAACTGTCTCATCAATGTCAAGGACTCGCAGCAGCCTACTGCCTGGGCACCATCCCTGGGCCAGCCTTGCATGCCAGCCCTTCTGAAGTCAGCATCCTTAGGTCCTCTGGCTACTCTCTTCTGCAGAGGGAGGTTCCTGCAAGTGAGGTTTTTGGGTCAAAGGGCACGGATGTTTCTGGGGTTCTCATGCTGCTCTACTGCAGATGCCCCAGACTGATGGGTTCGGGCTACAGGGTGGCCCTAGCCCTTGCAGCACTGGAGGTGGTCAGGGTGCCCCGGGCGGTGTCCCGGATGCCTTCCTGAAGGAGGCTGGGGGAACAGGCAGGAGGTAAGCGTGTGTGAGCGTGCTGCCCTCTAGGAAATGGACGGCGAGGGGGGAGGCCACTCAAGGCTAAGCCTATAGGCTCTGGGATTGTTGCATCCTGCCGTCTCCCCAGACATGCCTCTGTCACTCCGTATTGCGAAAAGGCACATGTAATTTTTAGGATACTCTGGTATCTTCTCTGCCTATGTTTTTTTCTGTGCACCTAAAAGAAGCTGCTGGAGTTGGGACACTGTCAGTGCAGTTCTGTAACTGCCTTTGGTCCTCTAACGACCCTGGAGGGCCGTTATTCCAGCAGTTATAGGCTCTTGGGCACCCTGCTTTCCTATCACCCCACCTCCACTCCTACCCCCTTGGCTGAGCACGTACATGCTGAGCTAGACAGCTCAGGGCAGGAGGCGTCTCCCATCAGGCCCCTGGCAGGTGGCAGTCCCATCCGATGATGGCAGTGACAGGGCTGGGTTTTGTCAGCTTACAGATAGGATCTGCATCTGATAGACTGGCCCAGGCATGGAGAGATGCTGGGACCAGAGCTGATCTCCAGCAGCCCCCCGCCATCACCCTGCAGTGGGGCTGAGGAAGCCTCGATCCAGCCGGTGGCCTGGCCGAAGCCTGGACCCAGAGTGCAGGGCGCTGTTTAGACATAGGAGACCCGGGGTGGTGGGGGGTGCTGGGCCATCAGTGCTGTATACCCACAGGCAGGCAAGTAGGAGGCTCTTTGGGTAGGTGTGGAGCCTGCGTGGCCTCTGGAGCAGTGCCCCTTTCAGGCCCCCCCCCCCATTTCTCACTTCTCCCTCCCCACCTTCTAGAAATTCTATCAAGGCTGGCTGTCTCTGCTTCCTTTCCTTGCAGTCCCTCCTGACCCATCCACTAGATGGCCCTGGCCAGCGCACCCAGCACCCGCCTGTGATAACCTCATGGGCAGTTCCTGGGGCTCCTCTCCCCTGGGACCACCTCCTTTACCCCCAGAACAGCCTTCCTGGATGGCTGTCCCCAGCCCAAACCCGCCCTGAGCCAGACGCCCTGCAGTCGTCCCTGTCTCCCCAGCCAGCGCCCACCCCAGGGTCACCTGGAGGCCTACCCCTTCGTCGCCCTGTGCCAGGACTGGTCCCCCGCCATGGCGTCCATCTTGCACCATGTGGCAGGGGTGCTGGGCTGGCCGATGCCCCCTCCCCCCGGGCCTGTCTGTGACCTCCACTTCCTCACAGGGCCCGGGTGGCCAGCGAAAAGGCCCGGCAGCTGGAGAGCGAGCGGGAGGCACTGGAACAGCGGCACAGCGTGCAGGTGGACCAGCTTGTTCTGCAGAACGAAAGCATGGAAGCTGCCCTGCGCATGGAACGGCAGGCCGCCTCGGAGGAGAAGTGAGTGGGATGCGGTGGAGGGGAGCCCAACACTACCCCTGACTGTCGTTACACCCCAGCGAGGCGTCCTGGAGAGGGTGACATCCTTCACTCTCCCGTCCACATTCCAATTCCGCCCTCTGGCCCATACGTTCACAGCGTCCTGTCGAGGATCCTGCTTTGTCTTTGATGGGGTGTCTTTTGAGTCTTCTTTCATCTCAAACCGTCCTCCTGCTTTTCTGGATTCTTCATGAAGTTGACTTTTTTGAAGGGGACAGGACAGCTGTCTTTTAGTTTTATTTTTTGCACATAAAAATACATACTCTTGTGAAAAAGAACTATGTCTTCCAGAATAAATACTTCGAGACTGACCTTGTATTACATTTTTATAAATCTCATTCATTATTGTCTCTGGTTCACTAAAAATTGCTGGACTCTCCTGTCCGCTGCTGCTGTGGTCAGTCTGTTGTGACAGGTTTTTTATTTTTCTTTCTTTTTTGATGTGATATGTTTTGATTGAAGTTATTTAGTTTTTGTTGTGATATGTTTTGATTGAAGTACATGAAGAAAAGCTAATCTCACAGAAATGTGTAGTTGGACCAAAGCTCTGCTTTGTGATACACATTGCTTTCTATACTGTTTTGAAAACGCGTGATTTGAGGAAAAGGATATGAACTAGGTAGCAAAGCTTGCCTCGGAGCTGGTGGCCTGCACGGCCCAGAGGCACCTCGGAAGCCACATTCTGGCCTTTGGCCTTGAGGGGAAGGAAGGGGGTGGAGTTGAACGCTGTGGCTGGATCAGGACAAGGTGGTTTCTTTTCCTCAGGCGGAAGCTGGCCCAGCTGCAGGTGGCCTATCACCAGCTCTTCCAAGAGTATGACAATCACGTGAAGAGCAGCATGGTGAGCAGTGAGCGGAACCGAGTGAGTATGGGAGAGGCGTCCTCCGGGTGTTGGGGACTGACCTGCCCCTGGCTCCTCTCCCTGCAGTCCGGGAGCTGATCCCCCCCGATAGATCCGGGATATTGGAAGTCAAGGCCCTACCTTAATAGACTCACAGAGCTGGCTTTGGAGAGGGATACTCAATTCACCCTAGAGCTTGGTCAGGGCCCTGGAGTGATGGGTCAGGCCAGATGGTGGGGGGAGGTGGAGATGCTTGGGCTGTGTTGTTTGCTGCCCATGGTGGATGGAGTGGGGGGCCTCCAGATGCTCTGCCCCAAGTAGGGTCACACTTGTCTCCATGGTTGCTCCCGCCTGCCAGGCGTCCCCTGGGAATGTTTCCACATCAGTCTTGAAGGTGGCTGGGAGCCCTGTGCTTATTGGTCGTCATCAGACCTATCCTGAGTGTAGTTTCTAGTGATCACATTTCAAGGATATAGTTAAACAGAAACATACTTGGAAGAGACTTATAAGGGTAAAACCTGAAACTGGGTCACATGATGAAGAGCTAGTTACAAAACTGTGGCCCTTTGACCTCAAGAGGGAAGGCTGGGTGTTGTGTGTGTGCATCTGTGTGTGTGAGTGTGTCTCTGTGGGTGTGCTGGGGGTGGGGGCAGGAAAGGGGGTTGTGGGGCGTCTGTGAGGTGGTGTCACGGGGGAACCTATGAGACTCGGCTTAGTGGGCACATAGTGGAGCACTAGGGCATGAGACTAGTCTGTGTGGAGTGGTTGGCCCCTGTCCCTTGGAGGGTTGGATGAGGACTGTACAGCTCAGGATGGAATGTCAGCCTGGGCGAGGTTGTGCCAGGTGACCCCAGCGGTCCTCTCTGGCTTCCTCTGCCTTTCCCGTGCCTTGCACAATGCCCCGTCTTTGGTTCCTTTTGGTCCTCCTCCCCAGGAGCAGCGGCCGGCCTGGGGATGGCCCGGCCTCCATGGCTGGGCCAGATGGGGCTCCATCAGCTCCCTGTCCCCCACATCTAGGGACTGCAGCTGGAGGATCTCAAGCAGCAGCTCCAGCAGGCTGAGGAGGCCCTGGTGGCCAAACAGGAAGTGATCGACAAGCTGAAGGAGGAGGCGGAACAGCACAAGATTGTGATGGAGACTGTCCCAGTGCTAAAAGCCCAGGTGAGGGCTCACCCCTGTGGCCGGCCTGCGGGGGTGCAGGCTGGGATGCAAGGGCTGGGACCTGCCATGTGTCTGGTGTCATTTGGCAGTGGCCTCTCAGAAAGCCTCCGAGCCCCTTGAGACGTTCCTCGAACTTGCAACGCCCTGGCAGGGACCGTCTTCATGCTGAGGGGCTCAGGGGCTCTGCCGTCCCCCCCACACCGTTCCCTGGGCCTGGCATGGAGCGGCTGGTGGACAGCACGCGCTGCTCCTCTCTTGGTTTTGCCAGGCGGATATCTACAAGGCAGACTTCCAGGCCGAGAGGCAGGCCCGGGAGAAGCTGGCTGAGAAGAAGGAATTCCTGCAAGAACAGCTGGAGCAGCTGCAGAGGGAATACAGCAGGCTCAAGACCAGCTGTCAGGAGTCAGCCAGGTGGGTGTCGGAGCACAGGCCCCACAGGCAGTGGCACTGGGTCCTGGGCCTGTCGGGTCAAGGTGGGGCTGGCCTCCCCCTCCCCACCTTGCACCCCATCCTTCCCCCAGCCTCGCGCATGCTGGAGACGTGACCCAGATGTGTTGATTGGATGCTTTCTTTTCTTTTCTCAAAAGGATTGAAGACATGAGGAAGCGGCACGTTGAGGTCTCCCAGCCCCCCTTAGCCCCTGGCCCAGGTGAGCGAGCAGTGGGAGGAGGCACGATGGATCCCAGTACTATGGGGAAGAGGGAACTGGACGTGGCCCCCTCCTCCCCATCAGTACACCCCCACCCCTGGGGTGGGCCGTAAAGGGAGATGCTAGCCTTGGTGACTCAGGTGGTTATAGCCCAGGTGTTGGTCCTTGCCTTGCCCCACAGTTGTGCAGGGGGACACACACATGAAGCCCACCCCGACTGGTGCCTGATCTCTTTCCCCAGCTCATCACTCCTTTCACCTGAACCCGTCCAGCCAGAGGAGAAGCCCCCCTGACGAGCCGCCCAAGTTCTGCTGCCCCAAGTGTCAGTATCAGGCTCCTGACATAGACACCCTGCAGATACACGTCATGGAGTGCATCGAGTAGGGCTGCAGGCCGCCAGGCAGCCCAGGACAGTGCTCTCTGCTGCTTTCCTCTCCTGTCTGCCTGGGCCTGAACTAGGGGCAGCTGACACAGAGTGGGTGCCCTCTCTGAACCCCGAGACCTAGCCGCAGGCCCCCATGCTTCCACACCCTCGTCCACGGGTTCCCATCTCTTAGGGCAACACGGAGCCCCAGCGAGGCCCACCACTGTGCTCTTTTGTTTTGTTCTGTATGCCTGAGCTGCTTGGCTCTGGGGTTCCCACTTTTTCCACCTGTGCTGGGAAGGTCACGAGCCACAGCTGGGGCTCCCGGACACCAGCTTCCCAGGCTGAGGTGGGCAGAGCCTTCCTCCCAGCCACCTGGCACAGCGCCCAGGGCACAGGTCTTGTAAGCTGGGTGCTGTTCCCTTGGCGGCTGCAGCACATTGGACTGATGCTGTCTGTTACTAATGGACATTGGGGTTGTCACTGTGGTACAAAATCTTTGTGCATCTCTCATACGTACCTTGGGTTGGATCCTTCGAAGTGGCACCATTGAGTATCCACCAGGGCTAGACAGCACTGAGGCCCCTACCCTGGTGTGGCTTCCTGCTCTCCCGACAGCTCTGCCACGGGTGATGGTGTCCAAGAGTGGCGGGGGCGGGGGGGCTTGTGCCCATCCCACAAGGTGAGCTCCTCTCTGTTAAGAGTAAGCTTGACTTATCTCTTCAGAGCTTGAAGGGTCCTTTTCAGTTCTGGTATAAATGGCCTGCTTGGATTTTTTTACCTATTTTTCTACTGGGCAGTTAGTCTTTTATTCCTTGACTTACAAGAGCTCTTTGGTCATTAGGGGGATGGACTCTTCGTGTGTGATGTAACCCATGGTTATCTCTTCCTCCTGACTTGGTACCGGTGTGTTTGCACTGGAGCCTGTTCTCTTGTTGTTTTGTTTATCCTGCACAGCTTCGGATTTAGTGTTGTCACCACCTCTTGGTCTGAGGAGGTGTGCATGCCACAGGTACACTTGCCCCATGCTGTCTGATGCTGCAATGCACCCTGGTCCTCCCCAGGAGCGCTGCCACCAAAGTCTGTGATGCTGTTCCCTATGCCAGCCCCAGATGCCCCAGCCTGGCCAACAGAAGCCACTTCACCATCTCTGGCAGAGTACCAACACCAGAGAACTCTCTTACAGTTTTGCAAGAATCTGGATATTTCCGAGGATGTCAACGCTGTGGGCATCAACCCTGTAATTGTGGTTTCCTTCTCAGCGCCCAGCATCCCTCTGTGCCCCGGGGGCTGCCTGGTTGGAAATGGGATGACACAGATCCCTGTCCCTGGGTTTTGTGCGGGACCCCTGCTATCTGGCAGTGCCAGGGCGGACTAGGATTGGGATATCAGTCTGGCTAGATGAAGGCCCAGCCAGTATCCTGTTCTGAAAACAAGCCTGGGCTGGGGGCTTTCTTGTCATCTGCAGGGGTAGACTGATCTACTTCCTGAAGCCCAGTGTTCAGTTGCAAATGGTCCTTCAGGAACGTGTTAAAGGCACAGATAGGTTCTCTGCTCATGGATGCTCTTTCAAACTGTATCCTGCAACTTTTCTACAAGAGCACTTGCCATTTTGGGGGAGTGTATTAGTTTCCTGTTGTTGCTGGAGCAGGTGACTTAGACCTGGAGCAGGTGACTTAGGAGGCCTAAGTCTGAAATCCAGGTGTGGGCAGGCTTTGTTCCTTCTAGAGGCCTCTCTCCCAGCTCTCAGTGGTCTTCCTCAGTGTTCCTTGGCAGGTGGACGTGTCTTTCCAGCATCTGCCTCTGTCTCTACATGGTCTCCTCCACTTTTTCTTCTCTTTCAAGGACACTTACTGGATTTGGAGCTCCCCCCCGCCCTGCCCTGAGTCATCCAGGATGACCTCGTCTCCAGATGCTTGCTTTCATCGCATCTACAAAGACCCTTTTTCCAAGTAAGATCACAGTCACACATTCTGGGGGTCAGGACGTGTGCATCTGTGTTGGTCACCGTTCAGCCCAGCACAGGGTCATCTTCTGGTGCCCACAGATGAGGGCAGATGCGTTTGAAGGCAGGCATCTCTGGGATTGGCAGCTCTGATGGAGGGCTTATTCCCTGGGGTGATGGTGACTGCTGTGCTCTGCAGAGGCAGGTAACAACTGTAGTGAGGAAAAATGGAGTTGGGAGTGGGGTAGGTGCTTGCAGGCTCGGGGACTGTTGAGCCTCAGACCCTTCATCTCCAGCTGGACACCGCTGCTGGGGCTGACGCACATGGCTAGGAAAAAGAAAGGGTGGCTCTGTTGGACCACTTGCATCCTGGGTGGTGGCTCCTGGCTGGGTAGGGATTGGTTTAGTGCTTCTAAGATGATGACACATATACACCAGAGTGCTTCTCTGACCAGCTCCCTCCTCTGAAAGGGGGCTGAAGGAAGGGGAGACCCCAGAGTGGTGCGAGGTGGACATTCACTGCCCCCCACAACCCAGGAGCATTGCTGCGGCTCGGGCAGAGGCCCCCACCTAGGCAGCACAGTGGCTGTAGTGGGAGCTTCACACACGTTCCACCTCTGCCCCAAAGCAGCTGCTTTGGGGCTGGCTGGGGACTGGGCGCCGGCCAGGACCCACTGCTGTCTGGAACCTTCTCTTCCTGCAGGCTGGGCACCCACCTCCCATGGGGCCCACAGGATGTGAGAGACTGAAGGTTTTCAACCACCCTTCTGAAACAAGGGGGTGGATTCCTCCTGTGAGGGAAGCAGGTGGCCCCTGGACCCTCACGACCGTGGGTTTGGGTGGTGGAGATGGACAGATAGGACCTCCATGTTGGCATTGCCCATTGCTTCCACACACCCTGCTCCATTACCTGGTTAAGAGAATGCACGTTAAGAGCAATCAAATAAGCACAATACAAAAGCATTTCTTCCTCATGAATGACTAGAACAACATAGACTCAAACTAGACAAAAAGTGATGTCAAAATGGCAACAAACGCTGACTTCCAGTGCCCTGTTGACAATGCGTGGGGACCCACTGCCATGGGGCTGGTCGGGTGGGATGGACAAGCACATAGGGAGTGTCCCAGCCTCCTTAAATCTGCGACTTCGGCACTGTCAGGGTGCTGGCTGCAGCAGCCATCTGTAGCCACCAAAGGCCGTGGAGTAGGAGGCAACACTTCTGGAGCCGTGGCTACCTCATCACCTGGAACCCACTCTGGAGCACGTGGGTGTGAAAAAGCCAGCAGACATAGCGATATATGAAGTGTGACCCCAATAAAAGGAGAACTGTTGTGTGTGCGCTGTTACCGTTTGGATGGCTGTGGTGGTAGGATTACCAGTGATTAAGTTTGCCTTATGTGTTTTATGTATTTTCTGGATGCATATCATTTGCATGTATTACTTTGATAGAGAATGTATGTTACTGTGAACTTGGTCCGGGGTGGGAGCAGCCAAGAGATTTGCCTGCGAGTGGCTGGCAGCAGGTGGTACGAGGGCAGACTCCTTGTTTCTGAGCTGTGTGTGTATACTTTGGAGGGGGGTTGCTGCAAACAACAGAAACGTATTGTTTCCCAGTCGTGGAGGCCGGAAGTCCACGATCCAGGACTGGGCAGGGTCAGTTTCTCCTGATGGCCGTGAGAGAGGGTGTGTTCCAGGCCTCTCTCCTGGGATGGGAGAGGCCGTCTGCGCCCTGTGTCTTCACGTTATCTTTCCTCTGTGCGTGTCTGCATCTCCAAGTGTCCCCTTTTATAAGGACACAGTCCCATTGGATTAGGGCCACCCTCGTGACCTCCCTTTAACTCGATCACCCCTGAGAAGACCCAGTGTCCACATGCAGTGGGTGGCATCCTCAGGGCCTGCGGTGAGGGCTGCCCGGTGTCTTCTTGGAGGGGACACATTTCCACCCATAATGTGGGATGCCTAACAGTTTTTTCCAAAAGTGTCTTATTTCTTTTCGGCTCTGCTGGGTCTTTGTTGTTCTGAGGGCTTTCTCTAGTTGCGGTGCACCAGCTTCTCCCTGCAGTGTCTTCTCTTGTTGCAGAGCCTGGGCTCTAGGTGTGCAGGCTCAGTAGTTGCTCCTTGGCATGTGGGGTCTTCCTGGCCCAGGGCTTGAACCCACGTTCCCCGCACTGGCAGGCGGATTCTTACCCACTGGACCACCAGGGAAGTCCCCAGCTCTGTTTTATAGGAGGCTGAAGAGAGCATTTAGGTGACAGCATATAGGAGTCTGCTGTTAGAAAACAGCTGCTCCACCTCCGTGGTGAATTGGAGGCCTTCCATGGTCCGCTGCCTGCTGATGGGTCAGAAAGGGGGCAGGGCTGAGTGTGTTCCTTGGCCACAGAAGGACATCATTGGAAGGGCCAGGCCTGACACATCCCTCGGCAGGCTTTGCCGAGGTGCAGAGAGCAGCAGTGGCTCCTTGGAGAGGAGCTGGAGCCCTGCAGTGTGTTCCCTAGGCCTGTCTGCGGTGTGAGGCTTGCATTGGTGATTTTACCTTTCTGAGTCTCAGGCTCCCCATCCATAAAATGGGACCATCCAAGGTTTGACTTTCATTTCAGTCACTGCTGAGAGCAGGCTGTTGTTTGCATGCTGTTCCGCTGGGGTGGATGGAGAATCAGAGGAAGGGAAATAGGACTGCAGCAGCCGCATTTTGCAGGCTGGTGGTGCGCAGTGTGGCTGCTTCATGGTTTCTGCAACCTCTGCCCTGACATAGCCAAGTGTCTCCTTCCTTCGTGGTGGCAAAGCTGTGGCAAGGGGGGTGCTTGAACAGCCTTGGCCAGGGCTGGAACTGGAGTCAAGATAGAAACCACAAGACTCCAAAACAGACATTTCAACTTAGGGTCAAACTGCACACTACACTGTGTGTGGGGGGGTGGTGGTCCCCCAAATCCAGGTGGGTACAATTTGGAGCACATTGTCATTGCATCCATGAGGTGGGCCAGGTGGCCCTGCTGTAGCTGATGGGACTCAGTTGCAGTCTATCTGCATTTGTTTCGCTTGTGGCGAACCATCACAAGCCTTCGCTGCATTTCTTCATTTCTTTGTAAAGACTTCTTTAGCCCCATCGAGGTTACCGTTGTGTGGATACTCAGAAATGGCATGAGAAAATGTGCTGACCACACACTGACCTGTGATGGGACCTTCCCTGCTGACTCTGAGAGCAGTTAAGTGCAACCAACTGAACATACAGCAAGAAGCAAAAGTGATTTCGTGAGTCTAGTGGCATTGTGGGGCTGCCACAGGCATCATAAACAGTGCTCTATGGCAGAGGTGCCCATGTTCTCGGTTGCATTAACTGCTCTGCTAAGCACAGGGGTGGCCACCCCTGGCTTTTGTGCTTGTGTTACCCAGTCATTGGTGAGCACTGACTTCCTAACAGTTGCACGTCTCTGAGCACATCCCCAGGGACTGCATTGGGTGCTCAAAACAAAACACACACACACACTGACTGCTAACTAACTAACTGCTTGTTAATCCTTGCAACTTCAAAGATAATGTGACTCACTCTTTAAACCTAATAACACATAATTCCAAGCTGCAAATTATGTTTTTAAAAGCTGATTGTTAAAAGTTTATTTTCAAAGGTGTTCTCCAAACACTTTTTTTTAAATTTTATTTTATTTTTAAACTTCACAAATTGTATTAGTTTTGCCAAATATCAAAATGAATCCGCTACAGGTATACATGTGTTCCCCCATCCTGAACCCTCCTCCCTCCTCCCTCCCCATACCTTCCCTCTGGGCTGTCTCAGTGCACCAGCCCCAAGCATCCAATATCGTGCATAGAACCTGGACTGGCAACTCGTTTCATACATGATACTATACATGTTTCAATGCCATTCTCCCAAATCTTCCCACCCTCTTCCTCTGCAACAGAGTTAGAACAGTCTTACAGACTCCAAACACTTTAATGATGCAGGTGTTTTTTTTTTTTTTTTTTTCTTGTAGTAAAATACACATAAGATTTACCATTTTAACCATTTTAAGTGCACAGTTTAGTGGCAAGAAGCATATTCACATGGTTGGGCAACCACCCCACCATCCATTCCCAGAACCTTTTCGTCTTCCCTAATGGAAACCTTATCCCCATTAGATACTAACTCCATATCTCTACCTGCCCGGTCCTCATCTGTTTCATGTCAGCAGCATTAGGATATGCAGTTGTGGAGCAGCTCAACTGGCCTTTAGGTAAAGGGGTAGGAACTGGTTTTGTTTGGTCAGCAGGCGAGGGTGCCAGGCACCCTTCTGATTGGCACAGGAGTGCTGGTGATTTGAAGGGAGAGTGAGGTGGGGTCAGTGAGCAGGGTCTCCAGTGAAAACCCACAGCGGGTTGGTCAGGGTCAATGTGGTGAGGTCAGCAGTGTCCGTCCCCGGGGTCAGTTCTTGGATGTTACGATTCCATCCTACTCAGAGATGGGTAGACTCAGGCCCTGTCCTTCCTGAGGATCCCATTTCAAAGGAATGACTCTCAGGTCCCCTAGAAAGCCTCTCCTGGGTTGTTGGAGGTACATGGACATCTCAAAGGGACAGAGCAGGGGTTCACATGTGGGGAGCCTTCTTAGGAAAGACTTGGAGAAAGGGGGAAGGAGGGGGTGCTCAGTCAAATGTTGGCTGGAACAAATTACATTCTCTTGCTAGCCCTGTTTTCTCAGATGGGGACTCAAAAGGGAGCTGGGTTGGCCCAGGGTCCTGACCTTAGGCTGCAAAGAAGTCAGCCACAGTTGGCCATTCCTGAGTGCCAGAGGTTGACTGGCATGTTCTTACCAAGAGTCAATGTCACCCTCTTCCCCTTCCTTGACTGTATCTTTAGGCTTTTGCCCCTTTTGCCCCCCTCCCCCCCAGCCCTCAGCCATAGCAGAGGATGCCCTTTCCCAAATCTTTGCATGGCTCGTTTCTTTTTGTTGTTCAGCTTGCAGTTGAAACATTACCTTCATCTAAAGTCTCCATCCTAAATCCATTGCCCTGTTGGAGTCTCCAATCTTTTCTGGTTTGTTTTACATCTCTGTCCACTATAGGGTGGAACCCCTGGACCAGCGCGAGGATAGGCAATGAGTTTGCTGAGAAGCCCCGTGTGCACTCATCGCAGGTCAGAAGAGAACAGGGGACTGTCTGCCTTGGTCTCTCGATGCAGGTGCCCCTGCTCTGTCCTTTCTTTAGAGGAGAACCCCCCCATAGGGAGGGGTGTGCGTGTCAGGGGCGGGGTGCAGGCACAGCCGATACTATCGCATCCTGGGTGGAGCAGAGCACAGGGCGTGTGGTAGGTCTGATGCGTCTGGAAGCAGGGAGACCCAGGGATGGAGCTGTTCTGTGAATTCTGCAGGTTCCATTGCGTCTGAGCGTTGTGGGTCTGGGCCGAGGTGGGGATTGATCTCTCAGAATCACGTAGATGTCTGCAGTACCAGAATGAGGATTCAGTCAGCATCCAGGAGTGTGACAGAACAAGCCTGGGCTTCTCTAACCGTGGGCAGTAGTAGTCAAAATTTTCTGTTGAAAATAACTACAAATGACAGATGAAATATTCTTCAAATCTGTTAAAGCAGTTTAGAACCAACGAGAGTGAAAGCTGAGAGGAAATGGGAGTCTGAGAAGGAGGCCACTGAGGCTACTGTGCCCCAAGGATGCAGGTTCTGGAACTGAACACAAGGGAGGCCGAAAGTCAACCCAACTCACCCCAGCGCTGGGGCTGCAGGGAGTGTTGATGAGGTGCTCACAGACACAGGATACCAAAGCATGAATTTGGGGTTGTAGGCCTGGCTCTGTGCTGTTTGGGTTTGAGTAGCTGGGGTGCTTTAGGGACTTCAAGGCCTAAATTTGGTTCCAAGTGTTCCTGGGCTGATAGCACCCATGTGACTTTCTCAGGGCTGTTGTAACACATGACCACAAACTGGATGGCTTAACAAAAATTTATTCTCTTTCTGAAATCCAGTTGGGAGCAGGGGCACCTCATGCTTCAGACTCTGAGGGCAATCCTGTTCCACACCTTGCTCCCAGCCTCACATTGGTGGCCTGTGGTCCTTGGTGTTCTTTGACTCTTAGACGTGTCACTTCAGTCTCTGCCTCATTTTTATATGGCCTTCTCCCTGTGTGTCTCTATGTCTCACTTTCTTTTCTTATAAGGGCACCAGTCATTGGATTAGGGCTACCCCAAGCCTGTATGACTACATCTTAACTTGATTACATCTAAAGAGACCCCATTTCCAAATACGGTCACATTTACAGGCAGTGGAGCTTAGGTCTTAAACATCTTTTTGGGGGACACTATGGCTTGTCAGGTTGGGCTGCTATCACAGACTAGCACAGTCTACTATAGACAGGCTGGAAGTCCAAGGTCATGGTACCAGCGGATCTCGTGTCTGGAGATGGCCTACTTGTGCTTCATAAGCAGCCACCTTCTTGTGTCCTCACATGGCAGAACGGGTGAGCGAGCTCTTTGGGGTCTCTTTTATCAGGGCACTAATTCCATTCATGAGGGCTCTACTCTCATGACCCAGATCATCTCCCAAAGGCCCCACCTCCAAAGTCCATAATTTTTCAGGTCAGGATTTCAACACATGAATTTTGAGGGGACACAAACATTCAGTCTGTGGCACAATCCATCCCATAATAGTACCATTAAATGCCTAGCAAAAGGAGGCAACAAAGAATCCTCACAAAAAAAGTTTTTTTTTTTTTTTGGACAGTGAACAGTATACAGTTAAACCACCAAGCACTCAATGCCACAAGGCACCCTGAACAGGACAGTTTGCATGAGACATCCCAGGGAACAGAAATACAAGCAGAAATACACAAATGGGACCTATTCAAA
The DNA here is from genome assembly GCF_003369695.1 of Bos indicus x Bos taurus. Lineage (NCBI taxonomy): Eukaryota > Metazoa > Chordata > Mammalia > Artiodactyla > Bovidae > Bos > Bos indicus x Bos taurus. The sequence continues at coordinate 107,682,750 of NC_040105.1, read as the reverse complement.
CAGGAAATTTTCCACAGTGAATGAAACTATTGATAAAAACAAAAAGGCCACCTACTGAATGGGAGAAAATATTTGCAAATGACGTTTTTTTAAAATTTATGTTGGAGTATCATTGATTTGGCCTTTTTTACAGTTCATGAGGTTCTCACAGCAAGTATACTGGGGTGGTTTGCCATTCCCTCCTCTGGTGGATCACGTTTTGTCCGAACTCTTCTGCTACGGCCCATCTGTCTTGGGTGGCTCTGCACGTCATGGCTCATAGCTTCACTGAGTTATGCAAGCCCCTTCGCCACAACAAGGCTATGATGCATGAAAGGGGCCAAATCATCTCCCATGCTAGTAAGGTCATGCTTAAAATCTTGCATGCTAGGCTTCAGCATTATGCGAACCAAGAGCTTCCAGATGTCCACAAGAAAGAAAGTGAAAGTGAAGTCTCTCAGTCATGTCCAACTCTTTGTGACTCCATGGACTGTAGCCTATCACACTCCTCCATCCATGGGATTTTCCAGGCAAGAGTACTAGAGTGGGTTTCCATTTCCTTCTCCAGAGGATCTTCTTGACCCAGGGATCAAACCCAGATCTCCTGCATTGTAGGCAGATGCTTTACTGTCTGAGCCACCAGGGAAGTCCGTTTTAGAAAAGGAAGAGGAACTAGAGGTCAAATTGTCAACATTCGCTGGATTATAGAGAAAGCAAGGTAGTTTCAGAAAAACATCTACCTCTCTTTCTTCGACTGTGCTAAGTAAGGTCTTTGACTATGTGGATCATGACAAACTGTGGAAAGCTCTTACAGAGATGGGAATACCAGCCCATCGTACCTGTCTCCTGAGAAACCTGTATGCGGGTCAAAAAGCAACAGTTAGAACCCTGTATGGAACAACTGATTGGTTCAAGATTGAGAAAGGAAAACTACAGGGCTGTCTGCTTACTCTAAATGCTGTCTGTTTGATCTATATGGTGAGCACATCATGAAATACCAAGCTGGATGAGTTACAAGCTGAAATCAAGATAAGCAGGAGAAACATCAACAACCTCAGATACGCGGATGATACCAGTCTAACGGTAGAAAGCAAAGAGGAACTAAAGAGCCTCTTGATGAGGGTGAAGGAGGATAATGAAAAAGCTGGCTTAAGACTAAATATTTAAAAAACTAAGATCATGGCATCCAGCCTCATTACTGCATGGCAAATAGAAGGGGAAAAGGTGGAAGTAGTTACAGATTTCCTCTTCTTGGGCTTCAAAATCACCACAGATGGTGACTGCAGCCATGAAATCAGAAGATGATTGCTTCTTGGCAAGAAAAGGATGGCAAACCTAGAGAGGCTGTTAAAATCAGAGACATTACTCTGCCGACAAAGGTCCCTGTATTCAAGGCTAAGGTCTTCTCAGTGGTCACATATGGTTGTGAGAGCTAGACAGTTAAGAAAGCTGAGTGCCAAAGAATTGATGCCTTCAAGCAGTGGTGCTAGAGAAGACTCCTAAAAGTGCCTTGGACAGAAAGGAGATGAAACCAGTCAATCCTAAAGGAAAACCCTGAATATTCACTGGAAGGACGGATGTTGAAGCCAAAGCTCCAGTATTTTGGTCACCTGATGTGAACAGACGACTCATTGGAAAAGTCCCTGATGCTGGGAAAGATTGAGGGTAGAAGGAGAAGAGGGTGTCAGAGGTTGAGATGGCTGGACAGCATCAGAGATGAACATGAACTTGGGCAAACTCCAGGAGATGGTGAGGGATAGAGAGACCTGGCATGCTGAAGTCTATGGGGTCGCAAAGTGTCGAACACAACTGAGTGACTGAACAACAATGGTTGATTTACAATTCTGTGTTAGTTTCAGGTGTACAACAAAATGATTCACTTATCAGTTCAGTTCAGTCACTCAGTCGTGTCCGACTCTGCGACCCCATGAATTGCAGCACGTCAGGCCTCCCTGTCCATCACCAACTCCCAGAGTTCACTCAGACCCACGTCCATCGAGTCAGTGATGCCATACAGCCATCTCATCCTCTGTCGTCCCCTTCTCCTTCTGCCCCCAATCCCTCCCAGCATCGGAGTCTTTTCCAATGAGTCAACTCTTCGCATGAGGTGGCCGAAGTACTGGAGTTTCAGCTTCAGCATCATTCCCTCCAAAGAAATCCCAGGGCTGATCTCCTTCAGAATGGACTGGTTGGATCTCCTTGCAGTCCAAGGGACTCTCAAAGAGTCTTCTCTAACACCACAGTTCAAAAGCATCAATTCTTCGGCACTCAGCTTTCTTCACAGTCCAACTCTCACATCCATACATGACCACTGGAAAAACCATAGCCTTGACTAGACGGACCTTTGTTGGCAAAGTAATGTCTATGCTTTTGAATATGCTATCTAGGTTGCTCATAACTTTTCTTCCAAGGAGTAAGCGTCTTTTAATTTCATGGCTGCAGTCACCATCTGCAGTGATTTTGGAGCCCCCAAAAATAAAGCCTGACACTGTTTCCCCATCTGTTTCTCATGAAGTGATGGGACCGGATGCCATGATCTTCATTTTCTGAATGTTGATTCACTTATATATATACATATATCCACTCTTTTTTAGATTCTTTTCCATATAGGCCATTACAGAGTACTGAATAGTGTTCCCTGTGCTATACAGGAGGTGCTTATTATCTATTTTATATATAGTAGAGTGTATATGTCAATCCCAATCTCCCAATTTGTTCCCACCCACACCATGCTTTCCCCCTTGTTAACATAAGTTTGTTTTCTACATCTATGACTCTATTTCTGTTTTGTAAATAAGTTTATTTCTACCATTTTTTAGATTTCACATATAAGCGATATCATATGATATTTGTGTTTCCCTGTCTGACTGACTTCACTCAGTATCACAGTCTTTATGTCCATCCATATGGCTGCAAATGGCATGATTTTTTTCTCTTTTATGGCTGATATTTCATTGTATATATGTACCACGTCTTTTAAAATCCATTTATCTATTGATGGACATTTAGATTTCTTCCCTGTCTTGGATATAAAAAGTGCTGCTGTGAACACTGGAGTGCATATACATTTTTGAATTATGTTTTTTTCTGGGTATATGCTCAGTAGTGGGATTACTGGGTCATTTGGTAGTTCTGTTTTTAGTTTTTTTTAATTTATTTGTTTTAATTGGAGGCTAATTACTTTGCAGTATTGTAGTGGTTTTTGCCATACATTGACAAGAATCAGCAATGGGTGCACATGTATCCCCCATTCTGAACCCCGCTCCCACCTACCTCCCGATCCCATCCCTCAGGGTCATCCCAGTTTGCCGGCCTTGAGCACCCTGTGTCATGCACTGAACCTGGACTGGTGATCTGTTTTACATATGGTAATATACATGTTTCAAGGATATTCTCTCAAAGCATCCCACCCTCGCCTTCTCCCACAGAGTCCAAAAGTCTGTTCTGTATATCTGTGTCTCTTTTGCTGTCTTCCACATAGGGTCATGGTTACCATCTTGCTAAACTTCATATATCTGCCTTAATATACTGTATTGGTGTTTTTCTTTCTGACTTACTTCACTCTGTATAATAGGCTCCAGTTTCATCCACCTCATTAGAACTGATTCAAATGTATTCTTTTTAATAGCTGAGTAATACTCCATTGTGTATATGTACCACAGCTTTCTTATCCATTCATCTGCTGATGGACATCTAGGTTGCTTGCATGTCCTAGCTATTGTAAACAGTGCTGCAATGAACATTGGGGTACAAGTGTCTCTTTCAATTCTTGTTTCCTGGTGTGTATGCCCAGCAGTGGGATTGCTGGGTCGTATGGGAGTTCTGTTCTCAGTTTTTTAAGGAATCTCCATACTGTTCTCCATAGTGGCTGTACTGGTTTGCATTCCCACCAACAGTGTAAGAGGGTTCCCTTTTCTCCGCACCCTCTCCAGCATTTATTGTTTGTAGACTTTCAGATGGGAACCATTCTGACTGCCGTGAGATGGTATCTCATTGTGGTTTTGATTTGCATTTCTCTAATAATGAGTGATGTTGAGCATCTTTTCATGTGTTTGTTAGCTATCTGTATGTCTTCTTTGGAGAAATGTCTGTTTAGTTCTTTGGCCCACTTTTTGATTGGGTCGTTTATTTTTCTGGAATTGAGCTGCATGAGCTGCTTGTATATTCTTGAGACTGACTTTTTGTCAGTTGCTTCATTTGCTATTATTTTCTCCCATTCTGAAGGCTGTCTTTTCATCTTACTTATAGTTTCCTTTGTTGTGCAAATGCTTTTCAGTTTAATTAGATGCCATTTGTTAATTTTTCCTTTTATTTCCATTACTCTGGGAGGTGGGTGATAGAGAATCCTGCTGTGATTTATGTCAGAGAGTGTTTTGCCTATGTTTTCCTCTAGGACTTTTATAGTTTCTGGTCTTCAATTTAGATCTTTAACCAATTTTGAGTTTAATTTTGTGTATGGTGTTAGAAAGTGTTCTAGTTTCATGCTTTTCCAAGTTTTCCCAGCACCACTTGTTAAAGAGATTGTCTTTTCTCCGTTGTATATTCTTGCCACCTTTGTCAAAGATAAGGTGTCCATATGTGCATGGATTTATCTCTGGGCTTTCTATTTTGTTCCATTGATCTATATTTCTGTCTTTGTGCCAGTACCATATTGTCTTGATGACTGTAGCTTTATAGTATAATCTGAAGTCAGGCAGGTTGATTCCTCCAGTTCCATTCTTTTTTCTCAAGATTGCTTTGGCTACTCGAGGTTTTTTGTATTTCCATACAAATTGTGAAATTATTTGTTCTAGTTCTCTGAAGAATATCGTTGGTAGCTTGATATGGATTGCATTGAATCTATAGATTGCTTTGGGTAGTATACTCATTTTCACTATATTGATTCTTCCCATCCATGAAGATGGTATATTTCCCCATCTATTTGTGTCATCTTTGATTTCTTTCATCAGTGTTTTATAGTTTTCTATATGTAGGTCTTTTGTTTCTTTAGGTAGATTTATTCCTAAGTATTTTATTCTTTTCATTGCAATGGTGAATGGAATTGTTTCCTTAATTTCTCTTTCTGTTTTCTCATTGTTAGTGTATAGGAATGCAAGGGATTTCTGTGTGTTAATTTTATATCCTGCAACTTTACTATATTCATTGATTACCTCTAGTAATTTTCTGGTGGTGTCTTTGGGGTTTTCTATGTAGAGAATCATCTCATTTGCAAACAGTGAGAGTTTTACTTCTTTTCCAATCTGGATTCCTTTTATTTCTTTTTCTTACCTGATTGCTGTGAGTAAAACTTCCAAAACTATGTTAAATAGTAGTGCTGAGAGTGGGAACCCTTGTCTTATTCCTGACTTTAGGGGAAATACTCTCAGTTTTTCACCATTGAGGATAATGTTTGCTGTGGGTTTATCATATATGGCTTTTATTATGTTGAGGTATGTTCCTTCCATACCTGCTTTCTGGAGGGATTTTTTTTTTTTTATCATAAATGGATGTTGAATTTTATCAAGAGCTTTCTCTGCATCTATTGAGATAATCATATGGTTTTTATCTTTCAATTTGTTAATGTGGTGTATTACATTGATTGCTTTGTGGATATTGAAGAATCCATGCATCCCTAGGATAAAGCCCACTTGGTCATGACGTATGATCATTTTAATATGTTGTTGGATTCTGTTTGCTAGAATTTTGTTGAGGATTTTTGCATCTATGTTCATCAGAGATATTGGCCTGTTGTTCTCTTTTTTTGTGGCATCTTTGTCTGGTTTTGGTATTAGGGTGTTGGCGGCCTCATAGAATGAGTTTGGCAGTTTTCCTTCCTCTGCAATTTTCTGGAAGAGTTTGAGTAGGATAGGTGTTAGATCTCTAAATTTTTGGTAGAATTCAGCTGTGAAGCCATCTGGTCCCGGGCTTTTGTTTGTTGGAAGATTTTTGATTCCTGTTTCGATTTCCGTGCTTGTGATGGGTCTGTTAAGATTTTCTATTTCTCCCTGGTTCAGTTTTGGAAAGTTATACTTTTCTAAGAATTTGTCCATTTCTTCCAAGTTGTCCATTTTATTGGCCTATAGTTGCTGATAGTAGTCTCTTATGATCCTTTGTATTTCTGTGTTGTCTGTTGCGATTTCTCCATTTTTATTTCTAATTTTGTTGAATTGATTCTTCTTCCTTTTTTTCTTGATGAGTCTGGCTACTGGTTTGTCTATTTTATTTATCTGCTCAAAGAACCAGCTTTTAGTTTTGTTGAGTTTTGCTATAGTCTTCTTTGTTTCTTTTTCATTTATTTCTGCCCTAATGTTTATGATTTCTTTCCTTCTACTAACCCTGGAGTTTTTCATTTCTTCTTTTTCTTGTTGCTTTAGGTGTAAAGTTAGGTTATGTATTCTACTTTTCTCTTGTTTCTTGAGGTAAGCTTGTATTGCTATGAAACTTCCACTTAGCACTGCTTTCCCTAAATCCCATAGGTTTTGGGTTGTGTTTTCGTTTTCATTTGTTTCAATGCATATTTTGATTTCTTTTTTGATTTCTTCTGATTTGCTGGTTATTCTGAAGCATGTTCTTTAGCCTCCATATGTTTGTATTTTTAATAGTTTTTTTCCCCTGTAGTTGACATCTAATCTTAACTGCATTGTGATCAGAAAAGATGCTTGAAATGATTACACAGTTTTTTGAATTTACCAAGGCTAGATTTATTGCCCAGGATGTGATCTATCCTGGAGAATGTTCCATGTGCACTTGAGAAAAAGGTGAAATTCATTGTTTTGGGGTGAAATGTCCTACAGATATCAATTAGGTCTAACTGGTCCATTTAAAGTTTGTGTTTCCTTGTTAATTTTCTGTTTAGTTGATCTATCCATGGGTGTAAGTGGGGTATTAAAGTCTCCCACTATTATTTTGTTACTGTTAATTTCCCCTTTCATACTTGTTAGCATTTCCTTTACATATTGTGCTGCTCCTATGTTGGGTGCATATATATATGTAAATATATATATATATACATACACACACACACCTATATATATATAAAATAATTGTTTTATATATATATATATATATATATATATATATATATATATATAATAGTTACATTTTCTTCTTGGATCGATCCTTTGATCATTATGTAGTGTCCTTCTTTGTCTCTTTTCACAGCCTTTATTTCAAAGTCTATTTTATCTGATATGAGTATTGCTACTCTTGCTTTCTTTTGGTCTCCATTTGCATGGAATATCTTTTTCCAGCCCTTCACTTTCAGTCTGTATGTGTCCCTTGTTTTGAGGTGGGTTTCTTGTAGACAGAATATATAGGGGTCTTGTTTTTGTATCCATTCAGCCAGTCTTTGTCTTTTGTTTGGGGCATTCAACCCATTTACATTTAAGGTAATTATTGATAAGTATGACCCCATTGCCATTTACTTTGTTGTTTTGGGTTCAAGTTTATAAACCTTTTTTCTGTTTCCTGAGAAATAAATTAAGTAAATGAAATAAATGCTTTAGCATTTGTTGAAGAGCTGGTTTGGTCGTGCTGAATTCTCTCAGGTTTTGCTAGTCTGTAAAGCTTTTGATTTCTCCTTCATATTTGAATGAGATCCTTGCTGGGTTTCTTGGACTTGGGTGGCTATTTCCTTCCCCATTTTAGGGAAGTTTTCAACTGTTATCTCCTCAAGTGTTTTCTCATGCCCTTTCTTTTTGTCTTCTTCTTCTGGGACTCCTATGATTTGAATGTTGGGGAATTTAACATTGTTCCAGAGGTCTCTGAGGCTGTCCTCATTTCTTTTAATTCTTTTTTCCTCTCTCCTTCATTTATTTCCACCTTTCTATCTTCCACCTCACTTATCTTATCCTTTGCCTCAGTTATTCTACTGTTGGTTCCCTCCAGAGTGGTTTTGATCTCAGTTATTGCATTATTCATTATTGATTGACTCTTTTTTATTTCTTCTCGGTCCTTGATAAACATTTCTTGAATCTTCTCAATCCTTGTCTCTAGTCTATTTACCTGTAACTCCATTTCGTTTTCAAGATTTTGGATCCTCTTTACTATCATTATTCTGAATTCTTTTTCAGGTAGACTCCCTATCTCCTCCTCTTTGGTTTGGTTTGGTCGGCATTTATCATGTTCCTTTACCTGCTGACTATTTCTTTGCCTTTTCATTTGTTTATTTCTTTTTAAATATAAATTTATTTATTTTAATTGAAGGCTAATTACTTTACAATATTGTATTGGTTTTGCCATACATTGACATGAATATGCCATGGGTGTACATGTGTTCTCCATCCTGAACCCCCCTCCCACCTCCCTCCCCATCCCCTCCCTCTGGGTCTTCCCAGTGTCATTTGTTTAGATTGCTGTGTTTGGGGTGGCCTTTCTGTAGGCTGGAAGTATGTGGTTCCTCTTTATTTTGGAGGTTGCTCTGTGTGGGTGGGGTTGGACGAGTGGCTTGTCAAGATTTCCTGGTTAGGGAAGCTTGCATCTGTGTTCTGGTGGGTGGAGCTGGATCTCTTCTCTCTGGAGTGCAATGAAGTGTCCAGTGTGATTTTTGGGGTGTCTGTGGCTTTGGCATGACATTGGGCAGCCTGTATTTTAATGCTCAGGGCTGTGTTCCTGTGTTGCTGGAGAATCAGCATGGTATGTCTTGCTCTGGAATTTGTTGGCTCTTGGGTGGAGCTTGGTTTAAGTGTAGGTATGGAGGCTTTTGGATGAGCTCTTGTCAATTCATGTTCCCTGGAGTTAGGAGTTTTCTGGTGTTCTCAAGTTTTGGATTTAAGCCTCCTGCCTCTGGCTTTCAGTCTTATTCTTACAGTAGCCTCAAGAATTCTCCATCCATATAGCACAGATGATAAAACATCTAGGTTAATGGTGAAAAGATTCTCCACAGTGAGTGGCACCCAAAGAGGTTCACAGAGTTACATGGAGAAGAGAAGAGGGAGGAGGGAGATAGAGGTGACCAGGAGGAGAAGAGGGATTTATTATGAGGGCCTAATTGTTTGCTTATATTGGCCTTAGGCACTCTTGGCCCTGTTGTTTTCCACTGGCTGGAGGAGGAGGGTGTTTCAGTATTTCTTGTAGCATAAAATAAAGCTGAACTATCATTCTGTGTCTGAATATATTTTCAAATACTGGGCCTCCACAGTTTCTTGCCTTTCTCCTTGGTTTCAAGGGAAGGTTCTGGGCTTCAGATAGTCTAGTAGTACAGTATAATTGAAGACAATTTAGGAAATGGAAGAAAATTAAAATCTATTATGGCTTCTCATTCAGCATTAACTGTGGTCGGTACTTTGGAATATTTTCTTAGTTTTATATTGGCATTTATATGGCTCAGCTGGTAAAGAATACGCCTTTAATGAGGGAGACCTGGGTTCGAGCCCTGGGTTGGGAAGATCTCCTGAGAAGGGAAAGGCTATGCATTCCAGCATTCTGACCTGGAGAATTCCATGGATTGTATAGTCCATGGGGTCACAGTGTTGGACACAACTGATTGTCACATCATCTATAACAATAATTAATTTTTGCATATTCAGTATTAATTTTTTCCTGGAATTGTTTTTATTTAACATATAAGCATTTTGTCTTTCAAAAATTTATTCAAAAACATGTATTTGGATGCATATAAGAAGTAGCATAATGTAAGTGTTCAGTCAGTTCAGTTCAGTCTCTCAGTCATGTCCAATTCTTTGCAACCCCATGGGCTGCAGCACGCCAGGCATCCCTGTCCATCACCTACTCCTGGAGTTTACCTAAACATATCCACTGAGTCCGTGATGCCATTCAAACATCGCAACTTCTGTCATCCTCTTCTGCCACCTTCAATCTTTCCCAGTATCAGGGTCTTTTCAAATGAGTCAGTTCTTCGCATCAGGTGGCCAAAGTACTGGAGTTTCAGCTTCAACATCAGTCCTTCCAATGAATATTCAGGACTGATCTCCTTTAGGATGGACTGGTTGGATCTCCTTATAGTCCAAGGGACTCTCAAGAGTCTTCTCCAACACTACAGTTCAAAAGCATCAATTTTTCAGCACTCAGCTTTATTTTATATTCCAACTCTCACATCCATACATGACTAGTGGAAAAACCATGGCCTTGACTAGATGGACCTTTGTTGGGAAAGCAATGTCTCTGCTTTTTAATGTGCTGTCTCAGTTCAGTTCAGTTCAGTCGCTCAGTCGTGTCCAACTCTTTGTGACCCAATGAATTGCAGCACGCCAGGCCTCCCTGTCCATCACCAACTCCCAGAGTTCACTCAATCTCACGTCCATCGAGTCCCTGATGCCATGCAGCCATCTCATCCTCTGTCGTCCCCTTTTCCTTCTGCCCCCAATCCCTCCCAGCATCAGAGTCTTTTCCAATGAGTCAACTCTTCGCATGAGGTGGACAAAGTACTGGAGTTTCAGCTTTAGCATCAGTCCTTCCAAAGAACACCCAGGGCTGATCTCCTTTAGAATGGACTGCTTGGATTTCCTTGCAGTCCAAGGGACTCTCAAGAGTCTTCTCCAACACCACAGTTCAAAAACATCAATTCTTCAGTGCTCAGCTTTCTTCACAGTCCAACTCTCACATCCATACATGACTACTGGAAAAACCATAGCCTTGACTAGATGGACCTTTGTTGGCAAAGTAATGTCTCTGCTTTTGAATATGCTATCTAGGTTGGTCATAACTTTCCTTCCAAGGAATAAGCATCTTTTAATTTCATGGCTGCAATCACCATCTGCAGTGTGATTTTGGAGCCCCCCAAAATAAAGTCTGACACTGTTTCCACTGTTTCCCCATCTATTTCCCATGAAGTGATGGGACCAGATGCCATGATCTTTGTTTTCTGAATGTTGGGCTTTAAGCCAACTTTTTAACTCTCCTCTTTCACTTTCATCAAAAGGCTCTTTAGTTCCTCTTCACTTTCTGCCATAAGGGTGGTGTCATCTGCATATCTGAGGTTATTGATATTTCTCCCAGAACTCTTGATTCCAGCTCGTGCTTCTTCCAGCCCAGCATTTCTCATAATGTACTCGGCATATAAGTTAAATAAGCAGGGTGACAGCATACAGCCTTGACGTACTCCTTTTCCAATTTGGAACCAGTCTGTTGTTCCATGTCCATTTCTAACTGTTGCTTCCTGACCTCATATAGGTTTCTCAAGAGGCAGGTCAGGTGGTCTGGTATTCCCGTTTCTTTCAGAATTTTCCACAGTTTATTGTGATCCACACAGTCAAAGGCTTTGGCATAGTCAATAAAGCAGAAATAGATGTTTTTCTGGAACTCTCTTGCTTTTTTGATGATCCAGCGAATGTTGGCAATTTGATCTCTGGTTCCTCTGCCTTTTCTAAAACCAGCTTGAACATCTGGAAGTTCATGGTTCATGTACTGCTGAAGCCTGGCTTACAGAACTTTGAGCATTACTAGCCTGTGAGATGAGTGCAATTGTGCAGTAGTTTGAGCATTCTTTGGCATTGCCTTTGCTGTCTAGGTTGGTCATAACTTTCCTTCCTAGGAGTAAGTGTCTTTTAATTTCATGGCTGCAATCACCATCTGCAGTGTGATTTTGGAGCCCCCCAAAATAAAGTCTGACACTGTTTCCACTGTTTCCCCATCTATTTCCCATGAAGTGATGGGACCAGATGCCATGATCTTAGTTTTATGAATGTTGAGCTTTAAGCCAACTTTTTCACTCTCCTCTTTCACTTTCATCAACAGATTCTTTAGTTCCTCTTCACTTTCTGCCATAAGGGTGCTGTCATCTGCATATCTGAGGTTATTGATGTTTCTCCCAGCAATCTTGATTCCAGCTTGTGCTTCATCCAGCCCAGTGTTTCTCATGATGTACTCTGCATATAAGTTAAATAAGCAGGGTGACAATATACAGCCTTGATGTACTCCTTTCCCTATTGGAACCAGTCTGTTGTTCCATGTCCATTTCTAACTGTTGCTTCCTGACAGGCATACAGACTTCTCAAGAGGAAGTTCAGGTGGTCCAGTATTCCTATCTCTTGTTAAACATTTAATATGTTTCTATTTGTCCCTAATAATGATTCAGTGGAATTCTTCTGTATAAGTCTTTGCCTGATTGGTTATGTCCTCAAGATAGGTTCCAAAGGGTAGAAATACTGAGATAAAATTTTACTTTTCTATTGATTTTTTAAGGCTATTGGCCTACAGTAGGTGGTTGCTACTCAAAAGTGTGCCTCCCCCCCAGAATTCTAGTTTGCCGACCACCTTTACCAGTAGGTCTGATTCCTCCCAAAGTAAAAACCTTAGCTTGCAGAAGATCAAACAACTCAGAAACTATAGAACTGTAACTTTATGGCCTACTGACCTTGTTTCTGATCAATGTAGAAAAGTTTGGGGACAATTAGTTAAGTCTTTGGGGGAGGAGTTAGCTCCCTCCAATGTTTAGTATTTGCTGCAACCTCATGAAATTTCCTGATAGTTTTAGTAGTTCTGTGAATAACACCATATTTTCTACATGTATGATCAGGTTATCTGCAGATAAGGTGTACTCAGTCACTCAGTTGTGTTCAACTCTTTGCAACCCCATGGATTATAGCCTGCCAGGCTCCTCTGTCCATGGAATTTTCCAGGTAAGAATACTCAAGTGGGTTGCCATTTCTTCCTCCAGGGGATCTTTCTGACCTAGGGATCGAGCCCACATCCCCTGCAGTGGCAGGCAGATTCTTTACCATTGTGCCTCCTGGGAAGTGGCACAGTGTTAACATTGAAAGAAAGTAAATGTGCATCTTCACTGAATAAAGATTAAGTAAATCAGAATAAGCCCATCCCTTGGTGGCTCAGTGGTAAAGAACCCACCTGCCAATGCAAGAGACTCGGATTTCATCTGATTCAGGAAGATCCCCTGGAGTAGAAAAGGACAACCCATCAGGTATTCTTGCCTGGGAAATCCCATGGACAGAGGATCCTGGTGGGCTGCAATCCATAGGGTTGTGGAGTAGAATACAATTGAGCAACTAAACAACAAAACAATAAGAAAGAAATCCGAAGAAGTTGAGAATCTGTGTGAGGAGATGATATGTTCCTGTTTTAATAGTATGCTCCCACTATGTGACTGTGGGTATTACTTTTGACCTTTTTTTAATTTGTGTGGGTCTCAGTTGCAGCATGCAGGATCTTCAATGCAGCATGCGAGCTCTTATTTAATAATTGCAGCGATGTGGGATCTAGTCAGCTCACAAGGAATTGAACCTGGGCAACCTGCATTGGAATTGTGGAGTCCTAGCCACTGGACCACCAGGGAAGTCCCTGACATCAGTATTTTCTTTATTTGGGAAAATAATTGTCTGCTGTATTAGATTAATGGGCTTCCCAGGTGGCACAGTGGTAAAGAATCCACCTGCTAATGCAGGAGATGCAAGAGATGCAGTTTCAAACCCTGGGTTGAGAAGATCCCTTGGAGAGGAAATGGCAACCCACTCCAGTATTCTTGCCTGGAAAATTCCAGGGACAGAGGAGACTGGCAGTCTACTGTCTATGGGGTTGCAAAGAGTTGAATGTGACAGTCAGACTGAGCATGCATGCTCTATTAGATTAAGAAATAATCTTTCCCAGTCTTGTTCCTTTAAAACATTGGAACTTGATTTTGAATTTGATGAAAAATGTATACCACTGTCGAGGACATGTATGAGTTTCATAACCCAGCATCTATTTTCCTTTTCTTGGTACTGATATGCTGTCACCTGGGAAAATTGCCCCTTTCCTTTTCTCTCAGCCACTGTGACTGTGATAGAGTTGACTTCACCTCTGATTCCAGGGGTTGGCATGTGGCCCAGGCCTGCCAACTTGAAGCACTGCTTTCCTGCAGCTGTGGTGATATCATCCAACCAGTGACACTTTGGGTCTCTAGGGGAGACAGGATGTCAAAGGACAGAGGGAGAGTTGGAGCAAGAAGGCAAATCTCAGGGAACAAAATGCTGGATCTAGCCATGCCTAAAGACAAACTACTTCTGTACCTTGTAGTTACACAGACCCAGAAACTCTCCCTTTGGCTGAAAAACCACTGTGGATATTCTTGGTTGTTTTTGTTCCACTTGTTTTTCACTTGCAATAGCAAAGTCTTGACTATCAGTGAATTGAAGAATCATAATTTTCTTTTTTACTTAACCAATGTGGTCTGATGGAGAAGGCAATGGCACCCCACTCCAGTACTCTTGCCTGGAAAATCCCATTGGCAGAGGAGCCTGGTAGGCTGCAGTCCATGGGGTCGCTAAGAGTTGGACACGACTGAGCAACTTCACTTTCACTTTTCATTTTCTTGCATTGGAGAAGGAAATGGTAACCCACTCCAGTGTTCTTGCCTGGAGAATCCCAGGGACGGCAGAGCCTGGTGGGCTGCCGTCTATGGGGTCACACAGAGTCAGACACGACTGAAGTGACTTAGCATAGCATAGCAATGTGGTCTGAAGACTTGGTCCTTCTTTAATACTTCAAGGGAGAAATAGGCCTATTTTGTTACTAAGGGATTAGTTCCTTGCTGATCAACCCATATCATGGTAGAAAAGGAGCCCAGTGAGTCAAAGGAGGGGAGGGACACTGCAAGGGGCAGCTGGAGGAAGGGGACAAGGAGGGTGACCATCCCTTGCCAGATAGGGCACCCAGAATCGACCCAAAATTGGGCCATATAGTGGATACGGCGAAGCCTGTGCCATCCACAGTACTTTAAGAGCTGTATAATATTCCTCAGAATGTGTAATCCATAGTTATTTTAACCAATCTCTTGTATACAGGTCTTTAGGCTGTTTGAAATTTGTCAGTATTATAAACAAACCTGAAATGGATATCCTGGTACATTTGTTTTTGTGTAATACATTATGTGGAGAAAGAAATGGCAATGCACTCAAGTATTCTTGCCTGGGAAATCCCATGGACAGAGGAGCCTGGTGGGCTGCCGTCTATGGGGTCACACAGAGTCAGATACGACTGACGTGACTTAGCAGCAGCAGCAGCAGCAGCAGCAGCAGAATACATCCTGTGAAATGCTGAGCTGGATGAAGTACAAGCTGGAATCAAGACTTCTGGGGAAAATATCAATAATCTCAGATACACAAATGACACCACACTTATGGCAGAAAGCAAAGAACTAAAGAATCTCTTGATGAAACTGAAAGAGGAGAGTGAAAACGTTGGCTTAAAGCTCAACATTCAGAAAACAAAGATCATGGCATCTAGTCCCTTCAATTCATGGCCAACAGATGGGGCAACAGTCCAAACAGTGACAGGCTTTATTTTGGGGGGCTCCAAAATCAGTGCAGATAGTGACTTCAGCCATGAAATTAAAACACACTTACTCCTTGGAAGAAAAGTTATGACCAACCAAGACAGGATATTAAAAAGCAGAGACATTACCTTGTCAACAAAGGTCCATCTAGTCAAGGCTATGGTCTTTCCACTAGTCATGTATGGATGTGAGAGTTGGACTATACAGAAAGCTGAGTGCCGAAGAATGGATGCTTTTGAACTGTGGTGTTGGAAGAAGACTCTTGAGAGTCCCTTGGACTGCAAAGAGATCCAATCAGTTCATCCTAAAGGAGATCAGTCCTGAATATTCATTGGAAGGACTGAGGCTGAAGCTGAAACTCCATACTTTGGCCACCTGATGCAAAAAGCTGACTCATTTGAAAAGACCCTGATGCTGGGAAAGATTGAAGGTGGGAGGAGAAGGGGATGACAGAGGATGAGATGGTTAGAGGGCATCACTGACTCAATGGACATGAGTTTGAGTAAACTCTGGGAGTTGGTGATGGACAGGGAGGCCTGGCATGCTACAGTCCATGGGGTTGCAAAGAGTCGGACATGACTGAGCAACTGAAGTGAACTGTGTAGGAAACCAGTGTAGGAATCAATGCCCTGGGGAAGGATGCACTGCCTAGGTTAATATTAGGTGCTCTTTCTTGGCCTAGGCTTAGGGATAACTAGGGGCACAAAGTACCCTGTAATTGGTTGGTTGATCCCAACCAACAGGAAAAGCTGCTTGAGACAGAACATGATGGAAATTTGGAGCTGGCCACCATCTTCAGCAATCAGCCAGCTAAAAGGGAGGGAAAAAGAAAATAAAATTAAATGTGGGAACTGTTCTCCTAATTCTGCCCCCTCAGCTGGTGTCAGGCACACTGAACATGTCTACATCCTTAGACTTCGTCTTTTGGTGGTCTCCAGTTCACTATTAGAATGACCCCAGACATCTGCCACCCACCCAGGCCCCTTTGCAAACTAACATTGCTAGGATGCTGCCCTTCACTGTGAGCTCCTTCCCTACTGCCCTGCGATAGGGCTGGATGTGTGGGCTCAGGGACTGGCGGGCCATCTCTGCCTCCATGGGTGACGGGAAGAGCACTACGATGGAGCTGGTGGCGGCGAGGTTAAGGGACCATCTCCACCAACCTTGCCTGTGCCTCAGGCCTACTCTTCATTTGGAGGCCTGTTTCCTTCTGGCCATTCTCACTTGTCTCCATCCCCACCCCAAGTCTGCTCCCAGCCCTTCAGGCCATCTGCCCCCTCCATCTCTCCCTGCCACCCCTGACCCATGCCCCAAGGCCAGACCCTCTAGCCATCTTCTTGGTCTCCCTCCCCACAGCCCTTCCTATCCCCAGGCTGACTGCTTTCTCTCCATTCCACTGTCTACAGGAGGCCCATTCCTCCCTGCTCCAGCCCCTGCCCCTGGCCTCTCTTCAAATAGGATACAAATTGAGAAGTTGGCTTCTTGGTCCTCTGGCCATGGGTGGCACACACCCACCAACTCCTGATGCAGCATGTCCAAGAGGCCATGGCCTGACGTGTCCTGGCCCCAGGGCACCGTGGACACCAGGCCCTGGCGCTGCATGTCCACCTGGTCCTGGAGCGGGGTGGCCACCCGGCCCTGGCATGGCATCTCTGCCAGGTCCCGGAGCGTGAGGTGCCTGCACCAGCTCTGGGGCTCCAGCCGCGGCTGCACCTGCCTCTCCCGCGCCTCCGAGGCCCTCGTGCCCTTCACGGCCATTTGAGTCACCAGCTCCATCCAGACCTCTCTGGTCTTCAGCATCTCCCACCACTCCACCTCTGCCAGCACCTGGGTCTGCAGCCTCCATGACCACTCGCGCTGCAGGTCAGCCCACCACGGCCACCTGGAGCGTCTGAGAGTCCGAGGCACCCAAAGGAAACCACGCCCCTGGGCGGGTGATGTCACTATGGGTGCCGAGAACGCCTGTGCACTCAGGCCCTGATGCCAGTCCCAGGATGTCCCTCTTAGGTGGTTATGAGCACGTCAGTGTTTCCCGCCAAACGTGGAAACACCAAGTGAGCCCCTTCCCCTTAGACCTCTGCTGCCATGTTCACATGTGACCCTCCTGCTGACTTCAGCCTCTGGAAGAGAGTCGAGCACCAGGGCCAGGCCCGGGGGATCCCATTGGTCTTCCACACATAGCTCAAGTCTGCGTCCTTGTCTGTGCGTGTGGGCATGTGCATCCTTGTCTGTGCATGTGGGCATATGCAGGTGCATGCACATGGGGGCGCGAGACCAGGCTGTTCCTGCCCACCTGGGGAGGGAAGCAGGGACTACTGTTGGGCCCACTGTGGAAGGCATGGGGTAGGGCTGCCTGGGGGTCCAGGCACACAGAATGCAGGGACTCCAGGCTGTGGGCATGCCCCAGGCTCCTCAGAAGCACTGGATGAACCAGCTAGACTCAAGGGCAGAGGGAAGGGCCATGTTGCCCTGGACACCTGCAGTCTCCTGCTGTCTGCTGGCACAACTCTCATGGCCTTTCCCTTCCCAGGAACAGTGTCTTGAGGCTGTCTGGAGGGGTGGAGGTACCGGGGGACCTCAACTGGGAGGTGACCCTGTATCTGATAGCCTGCTGGTCTACTTCTGTCTACAAGGGGAGTCAAGTCAACAGGCAAGATACAGCCGGGGGAGACCACGGGGCTGGGGCAGCACTGCCTGGGTGTGGGATGCATCTGCCAGACCACTGGTGCCACGGGAGGTGACTGCATCAGGGATTGTACTTCAATCCGGCCCCTGAGCCCCACCCCCTGGCCGGAGAGTCCTCTCAGCCCTCCAAATCCAAGGCCAGCAGCCTTCCCCCACCCCTACCCCCACTGGAGGGGAAGAGGCACCAGCAGTGGCTGACCATTTCCTGTGTGGGGGGCATCCCTGTCCCACCTTCCTACCTTCCCAGTTTCTGTTGATTCTGGCTCCCAGTCAGTTTTAGGGTGTGCAAAGACCTGGTCTACTGCCTGTGTCTGTGCCCTGCTCTGTGGCCAAGAGGACCCCAGTGGGGAGCCTGGACATGTCAATGTATGGCAAAAACCACTATGATATTGTAATTAGCCTCCAATTTAAAAGATAAATTAATTTAAACAAAAGAAGTAAACATTTAGGTCAGTATTTCTAATTCTTGGAATATATTAATACTTTAAGGAAATAACTATTAATGGAAAGATTTATAAATTCCACTAAATCATTAACCATAGTATTGTAAAAAGTGGAAACAACTTAAATGTTCCATAATTATATTATTATTGTTTTTTTTTTCTTATTTAAAGACCCAATCTTAATTTTTTGGCCACACCACATGACGTGGGATCTTAGTTCTGCTGTCAGGGATTGAACCTGCAGCCCTTACACTGGAAGTGCAAGTCCACTGGGCTGCCTGGGAAGTCCCAATAATTACATTAGGATGCATCTTATATCTATTCAATAACACATTTCTTTTATTTTTTTTAAATCCATCCTCTGACAAAGGCTTTACTGACAATTTTCCATACAGTTAGTCAAAAAATAAAAAAATACAGAACACAACAGACAGTATTTCATACACTAGAAGCCGACATGACAGGAATCCCTTCTCATCATGGTAAAAAAAAAAAAAAACCAAAAACCCCCAAACCCAAGAACTTAGTTTTTGGTGGGGAGATAGGACTTTGGTCCCCTGCCAAATGAAATGGAGTAACCCAGCAGAGAATTCAAATCAAGGGTGTAGGATGGGCCGGGGGTGCAGGGCAGCAGTGGTCAGATTTAAAAATAACTGCTTTAGTGACAAACAGGCTGGAAAAGCCAGGCTTGGGCTACGCTGTGTCTCTTACTATAACTATCACCATGTGCTCCTCCTCTAGCTTGCCCAATGTCCTCAGCGCTGACTGGAGGTACTGCTGTGAGAAGTCACAGGGCGGGAAGGCATAGAGCATGCCTGTGCTGTCTCTGCCCTTGGATCCACCCACTGGCAGGCTGATCACCCCTGCAGCCTGCTTCTGTTTCAAGTAGGAGACCAGGTTCCTGAGAAGCCCTCTGTAGGCCAGGCTCCACCGTAGGCATCCCCTCAGAGCCAGGCCCACTGGGGGTCGCCTGGGTGGCCAGGAGCACTGCGTAGCCATTGGGGCTCCCCTGCTTGATGTGTCGTGTGACCTCATCGAGCTTGGGTTGGTCCAGGCGAAGGCGCTGGGCAATCTTCAGCTGGGTCAGCTTACTCCCAGAAGTATGGTCTTTGAGGAGACTGCTGATCACCCCCTGGTCCCCCTCTAGGATGTGCAAAGATGTCGGGAAGCAGCTGTTTTTCAACACTAGAAGCCCGTTCCAACCCAGCTGCAGCGTCTGGGCATACTCTGAAAGATTCTTGAGCTTTTTGGTCTCGTGTTTTGGCTCTTCAAGAGGCTTGGGCTCGGCCTCAGTGGTCCGATGATTGCGCTCGCTCTCTCGGGTCTTCTTCCCGTGGGAAGAGTCGGGAGCCTCGTGGTGGTGGTGGTGGCTCCACTCCTCCGCCCCGTGTCGGCTGTTGCTGAGGGAGTTGCTGCCGGATTCCGTGGTCCCTTCACTGGAATGGTTTTCCTTGCGGCTACGCTCCAGGGTGCGGTCGGAGCCTCGGTCCGCAGGCTGCCCACCACCCTTGGTCCTGCTCCGTTCCTCGTAAGGGGAGTGGCTGGCCCTTCCGCGATCACTGGAGAGGCTCCGGCGCTTCCGCCTGTCCTCCCAGGCCTTGGGCAGGCACCGGTCCCCATCTCCTCCCCAGCGCTCACCACTCGGCTGCGCACTGAGTGGCTGTAGCCCTCGAGGCTGTTTCGGCGGAGGTGTGGAGGGGTCCTGTCCCGCACCCGCAGGTCGGCATCCAGGTTCTGGTGCCGGGTATACCCGTCGGGGAGTAGCTCATAGTGCACAGGGAGGGGGTAGGGCTGGTACTGCTGGGGATACCGAGTCTCCTCTGCTTTGGCAAAATCCACGCGCAGCCTGCGGTCCGGACCCCCCCAAGGGAAAGCCCCTCATTTTAGCACAGGCGGCCTGGGCTGCGTCCAAGCTCTCGTACTGGATGTAGGCAAAGCTATCTCCCTTGACATGATCAATGGTCTGAATGCTCCCAAAACGGTCAAACTCCCGGGCCAGAGCCGCCAGTGAGGTGTTAGGTCCCAAGCCACCCACCCAGAGACGTGTAGTGGGGTTGGCCTTGCCGTACCCTGTCTTAATGGGATTGCGGCCTATCACACGACCCGACATGCCCACCTTGGCCCGGTGGGCCATGTCTAGGTTCTGGAACTTGAGGAAGGCATACGCACCGCCCTGCCCACGGGCGGGTCTCTTGATGACCACCTCCTCAATGATGCCGTACTTCTCGAAAGCCTGTCGCAGCTCCACCTCTGACACGCTGTGGTCCAAATTCCCAATGAAGAGGTTGTGCGTGGCCCGCTGGTCGTCCTCGGGCATCAGGTCCTCTTCGCACACGGCCGGGTAGCCGTAGGGTCGCCCGCGGTCGTCGTACAGCCCGTAGTAGTCCATGCCCCGCTCCCGGGACAGGCCTACAGCGGCGGCGGCCGCGACCGCATCTAGAGCAAAGGCTGCAGCAGCGTGGCGGGGGCGGGGCTCCCGCAGCGGAGGGGCGGCAACCGGGGACAGCAAACCCTGCTTGTACTGGTAGCCGCCGTGCAGCGGGAGGTAGCCGAGCGGGTCGGCGGGCACGGGCGGGCCCGGGGGCGGAGTGGAGGCGGCGGCGCTGCTGCTGCTGCTTCGCCTACTGCTCCCGCCGCCGCCTCGCACGTACACGGGCTCCACCTTGAGCGGACGGTCGTAGAGCAGTAGCTGGCGGGCCAGGGCGTGCTGGCGGGCCTCACGCGCGTACTGCGGGTGCCGGAAGTTCACGTAGGCCTCGCGGCCCAGCTCAGGCGTGTGCGACAGGCGCAGGCTGATCTCGCCGAAGCTCTTGAACTGGTGGAAGAGCCGATCTTCGAGGTGCTCGGCAGGCAGCGCGGGGCTCAGGCTGCTGATGAGCAGCGTCTTGTACTCGGGTGCAGCCGCTGAGGAGCCGGGACCCGTGGGCTCAGCCGCGGGCGGCGGCGGAGGTGGCGGTAGTGGAGATGCGCAGGACGACGCGCCCGAAGCGCCTGGGTCCCCTGAGACCTTGCCGCCGCGCTCCCCGCCGCCGGCGCCCGAGCCCGAGGAGCGGCCGCTGCTCGCACGGTGATTCGCGTCCCCGGCGCCTCGGCCGTCGCGATGCCCACCGCCGCTGCCCCCGCTACCGCGAGGTTTGTCGCGAGCCCGCGTTGGAACGGGGTGCTTGGCGCCGCCCGAGGCCTTGTGCGCCGCCCGCCCGCCCGCCTCCGCCTCCTGTTCGCGCTCCCGCGGCCGTTTGGCCGACGATGAGGAGCCGCGCCCGTTCGGGCTGGAGTCTCACTCGCTATGCCTCTTCATGGCGCCCGCGCGGCTGGCGGGTGGGCGGCCCGCAGACCCCTCAGAGCGGCGGCGGCGGCCGAGGAGGCAGCGCCCCCGGCGCCGCCATCTTGGACAATAACACATTTCTTAAGAGATTTTAGGAAGTGGAAAAGCTAGTATATTAAATGAAAAAAGTTCAGGAAAAAAATTAAACTTGATAAGTTCTACATCACATGCTGTTATACGTTTAATATGCAAGTACAACCAGAAAATATTCTTAAATGTTGACAGTATTTAGTGCTGAACATAGGGCTCGGTTTTCATTGTCCGAAATTATTTCCAATTCCCTTGTAACTGAATTCAAATATCTGAATTTCAGAACCTTCCCTCTAACACGAGAACAAAGATAAAAAGTGTTTTTAAAATCCAGAAGCGCATTAGCTGAAAGGAAACTAGGGCACAAAAAGTGACTTAGTTTTATTTTCTGCTGTAATAAGCACTGAAGCATCCCACTCCTCAAGCAGCAGGGAAACAAAGCAAGTGAACCGCAAGAGACCAAAGGCCAGTACAGGCCAAAACTTAGACTCAAATAACAAAGTGGCAATGACTCTTAGGTTGAATTCCCTATGCCCTGCCGAGTAGGGGACACAAGGTTAGGCCTCAGCCCCTTTCCTCAGCTTCGGCTTTGGCGAGGTGGGAGCCCGAGGCTCCGAATGTTCCGAATCACCAGGGAAAGCTGATCGAGGAACGGGTTCATGGAAAGTCGGATGAAAGCAAGGTCGTCAGCAGTCCATCTACTAAAAGCAGGGAAAAGAAAATCAGGTCAAAGGGAAGATTGCTCTTCCCAGGGTACCAGCCCCCCTCCTTATACCAAGCCCCTCAGTGTCTCCATCATAGCATGCTTAAGAGGGAGCCTAGACCACAGCACCTGCCACCCCCCACTCCCCAAGGCAAACTCGTCTGGAACTGACACAAGCAGGTCACTGCCATTCACTGCAAATTCCTTCCGAATCAATCCTTGGTGGCGTTGGGCATCTGGGAGCAGAGATCTGCGAGCCATGTCTGCCTCCAGGGGTGACTGGAAGGGCACTCTGAGTGTGCTGGGAGAGACACGGTTAAGGCACCATCCATTACAGAATTTGCTGGTATCTCGGGCTTCCTCACACCTCAGAGGCCCGTTTTTACCCCAGGATGCCAGGCTCCCGACGACAACCTGAGACTACCCTCAGGTGTCTCCGTAACCCTTGGGTCCATCTTCCCCACCCTCCAGGCTCCTCAGGCCTTGACAACCTCCTTTCCTTCCAGGCTGCCCAGTCCTGCTGCCCCGGATAGCCCCCGTGCTCCCTTCTATCCCTTCCTCAGGCTGCCGGCATGTTTCCCGCCACCATACCACTGACCGTGCCCAGGGAGGCTCCATGAAAAGGATACAGCACCACCTCTCCACGTCTAGGTCTTACAGCCAAGGGTGCTACATCTCCAGCAGATCCTACGCCACCTGGTGCCTGCTCACCTTGGGGACGAGCTACAGCAGCTTCCATCACCGCTCTTCCTCTGCCAGGCCCACCCCGGCCTTGTGGGGCTCGGCGAACAGCCTCACCTTCAGCGCTGCCTGAACCACTCTGGCAAGCAGGTATTCTGGAGCTCTGCTGGTCATCTCGGTCCTCTGCACCACCGGCGCCACCACCCGACGCCTGCATGGCTGCTGCGCGTCTCCCTCAGACTGCAAATAAGGGGCGGAGAGACTGGGCCCCTCACGAAGTCCCTCCCCTTCTGCGCAAGGACGCAAAAGTTGCGCCTGCGCACACACCCCATCCACCCACGGGCTGCTATGGAGACCCCGTGACGCTGGCGGGACTCAGCTCCCTCACAATGCCACCACGTTCCTTTCAGGTGCCCCTCTATGCGCCTGCGCACACGGGCCCCTCCAGTGCTGGCTCAGATGGCGTGGAATGGACCTCGCCAAGTGTCCACAGAGACGCCACTGAGACACAAATGCCGACTTTCCAGTCTCAAGGCCTGAAGCTAGTTCCACAATGCAACTTTGATTTCTCCACCGTATGCCTCAGAAGGGTCTCACTGGAGTAAGGTGGGAGTCGAGGGCAAGGGGCCAAGCCACACGATGCACCAGCATCACGTCTCTGCCCACTTCACATCATACCTGTGCTCTTTGACCATAGTGATCGCTAGCACTTCCTATGGTCTATGCGTTATTTCAGGTGCTTTCATGTGTTAGTCCATCACGTCAGTTTTCAGACAGTGTTGCCATAGCGCAGGCTTCCTTTGTGGCTCAGCTGGTAAAGAATCCGCCTGCAGTGCGGGAGACCTGGGTTTGATCTCTGGATTGGGAAGATCCCCTGGAGAAGGGAAAGGCCACCCACTCCAGTACTCTGGCCTGGAAAATTCCATGGACTGTATAGTCCATGGGGTCGCAAAGAGTTGGATACCCCTGAGCCACTTTACTTCACTTCACATTGTCATGTGAGTCTCCTGTCTCCCATGATGCAGCTCTCCTGCAAACTAATCACACACACCCACCCTCTCTCCAACACCAGCAACTCAAAGTCTTGGGCATTTTTGTTATTGCCTTTCTGAAAACTATGATGACTGCAGTGCTCCATCAGGCACCAGACTCAGGTTAGGTCTGAATGGTGAGATCTACAAAGGATAGTGATAATAACAATGACAAATAATGTGTGTGACACAGACAGTGACAGAACTATGAAGGAAAGAGAGTGTACGATAGAATGAGTTTCCAGAGAATTTACCACTCTGATAGGTGAATGCTTTTGAGTGAGTGTGACAGAGTGAATGTGTGATTGGGACAGGAATTTAAAGGGACAGAATGTCATGGGAAGAGACTAAGATGCAGAAACCAAGACAGAGGGAGTGTGTGTCCGAGTGTCAGAGAGACATTCTAAGAGAGATAGGATGTGAGAGAGAATAAGTGTGATGGAAAAAGAATTATAGAGTGACACAGGACTATTAAAGAAAAAGAGTGTGTGATGGTACTCTAACTCAGTATGAGAAAGTAAATGTGAGAGACAATATATCGGTGAAAGAAAATGGGTCTGTCACACATATCAGAGTGTGACAGGGAATGAACCTGACAGTGGGAGGCAGCAGCCTGGGCAAGTGGGTCAGTCCTTGGAGCCCATGTTTCCCCCAGGGCGGTCATGCCCAGGTCTCTGCCGGTCTGGAGGAAGTCAGCAAATTGACTTGGTTCAGTTGTCCAAGAAACATTGCTGTTAATAAAGCTAGTGGATGAAATGTAATTCCAGAAGAAATAGTCAAATCCCTAAAGGAGGATGCCACCAAGGTTTTGTATTCATTATGTCAACAAGTCTGGAAGACCACAGGACTGGAAAAGATCAATCCTCATCCCAGTTCCCAAGAAGGGAAGTAAGAACGGGCTAACCATTGGACAACTGCACTCATCTCCCATGCTAGTAAGGTGATGCTTAAAATCTTGCATGCTAAGCTTCAGCATTATGCGAACCAAGAACTTCCAGATGTCCAAGCTGAGTTTAGAAAAGGAAGAGGAACTAGAGATCAAATTGCCAACATTCACTGGACTATGGAGAAAGCAAGGGAGTTTCAGAAAAACATCTACCTCTGTTTCCTTGACTACCCTAAAACCTTTGACTGTGTGGATCATGACAAACTGTGGAAAGCCCTTAGAGAGATGGGAATACCAGACCATTATACCTGTCTCCTGAGTATCCTGTATGCAGGTCAATAACCAATAGTTAGAACCTAGTATGAAACAACTGATTGGTCAAGATCGAGAAAGGAGTATGACAGGGCTATCTGCTGTCACCCTGTTTGTTTAATCTATATGCTGAGCACATCATGAGAAATGCCAGGCTGGATGATTTACAAGCCGGAATCAAGATAGGCAGGAGAAACATCAACTACCTCAGATATGCAGATCAGATCAGATCAGATCAGTCGCTCAGTCGTGTCCGACTCTTTGCGACCCCATGTATCGCAGCACGCCAGGCCTCCCTGTCCATCACCAACTCCTGGAGTTCACTGAGACTCATGTCCTTTGAGTCAGTGATGCCATCCAGCCATCTCATCCTCTGTCGTCCTCTTCTCCTCTTGCCCCCAATCCCTCCCAGCATCAGAGTCTTTTCCAATGAGTCAACTCTTCGCATGAGGTGGCCATAGTACTGGAGTTTCAGCTTTAGCATCATTCCTTCCAAAGAAATCCCAGGGCTGATCTCCTTCAGAATGGACTGGTTGGATCTCTTGCAGTCCAAGGGACTCTCAAGAGTCTTCTCCAACATCACAGTTCAAAAGCATCAATTCTTCAGCGCTCAGCCTTCTTCACAGTCCAACTCTCACATCCATACATGACCACAGGAAAAACCATAGCCTTGACTAGATGGACCTTTGTTGGCAAAGTAATGTCTCTGCTTTTGAATATGCTATCTAGGTTGGTCATAACTTTCCTTCCAAGGAGTAAGCGTCTTTTAATTTCATGGCTGCAGTCACCATCTTGCAGTGATTTTGGAGCCCAGAAAAATAAAGTCTGACACTGTTTCCCCATCTATTTCCCATAAAGTGATGGGACCGGATGCCATGATCTTCATTTTCTGAATGTTGAGCTTTAAGCCCACTTTTTCACTCTCCACTTTCACTTTCATCAAGAGGCTTTTTAGTTCCTCTTCACTTTCTGCCATAAGGGTGGTGTCATCTGCATATCTGAGCAGAAAGCAAAGAGGAACTAAAGAGCCTCTTGATGAGTGTGAAGAAGGAGAATGAGAAAGCTGGCTTAAAACTCAACATTCAAAAAACTAAGATCATGGCATCTGGCCCCATTACTGCATGGCAAATAGAAAGGGAAAATGTGGAAGAAGTGACAGATTTCCTCTTCTTGGGCTCCAAAATCACTGTAGATGGTGACTGCAGACATGAAATCAGAAGATGATTGCTTCTTGGCAGGTCAGGGATGACAAACCTAAACAGAGTGTTGAAAAGCAGAGACATCACTCTGCCGACAAAGGTTCATATAGTGAAGGCTATGGTCTTCACAGGATCACATATGGTTGTGAGAGCTGGACTGTAAAGAAGTCATAGCACCAGAGAATTGATGCCTTTGAACTGTGGTGCTGGAGAAGACTCCTGAAAGTCCATTGGACAGTAAGAAGATCAAACCGTTCAATCTTAAGGGAGATCAACCCTGAATATTCACTGGAAGGACAGATGCTGAAGGTGAAGCTCCGGTATTTTGGTCGTCTGATTCGAACAGATGACTCATTGGCAAAGTCCCTGATGCAGGGAAAGATCAAGGGTAGAAGGAGAAGAGGGTGTCAGAGGATGAGATGGCTGGACAGCATCCTGGATGCAATGAACATGAACTTGAAGAAACTCCAGGAGACGGTGAGGGACTGGGAGGCCTGGTGTGCTGCAGTCCATAGGGTTGCAGAAATTCGGACACAAATGGGAAACTGAACAACTACAGCTGCCCAGCTGTATAAGGGTCCTTGTTTTTGCTTCCCTGGTGGTCCAGTGGTTAAGAATCTGACTGCCAATGCAGGGCACATGGGTTCGATCCCTGGGCCAGGAAGATCCCACATGCCCAGGACAACTAAACCCGTGTGCCACCACTACTGAGCTCCCCAAAATCAGAGTCTGTGCTCCTCCACAAGGAAGCCTCCACAATGAGAAGCCTGAGCACAGCAATTAGAGTAGCCCCTGCTGGCTGCAAGTGCAGAAAACCTGCACACAGTTAACAAGATTCAGCACAGCCAAAAACTAACAAATAATTTTGGTAAATAAAAGTTTTTTTAATATAAATTTATTTATTTTAATTGGAGGTTAATTACTCTACAATATTGTATTGGTTTTGCCATATATCAACATGAATCCGCCACAGGTTTTAAGAGTCCTTGTTTCCAGCTATAGCCTTCTCGGACATTGAAGATTTCAGTTAATTAAGCTCATCCTACACTAAGATCTGCTCTGGTCCTACAGAGTCAATCTTAAAAAGTAAGACCCAAAAGGATCAAACTGTTTTTTTTCCAAGTAATTTAACAGGATTCCATAATAAACCTCAAGAGTAAGTTTAGGAATAGAAAAAAGTCAAGCATGCAAGGGAAATTTGATAATGCTTGGCATCCAATCTAAAATTACCAGGAGGCAAAGAAGCAGGAAAATCCAACCCATTATGACAGAAATCAGTGTGTTGTTGTTGTTCAGTAGCATCTAACTTTTTTTGACCCCATGGACTGCAGCATGCTAGGCTTCCCCATCCTTTACCATCTCCCATAACTTGCTCAAACTTATGTCCATTGAGTCGAGATGCCATCCAACCATCTCATCCTCTATCGTTCCCTTCTCCGCATGCCTTCAATCTTTCCCAGCATCGGGGTCTTTGCCAATGAGTTGGCTCTTTGTACCAGCTGGCCAAAGTGTTGGAGATTTCAGTTAAAATGCATCAATTGGAAAGGAAGAAATAAATGCATATTTATTTACAGTCAAAATGATTGTCTAAGCAGGAAGTTCAACGGGATCTACAAGAGCTATTACAATTAATTAGTTAAGCAAGGTTTCAGGATACAAGGATACTCTTGAGAGTGCCTTGGACTGCAAGGAGATCAAACCAGTCAATTCTAAAGGAAATCATTCCTGAATATTCATTGGAAGGACTGATGCTGAAGCTGAAGCTTCAAAACTTTGGCCAGAAGATGTGAAAAGCTGACTCACTGGAAAAGACCCTGATTCTGGGAAAGATTGAAGTCAAAAGAACAAGAGGACAATGGAGGTTGAAATGGTTTGATAGCATAACTCACTCAGTAGACATGAATTTGAGCAAACTCCAGGAGACAGTGGGGAGAGAGAGCCTGATGTGCTATAGTTCATGGGGTCTGAAAGAGACGACTAGACACAATTTAAGAGACTGAAGAACAACAACATTCTGGTATTATATCTTAATATATAAATATAACTAGGGCTTTCTTGATAGCTCAGTTGGTAAAGAATTTGCCTGCAATGCAGGAGACTCTGGTTCAATTCCTGGGTTGGGAAGATCCCCTGGAGAAGGGAAAGGCTACCCACTCCAGTATTCTGGCCTAGAGAATTCCACAGACTGTATATAGTCCATGGGGTCACAAAGAGCTGGACACAACTGAGAGACTTTCACTTCACTACACTTCATAAAATGAGAAAATATTCCAAAATTAATACTGAATGGCAGTACACTACTATCTTATTCTCCTGCTTCTTAAATTGTCTTCAGTTATGTTGTACTCCTTGACTATCTGGATCTCAGAACCTCCTCTCCAACCAGAAGACAAATACAGTATTAAGATGTGTAGAAGCTAAAAATAGTCAGAGATAGCACAGTATCTCAGTTTTATTTTCTGCAGTTAACAATCACCAAACTATGTGGAACCTGAGCCCCCAGGCAGCAGCACATGCACAAGATGAAGCCCTATCCACCTACTGCAGAAATCAATGCCCTGGGAAAGGACACATGAGGCTAGGGCACATAGGCTAGATTTATCCCTGACTTTCACACAGAGGCTTAGTAAAATGGGGGGGGGGCACATAGTGCTGCAAGGTCCACATACCAGGGAAATCTTCTGCAGACAGAGGGTGATGGACGTCTGGAGCATGGCATGGTCTTCAGCACTCAACTGGCTAAAAGGGAGGGAAAATGAAATTCAGGCTCCAGATGAGGAGGAAGAGGAGCATGTCCTCCCTCTGTCCCCGCACACTGACAAGCCCAGGGCACCACACTTCTCCTCTAGGCTTAACCCTCCATTATGGCTCCTCCTGGGCTGAGACTGGTCACCACCCACCACCCCTCCCCCACCTCAGCCCCCTTTAGAACTGACAGAACCAACAGGTGGCCATTAACATCGAGCATCTTCCGAATTGACCGTCGCAGTGCAGTACATCGAGACAGGAAGAGAAAGGCACGGTGAGGCTACTGGTGGAGATATGGTTAAGGCACCATCCACACTCATTTTGCCTGTACGTTAGGCTCCCTGCTCACAGAGACCCGCCTTCTTTCATGAGGCTGCCGCCTAGGCTGTCCGGACCTCCCAGCCTATAACCTAAGGACACCCTGGATATCACCGCTGGACCCCTCTGGTTCCCTTCAGGTTGCTTTTCCTCACTATCTTCCCCTGGCAGCCAGACCACCCCTGACCCACACCCTCCATCCCCCGAGAGTACCCTCCTCCTACACTTTAGGCCCCTCTGCCTGAAACCCCCCAAACCACCCCTAGCCCACACCCCAACCCTCACGGTCGCCCAGCCCACCAGGGCTCCTGGAATAGGATACAACTGGAGGGCTTGGTTACTCAGAACTTTGACTCCGGGTGCAGCATCTCCACCAGGCCCTGGTGCTTGGGGTGCCCCCGGGATCTGTGGAATGGCACCAGCTGCACCACCTGACTCTCTTGCAGTGCTGGGGCCTCTTGGATCAGCCAAGTCGCTGGGGCCGCCAGGAACTCCACAACTGATGGTGTCACCAGGGCCAGTTGGGTCGCCAGGGTCATTGCGGCCACCAGCACCACCTGGCACACCTTGGCCGCTTTGTGCTGTGCCACTACAAAGGCCATGGCTCCTGCATCTTCATCTGCTGTCCTCGTGGTTCCTCAACTATGTGCCTTGAACTCCATCTTGAACCCCTCTCCCTTTCCCTCCACGTTGGGAAAGACTGAACCCTCCCTCCAGAACCCAGCCCTGTAGTGCGACTTTCAACCAAGCATCAGCAGAGCGCCTGCACACACACACCCTGGTCTTGCCTCACGATTGGTTCCCACCGACCATTGGCTTCCACAGTGGCTGCAGGCTCTCGGGCAATGGGCGTTCACTGCTGAAGCTTCACGTGTTCGCGTGCTGTGTCACCCCAATGAGCCTGCACAGACACACATCCAGGTGGTCTGCGTCCTCTCAGTCAGCCCTGCCTCAGGCCCAGAAACCTGGTAAACGGCTTAGCAAGGAGGCCTTTGGGTGGCGCTCCATCCTTTAGTATGGCAACAGCTCCTCAGTGCGCATGCTCAAACAGACCCTGCCCCACTCATCAGGGCACGTGCCTGTTTCCAGTCCAAGCCTGCAAACCCTAAGTGAGCCCCGGTCCCTGTGCACCGCCAAGACTGCACTGCTGCCAACTTGGCCACACTCACAGGTGAGCATCCTGCTGAGCACAGGTCATTGTCATTGACTTCCAGAAGGGAGTCAGGCACCTCTGGGTCAGGCCTGGTCTGTCCCTCTGGTGTCCCACACGTAGCTCACGTGTGTGTGCGTGTGTGCATGTGTGTCCATGTGCATGTGGGCAAGTGCATGCACATGGGCATCTGACGTGCATGTCTGTGTGTGTGTGTGTGTGTGTGTGTGTGTGCCCGAGAGAGAGAGAGGGAGTAGTGGCTGTGCACAGGTGCTAGCCCATGTCCGTTTATGTGTGTGAGTGCGTGTGCAGGGGTGCATGCACATAGGTGTGTGCATGTGTGTTTGTGGAGGTGCTTGCAAATGAGTGTTCCCATGTGCATCTGTGTGTGAGAGAAAGTGTGTGGTCAGGTGCATGCACATGGGCATGTGTGTGTGTGTGGGAAAGAGAGCATAGGTCAGAGGCATGCACACTGGCATCTGTGTGTACTTGTGTTCATGTGCAGGTGCCTTCACATGGCGGTGCATGGGGACCTGGTCCTGGAGTCCTAAGACTAGGAATGCAGAGCAGGCTGTGCTTGCCCACCTGGGGATGCAAGTGGGGACTGCTGTTGAATTAACTGGGGATGGCATGGGGAAGGGCCACCTGGGGCTCCGGGCACACAGACTGCAGAGACCCCAGGCTGGGAACTTACAACAGCCCCCCCCAGAAGCACCGGTTAGAACAGATGCACTCAAGGGCTGCCAGAAGGGCAATGCCCCCCCCCCCCGCCGGACACCCCAAGTCTCTTGGCCTCTGCTGGCACAAAACGCACGGGCTTTCCCTCTATAGGAACAAAGTCTTGCAGCTCTCCGGAGGGCTGGAGGTGCCGGGGGCCCTCAACTGGGAGGTGACCCTGTGTCTGCTGGCCTGCTGGGTGCTGGTCTACTTCTGGTCTGGAAGGGGGTCAGATCAGCCCACACAGTACAGCCAGGGTTGATGACAGGGCTGGGGCACCACTGCATGGGAGGTGGAACCACTGGTGCCACAGGAGGTGACTGGATCAGGGCCACTGCCCGAGGAGGGGACAGGTACTTCCATCAGGCTGCTTGATTCCCACCCCCTGGCTGGATAGGCCTCTCCACGGCCCTCCAAATCCAAGGCCAGCAGCCTTCCCCACCCCCAGTGGAGGGATTATATTTTCCTCCATTATGTTAGCTGCAGGAGTTTTTTAGTTTACCTTGATCAGATTAAGAAAGTCTGTTTGTAGTCCTAGTTTTCTGACAGTTTTTATCATAGTCGTTGTTGAATATTGTCAAATGCTTTTATGGCATCTAAAGTTTTTTTTCAAATCCAGAAGCACATTAGCTGAAAAGAAACTGAGGCACAAAAAGTGACTTAGTTTTATTTTCTGCTGTAATAAACGCTGAAGCATCCCACTCAAGCAGCAGGGAAACAAAGCAAGTAAACCAAGAGAGACCAAAGACCAGTACAAGCAAAAACTTAAGACTCAAATAACAAAGTGGCAATTACTCTTAGTTTGAATTCCTTATGCCTTGCCAAGTAGGGGACACAAGGTTAGGCCTCAGCCCCTTTCCTCATCTTAGGAACGGTGGGATCCCAAGGCTCCGAATGTTCTGAATCACCAGGGAAAGCTCAAGGAGGAATGGGTTGATGGAAATTCGGATGAAAGCAAGATCTTCAGCAATCCATCTACTAAAAGCAGGGGGAAAGGAAAATCAGGTTAAAGGGGAAATCATTCCTGTAGGTCCAGGATACCAGCCCCTCTCTTTACACCAAACCCCTCAGTATCTCCATCATAACACTCTTAAGAGGGAGCTCAGACCACAGCACCTGCCACCCGCCACTCCCCAAAGCAAACTCTTCTAGAACTGACACAATCAGGTCACAGCCATTCACTGCATATTCCTTCTGAATCATTCCTTGGAGGCATTGGGCATCTGGGACCATACCCCTGAGAGACAAGGATGCTTCCAGTGGTGACTGGAAAGGCACTCTGAGTGTGCTGGTAGAGACACGGTTAAGGCCCATCCATTACTGAATTTGCTGGTATCTCGGGCTTCCTCACACCTAAGAGGCCTATTTTTACCCCAGGATACCCATGTTCCTGCCTACAACCTGAGGCCACCCTGAGCTTCTTCCCTAACCCTACGGTCCCTCTTCCCGACCCTCCAGGCTCCTCAGGCCTTGACAACCCCCTTTCCGGCCAGGTTGCCCAGTCCTGCTGCCCCAGATTGCCCACGTGCTTCCTTCTATCCCTTCCTCAGGCTGCGGGCATGTTTCCCACCACCACACCACTGACCGTGCCCAGGGAGGCTCCATGAAAAGGATACAGCACCACTTTTCCATGTCTATGCCTTACAGCCATGGGTGCTACATCTCCGCCAGGTCCTGGGGCATGTGGTTCCCGCTTACCCCGGAGACGAACTCTAGCAGATTCCATCATCGCTCTTCTTCTGCCAGGCCCACCCCAACCTTCTGGGCTCGGTGACCATCCTCACCGTCAGCACTGCCTGAACCATGCTGCCAAGGATGTGTTCTGGAGCTCTGCTGGTCATCTCGGCCCCTTGCATAGCTGGCACTAACAGCCGAGGTTCACATGGCTACCGCCCGTCTCCCTCTGAAGCCAACATGAAGGGTGGAGAGACTGAGCCACTCACCAAGTCCCTCCCGCTCTGCGCAAGGACGCCAAAAGTGCCTCTGCGCAGACACGCCTCGGGGTGCTCTTCATACCGGATTGGTTACCACCCAGCCTGCCTGGCCACACACAGGCCTCTATGGAGACCCCGTGGGGCTGGAGGGACTCAGCTACCTCACAAAGCCACACTTCTTTCAGGTAGCCCTGATGCACCTGCGCACACGGGCCCCTCCATTGCTGGCCCAGCCCATGTGGAATGGACCCTGCCAAGTGTCCTCAGATACGCCACCGAGATACAAATGACAGCTTTCCGTCTCAAGGCCTAAAGCTAGTTCCACAATGCAACTTTGATTTCTCCAACATATGCCGCAGGGCAAGGGGCCAAGCCACACGATCCACCAGCGTCCCCTCTCTGCCCACTCCACATCTATACCTGTGCTCTTTGACCATAGTGATAGCTAGCCCTTCCTACGATCCATGTGCTGTTTCAGCTGCTTTCCGTGTGTTCGTCCATCATGTCAGTTTTCAGACAGTATGGCCATGTTGGTGTCTTGTCTCCCATGATGCAGATCTCCTCCAAACAAATCACACACACCCACTCATTCAGCAACACCAGTGGCTCAAAGTCTTGTGCATTTTGGTTTCTGCATTTCTCAAAACTATGATGACCATAGTGCTCCATCAGGCACTGGACTTAAGTTGGGTCTGAATGGTGAGATCTGTAAAGGATAATGATAATGACAATGACGAATAATGTATGTGACACAGACAGTGACAGAACTATGAAGGAAAGAGAGTATATGATAGAATGAGTTTCCAGAGAGTTTACCACTCTGACAGGTGAATGCTTTTAAGTGAGTGTGACAGAGTGAATGTGTGATTGGCACAGGAATTTAAAGGGACAGAATGTCATGGGAAGAGACTAAGATGCAGAAACCAAGACAGAGGGAGTGTGTGTCTGAGTGTCAGAGAGACATTCTAAGAGAGATAGGATGTGAGAGAGAATAAGTGTGACGGAAAAAGAATTATAGAGTGACACAGGAATATTAAAGAAAAAGAGTGTGTGATGGTACTCTAACTCAGTATGAGAAAGTAAATGTGAGAGACAAAATCGGTGAAAGAAAATGGGTCTGTCACACATATCAGAGTGTGACAGGGAATGAACCTGACAGTGGGAGGCAGCAGCCTGGGCAAATGGGTCAGTCCTCAGAGCCCATGTTTCCCCACAGGCGGCCATGCCCAGGTATCCATCTGGGGGAGGTCAGCAAATTGACTTTGCTCTGCTGCCCGAGAAGCACTGCTGTTAGAAAAGCTAGTGGATGTGATGAAATTCAAGCAGAACTTTGCAAATCCATAAAGGAGGATGCCATCAAGGATTTGAATTCACTATGTCAGAAAATCTGGAAGACTACAGGACTGGAAAAGGTCAATCCTCATCCCAATTGCTAAGAAGGGTAGTACCAAAGAATGTGCTAACCATCAGACAATTGCACTCATCTCCCATGCTAGTAAGGTCATGCTTAAAATCTTGCATGCTAGGCTTCAGAAGCATTGTGCAAACCAAGAACTCCCAGATGTCCAAGCTGGGTTTAGAAAAGGGAGAGGAACTAGACATCAAATTGCCAACCAACATTCACTGGCTTGCCGGGGTCCAGCCCCGGTGGATCCTGGGAATTCGAAGGGGGTACGGCGTCGGCGAACAGGATAGGATAGCTTAATTAAGTGTTAATTAAAGATATAAAGAGTGGTTAAATAGGGATAGCTCAGCGCAGAAATTCAGTGAAGAAAAGAGGCTGAATAACTTGGTTTACGTGGAAAACCAATAAAATTCCAAGACAAGGAATTTGCGCCACCTATGTAGGCCGCAGGCATCCTCCCATTCTCCTGAAGGAGAGGAGACACTAAGGCCTCCCTGGTCAGATCTTAGAAGCCCAGGCAAAATTAGTAGGCTTGGCGAGCCTCCATGCTCCAGATGGGAATTCAGCCAGAAGGTGAGAGAAAGAACGACATGGGGAGACCAAGCTTCGGTGAGCAAGGCCAGCACTTTATTTTCCAAAGTAGTTTTTATACCTTAAGTTGTGCATAGAGGATAATGGGGGAAGGGGTAGAGTCAAGCAATGTCAGCAGTCCTTGATCCTTATCGAAGCCAGGCTTTCTTCCTGCAAACTTATCATATGCAAAAATTTAGGTGATTTACATCATCTTCTGGCCAGGAGACCTGTTAACATTTTATGACCCTTTCTTCAGAAAACTTATTTTTCTCTAAAGGTGATTATTCTAAAGTCAGGTGCCACCCTCCGAAAGCATTAGATAAAGTTGCATTCCTATAGGGCAAAAGAATTAACTCAAGGGTCCAAGGTTACAAACATTAAAGCTACTACTTACATTCCTATACACCAACTATATTAATCACTACACTCTCAGGGACACAGTAGGTAAGGGATATGGAAACTTAGCAGCAAACATTGGCCCAATAAATGAAAACCTTTCACCAATATAATTTCTAATCAACCCACTATACTATACTAATAATCTTCTAACTGCTCAAAGGAATCTGTATTTAGAAAGTTTAGAACATCTCGTGCCTCTCATGGTTGGGAGGCTGTGAACAATCACATGTGGCTGGAAGAGTTCAGGCAGGCTAGAGAAATTCCAAAGGAGTTTGTGAACTAAAACACTCTTGTCACACCCAGGAACTTTATTAACTGGAGCTCTAAGTTAACTCCTTCTCCGAGAGAGGTGGTGGGGGACAGCCCCCTGTAAAGTAAGAGGTGTAGGTGAGAGCACAAAGCAGTAAAGTAGGCAGACTCTGGTTTTGGGGGTAGATGCTCGAGAATTTCCAGGGGGACTCCTGAGGCTCGATCCCACCTTTGCGTATGCCGAGCCTCCTTCCTCATGACCTTTGCCACGGGCGGAGTTCCTCACACTGGCTCCCGGCACTGGCTTATATAGAAATCAGGGGAATTTCAGAAAATCATCTCACACTGTTTCCTCGACTAAGCTAGAGCCTTTGACTGTGTGGATCATGACAAACTGTGGAAAGCTCTTAGAGAGATGGAAATAGTAGACCATCCTACTTGTCTCCTGAGAATCCTGTGTGCGGGTCAAAAAGAAACAGAACCCTGTATGGAAAAACTGATTGGCCAAGATCGAGAAAGGAGGATGACAGGGCTGTCTTCTGTCACCCTATTTGTTTAATCTATATGCTGAGCACATCATGATAAATTCCAGGCTGAATGAGTTACTTGCCAGGATCAAGATAGGTGGGAGAAACATCAACAACCTCAGATACACAGATTATACCACTCTATGGCAGAAAGCAAAGAGGAACTAAAGAGCCTCTTGATGAGGGTGAAGGAGGAGAGTGAAAGAGCTGGCTTAAGACTAAATATTTAAAAAACTAAGACCATGGCATCTGGCCCCATTACTGCATGGCAAATAGAAGGGGAAAAGGTGGAAGTAGTGACAGATTTTCCTCTTCTTGGACTTCAAACTCACCATGGATGGTGACTGCACCCATGAAATTACGAGACGATTGCTTCTTGGCAGGGAAGTTATGACAAAACAAGACAGGGTGTTGAAAAGCAGAGACATCACTCTGTGACAAATGTTCATAGAGTCAAGGCTATGGTCTTCCAATTGATCACATACGGTTGTGAGAGCTGGACCGTAAAGAAGTCAGAGCACCAAAGAATCTGTGCCTTTGAACTATGGTGCTGGAGAGGACTCCTGAAAGTCCCTTGGACAGCAAGAAGATCAAACCAGTCCATCTTAAGGGAAATCAACCCTGAATATTCACTGGAAGGACGGATGCTGAACCTGAAGCTCCAATATTTTGGTCATCTATGGGAACAGTTGACTCACTGGAAAATCCCTGATACTGGGAAAGTTTGAGGGCAGAAGGAGAAGAAGGCATCAGAGGATGAGATGGCTGGATGGCATCAGGGATACAATGAACATGAACTTGGGCAAACTCCAGGAGATGGTGAGGGACAGGGAGAGGCCTGACGTGCTGCAATCCATGGGGTCGCAAAGAGTCACACAGGACTGGGTGACTGAACAACAACAAAAGCTGCCCAAGCTACATTCTTCTCAATCAGATTCATCAGTAATAAAGCTGATATTTAGCTTGAAAAACATGTCAACAGGAATGTGTAAAGGCTGCAGAGGCTAAGCTGCACCTGTTTGAAAGGAGTGGGAAAGGACAGGCAACAGGTGTGAGTGGATGGTGTCAGTGAACTCCTTGTAGAGGAAATGATTCAGGTGGTCCACTTTATAAAGCCACACACTTTCTTTTGGGCTTTTGAAAGACAGGTGGCGCTAGTGGTAAAGAATCCGCCTGCCAAAGCAAGAGACGCAACAAACACAGGTTCAATCCCTGGGTGGGGAAGGTCCCCTGGAGATGGAAATGGGAAGCCACTCCAGTATTCTTGCCTGGAAAATTCCGTGGAGAGAGGAGCCTTGTGGGCTACAGTACATGGGTCGCAAAGTTCAGTTCAGTTCAGTTCAGTCGCTCAGTCATGTCTGACTCTTTGTGACCCCATGAATTGCAGCACGCCAGGCTTCCCTGTCCATCACCAACTGCCAGAGTCTACCCAAACCCATGTCCATTGAGTCGGTGATGCCATCCAAGCATCTCATCCTCTGTTGTCCCCTTCTCCTCCTGCCCGCAATCTTTCCCAGCATCAGGGTCTTTTCAAATGAGTCAGCTCTTTGCATCAGGTGGCCAAAGTATTGGAGTTTCAGCTTCAACATTAGTCCTTCCAACGAACACCCAGGACTGATCTCCTTTAGGATGGACTGGTTGGATCTCCTGGCAGTCCAAGGGATTCTCAGTAGTCTTCTCAAACACCACAGTTCAAAAGCATCAATTCTCCAGCACTTAGCTTTCTTTATAGTCCAACTCTCACATCCATACATGACTACTGGAAAAACCATAGCCTTGACTAGACGGACTTTGTTGACAAAGTAATGTCTCTGCTTTATAATATGCTGTCTAGGTTGGTCATAACTTTCCTTCCAAGGAGTAAGCGTCTTTTAATTTCATGGCTGCAATTACCATCTTCAGTGATTTTGGAGCCCCCCAAAATAAAGTCAGCCACTGTTTCCCTTGTTTCCCCATCTATTTCCCATGAAGTGATGGGACCAGATGCCATCATCTTAGTTTTCTGAATGTTGAGCTTTAAGCCAACTTTTCCACTCTCCTCTTTCACTTTCATCAAGAGGCTCTTTAGTTCTTCTCCGCTTTCTGCCATGAGGGTGGTGTCATCTGCATATCTGAGGTTATTGATATTTCTCCTGGCAATCTTGATTCCAGCTTGTGCTTCCTCCAGACTGGGGAATATTAAATGGCTCTTAAAAGTACTGTGGATGGCACAGGCTTTACCATATCCACTATATGGCCCACTTTGGGGTCAATTCTGGGTGCCCTGTCTGGAAAGGAATGGTCTTCCTCCTTGTCCCCTTCTTCTAGCTGCCCCTTGCAGTGTCCCTCCCCTCCTTTGACTCATTTGTCTCCTTTTCAACCATAATGTGAGTTGATCAGCAAGGAGCTAATCCCTTAATAAGAAAATAGGCCTATTTCTCCCTTGAAGTAATAAAGAAGGGCCAAGTCCTCAGACCACATTAGTTAAGAAAGAAAATTATGATTCTTCAATTCAGTAATACTCAAGACTTTGCTATTGCAAGTGAAAAACAAGTGGAAAAAAAAAACAACCAAAAATATCTACATTAGTTTTTAAGCCAAAGGGAGAACTTCTAGGTCTGTGTAAGTACAAGATACAGAGGTAGTTTCTGTTTTCAGGCATGGCTGGATCCAGAATTTTGTTCCCTGAGATTTACCTTCTTGCTCCAACTCCCCCTCTGTCATTTGCCAGTCTGCATCCCCTACAGCCAGCACACTGTCATTGATTGGATGATATCTCCACGGCTGGAAGAAAGAAGTGCTCCAATGGCAGACAAGTCCATCCCTGGAATCAGAGTTAAAGTCAACTCTATCCCAATCATACTGGCCTAGAGAAAAGGAAAGGGGCAATTTTCCAGAGTGACAGCATACCAGTACCAAGAGAAGGAAAATGGATACTGGGTTACAAAACCCATACATGTCCTCGACAGTGGTATAGACTTTTCATCAACTTTGAAATTATTTTCCAGTGTTTTAAAGGAAAAAGACTGAGAAAGATTATTTCTTTATCTAATAGAACGTGCATCCTCAGTCGCTCAGTCATGTTCGACTCTTTGCGACCCCATAGACTATAGACCGCCAGGCTCCTCTGTCCATGGAATTTTCCAGGAATGAATACTGGAGTCAGTTGCCATTTTGTTCTCCAAGGGATCTTCTGGACCCAGGGATTGAAAGTGCATCTCTTGCATCTCCTGCATTAGCAGGCAGATTCTTTACCACTTTGCCACCTGGGAAGCCCATTAATCTAATAGAGAAAAGTAGTGTTTTTCCCAGTAAAGAAAATACTTATGTCAGGGACTTCCCTGGTGGCCCAGTGGCTAAGACGCCACACTCCCAATGCAGGGGGGTGAGGTTCAATTCCCGGTGAGCTAACTAGATCCCACACACTGCAGTTATTAAATAAAAGCTTACATGCTGCAAATGAGACCCACACAAATTAAAAAAGTGTCACAAGTAATACCCAAAGTCACATGGTGGGAGCATACTGTTAAGAACAGGAATGTATCACGTCCTTACACAGATTCTCAACTTCTTCTGACTTCTTATTGTTTTGTTGTTTAGTCACTCGGTTGTGTTCTACTCTGCAACACTATGGATTGTAGCCCACCAGGATCCTCTGTCCGTGGGATTTCCCAGGCAAGAATACTGGATGGGTTGTGCTTTCCTACTCTAGGGGATCTTCCTGAATCACGGATGGAATCCGAGTCTCCTGCATTGACATGTGGGTTCTTTACCACTGAGCCACCAAGGGATGGGCTTACTCTGGTTTACTGAATCTTTACTCAGTGAAGATGTGCATTTGCTGCTAAGTCGCTTCAGTTGTGTCCAACTCTGTGCAACCCCATAGACGGCAGCCCACCAGGCTCTGCCGTCCCTGGGATTCTCCAGGCAAGAACACTGGAGTGGGCCGCCATTGCCTTCTCCATTGTGTGAAAGTGAAAAGTGAAAGTGAAGTCACTCAGTCGTGTCCGACTCGTAGCGACCCCATGGACTGCAGCCTACCAGGCTCCTCCATCCATGGGATTTTCTAGGCAAGAGTACTGGAGTGGCTTGCCATTGCCTTCTCCGGAAGATGTGCATTTACTTTCTTTCGATTTTAACACTGTGCCAGTGGTAAAGAATCCAGGGGACGTGGGCTTGATCCCTAGGTCAGAAAGATCCCTTGGAGGAAGAAATGGCAACCCACTCAAGTATTCTTACCTGGAAAATTCCATGGACAGAGGAGCCTGGCAGGCTATAATCCATGGGGTTACAGAGAGTCGAACACAACTGAGTGACTGAGCACACCTTATCTGCAGATAACCTGATCATACAATACATGTATAAAATACAGTGTAATTCACAGAACTACTGAAACTATCAGCAAATCTGGTGAGGTTGCAGGAAAACACTAGACATTTTAGGGCGCTAACTCCTTCCTCAAAGACCTAACTAATTGTCCCTAAGCTTTTCTACATTGCTCTAAAACAAGGTCAGTAGGCCATAAAGTTACAGATCTAGTGTTTCTGAGTTGTTTGATCTTCTGCAAGCTAAGCTTTTTACTTTGGGAAGAATCAGACCTACTGATAACAGGTGTTGGGCAAACTAGAATTCTGGTGGGAGGGCACACTTTTGAGTAGCAGCCACCTACTGTAGACCAATAACCTTAAAAATAAGTAGAAATGTGAATTTTTAAGTCCATACTTCTACCCTTTGGAATCTATCTTGAGGAAATTACCAGTCAGGCAAAGACTTATACAGACGATTTCTGCTGAATCATTAATAGGGAAAAATGGAAACATATTAAATGCTTAACACTTACATTATAGTACTTCTTTTATGCATCCAAGTACATGTTTTTGAAGAAATTTTAGAAGGAAAAAAATGCTTATATGTTAAATAAAAATAATTTGAGGAAAAATTAATCCTGAACATGCAACAATTACATTATTGTTATATATGAAGTGACAGTCTCTCAGTTGTGTCTGACACTGTGACCCCATGAACTATACAATCCATAGAATTCTCCAGTCCAGAATCCTGGAGTGCATAGCCTTTCCCTAATCAGGGGATCTTCCCAACCCAGGGATCGAACACAGGTCTCCCACATTGCAAGCAGATTCTTTACCAGCTGAGCCATATAAATGCCACTATAAAACTAAGAAAATATTCCAAAATATGGGCAGCAGTTAATGCTGAATAACAAGACATAATACATTTTATTTTTTTTCAATTTCTTAAATTGTCTTCAATTACACTGTACTACTAGACTATCTGAAGCCCAGAACCTTCCCTTGAAACCAAGGACAAAGGCAAGAAACTGTGGAGGCGCAGTATTTGCAAATATATTTGGACACAGAATGATAGTTCAGCTTTATTTTATGCTACAAGAAATATTGAAACACCCTCCTCCTCCAGCCAGAGGAAAACAACAGGGCCAAGAGTGCCCAAAGGCCAATATAAGCAAATAGTTAGGCCCCCATAATAAATCAGCAACCAGTGTAGGAATCAATGTCCTGGGGAAGGATGCACTGCCTAGGGTAATCTTAGACGCTCTTTCTTGGCCTAGGATTAGGGATAACCAGGGTCACAAAGTACCCTGTAATCGGTCGGTTGATCCCAACCAACAGGAAAAGCTGCTTGAGACAGGAGATGATAGAAATTCGGAGGTGGCCACCGTTTTTAGCAGTCAGCCAGCTAAAAGGGAGGGAAAAAGAAAATCAAATTAAATGTGGGAACTGTTCCTCTAATTCTCTCTGCCCCCTCAGCTGGTGACAGGCTCACTGCATATATCTACATCCTCAGACTTCACCTTTGTGGGGGTCTCCAATTGACTGTTAGAATGACCCCAGACATCTGCCACCCACCCAGGCCCCTTTGCAAACTAACATTGCTAGGATGCTGCCCTTCACTGTGAGCTCCTTCCCTACTGCCCTGCGGTAGGGCTGGACATGTGGGCTCAGGGACTGGTGGGCCATCTCTGCTTCCATGGGTGACGGGAAGAGCACTATGATGGAGCTGGTGGCGGCGAGGTTAAGGGACCATCTCACACCAACCTTGCCTGTGCCTCAGGCCTACTCTTCACTTAGAGGCCTGTTTCCTTCTGGCCGTTCTCACTTGTCTCCATCCCCACCCCAAGTCTGCTCCCTGCCCTTCCAGTCCCTCAGGCCATCTGCCCCTTCCATCTCTCCCTGCTGCCACTGACTCATAGCCCTGAGGCCAGACCCCCCCAGCCGTCTTCTTGGTCTCCCTCCCCACAGCCTTTCCTATCCCCAGGCTGACTGCT
The DNA here is from genome assembly GCF_003369695.1 of Bos indicus x Bos taurus. Lineage (NCBI taxonomy): Eukaryota > Metazoa > Chordata > Mammalia > Artiodactyla > Bovidae > Bos > Bos indicus x Bos taurus. The sequence continues at coordinate 107,639,968 of NC_040105.1, read as the reverse complement.
TTCTCTCCATTCCAATGTCTACAGTAGGCCCATTCCTCCCTGGTCCAATCCCTTGCCTTTCTTCAAATAGGATACAAATTGAAAAGGTGACTTCTTGGTCTTCTGGCCACGGGCGGCACATGGCCACCAAGTCCCAATGCAGCATGTCCACCAGGTCATGGCCTGACGTGTCCTCCTGGCCCTGGGGTGGCGTACCACCAGGCCCTGGCGCCACATGTCCACCTGGTCCTGGGACAGTGTTGCCACCCAGCCCTGGCATGGCTAGTCCACCTGGCCAAGGCACAGCATGTCCACCAGGCCCTGCCAAGGCCTGTCTGCCCAAGCCTGGCAAGGCGTCTCCGCCAGGTCCTGGAGTGTGAGGTACATGCGCCGGCTCTGGGGCTCCAGCCATGCCTGCACCTGCATCTCCCATGCCTCCCAGGCCCTGGTGCCCTTCAAGGCCATTTGGGTCACCAGGTTCTTCCGCACCTCCCTGGCCTTCAGCATCTCCTGCCACGCCACCTCCACTGGCACCTGGTCTGCGGCCTCCAGAACCACTCACGCTGCAGGTCAGCCCACCAAGGCCAGCCGGACTGTCTGAGGGGCTGAGGCACCCAACGGAAACCACGCCCCTGGGCGGGTAACGTCACTATGGGCGCCGAGAACGCCTGCACACTCAGGCCCTGATGCCAGTCCCAGGATGTCCCCCTTAGGTGGTTATGAGCACGTCAGTGTTTCCCGCCAAACATGGAAACACCAAGTGAGCTCCTTCCCCTTAGACCTCTGCTGCCATGTTCACATGTGACCCTCCTGCTGACTTCAGCCTCTGGAAGAGAGTCGAGCACCAGGGCCAGGCCCGGGGGATCCCATTGGTCTTTCACACATAGCTCAAGTCTGCGTCCTTGTCTGTGCATGTGGGCATGTGCATCCTTGTCTGTGCATGTGGGCATATGCAGGTGCATGCACATGGGGGTGCGAGACCAGGCTGTTCCTGCCCACCTGGGGAGGGAAGCAGGGACTACTGTTGGGCCCACTGCGGAAGGCATGGGTAGGGCTGCCTGGGGGTCCAGGCACACAGAATGCAGGGACTCCAGGCTGTGGGCATGCCCCAGGCTCCTCAGAAGCACTGGATGAACCAGCTAGACTCAAGGGCAGAGGGAAGGGCCATGTTGCCCTGGACACCTGCAGTCTCCTGCTCTCTGCTGGCACAACTCTCATGGCCTTTCCCTTCCCAGGAACAGTGTCTTGAGGCTGTCTGGAGGGGTGGAGGTACCGGGGGACCTCAACTGGGAGGTGACCCTGTATCTGATAGCCTGCTGGTCTACTTCTGTCTACAAGGGGAGTCAAGTCAACAGGCAAGATACAGCCGGGGGAGACCACGGGGCTGGGGCAGCACTGCCTGGGTGTGGGATGCATCTGCCAGACCACTGGTGCCACGGGAGGTGACTGCATCAGGGATTGTACTTCAATCCGGCCCCTGAGCCCCACCCCCTGGCCGGAGAGTCCTCTCAGCCCTCCAAATCCAAGGCCAGCAGCCTTCCCCCACCCCTACCCCCACTGGAGGGGAAGAGGCACCAGCAGTGGCTGACCATTTCCTGTGTGGGGGGCATCCCTGTCCCACCTTCCTACCTTCCCAGTTTCTGTTGATTCTGGCTCCCAGTCAGTTTTAGGGTGTGCAAAGACCTGGTCTACTGCCTGTGTCTGTGCCCTGCTCTGTGGCCAAGAGGACCCCAGTGGGGAGCCTGGACATGTCAATGTATGGCAAAAACCACTATGATATTGTAATTAGCCTCCAATTTAAAAGATAAATTAATTTAAACAAAAGAAGTAAACATCTAGGTCAGTATTTCTAATTCTTGGAATATATTAATACTTTAAGGAAATAACTATTAATGGAAAGATTTATAAATTCCACTAAATCATTAACCATAGTATTGTAAAAAGTGGAAACAACTTAAATGTTCCATAATTATATTATTATTGTTTTTTTTTTCTTATTTAAAGACCCAATCTTAATTTTTTGGCCACACCACATGACGTGGGATCTTAGTTCTGCTGTCAGGGATTGAACCTGCAGCCCTTACACTGGAAGTGCAAGTCCACTGGGCTGCCTGGGAAGTCCCAATAATTACATTAGGATGCATCTTATATCTATTCAATAACACATTTCTTTTATTTTTTTTAAATCCATCCTCTGACAAAGGCTTTACTGACAATTTTCCATACAGTTAGTCAAAAAATAAAAAAATACAGAACACAACAGACAGTATTTCATACACTAGAAGCCGACATGACAGGAATCCCTTCTCATCATGGTAAAAAAAAAAAAAAAACCAAAAACCCCCAAACCCAAGAACTTAGTTTTTGGTGGGGAGATAGGACTTTGGTCCCCTGCCAAATGAAATGGAGTAACCCAGCAGAGAATTCAAATCAAGGGTGTAGGATGGGCCGGGGGTGCAGGGCAGCAGTGGTCAGATTTAAAAATAACTGCTTTAGTGACAAACAGGCTGGAAAAGCCAGGCTTGGGCTACGCTGTGTCTCTTACTATAACTATCACCATGTGCTCCTCCTCTAGCTTGCCCAATGTCCTCAGCGCTGACTGGAGGTACTGCTGTGAGAAGTCACAGGGCGGGAAGGCATAGAGCATGCCTGTGCTGTCTCTGCCCTTGGATCCACCCACTGGCAGGCTGATCACCCCTGCAGCCTGCTTCTGTTTCAAGTAGGAGACCAGGTTCCTGAGAAGCCCTCTGTAGGCCAGGCTCCACCGTAGGCATCCCCTCAGAGCCAGGCCCACTGGGGGTCGCCTGGGTGGCCAGGAGCACTGCGTAGCCATTGGGGCTCCCCTGCTTGATGTGTCGTGTGACCTCATCGAGCTTGGGTTGGTCCAGGCGAAGGCGCTGGGCAATCTTCAGCTGGGTCAGCTTACTCCCAGAAGTATGGTCTTTGAGGAGACTGCTGATCACCCCCTGGTCCCCCTCTAGGATGTGCAAAGATGTCGGGAAGCAGCTGTTTTTCAACACTAGAAGCCCGTTCCAACCCAGCTGCAGCGTCTGGGCATACTCTGAAAGATTCTTGAGCTTTTTGGTCTCGTGTTTTGGCTCTTCAAGAGGCTTGGGCTCGGCCTCAGTGGTCCGATGATTGCGCTCGCTCTCTCGGGTCTTCTTCCCGTGGGAAGAGTCGGGAGCCTCGTGGTGGTGGTGGTGGCTCCACTCCTCCGCCCCGTGTCGGCTGTTGCTGAGGGAGTTGCTGCCGGATTCCGTGGTCCCTTCACTGGAATGGTTTTCCTTGCGGCTACGCTCCAGGGTGCGGTCGGAGCCTCGGTCCGCAGGCTGCCCACCACCCTTGGTCCTGCTCCGTTCCTCGTAAGGGGAGTGGCTGGCCCTTCCGCGATCACTGGAGAGGCTCCGGCGCTTCCGCCTGTCCTCCCAGGCCTTGGGCAGGCACCGGTCCCCATCTCCTCCCCAGCGCTCACCACTCGGCTGCGCACTGAGTGGCTGTAGCCCTCGAGGCTGTTTCGGCGGAGGTGTGGAGGGGTCCTGTCCCGCACCCGCAGGTCGGCATCCAGGTTCTGGTGCCGGGTATACCCGTCGGGGAGTAGCTCATAGTGCACAGGGAGGGGGTAGGGCTGGTACTGCTGGGGATACCGAGTCTCCTCTGCTTTGGCAAAATCCACGCGCAGCCTGCGGTCCGGACCCCCCCAAGGGAAAGCCCCTCATTTTAGCACAGGCGGCCTGGGCTGCGTCCAAGCTCTCGTACTGGATGTAGGCAAAGCTATCTCCCTTGACATGATCAATGGTCTGAATGCTCCCAAAACGGTCAAACTCCCGGGCCAGAGCCGCCAGTGAGGTGTTAGGTCCCAAGCCACCCACCCAGAGACGTGTAGTGGGGTTGGCCTTGCCGTACCCTGTCTTAATGGGATTGCGGCCTATCACACGACCCGACATGCCCACCTTGGCCCGGTGGGCCATGTCTAGGTTCTGGAACTTGAGGAAGGCATACGCACCGCCCTGCCCACGGGCGGGTCTCTTGATGACCACCTCCTCAATGATGCCGTACTTCTCGAAAGCCTGTCGCAGCTCCACCTCTGACACGCTGTGGTCCAAATTCCCAATGAAGAGGTTGTGCGTGGCCCGCTGGTCGTCCTCGGGCATCAGGTCCTCTTCGCACACGGCCGGGTAGCCGTAGGGTCGCCCGCGGTCGTCGTACAGCCCGTAGTAGTCCATGCCCCGCTCCCGGGACAGGCCTACAGCGGCGGCGGCCGCGACCGCATCTAGAGCAAAGGCTGCAGCAGCGTGGCGGGGGCGGGGCTCCCGCAGCGGAGGGGCGGCAACCGGGGACAGCAAACCCTGCTTGTACTGGTAGCCGCCGTGCAGCGGGAGGTAGCCGAGCGGGTCGGCGGGCACGGGCGGGCCCGGGGGCGGAGTGGAGGCGGCGGCGCTGCTGCTGCTGCTTCGCCTACTGCTCCCGCCGCCGCCTCGCACGTACACGGGCTCCACCTTGAGCGGACGGTCGTAGAGCAGTAGCTGGCGGGCCAGGGCGTGCTGGCGGGCCTCACGCGCGTACTGCGGGTGCCGGAAGTTCACGTAGGCCTCGCGGCCCAGCTCAGGCGTGTGCGACAGGCGCAGGCTGATCTCGCCGAAGCTCTTGAACTGGTGGAAGAGCCGATCTTCGAGGTGCTCGGCAGGCAGCGCGGGGCTCAGGCTGCTGATGAGCAGCGTCTTGTACTCGGGTGCAGCCGCTGAGGAGCCGGGACCCGTGGGCTCAGCCGCGGGCGGCGGCGGAGGTGGCGGTAGTGGAGATGCGCAGGACGACGCGCCCGAAGCGCCTGGGTCCCCTGAGACCTTGCCGCCGCGCTCCCCGCCGCCGGCGCCCGAGCCCGAGGAGCGGCCGCTGCTCGCACGGTGATTCGCGTCCCCGGCGCCTCGGCCGTCGCGATGCCCACCGCCGCTGCCCCCGCTACCGCGAGGTTTGTCGCGAGCCCGCGTTGGAACGGGGTGCTTGGCGCCGCCCGAGGCCTTGTGCGCCGCCCGCCCGCCCGCCTCCGCCTCCTGTTCGCGCTCCCGCGGCCGTTTGGCCGACGATGAGGAGCCGCGCCCGTTCGGGCTGGAGTCTCACTCGCTATGCCTCTTCATGGCGCCCGCGCGGCTGGCGGGTGGGCGGCCCGCAGACCCCTCAGAGCGGCGGCGGCGGCCGAGGAGGCAGCGCCCCCGGCGCCGCCATCTTGGACAATAACACATTTCTTAAGAGATTTTAGGAAGTGGAAAAGCTAGTATATTAAATGAAAAAAGTTCAGGAAAAAAATTAAACTTGATAAGTTCTACATCACATGCTGTTATACGTTTAATATGCAAGTACAACCAGAAAATATTCTTAAATGTTGACAGTATTTAGTGCTGAACATAGGGCTCGGTTTTCATTGTCCGAAATTATTTCCAATTCCCTTGTAACTGAATTCAAATATCTGAATTTCAGAACCTTCCCTCTAACACGAGAACAAAGATAAAAAGTGTTTTTAAAATCCAGAAGCGCATTAGCTGAAAGGAAACTAGGGCACAAAAAGTGACTTAGTTTTATTTTCTGCTGTAATAAGCACTGAAGCATCCCACTCCTCAAGCAGCAGGGAAACAAAGCAAGTGAACCGCAAGAGACCAAAGGCCAGTACAGGCCAAAACTTAGACTCAAATAACAAAGTGGCAATGACTCTTAGGTTGAATTCCCTATGCCCTGCCGAGTAGGGGACACAAGGTTAGGCCTCAGCCCCTTTCCTCAGCTTCGGCTTTGGCGAGGTGGGAGCCCGAGGCTCCGAATGTTCCGAATCACCAGGGAAAGCTGATCGAGGAACGGGTTCATGGAAAGTCGGATGAAAGCAAGGTCGTCAGCAGTCCATCTACTAAAAGCAGGGAAAAGAAAATCAGGTCAAAGGGAAGATTGCTCTTCCCAGGGTACCAGCCCCCCTCCTTATACCAAGCCCCTCAGTGTCTCCATCATAGCATGCTTAAGAGGGAGCCTAGACCACAGCACCTGCCACCCCCCACTCCCCAAGGCAAACTCGTCTGGAACTGACACAAGCAGGTCACTGCCATTCACTGCAAATTCCTTCCGAATCAATCCTTGGTGGCGTTGGGCATCTGGGAGCAGAGATCTGCGAGCCATGTCTGCCTCCAGGGGTGACTGGAAGGGCACTCTGAGTGTGCTGGGAGAGACACGGTTAAGGCACCATCCATTACAGAATTTGCTGGTATCTCGGGCTTCCTCACACCTCAGAGGCCCGTTTTTACCCCAGGATGCCAGGCTCCCGACGACAACCTGAGACTACCCTCAGGTGTCTCCGTAACCCTTGGGTCCATCTTCCCCACCCTCCAGGCTCCTCAGGCCTTGACAACCTCCTTTCCTTCCAGGCTGCCCAGTCCTGCTGCCCCGGATAGCCCCCGTGCTCCCTTCTATCCCTTCCTCAGGCTGCCGGCATGTTTCCCGCCACCATACCACTGACCGTGCCCAGGGAGGCTCCATGAAAAGGATACAGCACCACCTCTCCACGTCTAGGTCTTACAGCCAAGGGTGCTACATCTCCAGCAGATCCTACGCCACCTGGTGCCTGCTCACCTTGGGGACGAGCTACAGCAGCTTCCATCACCGCTCTTCCTCTGCCAGGCCCACCCCGGCCTTGTGGGGCTCGGCGAACAGCCTCACCTTCAGCGCTGCCTGAACCACTCTGGCAAGCAGGTATTCTGGAGCTCTGCTGGTCATCTCGGTCCTCTGCACCACCGGCGCCACCACCCGACGCCTGCATGGCTGCTGCGCGTCTCCCTCAGACTGCAAATAAGGGGCGGAGAGACTGGGCCCCTCACGAAGTCCCTCCCCTTCTGCGCAAGGACGCAAAAGTTGCGCCTGCGCACACACCCCATCCACCCACGGGCTGCTATGGAGACCCCGTGACGCTGGCGGGACTCAGCTCCCTCACAATGCCACCACGTTCCTTTCAGGTGCCCCTCTATGCGCCTGCGCACACGGGCCCCTCCAGTGCTGGCTCAGATGGCGTGGAATGGACCTCGCCAAGTGTCCACAGAGACGCCACTGAGACACAAATGCCGACTTTCCAGTCTCAAGGCCTGAAGCTAGTTCCACAATGCAACTTTGATTTCTCCACCGTATGCCTCAGAAGGGTCTCACTGGAGTAAGGTGGGAGTCGAGGGCAAGGGGCCAAGCCACACGATGCACCAGCATCACGTCTCTGCCCACTTCACATCATACCTGTGCTCTTTGACCATAGTGGTCTCCAGCACTTCCTGTGGTTCATGCGTTAGTTCAGGCACTTTCATGTGTTAGTCCATCATGTCAGTTTTCATACAGTATTGCCATGGCCCAGGCCTCCTTTGTGGCTCAGCTGGTAAAGAATCTGCCTGCAACGCGGGAGACCTCACTTCGATCCCTGGGTTGGGAAGATCCTCTCGAGAAGGGAAAGGCCACCCACTCCAGTATTCTGGCCTAGACAATTCCATGGACTGTGTAGTCCATGGGGTTGCAAAGAGTCAGACACGACTGAGTGACTTTCACTTCACTTAGTAAAATGAGAAAATACTCCAAAATTAGTACTGAAAGGCAGTACACTACTGTCTTATTCTCCCACTTCTTACATTGTCTTCACTAATGTTACTGCTTGAATATCTGGATCTCAGAACCTCCCCTCCAACCAGAAGACAAATACAGTATTAGGAAGTGCAGAAGCTAAAACTAAAGTCAGAGACAGCACAGTATCTCAGTTTTATTTTCTGCAGTTAACAATCACCAAACGAACTATGTGGACCTTGAGCCTCTCAAGCAGAAGCACAGGCACAAGATTAAGCCCGATCCATCTACTGCAGAAATCAATGCCCTCGGGAAGGACACTTGAGGCTAGGGCACATATACTAGATTTAACCCCGACTTTCATGCAGAGGCTTAGTAAAAAAAGGGGGGGCACATAGTGCTGCAAGGTACGCATCACCAGGGAAATCTTCTGAAGACAGAGGGCAATGGACGTCTGGAGCATGACATGGTCTTCAGCACTCAATTGGCTAAAAGGGAGGGAAAATGAAATTCAGGCTCCTGATGAGAAGGAGGAAGCGGAGCATGTCCTTCCTCCGTCCCCACACACTGACAAGCCCAGGGCACCACACTTCTCCTTTAGGCTTAACCCTCCATTATGGTTCCTCCTGGGCTGAGACTGGCCCTGGCCACTGCCCAGCACCCTCTCCCCAGCCCGGCCCCAGCCCCCTTTAGAACTGACAGAACCAACAGGCGGCCATTAACATTGAGCTCCTTCTGAACTGGCGCTCACAGTTGAGTACTTTGAGACAGTAAGTTGCGGGCGATTTTTGTCTGAGTGAGCGATGTGAATGGTACGGTGAGCCTGCTGGTGGAGATATGGTTAAGGCACCATCCACATTTCTAATTTTGCCTGTCCATCAGGCTCCCTGCTCATGGTGACCCACCATCTCCCACAAGGCTGCTGCCAGACACCTTGGATAGCACCGTCCCGACCCTCTGGATCCCTTCAGGTTGCTTTTCTTCACCACCATCCCCTGGCAGCCAGACCAACCCTGACCCATACCCTCCAGCCCCTCAGAGTATCCTCCTCCTACACTTTAGGCCCTGCCACCTGCAATCCCCCAAACCACCCCTAGCCCACACCCGGACCCTTGTGACTGAGGCTCCTGGAATAGGACACAACTGAAGGGGTCAGTCACTCAGAACTCCGGCTCCAGGTGCAGTGTCTCTTCCACACCCTGGTGCGTGGAGTGACCCCAGGATCTGCAGAATGTCACCAGCTGTGCCTCATGACTTTCCTGCAGCACTGGGGCCTCTGGGATCACCCAGGTTGCCGGGGCTGCCAGGGACTGTAGGACTGATGGTGTCACCAGGGCCAGCTGGGTTGCTAGGGCCATCACCACCACCATCACCACTGGGCACACTTTGGCTGACATATGCTAAGGCACCTGCATCTTCATCAGCTGCCCTCGTGGCTCCTCCACCATGTGCCCCTCTCCCCCTCCCTGTGCATTGGGAAAGACTGAACCCTCCCTATAGAACCCAGCCCTGTAGTGCGACCTGCAACTCAGCATCGGCAGAGCGCCTGCACAAACACACCCTGGTCCTGCCTCACGATTGGTTCCCACCAACCATTGGCTCCCACAGTGGCTGCAGGCTCTTGGGCAATAGGCGCTCTCTGCAGAAGCTTTACCCGTTCGCACGGTGTGTCGCTGCAATGAGCCTGCACAGACACACACACGTGGTCTGGTCCCTCTAAGTCAGCCCTGCCTCAGGCCCGGAAACCTGGTAAATGGCTTAGCCAGGAGGCCTCTGGGTAGCGCTCCACCCTTTAGTGTGTCTGCAGCTCCTCAGTGCGCTTGCTCAAACAGACTCTACCCCTCTCCTCAGGGCACGTGCCTGTTTCCAGTCCAAGCTTGCAAACCCCAAGTGAGCCCCAGTCGCTGTGCACCTCCAAGACTGCACTGCTGCCAACCTGGCCACACTCACAGGTGAGCATCCTGCTGAGCGCAGGTCCTTGTCATCAACTTCTGGAGGGGAGTTGGGCATCCCTGGGTCAGACGTGGTCTGTCCTTCTGGTGTCCCACACATAGCTCACGTGTGTGTGCATGTGTGTGCACGTGTGTCCATGTGCGTGTGGGCAGGTGCATGCACATGGGCATCTGATGTCATGTCTGTGTCTGTGTGTGCCCGAGAGAGAGAGTGCCTGTGCACAGGTGCTAGTCCATGTGCGTGTATGTGTGTGTGAGAAAATGGGTGTTCAGAGGTGCATGCACATAGGTGTGTGCATGTGTGTTTGTGGAGGTGCTTGCAAATGGGCATTCACATGTGTGTGTGTGAGAGAGAGCATGTGGTCAGGTGCATGCACATGGATGTTGGCATCTGTGTGTGCTTGTGTTCATGTGCGTGGCCTTCGCATGCTGGTGCATGGGGACCCAGTCCTGGAGTCTAGAGAATAGGAATATGGAGTGTGTTGTGCTTGCCTGCCTGGGGAGGAAAGCTGGGGCTGCTGTTGAACTCACTGGGGACGGCATGGGACAGGGCCACCTGGGGCTCCAGGCACACAGACTACAGGGACTCCAGGCTGGGAACTTAGAACAGGCCCCCCAGAAGCACAGGCTGGACCAGCTGCACTCAAGGGCTGCCGGAAAGGCAATGTCCCCCATCACACTCCCAGTCCCTTGGCCTCTTCTGGCATGAAACTCATGGGCTTTCCCTCTCCAGGATCAAAGTCTTGTGGCTCTCCAGAGGGCTGGAGGTGCCGGGGCCCTCAACTGGGAGGTGATCCTGTGTCTGCTGGCCTCCTGGGTGCTGGTCTACTTCTGGTCTGGAAGGGGGTCAAATCAAGCCACACAGTACAGCCAGGGTTGATGACGGGGCTGGGGCAACACTGCATGGGAGGTGGAACCACTGGTTCCAAGGAAGTGACTGGATCAGGGCCACTGCCCGAGGAGGGGACAGGTACTTCAATCAGGCTGCTTGATCCCCACCCTCTGGCTGGATAGGCCTCTCCACGGCCCTCTGAATCCAAGGCCAGCAGCCTTCCCTGACCCCCAGTGGAGGGATTATATTTTCCTCCATTATCATGTTAGCTGCAGGAGTTTTTTAGTTTACCTTGATCAGATTAAGAAAGTCTGTTTGTAGTCCTAGTTTTCTGACAGTTTTTATCATAGTGGTTGTTGAATATTGTCAAATGCTTTTATGGCACCTATGGACATGATCATATAGTTTTTCTCCTGTGTTTTCTTAATATGATGAATAACACTGGTTGATGATCTTTTAATGCATAACCAATCTTTCATTCTTGAAATAGATCTCATTTGGCCATAATGCTTTATATATTGCTGGATGAAATTTTCTAACATTTCATTTTTTGTGCTTAACTTAATGAAGAATATTGGTCTTTGGTTTTCTTTTCTTGCAGTGTCTTCATCTGGTTTTGGTATTTTGTAAAGCTGACCTCATAAAATAATTTGAGAAGTGTTTCCCGTCCTCTACTTTCTGAAAGAATTTGTATGGGATTTGTGATATTTCTCCTTTACATATTTCATAACATTCACTAGTTAAGTCACATGGGCCTGGAGTTTTCTGTTCCATATCTTTGATAGATTTATTCCATATCTTTGATAGATTTATTCCATATCTTTGATAGATTTAGGGATATTTAGGGTTTTCACTTTCTTCTTGAATTAGTTTTGAGAATTTGTGTCACTCAAGGAATTTCTTAATTTCATCTAAATTGGCAAAATTTTTTTCTTGCTTTTCTTTTTTTTAAAATTTATTTTAATTGGAGGCTAATTACTTTACAACATTGTAGTGCCTTTTGCCATACATTGACATGAATCAGCCAGGGGTGTACATATGTCCCCAATCCTGAATCCCCCTCCCACTTCCCTCCCCATCCCATCTTTCAGGGTCATCCCAGTGCACTGGCCCTGAGTGCCCTGTCTCATGCATCGAACCTGGACTGGCGATCTATTTCACATGTGGTAATATACATGTTTCAATGCTATTCTCTCAAATCATTCCACCCTCGCCTTCTCCCACAGAGTCCAAAAGTCTGTTCTTTATCTCTGGGTCTCTTTTGCTGTCTCACATATAGGGTCATCATTCCCATCTTTATAAATTCCATGTATATGCATTAATAGACTGTATTGGTGTTTTTCTTTCTGGCTTACTTCACTCTGTATAATAGGCTCCAGCTTCATCCACCTCATTCAAACTGATTCAAATGTATTCATTTTAATAGCTGAGTCATATTCCATTGTGTATATGTACCACAGCTTTCTTATCCATTCATCTGCCTACTGATATCCAGGTTGCTTGCATGTCCTAGCTATTATAAACAGTGCTGCGATGAACATTGGGGTACACATGTCTCCTTCAATTCTGGTTTCCTCAAATGTGTATGCCCAGCAGTGGGATTGCTGGGTCATATGGCAGTTCTATTTCCAGTTTTTTTTAAGGAATCTCCACACCATTCTACATAGTGGCTGTATTAGTTTGTATTCCCACCAACAGTGTAGGAGGGTTCCCTTTTCTCTGCACCTTCTACAGCATTTACTGTCTGAAGCTTTTTTGATAGCAGCCATTCTGACTGGCATGAGATGGTACCTCATTGTGGTTTTGACTTGTATTTCTCTGATAATGAGTGATGTTGAGCATCTTTACATGTGTTTGCTAGCCATCTCTATATCTTCTTTGGAAAAATGTTTAGTTCTTTGGCCCATTTTTTATTGGGTCACTTATTCTTCTGGGATTGAGCTGCATGAGCTGTTTGTATATTTTTGAGATTAATTCTTTGTCAGTTGCTTTGTTTGCTATTATTTTTCCCATTCTGAAGGCTGTCTTTTCACCTTGCTTATAGTTTCCTTCGTTGTGCAAAAGCCTTTAAGTTTACTTAGGTCCCATTTGTTTATTTTTGCTTTCATTTCCATTGCTCTTGGGAGTGGGTCATAGAGGATGCTGTGATTTATTTCAGACAGTGTTTTGCCTGTCTTCCTCTAGGAGTTTTATAGTTTCTGGTCTTATGTTTAGATCTTTAATCCATTTTGAGTTAATTTTTGTGTATAGTGTTAGAAAGTGTTCTAGTTTCATTCTTTTGTAAGTGGTTGACAGGTTTCCCAGCACCACTTGTTAAAGAGATTGTCTTTTCTCCATTGTGTATTCTTGCTTCCTTTGTCAAAGATAAAGTGTCCATATGTGTGTGGGTTTATCTATGGGCTTTCTATTTTGTTCCATTGATCTATATTTCTGTCTTTGTGCCAGTACCATACTGTCTTGATGACTGTGGCTTTGTAGTATAGTCTGAAGTCAGGCAGGTTGATTCCTCCAGTTCCATTTTTCTTTCTCAAGATGCCTTTGGCTATTTGAGGTTTTTTTTTGTATTTCCATACAAATTGTGAAATTATTTGTTCTAGTTCTCTGAAAAATACCTTTGGTAGCTTTATAGGGATTACATTGAATCTATAGATTGCTTTTGGTACTATATCATTTTCACTCTATTGTCTCTTCTGATCCGTGAACATGGTATCTTTCTCCATCTATTTGTGTCCTCTTTGATTACTTTCATCAGTGTTTTATGGTTTTCTATATATAGGTCTTTTGTTTCTTTAGGTAGATTTATTCCTAAGTCTTTTATTGTTTTCATTGCAATGGTGAATGGAATTGTTTCCTTAATTTCTCTTTCTGTTTTCTCATTATAAGTGTAGAAGAATGCAAGTGATTTCTATGTGTCATTTTAATATTCTGCAACTTTACTATATTCATTGATTAGTTCTAGTAATTTTCTGGTGGAGTCTTTAGGGTTCCTTATGTAGAGGATCATGTCATCTGCAAACAGTGAGAGTTTTCCTTCTTCTTTCCCAATCTGGATTCCTTTTATTTCTTTTTCTTCTCTGATTGCTGTGGCCAAAACTTCCAAAACTATGTTGAATAGTAGTGTTGAGAGTGGGCACCCTTGTATTGTTCTTGACTTTAGGGGAAATGATTTCAATTTTTCACCATTGAGGATAATGTTTGCTGTGGGTTTGTCATATATAGCTTTTATTATGTTGAGGTATGTTCCTTCTATTCTTGCTTTCTGGAGGGTTTTTATCATAAATGGATGTTGAATTTTGTCAAAGGCTTTCTCTGCATCTATTGAGATAATCATATGGTTTTTATTTTTCAATTTGTTAATCTGGTGTATTATATTGATTGATTTGTGGATATTGAAAAATCCTTGCATCCCGGATAAAGCCCACTCGGTCATGATGTATGATCTTTTTAATATGTTGCTGGATTCTGTTTGCTAGAATTTTGTTAAGGATTTTTGCATCTATGTTCATCAGTGATATTGGCCTGTAGTTTTCTTTTTTGGTGGCATCTTTGTGAGGTTTTGGTATTAGGGTGATGGTGGCCTCATAGAATGAGTTTGGAAGTTTACCTTCCTCTGCAATTTTCTGGAAGAGTTTGAATAGGATAGGTGTTAGTTCTCTAAACTTTTGGTAGAATTCAGCTGCAGAGCTGTCTGGACCTGGGCTTTTGTTTGCTGGAAGATTTGTGATTACATTTTCGATTTCTGTGCTTGTGATGGGTCTATTAAGATTTTCTATTTCTTCCTGGTTCAGTTTGGAAAGTTGTACTTTTCTAAGAATTTGTCCATTTCTTCCAAGTTGTCCATTTTATTTGCATATAGTTGCTGATAATAGTCTCTTATGATCCTTTGTATTTCTGTGTTGTGATCTCTCCATTTTCATTTCTAATTTTGTTGTTTTTATTCTTCTCCCTTTGTTTCTTGATGAGTCTGGCTTTGGTTTCTCAATTTTATCTATCTTCTCAAATAACCAGCTTTTGGTTTTGTTTATTTTTGCTATGGTTTCTTTTGCATTTATTTCTGCCCTAATTTTAAAGACTTACTTCCTTCTACTAACCCTGGGGTTCATAATTTATTCCTTTTCAAGTTGCTTTAGGTGTAGAGCTTGGTTATTTATTTGACTTTTTTCTTGTTTCTTTAAGTAAGCCTGTATTGCTATGAACCTTCCTGTTAGTACTGCTCCTACAGTGTCCCATAGGCTTTGGGTTGTTGTGTTTTCATTTTCATTTGTTTCTATGCATATTTTGATTTCTTTTTTGATTTCCTCTGTGATTTGCTGGTTATTCAGCAGCGTGTTGTTCAGCCTCCATATGTTGGGATTTTTAATAGTTTTTCTCCTGTAATTGACATCTAATCTTACTGCATTGTGGTCAGAAAAGATGCTTGGAATGATTTCAGTTTTTTTGAATTTACCAAGCCTAGATTTATGGCCCAGGATGTGATCTATCCTGGAGAAGGTTCCGTGTGTGCTTGAGAAAAAGGTGAAATTCATTGTTTTGGGGTGAAATGTCCTGTAGATATCAATTAGGTCTAACTGGTCTGTTGTATCATTGAAAGTTTGTGTTTCCTTGTTAGTTTTCTGCTTAGTTGAAAAAAGTACAACTTTCCAAAACTAGGAAACAATTTCATTCACCATTGCAATGAAAAGAATAAAATACTTAGGGATATATCTACCTAAAGAAACAAAAGACTTATAGTCCTTTGTAGTTTTCTATAGAAAAGTATAAAACACTGGTGAAAGAAATCAAAGAGGACACAAATAGATGGATAAATATACCGTGTTCATGGATCGGAAGAAACAATATAGTGAAAATGAGGATACTACCCAAAGCAATCTATAGATTCAATTCAATCCCTATCAAACTACCAACGGTATTTTTCACATAACTAGAACAAATAATTTCACAATTTGTATGGAAATACAAAAAACCTCAAATAGCCAATGAAATCTTGAGAAAGAAGAATGGAACTGGAGGAATCAACCTGTCTGACTTCAGGCTCTATTACAAAGCCACAGTCATCAATACAGTATGGTACTGGCACAAAGACAGAAATATAGATCAATGGAACAAAATAGAAAGCCCAGAGATAAATCCACACACCTATGGACACCTTTGGAAAAGGCAATGGCAACCCACTCTAGTACTCTTGCCTAGAAAGTCCCAAGGATGGAGGAGCCTGGTGGGCTGCAGTCCATGGGGTCACGAAGAGTCGAACACGACTGAGCAACCTCACTTTCACTTTTCACTTTCATGCATTGGAGAAGGAAATGGCAACCCATTCCAGTGTTCTTGCCTGGAGAATCCCAGGGACGGGGGAGCCTGGTGGGCTGCCATCTATGGGATCGCACAGAGCTGGACACAACTGAAGTGACTTAGCAGCAATGGACACCTTATCTTTGACAAAGAAGGCAAGAATATACAATGGAGAAAAGACAATCTCTTTAACAGGTGGTGCTGGGAAAACTGGTCAACCATTTGTAAAAGAATGAAACTAGAACACTTTCTAACACCATACACAAAAATAAACTCAAAATGGATTAAAGATCTAAACGTTAAGACCAGGAACTTTTAAACTCTTTGAGGAAAACATAAGCAAAACACTCTCTGACATAAACCACAGCAGGATCCTCTATGACCCACCTCCCTGAATATTGGAAATAAAAGCAAAAAATAAAACAAAACAAAAACAAATGGGACCTAATTAAAATTAAAAGCTTTTGCACAACAAAGGAAAGTATAAGCATGGTGGAAAGATAGCCTTCAGAATGGGAGGAAATAATAGCAAATGAAGCATCTGACAAAAAATTAATCTCAAAAATATACAAGGAACTCCTGCAGCTCAATTCCAGAAAAATAAACGACCCAATCAAAAAGTGGACCAAAGAACTAAACAGACATTTCTCCAAAGAAGACATACAGATGGCTAACAAATACATGAAAAGATGCTCAACATCACTCATTATCAGAGAAATGCAAATCAAAACCACAATGAGGTACCATTTCATGCCAGTCAGAATGGCTGCTATCCAAAAGTCTACAAGCAATAAATGCTGGAGAGGATGTGGAGAAAAGGGAACCCTCTTACACTGTTGGTGGGGATGCAAACTAGTACAGCCACTATGGAGAACAGTGAGGAGATTCCTTAAAAAACTGGAAACAGAACTGCCATATGACCCAGCAATCCCACTGCTGGGCATACACACCAAGGAAACCAGAATTGAAAGAGACATGTATACCCAAATGTTGATTGCAGCACTGTTTATAATAGCCAGGACATGGAAGCAACCTAGATGTCCATCAACAAATGAATGGATAAGAAACAGTGGTACATATACACAGTGGAATATTACTCCACCATTAAAAAGAATACATTTGAATCAGTTCTAATGAGGTGGATGAAACTGGAGCCCACTATACAGAGTGAAGTAAGCCAGAAGAAAACCACCAATACAGTATACTAACATATATGGAATTTAGAAAGATGGTAATGATAACCCTGTATGGGAGACAGCAAAGGAGACACAGATGTATAGAACAGTCTTTGGACTCTGTGGGAGAGGGCGAGGGTGGGATGATTTGGGAGAATGGCATTGCAACATGTATATTATCATATGTGAAATGAATCGCCAGTCTAGGTTCAATGCATAAGACAGGGTGCTCGGGGCTGGTGCACTGGGATGACCCAGAGGGATGGGATGGGGAGGGAGGTGGGCGGGGGGTTCAGGATGGGGAACACATGTACATTCATGTCAATGTATGGCAAAACCAATACAATATTGTAAAGTAATTAGCCTCCAATGAAAATAAATAAATTTATATTAAAAATATTACTGAGATTCCCATCAAAAAGAACATGTCATGTGTTTGTGTGCTTGGTTGTGTCCAGCTCTTTGTGACCCCATGAACTGTAGCCCACCAGGCTCTGCTGTCCATGGAATTTTCCACACAGGAATACTGGAGTGGGTTTCCACTTCCTACTCCAGGGACTCTTCCTCACCCAGGGATCGAACCCACATCTCTTGCACCTTCTACATTGGCAGGCAGATTCTTTACCACTGCAGCACCTGTGAAGCCCAAAATGAACATGTGAAGCTTAGAAGTCTTTTAAAAGCATCTGTGAGCTCAGACTATTAGGTTATTGCCACTCCGTCCAGAAGGGACCACCCTCCCTACATTGCGTTCTGGCTGGAAAGAGTACAGATCAACACAGCAGTAAAACTTCCCTGAACAGTGAGCAGTGTTGTAGATAAATCCTCATACCCTGGGTGGGGCCTCCTCCAAGACCTGACATGTAGACACCACAGCTTTCACACTGACTTTCAGTAGCTTCTCCATTGTGAATAGCAAAGAAAAGTGAACTGTGTCCATGGATCTGCTGTGCTCTTTCCACATGCATCCATGTTAGCCTAAGGGGAGAGGAGAAATGGTCCAGTCCACCAGGACCAGTTACTTCTGCCGGGCCCGTCCCCCATCCCAAGGCACTAGAAGGGGCTGGTTTTTCCCCAACAGCTCCAGCACTTCCCTTACAGACAGCCCACTTGGTGACTCCCCCTTACAGCTGCCTGTATTCTCATGTTTACCTGATCTACAATAAGTGAAAATGTCGAGGACAAGAAAAAAAAAACCCTGGTTTCATTTTCTCTGACCTCTTTTCTCTCATGATAATGGTTGTAAGCCCTGTTCTTTCAACCGTGTTTGATCGCCTTCCATTTGCCAGGAATCCCCCAGCCTTAAGGACCACCAGCTGCTATGTGTTCCCTGATGGCTCCACCATCCTGTTCATATGAAACAAATAGGCCGGTATTTATTTACACAAGGCTGGTAAAGCCAGGAGCATCTTTCTGAGTTCTGCTTCCTAATACACCATCTTAGGTGGAAACAACCCATGAGAAGCAGCTTTAAAGTGTTTTGATGCAACCCAGATATTTTCTGAAGGTTGTTTTCCTCCACACTCCTAGGTGGAGTTCCTTAATGTTATGGAATAAAGAGGCGAGAGTATAGTAGATGGTCTGGGGCTGGACTGTAGGTACAATGTGGAGAGCTAAGGAAGGTGGCAGTACATAGCAAGGAAATTATTCCATTTTCAGTTCTCTTCCAGACTTTGGCATATAGATCAGGAGAAAGTCTTTGACAGGCCCTGATGCCTGCTAACACTGTTTTTTAACCAAGAGACCTTTAAGTAGATCTTAAACAGGTCTTTAGGTAGACCTGGACAGAATTAGAAATAATGTTTGGTTTTGTTAGTGTTTGTTTATGACTACCACCTCTTCACTACTGAGAATACTGGTGTTCCCTTCACGCTAGTGAGGCAAAATATCCCTTTTAAATGAAACTTGCTTACATTGAAAGGGAAATGATTGAAAAATAACTAGTAAATAATAGTACTGTGCAGAGTTGCTCAGTCATGTCTGAATCTTTGTGACCCCATGGACTGTAGCCCATCAGGCTTCTCTGTCCAAGGAATTCTCCAGGCAAGAATACTAGAGTGGGTTGCTGTTTCCTCCTCCAGGGGAATCTTCCTGACCCAGGGATCAAATCCACATCTCCTGGTTGGCAGGCCGATTCTTTACCACTGAGCCACCTGGGAAGCCCCAAATAATAGTACTAAGTACTAGTCAAATCAAAATCCAAAAACATCACGGAGGCGGTTGATGGTGAACCAAACTTTGGGAAGCACTCCCCTGGTGGAAAGAATAGAGTTTAGAAGCAGCCTGAACTGGATTAACATGAACTTGGGCAAACTCCAGGAGACAGTGAAGGACAGGGAAGCCTGGCATGCTGCAGTCCATGGAGTCGCAAAAAAAGTCAGACACGACTTAGCAACTCAATAACAACAACAGCTGAGCTGGATTGAAACCCAGCCCTGCCACTCATAGGACTGTATGACTTTAAAGACTCCTCAGAACCTCAGTTTCCTCATCTGTAAACAGGGTAGAAAGACCTTCAGGCATGCCGTGAAGTTTATTGGAACAACTCATGAGCAGCCTTCTTTGATATGGCCAATGTTAGTTCCCTTTCTTGGCCACTGATGTGGAAGGAGAAACCTAATAGTATCTTGAATCTGATCCAAAGAAATAATTTTTGCCCAAATGATGAGAAAATTACAAAATGGAAAAATGTAGACTTTTGAGCCAGGCGACCCTATTAGCTTTTTTGACTTTGAGCCTTCTGAGTCAGTTTCCTCATCCATAAAATGAGGGTGGTTAAGATGCCAAGTTTGCATGTTTATTGGGAGAACCTGGGTTAATCTAGATACTCAAATCACATAGTAGTAAAATCCACATAGAGTGTGCTGCTGCTGCTGCTGCGTCACTTCAGTCATGTCCGACTCTGTGTGATCCCATAGACGGCAGCCCACCAGGCTCCCCCGTGCAGCAGGCACTAAATGACAGCTCCTGTTGTGGTCCAGGTTAGGGGATGACCACTGCTTCCCTTCCTCCTTTGGAACTGCCTTTGGTGGTTTGGGAAAAATCGTCTAGCACAAAGCCTATTTTATAATCAAGTGTTGGATATCTCATGTAATTTACTGGACAGTGTATTGAAGGTAAAAAGCAGAATGGCCGTCTGGGTCCAGAGTGGTTGTCAGTGTATTGTGGTTTCCCCTGTAGTCATGAGGCTGACTGGGAGTTGCCCTGCCCAGCATCACGAGAATCGGACCACACAGCACTGTCCAGAAAAGAGCAGATTTCAAACTTCCAAGTACAGCTTCTACTACAGTCACAGCATCATGAGTCAGGGGCTGTCTGCACAGCGGTCCCCTGGTCCCCTTGTGGTTATGATGGTGCCCTGGTTCCCATTAAAGGAAAGCAAGTGTGGAGCACCCTCAAGGAGGACCCGTCTGACGATGGTTCCTTTAAGTCTTCTCCAAGTCACATTTCCATAATTCCAAGTGAGAGTTTGCAGCTTAAATGTCTCCTGAAATTCTAAGGACATTGAAATTTTGCTTTATTAATTAACAATTTCATTTTGCTAACGTTTTAGAGTGCACTGATTTTCCAGAAGTGCTAATTACCAAGCTCAGCACACAAGACCGGCTGCATATTAAACTGTCCCACCACATGCTCCCTGCTGGGCTCTACCATGTCCTGGTTCAGCAGAGCCAGCCTCCACAGATGGGTAGGAGGCCCTAGCTGGTGCGGCCCCTTCAGAACCAGGCAGAGCACCGAGTGCCTTAGGCTGGGCTCCCAAAGCCATTGCCACCACATCTGTCTTTAAGACAAGTGTGTCCTTGGGTGCCAGACCTGCCTTGTGATATCAGAGAGCCAGAGCCTCTCTGCCACCCTTCCCCACCCTCAGCTTCAGGCTCAGCTCCTGTCAGATGCCATGTCATGGTCCTGTGGCTCCTGGTGGGTCTAGGAGGCCCTGGAAGGTTCTGACTGAGTCAAGCGGGAACAGAGCATGTGTGTGAAGTCACTTCAGTCATGTCTGACTCTTTGTGACCCTGTGGACTGTATGTAGCCTGCCAGCCTCCTCTGTCCATGGGATTCTCCAGGCAAGGATACTGGAGTGGGCTGCCATGCCCTCCTCCAAGGGATCTTCTCAACCCAGGGATTGAACCTGTCTCTTAGAGATGCCCTAAAACACCCTCCCTGGTGTCATTGCAATAGGTGGACACAGACACACATGAAGGTTCATGTGTGGATATGTATAACCATATAGGAAGATGTGGGACTTTGGGTTTTATTTTCTTAATTTTTCTCATTGATTGTCCAGGGAATTTTCAACCCATGATACAGATAATAAAGACCAGCTGAGCCCTCCCCACCATTTACGAGTCACCTGAACCAGGGTGACAGGCCACCCCAGTTTTTCTGAGTGTTCAGTGTTAACACAGGACAGTCCCAGATGCACAGGCGGCTGACCTACCTGCTCACAACCCCTGGGGGGTGTTCGTAACCCACCCTCTCCTCCTCAGCCCCCAGCTCATCTCTTCCTACCTTTCCCCACACACCTGCCTGCACATGATCTTGTCCAGTGACCTCACCTCACCAATCAGGTCAGTTAGTAATAATTCGCCTGTTCCCCACCTGTTCCCAGTGTGCCTGGAAAAGTGAGATTTGCCTCCTGAGACATTTCAAAAGATAGCTTCTGTTTCGTCATTAAAATGCGCCCTGAATCTATGGCTGGTGAGTGACAGAGATGGGGGGCAGACATCACCATTCCCCCGCCCTCCCCCGCATGTGGCACTGTGGTCCTGAGATGCTGGTGTTCCGTTAGGGGATTAATTGAGGTTGTGTGAGGCTCAAGTCCTGGTGCAGAGCTTGCTGCTTGCTTACCAGTAGCTGAGGGGGCTGATGGGACCCCAGGCCAGGAGCAGAGAACTCTGATGGCTCAGACCCAAAAGCATAAGCCCTGTGTTTTCCCAGAGCTGTGCCAGTGTTTGTATGAGATAAAGGAAAAAGTGTGGCCTGAAGGAGATTAATATTTGGACAAGACGCATACACATGACATAATCTAGGAAAGTTATTACAGACTTTGAGAAGCTAAAGAGTCTTAACTCCCCTGTTTTTTTAAGACAGGGAACTGTGCTTGGTGATCGCTGCAGTTCAGAGATTAAGTGATGCATTTTATCACATAATGGTGATTGGTGCTCATGCATTAGAGGGAGGGAGATGGAGGTAGTCATGGAAGGCTTCCTGAAAGAGGCAGAACAGGCTTGGGCTTTGCACAGCAGGGCTGGAAGGCTCTGCTATGGGCTGAATGTTTG
The DNA here is from genome assembly GCF_003369695.1 of Bos indicus x Bos taurus. Lineage (NCBI taxonomy): Eukaryota > Metazoa > Chordata > Mammalia > Artiodactyla > Bovidae > Bos > Bos indicus x Bos taurus. Next base: position 107,617,896 of record NC_040105.1, on the reverse strand, counting down.
TGCCCCCAAAATTAATGCATGGAAACCCTTATCTCCAGTGGGATGGTGTCAAGAGTGGCAGCAGGCATTGGGGTGATTAGGTCATGAGGGTGGAGAGCCCACAAGTGGGATCAGTGCCTTTATAAGAAGACACATGAAAGATCTGTCTCTGCCATGTGAGGACACAGCCTGGGGCACCGTCTGTGAACTAAGAGGGAGGTTTTCATTAGAACCCAACCCCGACGGCAGCCTGATCTTGGACTTCCAGCCCCCAGAACTGTAAGCTATACATGCTTTCTGTTTAAGTGGCCCCATCTGTGCTGTTCTGTTATGGCAGCCCGAGCCGCTGAGACAGGCCTTAGTGAGGAGGAAGCAGTAGTGGCCTGACACAGGGTGTTATTAGCGGGGCGCTGAGTGGATGGGGTGTCTCTGGGAATGAGGTCATTGGCCTGGCTCTATGCCACTGACCCTGAGACATGTGGCCCTGGTGGATGAGCACCTACACACACGTCTTTAACACCAATTACAGAGGATTGCCCCGTGAATAGAGGGGGCACAGAGGTGGATCCTGGAGTCACAGCCTGGGCCGGACCTCAGCTCGGCCACCCCCACCTTTCATGTCGGGCACATTGCTTCCCCTCTCTGCGTCTCATCTTCCTCCAACTGGGGATGGAAGCTGTGCCTGCCCATGGCTTACAGGAGGATGTAATTGAAAGTATTTGTGACTCCACAGTGGTATTTGTTTCCTGAAAGAGCTGTGGGGAGACTATGGGGGGCAGGGGGAGGGGGAAGGGCCTAGGCAGGCCTGAGGGCTCCATCAGGTCAACAGAGCCCTGCCCTGAGCGGGGGAGAGGGCATGGGACATGGTGCTGGCTTCCAGAAGGTCCCCGTCCTGCTCTGGTCACTGGGTCTCACATGGTGCTGAAATGAGCAGCCCCACTGAGGGCTTCAGAGCCCAGTATTTAGGAACCAGAGGGGACATGAACACGGCTGTCCACCGTGAGCCGAGGACCCTGCCAGGTGCTCTGCACAGGCACCCAAGGTCATCTGATGGGCGAGAAAGTCTGGGGACATCTGGAGGGTCACCCGAGGCTGAGTGCCAGGTCGGTGGCGGAGCAGCTCTGAGTCCAGGCTGCCTGCCTTGAGAGATGTAACTACCCCCTCACCACCTCCCCCAAACATCTCCATGTGCCCCCTGGAAGCTTGGTGCCCTCCACCAAGCTTGGTGCCCTGGCTCAGCCTTCCCCCAGCCAGGTACCTGCAGAGATGCCCATGGCCTCCGATGGTCAGAGTCTGCACAGGAGCTAGCTGTCATGCGCCCACCATGATGGGTGGGCAGGACTTCCCAGCACAGACTCAGGGCCGCCCCGTCTGGCCCCTCCAGCCTCAGCCCTGGTCGTCGCAGGATAGAACCTGCAGTCAGGATGACCCGGCCCGCTGTGGGGGTGGGAACACACTGAGGTCTCTCCGGCAGTAGTGACACAGGCACCAGGTTCGCCCTGGTCCTGGACAGCAAAGTCCATGCCCAGGGCATGAGGGCTCACTGTGTCCTCTCTGTCTCTGGAATGCTTGTTGACTCTAGTGTGAGTTATCCATTGACACAGGGACTGTTTTCAGACAAGCAGCCATGAAGGACACAGTGAGTGTTGAGGTGAACAGGAGTCCTCTCTGGGGTCCTTGGACCCCAAGCTAGGATTCTATGCCCCACTGGCTCCCCGCTACTCCCCCATATCTTCTGGTACCCACCTCATGTGCTGAATGCTTGTTTCCAGATCCTTTCCCAACACATATGATGCATAGAATGAGATGATTAGATAGCATCACCAACTCCATGGACATGAGTTTGAGCAAGCTCTGGGAGATGGTGAAGGACAGGGAAGCCTGGGTTGCTGCAGTCCATGGGGTTGCAGAGTCGGAACAACAACCACATGACACCCCATGGCAGTTAGGATGCTTCATATTCATTGTTTTATCCCCACTTCCCAGGACTGGTGTCCAGACCATTTTAGGTAGTTGATTAATTTTTATTATTTATTTCCCTACTGTAAAAATAATACAAAATATAGAAAGTAAAAAATATGGAAAGCAGGGGAAAAAAGTCTTATAAAAGGACCAGTAGATCCAGTATCCATAGGCAGTTACTATTAATATTTTAATGTGTTCTCTTGATCTTGTTTCCCAGAGTAGAAACCTTATAGTTGTAATAATAATATAGTTATAATAATTATTATTTTATAGTTGTAAGAGTTAGTTTTATATATCTCAGCTTGTGCCTAGTATGATTCAGTTAGCATTTTATACAATTAAACACTTGTTCTAAACATAATTTTAATAGTTACATAACAGTTCATAGAATGGATTTACAAAAATTAAGTCATTTCCCTGTGGACATCTAGACTATTTATAATATATATATAGTATTACACTGGGGCTTCCCTGGTACCTCAGCTGGTAAAGAATCTGCCTGCAATGCAGGAGACCCTGGTTCAGTCCCTGGGTTGGGAAGATGCCCTAAAGAAGGAATAGGCTACCCACTCCATTATTCTTGCCTGGAGAATCCCGTGGACAGAGGACCCTGGTGGGCTACAGTCCATGGTGTCACAAAGAGTCAGACACGACTGAATGACTAAGCACAGCACAGAACATGGTATTACAATTGATACAGTGGAATATCTTTAGGCCTAGAATATTCCTAATGAGGAATTACTGAGTCAAAACAATGAACTTTTTTTTTTAACAATTGATTTTTTTAACTGAAGTATTACATGCTTTTTTAAGGCTCTTGATACATATTTACAAATTGTTTACTGTGTGCTTAATCAGTCATATATTTACTGCATAAAGCAGCAGGCTTTTTTCAAAAATCTTTGCTAATATAATTCAATAAATCAGCATGCATTTAATTATATACCATGTTGCTGCTACTGCTAAGTCGCTTCAGTCGTGTCCGACTCTTTTCGACCCCATAGACGGCAGCCCACCAGGCTCCCCCGTCCCTGGGATTCTCCAGGCAAGAAGACTGGAGTGGGTTGCCATTTCCTCCTCCAGTGTATGAAAGTGAAAAGTGAAAGTGAAGTCGCTCAGTTGTGTCTAACTCTTAGCGACCCCATGGACTGCCACCCACCAGGCTCCTCTGTCCATGGGATTTTCCAGGCAAGTGTACTGGAGTGGGGTGACATTGCCTTCTCTGATTATATACCATAGTTGATAAATTAATATGTATTTAGTAGTTGATTGATTATTTTCCATAAATTAATACCCATGGCATCTTTCTTGTGAGTTTTCTGGTTTGATTCTGGGTCCATTTATCTTTTACTGTCTTGGTGTGTAAATAATAGAAAAGATCACTGATGAGAGCTCCACAGGTCGTAGAAGTCAGCCTTAAGCACCTAACAGGATAGCACAAGCTGGTCCCAGCAGAACTGCGGCAGACATCTCTGAGCATCAACGCTGAGGATGGTGGGCTTCTGAGCCGGACTCTGACCCCCTGCGATGCTGATGAGCAGTAACAGGCTAGGAAGTGAACAGCCAGAGAAAAGAAGAGCTTCAAAGACTGCGGATAATCTACAGACCAGATAATGAGCCCCTAGTGGCTGAAGAGAAGGCTGGCTGTTTATCTCATTACCTTGGAGAAGAAGAAAGTTCTAAGACCTGTCACCCTGGGAATCAGAGGGGACATTTCCGATGGGGCTGAGCTGGCGTGTCTGGGATGGTGTTAGAGGCCTCAGCATCCCTTCAGAGCGGACCCTGCACACCTCACACACCTGGTACCACCCAGGTGATCCCACCAGCAAGGTCTGAATGACGTTTCAGGGGCAGCATTGCCAGCCTCATGTTTGGACTGTATACAAAAAGGCCCAGAAACTTACCAAGGAAAAAAATTGTCCTTTTCCATTCCCTTAGGAAAGTACTGCTGAATCCTTTCACTTCTTCAGAGTCAGAAGCCTGTGTTTGGCAACCGATGAGGCTTGAATTTAACTGCAGCATAAAAAGATTGAGAGGGTGCCTGTTTTCTACCAGTCAGTACACTTGTCAGCTCTCTCAGTGCTTTTAGAGAGTTTTAGATTGAGATTGAGATTCAGTTCTCAATCTGTGTTTTTGTTCAGACCCCTTTCATGAAGGGGTTCAGCCATCCTCACCAGCAGACTGTCCTCATCAGCAGAACTGCCGGAAATTGTTTATGATTTTCCATTGATATCAGTCACCAACCGGAGAGCCCACTAAAACCCAGCTGGCCTGGGAAAGCACCTGAGAATTAGAGGTTCCAGCTGGTTCTACAGGCTGCTGGCGCTGCTGGTCCCAGAGTCACAGGCATGTGGGTTAGGCAGTTTGTTTCTAATTCTGTCATGAGCACCGTAACCTCATGTTAAAGCTCAGCCTCTCCAAGCCTGCATCTCATTTCTAAAAAACTGAAATAACATCTTCCTTGCCAAGGTGTGTGGACAATGAGAGGCCACAGATCATGGGCTCTGTGTTGTTGTTGTTCTGTCTTTCAGTCGTGTCCGACTCTGTGACTCCATGGACTGCAGCACAGTAGCCTTCCCTGTCCTTCAGTATCCCCCAGAGCTTGCCAAAGTTCATGTCCCTTGAGTTGGTGAGGCCATCCAACCATCTCATCCTCTGTCATCCCCTTCTCCTCCTTCTTTCAATCTTTCCCAGCATCAGGGTCTTTTCAAATGAGTCAGTTCTTTACATCAGGTGGCCAAAGTTTTGGAGCTTAAGCTTCAGCATCAATCCTTCCAATGAATATTTAAGGTCTGTTTCCTTTAGGATTGACTGGTTTTATCTTCTTGCAGTCCAAGGGACTCTCAAGAGCCCTCTCCAACACCACAGTTCAAAAGCATCAATTCTTCAGCTCGCAGCCTTCTTTATGGTCCAACATCCGTACATGACTACTGGAAAAACCAAAACTTTGACTGTACGGACCTTTGTTGACAAGTATGAAAATAAACCAAATGTGGGTGAGCATCTTTCAGTGCCAAGCACACGAAAAGCCCTCAGCTAGTAGCAGTGGGTATTTTTGGAATCATCAGCAAATCTTTAGCATCAGGTCTCTGCAGGCATTGATGAAGGTGTGAAAACAAGCACAAGTGCGGTCTCCATCTTCTTAGAGATTATAATCATGTGGGGAGACATAGTAAAATGAATTTAGTAACAGGAAGTTTGGATAAACGCTCCACACACAGCTCAGAGAGCGATGGGCCAGCGTCGTCTTTCTGAAGGAAAACGCCACGTGCTGCAGAGTGACCAGAGAGGGTGTCAGGGTCTGAGACTCAGACTGAGCCAAGCATTCTTGAGGCTGACAGGAAGAAAAAGAATGGTGCTTTGGGGGATCCTTGTGGTCGTGTGTGGATGGCTTGGGCTGATGCAGTCTTGTTCAAAGGCCAGTTCCAAAGCACAATTCAGTTCTCAAAGTGAAACATCAAGGGGAAGGTTCTGCATTGATATGTAGACATGCTGCCTTCAAACAGGATGAGCGAGGCCACTTCCTTGGGGCAGGCGGGCGCCCCACCACATATTTACATCCCCTCGGTCCCCTCAGGTTCTCCAGGTGAACAGGTGCTCAGCCCCCCCCCCCCCCCCACTGGGAGAGCAGGTCCAGCCCCTGCCTAGGTTCTCAGATACATCCTTGACCATTTACCCTTGACCCTTGCCGTTCAGCATCACCTATCCTCAGAAACCTCCCCACCCATGTGCGTTTGCCTCCCACCTCCCCCATATGACCCAGAGGTGCTGGCTCTTTCTTTCTCAGCACAGTCATCTTTGATCTTCCAAGTGACTGTTGGGCTGGGTGAGTTCACTTGCATTAAGAATCACTGAGTTAGGCTCACCTCCCAGCTTATTCTTCCTGTCTAACTGCAGGTTTGTCCACAGGGTGGGCTTTCAACCTCTGCCCCACTGCCTCCCACCAGTGGAGTGGCCCCTGTGCTGATGGCCAGAGGCTGAGTCTAGTGCCTTGGTCAGCTTGGAGCCCTGGCCTTTCCCTGGGCACAGTCCAGTGCTACCCAGTCTGGTTCCCCTTGAGTTTCCCACCTGCCTTGGTTTTGGAAGTTGCTGTATTTTTTGGTGGGCATTTTGGGAATTTGAGAGCAGCATGCACTTCATCACTTACCCAGGTGGGCGTGATCCAGTCTGGACTTCAGCCTCGGGCAGGATGTGTGGGGAGTGTCTGGAGTGACCTCTGATGACCACATCAGTGCTCTACCCACCACTGGCCCTCTCATCTTTGCTTCTGTTGATTTATCCTCATCTCTATCCCTGCCAGCCTCTGAGAGGTCTGTGGACCTCTGGATTGCATCAGGTGTCTCCTTCAGTGAGCCAGAAAAAAATACTCTCTCAGAGCTATCACTTGGAAAATGTAAGGATGAGATCTCCTCCAGAAACCAAAGGGCTGATCACTGGGTGTGGCACAGGAACTAATGTTCATTATCTGCCATAAGCTTGTGCACCTCTTTTTAAACGTAGATAAGGATGTGCCTGAACCTGGAGCTACTTGAGGGCAAAGACCTCATCATTATTCATAATACCTGGCACAAGAGAGAGTTCAGACAGAGGGAGAAGGCAGACCACAGAAACATGGTAACTAGTGAAAGAAGAGTATACATTCACTAGGATTTTTCAGTTACAAAGGACAGCATTCCCACTTAAAATGGAATAAACAAAAAAGAGGCTCTCTTACTTGTGAAGGATGGGCAGACATAGCTTTGACACCAGGCACAGCTGTATCCAGGTGCCAGAGTAAATCCTCAGAGTATCCGTGTTTTCCCTCTACCTTCCTTTTCTGCTTACCCTTTGCCTTCACTTCTCTTTAGCTCCACTTCTCTCTGGGTATTTGTTTCACTCTCTCTTACCATGAAAAAACATATTCTATGGCACCAGGTAGATCGGTAATCCCTGGGACTTCCCACATCAGAACACAGTGGCAAGAAACAATTAACTTCATAACTCTATCAGGGGGATGCTGAAGGATGACGTGGACTGAACCCACACTGAGCATCGCCGAGGCCAGGGTCGTGTGGGAGGGGAGGCTCTTGGGGTACACAGGCCTGAGCTGCATGTCCTAGCTGGTGTTCAGGGCCGAAAGTGGTGCTCACAGGCAGGTCAGCTCACAGGCATGGGGGAGGGATGGCTTCAAACTAGGCCAACAGAGCATGGGGATCTCTGCTAAGTGTTCAGCCAGAACATCCTGGAATAAGACAGAAGCAAATATTCCCTCCAATTAAAAATAAATTTAAAAAAATGCTGGAAGGAGAGGTGTGAAGTGAAACTCACTCAGTTGTGTCTGTCTCTTTGCTACCCCATGGACTATACAGTTCATGGAATTCTCCAGGCCAGAATACTGGAGTGGGTAGCCTTTCCCTTCTCCAGGGGATCTTCCCAACCTAGGAATCAAATCCAGGTCTCCCATATTTGTAGGTGGATTCTTTACCGTCTGAGCCACCAGAGAAGCCCAAGGATGCTGGAGTGGGTAGCCTATCCCTTCTCTAGCGGCTCTTCCTGATCCAGGAAGGAGAGGGGTTACCACCAAAAGAATTCTGTCTCAGCAAAAGTTAACATATATAAAGCACTTTGAACAATTTCTAGAATGACATATCAAATGCTGCTCCCCCAAATTCATCAAATATAAATGAAAATTTACTGTAAAATCAACACTTTTTCACTTACCTCCAAGAAAGAATAATATGCTATGATTTTAACGTTGACACACCATCAATTTTAATACATTTGAATTTTGGTGATGTTGAAATGTGAATAATTTGTGCATATTAGATTTGAAAAAGTTAAATGCGCATCTTTATATATGTTCCCACAACAAAGGACTGACAAATATTCTTCTTCCTCTATAAAAAGAGGCAAATACGCTCCTAAGTCTGGTGACCCGGGAAATCCTCCTTTTGTTGGAAGGATAAGCACCCTTGCTGTGGAGCAGCCACAGCCGCACTAGTGACGGTGATGACAGCACCACTGAGGGGTGCACAGCTCGGCTTAGGAGGCAGTCTCCCCAGGAAGGGTGGGGCCCCCTCCAGGAGCTGCCAGCAGCCCAGAAGCCCCTGAGAGAGGCCCTAGTGTGGCTTTGAAGGTCCCTCCCGCCCAAATCCTCTAAAGAAAGGTGACTTGCTCAGTGGTAGATGCTGACCCCAGACGGCGAGTGATTCTGGGGGCCTTTCCCTGGGAATACTCAGAGTACCTTCCCCCATGAGCTGGGAACTGGGGTGCCCCAGGGACGGGGTGGCCTTGTCCAGGTGCCACCATGAACAGCACTGGCTCTCAGGCAGGGGCCGTGCTGCTGGCCACAGACGGCAGAGGGTAGGAGGCCTGCAAAGGCTGATTCCACAGTGGGTTTGGCGCACTCGGGGTTGACAAGCCGCTGCCTGCTATGTCCCAGCTCGGAAGCCCTGGAACCCTGCACCCAGGTGCACTGTCCCTGGCCTTGCAGCCCTTCACATACTTCTTCCCAGCACTCCCCAGCTTGGCATTATGGGAGGCCGACCAGGCTGTCCACGGGCAGCCCTGCAACTCGGTGGTCCACGGGGAGGAGAGGGGGCTTGGCAGGTTCCCCTGCCCCCGCCCCACGCTTGGGCCAGGCAGCCCTGCCCGAGGCCCTGGGTGCAGTCGGGGCCTTGTCCCCATGGTCGCTGTGAAGTTACTTAGCTCCGATGTTCCCAGGGACTGAGCACAGTAATCAGCTGCACTGGAGGGTAATTTGATTTTTGAGGCTTTCCCTCAGCTTTGGAAAAATAGCACCTTTGAGCTCTGCAGGTTAAAGTCTGAGTTCAGCAGTAGAAGAGATCCTGAGAGCTCTTCCTGGGGTGGGGGGTGGGGGGAGACTCTGAAAAGGACGCTTTTCCTTCACCATTTGCACTGAGGGGGGAGGGGTCTGTATGGTGATATTTCAGATGCTTTTCCTAGATTTTGGTTGACATTTGAAAGGATGAGCAATGTGAGTACTTTCTAGTAAGAAGGATGGTTTTAGATGGTGTGCAAGACTTTCTTGGCACTGAACTCTGCTCTTTGGCATTAAATCCTATGTTATTTTGCTGTGTTGAAATGTGACGCAATGTGTTGCACTGATTTCTGCAGGAAAGGCTTGGGTGGGCAGTGTTGACAGTGAAAAGCTGAAAGGACTCTGTTATTTGATCAGTATCCTAGCAGCAAGGACTGGACGGGTTGATGATAGTTATTATGCTAATAGTGCATTTCCTTTAAATATGCTTTAAAACCCTCAAGTTTTTCTGCAGCACAATTGTCTCCTTTTATCCTCCCAACACCACCACAAGGCAGACACAGCAGGTTTGATTATTTGTATTTCACAGGTGCAGAAGTCCAAATGGAGAACAATTGTGTGAATTTTGCCATGTCCCACCGCTACCTGGGCAGGAACCAACGTGAGAGCCAAGTGTGCTGAATTTGGGGTGATGGATGGACTGGGAACATGAGCCGTTCACACAGCATAGTTGTGGCCACAGCACCGGTCAGACAAGAGCTTGCAGAGCCAGTGCCCAGCGCCCTGTCTGGCTCTTTGGAGGCGCTCACACGTGTGTCTGTGGGATTGATGGTGATGCTCCTGAATTGGACAAGAGCGACTAAGAGTCTGGAAAACCCTCACTTAATCAATAGCGTTGCCACCCCCTCAACCACCATCAGTGCATTACTAGACTCAGATACCAACTAGAGGAACAGATGGTCATTTCCTTGCTCAGTAGAATGGCCAAAGCAGGGGCTACGACTGCAAAACAGAGTAAGTAAAGAACTGCTCAATTTCTGAAATGAGCTTGAGTAATTGGAGAGTGAGTCTCAGCACCTTCTAGTGTTGACCTGGGAGATAGCGCACGTCTACATACATATATGCCTTTTGTTCCCCTTTAGATCTGAGGTTACAGCTTCCCACCGCCGTCAGGTTCTATAGACACGGTTTGAGAAGGCTATGCCTTCTGCCCAGCATCTTTCTCACATTATCTACCCAAGAAAAGTCTCTTTCAACGTGGTTTTCTGACTGTGTGTGCAGCCAATCTCTGCCCCTACCAGGAGATCACATGGCCTCCTTAGCAACTTTGGGTATTGCTGTTCAGTCTGGAAATCTGATAAAAAATATGTTCTCATTGTTATAAGATTTCTTTGTGTTCTTAGTATAAACATTTCTGTATGGTCAGTACTTTGTGTGGTTCTCTGACCCACCTGTTCCTCTCCTCAACCCATTTTTAAAAATTGCACAAGGAGCATGATTCATGGTTTCTATTCATAGGAATTTATCCTTGGGAAATGGCAGAGATCCAGCCAAGTCCTAAGACGCTCACAAGAGCATATTTATTCTGATAAGAATCAGAATAGATGTCAAACAGCCCGGACATAAATTAAATAAGCTATGGTGTATCTCCTAAAAGGCACATCTCAGAGCATGCTTCCGTTCAGTTCAGTTCAGTTCAGTCTCTCAGTCGTGTCCGACTCTTTGCGACCCCATGAATCGCAGCATGCCAGGCCTCCCTGTCCATCACCAACTCCCGGAGTTCACTCAGACTCACATCCATCGAGTCAGTGATGCCATCCAGCCATCTCATCCTCTGTCGTCCCCTTCTCCTCTTGCCCCAAATCCCTCCCAGCATCAGAGTCTTTTCCAATGAGTCAACTCTTCACATGAGATGGCCAAAGTACTGGAGTTTCAGCTTTAGCATCATTCCTTCCAAAGAAATCCCAGGGCTGATCTCCTTCAGAATGGACTGGTTGGATCTCCTTGCAGTCCAAGGGACTCTCAAGAGTCTTCTCCAACACCACAGTTCAAAAGCATCAATTCTTTGGTGCTCAGCTTTCTTCCCAGTCCAACTCTCACATCCATACATGACCACTGGAAAAACCATAGCCTTGACTAGACAGACCTTTTTTGGTAAAGTAATGTCTCTGCTTTTCAATATGCTATCTAGATTGGTCATAAGTTTTCTTCCAAGGAGTAAGGGTCTTTTAATTTCATGGCTGCAGTCACCATCTGCAGTGATTTTGGAGCCCCCAAAAATAAAGTCTGACACTGTTTCCACTGTTTCCCCACCTGCCTCTTGAGAAACCTATATGCAGGTCAAGAAGCAACAGTTAGAACTGGACACGGAACAACAGACTGGTTCCAAATAGGAAAAGGAGTATGTCAAGGCTGTATATTGTCACCCTGCTTATTGAACTTATATGCAGAGTACATCATGAGAAATGCTGTGCTGGAAGAAGCACAAGCTGGAATCAAGATTGCTGGGAGAAATATCAATAACCTCAGATATGCAGATGATACCACCCTTATGGCAGAACGTGAAGAGCAACTAAAAAGCCTCTTGATGAAAGTGAAAGTGGAGAGTGAAAAAGTTGGCTTAAAGCTCAACATTCAGAAGATGAAGATCATGGCATCTGGTCCCATCACTTCATGGGAAATAGATGGGGAAACAGTGGAAACAGTGTCAGAGCATGCTTAATGACATGGAAAAGCATTTCTGATATAGATTCTCAAACATTGTGCAAAAATGTATGTTATATAACTTCAGTTTTATTAAAACTAAATTTTATACGCCACCCACCAACCCTGTAGCATTCTCTCTCATCTAGAAGGGAATAAAATACAAGACAGTCTATTTTACTGATAATAGTCATATACTGTGTATATGTGTGATTTGTAGGGTTGTGAATTTTAACTTTTCCTGTATACACTATAATAATGGTGAGAGTTCGGTGGCATAGTCAGAGTTCAGTGGCATTTGTTGTCCTGGTTTCCACCTCATGGTTGGCCAAACTGATGTGTGATTTCCCACTGGCCAGTTTGCTTTCCAAAAAAAAAAATCCCAGTGCCGTTTTATTCACCTTCTGTGGGTGTTGGTGAACATCCTTCTTGTCACTGTTCCGTAATAACTTCACTCCATAAAGACACAGGAGTCCCACCATCACCAGTGTCTCCTGACCTGAACCCAGGGAACAGGGGCTGTTCCAGGAGCCTGATGGCTGCTTGGAAATACCCACAGGGACTCTTGTATCCACCAAGCAGACAGGTTGACTCACATGCCTGGCACCAGCCTGGCACCAGCTCGCCTCAGCAGGGTGTGGACAGAGGCCATTTGTCAGCAGATGTTCCTGGGTGTACTCCCCCATGGGACTTCTTGCAGCTGTCCCCCCAGCACCCCCGGGGGTTCTCCTCTGCGTCCCCACTGCCAGGTGACAGCACAGCACTCAGGACCCCCATGGGTGTGTGTGGAATCCCTCCTTTTGCCCCTCCTGAGCCCACAGGTGCCCAGAGGGATGTGCCTGGTGACTAGAATCATGCAATTGGAGAGGCCATGGCAACGGCTTCCTCCCAGTGTGTACCATTCTCCTCTGCCAACTGCAGCGTGTCAGCAATAGTGTGCTTCCCTTTGAGCCCACACCCACCCTTACCAGAGTCCAGGGCAGTAGAAATAGAAAGTTACCAGAAGATCGAGTTCTGTGCAGAGACCATTCAGCTCTGAACACAGGAGGGGTGTCCAGTCCCTTAGTCACAGTTGGTGGTTCTGACTTGCTGTTCTGTGGCCCATGGATGAAGCCATTCAGGGGACCAGAGGTGACATCTAAAATATACCCAGAAGTTAAAGCCAGGTGGAGACAAGAACCTGATGGGTTCCAGCCTCCTCAGGTCAGCTGGCCCTTCCGTCAGCCATTTCCTTCTCCTCCAGAGTCTGCTGAAGGAAGTGTTGACCAGGTTTCAAGATCTAGAGACAGAATTTCCATGTTCTGGTGATGTGTTTTGTCTGTGTGCAGTGTTCCAGTGACGTGAGTCAACTGTGTAGAGTTTCCAGTGGGAACAGAATGAACACAACAGGGATGACCCCGTTTGCTGTAGGAATACAGTGTATTGTCACTGCTGAACCAGTGGGCGCTCTGTGACCACCCGAACTGTTCCATCTCGCCCTATAAAGTAAACTTAATGTCCTATGTAACAGAATCTTTCATCCTCCTTTATTGTGAAAATGTTAGCAAAATTGTGCTTGGTCAGGAAGGGGGGGAACTCAAGAGAAGTAGCAGGAAACAAAGGGAAAAGTGATTAGTAGATCGTGACCACTCCCAGGAATGTGTTCTTGAGAGGGGCAGTTGCTGTGCCGTGTCAATTAAAGAAACCCAGGATGAGTGATATTTGGGGGTTTTAGCTGGAATCCAGAGAATCTGTTTTCACCTTAATAGTAATGTGTTGGGTTCACCGTGAATGTTGAATTTCCCCTTCAGGATAAATAGTCTCCTTTCAATTACAAGTTTGGTAGTGGCATCACTAATTAATTTGCTGAATGTCTTCTCCAGATCTTAGATACCTTTGGGACTCAACAGGGTTAAATATGGAGGAAATACTAGGGATCATCGAGTCCACCTCATGTTTTGTGGTGAAGGACATGAGATTAAGTTACAAGGACAAGGTTAACTAATGGACTCAGAACTGGATGTCTAGTAGTCTCAGCTCGAATTTAAGTTTCTATTTCAAGTCCAGCGTCCCTTCTGTTTTATCATTCCACTGGAGCTGTGCTGCAGCCTTTTAGTCAAGCCCTGAGCTGTGCAGTATGGCTCCCTTTGGGTCTTGATTTTCTAGGACCAATAGCTAAACTGTACACAGTTATGGTGATTATCCCATCCCTGGCATCCTGAGATGACAAGCTCCCCCTTTGGCTCCACGTGTCTCTGGGCTCTCTTGTAACCACCCTGTGAACATGTGGGTGTTCTACCTGGTCACTTCCACCAGGAATTCTCTCCTAATCTCCCCAGGCAGAATAAAACTTTGTCATGATGAGAGTAACCACAACAAGACTAGCAGGTGTGTTATTGAGCCCTGACTGTGCTGGGCACTATCCTCAGTGTTTGAAGTTGTCAGCTCACTCAGTCTCACGCCCACCCTAAGACTGGGCTCTGAATTTATCTCATTATTGTTTAGTCACTTCAGTTGTGTCTGACTCTTTGCAACCCCATGGACAGTAGCCTGCCAGGCTCCTCTGTCCATGGAATTTCCCAGGCAAGAAGACTGGAGTGGGTTGCCATGTCCTCCTCCAGGGCATTGTCCCGACCCAGGGATTGAACTCACGTCTCCTGCATTGGCAGGTGGATTCCTTACCACTGAGCCACCCAGGAAGCCCGTGCCTTTATCTCCAGTGACAGATAAAGGGACCTCTGGGAGTCCAGCCCTGGCCCAGTCCCGCAGAAGTTCTGTGGTACTCCCTGAGCATGGGGTGCAGGTGTCCTTGCGGGGCCTAGAGAGGACTGAGCTGTGTAGAATCCAGACTCACGTTGTAAACATGAACATCTTTAAAGCAAAATGCGTTGTTCCTTACAACTTGTTCTCTTTTGTTTTCCTTTCATTAAAAATGCAGCCAACGTGAAAATGGATTTAATGTCTACCATAGCAAATTTTACTTATTCAGAATATTAATTGCCTATGGTATGACTTGATTAAAAAATGCAGTGTTAAGCTTAGAACTCATAAAGAGAAGTTAAAATTTCATAATACATCTTTACCCTTTGGCAACTTGTAAGAACAGCTGCAGAAATTAAACGAGGATGTGTACTTGTGTCTGAAAGTTTTCAAGCTCATTTCTGGTTGAAGTGAGTGTTTAAGAAGCAGGAGGCCTGAGCAGGAAGCTGATACTTGAGTTTTCAGCTCCATCCTTCTGTGGGAACCATCTGTAGGAACTGCCCTTTTGCCATAATTCCATTTAAAATGTCAATATCTGCGCTGTTTCTTATGCTTGCAAAACACCCTCTCACTGGTCTCATCAATGACACTGACAATATATTTTTCAGAATTACTTAAGAAAAAAAAGATTGAGTCCTGTTCTTGGTCCATGTAGCTCTGCTTCTATAGACGTTGGATATTTGCATCATTTCTGAAGTCCCCGTGGGGGTGGAAGGCAGAGCATAAAAACACAGAAAACAGAGCACAGAAAACACAGGCATAACTGACCAGGGCCTTGAGAACAGGCTGATTCATACTTTAAGAGCTCCGGGAGACATTGGATTTTTTCCTGGACCGCTGTTGCATAGATTTGGCTGCACTTTGGAATCACCTGGAGTGTTTTTTTAAAATACTGATGCCAGGGTCCTACCCCTAGATTCTGATCCTTGGGCTGGACTCCTTGACCTGGCAGTAAGGCTTTTCAGAGTTCTTCAGATCATTCTAATACATAGCCAAGTTTGAGAGCTACTGA
The DNA here is from genome assembly GCF_003369695.1 of Bos indicus x Bos taurus. NCBI lineage: Eukaryota > Metazoa > Chordata > Mammalia > Artiodactyla > Bovidae > Bos > Bos indicus x Bos taurus. Next base: position 107,602,738 of record NC_040105.1, on the reverse strand, counting down.
CCTAGATCACCCTCTTCCCCGACTCCAGAGAATTTGGGGCTGACCCAAGGTCAGAGCTATAACATCCTCCAGGGCACCCCAGTACTGCACACGGGTCACCCAACCACCCAGAAAGCAGCCAGAGGACCTCTCTGCCTCCTCCCATGACTGCACTCGCCACAGTCAGGGTGTCCTCCCTGCTGTCCCTGCCAGGTCCACTTCTGTCCACCTCCATCCTCACTCCCATAGGTGATGCCTGCCCATCCTCTTCGCATCCTCACGGCCTGGGGCTCACCTGCAGAAGATTCACCTCCAACCCTAGTGCTCCCTCCTCAAGCCTCAGCTGAGCCTTCCTGCTGCCCCTGGGGTTCTGTGCCTGGCAGGATTCTGGTCACTGGGAGCTCGCACTCAATTCTCCCAGCCCCCCAAGCCCACACCTGCCTCTGGTTTCTTGCAAGCTGTTTGCCCTGTGTCGTCTCATTTCTCAGCCCCCTTTCATCATCCTGCTCCCCATTCAGATCACAACCTAAAACCCACTTTCTCGGAATCCTAATCCTTGCTACAACCCAGGTGAACCTTGAGGACATAGTGCTCCATGAAATAAGCCAGACACAGAAGCACACACATTGCACTTTTCTATTCTATGAGGTCCCCGGAGTCATCAGATGTGTAAGACGCAGAAAGTAGAATGGTGGATGCTGGGGGCAGGGAGCGCAGATAAGTGTTTTATGGGGGCAGGGCTTTAATTTTGCAGGATGACAAGAGTCTGGGAGATGATGGTGGTGACAGGTGCATGACAGTGTGAGTGCATTTAATGCCATTAAACTATGCACTTGAAAAGTAGCCAAGGTGGCAGATTTCATGTCAAGTATGTTTTACCACAATTAAAAACATATTTTTTCAGTCACTTTCTCAGGCCTGTCCTTTGGCCTAAGTTAGTGGTATTGTCATATATCCCCACGTCTCCACTTGTCCCCGTCAGAACATTCTATGTTAAAGTTTGTCTTCTTTACCAGATTGTAAGTAAAATAAAAGCCCATGATATATCCCACCTCATTCATCAATGTGCTGTCCCAGGATTGGCACAGAGTAGGTGCCACTAAGGGTTGTTGTTGTTGTTCAGTTACTAAGCCGTGTCCATTTCTTTGTAACCCCATGAACTGCAGCATGCCAGGCTTCCCTGTCTTTCAGTAGCTCCAAGAATTTGCTCAGATTCATGCCCATTGAGTCTGTGATGCTAGCTAACCATCTCATCCTCTGCTGCATGCTTCTCCCACTGTTAGTTGCTCAGTTGTGCCCGACTGTTTGTGACCCCATGGACTGAGGAGCCCACCAGGCTCCTCTGTCTATGGGATTCTCCAGGCAAGTATATACTGGAGTGGGTTGCCATTTCCTTCTCCAGGGGATTCTGACCCAAGGATTGAACCCGGGTCTCCTGCACTGCAGGCAGATTCTTTACTGACTGAGCTACCAGAGAGGTCCACTCAGTAGGTTTTAGTAAACGTTGAGTGAATAAGTCTCAGTTCCAGTTTCCCAGCACCCCTTACCCCCATTCATAACTGCTGGGGACAATACAATTGCTAAGACAGTCAATGCAACTTGATGTTAACACCCCCAAGGGTAACTGACCGATTGTCTAGTTGTGGTAAATGACAGCATTGGGTGAATTGTGTGTAGTCTGAGGTTCTGATTGACCCTCAGTGTAGATAGTGTTGGAGGTGGGTGAGTCCCAAGGGATCCTGAGACCCCTGTCAAATAAATGCACTGGGAAAATGCACACCAAATGGCTGGTTTGGGGTTTTAAGAACACCCTGCTTGTAACCACTTCGTTGATTAATGCTGTGCTTTTTTCTCTTTCCAATTAGATATTTATCTTTGAAAACAATATCTACTACTTCACCCATGTCAGGAAGAAGGCCATCCACGTGGTCTCCACTGGGAAGGAAGGCATGATTTACAACGGCCTCAGCAACTGGCTGTATGAAGGTACGTGGGGGCCAGGGGTATGGTTCCTGTGGTCACAGCTGCCACTGCTTCATAGGGGTTCATGGTGGTGATGTGGACTCTGTGTCAATTAAGCTCCATTTTCTGAAGCTTCTGCTAAATTCCAGAGGGACTGTGGAGCCCCGGGGAGCAGCAGGTAGCTGGCGGGAGCCTGCAGTGTTGGTCTCTCACCTGGTGGCCAGGTGTGTTGGGCACCTGACAGCCTGTGCTGTGTTTGGGGTGACTCCGGAACAGGCAGGGTCCAGACACCAAGGCCCCCTGATCACTTTCTGAGATGTGGAGCACCTGGTTCTGCCTGGGGAAGATGTCAGAGGGTAAACTCCATGGGTCAGAGTGATGTGCTAGCCTGCATGCATCTATCCACCTCCCTGGGTGTTTCCTACCACTGGGTGCCAGGGGACTCTGGCGGTGGGCGTACTGAATCTCTCTGAAGCATTTGTCATCTGTCTCCGTACTGATGAGAACTTTGCTGTGATGGTAACAGTCATGTATTGATTGCTGTTAGCTGCCTGGCACCATGCTAAGTGCTTTCGTGCCTGTTAGCACCTCATGTCGCCTGCCATAGTCCAGGCTGCTGTAATACCAGTAGGACACCACAGCCTGGGTAGCTTGAGCACCTTCTATTTCACATGGTTTTGGAGGCTAGAAGTCCAAGATCAGGGCTCCAGCAACGCTGGTGTCAGGTGAGGGCTGTCTTCCTGGCTTGCAGGTGGTTACCTTCTCCCTGTGTCCTCACAGGATGGGGAAGGGGGGTGGGGGCAGAAGGAGGGAGGGCGCAAGCTCTGGCCCCTTCATCCTGCTGGTGGAGCACTCATCGCATCATGGAGGCTCCAAAGGCCCTGCCTCCAGACACCATCACCGTGGGGATTTAGGTTCCACGTGAATTTTGTGAGGTCACGGACACTGTCCATGGCGCCCTTGCGAGCGCATTCTGAGATGAATGCGTCACAGACATTTCCCAGCACGGGCGCAGTGAAGGTAGGTCATCTGCCCAAGTTGGCACACGGTCAGGGGCAATGCCCTGGGGGATGTCACTATTCAGCTGCAGGACTGTCCCCCCTGGAAATACAGGTATGGATGGGTGCCAGGCTGACAGACAGCTGGTGCTCATCTCAGCCTTCCCTCCTGAGAACCCATGATCACAGCAGGAGTTCACCGTGCTGGGCTGGACCGGGGGGTTCTGGGATACCTGGGCGTGACCACGCCCAGAAAATGTCATGTTTCATCCGTCCTGTGTGTTCCTTAATCTGGCCTCTGCATTGCAGGGGCTTTTATATCCTGAAGGATAAATCACAGAGACATGTACCCTCAGTCCCACTTCCCACTGTAATGTCACTGAAGCCACTGAAGCTCAAGATTATGTGACTTGGTTTCCATTTTTTTTTAATCAAGACGGAAGTTGTCAACAGTTAAACGCACAGTTACAAGGCCATGCTTTGATGGGCTTACTAACATTTGCACTGTGCAAACCCATCAAGACGTAGAACGTGGTACTTCCCTGGTGGTCCAGTGGTTAAGGATCCACACTGCCCTGCAGGGGTTGCAGGTTCAGTCCCTGGTTGGAGAACTGAGATCCTGCATGCCATGTGACAGACCCAAAAATAAAAATAAATAGTAATAATAAAATAATTTTTGAAAGGAAATACTTAAAAAGACACAGAACATTTCCTCATCTCAGAAGGTGCTCCCTCCACCAAGCCCCTTTCCAGAGGCCACCATGGTCCTGATTCTGGGCAGCTGACTTCCTGGCTGAATGCTGGAACGCCCATCAGGACTGTCCCTCTCTGTGTGGTCTCTCTGGAAGCCCCATGTTTATCCCATTGTGGCCACCACTTCTCAGAGCACCCACGATTCTGGTTCTGAGCTTCATTCCGGGGCCCAGGAGAATCGACCTTGGGGTTTTATTGGGCTCACACGAGGGTGTCACTGGATGAAACAAATAGTGTCCACCGTGCTTCTGCTGTCCTGCGACAAGCAGCCCTGTGAGTGGCAGAGGGGTCAGGGCAATAACCCCATGGCCCACAGAGAGAGGGCACTGGAGACTCTTCCCAGTTGGAATAGCCTCGACCCACTCTGGGAATAATCTTTAAAAATCCATCATCAGGAAATTGAGAATATCTTTTTAAATATCTTCCTAAGGAAAAAAAAAAAAAAACAAAAAAACTCATTGCCTTGCAATTCAAGGTAAGCTTTTGCTTGAGCAAATTGGTTGAGAAGAAATGTTTCTTTAGGGAATTTACAGGGAATTATGTTGGTGTGATAACAGGGCCCCAATATTCTAAATCTATCACGGATGTACAGCTCAGTCTGCTGAGTGCTGTTCCCTGGAAGGTTATGTATGCTGATGCTTAGACTCCTGGAGCTGGCAAGGAGTCTCAGCTCCTTTTTAATAATGGGAAGGTAAACTCTGAAGCCTACCTCTTTCTAATCTGTGACTTAACTGCTTCACCTCCAAATGCTGCTTTTAAAAAACGATAGGGGGCAAGATTAGGAGGAAAAATACCCTGAAAGCATTTGCAGAGTGCCTGACTCACTCAAATATGTTAGTTCTGAGAAGCAGAACTTACATAAATTCTAAGGCACTCCACAGCCCATAGGCTTGTTGGCAGTCAGATGCCACATTGATTTGCTTTGTTTCCCAGAAAGGATCTTTTGAACATATTGAACGTTTCAGAATATCAAAGGCTGAGAAAGAGGAGGAAGAGACGTGGGGGATGCCAGGAGCCCCCATCCCTCGAGCCAAGGTTTACACGCACTCTGTAGGAACCCCCCTAATTTACTGAAGTGGCCCTCACACCGGGAAACGTGCCCTCAAGGCCGTCTGCAACTTCAGACCACGAGCCTCACTGACTGCAGATTCCCGCCCTCATGGTGGCCACGCACTTATCTTGATGAGCGAAGCGCATATTTTATTCTTTTGGACAAATGTTATGCAGTTACATAGCATTTTGATTTTAATATGGGGTTAAAGACGACTTAAAAGTGTCCCACAACTCTTTTAATGTTTACTAAGGTAAAGTTGGGCTTCCCTGGTGGTTAAGATGGTAAAGAATCTGCCTGCAATGGGGGAGACCTTGGGAATGGCAACCCACTCCAGTATTCTTGCCTGGAGAATTCCATGGACAGAGGAGCCTGGCAGCCTACAGTCCACGGGTTTGCAAAGAGTTGGACATTACTGAATGACTAACACTTTCACTTCAGAGTTGGTTACCCAGAAACTAAAGGTGTATTCATTCTTTGAGAACTCAGAAAGGGAGATTCTGTTAAGAATTTGTACTTTCATGCACGTCTTAGTGATTTTGCAAAGCTCCTAATATGTAAGCTTATGAACAAAGGGCTGGATTGTCCAAATTTTTACGAAAGGTTCATGGTTACCAGTGTTACAGAGATGGTTGTATTTTCCAGTTGCTACTGTTTATATTATTTCCATTTTGATCATTGACATTATATACATGAGGTATAGTGGGCTTCCCAGGTGGCACTAGTGGTAAAGAACCTGTCTGCCAATGCAGAAAATGTAAGAGACGTGGGTTTGATCCCTGGGTTGGGAAGATCCCCTGGAGGAGGAAATGGCAGCCCACTCCAGAATTCTTGCCTGGAGAATCCCATGGAGAGAGGAGCCTGGCGGGCTACAGTCCATGGGGGTCACATAGAGTCGGACACAACTGAGCAACTAACATTACTACTACTATAGTGGTACAGCAAAGATTTTTTGGCCAATAATTTTTCAATAATGAAACTTTAAGTCATTACCTGTTTTGCTATCTAATGAGACATCTGTACCTCTATTGTCAAGGCAGTCAGGTGAGTATGTGTGTGTGTTGTTTAGTCGCTCAGTCATGTCTCTTTGTGACCCCATGGACTGTAGCCCACCAGGCTTCTCTGTCCATGAGATCTCCCAGACAAGAATACTGGAATGGTTTGCCATGCCCTCCTCCAGTGGATCTTCGCAACCCAGGGATTGAACCCATGCCTCCTGCATCTTCTGCATTGGCAGGTGGATTCTCAAGGAGACAGGGAGTTGACTGGAGAAATGGCTCACATGGGAAGAAACATTGTCATGACAAAATTGTGGAGATCCATGGAGTGGTTTTTGAATATGTATACTTTCCACAGGAAAGATGTTCCCATAAAGAAGAATTCTTCCCAGATCATCCTGGTCACTCCAATCTTTCCAGATTCCCTAAAATTAAATTCTAAGTAATAGTTCCCATGGAATGTACCTTTATCTTTGACTAAACTTGTGATTTATTCAATGCTTGGTGAGCAGTGTGTGTGCTGACCTGTATACCTAAGTTCCCATGTCCCCTGCCCGAGTTCAGTACTTGTCATCCATCGGTAGATCAAGCCTGTGGGGTCCACGATGGCCACAGCTTCTAGTGGACAGCCCTCACCCAGGACTCAGATGCAGGTAGAGGACATACTTCACACCACATTTTTATCAGTAAGACAGTATTTCTGATGCCTCTTGCACTGTTACTAACTGCCCCCCCATATACACATTTTGATCACAATATTTTGCAAAGCTTATGGAGCCACTCTGAGTGTACATTCTTGATTGAGTTCTTCAAATGCTGAAGTCGATGAAGTACCTGGATCCAGTACTTCAGTCATTAGCAGGCTGCATCTTGGTGGTAGACATGCCCATGGAGCCTCATTCTGGCTGGACTGATAGTTTTAAAGACAGTTGCATGGCCTGGAGTTCAGTGGATTTAGAGTCATGTTCACTTCTGTATGCTCTTATTCAGACCATGGATTTGTAGTTCTTTGGATGTGGTTGTTGGTTACTTGTCTGATTTACCTGATGGGAAATCTTGGTCAGAACAGGAAATCTCCCAGAAAATTGCCCACAGCTTGTGGTGGACTTTACAAAGCCCTCTTGTGTGCGGTCTTCGGAGCCACCGCACCTGCCTTTGAATCATAGCTTCACCACACAAAAGTGCCATGAACTGGAATGAGATTTGACATCTTTGGGTCTGTTTTCTTATCTGCAAGACAAGCATGAAGACCATCTAGGTTCCCTCAGGAACTAGGGACTCATGCTTACAATTCGTAGAACAGCGCCTGGGACTAGTGAACCACAGATGTTGCTGTTGAAACTACCATTATTCTTTATCTTGTAATTTTAAAAAACCAGTGGCTTCCCTGCTGGCTCAGATGGTAAAGAATCCACCTGCAATGCAGGAGACCCAGGTTTGATCCCCAGGTCGGGAAGATCCCCTAGAGAAAAAATGGCAACCCACTCCACTATTCTTGCCTGGAGAATCCCATGGACAGAGGAGCCTGGAGGGCTACAGTCCATGGGATGCAAAGAGTTGGACACGACTGAGTGAGTGACACTTTCACTTTTCAAAATCTAGTCACATAGCAGGTACACACCTCTTTTTCTCGTCTGGAATTGTCAGCACCCAAAAGCATGAATGTGTGGTCCATTCTCCTCCAGTAGTGTTGAGAACTATTGAGCTATTCACTTGTGAGTTATTGTCTTCATATGCCTATGTAGGAAGCGCAGGCTTCCTGCTCTCCCTGGAGAGGATGTCTGTGCAGATATGAACATCACCCTGGAACCTTCTCTCTGCATCAGTGTCACCGAGCTGGAGGCGTGCCCCCTCCTCACCTGACAGCCGTTCACCCATGAGCTCCAAGGTTGTGTAACTTGGTAAAGAGTGTGCTTCAGATTGGCTTGTAGACATCCAGTTCAGTTCAATTCAGTTCAGTCGCTCAGTTGTGTCCGACTCCTTGTGACCCCATGGACTGCAGCACACCAGATCTCCCTGTCTATCACCAACTCCCAGAGTTTACTCAAACTCATGTCCATTGAGTTGGTGATGCCATCCAATCATCTCATCCTCTGTCGTCCCCTTCTCCTCCTGCCTTCAATCTTTCCCAGCATCAAGGTCTTTTTAAATGAGTCAGTTCTTTGTATCAGGTGGCCAAAGTATTGGAGTTTCAGCTTCAACACAGTCCTTCCAAAGAATATTCAGTAATGATTTCCATTAGGATGGACTGGATGGATCTCCTTGCAGTAGATAATTGTAGATATCACATATTTAAAAATTCATGTGCCAATTCGCCTGTGGCTTCTAAAGAAGGACACAGACATGAAAGTGAAGATGAGAATACCAGAATTTAATCAGCCTCTAGGAAAGCCCCCAACCCGGGAGGTGCTTCCATGGACTAGTGGCTGCACCCGGTGGCAGGTGGTATACATCTGGTCCAGTAAGTCAGTGCTTTCAGGATTTAAAGTAAAATGAGTGTTCTTCCTGGGTAGCCCTGTCTCCAGCTCCATGAAGTAGTAGTGACCTTGACTCGGGCAGCAGGGGGTCTTACCTTGTAGAAAGACACAGAAGAGGCCAAAGCTGTTCAGTGGGGACCCTCTCAGGTCTGATGCAGGCCTGGACAAATGCTTCGGTGTTGGTTCATTGTTTCTGTGCTCTCTCTGACCCCCGACGAGAAGTTCTCATGTTTCTAGGTCTCTGTGCACGTCAGCACAAGGACAGTGGTCCAAAGCAGGGAATGAAACTGTCAGGCCCATGGGGAGAAGTCGATGGCCAGGCTGCATCCAGATGGCCCCAAGGGTCCCCTTGTCCTCTGGGCCTGTCCAGTCTCATCTGGATCCTCCGCTTCCTTCTCCGCCTTCGAGTCCCCTCACACCCACCCCTGCCTGCATGTCTGCCTGCTGGGATGGTCCCTATACACGGAAGTGCTCCCCTGTCCTCGCCGTGCAGCCTCAGCTCCAGGATTAAGGTGGGATCCCAGATGCACCCCCCCCATACACACACAGGGAACTCAGCTGGCCTCCTTTTTCCCACTACCATCAGAACTTCCACACCCCTCCTTCAGCAAAAATAGCAAGGTGATCAGTGAAGAGCCCTGGGAATGTTAATCTCATTGTAATGATGAGCTTCACTTTTTTTTCTCCCCAAAGGAAGCAAGGGAGGTGTTAGGAATGGAGACAGTCCCCTTACTCAGGACCTTGGAGGCAAGGAGAGGGTGTTGCTTCTGACCACTCCAGAGTGCCTGCTAATAATACTGCCAGTCAGGGCCTGCCCATGGAAGGTGTGCCTCACTCTCACCCACTGTCTCTTCCATGGCTCACCTGATACAACTAAACAGGAATGAACTTCTTGCCGCAGCTGTGGAAACTTGAGCTCAGAAACATCGAGTGACTTCTCTGTGGTCCCACAGCCAATAAATGGCTCCAACTTGGACTCCTCACCACACGCCCATCATGTATAAAAAGCTGCATTAACTTCTTGCAGATAAAAATAGGCCTGATTGATGCCTGAGTGGTGAGTGGACCACCCATCACCTTGGCAAGGTCTTCTTGCACCTCTGACACTCCCAGCTCTGTGCCAGGCGCTTCTTGGCATGGATATGAGGTCCTGAGGGCCTGAGGGTGAGTCCCTGAGCTGCCACGCAGCCACTGGTGACCTTGAGGAAGTCACATACTTCGTCTGACCTTCAGGTTCATCATCTGAAAATGAAGAGCTCAGATACCTTCCCCAAAGAATTAGTGTGAGGCTGGATGACAGTATATCTGTGCGAGTGAGGAGGAACCATGTGGGCGTGGCAGGACATGTCATCACGTGTCATCTCAGGGCTGTGAAATGTCCCATGAGAATCCACCTCCCGCCTGGCTGCTGGCGAATGTGGCAGGGTCTCAGATGGCTATGTGTCCAGTGTCGGATGAGTGTCTTCCACAGAGGGGCAGGGGTGTTTGTAAGGCGAAGGTCAGACCCGGACCCCCCAGAGCATAACACCTCCAGAGCACACAGTGAGCACAGGGTCTGGAAAGTGGCCTGTAGAGATGTTCTTGCTCATCATCTCCCTTGTGTTGCTCCTTGGGTCCACCACCCTCTGAGTGCCAGGGTGACCAGTAGCTGTGGTCTGTAGTCACTGTTGTATTTTCCTGCCTTCTGGGAGCACTCAGGCGAGAGTTGCCATGGAAACTGTGTAATGAATGGACTGTCCAGTGGTGAGGATGGAGCGTTAGCCTGGTGGATCTCTGGGGGCCACCCCAATAGTTCTCGACTGGAAAGGTGAAGTGGCCCAAGCTGGGGCAAGGAAGGAGCGATGTTCTGTCCAGGACGTTAGACCCGGGAAGCTGGAGGCAGTGGCAAGGGCCCTGTCGACAAAAACAGCAAATACTGGAACTCTGACTGGGAATTTCCCGAAGTTCAATGCTGAGCAGCAAATACTGGAACTCTGATCGGAAATTTCCCCAAGTTCAATGCTGAGGGCAGGGCCCTGACCTGTGCTTTGCAGCCCAGCGTCCTCCCTGGACTGAAATAAACCTGGTCAGAGAAGCAGGAGAGGATACTGAGGTCAGGCTGGGAAAATCTAAAACAAACCAACAGGGACTTCCTTGGGCATCCAGCAGTGAACACTTCACGTGTCTACTGCAGCAGGTTCAGGTTCGATCCCTGGTCAGGGAGCTAAGATCCTGCAGGCCATGTGGTGTGGCAAATGAGCAAACAATAAATTACTAAAACAAACAAACAAACAAACAGAAAACAAGCCAGCAAAGCAAGCCAAACACCACCTCCGGGATTCATAGCAGGAGAATCGCTCATGCCCCCCATCACGGCAGAGGTGGGCGGGTCTGCTCCCTGAGCTCACCCAGGAGCGCAGGCTGTGGGCCCTGCCCTCCTGCCAGGCAGCAGGCCCAGCCCAGCCCCGCGTGGGTAGAGAAGGAGGCTCTGTGCTCAGCCTGGAAGTGACACTGCTGGGTGGCCCTGCTTGCCACTTGCTAGCCAGGACCAGGGCCCAGGACCTGGTGCTGGCAGCCAGCCAGAAGTGGGAGAGGCTGGCATGGTGGACACATGGCCCTGAAGATTCCACGGTGGGGCAATGGACCACAGACCTAGAATCAGCAGGAGAGGAATTCCTGCAGGGCTGGGAGGCCCCTGACGATCAGTGAGAAGACTGAACAACAGGTTTAGGGGGCATCCAGAGTGTGTGGGTAGTGGTTGCAAGACTGTTGCTACTGCCATTCCCCCAGACACGAGGCGTGGGGGCATTGTGGGGGGGTGGCGGACTCTGGGTGAGGTCAGCTTGGCCTGTGCTCAAGAGGGCCTCCAGAGCACTTGTGCAGACATTAGTGAGTTGCTGCAAATAGCAATGCAGTGTCCCTTCATTGGACTGCTCAAGAGACAGCTACGGGTGTCACTTTTTGTCGTTGCAAACTCGCCTTGCATGCGTGGTCACTCGCTTCAGTCATGTCTGACTCTTTGTGACCCTGTGGACTGTAGGCTCCTCTGTCCATGGGATTCTCCAGGAAGAATGCTGGAGTGGGTGGCCATTTCCTCTTCCAGGCGATCTTCCCCACCCAGGGATCAAACCGGCATTTCCTGCCGTCTCCTGCCTTGGCAGGCGGGTTCTTTACCACTAATGCCACTTGGGAAGCAAACTCACCTTATTTCACACTTAATGGCTGATAGCTGAGGGGCGATGTTGGAATCACTAGCTGGTAGGTCTCCTTCTCCCATGGAAGGTTAATCAGTGACACACGTGCCTTGTGATCAGTGTTCTTCTCGGTGTCTCCTTGGAGTCCTTAAATTAATGGCTGTGGTTTCCACTGAGCAGCCCCCGATGGCAGGGGAGAGAGCCCAGGATGGGCAGGCCCCCTGGAGCTGGCCATTGTGTGATGCTGTCGGATTTACTGCAAGCCCTGGGCTCACAGAGTCAGAATCCAAGTCTGCCCTTAATAGTCCTGCATGGGCCTTGTTGGTCTCTGACTGCTCTAATTCAGTGTGAAATAAAAATCAGGAAAAGGAGAACTCCGAGGGGAAAATGTTCTCTCCACGTGTGGGAAGAATTCCCACTGGTCTTTAGAAATGTTTCTCACAATTAATTACCTAATCCTGAGAGATTCTGATAAAATATGATGCTCAGTGGTTATGCTTTTAAAGCTTTTTAATTATGCATGGACTGTGAGATTAAGATCAACACATCTCCGTCTTTTGGTTGTGGAGTTTTAATGAAACTCGGATATCACTGGCTGAAATCTTGATGCTCCTGGACACCCCAGTTCCTTTTAGTTTTTTCTGTTTCCTAAAATCTCGTAAGGACTTGAGACCATTTGCCCCGGTGTCAAGAGTTTTGTTAATGTTTGTGTTCTACCGAAAGGCAGACAGCAGGTGCTTGAAGGAAAACATGTCAGGCCCCATGCTTGCATGTGCTCGAGATGTCATCTGAGCCTAGAGGCCAGGATCCCACCCCTGCCCTTTCCCACTGAACCCATGTTCTGACCCCTTTGGGCTTAGTTTCTTTTTCTCTGCTCTGCAAGCATCACGGGATGGGCCGGATAATGCTACCCGCCTCCCTCAGCTGTGTTTTCATACTTAAATGTCAGTGCGGAACACTCAGTAAGATGGTGTGAAGTCTGCACACATACGAGGTGACTTTGCGATGTGCTATCTACCTGTCCTAGGCTTTCCTGGGTGGGTGTCAGGAGCAAAATGCCCTGATTATAGACAGTGGGGGCACAGCACAGGGCACTCCCATCCTCTGCCTCATTCTTCTCTCCCCTCTGCAGGACATGTGTGGACTGGGAAGTTTATCAGGGGTTCTCATCTCCTTCTCCCTGCCCCTGGGGGAGGGGCCTGCCTCCCTTCCTTGGACCTCCCTTTTCCTTTCTTGCTATACAACTGGTGTTTTCAGTGTAACTTTTCTCTTTGCTCAGGGCTGCCCTTGCGAAGGTTCAGGGGGCAAGATGGGGGTGAGATGACAGCTCAGCTTCTCTACATTAGAACCCCCTGGATGTGGAGATGCGCCCTTGTCACAGATCGTATGAATTAGGGCCAGTGCCTGGAGAGAGATCCAGGGTGTAGGTCTCAGGTCAGTTGCACCTTCCTACTCAGTCTCCCAGCAGACGGAGAGGCCATCCTGGGAAGGTCACTGTCGTGGGGTCAGGGTATCCCAAAGTGACTCCTGCACTGGCCAGAGGGCAGACATGCAGGCCCCATGTCTCTACTGCACACACTTGTGTCTCTGAGCCCGTGAGTAGGTTCCAGAGCCCAGGGCCCAGTGTCCCCAGCGTCTGCACCCCCTGCCCCACCCCGGCTCCTGTGGATGAGTGGGGCCCTCGCTGGGACACAACGCCTTCATCCCAAGGCCACAACTTGTCCATTCAACAGAAAATGGGCACCCAAGCCTGGGAACTGCCAGGTGCTGGCCATCCCCAAAGAGGAGATGACCTTGCAGGTCTTAATGGAAAACTCCCGTCCAGCACCTTGTTCTTGCTGCAGGAGTTCATGCATATGGCACTTGCTTTATTAATAGCAAAACCAACAGCTGTGGGGACAGGAGCCCAGGAGGTGTTGGGATTTTAAATAGATGTTCCCAGGAAGGGGCCCAGCCTTCCAGGAGGTCATGGGGTCATGTCTGACCAGCCCTCAGGACCAAACTACCGGGCCACAAGTTTCTAGGTCCACACAACACCTGTGGTTTTGGTTCTTCTAAGCATCCGAAAGACTGTTCCCAATTGCACAGCTTTTGTTAAAGGTTGAATCTCTCCCCCAGTCCCTGTGCCCGAGTGCCTACCTGGGTGTAAGGAGTATGATGAATCTGCAGGTAATGAAATCCATCCCACAAGGAGGCTGTGTGGACATCTAGCCCAGCCCACCCACCCAACTGGTTCTAGAACGATAAGCCCCACCTGTCCCATGTGCTCAGAATTGATCAGTCTCCAGGAAACCTAGGTTGGTGACCCACAGTGTGACAGAGGGGGCAGACGTGGGCCCTCCTTCGGGAACCAGCATGGAGCAATCCCACTGGGAAGCCAGGATGTACTGTGTGAAGCGGCATCCAGAGACACACCCATTCATTCTGCATCAGACTCCATAGGCCCCTGTGGGACGAGGCTGCATTGTGCCCCAGACTTGCCTTCAGGATGGAGCTTAATCACACCCTCGCCACATGGTGCTCGTCTCCAGCACCATTCAGACACTGGCAGAGTGACGCATTCTAGTTGAAGACTGCAGATCCATGAAAATCAGAAAATCAAGCAATCACTAATCCATTGATTTATGGAATCCAGAGCTGATTCCTTAAACATTTTCCCCCAGTTTCCTTCTCTCATGACATTATCAGTGCCTGGTCCCCAGTCTCTTTTCCACTTTCTGTCTTTTGCAATCTACTGCTAAATTGAGGTCCTGCAAGGTGTAAGCCTGCATAAGCTTGTCCTGAGGGGGAGATTTTTGAAATAGCTGGGGAATGCTGATGGTTAGAAAATCCACGGCCACCCCTCTGTCGTGACACCAGCTGGTAAAGTTGGGGGACGTTCTGGGCCCTTCCTCCCAGCTCTGGAAAGGGAAGTGCTTGCTCCCGTGAGCTGGGCATGAATGGCAGGTGGGGCAGATAGTGCCCTCCCATCCGGGCACCACAGCCACTTCCACTCAGACATTCAGCACTTCTGGCCTCTGGCCTCTCCACCTGCCTCGCATGGAGGAGGCTCTGGGCCCTAAAGGTGTTGGGGTCAAAGCCCCAGAACTGAACGACAGAGGCACAGACCTCAGTGCCTGGGGCCTCTTCTGGAAGCCCCCAGATGGCCCCCCCCATGTTCCTGGGCCAATGGAAGGTTCATCAGACTCTTCAGAAAGCACAGAACACCGTGCCTTGGTGGCCATGCAGGTCGAAAGGATGAAAGCCCAAAATGAGAACCAGTCCTGAGTGGTCACAGCTGAGGTTTGCAGACCAAGTGGGGCAGGGGTCTCACCACCTGCTGTGATGTCCAGCTGCTTTCCACTCAGGCTGAGCCATGCAAGTCTCTTTCTACGCACTCAAGCTTTATATAAGTAATTTTGTTTCATTGCAACATTTAACTGAGTCTGGAAAGTCATTGTTAAGGGGACATAAAGCTTAAGGAGGAATTGAAAACTATGTAAAAGAGATGTTTCAGGCTGCTGGGGAGATGGCCTTCTGGAGTAATGGGCCTTTATTGACTTTGACTCTGATGTTGTAGGAACAGGGAAAAGGAACTCATTACTCCCACACTGCGATCTCCCAAAGCAGAAGATGCTAAAACAGATGAGGCTCAGCTGGAGACGTGGAGCATGTGTGAGAGAGGAAAGAGACAAAGACAGAAACTCAGAGGCGAACAGAATGAAATAGAGACAGAGACTTTCAGTTCAGTTCAGTCGCTCAGTCATGTGTGACTCTGCGACCCCATGGACTGCAGTACGCCAGGCTTCTCTGTCCATCACCAACTCCCGGAGCTTGTTCAAACTCATGAGAGAGAGAGAGAGAGAGAGAGAGAGAGAGAGAGAGAGAGAGAGAGAGACTTTACCAAAAGAAAAAAAGAGGTTTAACAAAAGTTGGAGGACTTTCCTTGCCCTCAGTGTGTCTGACTCCTTTCGGCATGGCTGGAGTCCTGAAACACTGCCCTTCATGCGGGACAGTGACAAGGGGAGCCGATGGGGTGCTTTTATGTGACAGAGGGGTTTGCAGGTGGTCATCACAGGGCCATCAGGGGCCTTGGGCGTCCACCCAACAGGAGCAGCTTCTTGACAGTTTTCTCCTCAAAAGTCTCCAGCCACTGGAAATGCCTTTGTTGTCTTTTACCCCTGGAATGAGAAAAGGAGGATGGGAGAACTGAGGCAATCTATCAGTGTTTGGAGAAGCTGCAAATTATCAGCCAGCAAGATTATAATGAACATCTGAGTGATTGCGGCCTTGGAATAAAAATCAAACCCAGACTCCTGCCCGTCTTGGACTAAGGACGTCGGTGGGAGGGGGGTGTGGTGGATGCTGCTTCCTGGTGGCCAGCACAGGCATGTTGGGTCCGCTGTCCCTGGGCTCGGGTGCTGAATTGTGGGAGTTGTCAGACCACTGGGATGGTGATGAGGTGTGTGCAGTGAGTAGTATGCAAGTCACATGGCGCTGATTAGCCAGGGAGGCTGCGGGCGGCAAGGGAAAAGCTCCTCCTGCCTCTTGGCTTGGCGTTCACTAATTTCTTCTTTAACCCTCCATTTAATTTCACTCTCGGCACCTTGGATAAAATATTTAGTGGCAGGAAAAAGGCTGCAGATGCAGGCGGGAATAAGTAAGATGGCCCATATTTAGAACGAGGCCATTTATTTCTGAGTGCAGATCTATCAGGCATGTTATTTATGTCTTTTGCAATTTTCCAGGACCTGGATTTCTCCAGACACTTTGATTTTTCCCAGTTGGCACAGCAGTCGGGGTGCAGGCGGCAGGCACTTATTAACAGTGAGAAAACCCAGGGCCATGTTTTAGGAGTGATCCCAAACCCTGTCTCAACTGCCTGCACTGTTTTGATCTGCTTGTCATCCCATCCAGAGATGACAGTTGTAATGCTGACGTGACCCAGGCAGATGGAGCCTTCAAGGCAGAGACAGCTCGAGCTGCCAGACAGCATGGGGTGGGCAGGAGAGACAGGCCGGAGGCTCAGACCCTGGTTGGCCAGGCCCAGCGGTGTTGGGATAAGCTGTGAACCAGGAGTCAGGACCTGAGCCAGCCCCATCCTCTGCCCTTCTGTGAGCCTGGGAAACAGCCCAGTCTCCTTCTCATGGCAGTGCCCCAAGACCAGAATCCACTCAAGGCTCTGGCACGCCCTTTGGGTGAGCCACCCCTGCCTGTGGGTCTCAGCTTTCTCCTCCGTGAAGTGGAGTCACAGAAGCATGGTTGCAAGCTTGGCAGTAGGGTGGTCACGGTGAAGGTTGGTTTCCTAGTAGGACAGACGACATACCTGCCCTGCTTGTCCCACCAGGTCATGGCTCAGTACACACAGGCCCGTTAGTCCCAGAGCCTGCGTGCTGGCTAGTTGTGAATGTATTCCTTCCTGCGGCATTCATCAAGGTGAGAAGCTGCAGCTGGACTGGGATAAGGTGAGCTCAGACCCAGGTGAGCATAGCCGTGAGACACAGAAAACCTTAGGCGGGTCAGAACCTGAGGAGGACCAGGGCGATGTGGGGAGCTGGGACCTCTCTTAACGGGAAGGCACCTCCCCTCCAGGCTCCAAGGGCACAGCGTGGGAAAGGCACCTGGAGCTGATCCACTTTGTAGGGTTGGGAAGCCCAAGACCCTCTCCCTCGACCAGGAGAGAAGCCCCCTGCCAACCCCTGGAAAAAGGGGAGCCCCATGTGTGCAGTGAGAATGCAGCCCCAGTGGATTCTGCCTTCTCTTCACGTAATTTGATGGCCTATCCAGTTGGGGGTTTCTTGACAAAGCCTCTCCTGTGTGAGATCCTCCCAACCCCAGAAGTACTAGCACACTCTTCTCAGGCTTCTGGAAACTTCCCCCCATGGTCATTTTATTCCCAGAGAGACTCTGGCAGTCCCTTGCTTTGGACCACACTTGGCCAAAGAGGATTAGAGAAAACAGAGCAGAATTCACTTGATTTTTGACTTCTGTATGCTGTTTGGATTTTGGCAAAGGGTGAATTAACTCATGGTGACTTGCTTTTCACTCTAAAGAGAAGTTGACATTTTTTGTCAGTTACTGAGCAAGTTTGAGAAGATTCATTCAAAGAACCGCTGACCCTACAAAACAGGACTAAAATATACTGTATCTCAGAAGTGTGCTCCATTGAAGGATGGAGTCTCCCTTGGGAGCATTCTCTGACTCGGGGGGAAGCACCTTGTCACTGGAGTTCTGTCTCCTGCCCCCGATTATTCCCAGGGCCCACGGGACCTTGCACTTCCTGCTGCATTTAGAGCCGTGCAGGAGGTTAGCCAGGGACAAGTGTGCTGGAAGAAGGCAGCGGGCAGGGTACCCCAGAACCATCGCCACTTCACCTGGAGCAGGTTCTTATTGTCTGCGTCACCTGCTGGCCCAGGGGCCTGGGGGAGACAGATGCTGACCTCATCCCGCAGAAGAGCTGCTCTTTAATTGTCCTTGAGTCACTTCATCTCCATTTGCCTTCTGGGGCTGTCTTCCTTACAGCACGGATATTTGCATTTCACCCCATCAGTTGGCCCTAAAATCACAGGCTCTCTGAAGGCTGCAGACCTGCAGTTGTCAAGGTGAAGCTGACCGTCCATTGAGATGGGTATTGTGGGAAGACTGCCTCCCCCAGTTAGCCGCTGCCCAGGCTGGAGCAAATTAACCCCGTGCAGGAGCCTCAGCTGCCTCCTCTGGGAGGTAACTGTGGCAAAGATCAGGGTAAGCATGCAGCGCCAGCTCCCAGGCACTGGTCAGGCTCTGGCTAAGTTACGGCTATTGGTACTCATCCCCCTGACTCCTGGAAAACCCCATACCTGTAACAAAGAGTAGGGTTTCCACTTCACCTCTCTGGCAATGGGTGTCTGAGACCCTCCTGGAAGCAGGCCTTTGCCCTGCCTGTTAGCATAGTCACCACAGAAAGGCCAGAGTGCTCAAGGCCCAGGGGTGGGGGACAGAGGGAAGCTGTCACCCTGGTGATATCTGCACACCCTGTGGGGAGACGTCATGGTTGCAGGCAGTGCTGATGCTGGTGCTCGGCTCCAGTCGGTGCTGCCTGACACCCCCCATCATCAGTCCAGTGTCATGATGAGTGTGACCAGGCCAGGGGGCCCTCAGTTGACAGTGGTTTGCTAGCCTAAGGGGTCTTCTGTGAAGGGGAGGCTCCTGGAACCCAAAGCCCCCTCCTTCCACTTTCTGGAGGTGTCAGCAGGTGTGAAAAGCCATGGAAATGGGTGGTAGGGCGTGAATCAAGTGAAGCACAGGCAGGGTGTGGTCCTGCACAGCAGGCGCAGCCCAGAGCCCCCTCATCATCTCCTCAGTGTCCCCTCCTGTCCCTGCCCACACCATGCTTCTTGCAGCCAGGGCCTAGAGAGGACCATCCCTGACATTCTCAACAGCAAGTGCCCCCTGGAGCTGCTGTGCCTGGGGACAAGGAGGGGCCCCAGACTGGGGGACACTGTCCCTCCTCACATGGCTCACAGTGGGCCCACAATGAGCTATCCTGTCTCCCAGATGAGGAGTGGGGAGCAGGACCTGAAGGGCTTGGTCCAGTCCCTCCGGCTGGTGCCCTGGGTGGACAGACCCATTTCCATGACTCCCAGCCTCAGGATGGCTCTGAGCAGCTTCAGGTCAAGGTGAAACGTGGTCCTGGGACATCCTGGGGGTGAGATCGGGTGGAGACAGGGGCGGGCTGTGTGCTGTGGCTCTCCTGTCTCCTGTCCATCCTGAAGGCATCACCATGGCACCTGCAACTGGACTCATGGTGACCGTACCTGTGATGACTATACCCATGGTGACAATACTTGTGATGTCTGTACCTGTGGTGACTGCGCCTCTGATGTCTGTACCCACGGTGACCCTACCTGTGATGTCTGTACCCGTGTGACCCTACCTGTGATGTCTGCATCCATGGTGACCCTACTTGTGATGTGTGTACCTGTGGTGACTGTGCCTGTGATGTCTATAGCCACGGTGAGGGTACCTGTGATGACTGTACCTGTGGTAACCCTACCTGTGATGTGTGTACCCATGGTGACCCTACCTGTGATGACTGCACCCGTGTGACCCTGCCTGTGCTGACTGTACCTGTGGTGACACTACCTGTGAAGACTGTACCTGTGGTGACCATATCTGTGATGACTGTACCCGTGGTGACCACACCTGTGATGTCTATAACCTTGGTGATCCTACCTGTGGTGTCTGTACTTGTGTGAGCCTACCTGTGATGTCTGTATCCACAGTGACCCTACCTGTGATGACTGTACCCATGGTGACTCTACCTGTGATGTGTGTACCCATGGTAGCCATGCCTGTGATGTCTATAGCCACAGTGACCCTATCTGTGATGTCTGTACCCGTGGTGATGGTACTTGTGATGACTGTACCCATAGTGACCCTACCTGTAATGACCATACCTGTGATGACTGTATCTGTGGTGACCATGCCTGTGATGTGTGTACCCATGGTGACCCTACCTATGATGTCTGTACCCATAGTGATCATATCTGTGATGTCTGTACCTGTGGTGACCCTACCTGTGATGTGTGTACCCGTGGTGACTGTGCCTGTGATGTCTATAGCCATGGTGAAGGTACCTGTGATGACTGTACCTGTGGTGACCATACCCGTGGTGACGCTACCTGTGATCTGTGCCTGTGGTGACTGCACCCGTGATATCTGTACCTGTGGTGACCCTACCTGTGATAAGTGTACCCGTGGTGACCATACCTTTGGTGTCTGTAAGACCATACCTGTGATGTCTATAGCCACAGTGACCCTACCTGTGATGACTGCACCTGTGATGACCCTACCTGTGATGTCTGTACCCGTGGTGATCGTACCTTTGATGTCTGTAGCCATGGTGACAGGATTCCCCTCCCCTCAATCACACCAAACCCCTGAGCTATGTCTCCAGTGTCAGGATCTATTTGTACAAGTCAAAAGGCAGACTCTTGTTGTTTGAACAATAGAACCAAGAATATTTAATAATTTGATGCAATTGGGTATAGAAACTATTCTGAGTGCTGTTTATAATTCACAGTTAATTAACCTTCCTCTTCAAAAAGAAATACAAAAACTTGAGACTTAATTTCTTGATACACAGTGTTTTTGATATCCATTATTTTTAAAATATGTTTCCACTGATATTAAGAAATAATTATGCAGACTACTTCAGACTGGTTAAGGTGACTTGCTCTGTTAGGATTTTCTTTGAAAATATGTATTATAATGAGCTATTGTGCAGTGCATCCTACAAGAAAACATTCCTGTCATCTAATTTTAAAGCTAAAGGCAGTATATAGAAGAAATGTTACATATAATTTTAAGGCAATACTTTTGCTTTGTGATGAAAAATTCTAACTTTCAGAAGAGAACACAATAGAGTCAGCACTTTTAAGAAACCCTTCATAAATACAAACAGTTTTGGTTGTAGTGGTTGGTAGTTAAGTCACTGTCTAATTAAAATTACAATTTCAGAATCTCAATCATTTTTATTTCCTTGTGAATATTATTAACAAAATGATCAGCTTTAGCAAAATATCAGGAAGAAAATTAAAACTGTCTTAGAGAATTAAAAATCATCGTAGAGTTGGGTGATAACATTCTACCTCACCCAATCACTATTATAGATTATAAAGTTAATATCAAAGAGTATTATGGTGGAACATTCTCTTTTAAATGGAATAGTTTTAGGAGCTGAATTTAAAACCATTTCTGGTCAGTGCCTGTGCACAGATGGCAGACTGTCTGCTGGGCTGCCTGCCTGCCTGCCTGGCAGGTGGAGTAGCATGGAGTGGGTGGAGGTCTGAGATCTGCCGAAGTCCCCACTGGTCCAGTTCATTCATTTCACCTTCAGTGGCTCAGACAGTGTCCAAAATGTCCGACTCTTTGCAACCCCATAGACTGTAGCCCACCAGGCTCCTCTGTCTATAGGATTTTCCAGGCAAGAATACTGGGGTGGGTTGCCATTTACTCCTCCAGGGGATCTTCCCAACCCAGGGATCAAACTCTCATCTCTTGTGTCTCCAGCATCAGCAGGCAGGTTCTTTACCACTGGTGCCACCTGGGAAGCCTGAACAGTGGCTCAGACACCATCCAGAACCATAGGTGGGGGAGAGATGGAGCAGAAGGAGATGGAAAGGTATCAGAGACGATGTCATGTCATCTCTCTCAGTGCTTCCTACAGACATGCTCTTCTTAGGGCCTAGCTCTGTGGTATGGTTTCCCCTCTTGTGTGAGATCCTCAAGGCAGAAGCCAACTTCCCAAGCCTCTTCTGCCCCCAGAGCATGCACCCCAGCACCTGAGTAGCTATTGCTCAGGGTGGTCTCCGGGGGAAGGTCCTGGGCACATAGGCAGGAACGTCGACCTTGAACAAGGACCTGTAACCCCACTCGCTGACACCAGCATTTTGAGAGCTGTGGAGCTCACCAGAGGCTGTGTGTCATTCGAAGGCCACCTTCAGGTCCTCCAGGTCCTCTGCAGGTGGGTCAGTGGGAAGGTCAGGAGATGGTCAGAGACGCCAGGAGCCCAGGAAGAAGGACCTGAATGTGTGTCCTCTCTGGCACCTGCTGTGCTCTCTGCCTCCTGCCACCTTCCGAGTGTGCCCACTGCGGCCAGGCTGGTCCAAACTCCCCATTTTCTGGTGGATGCAGCCTTGTCAACCCTCTGCTCACAGCTGGCGGATACTTTGCCAGGAACTCAGGAAACAGGATGGTGTTGGCTCTGGTGGTGGACATTCTAGAACTTGCTCAAAGCAAGCTGGTCCACCTCTAACTTAGGGAGTGGGAACAAGCTGTGGTGCAACGTCAAGGCATCTGTGAACCCATGCCCACGAGTCGTCATATGTGGCACCAAACAAATGATGTGTCAATGTACACTTAAATGTTGGTGCAGTCTGGGCAGATGCTGTTGTGATGAATGAAACACGAATTATTTTAGAAGTTGTGTTAGCCACTCAGTCGTGTCCAACTGTAGCCCACCAGGCTCCTCTGTCCATGGGATTCTACAGGCCAGAATACTGGAGTGGGTTGCCATTCCCTCCTCCAGTGCATCTTCTCAACCCTGGGATCGAACCCTGGTCTCCCGCATTGCAGGCAGATCTTTACTGTGCCAAAACTCGTGGATTATTTCAAGCTGAATTAAAATTGGTGTCCGCAGTGTTTTCCTTTAAGAAGGGGTGCTTGTATACAAAAAGGTCGAGAAAAAGTGATGTCAGCACCCCTGGTTTCACAAGTGAGGAGAAGGTCAAGGTCTCCCCGAGGTAGCTCGTGGCCTGTGGAGTAGCAGGTGGAAACTGTTTTCCTGGGTGATGCTATTTTTGTGTAGGTTTTTCTCCAAAAGTCACTTTTCTTCCTACTAGGACATGTCTTAATTTTTATGGGGCTTTGTGGGGCCCAACATTTACATGATTTGGGGGACCCCCTTTGGAAATAAAGACTCTGATACTGAACGTAAGACTGGGCCTGAGGAGGGACTCTGGGATCCTCTCTTCCTCTGGCCTACATCACCCCTGGGCTCATCTTCCTGCGAGTTCTCCAGCCACTGCCTCCGCCCCCCTCCCCCAGAAAGCACAGCCTCCAGCTCAGGGCTCCCTTGTCTTGGTGTGTGTTTTATCATTACTCAGCGATCTTCCTGACAAGGACCCACTTGTGTCTTTACGTCTCATCAGTGGGGATGCAGAGCAAGGGAGGGATGAGGAGTGGGAATCGGGTTGGGTTTTCTCCTACAAATGAGGCCCATGGCTCGAGGGTGTGGGACCTCTGTCCAGGAGCAGCTGCCCTCTTGCCCAGCATGTGGGGGTAGGAGGCCATAGGAGACAAGGCTCTGACCCAGGGCCAGGCACAGGACAGTGCAGAGACCAGAGACTGGCTGGCCCTGCTTGCCACCTCCCACAGACCTCTGGACGTCCAGCTCTTAGCAGCATCTTCTGCCTTCCTCATTCGTTTGTGTCCCGGCAAGGACCCCCTACTTTAAAACTGAACTTGGATCCGGATTGTTGGCACTGTTCTAAAGTGCTTCCCCAGGGGTCTGTATCAGAAAGTGCGGTTCCTGTTCTCGAGCCGTCATAGGACCATGAGCTGGGAGCTTTGAAACTCACAGATGCAGAAGGCCTCCTCTGAGCCTCCTGCTTTAAGCAATGGTCAAACAGCTTCTGTGGCAGTTCTGCTTTCAGGAATATCTGATCTTCTGCCTTTGGAAGCCATCTGTGACATCACATTGTGTCTGTAAGAAAACAGAAGCTGCCCCTGAAATACCACATTCCCAGGGAGTCCATGGTATGGCTGGCCCACCCCAATGCTGAGCTGTAGCCTCAGACACCTGGAAGTCAATGCTGTGTAGAAATGGCAGATGACTGGGTTGAAAGCAGGAGGACAAGGATTCTTAGTCTTGCTGGCCTGGCATGGGGCTGTCTGTGACCCCTGGCCTTTCAGAAATGCAGAGATGAGGTGAGCTGCACAGCTGTTAGATGTGTGTGTGCCTGGTCGGGTTTAGAGTCGAGGCTTCCCTGATAGCTCAGTTGGTAAAGAACCTGCCTACAATGCCGGAGACCCTGGTTTGATTCCTGGATCAGGAAGATCTGCTGGAGAAAGGATAGTCTACCCACTCCAGCATCCTTGGGCTTCCCTGGTGACTCAGCTGCTAAAGAATCCACCTGCAATGTGGGAGACCTGGGTTCAACCCCTGGGTTGGGAAGATCCCCTGGAGAAGGGAAAGGCTACCCACTCCAGTATTCTGGCCTGGAGAATTCCATGGCCTGTATAGTCCATGGGGTCACAAAAGAGCCGGACACGACTGAACAACATTCATTTTCACTTTTGCCTCATGCCTCTGATACTAATAAGAGTGAGTCTCGCCCCCCACCCTGGAGGATGAGGCTGCCAGAACCAGCTCTGCAGGAACCTGTGCCGTGGAGGAGTCCTGGGAGGACAGAGCAGCAGGTTTGCCGAGCATGCTGAAGGCTCTCATTTCCCTTCCACTTCATGTCTTCAGGTCCCTTGGGTCATGTCTCATGTCTGCCTTGGGGTTTCTTTTCAGCCAGACTCAGTCCCCTGTGGCCTGTCGACCTGGGGAAGACTGGCTATGACATCAGGGAGGCGGCAGGACTGCCTCAGTTCTTGGCCTCTGGGTACCCACGGGGACCCTCCCTGCTGTCCTCTGCCCACACCCATCCATGTCCACATGACCCTTCATCACCCCTGTGGATCCTTGCCACCTGGCATGCACGCCTGGTGCAGAGCTGGCTCCTGGGGGATGGCAGGTCTAGCCTCTGCTCACATATAAAAATAAATGTCTCTCTTTCCTCTTAAAGTGCTGTCAGAAGACAGATGGGGGACTGTCCTTTTCTGGGTGTGGGTCCTTTGCAGACACCCAAAGTGGTTTGTGGCTTTGTCTTATTCTTGTGAGTGATGTTGACCTACAGCTCAGACCCAGTGGGCTTGAATGACATTGTCCTCAAGAACTTTGTGACTTAAGTGGACCTCCCAGGTCCACTCTGTGGTGTTTGTCACCTGTGTGGTCCATGGTGTCACCTTGTGTCTCCAGCCAGCAGGACAGGAAGGAGGTGGCCAAACCAGGTGCCATCAGTGCCAAAGAACCCACCTGCCAATGCAGAGACGTGATTTCAACTCCTGGGTAGGAAAGATCTCCTGAAGCAGGGCAGGGAAACCCACAACAGTATTCTTGCCTGGGAAATCTCATGGACAGAGGATCCCAGTGGGCTCTGGTCCAGAGGGTTGCAAAGAGTTGGACATGACTGAAGCAACCTAACATGCGCAGAGTTATTGATATCTTCTGTCTTGGCCCATGAACAAGAGTTCTCCCATCACCCCTGAGTCCAGGGAGGCTGAGAAGGGGTTGTCTTCTTGAAGGCCGTGTGCCCAGCCTTGATGCATCACCTCTTTTCCTAAAAGAAGGGATGGGATACTGGGGAACAGCTAGCATTCCACCTCCCTGACAGCCTTCTTTAATTTCCCCCCAAAGAAGGAGACTTTCTGTGTATCCAGCCCCTCCAGTCCTGAGGTCTCTGCTCACTTGCATGAGGGGTAAGGGTGATGGTCATATTTTATTTACCACATTTCAGACATTTGAGCTTGGTCTCTACTGTGCTCTGGCATAGGCTTTAGGACGTATTGAGTCCTCAGTCTTCATTCAATCAAATTAATGTCTCTCAGCCTTCAGTTTCTAGGCTGTAACATGAGGCTTAATGAGTATCTAAAAAAAGCAAAGATAAGTGAAGTATGTGGTGAGGCTGAGTGCTGTATAATTAGAGATGACAGCACTAAGCGCACACTTACTTGATCCCCGGGCCTGGGAAGGACTGGTGGAGGTTCCGTGCCAAATCATGAGCATACCCACGTGAGGCCCGATGGGGCCTCGGGACCACAGGATGAGAGAGGACCCCAGGTCAGGAGGACAGCCGTCCGAGAATCAAGAACACTTCAGGGTGTTGGGTCCCTGCCCTGATTGCTCGGGACTCTCCTGGTCAAAGACCACACGGGGCAAGCTCTGCAGTGACATGCCAGGCCCAGAGGGTGGGTGGAATTTCTCAGCCTGTTATTGCAGGTGGTTAAATCTGAAGAGGAGAGGTGGTCCTAAGATGGCAGAGGAATAGGACAGGGATACCACTTTATCCCCCACAAATTCATCGAAAAAAACATTTGAATGTTGAGCAAACTCCACAAAACAACTTCTGAATGCTGGCAGAGGACATCAGGCACCCAGAAAAGCAGCCCATTGTCTTCAGAAGGAGGTAGGAGAAAATATAAAAGATAAAAAGAGAGACAAACGAGTTAGGGATGGAGATCCGTTCCAGGAAGGGAGTCTTAATAGGGGAGAAGTTTCCAAACACCAGGAAACCCTCTAACCAGTGGGTCTGGGGGAAGTTATCAAATCTCGGAGGGCAACATAACTGGAAGGAAAAATAAATAAATAAAACCCACAAATTATGTGCCTAAAGGCAACTCCCAGCAGAGAAGTTCCCCAGATGCTCGCATCCGCCACCAGCACATGGGGGCTGAACGGAGAGGAGTGGGCAACATTGCTTAGGGTAAGGACCAGGCCTGAATGCCCTGAAGGCAATCTGAGGGCACTAACATGAGATAGCAACCTAAACTGTGGGATAGCCAGAGAGAGAGAGAATTATCCTGCGAAAAGCCCTAAACTAAGGCACTGCTGGCCCACTCACAGAACCAAGGACTGAGCAATACCAGAGAAGAGCTAGCCGGCTGTGGACCGGCCCATTCCCCGCCAGACTCAAGGGGCAGGCAGGTGCCAGCCAGAGCCGGAAACGGGCAAACTCAGCCCCAGAGAGGGCATCCCCTACCAAACTGTGAACAGGCTTCCAGTTTCTAACCAAAGACTTCCTGAGATTCTGGATGGTTGACATCTGTTGGGAGGGTCGCAGCCAGAGATCAGCTCCCCAGAAGAGACACATGGCACATTGGAGATGGGCGTGCCTGGAAACCAAGCAGCTGGGACCAGGGAGGTGATAAGACACAATGCACCTGAAGAGAGTGTGCTCGCCATGCACCTGGTCGCCTGAGCTGCTTGGACCAGGGAATGGCATAAAAGGAAGGCCCAACCAATTCTGTGCCTTTGTGGAGTACCCGAGACCCTGAACCTGAGTGGCTTAGATCTGAGAAGTGCATGCAACTCAGGGTCCACTCCCTGCAGAGCAACCTAAAGCCTGAGCAGTGTAGACTGGGAAAGCACAAACGCCGTGAGCAGGGGCAAACCCAGTGTGGCTGAGACACTGTGAGTACTCCCCACACACCAGTGATATTTGTTTGCAGTGTTCCTCCCTCCCCACAGCACGACTGAACAAGTGAACCTAAAAAACGGACCACCTCTGCCCCCTTGTGTCAGGGCGGAAATTAGACACTGAAGAGACCTGCAAACAAAAGAAGCCAAATAAACAGAGGGAACCACTTTGGAAGTGACAGGTGCAACAGATTAAAATCCCTTTGTTAACACCGACTACATTGGAAGGGGCCTATAGATCTCGAGAAATATAAGCTGGAACAAGGAACTATCTGAAACCAAACTGACCCCACACTGCCCACAACAGCTCCAGAGAAATTCCTAGATATATTTTTACTATTATCATTAAAAATTTTTTTTTAAATTTTTTTTCTTTTTTTTAAGTCCTCTCAGTTCAGTTCAGTTCAGTCCCTCAGTCATGTCTGACTCTTTGCAACCCCATGAATCGCAGCATGCCAGGCCTCCCTGTCCATCACCAACTCCCGGAGTTCACTCAAACTCATGCCCATTGAGTCAGTGATGCCATCCAGCCATCCCATCCTCTGTCATCCCCTTCTCCTCTTGCCCCCAATCCCTCCCAGCATCAGGGTCTTTTCCAATGAGTCAACTCTTTGCATGAGGTGGCCACAATATCGGAGTTTCAGCTTCAGCATCAGTCCCTCCAATGAACACCCAGGATTGATCTCCTTTAGGATGGACTGGTTGGGTCTCCTTGCAGTCCAAGGGACTCTCAAGAGTCTTCTCCAACACCACAGTTCAAAAGCATCAATTCTTTGGCGCTCAGCTTTCTTCCCAGTCCAACTCTCACATCCATACATGACCACTGGAAAAACCATAGCCTTGACTAGACAGACCTTTGTTGGCAAAGTAATATCTCTGCTTTTGAATATGCTATCTAGGTTGGTCATAACTTTCCTTCCAGTATGACCCAGAAATCCCACTGCTAGGTATACACACCGAGGAAACCCGAATTGAAAGAGACATGTGTACCCCAGTGTTCATTGCAGCACTCTTTATAATAGCCAGGATGTGGAAGCAACCTAGATGTCCATCAGCAGATGAATGGATAAGAAAGCTGCAATACATATACACAATGGAATATTATTCAGCCATTAAAAAGAATACATTTGAATCAGTTCTAATGAGGTGGATGAAACTGGAGCCTATTATGCAGAGTGAAGTAAGCCAGAAAGAAAAACTCCAATACAGTATACTAATGCATATATATGGAATTTAGAAAGATGGTAACAATAACCCTATATGAGAGAAAGAAAAAGAGACACAGATCTATAGAACAATCCTTTGGACTCTGGGAGAAGTCGAGGGTGGGATGATCTGAGAGAATAGCATTGAAACATGTATATTATCATATGTGAAACAGATCACCAGTCCAGGTTCGATGCATGAGACAGGTGCTCAGAACTGGTGCACTGGGATGACCCAGAGGGATGGGATGGGGAGGGAAGTGTGAGGGAAGTTCAGGATGGGGAACACGTGTAACCCCATGGCTGATTCATATCAACGTATGCAAAACCACTACAACATTGTAAAGTAATTAGCCTCCAACCAAAATAAATAAATTTAAAAAAAATCTGAAGAGGAGCAATTTATGAGGTACCGTGAAGGCTGTCAGGAGGAGTAAATGAGCTATTACCTGGAAAGTGCTCAGAACAGTGTCTGGCACATATTAAATATTTGTTCAACCAAAATATGTACCTGAATCTGACTGGGGTTCAGCAAGGGTCCCAGGCAGAGTGGGTCCCCAGCATGTTGGGTGGAAGCAGAGGCAGCCAACCTGATTGGCCTAGTGGAGGCTGGAACACTGCAGGTCGGGGTCTGAGGATGCAGCCTGGCAGACTCAGCATCATGTGTGTGTGTGTGTGTGTGTGTGTGTGTGCGCGCATGCGTGCGTGCGTGTGAGCATGTGTGTGCATGTGTGAGCACCAGGGAGGGGGTTGCTGGGTCCAACCCAGCTTGTTCTTAGGGCTGAGGCCAGAGCGCAACCCCTTCCTGGTCTGGTCTGGCTTGGAAGGTCACCCCATTGAGTTTCAGGGCAGAATTTGGCTGACTCTCTCCTATATCATCTTCCTGGTGAGGAGCTGGCTCCCTGGAGGTCAAGACCCTGTACAGTCATGACCTTGTGCAGGTTCCTGCAGCTGCCATAACAGAAGACAACAAACCACATAGCTTTAAACTGCAGAGATTTATTGTTCCAGTTCTAGGCGCTGAAAGTCTGAAGCTGAGGTGTCTCTTTCAGCTTTTGGTGGGCCATCCTTGCTGTTCCTCAGCTTGTAGACGCATCACTCCAGGCTCTGCTTTTGCCCCCAGAGGGCGCTGTCCTGCTCTGTCTCTGTGTCTCTTTACTTCTCCTTAGGAGGTGACAGTCATGTCGGATTGGGGCCCCCACCCTCCTCCAGTGCGACCCCATCTTAATGTGCATCTTACTTACACCTGCCATGACCCTGTTTCTGAACAAGATCACCTTGAAAGGTACCAGGGGTCAAGATGTCGTTACTTTTAGGGGGCACAGTTTTACCCATGACACACCTTTAAGTGGAGCCTACTATTCTTCTGTTCAAGATGGTATGCTCCCCCCAAATAATTTGGAAGCCTCTTTCTTATGTACTGATGGAATGTGAAGTCAAGTGGGCCTTAGGAAGCATCAGAGAAATGCAAATCAACACTACAATGAGATATCACCTCACACCAGTCAGAATGGCCATCATCAAAAAGTTTACAGACAATAAATGCTGAAGAGGGTGTGGAGAAAACAGAATGCTCTTGCACTGTTGGTGGGAATGTGAAATGATACAGCTACTGTGGAAGATGGTATGGAGATTTCTTTTAAAACTGGGACTAAAACCATCATGTGACCCAGAAATCCCACTCCTAGGCATATACCCTGAAGAAACAAAAATTGAAAAAGACACATGTACCCCATTATTCATTGCAGCACCATTTACAATAGCTAGAACGTGGAAGGAACCTAGATGTCCATCAACAGATGAATGGATAACGAAATTGTGGTAAATATACACAATGGAATATTACCCAGTCGTTAAAAGGAATGCCTTTGAGTCTTCTAATTTGGTGGATGAACCTAGAACCTATTATACAGAGTGAAGTAAGTCATAAAGAGAAAGAGAAATATCATATTCAAATGTATATATACGGAATCTAGAAAAATGGTACTGAAGAGTTTACTTCCAGGGCAGCAATGGAGAAATGGATATAGAGAATAGAGTTGTGGACATGGAGAGAGGAGAGGAGAGGGTGAGATGTATGGAAAGAGTAACATGGCAACTTACATTACTGTATGTAAAATAGATAGCCAATGGGAATTTGCTGTATGGCTCAGGAAACTCAGACAGGGGCTCTGTATCAACCTAGAGGGGTGGGATGTGGAGGGAGATGGGAGGGAAGTTCCAAAGGGAGGGGATATATGTATACATATGGCTGATTCATGTTGAGGTTCAATAGAAAACAAAAGCATTATATAAAGCAATTATCGTTTAAGAAAAAAAATAAAATTTTAAAAAGTGTGAAAACAAAAGAAACAAAAAACAACTACACTATGTAACCTATGGGAAGATGGTGAGAACTCTGGTAGGAAGTGCAGCAAGAAAAAGAGAGGGAGTGCTTGGAAGAGAGGTTTTCCATTTTTAACCAGGTGGTCAGGGTCAGCTTCGTTGTGAAACAGAGACTGAGTGAGGACTTGAGGGAGGTTTGGGAGCGTGAGGAGACCAGTGTGGTTGGAGCAGAGTGGGTGAAGAGGAGAGCAGCAGGACAGGGGGCTGAGAGCTGGCAGGGACTGGATGTGGAGGCCTCAGGGCCCATGCTGAGGGCTTGTGCTCACAGTGAAGTGGGAGGTGGTGGAGGGTGGCTGTGGGTTGGATTGTGTCCCCCCGAAAAAGATGTTGAAGGCCTAACCCCTGGAGCCTGTGGATGTGACTTGATTTGGAAATAGGGTTTTGCAGATGTGATTAGTTAAGATGCGGTCACACTGTGTTAATACTGTGGTCAATTCTGTTTTGTGCACATATACAACAATTTTCCTATGATAGATCCCAAAAGTGGGTCAACGGATATGTACACCTTAAAATTTAATAGAAAGTGCTAATCAAATGTCCAGATAGATTTTACTACCACTCTGATACTGTATAAGGGTCCTTGTTTTGGCTTCCCTGGTTGGTCCAGTGGTAAAGAGTCTGCCTGCCAATCCAGGGCACATGGGTTCGATCCCTGGGCTTGGAAGATCCCATACGCCCAGGGCAACTAAGCTCGTGTGCCAAAACAACTGAGCTCACCACTATCTAGAGTCCCTGCTTCTGGACAAGAGAAGCCTCTGCAATGAGAAGCCTGAGAACAAGAATTAGAGAGTAGCCATCACTGCCTTCAAGTACAGAAAACCTGCACACAGTAAACAAGAGGCAGCACAGCCAAAAATAAAGAATTTTCACAAACGAAACTTTAAAAAAGAGTCCCTGTTTCCAGCTATAGCCTTCTCAGACATTAAAGATTTCAGTTAATTAAGTTCATCCTACATGAAGTTCTCTGCTGATCCTGCAGAGACAATCTTAAAAAGTAAGACCCAAAAGAAACAAACTGATTCCAAGCAACTTAACAGGATTCCAGAATAAAGCCCCAAAATAAGTTTAAGAATAGAAAAATATCAAGCATGCAAAGGAAATTGGATATTGCTTCTCATCCAATCTAAAATTACCAGGAAGCTAAGAAGCAGGAAAATCCAATGCATTATAACAGAAATCAGTGTGTTGATGTCATTCAGATGCTCAGTCATGTCTATTTGCAACCCCATGGACTGCAGCAGGCCAGGCTTCCCCGTCCTTCACCAAGTCCCAGAACTTGCTCAAACTCATGTCCATTGAGTTGTCATGCCATCCAACCATCTCATCTTCTGTGGTCCCCTTCTCCTCCTGCCTTCAATCTGCCCCAGCATCAGGGTCTTTGACAATGAGCTGGCTCTTTGTATCAGGTCACCAAAGTGTTGGAGATTTCATTTTAATAGAACTCAGTTAAAATGGATCAATTGGAAAGGAAGAAATAAATGTGCATTTATTTACAGACAAAATGATTGTCTAAGTAGGAAGTTCAATGGGATCTACAAAAGAGCTATTACAATTAATTATTAGTGAGTTTAGCAAGGTTTCAGGATGCAAGGATACTCTTGAGAGTGCCTTGGACTGCAAGGACATCAAACCAGTCCATTCTAAAGGAAATCGGTCCTGAATATTCATTGGAAGGACTGATGCTGAAGCCGAAGCATCAACATTTTGGCCAGCAGATGTGAAAAGCTGACTCACTGGAAAAGACCCAGTGCTGCAAAAGATTGAAGGCAAAAGGAGAAGGGGACCACAGAAGATGAGATGGTTAGATAGCTCCACCAACTCAATGGACATGAATATGAGCAAATTCCAGGAGATAGTGGGGACACAGAGCCTGGTGTGCTACAGTCTATGGGGTCTCAATGAGTTGACTGAACACAACTTAAGAGACTGAACAACAACAACATTCTGGTAGTTTATATAGAACTACAAATGTGAGAAAATATTCCAAAATCAATACTGAATGGCAGTACACAACTTTCTTATTCTCCCAGTTCTTACATTGTCTTCACTTATGTTGTCCTCCTTGAATATCTGGATTTCAGAACCTCCCCTCCGACCAGAAGACATATGCAGTATGAGGAAGTGCAGAAGGTAAAAGTAAAGTCAGAGACAGCAAAGTAGCTCAGTTTTATTTTCTGCAGTTAACAATCACCAAACAAGCTATGTGAACCCTGAGCCCCCAAGCAACACCACAGGCACAACGTGGAGCCTGATTAAACTACTGCAGAAAGCAATGCCCTGGGGAAGGACACTTGAAGCTAGGGCACATAGGCGAGCCTTAAGCCCTTCTTCTGTGCTGAGACTTAGCAAAAAGGGGGGGCACCACATGCTTCAAGGTCCAGATCACCAGGGAAAGCTGCCCCAGACAAAAGCTGATGGACCTCTGGAGCAGGCCAAGGTCTTCAGCAGTCAATTGGTTAAAAGGGAGGGAAAATGAAATTCAAGTTCCCACCAAGAAGGAAGATGAGGAGTATGTCCTCCCTCTGTCCCCGCACACCAACAAGCCCAGAGCACCACATTTTTCCTCTAGGCTTAACCCTCCATTATGGCTCTTCCTGAGCTGAAACTGGTCACCACCCACCACCTCTCCCCCACCCCGGCCCCCTTTAGAACTGACAGAACCAACAAGTGTCCATTAACATTGAGCTCCTTCCGAATCTGCCCTCGCAGTAGAGTACTTCGAGACAGGAAGAGGCGGACAATCTCTGCCTCTGCGAGCAATGAGAAAAGTCACGGTGAGGCTGCTGGTGGAGATATGGCTAAGGCACCATCTGCATTTCTCATTTTGCCTGTACGTCAGGCTCCCTGCACAGTGAGACCCGCCTTCTCCCACAAGGACGCTGCCTAGGCTGTCCGGACTTCCCAGCCTATACCCTGAGGACACCCTGGATATCACTGCCCAGCCCTCTGGATCCCTTCAGATTGCTTTTCCTCACCATCATCCACACTAGTCATTTAGCCTGTATGTCAGGCTCCCTGCTCACGGAGACCTGCCTTCTCCAACAAGGCCCCCACTGGACACCCTGGATATCACTGCCTGACCCTCTGGATCCCTTCAGGTTGCTTTTCTTCGCTACCTTCCCCTGGCAGCCAGACCACCCCTGACCCATACCCTGCAACCCCCCAGAGTACCCTTCTCCTACAGTTTAGTCCCGACCACCTGCAACCCTCCAAACCACCCCTAGCCCACACTCCTACCCCCATGGCCACCAGGCCCCACTGGGGCTCCTGGAATAGGATGCGACTGGAGGGCTCGGGTTACTCAGAACTCCGGCTCTGGGTGCAGTGTCTCCACCAGGCCCTGGTGCTTGGGGTGCCCCCGGGATCTGTGGAATGGTACTGGTTGTGCCACCTGACTCTCCTACAGTGCTGGGGCCTCTGAAATTGGCCAGGTCACCAGAGTCACTAGGGACTCCAGGACTGACGGCATCACCAGGGCCAGCTAGGTCACGAGGGCCATCCCGGCCACCAGCACCACCCAGAATCACCCTGGCCGCCATATGCTGTGCCCGCTGCAAAGGCCACAGCACCTGCTTCTTCATTGGCTGCCCTTGTGACTCCTCCACTGTGTGCCTCAGACTCCATCTTGAACCGCTCTCCCCTCCCTCCGCGGTGGGAAAGACTGAACCGTCCCTAGAGATACCAGCCCTGTAGTCAGATCTGCAGCTCAGCATCGGGAGAGCGGCTGCGCACACGCACCTTGGTCCTGCCTCACGATTGGTTCCCACCAACAATGGGCACCCTGCTGACGTTTCACTCGTTCACGAACCATGTAGCCCCAATGCGCATGGGCAGACACACACCCACGTGGTCTGGTCCCTCTAAATCAGCCCTGCCTCGGACATAGAAACCTGGTAAATGGCTCAGCCATGAGGCCTCTGGGTGGCGCTCCACCCTTTGGTGTGGGGGGCAGTTCCTCAGTGCGCATGCTCAGACTGCCCCACTCCTCAGGGCACGTGAGTGTTTCCAGTCCAAGCCTGCAAACCCCAAGTGAGCCCCGGTCCCTGTGCACTTTCAAGACTGCACTGCTGCCAATCTGACATCGCTCACAGGTGACCATCCTGCTGAGTGTGGGTCCTTGTCATTGACTTCTGGAAGGGAGTCGGGCACCCCTGGGTCAGGGCCAGTCTCTCCCTCTGGTGTCCCACATATATAGGTCACGTGTGTGTAAGTGCATCTGTGTGCGTGAACACTTGGGCAGGTGCATGCACATGGGCGTGTGAATGGGTGTGTTTGTGAGAGAGAGCACGTGCACACATTCATGCACATAGGTGTGTGCACGTGTCTATTTGTGTAGGTGTTTGCACATGGGCATGTATAGGTGGGTAGGAGAAGCGTGTGGTCAGATGCATGCACATGGGTGTGTGAGCATGCATGTCTGTGTGTGTGCCAAGAGAGAGTGCCTGTGCACAGGTGCCTCTCATGGGCGTGTGTGTGTGTGAGAGAGTGCCTGCACAGCTGCATGTGCATAGGTGTGTGCATGCGTGTGTGTTTAAGAGAGAGAGCGTGTGCACAGGTGTATGCACATAGGCATGTGTGTGTGTGTGAGAGAGCACATTCACAGGTACATGTACATAGGCCTGTCTGTGTGTGTCTGAGAGAGAGGCAGAGTGAGCACATGCTCACGTGCTTGCACATGGGCATGCATGTGAGTGCAGTAGGGAATGTGTGGTCAGGTGCATGTACATGGGCGTGTGTGTGCATGAAAGAGAGAGCAGAGGTCAGATGAATGCACATGGGTATCTGTGTGTGTGTGCTTGCACAGGTGGCTTCACATTGGAGTGGGTCGACCCAACTCTGGAGTCCTGAGACTAGGGATGCAAAGAGGGCTGTGCCTGCCCACCTGGGTAGGGAAGCAGGGACTGCTGTTGCACTCACTGGGGATGGCATGGGGCTGGGATGCCTGGGGCTCCAGGCACACAGACTGCAGGGACTCTAGGCTGGGGACTTATATCAGGCCCCCCAGAAGCAGTGGTAGTACTGGCTGGATTAAAGGGCTACAGGAAGGGCAGTGTCCCCCAAGACACCCCCAGTCTCTTGGCCTTCTGCTGGCACAACTCTCATGGGCTTTCCCTCCCCAGGAATAAAGTCTTGTGGCTGGAGGTGCCAGGGGCCCTCAACTGGGAGGTGACCCTGTGTTTGCTGGCCTGCTGAGTGCTGGTCTAATTTTGTGTATGGGAGGGGGTCAAGTAAACAAACAAGGTATAGCGGGGGGTGACCACGGGGCTGGGGCAGCACTGCTTGGGCGTGGGGTGCATATGCCAGGTGCCACAGTAGGTGACTGGATCAGGGCCACTGCCCGAGGAGGGGGCAGGCACTTCAGTCCAGCCACTTGACGCCCACCCCCTGGCTGGATAGACCTCTAGGTGGCCCTCCAAATCCCAGGCCAGCAGCCTTCCCCCACCCCCAGTGGAGGGATTAGATTTTCCTGCATTATCATGTTAGCTGTAGGAGTTTTGTAGTTTACCTTGATCAGATTAAGAAAGTCTGTTTGTAGTCCTAGTTTTCCGACAGTTTTTATCATAGTCGTTGTTGAATATTGTCAAATGCTTTTTTGGCATCTATTGAAATAATCATATAGTTTTTCTCCTGTGTTTTCTTAATATGATGGGTAACACTGGTTGTTTAATCCATAACCAATCTTTCATTATTGGGATAGATCTCATTTGGTCATAATGCTTTATATATTGCTGGATTGAATTTGCTAACATTTCATTTTTTGTGCTTAACTTAATGAAGGATATTGGTCGATGGTTTTCTTTTCTTGCAATATCTTCATATGGTTTTGGTATTTTGTAAGATTGGCCTCATAAATGGTTTGAGAAGTGTTTCCCCTCCTCTACTTTCTGACAGAATTTGTGTAGGATTGGTGATATTCCTCCTTTAAATATTTCATTGCTGCTAAGTCGCTTCAGTCATGTCCGACTCTGTGCGACCCCATAGATGGCAGCCCACCAGGCTCCCTAGTCCCTGGGATTCTCCAGGCAAGAACACTGGAGTGGGTTGCCATTCCCTTCTCCAATGCATGAAAGTGAAAAGTGAAACTGAAGTCGCTCAGTAGTGTCCGACTCTTCGCAACCCCATGGACTGCAGCCTACCAGGCTCCTCCGTCCATGGGATATTCTAGGCAAGAGTACTGGAGTGGGGTGCCATCGCTTTCTCCAAAATATTTCATTAGTTAAATTTAAATATTTCACTAGTTAAGTCACATGGGCCTGGAGTTTTCTGTTCCATATATTTGATAGATATAGGGATATTAAGGTTTCCCAATTTCTTCTTGAGTTAGTTTTGGGAATTTGTGTCATTCAAGGAATTTGTTATTTTCATCTAAATTGGCAAATTTATTCACAAACATTGTTCCTAACGTGCTGTGGTTACTCTCACAATCCTGTCCGACTCTTTGCGACCCCATGGACTGTAATCTGCCAGGTTCCTCTGTCCACAGGTATTCTGCAGGCAAGAATATTGAAGTGGGTTCCCATGCCCTCCTTCAGGGGATCTCTCCAACCCAGGGATGGAACCCAGGTCCCCTGCATTTCAGGCGGATTCTTTACCATCTGAGCCACCAGGGAAGCCCAAGAATACTGGAGTAGGTAGCCTATCCCTTCTCAAGGGAATCTTCCCAACCCAGGAATGGAACTGGGGTCTCCTGCATTGCCAGTGGATTCTTTACCAGCTGAGGTACCAGGAAAGCCCTTAAACAACCTAGTCTGGGGTATTTTATTATTATTTTATTATGCCATGCTAAGCTGACAAATGGGCTTCCCAGGTGGCTCAGTGGTAAAATAAAGAATCTGCCTGCCAAGCAGTAGATGTGAGTTTGATCCCTGGTTCGGGAAGATCCTCTAAAAAAGGAAATGGCAACTCACTCCATTATTCTGGCCTGGAAAACTCCACGGACACAGACAGAGGAGCCTGGTGGGCTACAGTCCATAGGGTTGCAAAAGAGTTGGGCATAGTTTAGCGACTAAACAACAAGCTGACAAATTCAGGGTAGGTAGTACAAAAATGGACACTTTCATACCCAATTTGTTGTAGTCAAATCAATGCAATGTTTTTGGAGGGCATGGCAATATGTATAAAACATATTTGGTAATATGTATAGAACATTTTAAAAAGAGATTACTTTTTCACTCAACAATCCTTATTAAATCAGAATTATTGTACATAATGTGTTGGTGGTAGTGGTTTGGTAACTCAGCCATGTCTGACTCTTATAGCTTCATGGACTGTAGCCCACCAGGCTCCTCTGTCCTTGGGATTTCTCAGGCAAAAATACTGGCATGGTTTGCCATTTCCTTGTCCAGATAATATGTTACACAAAAACAAATGTACCTGGATGTCCATTTCAGCATTGTTTATAATACTGAAAAATTGCAAACAGCCTAAAGGCCTAATTACAAGAGACTGGCAAAAATAACTATGGATCACACATTGTGAGGAATATTATACAGCTCTTAAAAGAACTGTGGATGGCACAGGCTTTGCTGTATCCATTACATGGCCCACTTTTGGGTCAATTCTGGGTGCCCTGTCTGGAAAAGGATGGTCCTCTTCATTGTCCCCTTCCTCCAGCTGCCCCTTGCCATGTCCCTCCTCTCCTTTGACTTATTTGTCTCCTTTTCAACCATGATATGAGTTGATGTGCAAGCAGCCAACCCCTTAATAAGAAAATAGGCCTGTTTCTTCCTTGAAGTAATAAAGAAGGGCCAAGTCTTCAGACCACACTAGTTAAGTAAGAAAGACAATTATGATCCTTCAATTCACTAATAGTCAAGGCTTGCTATTGCAAGTGAAAAATAAGTGGAACAAAACACATTGGTTTTTAAGCCAAAGGGAGAATTTCTGGGTCTGTATAACTACAAGGTACAGAGATAGTTTCTGTCTTCTCAGGCATGGCTGGACCCAGCATTTTGTTCCCTGTGATTTGCCTTCTTGCTCCAACTCCACCTCTGTCCATTGCCAGCCTGCCTCCCCTAGAGAAACAAAGTGTCACTGGTTGGATGATATCACCATAGCAGGAGGAAAGCAGTCCTTCAATGGCCAGGCCTGAGCTACATGCCCACCCCTGGAATCAAATGTGAAGTCAGCTCTATCACAATCACAACGGCCTAGAGAAAAGGAAAGGGGCAATTTTTAAGAGTGACAGCATACCAGTACCAAGAGAAGGAAAATGGATACTGGGTTACAAAATCCATACATGCCCTCGACAGTGGTATAGACTTTTCATCAAATCCAAAATCAATTTCGATGTTTAAAGGAACAAGACTGGGAAAGATTATTTCTTAATCTAACAGTGTGTTCATGCTCAGTCACTCAGTCATGTTCAACTCTTTGCAACCCCATAGACTGTAGCCCAGCAGACTCCTCTGTCCATGGAATTTTCCAGGCACGAATACTGGAGCAGGTTGCCATTTCCTTTCCCAAGAGATCTTCTCAACCCAGGGACAGAACCTGCCCCTCTTTCATCTCCTGCATTAGCAGGCGGATTCTTTACCATTGTGCCACGTGGGAAGCCCATTAATAGTGCAGACTATTATTTTCCCAAATAAAGAAAATACTTATGTCAGGGACTTCCCTGGTTGTCCAGTGGTTAAGACTCCACACTCCCAATGCAGGGGGCCCAGGTTCAATTCCTGGTGAGCCAACTAGATGCCACGTGCTGAAACTATTAAATAAGAGCCCACATGCCTCACTGAAGATCCTGCACACTGCAACTAAGACCCACACAGTCAAATTTTTAAAATGTCAAAAGTAATACCCACAATCACATGGTGGGAACATACTCTTAAGAACAGGAATGTGTCATATCCTCACATAGATTCTCAACTGGTTCTGATTTCTTTTATTGTTTTGTTATTTAGTTGCTCAGTTGTGTTCTACACCACAACCCTATGGATTGTAGCCCACCAGAATCCTGTCCATGGGATTTTCCAGGCAAGAATACTGGAATGGGTAGCCATTGCCTACTTTAGGGGATCTTCCAGAATCAGGGATGGAACCTGAGTTTTCTTCATTGGCAGGTGGGTTCTTTACCCCTGAACCACCAAAGCACAGGCTTACTCCAATTTGCTAAATCTTTTCTCAGTGAAGATGCACATTTACTTTCTTTCAATTTTAACACTGTGCCACTTCCCAGGTGGCACAGTGGTAAAGAATCCACCTGCCAATTCAGGGAATGAATGCTCGATCCCTAGGTCAGGTAGATCCCCTGGAGGAAAAAATGGCAATCCACTAGAGTATTCTTACCAGGAAAATTCCATGGACAGAGGAGCCTGGAAGGCTGTAATCCATGAGGTTGCACAGAATTGAATACAACTGAGTGAGCATACCTTATCTACAGATAACTTGTTCAGTTCAGTTCAGTTCAGTTCAGTCACTCATTCGTGTCCAACTCTTTGTAACCCCTTGGACTGCAGCAGGCCAGGCTTCCCTGTCCATCAACAACTCCTGGAGTTTACCCAAACTCATGTCTGTTGAGTTGGTGATGCCATCCAACCATCTCATTCTCTGTCATCCCTTCTCCTCCTGCCCTCAAACTTTGCCAGCATCAGGGTCTTTTCAAATGAGTCAGATCTTCGCATCAGGTGGCCAAACTATTGGAGTTTCAGCTTCAGAACCAGTCCTTCCAATAAGTACTCAGGACTGATTTCCTTGAGGATGGACTGATTGGATCTCCTTGCAGTCCAAAGGACTCTCAAGAGTCTTCTCCAACAACACAGTTCAAAAGCATCAATTCTTCAGTGCTCAGCTTTCTTTATAGTCCAATTCTAACATCCATACATGACTACTGGAAAAAAACATAGCCTTGACTAGACGGACTTTGGTGGGAAACTAATGTCTCTGCTTTTTAATATGCTGTCTAGGTTGGTCGTAAATTTCCTTCCAAGGAGTAAGCGTCCTTTAATATCATGACTGAAGTCACCATCTGCAGGAATTTGGGGCCCAAAAAAATAAAGTCAGCCAGTTTCCACTGTTTCCCAATTTATTTGCCATGAAGTGATGGGACCGCATGCCATGGTCTTACTTTTCTGAATGTTGAGCTTCAAGCCAACTTTTTCGCTCTCCGTTTTCACTTTCATTAAGAGGCTCTTTAGTTCTTCTTCACTTTCTGCCATAAGGGTGGTGTCATCTGCATATCTGAGGTTATTGATATTTCTCCTGGAAATCTTGATTCCAGCTTGTGCTTCTTCCAGCCCAGCATTTCTCATGATGTAATCTGCTTATAAGTTAAATAACCAGGGTGACAATATACAGCCTTAACGTACTTCTTTCCCTATTTGGAACCAGTCTGTTGTTTCATGTCCAGTTCTAATTGTTGCTTCCTGACCTGCATACAGATTTCTCAAGAGGTAGGTCAGATGGTCTGATATTCCCATCTCTTTCAGAATTGTCCACCATTTATTGTGATCCACACAGTCAAAGGCTTTGGCATAGTCAATAAGGCAGAAATAGGTGTTTTTCTGGAATTCTCTTGCTTTTTTGATGATCCAGTGGATGTTGGCAATTTGATCTCTGGTTCCTCTGCCTTTTGTAAAAACCAGCTTGAACATTTGGAAGTTCACGGTTCACGTATTGCTGAAGCCTGGCTTAGAGAATTTTGAGCATTACTTTACTAGAGTGTGAGATGAGTGCAATTGTGTGGTAGTTTGAGCATTCTTTGGCATTGCCTTTCTTTGGGATTGGAATGAAAATTGACCTTTTACGGTCCTGTGGGCACTGCTGAGTTTTCCAAATTTGCTGGCATATTATGTGCAGCACTTTCTCAGCATCATCTTTCAGGATTTGAAATAGCTCAACTGGAATTCCATCACCTCCACTATCTTTGTTTGTAGTGATGCTTTCTAAGGCCCACTTGACTTCACGTTCCAGGTTGTCTGGCTCTAGGTGGGTGATCACACCATCATTATTATCTTGGTTGTGAAGATCTTTTTTGTACAGTTCTTCTGTGTATTCTTGCCACCTCTTTTTTAAAAATTTTTTTTAATTTAATTTAATTTTTTAAAATTTTATTTTATTTTTAAACTTTACAACATTGTATTGGTTTTGCCATATATCGAAATGAATCTGCCACAGGTATACATGTGTTCCCCATTCTGAACCCTCCTCCCTCCTCCCTCCCCATACCATCCCTCTGGGTTGTCCCAGTGCACCAGCCCCAAGCATCCAGTATTGTGCATCGAACCTGGGCTGGCGACTCGTTCCATATATGATATTATACATATTTCAATGCCATTCTCCCAAATCATCCCACCCTCTCCCTCTCCCACAGAGTCCAAAAGACTGTTCTATACATCAGTGTCTTTTTGCTGTCTCATATACAGGGTTATTGTTACCATCTTTCTAAATTCCATATATATGCGTTAGTATACTGTATTGGTGTTTTTCTTTCTGGCTTACTTCACTGTGTATAATAGGCTCCAGTTTCATCCACCTCATTAGAACTGATTCAAATGTATTCTTTTTAATGGCTGAGTAATACTCCATTGTGTATATGTACCACACCTTTCTTATCCATTCATCTGCTGATGGACATCTAGGTTGCTTCCATGTCCTGGCTATTATAAACAGTGCTATGATGAACACTGGGGTACACGTGTCTCTTTCCCTTCTGGTTTCCTC
Source organism: Bos indicus x Bos taurus (assembly GCF_003369695.1). Lineage (NCBI taxonomy): Eukaryota > Metazoa > Chordata > Mammalia > Artiodactyla > Bovidae > Bos > Bos indicus x Bos taurus. The sequence goes on along the minus strand of NC_040105.1, from coordinate 107,560,336 downwards.
AGTGTGTATGCCCAGCAGTGGGATTGCTGGATCATAAGGCAGTTCTATTTCCAGTTTTTTAAGGAATCTCCACACTGTTCTCCATAGTGGCTGTACTAGTTTGCATTCCCACCAACAGTGTAAGAGGGTTCCCTTTTCTCCACACCCTCTCCAGCATTTATTGCTTGTAGACTTTTGGATGACAACCATTCTGACTGGCGTGAAATGGTACCTCATAGTGGTTTTGATTTGCATTTCTCTGATAATGAATGATGTTGAGCATCTTTTCATGTGTTTGTTAGCCATCTGTATGTCTTCTTTGGAGAAATGTCTATTTAGTTCTTTGGCCCATTTTTTGATTGGGTCATTTATTTTTTTGGAATTGAGCTGTAGGAGTTGCTTGTATATTTTTGAGATTAGTTGTTTGTCCGTTGCTTCATTTGCTATTATTTTATCCCATTCTGAAGGCTGTCTTTTCACCTTGCTTATAGTTTCCTTTGTTGTGCAGAAGCTTTTAAATTTAATTAGGTCCCATTTGTTTATTTTTGCTTTTATTTCCAATATTCTGGGAGGTGGGTCATAGAGGATCCTGCTGTGATGTATGTTGGAGAGTGTTTTGCCTATGTTCTCCTCTAGGAGTGTTATAGTTTCTGGTCTTACATTTAGATCTTTAATCCATTTTGAGTTTATTTTTGTGTATGGTGTTAGAAAGTGCTCTAGTTTCATTCTTTTACAAGTGGTTGACCAGTTTTCCCAGCACCACTTGTTAAAGAGATTATCTTTAATCCATTGTATATTCTTGCCTCCTTTGTCAAAGATAAGGTGTCCATATGTGCATGGATTTATCTCTGGGCTTTCTATTTTGTTCCATTGATCTATATTTCTGTCTTTGTGCCAGTACCATACTGTCTTGATGACTGTGGCTTTGTAGTAGAGCCTGAAGTTAGGCAGGTTGATTCCTCCAGTCCCATTCTTCTTTCTCCAGATACCTTTGGCTATTCGAGGTTTTTTGTCTTTCCATACAAATTGTGAAATTATTTGTTCTAGCTCTGTGAAGAATACCGTTGGTAGCTTGATAGGGATTGCATTGAATCTATAAATTGCTTTGGGTAGTATACTCATTTTCACTATATTGATTTTCCAATCCATGAACATGGTATATTTCTCCATCTATTAGTGTCCTCTTTGATTTCTTTCCCCAGTGTTTTATAGTTTTCTATATATAGGTCTTTAGTTTCTTTAGGTAGATATATTCCTAAGTATTTTATTCTTTCTGTTGCAATGGTGAATGGAATTGTTTCCTTAATTTCTCTTTCTGTTTTCTCATTATTAGTGTATAGGAATGCAAGGGATTTCTGTGTGTTGATTTTATATCCTGCAACTTTACTATAATCACTGATTAGTTCTAGTAATTTTCTGGTGGAGTCTTTAGGGTTTTTGATGTAGAGGATCATGTCATCTGCAAACAGTGAGAGTTTTACTTCTTCTTTTCCAATTTGGATTCCTTTTATTTCTTTTTCTGCTCTGATTGCTATGGCCAAAACTTCCAAAACTATGTTGAATAGTAATGGTGAAAGTGGGCACCCTTGTCTTGTTCCTGACTTTAGAGGAAATGCTTTCAATTTTTCACCATTGAGGATAATGTTTGCTGTGGGTTTGTCATATATAGCTTTTATATGTTGTGGTATGTTCCTTCTATTCCTGCTTTCTGGAGAGTTTTTATCATAAATGGATGTTGAATTTTGTCAAAGGTTTTCTCCGTATCTATTGAGATAATCATATGGTTTTTATTTTTCAATTTGTTAATGTGGTGTATTACAGTGATTGATTTGCAGATATTGAAGAATCCTTGCATCCCTGGGATAAAGCCCACTTGGTGATGGTGTATGATCTTTTTTTTTTTTTTAATTTTATTTTATTTTTAAACTTTACATAATTGTATTAGTTTTGCCAAATATCAAAATGAATCCGCCACATGTGTTGTTGGATTCTGATTGCTAAAATTTTGTTAAGGATTTTTGCATCTATGTTCATCAGTGATATGGGCCTGTAGTTTTCTTTTTTTTGTGGGATCTTTGTCAGGTTTTGGTATTAGGGTGATGGTGGCCTCATAGAATGAGTTTGGAAGTTTACCTTCCTCTGCAATTTTCTGGAAGAGTTTGAGTACGATGGGTGTTAGCTCTTCTCTAAATTTTTAGTAGAATTCAGCTGTGAAGCCGTCTGGACCTGGGCTTTTGTTTGCTGGAAGATTTTTGATTACAGTTTCAATTTCCATGCTTGTGATGGGTCTGTTAAGATTTTCTATTTCTTCCTGGTCCAGTTTTGGAAAGTTGTACTTTTCTAAGAATTTGTCCATTTCTTCCACGTTGTCCATTTTATTGGCATATAATTTTTGATAGTCGTCTCTTATGATCCTTCGTATTTCTGTGTTGTCTGTGGTGATCTCTCCATTTTCATTTCTAATTTTATTGATTTGATTTTTCTCCCTTTGTTTCTTGATGAGTCTGGCTAATGGTCTGTCCATTTTATTTATCCTTTCAAAGAACCAGCTTTTGGCTTTGTTGATTTTTGCTATGGTCTCTCTCTCTCTTTTTTTTTTTTTTTTGCATTTTTTTCTGCCCTAATTTTTAAGATTTCTTTCCTTCTACTAACCCTGGGGTTCTTCATTTCTTCCTTTTCTAGTTGCTTTAGGTGTAGAGTTAGGTTATTTATTTGACTTTTTTCTTGTTTCTTGAGAATACAGGCATACAATATGCCTGTATTGCTATGAACTTTCCCCTTAGGACTTCTTTTACAGTGTCCCACAGGTTTTGGGTTGTTGTGTTCTCATTTTCATTCGTTTATATGCAAATTTTTATTTCTTTTTTGATTTCTTCTGTGATTTGTTGGTTATTCAGCAGCGTGTTGTTCAGCCTCCATATGTTGGAATTTTAAATAGTTTTTCTCCTGTAATTGAGATCTAATCTTACTGCATTGTGGTCAGAAAAGATGCTTGGAATGATTTCAATTTTTTTGAATTTACCAAGGCTAGCTTTATGGCCCAGGATGTGATCTATCCTGGAGAAGGTTCCATGTGCGCTTGAGAAAAAAGTGAAATTCATTGTTTTGGGATGAAATGTCCTATAGATATTAATTAGGTCTAACTGGTCTATTGTATTGTTTAAAGTTTGTGTTTCCTTGTTAATTTTCTGTTTAGTTTATCTATCCGTAGGTGGGAGTGGGGTATTAAAGTCTCCCACTATTACTGTGTTATTGTTAATTTCTCCTTTCATACTTGTTAGCATTTGTCTTACATATTGCGGTGCTCCCGTGTTGGGTGCATATATATATATATATATATATTTATAATTGTTATATCTTCTTCTTGGATTGATCCTTTGATCATTATGTAGTGATGGTCTTTGTCTCTTTTCACAGCCTTTGTTTTAAAGTCTATTATATCTATATGAGTATTGCTACTCCTAATTTCTTTTGGTCCCTATTTGCATGGAAAATCTTTTTCCAGCCCTTCACTTTCAGTCTGTATGTGTCCCCTGTTTTGAGGTGGGTCTCTTGTAGACAGCATATGTAGGGGTCTTGTTTTTGTATCCATTCAGCCAGTCTTTGTCTTTTGGTTGGGGCATTCAACCCATTTATGTTTAAGGTAATTATTGATAAGTATGATCCCTTTGCCATTTACTTTATTGTTTTGGGTTCGAATTTATACATCGTTTTTGTGTTTCCTGTCTAGAGAATATCTTTTAGTATTTGTTGGAGAGCTGGTTTGGTGGTGCTGAATTCTCTCAGCTTTTGCTTGTCTGTAAAGCTTTTGATTTCTCCTTCATATTTGAATGAGATCCTTGCTGGGTACAATAATCTGGGCTGTAGGTTATTTTCTTTCATCGCTTTAAGTATGTCTTGCCATTCCCTCCTGGCTTGAAGAGTTTCTGTTGAAAGATCAGCTGTTATCCTTATGGGAATTCCCTTGTGTGTTATTTGTTGTTTTTCCCTTGCTGCTTTTAATATTTGTTCTTTGTGTTTGATTTTTGTTTATTTGATTAATATGTGCCTTGGGGTGTTTCGCCTTGGGTTTATCCTGTTTGGGACTCTCTGGGTTTCTTGGACTGAGTGATTATTTCCTTCCCCATTTTAGGGAAGTTTTCAACTATTATCTCCTCAAGTATTTTCTCATGGTCTTTCTTTTTGTCTTCTTCTTCTGGGACCCCTATGATTCGAATGTTGTAGCGTTTAATATTGTCCTGGAGGTCTCTGAGATTGTCCTCATTTCTTTTAATTCGTTTTTCTTTTTTCGTCTCTGATTCATTTATTTCTACCATTCTATCTTCTAATTCACTAATCCTATCTTCTGCCTCTGTTATTCTACTATTTGTTGCCTCCAGAGTGTTTTTGATTTCACTTATTGCATTATTCATTATATATTGACTCTTTTTTATTTCTTCTAGGTCCTTGTTAAACCTTTCTTGCATCTTCTCAATCCTTGTCTCCAGGCTGTTTATCTGTGATTCCATTTTGATTTCAAGATTTTGGATCAATTTCACTATCATTATTTGGAATTCTTTATCAGGTAGATTCCCTATCTCTTCCTCTTTTGTTTGGTTTGGTGGGCATTTATCCTGTTTCTTTATCTGCTGGGTATTCCTCTGTCTCTTCATCTTGTTTAAATTGCTGAGTTTGGGGTGTCTTTTCTGTATTCTGGCAGTTTGTGGAGTTTTCTTTATTGTGGCATTTCCTCGCTGTGTGTGGGTTTGTACAGGTGGCTTGTCAAGGTTTCTTGGTTAGGGAAGCTTGTGTCAGTGTTCTGGTGGGTGGAGCTGTATTTCTTCTCTCTGGGGTGCAATGAAGTGTCCAGTAGTGAGTTATGAGATGTCTATGGTTTTGGGGTGACTTTGGGCAGCCTGTATCTTGGAGCTCAGGGCTGTGTTCCTGTGTTGCTGGAGAATTTGCTTGGTATGTCTTGCCCTGAAACTTGTTGGCCCTTGTGTGGTGCTTGGTTTCAGTGTATGTATGGAGGTGTTTGATGAGCTCCTGTCAATTAATGTTCCTTGGAGTCAGGAGTTCCCTGGAGTCAGGGTTTGGACTTAAGCCTCCTGCTTCCAGTTATTGGTCTTATTTTTACAGTAGTTTCAAAACTTCTCTTTCTATACAGCACCATTGATGAAACATCTACATTAAAGATGAAAAGTTTCTCCACTCTGAGGGCCACCCAGAGAGGTTCACAGTGTTACATGGAGAAGAGAAGAGGAAGGAAGGAGTTAGAGGTGACCCGAATGAGATGAGGTGGAATCAATAGAGGAGAGAGTGGGCTAGCCAATAATCACTTCCTTATGTGCACTCCACAACTGGACCGCTCAGAGATGTTCACAGAGTTATACAGAGAAGTGAAGAAGGAGGAAGGAGACAGAGGTGGCCAGGAGGATAAAAGGGGGAAATGAAAAGGAGGGAGACAGATCCAGCCAGTAATCAGTTCTCTAAGTGTTCTCCACCATCTGGAACACACAGAAATTCACAGAGTTGGGTAGAGTAGAGAGGGGTTAGGGAGGAGACACAGGCGACCTGGTGGAGAAAAAGGAGAGTCCAAAGGGAGAGAGAGCAGTCAAGCCAGTAATCTTGCTGCCTAGTGAAAAATGGGTACTGAAGACTGGGTTCTTAAAGGTACAAAATTGGTAACAAATACATAAAAGCAAAAATTAAAAATCTAGAGTAGAGTTTGGAATTTCAAAAATACAATGTTAAAGAAAAGAAGAAGGAAAAGAAAGAGAGAAAAAAAACAAATAAAAACAAACAAAGTTGCAAAAATTATATAGAAAATATAGGTACAAGGTTGATAACAAATACCAAAAAGAAAAAGTTAAACATCTAGAGTAGAGTTAGGAATTTCAAAAATACAATGTTAAAAAAAAGAAGAAGAAAAAGAAAGAGAGAAAAAACAAACACAAACAAACAAAGTCGCAAAAATTATAAAGAAAATATAGGTACAAAATTGATAACAAATACCAAAAAGCATAAATTAAAAATCTCCTTTCGAAGACTTGGGTTGCTTTTCTGGGTGCCTGATGTCCTCTGCCGGCATTCAGAAGTTGTTTTGTGGAATTTACTCGGCGTTTAAATGTTCTTTTGATGAATTTGTGGGGGAGAAAGTGTTCTCCCCGTCCTACTCCTCCGCCATCTTAGCTCCTCCCATCCTTGCCACCTCTTCTTAACATCTTCTGGTTCTGTTGCTGTTGCTGCTAAGTCACTTTAGTCATGTCTGACTCTGTGCGACTCCATGGACGGCAGCCCACCAGGCTCCCCTGTCCCTGGGATTATCCAGGCAAGAACACTGGAGTGGGTTTCCCTTTCCTTCTCCAGTGCATGAAAGTGAAAAGTGAAAGTGAAGTTGCTCAGTCATGTCCGACTCTGAGCGACCCCATGGACTACAGCCTACCAGGCTCCTCTGTCCATAGGATTTTCCAGGGTGGTGTGTTGTTGCCTTCTCCGTCTGCTTCTGTTAGGTCCATACCATTTCTGTCCTTTATTGTGTGCATCTTTGCATGAAATCTTCCCTTGGTATCTCTAATTTTCTTTAAGTGATCTCTAGTCTTTCCCTTTCTATTATTTTCCTCTATTTCTCTGCACTGATCACTGAGGAAAGCTTTGTTATCTCTCCTTGCTATTCTTTGGAACTCTGCATTCAGATGGGTATATCTTTCCTTTTCTCCCTTGATTTTCACTTCTCTTCTTTTCACAGCTATTTGTAGGTCCTCCTCAGACAGCCATTTTGCTTTCTTTTCTATTTCTTTTTCTTGGGAATGGTTTTGATTCCTGTATCCTGTACAATAGCATGAACCTCCGTCCAATAGTTCATAAAGCACTCGGTCTATCAGATCTAGTCCCTTAAATCTATTTCTCACTTCCACTGTATAATCATAAGGGATTTGAGTTAGGTCATACCCAAATGGTCTAGTGGTTTTCCACACTTTCTTCAATTTACATCTCAATTTGTCAATAAGGAGTTCATGATCTGAGCCACAGTCAGCTCCCAGTCTTGTTTTTGCTAACTGTATAGAGCTTCTCCATCTTTGGCTGCAAAGAATGTAATCAATATGGTTTTGGTGTTGGCCATCTGGTGATGTCCATGTGTAGAGTCTTCTCTTATTTTGTTGGAAGAGAGTGCTTGCAATGACAAGCACGTTCTCTTGGCAAAACTCTATTACCCTTTGCTCTGCTTCATTCTGTACTCCAAGTCCAAATTTGCCTGTTAACCCAGGTCTTTCTTGACTTCCTACTTTTGCATTCCAATCCTCTTTAATGAAAATGACATCTTTTTTGGGTGTTAGTTCTAAAAGTTCTTGTAGGTCTTCATAGAATCATTCAACTTCAGCTTCTTTAGCATTACTGGTCTGGGCATAGACTTGGATTGCCGTGATACTGAATGATTTGCCTTGGAAATGAACAGAAATAATTCTGTCCTTTTTGAGATTGCATCCAAGTCCTGCATTTCAGACTATTCTTGACTATGAGGGCTACTCCATTTCTTCTAAGGGATTCCTGCTCACAGTAGTAGGTATAAGGCTCATCTGAGTTAAATTCACCCATTCCAGTCCATTTTAGTTTGCTGATTCCTAGAATGTCAACGTTCACACGTGTCATCTCCTGTTTGACCACTTCCAGTTTGCCTTGATTCATGGACTTAACATTCCAGGTTCCTGTGCAATATTGCTCTTTACAGCATCGGACCTTGTTTCCGTCACCAGTCGCACTCACCACTGGGTGTTGGTTTTGCTTTGGCTCCGTCCCTTCATTCTTTCTGGAGTTATTTCTCCACTGATCTCCAGTAGCATATTGGGCACCTACCCACCTGGGGATTTCATCTTTCAGTGTCCTATCTTTTTGCCTTTTCATACAGTTCTTTATGTCCCCATGTACTATTCAGTCCATGTAATTCTTCAGGCCAGAATACTGGAGTGGGTAGCATTTCCCTTCTCCAGGGTATAACCTGATCATATATGTAGAAAATATGATGTAGCTCACAGAATTAGTAAAACTATTAGCAAATTTGGTGAGGTAGCAGGAAACACTAAACATTGGAGGGAGCTTAATTGTCCCCCAAAGACTTAACTAATTGTCCCTAAACTTTTCTACTTTGATCTGAAACAAGATCAGTAGGCTGTAAAGTTACAGTTCTAGTGTTTCTGAGTTGTTTGATCTTCTGCAAGCTAAGTTTTTTACTTTGGGAGGACGTAGACCTACTGGTAAAAGGTGGTGGGCAAACTAGAATTCTGGTGGGAGGGCACAATTTTGAGTAGCAACTACCTACTGTAGAAGAATAGACTTTAAAAAAATCAGTAGAAAAGTGAATTTTTAACTCAGTTTTTCTACCCTTTGCAGTCTATCTTGAGGACATAACCAGTCAGACAGAGGCTTATACAGAAGAATTGCACTGAGTCATTAATAGGGAAAAATGGAAATATTAAGTGTTTAACACTTATAGAACTTCTTTTATGCATCCAAGTACTTGTTTTGAAGAAATTTTAGAAAAAAAGCTTATATCTTAAGTGAAAATAATTCATGAAAAAGTTAATCTTGACCTTGCAAAAATTAATTATTGTTATGTATAAATGCCACTTTAAAACTAAGAAAATGTTTCAAAATACTGACAGCAGTTAACGCTGAATAACAAGACATAATACGTTTTAATTTTCTTACATTTCTTAAATTGTTTTCAATTACACTGTACTACTAGAGTATGTGAAACCCAGAACCTTCCCTTGAAACCAAGGACAGAGGCAGCAAACTGTGGAGGTGCAGTATTTGCAAATATATTCGACACAGAATTATAGTTCAGCTTTATTTTTTGCTATAAGAAATATTGAAACACCCTCCTCCTCCAGCCAGAGGAAAACAACAGGGCTAAGAGTGCCCAAAGGCCAATATAAGCAAACAATTAGGCCCCCATAATATTCAGCAACCAGTGTAGGAATCAATGCCCTGGGGAAGGATGCACTGCCTAGGTTAATCTTAGGTGCTCTTTCTTGGCCTAGGCTTAGGGATAATCAGTGGCACAAAGTACCCTGTAATTGGTTGGTTGATCCCAAGCAACAGAAAAATCTGCTTGAGACAGGAGATGATGGAAATTCGGAGCTGGCTGCCATCTTCAGCAGTTAGCTGGCAGAAAGGTACATACATGGGTGTGTACCGGGACCTGGCCCTGGAGTCCTGAGACCAGGGATGCAGAGCGGCCTGTGCCTGCCTGCCTGGGGAGGGAAGCGGGGACTGCTGTTGGGCCCACTGGGGATGGTATGGGACGGGGCCGCCTGGGGGTCCAAGCACACAGACTGCAGGGACTCCAGGCTGTGGGCATGCCCTGGGCCCTTCAGAAGCACGGGAGGAACTGGCTAGACTCAATGGCTGAGGGAAGGGCCATGTGCCCCTGGATACTTCCCAGTCTCTTGCCCTCTGCTTGCACAATGCTCATGGGCTTTCCCTCTCCAAGAACAGACTTGAGGCTCTCTGGAGGGCTGGAGGTGCCAGGGACCCTCAACTAGGAGGTGACCCTATTTCTGCTGGCCTGCTGGGTGCTGGTCTACTTCAGTGTCTGAAAGGGGGGTCAAGTCAACAGGCAGGGTACAGCCAGGAGAGACAACGGGGCTGGGGCAGCGCTTCCTGGGTGTGGGGTGCATCTGTGAGGGATCACTGGTGCCATGGGAGGTGACTGCATCAAGGGTTGTACTTCAATCTGGCCCCTGAGCCCCACCCCCTTGCAGGAGAGTCCTCTTACAGCAGGCGTGAGTGGATGCTGTCAGTGAACTCCTTGTAGAGGAAATGATTTAGGTGGTCCAATTTGTAAAGCCACACACTTTCATTAGGACTTTCAAAAGACAGGTGACGCTAGTGGTAAAGAGTCTGCCTGCCAACGCAACAGAGGCAATAGACACAGGTTCAGTCCCTGGGTGGGGAAGATCCCCTGGAGAAGGAAATGGAAAGCCACTCCAGTATTCTTGCCTGGAAAATTCCGTGCTGAGAGGAGCCTTGTGGGCTAGAGTCCATGGGTCACAAAGAGTCAGACACCATTGAGCCCATATATACATATTTTTTAAAATATAAATTTATTTATTTTAATTGGAAGTTAATTACTTTACAATATTGTATTGGTTTTGCCATACATCAACATGAATCCGCCACAGGTATACACGTGTTCCCCATCCTGAACCCCCCTCCCTCCTCCCTCCCTGTAATCCAGGAGAAAGCGGAGGTTAGAGAAGTGGTTACAGTTCAGGACAGAGTGAGATAAATCATGAGGAGGACTTCCCTGAGGGTTCAGTGGACTGAAATCCACCTGTCAATACAAGGGTCATGGTTTGATGCCTTGTCCGGGAAGATCAAACACACCACAGAGCAACTGAGCTTATGCCCCACAACTACTAGGCCTGTCCTCTAGATCCCATGTTCTTCATTCAGAGAAGCCACCATGATGAGAAGCCTGTGCTCAACAACTATAGAGTGTAGATGCCACTGGCCACAACTAGGGAAAGCCCATGTTTATCAACAAACACTAAGCACAGGCAAAAATATATAAATAAAGTCAATGTGATGAGAGGAGAGCAGGCCAGCTTCTCTGAGTAAAGGCAGTTGGGAGCTGGACTGGGGATCCTGTTCAAAAGCCAAGTGGGAAGTAAAGCCTTGTAGTCACTTACAGATGACTAAATGAGCTCTCTGTCCCAGGCTCCCCTGTGGGTGCTAGAAAGGGAGAGCCATAAGCAGACGTTGTTATGGTTTTATTTGTAGGTTTAACAGATATTAATAGGTTTTCACCATCATCCCTGGAGAAAAACCATGTCAGGGCAGAAACAGACTCACATGGGTATGTAGAGTAGGTGTGGACCCTCTGGTCAGACATGTGTGAGGAAAGCCCAAAGAACATACCGAGCAAGGGTCTAGCATGTTGATATCTGTTGTCATCCATCTCACAAGAGGAAGCTCATGAATTAACCAGACCTACCTGAAGGTCAGACATAGGGCAGAAGGAGAGTCAGTGGTACCTCTATGTGGCTCTGATTCCCACCTCCACAGATGACACTGTGAGGACACCCTTAGAAGCCCCCACTGAGGGGACTGGTCACAGTTTCCCAGGGCATGAATGCTGGAGTTCAGGGATGTCCAGGCTTCACTGGATTCAGTCATGCCACCCTGCTCCCAGGCATTCAGCACCCATCTCCACTCCTACCATATCCTGCGACCTTTGAGGGTTTCCTCTTCTATAACTAGCCTGTTTGTATTCTTTTCACATTTCCACAACTTGGAATTGCAGTTATCTTCTTGATGATCAACAAATTATTAAAAACATTGGTATATTCTTGATATTAGTCTGTTATGGGCTTAAAACAATATTTAGGAAGTGCTTCCCCACTCCTAGCTTACAAGGATATTTTATTACATTTTGTATAGTAGAATGATGCTAAAGCTGAAACTCCAGTACTTTGGCCACCTCATGCAAAGAGTTGACTCATTGGAAAAGACTCTGATGCTGGGAGGGATTGGGGGCAAGAGGAGAAGGGGACGACAGAGGATGAGATGGCTGGATGGCATCACTGACTTGATGGACGTGAGTCTCAGTGAACTCCGGGAGTTGGTGATGGACAGGGAGGCCTGGTGTGCTGCGATTCATGGGGGCGCAAAGAGTCGGACACGACTGAGCGACTGATCTGTTATGATCTGATAGTAGTTCTATTTATTCAGTAACTGAAGGAACATTTTTTGCTGGACACCTTTCCAGTCCTGCATGGAGGTTCCATTCCAGCCAGGGGAGACTGTCAAGAAACGAAAAAACAACTACACTAGGTAGCCTATGGAAAGGTGGTGAGATCCCTGGCCGGAAGTGCAGCAGGAAAAGAGGGAGTGCTTGGAGGAGTGGTTTTCCATTTTCAACTGCGTGGTCGGGGTTGGCTTTGTTGTGAAACAGAGACAAAGTGAAGACTTGAGGGAGGTTTGGGAGTGTGAGGAGACCAGTGTGGCCAGAGCAGAGTGGGTGAAGAGGAGAGCAGCAGAACAGGGCCCAAGAGCTGACAGGGACTGGATGTGGAGGCCTCAGGAGACATGCTGAGGGCTTGTGCTCAGAGCGAAGTGGGAGGTGGTGGAGGGTGGCTGTCAGTTGGATTGTGTCCTCCCGAAAAAGATGTTGATGTCCCAATCCCTGGAACTTGTGGATGTGACTTGATTTGGAATTAAGGTTTTGCAGATGTGATTAGTTAAGATGAGGTCACACTGTTTATGGTGGCTGTAATCCAATGACTGGTATGTTTATAAGAAAGCCATGTGAACACACACAGAGGCCATGTGAAGACAGTGGAAATGGAGCAGTCTGGCCTCGTCCACCTTTGTGCCCTGTGTCTCTGAGGTCTGGCTGCTGATACTCTGGACCCAGAAAGTAAAGGTGGTCCAGATCATGGCCTGCCAACCAGGGTCCTTTTCTCTAATTGAAAATGGCCCAAAGCTTCCTCCATTTCCTTCAGACAAGATGTAGAGAATGAACAGATAATTCAGCCAGGTGATTGATCAGTAATAACTGAAAATTGTAAACATTTCCTAACAGTCTGTGTAGGGATCGTCACGATTCATGGTATAGTGTGACTTGTAGAATCAGACACTGCTGTGTGATTTCTGGAGAAGGCAATGGCACCCCACTCCAGTACTCTTGCCTGGAAAATCCCATGGATGGAGGAGCCTGGTAGGCTGCAGTCCATGGGGTCGCTAAGAGTCAGACATGACTGAGTGACTTCACTTTCACTTTTCACTTTCATGCATTGGAGAAGGAAATGGCAACCCACTCGTGTTCTTGCCTGGAGAATCCCAGGGACGGGGGAGCCTGGTGGGCTGCCGTCTATGGGGTCGCACAGAGTTGGACACGACTGAAGCGACTTAGCAGCAGCAGCAGTGTGATTTCTAGCCAGGCTGTTTATTAGCTTTGTGGAAGCTGGGAAACCATTGACTTCTGACCATCAGTGTCCTCCTGTGAAGTACAAATAACCCTTGGCTCCAGAGGCATCTACAGGAAATGGATGAGAGGACATGGTCATGTGCTTGGCATGGGGCCTGGCACAGGGCCTGGTGGATGGCAGATGTTAGTGTTACTGTCATCATTCCTGTCAGTCGCAGACACTGCAGCCTCTAATGAAACTGATGCTACATGTTTCCGTATAAGCAGTGAGATGCCTCTACTACTGCTAGTTCTAGAGAGAGGACCACATCTTGCTCCCTCCTTTTATCCAGTCTTAACGCACCGTCGGCATAACATGAGGCAACTTGAACGAGGCCGGTGTGCTGAAGCTTGTTTGCCAGCAAGAGGTGAAAAACGTTGCTGGCAGCTGGTGCTGCATCTCTGCTGCTCCCTCCCTGGTGGTCAGGGAGGTGGCCAAGTTTGGGGACCTCACTTGCTGGGACTCTGTGTTTGGAGAACCCAGAAGTGATGTCACATGGAAGCATCTATTTCAGGTAGAAGGTGATGTGAGAAGAGTGTCCCTTGCCTTCACCCGTGGTGATGCCTGGGTTGAGTAAATCTTGGATTCACATAGATGAACTGCCAGCACTGGATGGGGTTTTGGCCAGGCGATCACTGTCCTCCTTGAAGCTTGTCGGGTAGAAGGTTGAAAACTAAGTGTGACCAGACGTCTGCAAGTCGGCAGAAACCTTCCTTCAGAACCCTTTCGTGTTGATCACTCAAAAAAAAAAAATAAGGCACCTTTGCTGGAGGGCAGCCCCACAGAATCTTGTAAACTTTAAAACGTCTTTCAATCCAGCTGTCCTGCTTCTGAAAACTTAGATTGCGGGACTGCTTACACACAGTGTGCACAGAGAAGTCCACAGAAAAGTTCGTTGTGGTTTTATCTGTCATGGAAGAGAATCTGGAGATTGGCACATTCTAGGCCATCCACCTGTGTCATTAGAAGAAAGTGGTGGATCCACATGTGTTGTCATAGAAAGATGTCAGGGATTGAGTAAAACACAAGTTACTGAGGTGTTTGTGTGGTGTTACCCCATTTGTGTTAAAAAATACTATGCTGATGTGTAGAAAAAAATCTGCTTGAGTTTCTCTCCGGAGGATGAGGTGGTGAGACACATTCTGTGCTGTATGTGTTTATTTTTAGCTTGAGCATGTTTTTTTTTTTCATAAACCAAAAGAAGGTTAAAAAAAAAGTCTCCTGTTTTGGAGTGGTCGGCCCGAAGAGCTGTGAACCCTTGGTCAGGAGTGAGAATCAGAGCCCCTTCCACCCACTGTTGTAGCTGCCCTCATGGCAGATCTTCCGTCACTTTGTTGTCCACCTGTTTGCTGTTCACAGTGAGCTTTCAGTCTTTGCAAGCAGAAGACTCTGCAGGAAGGCAGAGGGCTGGCCGTCCTGTTAGGGGTCAGTGAGCAGACCTCACATGTTGTCCAGTTTCTCATTCTCTTGGCCAGCCTAGGAGTCTGCCAGGGGGAGGTATTTTTATCTGCCAGAGGAGGTCAGAATGTTGAGGGACCTGGTGGCCATGGCCTGTCTGATCCTCACATGTGTCTTGCCTTTGTCCAGTTCCAGTGCGGCGGTCTCTCAGCCACCGGAGTTGCTGCCACAGCCGGGTTTGCAGAAATCTGTCTCCAATTTGCAGAGGCCGACACAGTTGTTCAGTCAGGAGGTAGGTGCTGGGGACCCTGTCCCCGAAAAGTGTGACCTATTTGTTCCAGAGGCTAACCTGAAGAGGGTCCTTCAAGAAAGACCCCAGATTCAGGATATAATGTAGATGCCTAGTTGGATTCCTGTTGGCTTAGCTTGAAGTGAGTCACCGGGGAAGCTGCATGCTAGATCAGGGACATAAGGAGACAGCAAGTGTTAGGCCATAGGAGGTTCAACAGTCTGGTGAGGTTGGAAAACAAAACAAAGCAGGCACCTTCACTGGGTTTTCTTAGTGTCAGACTTTCTCTCTGTGTCTTCAGTATGCTGATGTGTCCTGTGTCTCCAGGGGCAGGAGACTGTGGACTGCAGTCCCCAAATTTACTTGTCCTTGGAAATGTCTTTTAGTAGACTATCTGTGGGGACTAGTGTTTCTCAGAATATGCTTTGTGGACTTACGAGCTCTACTTCTTCATTCGTCAATGCATTTCCGACACCGCTCTAAACAGAAAGGCATGATTTAATCAAGAGCTCATATTGTACTTGGTCCGTCAGCGTCTGTGCGTTACAGAGGCCAGCAGCTGGTAGCTAGAAATCTGGACAGATATTGGGCACTCGATGGCTCTCTAGAAAAGAACCACTCTGTGGGAAAAGTTCATGGCTTTGCCAGAGGGACACCTTCCTTCAGCCAACACTGAACTGCGCTTTTAAATCAAAGGAAAAGAAGAAGAAAAAAATCCACATGTGTGTGAGTCCATGTTCACCAGCCTAAGTCCACTGGGGCCTGTGGATTAGTGGGTAGCATGGAGTTTTTGTCTCTTGCCCAGATTTGAAACTGAGTGCAGTTAAGGGGTCTTGGTTGTTTCTGCAGCCCTGGCTCTATGTCAGAGCTACCTCTGCAAGCCTGTTAGAGATGAGCTCACTGTGTCCCCATCATGCAGGGCCTGGCCTCCTGGGGAGAACAGGTGCTGTGGGACTGTCGGGAGTTGGGTCAGGCTCTGTCCTGGAGTCGGCCTGTGGCCCCTGTGTCTGGCTCTTCCTGGCTTTCCTGTCCTGCAGCGATGGTGAGGGGAAGAGACCCCCAGTGTTTGCCAACTTTGAAACCTCATCTCAGAGGCAGTTTGACTCTGGGCATAGTAATTAAGCCTTCTTTGGCTGGCTCCGTAGGCCTTCTCTTCCAGTTTAGTGCCCTTGGTGGGTGAGGGCCAGGGGTCCTGTGACTGCAGACCCCAAGGGGTGGGTGTGGGATAACAGTGACCCGGGGCCTCTGCCTCCTGATCTGGTGGCCCACCCCCCACCCCCATCTGTTCAGCCCCATCAGGGCCTGTGGGCATTCCAGGCTACTCAGGGAGAGTCTGTCATAAATGGGTTGCTCCTGGTCAGCTCTGCCTTGGAGGCTAGAGAAACCACCATCTGCCCTGAGTGTGTGTGGAGGTGGCAGCTGGGGGGAGGATGGGAGGAGGGAATTATTTGATCTGGGATGCAGTCCAGTGAGTGATAAGACGTCCTGCTGTGTCAGCTCGGTTTTCTGTATCTTTACCTTCAGTTATTAAGGCATGTTGCTGGGAGAGGCAGATGAGCTCAGTGGCTGGGGATTTGAAGGGGCTTTGGACCCAGGCAGGGTGGGGACAAGTCCGGGTACTCCCTCCCTAGCTCGGTGTCTAACCCAGGTGACTCCAGTGTGCCTGGCACCTGGCCTGCATGTAGGGAGCTTATGGCAAAGGTGTGCCGAGCTGGCGAGCCCAGATGATGGGGGAACAGAAGGCTGGGCTTGCAGAGTTGGGCCTTGGAGTATGACAGTAGCCATGGGAAGTGATGCTGGGTTGGCCAGCAACACAGCAGGCATGTCCACTTTCCCACACGTGTGTTCTCTTTGCAGTGGCACAGTTTTTAAGGCACACACTGGAGTTGGGGTTTGGTCTTGTCCCTGGAGCAAGACAAAGGAGCTCTGTGGGGGCACATATTCCAGGGTGTGACCCTGGGTTGGCTGCTTGCCCTCTGGCCTTCTCCGCATCTTTCATGTGCCCAGTGGTTCCTGAGAACAAGGTGCTTCCTGAGTGGAAGGCTATGTGGCAAGCACATGTGGTTGGGTCCTGCCCGGCTGGTGGTAGTGGGTACAGCAGTGTAGCCTTGGGTCACCTTGCTCCAACATGGTCTGGGCATAGACAGCAGCCTGCTGAGCTGGCCCTGTTCTCATTCCCTTCCTTCTTTCAGAATATAAATTCAGCTCCTGGAGGACCAAAGTCATGGGCACAGCTGAACGGAAAGTCAGCAGGCCACGAAGGTGGGAAGTGTGTGTGTGGCATCACAATGGGTCATGGGTGGGATGGGTACCTTTTCTGGACTGTCCAGGTTCAGTCCAGGCAGTCTTCAGCCTGAAGCTTTGTGGACTCTCCTCGCTGAGCGAGGTACTACCTTTGCCCGGCGGGGAGGTGCTGATTCTGCAGACCATGTCAGGTCTCTGGTCTCATTGAATATTATCACTAAAGACAGTCCCCCATGTGTGGGGAGGAGACCCCAGTGCTGGCCCTGCACACCTGGTTGAATGAGCTGCTAATGGAACAAGTCCTCGCTCAGCGAACACCTGCCTCCTCCCTCGTGGGGCAAGGTGCAGGCGGGTGCAGGCTTGTGGCCTGGGTTTGTAAATCAGCAGCCCTGGGACCTGAGCTGCTTGCTTTTTGACTGTGGCACCAGAGCAGGCAGAGGTTATGTGGAGTTTTTTGCCATGGTGTCCCGCCTGACAGGGAGACAGACGGCTGTTCAGCCCAGGAATGATGGAGGGCCCGTGGGAGGAGGATGTGTCCAGAGCTTTAGGTCAGTGCCGAACGGCATGCTGAGATGGCTCCGAGGCAGGCTGGGGTACAGTTACCAGGGAGTGGTGCGACCAGGGAAACCGGCTCCTTTGTGTCTGTGGGCCCAGGGTCAGCAGGTGTTTTTGCGAGGAACCAAACATCCAGATTTCTCTCTGAACTCTCCTGGTTTTCCAGTGTTAGGGGCATATTTCTAGCATCATGCATAGACGGCGCCAGGCAGCACCCAGAATGGAAGGAGAGGGACAGAGGTGTGAGTGGCTAGACCACAGCTTCCCTTTCTTTGTGACCAGCACAGCCCACCATCTTTACCTTCAGCCCTGTCCTGGCGTTGCCTCTGTCTTCTGCACATCCCTGCTGGCCGAGGCCTTGCCAGGTCTCATGTGTCATGGTTGAGGGTAGACACCAGCTCCATGCACCAACTGCCCTGCACACCTGGCTGCTCTGACGCCCTGAGCACGGGCCCTTCTGGGTTGAGTTGCCATGCAGATGAATGCTTGCCCCTTCCTCCATCTCCAGTGGGGATGTCAGTCAGTTGGTGTGGTGGGGACGTGCAGCTCCAGCCTGGAGGGTGAGGTGGAGGGAAACAGACAAGCAGAGAGGGGTGGGTGGAGAGACTGTGACAAGGTCTTTCAGACCTAAACAAGGTCCTTCCAGAGGCTTTATGGAGACTGTTCACTGGGCTGTTCACAGTGGTTCTTTGCCCTCTGTAGGCTCTGTTTCTATGAGGTTGAAATATTCTTAAGGAAATTGAATGTATTTGTTTTTAATTAACAGGAATAACAGAGGTTATTTAAATTAAAGTTGGCACAGTCCTTATGGAGGGCAGACTGGCACAGCCTATCAGTACCAGCCTGATACCCTCTGACCTAGCAGTTCCACTGTGGGGCAATCACCCTGCAAATGATACCTGTTAGAGCTGTGTGGCACTAAATTACTCACTGCCACGTTGTAATTGCAAAAGATTGGAAGCAGCCACTTGAAATGTCCAGCAAACAATGGTACTCTAATGAAATGCTGTTTGGCTAGAAGGAGAAAATGCAATTTTCTACTGATCTGGCAAGCTCTCCAGGTCATAATCTTAAGGGAAAAAAGTGCAGAATAGTACATAGAGTACTTTACCATTTGTGCAAAAAATCAGGATGAGAGAAAATACGTTTCTATAAAATGTTGTATGTGTGTTGTATGTGTATTGTAAAAAAAAAATCTCTGGAGGGAAGCATAAGAGGAAGGAAGGGAGGGATGAAATAGAAAGGTACATATTTTGTGAGGACATTTCATGCAGATCTGGGCTTCCTTGGTGGCTCAGACTGTAAAGAATCTGCCTGGAATGCAGGAGACCCCAGGTTGGATTCCTGGGTTGGGAAGATCCCCTGGAGAAAGAAATGGCAACCCACTTCAGTATTCTTGCCTGGAAAATCCCATGGACAGAGGAGCCTGGTGGGCTGTAGTTCATGGGGTCACAAAGAGTCCCACACGACTGAGCAAATAACACTTTCACTTTTCTTTGATATGGAAAGATGGGGCACCTGGGTGGGAGGAGGGCTTCTGTTGATTCTTCTTTAAGGCTTTCTACCTTTGAACAATATGCCAGCAAATTTGTAAAACTCAGCAGTGGCCACAGGACAGGAAAAGGTCAGTTTTCATTCCAATCCGAAAGAAAGGCAATGCCAAAGAATGCTCAAACTACTGCACAATTGCACTCATCTCACATGCTAGTAAAATAATGCTCAAAATTCTCCAAGCCAGGCTTCAGCAATACGTGAACTGTGAACTTCCAGATGTTCAAGCTGGTTTTAGAAAAGGCAGACGAACCAGAGATCAAATTGCCAACATCCGCTGGATCATCGAAAAAGCAAGAGAGTTCCAGAAAAACATCTATTTCTGCTTTATTGACTATGCCAAAGCCTTTGACTGTGTGGATCACAATCAGTTCAGTTCAGTCGCTCAGTCATGTCCGACTCTTTGCGACCCCATGAATCGCAGCACGCCAAGCCTCCCTGTCTATCAGCAACTCCTGGAGTTCACTCAAACTCATGCCCATCAAGTCGGTGATGCCATCCAGCCATCTCATCCTCTGTCATCCCCTTCTCCTCCTGCCCCCAATACGTCCCAGCATCAGAGTCTTTTCCAATGAGTCAACTCTTTGCATGAGGTGGCCAAAATATTGGCGTTTCAGCTTCAGCATCAGTCCCTCCAATGAACACCCTAATCCTTATCAACAACTCTGCCCTTTAACCATTGCTATAAAGTGAAAGTCGCTCAGTTCGACTGTCTATGACTCAATGGACTTTATAGTCCATGGCATTCTCCAGATCAGAATACTGTAGAGGGTAGCCATTCCCTACTCCAGGGGATCTTCCCAACCCAGGGATCAAACCCAGGTATCCCACACTGCAGGTAAATTCTTTAATAGCTGAGCCAGCAGGGAAGCCCAAGAATACTAGAGTGGGTAGCATATCCCTTCTCCAGGGAATCTTCCCAACCCAGGAATGGAACCAGGGTATTCCAGACGTTCAAGTTGGATTTAGAAAAGGCAGAGGAACCAAATATCAAATTGCCAACATCGTTGGATCATAGAAAAAGAAAGAGAATTCCACAAAAACTTTTGCTTTGTTGACTATACAAAAGCCTTTCACTGTGTGGATCACAACAAACAGTTAGAGATTCATATACCAGATCACCTTACCTGCCTCCTGAGAAACCTGTATGCAGGTCAGGAAGCAACGGTTAGAACCGAACATGGAACAATAGACTGGTTCCATATTGGGAAAGGAGTATGTCAAGGCTGTATGTTGTCACTCTGCTTATTTAACTTATATGCTTATATGCATCATGAGAAACACTGGGCTGGATGAAGCACAAGCTGGAATCAAGACTGCTGGGAGAAATATCAGTAACCTCAGATATGCAGATTATATCACCATTATGGCAGAAAATGTAGAGGAACTGAAGAGCCTCTTGATCAAGGTGAAAGAGGAGAGTGAAAAAGCTGGCTTAAAACTCAACATTCAGAAAACGTAAGTTCGTGGCATCCGGTCCCATCACTTCATGGAAAGTAGATGGGAAAACATTGGAAACAGTGACAGACTTTATTTTTGGAGCCTTAAAAATCACTGCAGATGGTGACTGCAGCTATGAGATTCAAAGATGCTTCCTCCTTGGAACAAAAACTATGACCAACCTAGACAGCATATTAAAAAGCAGAGACATTACTTTGCCAACAAAGGTTCGTCTAGTCAAAGCTATGGTTTTTCCAGTAGTCATGTACAGATGTGAGAGTTGGACTATAAAGAAAGCTGAGCACCAAATAATTGATGCTTTTGAACTGTGGTATTGGAGAAGACTCTTGAGAGTCCCTTGGACTGCAAGGAGATCCAACCAGTCCATCCTAGAGAATATCAACCCTGAATATTCATTAGAAGTACTGATGCTGAAGCTGAGGCTACAATACTTTGGCTACATGATGTGAAGAACTGCCTCATCAGAAAAGACTGATGCAGGGAAAGATTAAAGGTGGGAGGAGAAGGGACGGCAGTTGATAAGATGTTTGGATGGCATCACCAACTCGGTGGAAGTGAGTTTGGGTGAACTCCGGGAGTTGGTGATGGACAGGGAGGCTTGGCGTGCTGCAGTCCATGCAGTCGCAAAGAGTCGGATTTGACTGAGGAACTGAACAACAACATGGCTGCTGCTGCTACTGCTGCTGCTGCTAAGTTGCTTCAGTCGTGTCCGACTCTGTTCGACCCCAGAGACGGCAACCCACCAGGCTCCCCCATCCCTGGGATTCTCCAGGCAAGAACACTGGAGTGGGTTGCCGTTTCCTTCTCCAATGCATGAAAGTGAAAAGCGAAAGTGAAGTCGCTCAGTCGTGTCCGACTCTTAGCGACCCCATGGACTGCAGCCTACCAGGCTCCTCCATCCATGGGATTTTCCAAGCAAGAGTACTGGAGTGGGTTGCCATTGCCTTCTCTAGAACAACAACATGGGGACAGGACCAAAAAGAAGCATACTTCCACCACTAGGGACATTTAAATAATCCGCACTTCTGCACACTGGCAGCTGTGCAGCTGAGTGCAGAGAGTGAGCTGATTGGTGGTGTAAGTTGAGCGGTGAGTACCAGTTGGTAACCCAGGGGAGGGGCAATGTAGCTTTGTGGTTTGAATCTGCAGCAGCTTTCACTCCTTTAGAAGGGTTCTCTCGCCTCTTCACCAGCACAGGCTCAAGGTGCAGCTGTGAGAGTTCCCGTGTCCAAGAGGCTGAAGCTGAGGTGCAGAGGGTCTGTGTGCTGGAACACCTTTTGGTGTGGGACCCAGAAGAGTGATCCCAGGACCATGTCTGGGGTGAGCATTGTTGACGGGCTTGTCATTTTCACTTTGCAACCTTCTCTTGTGGGCTTCCCTGGTTAGGTCAGCTGGTAAAGAGTCCACCTGCAATGCAGGAGACTCTGGTTCGATTCCTGGGTTGGGAAGATCCCATGGAGAAGGGACAGGATACCCACTCCAGTATTCTTGGACTTCCCTGGTGGCTCAGATAGTAAAGAATGCGCCTGCAATGCAAGAGTCCTGGGTTCAATCCCTGGGTTGGGAAGATCCCCTCAGGACAGCATGGCAACCCACTCCAGTATTATAGTCTCAAATGTCAGAAGCAAGCTACCAAAGACAAGAATCAAACCTTTTTTGGTGGCTGCCTGTCACCTCCTCTGTCTAGAGCCCTGATGCCTTCTCTGCCCCAAGAGGGAACCTAGTCCTGGGAGGGCGCAGGGCAGGTCATCACCACAGTTGCTTCTGTGGCCTCACCAGGGTCCCTGCCCATCCTGTGGGCTTCACCTGGAACCTGAGAGGGCAGCAGGCTGACTAAGAGGAGGCCAGGCAGAGGATCCAGCCTAATAGCTCCAGGGCCAGCCTTGCCATGCTCACCAGGTGATCCCCACATGGTAGCTGCCACACAGCACCTTCAGGCTCCTGGGAACAAAGCACTGCTCTGCTGTTGGGTCTGCCCTCCTTCTCCCACCCCCTTCTGACTGTGTGATGTGATGCTGGAGGCACAGCAGCCCCCCAGGCACCAGGGGGGCACGACTCATGTCAAGGAAGACATGAGATGCCGAGGAGGAGATGAGGAGCTCCCTTCCTGGTGTTGTCCCTAGGCCTTCTGGCAGGTGGTGGGGCCTTCTGTCTCTGGATTGTGTTACCTCAAGTGACCCTAAACCACTCCTGTTGACTCTTCCAAGTGTGTAGCCCAAAGTGTTCAATCTGAGGGAGTTGAGATCACACAGGTAAAACGTATAACAGCACACAGGGTGCTCAGTACCATGAAACTGACAGTCCTTCTGGGCAGCCATGACCCTAAGCAGTGATGAGAGACTTGTCCCCTCGTGGTCCCAGGGAGAAGGAAGCTGGTCTACCTGCTGTCCAGGTCCCAGCCAGTGCTGGGAGGTCCCTGCCTACCCTGATCACTTGAGTGGCCCAGGTGAATCCACCCTCTCGGGCCCCACCAAGCCCCTGCTCCACACTTGTCTGGAGAGTCCTTCCAGGCCTCCGTGATGGGAATCTGTGGTGGGAACTCAACAGAAAGGGCGTGAAGGCAGCTGGGACCTTCCTTCACTGAGGATGTGACATTGCCAGGTACACTGAGGCAATGTAGGTGTCAGGAAGGCCATTTCAGATGGTGTTATGTGCTGAGAAGGACACAGGGCACGGGGTGGCAGAGGCTGATGGGTGGTGAGTCCAGAGAGGCGCCTTCTTGGAGGAGGGGGAATGTTCAGACGGAACTGTGTCTGGAGGCCAGAGCTCCAGCAGGGCCGGCCGGTGGGCTGAGGAGGGTGAGGCCGGGGCTTGGCCACAGGAGGGGTGTATTTGGCCTCTGGTAGAGTTTCTACTCCCCAAGGACTGGGGTTATTGTCTGTCTCCTCTTGGCTGTCCCGTGCCTGGAACACGACCTGGCCAGAGGCAGGTGCTGAACAAATATCTGTGAATGAGTGGACAGTCTGAGTGTGGAGATGCACAGGACAGATGGCTTCAGGCTGCAGAGTGGGTGTTAAGTAGATTAGGAGGCAGAAACAGGAGAGTGGCATACAGGGTTTCTAAGCCCAGACTCCCAGCCCCTTGGGCTCAGCTCCACTCAAGCCCGTCTGTTCCCCCAGACACTCTGTTTTTTTTACAGTAAACTCCCTCTGGCCTTAACTCACCTGCATGTCCTGCCCTGCATGACTTAAAAGAGTCTCCAAGTCTGTTCCCAACACCTGTGACTGAAGCGTCTTTATGCTTAAGCTGGGGATCCCAAGAGCTCCCCCTGAGATGGGGCCCCTTCCTTGCCTAGGGATGGCTATACCTTGTCTGTGCCATGAACTCTGCTCTCTTCAGTTGTCTGCCTGTTCGGGTCACTGCCTGGCCCAGGACTGGGAGTGTTCATGGTCAGTGTCCCTGCTGATTCTAGCAATCCTCCAGGCTGAGTCCCGCTGGCCTGCATTGTGATACTACCATTTACTGGTGACACAGGGGCCACTCTAGAGCACAGCTGACAACATGTCCACTGGTCTCAGCTGGACCTCGCAGTTGGGCCAAAAGCCAGGTGGTCGGTGCTGTTGATGCTTGTGGGCATGGCTGCAATCACAAACCTTCATCTTGGAGCTCAGCAACTGAGCTGTCAGGATGTGTGCAGAATGTGCTGCAGACCGGCACAGGGGGGTTAGCGCTGGGCCTCAGCCAGAAAGCAGAGGTACCGAACATGGGGGGCCTCCCTCCATTAGAACACTTTCTGGCCTCCTGGGTGCTATTTTGTCTGATCTTGAGGGATGGGATGAGCTGCTGTGCTCATCCTGGCTCATCCTGGCTTACCGTGCTACAGAGCTGCCTTCACAGACCTCCCCTGGATTGGGATCTGACCAGTACATTCCTGGTCCCAGCACCAAGCCAGGGCGTCCCAGGGCCCCTTCAGTTAAGGGGTCAGGGGAAGCAGAGCCACTTCATTTTGAGCTGGAGGAGGAGTCATATTGGTAAAATTTTCATTTTCTCCAGCGACACTCATGGCTTAGGGCACCCAAGGCTCGCAGCCAGCCTGTGGGCCACTCTGAGATCCCGTCTCCTGTCGGCCCCTCTTCTGACTGGTTGGTCCATGTTCTGACTACTCAGGATGCTGTGCTCCTGGGTTGAGTATCTGTTGTAATTGGCTAGGGTCTGTTTTTTTTTTTTAATAATCAGGATTTTTTTTTTAATTTTTGAAGTATAGTTGGTTTACATGTGTTAATTTCTGCAGCACAGCTCAGGGATATACTTATACACATATATACATTATTTTTAAAAATATTCTTTTATGGTTTATCATTGGATACTGAGTATTGCTCTCTGCTATACAGTAGAACCTTGTTTATCCACTCTATTTATAAAGAGCTACATCTGCTCATCTCAACCTCCTACTCCATCCCTCCACCACCCCCTCCACCTCAGAGAACACTAGTATATTCTCTCTGTCCATGAGTCCATTTCTGTTTCACCTGTGCATGCTCACTCATGTCTGACTCTTTGCAACCCCATGGACTGTAGACCACCATACTCTTCTGTCCATGGGATTCTCCAGACAGGAATTCACTGCTGGGCAAATGCATCCTCATGGTAACTCTGGTCTGTTACAGACCTCTCAGAGGCTGTCTGCTGGGTGAGTGCAGGCTCATGGTCACTCTAGCCTGTCACAGACCTCTCAGAGGCTGTCCACTGGGTGAATGAAGGCTTGTGGTCACTCTGGCCTGTCACAGACCTCTCAGAGGCTGTCCACTGGGTGAATGAAGGCTTGTGGTCACTCTGGCCTGTCACAGACCTCTCAAAGGCTGTCTGCTGTGTGAGTGCACACTCATGGTCACTTTGGTCTGTCACAGACCTCCCAGAGGCTGTCCTCTGGGTGAATGCAGGCTCGTGGTCCCTCTGGCCACACAGTCTCCACAGGGCTGTCAAGAGACACTGTGTGGCTGCCCCAGCTTAGGGCCCTTAGTTCACTGTTTCTATCTCCAGGCTAGGTCTGGAGAAGGCCAGTCCCACCGAGAAGCTACTTTCTGACTTTATGTCACATCCCAGGAACTAGTCTTCCAGCTTAAGCAGGTTATTCGGGGTTTCCTCTGTTAGTGCTCATGCCTTATGTCCCCTAGAGAGAGTGCTTGAGCTAGGGGTCCCCTGCCTCTAGAAGTGACATGAGACTGTGCTCCCAAGGATGGACCACAAGAGAGGATGTGAGAACTTGTTCCCTACATGCTTGGAGGCATTGTGCCCCCAGCCCCTGCCATCTCCTCACTCGGGTGTGGAATGTGGGAGTACAGGAGGGGGAACTTGCATCCCCAGTGAGACCCTCTCAGCAAAGCTGGGGCTGGGTTGGGCTTGGAGAGTGTGACTGAGAGTTTGCTGAAAAGGATGCCACCTTTAGAGGGCCTCCTGCACTGTAAATTTCAGGGCTATATAGCAACTAAGTGCAGAGCATGGTGGCTGAGCTGATGGCTGTGGATCCTGCAGGCTGAACGCTGAACCCTGAACATTGGAAGATTGTCTGGAGTCACAGGATGTGCTTGCTGTCTCTGCTGAGATGATCTCAATGGGGACCCAGGTTCCCCTCCTACTCTCTAGAAGCTATCAGACTGCAGCCATTCCCCACAGTAAGCCCTGAGGAAACTCGGGAAAGAGAAGAATACCTGCTTTCTAGCAGCCATCAAAGAGCAAATACCCCCCACAGTAAGCCCTAAGGAAACTCGGGAAGGAAAACAATACCTGCTTTCTGGCAGTCATCAGACTGGAGCCATTTCTCATGGTGAGCCCTGAAGAAACCTGCTCTTTACCAGCCGTCAGACTGCAGCCACTTCCCAAGGTGATTCCTGAGGGAAGAAGACAGGATACTGGTCCCAGGTGGTAAGGTGTGCATCAAAGGGAACGATTTCAGTGAGATGGCTGGTGCATCTTTGCATACATAGAAAAGTGCTAAATTCCTTAACTTTAGATGCTGCCTTCTGGGTTTGAGTTCCTAAAAGATTCTTACTGAATAAAACATAACTGTCAACACCTATGTTATAAATATTTTTATGTCTAAACATATGAAGTAGAGACTTTTGGAACACTGGCACCAGTAGTGGGCACACCCCAAAAGATGTAACTCATGGAGAAATTAGAACAGTCATCATCCCTTTTTCCATAAGATTGAGGAATGGACACTGACACTGGGGAATTGTTACATGGAAGAACAAAATCTGTCTCCATGTTGAATGTTTTACTTTAGCCTTTGTTTCCTGTTGGTTTGTATACTACAGGGATACTGTCCATACGTAATGGCCTGCCTCAGGAAACTCTGACCCTCTGCCTTTGTTCAGGACCTGTCCACTTGTGGATGGCTAGATGAAGGGAGAAAGTAACACATCTTCTGAGACTGGCCATTCCAGGAGATATTTGCCAGAATAATGGCCTTTTTACTTTATTTGATCACCTCCCCAGCTCTGTGTTCTATAAAAGAACTGGCATCCAGACCTTTACAAGATGGTTTCTTCGAGATATTAGTCTGCTATCTTCTCAGTCTGACAGCTTTCCAAGTAAATTCGTATTCCAGGCCTCAGCACCTCGCCTCTGATTTATTGGCCTGTTGTGAGACAAGCAGAGTGAACTTGGACTTGGGAACAATCCCACATGCCTTGCAGTCAAAAAATCAAAACATAAAATCGAAGCAATATTGTAACAGATTCAATAAAGTCTCTGAAAATGGACCATATCAAAAAGATCTGAAACCAAAACCCAAAAGGAACTCAGTGGTTGTGTGAAATATTTATAAAGGAGTTAGTGCCCCTCCTGCCCATACGCCCTGAAGCCACACTGGAGAGTTAGGCTCTGTCCATTTAGCACACCCTCTCCATACCCCAGGTGGAGGTGCTCTGCCCCCAGTGCCCTGGGTCTCAGGCGGTAGAAGAGACACAACCTAGGGTGTCTCTTCTCTGGTTCAGGGGAACATCACACCAGCCACCCTGTCTCCCTGCCCATAATAAATAAGGAGGGTTGTTGGCACCTGGGGGAGTGATGCTGTGGGCACCTGGACTGCCTTGTCTTTGTGAGATTTGATGTGACGACAACACAGAAAGAGAACCAGCCAAGAAGGATCCAGTCAGGAGTAAACCCCTCTTTACCGGGAGCCTGTGAGACCCAAGCAGTCACTCTGCCCACTCTGCTCAGACTTTTGGGAACTGGCCTTTGTCATTTTCTGGGCAGGAGGTGGAAAGGACAACCCAGTGTCTCTTCCACCTCCTGAGACCCAGGTGGGGACTGGCGGCAGCAGCACTTCCACCTGGAGTCCAGAGAGGGTGTCCTGAATGGACAGGGCCTAACCATTCAGTGAGGATGGCCCTTTTCCATAGTGCACTGACCTGCTGCAGGGTCTCGGGGGCCAGTGGGACCCACATTCTTTCTTTCCTGTACCATCCAAAGGCTGGCCGGCCGGTCCCTCCTTCCCTGTCACCCTCAACTGGTGTCTTATTCATTGTCTTCAATAGACTCAGGTCTTTCCTGGAAGATCAGGGACTTTTGTGGGCACCACATCTCTTGGTGTGCTGTCAGGAGGCACTGGCAGTCGTTGCCCTGTCTCTGGGCTCCTGATCCTCCTCACCTGCCTCATCTCCCTCTACCTCTGGAGCATTTGTGCATGTGTGTGTGCATGTGCACATGTGCACATGAGCACATTTATTAGCTGGGCCTGACTCCCTGGCTTTCTCTGTACTCCCGCTGGGCTTTTGGGCACCACTTTTGCAGTTGAAGAGGTGCGAGTAGATGCACATATGTTTTGTCACAGAGCCTTTGTTTACACTGCAGCCTGTTAAAGTGAGCACTACTCATTGAGCCTTCCTGTAGCCTCTGCTGGGCATCTGTCTCCTCCTCCTCCATGCAGTGTGTGCATTGCTCCTCTTGCTCTTTCCAGTGCATCACACAGCAAGCCACCTTCTGCTATTGTGAGGGACATTTGTTCAGCACTGGGATGGGGCTTTGGCATAGACAGAAAGCCCAGGAGTGGGAGTCCTGGGTTCAACTCTGTTAGCTGTTTCTTGTGAACAGCTCCCAAACATCCTGGAGGCTCAGTAACCAGTCATTTAAAATGGAGGAAGTAGAGGCGTTTTTCTTTGTTTGTTTTTGCAGTACATGAAGTAATGGGTGTGAGGCATCCTGCCTGGAGCTGTGTGTTTAGGGCTGACTTGGTAAAGATAAACCTGTATGCAGGTCAGGAAGCAACAGTTAGAACTGGACATGGAACAACAGATTGGTTCCAAATAGGAAAAGGAGTACGTCAAGGCTGCATATTGTCACCCTGCTTATTTAACTTCTATGCAGAGTACATCATGAGAGACACTGGGCTGGAGGAAGCACAAGCTGGAATCAAGATTGCCAGGAGAAATATCAATAACCTCAGATATGCAGATGACAGCACCCTTATGGCAGAAAGTGAA
Source organism: Bos indicus x Bos taurus (assembly GCF_003369695.1). Classification (NCBI taxonomy): domain Eukaryota; kingdom Metazoa; phylum Chordata; class Mammalia; order Artiodactyla; family Bovidae; genus Bos; species Bos indicus x Bos taurus. Next base: position 107,531,480 of record NC_040105.1, on the reverse strand, counting down.
GAGGAACTAAAGAGCCTCTTGATGAAGGTGAAAGAGGAGAGTGAAAAAGTTGGCTTAAAGCTCAACATTCAGAAAACGAAGATCATGGCATCCGGTCCCATCACTTCATGGCAAATAGATGGGGAAACAGTGGAAACAGTGGCTGACTTTATTTTTTTTGGCTCCGAAATCACTGCAGATGTTGATTGCAGCCATGAAATGAAAAGATGCTTGCTCTTTGGAAGAAAAGTTGTGACCAACCTAGACAGCATATTAAAAAGCAGAGACATTACATTGTCAACAAAGACTTGGAAAGACTGAGGGCAGGAGGAGAAGGGGACAACAGAGGATGAGATGGTTGGATGGCATCACTGACTCAATGGACACGATTTTGTATGGACTCCGGGGCTTGATGATGGACAGGGAAGCTTGGAGTGCTGCCGACCATTGGGTTGCAAAGAGTCTGACACGCCTGAGTGACTGAACTGACTGGTAAAGTGGTTGCTGTGTAGGTGCTCAGGGCATGTCTTCTCACCCGTAAAGTGGGTGTGGGGTGGATCTTTTATGAAGGAAATCGGTTTGTAGAAGCTAATTTTAGAATTCTTAATGGTCTGACCGGGAAGATGAGACTGTGCCTGGGCCAACCAGGAAAACCAACACTTTGTGATTCCTCCTAGGAACAGTTGGGACCCCAGGAGGCAGCGGCAGTTGTCCTTGAGCTCTGGAAACAGTGCTGATGCCAAGTGCACCCAAGAGGAAGGAAAATACTGGAGTGAAACAGGAGGCATGGCCCGTGTCATCCGGAAGGTGCCAGAACCTGAGCTGCCTTCCAGGAAGCTGCACACTTGGGCGTCAGGCCCTGAGTACTAGGTCCCATGGGCACTGGGGAGGGGGAGGGATTCTGTGCCCACTTAGCTGGGGGACAGACATGTGTGTGAGTACACACACAAGCCCTTTCCAAGTTCAGTTGACCAGAGATCCAAGGCAGAGACTCCAGCAGGTCACCTGAAAGGCTGTTTTGTGCATTTACAATGAACAGAAAGGGTTGGAGCCAGGGAATTTTCGGGAGCCCATCATGGGCGGGGGAGTGCAGGAGGAGTCTCAACCTGTTTAGAGAACACTGAGTAGTGGCCGGCTTGGGGACTCAATGTGGTGTGTACCTGGTCACTACAGACAGAGTCTAACTCTTTCAGATGGACATTCAATTAGGTTTCACTGAGTTTAGTGGTCTGGTCGGTTTTCAGAAAAATCCTAAGTGGACATTTCTCTCTCTTTTTTTCTAAGCTATTTTAAATTGGAGGATATTTGCTTTACAGTATTGTCTTGTTTTTTCCCCTATTTCTGAATCAATCATAGGTATACATATGTCCCCTCCCTCTTGAACCTCCCTCCTTTTTTTTTGTTTGTTTGTTTTTTGACTGCACTGTGCAGCATGTGGCATCTAGTTCCCTGCCCAGAGACTGAACTCCAGCCCCCTGCATTGGAAGCGCAGAATATTAACAACTGGACCTCCAGGGAAGTCCCAGGGAAGTCCCTCTTTTTTTTTTAAGTTAAAAATTATTCTTTTAAGATTTTGAGAACAGTCACAAACTTACAGAAAAGGTGGTGTAATACACAGAATATTTTTTCCTGAGCCATTTGAAGAGTAAGTTGCTAGTCTGAACAGGCTCTGTCATCACAGGACGCCTCTTAGATAAGCACAGTCAAGTCTAGGAAGCTAGCATTGACGTACCACTGCCACCTTGTCCTCAGACCCCGTCCCACTGTCCCCACTGTCCAGTTGATGGTCTTGATGCTCAGGAATCGGGGTCGGGGTCAGGGTCAGGCATCCTTCAGTGTGAAGCATCCCCTCAGCCTTTGCTTAACTTTCCTGAGGTTGAAGCTCTGGAAGATCAGAAGCCAACTGCTTTGTGCAGTGTGCCTCAAGTCGGGCTTGTCTGAAGCTTCCTTGTGGTAGGGTTCAAGGCTTCCCTTTTCTGGCTAGAGTCTCTCAGAACTGGCACTGACTCTTCTCATTGCTTCATGTAACCAGAGTCACATGGGTGACTCTGGTCCCTCTCTGCCCACTGTGACAGCCTTACTTTGATCTCAGGATTGAGGTGGTGGCTACTGGGTTTCATAACATGGAGCTTTCACATGCACTTCAGATTCGTAATTGATAGCAGTTTTGCGGCTAGTTACTTTAAGACTATGAATATCCTGTTTCTCATCAAATTTTTAATTAATTAATATCATTGTTTCTTTGGATGTTCAGGCTGTCTTTGGTTTGGGAGCTTCAGGCTGGCAGCCTTGTGCTTTTCACATGTCTCTATTATTTTCACATGTCTCTATTATATCCTTGCTTTCTGGTAGAACAAGCTTTTCCAAGCTCATTTTGTCCTTACCTAACGTTGGCCTTGGAGTCAGCCTTTAATGACACTTATAAACCAGTACATGGGCACCAGGAGTGCCACTGCTTCTGGCCATTTCCATGGACAGGGAATGTATGTATGTGAAAGAGAGACACACACACACATGTGAGAGAGAGACACATACAGGGAGAGTTAGGGAATGTATGTTTGTGAGAGAGTGAGACACACACACACACACACACACACACACACACACTTCATTCTGGCTGTTCCCATTATCTCCCTAGTCTCCCTATTTCTACCCTCACCCTCTCCCTTGCATAGGTGCCCTCCTCAGCTCCTCAGATGCCAGCCCCCCCCTCTCCTGGAGGTCCTGAATTTCCCTGCTGAGCCCTCTCTTCTAGAAGTTCCTTCCTCACCCCACTTGATTGGGTTTCACCTTCCTCATCAGCCGGGACTCTATGTGAACACCCTGCTCACCTGCCCTGAGGGCTCTGACCACCTGCCCTGAGCTGTCTGACCCCCCAGTACCAGGTGCTGGCCTGGTTCTGCCACATTGCATGACTTCGGGATGATACTGAGCAGGAAGATCAGAGCTGTGGAGGGGAAGGTATTAGTTTAAATAAACTTGGCAGACTTGCCATTTTCTATTTGCTATTTTGCTATTTTTCTATGTGCACTTTGCTATTTAAAGGACTCCTGTTCCACATCTTCCTCTAAAGTGGAAATTCCCTTTATCCTGAGCCTTTTGTGCTGAGCACATATCATATATCACACTAAGCATCGTGCTCGGTACAGGGGACACAAAAGTGAAAATACACACAGTACAGCTCTTATAAATTACGTTGCAATTAACCCAGATTTCATTCACATATTTGGATCGCTCCGTATTCAAAAGAAGCCTTTTTTTTTTTTTTTAACTTTGATCTGCGCATAAGAACACTGAATTATCTTGAGTGTTTTTATTATTATCTAGACTGGACAAAGATAAAATCTCTTATCATTTCATAAATCCAAATTTTGGAAAGGATTGTCATAGCTTAAATGTTTTACAGAACATTTAGCTTATAAAATGATAGCTCACTTTAGGCAATTTTGAAAGGCACATCTGTAGTCTTGATGATATGCACATACCCTTTGATTCTGGTATTTCATTTCCGAGAAATTCTGAAGGGAATAATCAGGGGTGTGCCTTAGGGATAATCTGAAAGGTGTCCTGAGTACCAGGGGGTGAGATGTGTCCTGGTGGAATCTCGCAGTGAGACAGTACATGGGCATTACCGTCAGTGCCTGGACAGATGGCAGCAGTCAGGGCAATGTAGGAGAGTACACACTTGGCCCCAATTATATTATGTAAAAATTACCTTTGTGCTTCTGAATTAGACATTTATAATCGTGTGGTAATTGTTTCTGGATTATGACAAGTTAGGTTTTAGGAGAAAAGTCACTGTCTACAGTCACTGTTAGTTACTGCTTTTACGGAGGTGTACTTTACATAAAGGGCTTCCCTGGCTTCTCAGTGGTAAAGAGCCCACCTGCCAATGCAGGAGACATGGGTTTGATCCCTGGGTCGGGACTATCCCATGGAAAAGGAAATTGCAACTCACTCCAGTATTCTTGCTTGGGAAATGCTTATGGCCAGAGGAGCCTGGTGGGCTACAGTCCATAGGGTCGCAAAGAGTCGGACACAACTGAGTGACTGAGCACGATTCTAAACCAGTGGCAGCTTTTCTCTTGAACCTTATAGTCCATGGGGTTGCAGAAGAGTCATACAAGACTTAGCGACTGAATGATAACAACTGAAATACAAGAAAAGTCACAGATCTTGTTTTTTTATGTCTGATGACTTTTGACAGTTACATTCATCTGTGTAGCTATCACTCAAAACAAGAAGTTGTCTGTTTTTCTGCCAGTCGTATGTCATTAGACTTCCAGCGGCTGGGGTCCAGGGACCCGGCCCATCCTTTGTACTGCTGCATATTCTGCCTGCAGCCTCACTTCTTGCAAATCAGTGAGAAATCTTCCCAGAATTGAGAGGTTTTCACACTGCATCATTGGCGCCCTGGTGGTTGTCTAGTAACTAACAATCAATGAGAGACTCAAAAGTAGATAAAATACCTCAAAGAGACGTTTTTAGAGATTTTTGTTGTTGTTGTTTGTTTGTTTTTACGTATAATCACTTTCAAACCTCACGTGCCAGATGATAGGTTTAGTTGCTGAAAGCTTCTAAGATGGAGGGCGTACTGGTGACCTGGTGGTCGTCTGTGCCCTTCTGGTCAGGGAACTCAGACTCTGGTCCTTCTGTAAATGTTGTGTCACTGACGTCTAAGTGAAGCCTGGGCCCAGAGTAGGGACTCACTGTGGTGGCAGTAGAGAGTCAGGGAGTGGACAGCAGGGTACAGACTGGGTCTGGGTGTGGGGTGTGTCCCCTGCTCCTTCACACCCGCCCTGCCCATCAGCATGCCTCTGGGAAGCTGCCACCACCCCCAGGCTTTGCACTGGTGTTTGCTCTCTGCAGTAGATTTCTTAAGAATGCAAACGTCAATTATAATAAAGCTGGAAAAAAGAATGCAATGCTGGGATGGGGAAGACAGCAGGGGATTCCAAGGGGCACAGTCTCAGAGACTGTGGGGAGCATTCCATTTGAAGTGCACTCTGTGGACCGGCCCACTTAATGCTCGCAGAAGCCCCATGGGGTAGGTGTGCTGTCATCCTCAGAGGGGCTGCCTGGCCAGCCTGACTCACATGGCTATGGGTGGAGGTGGGGGCACGTGGGCTCTCATTGAGGCCCCAACTGCTCTGTTGTGCTGGGTCCATTTTAATAGACTCTCTCCCACCTGGAATTACATCCCAGCTCTACTCCCGACCGTGCAACTTCAGGCAATTCAGCTGATCTCTCCACCCTTCATTTTCTCATCTGTGATGTTGGGGGACTGGGGGAGTCTTTGAGCTCGGGCATAGGAAGTGTTAGCCCAGTGCCGGGGTTTGGAGATGCAAATAGTTTAGCAGTGGAAAGTATATGCCAACAAGAAAAAGCATTTGCCATTAAATACTCACTCAGCCAAGCTTCCATGAGCTCACCTGGCTGCTTCTCCACTTACTTGTTCTGTAGGCTCCCCTGAGTTCTCTGCCCAGGAGACCACCAACACATTTTCAGAAGACGCCCCCACAGCTCCTCCAGCAATGGCTAAGAGCAGCAGCAGTGAGGAGGGGCCCAGGGAGGCTGGGTCCCTTGAGCAGGCGTTTAGCAAGTAGCAAAAGTCACTCCCTGCAGGTTCCAGCAGCAGCAGGTAAACAGGAGATGCTTAGCCCATATGGTAAACAGACCTGCCCTTCCATCTTCCAGGCCCCTTCAATTAAAGCAAATGACACACACCGTCCTGTACCCCAGTTGCCAGCAGGGATGTGGAGAGTGGGAGCCTCAGAGATCAGCCCCAGCCTTTCATTTCTCCAGGTAATTCATATTCTGAATGAAAACCTTTGTTGGTAGTTTACGGGCCCTGTTATCTAGTGTTGAAAGGAATGGTCGGTGGTGTCTGAGTGGTTTTTTCATTCAGAGTTGTACAACGTGGCTACTCTTCACACTGACAGCAACCCCGCCCTGGAGTCTCCACAGGAGGAAGAGACCTGGGGGCTGTGTGGAGAGCACTAGAGAGGCATGTTGGCTTTGACTTAAGGGCAGAGGTTGGTAGGTTTCATGTCAAACAGCTTTGGATTCTGGTCCTAACAGTGCTGCTTATCTAGCTGTGTGCGGCGTTGGACAGGTCAGTGTGAAGCAGAAGGAATGAAGCCCTGACACTCTGCGTGGCAGTGAGGGGTTCTTCGATGCCGGTAGACTAGTTTATAAGTAGTCCAGTAGTATCTTTATTGGTGTTCCCTCAATGTTTTTAAAATATTGAGTCTTTCTCTCTGTTTTGGCTGTGCTGGGTCTTTGTGGTGGCACGTCAGCTTCTTCGGTTGCAGAACATGGGCTTAGGTGCCCTGTGGCATGTGGGATCTTAGTTCCCTGACCAGGGATCAAATCCACATCCCTTGCATTGAAAGGTGTATTCTTAAACACTGGACCCCCAGGGAAGTCTGGTACATTATTGTTAGTAGTCAAAAATTGTCAGAAAAGAAAGTACTCAGTCATGTCTGACTCTTTGCGACCCCATGGACTCTAGCTTACCAGGTTCCTCTGTCCATGGGATTTTCCAGGCAAGAATACTGAAGTGGGTTGCCATTTCCTTCTCCAAGAGATCTTCCCAACCCAGTGATTCAACCCTGGTCTCCTACATTGTAGGCAGACACTTTATCATCTGAGACAGCAGGGAAGTCAGGGGAATTCTGTCTCCTTACAACAAAAATTTGAAGTGATGGACCTTAAAGCCCTTGGCATGTCACAGCTCTGGGACAGACTGTGTTACGGCTCCTTGTTTTGTGCGTTTTTCCTCCCCCTGGGCCTGCCCTATGTAAATTGGGCAAGCCAGGAGTGCTCTTTGTTCTACCTGAGATCCTCACTCTGGTCCTCAGACCTTCCTTTGTTCTATTTCATGGGCTTTCCCCTTCATTATCTTTTAGCCACCGCCTTTCTGGGCTCCTTTTTCCTATTCTAACTACTTAACGAAAATGTTCCAAAGTGTGGGTGCCCTGGGGAAACAGATGAAGATTCCACCTTTCCCCAGAATTTTTTAAAGGTGCCTTTACAACCTTCTCCCCAGACCCTATTTTTCTTGGGCTTCTAGGAAAAAGAAGCCCACTGTGGCCTATGTTCTAGAGAGTTACGTACATTCATTGTGCTGTTGTAGTTTTGTACTGTGGGCAGGCACCATGCTCACTCCTCGGTTTGGTGAAGATTTACTGCTGACTGGAGAGATCTCTGGAGTCACTCCAGCCAGACACAGTCATAACAGCTGCTCTAGGGAAGTTTTCTTGGGAAGATATGGATGGGCAGTGGCAGGTAAATCTTTCCTGAAGAGTAGGAGGAAGTCTGAATGTGCCAGAGTAGCCTGGTCAGCTTCCTCTGGGGACCTGGGGTCTGAACAGGAGGAGGAGCTGTGGGCAGATCCTGGGAGAGCTCTGCTTACTAAGTGCCGAGCGTTCCTAAGAGGTGCTGTGAGCACTGGCGAGCCGTCCAGGGAACCCAGCCCAGGCTGCAGTTGAGCCAGCAGGCTGGTAGGATAGGGTGTGCCAGGTCAGCTGCCCTGCTTGTTTGACTGCACCTGTGTCTGGCCAGGATGCTGGTTCGGGATGCACTTGTGAGGGAAGCCCCAGGGGTGCTGTGGACCAGGGTCTGAAATGAACCCTCATTAGGTCTAGATCCTTGAGTTTTAATACTCTATTGATGTGTTATGTTCATCCATTCATGCAATGAACATTTTCTGCACCACCTCCAGTGGTACAGGTGTGTGGACTGCAGTGAACTTGGCACACGATCCCCTGATGTAGGGAGGGGGGCCACAGGAGAAACCACAGGAGAAACACCAGTGCAGTGAGAGCCGAGAACAGGGGACCTGATCTTCCTTGGAACCTGTGTCAGGCTTCCCAGAGAAAGTGCTCTTTAAGCTAAAACCTGAAGGAGGGGTGTGGGTGAGTGGGGCCCAGGGAAGAGATGGCCCAGCATGTTTCCAGGGCCTGAAGCAGGTGGGCAGGCAGGTATGTCGACTAGAGGCCAAGGCAGTCATGGGAGGTTATGCTGGAGAGGCAGATGGGTCAGGACCCACAGAACCCTGTAGATCACATGCAGCCCTGTGGGATTCCAGCTGTTAGATGGAGAGCTGTGGAGAACCCAGGAAGACTCCGGCCATGGTTAGGGCATCGGAGTGTGGAGAGTGGATTGAAGAGGCAGTGGGGGTTGGGGGCAGGGAGGAGCATCGGGGAGCGTTGCTCTTGGAGGTATGCTGGTCATGTGTCAGCACCAGGAGAGCCTTTGATCTGTGTGCGCACCCAAGCTACCGCATGTAGTGGAGGAGCCCCAGGGTCCCGTGTGACAATGGCATGACCATGCATCCGTCCTGGGAGAGGGCCTGGGCCTGAACGTTGTCATGCATACACTGGGGCCTCCCCTCTTTGGTCTTCTGTCTGGGTGGGTTTTTCCTGGAAGAGTGTGTGTGCGTGCACACACAGACTGTCTGCTCTGCAGCACCTGTGCAGCCGGGTTTCTGTCTCTGCCAGGAGCAGCTGTACAAGATGCAGCACTGGCAGCTGGCATACCCTCTGCCATTCCACCTGTAGCACACCTTCTACCCACACCACCCCCAGATACTGGGCTTCTACATGGACCCACGGATCCTGCCCGCTCAGGCCCCAGTGGATTTCTACCCGTAGGCCCTGCATCCCTCGGGTAATCACCAAGGTGCAGTGGAAGGCCAGGATATGTGGTGTGGTCAAGGGCCTTGCCTTTGGAGGTAGACAGACCCCACCAGGATTCCAGTATGACCTCTTTGCAACTCACATATCCATTCTGAGTTTTAACTTCCTTGTTTGCAAAATGAGGGTATATTAGTACCTCTCCCAAAGAATTGTTAGGAAGAGACTTTAAGATTATGAATCATAAATTGTCTTAATTAATTTTCATATCTCTGCCAGGTAGTTTTGTCCCTCTTTCCGTTCTTTAGTGTTCTTTGTGTTCTCTCTTTTCCTTGATTAGTCTTTCCCAAGGTTTGTCGAACGTCATTTTTTTAAATGTCATTTTAAAAAACGTATCTTTTGAAGTTCTTAATTCCTGTCTTTTATTTGTTTTTTATGTCATTAATTTCTGCCTCCCCCCATTTTTCCACTGAAATTATTTTGTTATTTATCCAATTATGTTGGATGCTTAATTAGATCACTAGTTTCTGAGTTTTCTGATGTATTTAAGTCTCACCTGAGTTTATGAACCACTGAATTTTAAAATAACATTTTTATTATTGTTCAGTTCTAAATATTAGTCTGATTTTGAGTGATTTTTAATGGTACACTGTAAAGTTTCCAAATACAGAGTTTTAATATCACCCTTATGATGCTAATTTCTACTGTGGCTGCCTTTTGGTCATATATCATGGTCTGTATGATATAGACCAGCAGTGATAATTTTTTTCTATTAATACCAGATAATAAATAGTTTAGTCAATGAACTGTTACTCCAGTTTTGCTGTTGTAGAACAGAAACAGCTACAGACAATAGTAAGTAAATGGGTGTGGTTGCTTTCCAGTAAAACTTTATTTTTAACAAGTGGCAGATCAAACTTCACTCGGGGGCTTGAAAAGAATGTATTCTCCTATTGGACATGGTCTGTTAAAGTGTGCTTGCTAACTGTGCTGTACAAATATCATCACAGTTTTTTATCCCTTTGATCAGTTACTAAGAGGTGTGTGAACATTTTCCACTATGATTGTGGATTTGTCACATGTTATAAACCTGTCAGTTGTTTTACCTACCTGGAAGCATATAGGCTTGGGATGACTGCATCTTGTTTCTTACATCTTCGTGTAGCACATTTGTTACTTGGGTTTTCTATCTTTAATGTCTACTTTATCTGATCATAATTTCATTCCAATTTTCTTTCAATTAGTCTTCGTGTCATATCTTTTTTCCCCAACTTTTTATTGTCAGCCTGAGCCCTTTTTGGAGGAGAATATCTTTGTATATTTAAGATGTGTCTGGTTTTACCCACATTGAGAATCTGTGACTTTAGTTGCCAAAGTTGTTCCCCTTAGATTGAAGGAGGGAGTGTCAAGTTTTCTGATTCTTTTTGTTTTCCTTCTACATTCTGCTTCTACTGTGAGTGGTTAGGTTAAATTCTAACAAGCAGCCTTGACTTAACAAAGGCTTATCAGTTTATCCTGAACCTGAGCTCTAGTTCATGAGTCTTGTAATTTTTGCCTGGAATTTTAATTTTTCCCTTGTTATGATTCTTACCAAATAATCATCTTTGTTCTTTTATTCAATCTATGTTTGTTCAGATCTGCCTGTATGTTCACTAGTTTCTTTGCTGCTTATCCTTTCATCTGGGTTCCATTTATTTTTTCAGAAGGTACATTCTGTCAAGGCCTCTAGGAAACTTTTTTGGCAATATGTATTCTTCACATGGGGCTTCCCAGGTGGTGCCAGTAGTAAAGAATTCGCCTGAAAATGCAGGAGACATGGGTTCCATTCCTGGGTCTAGAAGATTCCCTGGAGGAGAAAATGGCACCCCTCTCCAGTATTCTTGCCTGTGAAATCCCATAGACAGAGGAGCCTGACTGGCTACAGTCCATGGGGCCACGAAGAGTTTGACACGACTGAACGACGGAGCACTATTTTTCACCTACGACAGCCTTTCTCTTGAACGATAGTGTAGCTGGTATAGAACTCTAGGTTTGCAGTTACTTTCTTTTAGGACTGTGAAGATAGTATTCCTTTTCTTGTGGCTCCTGTATCTGGTTTGTGTTACTTTAAGATCTCTCTGTCTTTGGTCTCCTGTAGTTCTTTCTCAAACTGCTGTGTCTAGGTATGTATCTATATCTATCCTTACTTTATTCTGCTTAAAATTCATGGTGCTCAAATCTAAGGTTGTATGGCTTTCATCCCTTCTGGGAGTTTCTCTTCTAATTATCATGTTAACTATTTGCCTTTTTTCATTCTTTGTATCCTTTATTCCTAGGTCATCCACTTAGATTATTTGTACTTATTGTGCTATACAAATATCTGCATCATGATACCTCTCACTTTGCCTCCGAGTCTCTTGAATATATGAGAGCTGATTTATGTGGTGCCTTCTGGGAAAATGCTTAGAAATATTTTCTAATTCCATGTTATCTCCAACTGTGTCTAATCTGATGTTTTTTTTTGTTTTTTTTTTTACTGTCCAGTGGGTTTTTAATTTCAGTGACTGTATTTTTATTACTAGACTTTTCCCCTCAGATTTTTATTCTTGTGTCTTGTATTTTTGTGAGTTTTCAATTCTTTCTTTTATGCTTTTAATAATGTAAAGAGTAATTCTCTGGTGTTTAACATTTTGATCTGTTTTCTGAAGTTCTTGGGGATAGTGCATGATCCTATGAACTTGCTGTGGACTTGTGGTGGACTGCTTTCCCCACAATGTTCTGGGGGTTTTGACTCATGAGTTCATTTCCAGCAGAGCTATTCTTACCTTGGGGATTCTGTGTAGCTTGCTTTGACAGTGTATCCTTCCAGGGTGGCTCTATGTTTTCCTCTGCCCGCCTAGAACTACCTTTTATTGTACCTCAGGAAGTTTCTGGAGAATTCTAGGAGTGTAAATATGAACTCCACTCTGGTGCCCCCAAGCCTGCATGAAAGCTGGCATGTGGCCATGAATTCCTCACAGGTGACTGTTTTCCCTGCCCTGGCCCTGGCTGGGACACTAGTTCAGTCATCTCCCTGTCCTAAAGAGCATGAGGGTTTTCTGTCTTGAAATTGAACACATAGCCCTTTGAGGGTCTTTGTGTAAGCAGCACCTCAGCTATAGCTCTCTGCCTTGTGCAGAGAAGCCCCATCTCTTGTCGGAAGGGTGAGGGGTCGGTGTTTAGGAGCACACCTGTAGATTTCTGCATCTGACAGATGTGTCCCTGGCTCCGCTCTAGGGAGCCCTTGCTCGTGCCTCTGGCCCATGGCTCTTGCCCATGGCTGTGGTTTCAGGTCCCTGGGAGTTTCCTGGTTTTGGGGGAGCAGAGCTCTGCAAATGAAATGTGTAGTATGTTTTGTGCAGCGTTTCTGTGACAGGAGGTTTTTTTCAGGTAATATGAGCTGCCATATTGCCAAAAATAGGTCTGTGTAGTGCTGAACAGTTCTGCATACCTCATAATTAATACTTAGTAAATGGTGTGTAATTTTAGGATTCCAGAGAGGGTCCTCACCACCACATGACTCAGACTACCTTTGTGCTGGAGTCATATATTGATCACATTTGGACAGAGCACTCCAAAACTGAAAGAAAGTATAAAACCACTGGCCTGATGCAGAACCATTTTCCTGATCAGATTATCTCAGCTTTAAAAATGGGCACAAAAACATTGGCAGCCAGTAATTAGCTTTGTGAAGTATCTGAAAAATCAGACCCTCTTTTCTACACAGACTCCGGCCCAATGGGAGACCTTTACTGCAGTCTACAGCATCCCATCAGGAAGAAGTGTACAGACGGGCCCTGGTGGGGGATGCTGTCTCCCTGGCTGGTTTGTATCTGATTGGACTGAGATGTCAGTGTATCCCTGTCTCCTTGGGCAAGTTAAGAGTTGAGTGTCATCTGTGTGTCCCCCTTCTCCCCTTCCCTGGACAGAATGTGGTATATCACTGTAAGCTCAGGGGCAGAAACAGGCGGAGCTGAAGCCCAGACCCCTTTCTGAATCTTCTTGCAGAGTTTGGAGGCAAACAGACACTGGCTCCTTGGTGTGTGTGGACTTCCTGGAGCATAGCTCATCTTTCCTGTGTCTGTGCAAGAGACCGTCGGGCATCTCCTGCTGCTAGCTGCCTGACCCCTTAGCTTTCTGCCACCAGCCATGAGCTCTCTAGTTGGTTGTGTCCTGTTTCCATTTGCAAGTTTCTTATACCCTTCAACATAGGAACTCTTCACTGGGAGCTAATATTGGACCTCCAAGGTCTTTGAACAGGCCTTTCAGATTGTGTGTGTGCCTTTAGAGGTTCTGTGATCAGATGACATGAAGCAGGTGGGGTGCTGCATCTGCGTGATGGTTGGGGCAGCTTGTCTCCTCTGGGCCTGTGGACGACCTATGGCTTGCTGAACAAGGTGAACGATTGGCTGATTGCTTCCTTCAGGATTGATGAAACCCATAAAGCCCCTGGATTCCCTCAGTGGGACCGGCTGTCATGCTGAGGACCAGTGCTGTGTGCCCCCGCTGCCGGAAAGGAAAGTGACTGCCATTGACCCTGCCCCTGTGTGGAGCCCCAAGGATTACATGGCATTGCAGAGAAAGGGCTACTCGCTGACCCACCTGAAATCCAGCGACAGTTTGGCCATGGACGTGTGTGTCAGGTGAGGCGTCGTTTGGTCCTGCTGCCCTGCAGCTGAAGGAGGAATCTCGGTCCTCAGTGAGATGAGCTCTGGGAGGAGGCCCTGTCCCGGGAGACACTGCCTTCAGGGAAGGGGTGCCTTGGGAGGGACCAGTGTGTTCTGGGGAAGGGGAGTGAGATGAGAATGGCTGTGAGAGGCTCTGATGGTGACTGAAGGCCCAGGAGGAACCCTGGGGTCAGAGGCAAATCCCACAGAACCTTGGGGGCAGAGCCATGGGGTGGGGTTGAGCGCATGTGTTATGGCTCCTTCCTGTGAAAGTAAGGTGAGCTGGCAGAAGGGAGCACCCGCCTGTCCCAGGAGATGGGGCCTGTCCATGAAGCAGCTGAGGACGAGGACCAAAAGAATGACCCTGGGCTGGCCAGTGTGGCCCCAGCCACCTCAGAGGACCAGGGCTCAGTCTGTTCCAGCTCGGACCATGAGGCCAGCCGTCCCAAGGGGGAGAACAACCTTGGTGGGGCCCCAGAGTCCAGATCCTTCAGGGAGACCAGCCACCCACTCGTGACCAGGAGGAATAACTGGATCTTCATTGATTAGGAACAAGGCTTTGGGGCCCCGGGGCCAGCCTGCAGGCATAGCCATGGGTTCTGAGAGTTGACCTTCCACTGGCAGCCCACTGGTAGCAGCCTGTGTGTGTGGGGCATCCTCAGGGTGCTGGGCCTCTACAGTGGAAGCCAGAGGAGTGGCCGGGGCTGAGGTCCACGGGAGTTTGAGCCGCTGGATGACTTCCCCCAGGACAAGCCCCAGTGGAGGTTCGCCAGTGAGACCCACAGTGAGGACTCTGAGTAGGAGGAGTTTCCCAAGCGGCAGCAGCAGCAGCGAGGCACCGAGCCCGGGGATAAGGGCATGCTCCGAGAGTGGGAGGAGGCCATGGGAAGGAAGGGCGACTTCAGGGAGTCCTGCTGGTCTAGCAGGATGCACCCCAAGGACAACAGTGGGCCTGAGGCCAATAACTGAGGCTCCCAGGCCTTCAGGCGTGCCCTCCCCCTGGAGCTGAGCAACTGTGTGTATAGCCAGAGAAACTTCGCTGCCAAGGAGGTGGCCTCTTGATTGAGCCAGGGTCCTGGTGCCTCCTGGCAGGATCCTGCATGTGGGGCCCGGTGGCCCTTAGTCAGAGACTACATCCCAGACACCTATAGACACCCTGATGCCTTGGGCTCCCGGGGCTTCAAGAATGGCTGTGTGGAAGCCAAGAGGGCCTTATTCCAAGATGACCAGCAGCAGCTTCTGAAAATGCCGAGAACTGGCCCTTCAGGCAAAGGCGGCCTCTGCACCAGCCACCTCCGCCCCCCCCCGCCCCCCGCCGCTTCCACAAACTCTGACGGGAATGGGAGGCCCAGGGTCCGTGGGGGCCAGAGGATGAGCCACCCCTGCTGGCCAGCCAGTGGCCAGGCCGTCCCAGACCCTGCCCTGGGGACAGGAGCATCGCCATGGGCTGAAAGTCCCCTGAGATCAGCGACTTTAGTGAGAGGTGGGAGTGGAGGGCCGGCCTGAGCTGGACCCCCAGGCTGATGGCCACCCCCGGGGTAAGTGCAGGCGAGAAGAAGGAGCTGGCCAAGCGGACCTTCTTGGGCCAGAGAATCCTGGTGGACAACCTGAGCCAGAAGCTGGAGCCAGGAGGATTTGGGGAGAAGTCTGTTAGGCTAGGTGGCGGTGACACTTCTTCCTGCTATGAGAGTCATCAGAACGGGATGCCTTTGAAAGTCAAAAGGAAAACCAGAAGCAGAGTCCCGGGTCCTTTTCTGTTGCTATGGTTCTGTTAGCGGTGTTTCCAGCAGCACCTCACGCATGCTGTCCTGCAGTGTGTCAGGGCCCGCCCCAACTCCTTCCCTCTCGTAGTGTTCCAGGGGTGACCGCCCACCAAGGCCATCATGTGTGAGCACCTCCATCATTGGCTCTAACCCTGCTGTCTGCTTCTCTTGTGGCATATTGTTGTGGCTTCAGAACTGAGACTAGAGTTCCCATCTGGGTAGTCCCCCTGAAGTTGCTGTCCCAGTACCGGTCTCAAAAGTTCAGTCTCCGTATGTCTCCTCCAAGTCCAGCCAAGGGGTCACCACCACAGGGTTGTGGTCACTCTCTGTGCATGGTACCTGGTGAGCACTGGTCGGTTCACTATACTTCTCAGCCCCCGATTGCTGCCAGGCAGTTTCTTTGCTGGGGCATTGCTGGCCTCCTGGCCCTGCAGAGAGAGATCTTCCCTGAGAGCCTTTGCTTCTCCATGAAAGACAAGCAACCCCACTCTGGGGATTACCCCACACACATTTGGTGATATCCAGGCAGTAAGCAGGGGCCATGAGTGGCTGCTTAGGCCCAAAGAGCGCCTCTCCAGAATCGGAGGCTTTGGGGTGGGTGCCCTGTGCTCAGCATCTGCTCACTGCCCACAGCTGGCCTGCGATCAGGATAGGGGCAGAGCTCATGCAGCCCATATCCCTGACGCTGCTCAGGCCCCACCCAAGTGCCAAAGAAGACAATTTTCCTGCTTCCCGGCCTCCTCAAGAGTTCAGGGCACAGAGGCCTGGCCTATAGTTCACTTGTATCTGAACAAGGTGCCACAGGAGAATGTGGATTCACTCGTATCTCTGAACAAGGCACTACAAGAGAATGTGTGTTCTTGTAGGTGTGGATCTAGAGGAGCTTTTTAGGCCCAAGATGACAAGACCTGGCTTTACTTCTGGTTTCTGCCCCAGGGGACTGGCAGTGAGTGAGGCCTGGGCTCCCTCTGTGGCCCAGTTCTAAGTCTTGCCCCTTATCTCTTTTCTGTAGCTCTACTGGGTTACTAGGCAAAGAGAAAGGATAGGAGTACTAGCCTGGGGAGGGGGTGAGGATAGAGCAGCTTTCCCCATGGGCTTTGCTGGAGCAGTGCTCTGGGGTGGCTTCCCCACAGGCTCGCAACAGCATGTCACCAGCCACCCCTTCTTCTGGGTGGAGGGGACACCAGGAGGAAATGACAGACTGGAGCTGAGCTTGTGTGTGTGCTGTGTGCATATGTGGCTTCTCCTTCTTGAGCCACTTCTGAGCTGACAAGATCCTCCTTCCTCTCTAGGTCCGCAGACGAGGCCTTTCCTGGAGGTCTTGGATGCGGCAGTGGGAGCAGCCACTACACGCTACAGTGGGCAGCCCATGCTGCCTCTGATGTAACCAAAGCCCCCTGTGAGAAGGCAGAGGAGGCCAAGCTGGTCACCCAGAAGTCAGAAGAGCAGAGAGAGACCATGAAATCATTTGACCTGAACTACGGACATGGGTGTCAGCTCAAATCTTCAGGGGAAGAAGGATCCAGGCAAAATGAGGTGGGTCCTGGCCACTGCCATGGGTTGCTGAGTTTGCCCTTTCGCTGAATATCTTAGGTTCTGGGCATGTACTGGGTTAAGAGCAAAACAGAAAGGATTCATGTCCTCATGTTGCTCACAGCCCTGCTGCACTCCCATAACAGCCCTGCAGTGTCCCAGTTTTAAAGATGGGAAGCTGAGTTCCAGAGAAGTTGAGTGGTATGTCCAGGATCACACAGCTGGTTGGGAGTGGAGCTGGGCCTCTGAGGCCTGTTTTCTTCACTGTAGCCTGTTTGGTTCCAGATAACAGTGCATTACAAGGTTATGAGAAGGGTGTAGAAATCCTCTCTGGGTTTCCTAGACCCTGGTGATAGTGAATATGCTGAGGCCCAAGCCAGCTAAGCACCTGGCCTTTTGAGTTGACTCAGTGCTCTTATTTTGGGTGTCTGTAGGGTTAGGTTATTCTTAGCTTGCAGTAAAAGTAACCATTGCCCTTCCTTGTGAATCTTGGTTCAGATACCATCATTGAAAATTGCTGATCCAGCCCTGGGGAGGAGAGTGATGTGGGCTCTGGTGGGCAAAGACTTCATTGAGATCCTGACCAAGAAGCAGCACCGCCTGTTGGAGGAGGAGAGGTGAAAGAAGGAGGAAGCCCTCCAGGTATGGGGCTTGATGCAAGGGGGCTGGGATGCAGAGACCTGTAGCCTGCAGTCAGAATGTTCTGAATTCTGTCTGGGCTGGGAGAGGAAGAATGGCATGCTACAAGCCAGGCGCTGCCTCCCAGGCACTGCCTCCCAGGGCCCATTGTCCCTGTGCTCCATGGGGTAGATGGTGTGATTTCCCTGCTCTCAGAGGGTGACTGGTCCTTGTTGACACCAGCTGAAATGGGCTGAGCAGGACGTAGACCTGTTAGCCCCTGAAACCCAGCCTCCCCCTACTGTGGTCTCAAATCACAGCCCACTGGGCACTTTCAGGGGTGGTTTGGTTGGCATTGCAGTTCCCGCGTGGTGGAGGTTTTAACCGACGGTTGGTGAATTCTCTGGAGCAGTTTTCAGGTGTGGTTTTGGAGCCCAGGGTCGTCCTTTGGGGGGAGCTCATTTTTCAGGTCTGCTATCGAGGCTGGACCCCATCACCCTCTTCTCCATAGGTTCCTGTCAAAGGCCAAAGTCTTACCTCTCAGATTCCTCTTGGTTTGCGAAGAAGCAGAACACCCTGTGTCTGGAGCAGGGCGATGGGCCTATGCCTGGCAGCAGCCTGGGCACCAAAATCTGGGAGAGCAGCACTCAAGGTAGGAGCTTGTGTTCGGACCCCGAGGCTCAGGCCACCTTCCAGGCTTGTGGCCCTTCTCAGGGAGGATTCTCCCTTGGGGCCATGAGCAGAGACACAGCATTGCCTATTTCCTGGCTTCCTCTGCTGAGTCTGGGATTAATGCCATCTGAGCACCACATGCCGCTGCAACCTGTGAACAGTGTAAGAGTTTCCCTGCATGAAGTGTGGTGGTGAGCAGAGCATTCTGCATCAAGTGACGGGAAAGAGTCGTCCCCACCCCGCTTGGCTGATGTCGCTCAGTAGTTGGCTTGATTCTCACCCACATCAGCTATCCTTTCTTCCTTCAGGGCGAGCAGCAGACGACTCTTTGGGAGAACAGGAGTCCAGAGCTTTACCATCTGTACTGTGCGCCCTTTTCTTGCCAGAAGGAAGCTTCTGTCAACCCCTCCCCAAATGTTGTCTTAGACTTGAAACCAGACTAGGGTGGCCCTTAATTTGTAGAAAATCTGTTTCCCTGAATTTAAAAGAATTTCTTATCCAATGGTATTTTTCTGGTAATCTTTCATTTTAAAATAGGAAACCATTTTAATTGAGCAGATTCTTCTTGAGTTCCTGCTTTGGACAAGGCCCTGCAGAGCGGGCAGTGGGAACTTGGTGAAATCATCCATTTCTAGCTCTTTTATTCAAAGCAGCTAAGACTTCCATAGTGAGTGACAACCCCAGAGCCACATGACAGACAGCCTGGGTTCTGAGCCTGGTTCTCTTAGTTTTACCACACAGCCTGTCCTCATGTTTCTGATTAAAACCTTGATTCTAAACATTTCAATGTAATATTGGGAAATAGTCAACTCTGATTGAAAGTACAGTAGTCTTTCAGTAAATTTTGGTATCAGTCAGTTTGGTTTTGTGAGAGTGGTGAGTGTCACAGTGTAAATGTCCAAAGATACGTATCTGCCAGCATGGTCAAGCAGAGTGGACCAACTCGGGAGTTGCCCTTGGCTATCAAGGTTTTCCCTCCTGGATTGTGCAGTGTCTCGTGGTTGCTCAGACCAGGGGTGTGTGGATAGCTTCAGAAGGGCCCTGGATCTTGGAAAAGAGCTCAGGAGGTTTTCGGCACACACAGGGTCCGTGACTTTTGTTGGATTCTCAAGAATGGTTGAGCTAACAACAGTTGAGTAACGATCAGCTTGACTTGTTCAAAGACTTGTAGGGAGGTGCCAATTTGTAGAAATAAATAGTTGGCTTATGTGAAAAAAGCTTTACCACAGCAGAGTGAGAGGTTGCTGGCATGTTTACCTGGAGCTCCTCGTCCATGAAATCATGGGAAGCTCATTTATGGAAATGTTTCTGGGGATGTTGGGATGTTGAGTGAAGGTGTCAGACTGAGGAGGGAGGTGGTTTGGAGACTTGAGTTTGTGTGAGCTGCCTGTAGCCGTGTTTCTGGCTTGGTTGTTCCTCTTTGATGTCCTGACTCTGTCTTTCTCCTAGCAGCCCTCCCCCTTCAGGCCTCGACTAGTGACTCCTGGACCAAAGCTGCCTCTGCCTTCACCAGCACCAAGCCTGGCTCTGCTGAGGTGAGTGGCCCCTAGGCACCAAGCATCTGCTGACTGTCTAGGGCCATTCCAGCGGCCCACTCGTGCTCTCCCTGGCCAAGTGGTGACCCTGGCTCATCGCTGGTCTCCAGTCTTGCTTTCAGGTCTGGAGGAGGTGCCTTTGTGGAAGGGAGAAAGAAGGGATGGCCAGGGAGTACCCACCCTGGGTCCTTGGCGTCTGGCCATGCTCACAGTGCAGGGGCCCACATGTACCTGTGATCTCGGACTCTGGCCAGGAGACATGTCATGCCCCAGGTCTTGCTCTTCAGGACTCAGTTGCTGACTGGCTGTGTGTCCTGCATGCTGCTGCTGCTGCTAAGTCGCTTCAGTCGTGTCCAACTCTGTGCAACCCCATAAACAGCAGCCCACCAGGCTCCCCCGCCCCTGGGATTCTCCAGGCAAGAACACTGGAGTGGGTTGCCATTTCCTTCTCCAATGCATGAAGTACAAAGAGAAAGTGAAGTCGCTCAGTCGTGTCCGACTCTTAGCGACCCCATGGACTGCAGCTTACCAGGCTCCTCCGTCCATGGGATTTTCCAGGCAAGAGTACTGGAGTGGGGTGCCACTGCCTTCTCCATCATAGCAGGGCTTTAAGAGCAGCCAGGGAGACAGTGGTGTTGACCTGAGCACTGAGTCCTGAGAGTCCTCAGCAACCTCCTCACAGCGCAACTCCCCATGTGGCACCCTGAAGCCCGAGGACACAAGCAGGCCTAGCCTGGAGCCCAAGGCCAATAGCCACAAGGAGCAAACTCAAAAGCAGTCAGAACTGAAGGTAATCCGGAGCCCAGCTCTCAGGGGCCAGGCTAGGCAGAATGGCTGGTGTGTCTTCTTTTCTGGCTCCAGGTTCCTTGGAAGCTAGAGGTCAGAGTCACTTCAGGCTATGTGTCTCAGTCTTTTTGCTTTTCCATCAAGGATTCAGAACAAGGCTCGGGACAGAGCAAGGAGCACAGACTGGGACTCATTGGCAATGAGTGCTCTCTGAAAAACAGAAAGGGCTTGGAGGGGGCGAACGGCTACAGGGGGCTATGGTTCTCCCTGTTAACGGGGTGGAGATTCACGTGGGTTCTGTGCTGCTGGTGCTACCCATTGAATTTGGAGTCAATCCGACGGTGAGGCTTGAAATGTTTCTCGTACCCACCTCCCCAACCCCTCTTTTTGGTGCTTGGAGAGGAAGGAGGGGCCTTTCCTGGAGGAGCAGGGTGGTAGGTGCTGGCAACACTGCAAGGGATGTTGTGGGGTGGTATTGTGGGTGAGCCACTGCTATGGGCTGGTCCTCTGTCTCCCTGCCAACACCAGGCAAGTTCTCAGACCAAGCAGGAAATCAGGCAGAGAAGGGGATGGCCGCCTTGCTTGGGAGCTCTCATGAAACAGCTGGCCATTTTGTTCACATGGTGAATACTGCTTTATTTATTTTTAAATATTTACTTATGTGGCTGTGCTAGGTCTTAGTTGCGTCACATGGAGTCTTTGATCTGAGTTGTGGCATCTAATTCCCTGACCAGGATTCGTCAGGCCCCCTGCGTTGGGATCCCAGAGTCTTAGCTCCTGGACCACCAGGGAAGTCCCATACTGGGTTTTTTTGAGCTGCTAAGGCTATGGGTCTACTTCATGTGTGTCTCTGCCAGAAGACGAGCCAGGGTGATTTCTGTGGGCTTTGTTCTCTTTTTTTTTTTACAGGACTCTGATTTCAGCTTGCAGCCTGGCTCTGCCTCTGGTCCCGTGGGGATTCCAGTTGTCAGACTTCAGGACACGTTGGCCAGTAATGTAAGTCTATGCTTCTACTGCCCAGCTTTGTGGTCCCTGTGCCAGCAGGCCCTGGGTGAAGTGAGCCTTGTCAATGTGGCCTTGGGGTTGGGAGGGTCGGTTTGTGTCTTGGTGCTGTCTCTAGCTAGTTACACACCCATGGCAAGTTGTTCCACACCCTGATTTTTTGAACTTAAAATGGAGTGGTGTAACTCCTAAGGTCTGGTGTATTTGGCACTTTGTGATTCAAAACTTTCTGGGTTCCATGGTCATGCATGTTTGAGAATGCTGCGCTAATTTAAGTAAACAAGTTTCTTTACTCTGTGGTTTCTCAGAAACCCCATGACCTGCAGGTGGGCACTGGACACTGCAGGAAGGGGGTCTAGCACTGTATTTCTGAGCATCTTTCCAGGGCCTCTTTTTCACAGTTTGGGGGAAGGGGCTGAGACAGGAACTGGGACCTCCATGCCATGCAGTGGGGCCTGCGTGCAGCCCGCTAGCTGTGGTTCTGTTGCTGAAACATGGCAGTCCTGCTGGAAGGCTCGGTTGCACCTTCTGCAACCCTTCCAGGTACCTCTCCCCTGGTCCAGCTCAGGGATCCTTCTTCATTCCCTCAAGGGAAACATGGGTTTGTAGCCCTGAGGCCCCCCGCCTTGACCTAAGGAGAGTGTTCTTGGCTGGGGGCCATGGGTTCCTATGTGCTCTGGTCTCTGTCACTTGCTGCTTTCAGCTTCTGACCCTGGGAGGCAACAGGACTCTGTGACCTCCGCAGGGCTCTCTCAGCTCCTGCAGAGATGTCCTAGCAGAGACTCTGTTGCATGAGCAGTTGTCTGAGCCTTGCTGTCTACTCTCTGAAATAGCACAGGGTTGTGATGGCCCCGTGTGGGGTCACTACACCGATGAGATGAGCTCACATCCAGGAAGGGTTTGTATCAGCTGAGCCTCAATAAGCAGGAGCCAGTTTTACCCCAATGGTCACAATCCTCATCACAGTCTTAGTGCCCACAGGAGCCCGTGGGGATTCAGGGGGCCCAGCTGCCAGCGTCTCAGTGATGCGATTCCAGCAGATCCTTCTGACTCTCCACTGTGGACTCAGTAGCAGGGAGATGAAGAGGACCGTGACTCAGAGACCATAACAGCCTCCTTTATTACCGAGCCCTTCCTGGGTGTGCGGGGTGGTGGGTGAGAGGGGAAGGCTGGCTGCAGCGGCCCCTCCCCCCTGGGCTCTGGGCTGCACAGGAGCCCAGGGCCAACTCTGCCATGTTCCCTCCCCCCACTGCTTTGCGGGACCTTCTGGGACAGTGAGACTGGATCCTGTTCCCCTGCCTTGAATTCTGTTACAGGCAGCCACCTGTCACCTCTCTACCTGGATGGCCATGTGTTTGCGAGGCAGCCCTGGCTGATTCCTCAGACCATACCTCAGCAGCAGAGTTACCAACAGGTGATGCCAGGGAGATGGGTGACCCAGGGATAGAGGGGAGGCTGCAGCACAGGGCGTGATTGGCTGCTTCATGTAGCTGTTCATGGCCTGTCTCATGTTTTGCACCCCTCACATTACTGCAGCATATCTGGCGCATTACGGCAGCCAGTCTGTGCTTCCGGAGTGAAAACGTGAGAGCCAAGGAGGGAGGGATGGAACTGAGTGCTCTGGACTGCCTAGTTTTCCTTTCTTGATGCTCTCCCTCCTGCACCCTAGCCAGGCAATTTACTGAATCGGAATTCTTTTTGGGATCAGGTATCCTTCTGATGAAGAGAAGAAAGGCCTAGACTCCCAGGCATGGATGTGTTAGAAAGAGGTAGTTGTAGAAGTGAGCAGGTGTCTGTGTTCATGCATAGTGGGCACACTGCTGTGCTGCCAGGGGCCGAGTGTGGGGGACTCTCCTGAAGCTGCTGTTGGGCCTTCCATGGGGGTCCTGTGCCCGCCAACCCCTGTACCTGCAGAGCCCAGGGTGAAGCGCTGCCCCAGGGGCAGAGGACATGGCCTGTCCTGATCTTTTCAGAGCGTATTCTTAAACATTATGTCATTTGGTTCTGCAAGGTCTCATAACTGGGTCATACCACACATATTCCTCTGTCTGTGGTGTTTTCCACCCACTGTTCCTTTTCTGAACCCACCTCTGTTGGGGGTGGAGCTTGGGCTCGTTTGTCCCCCTGTGCAGGGTCCAGTGTAGGGATGGTTGTAGTGCTGGTTTGGGGTTGCTTGCTGCCAGTTCTCTGCTCTCTCCCGAGAAGGAAGGAAGTGTAGGCAGGCTGTGTTGAGTTCGCTTTGTGGGCAGTGTTGGATCCCTCAGGGAGAAAGACCAGAGTGGAGGTGAAGGGGTGCCGGTGATGGGGTGTGAGAAGCAGCTTGCAGGGCAGTGTGGTGACCTGCCTGCCTCCCTGCTGCAGGCTGCTGCTGCCCGGCAGATCCCAATTTCCCTTCCCACGTCTCTGCAAGCTCAAGCCTGGCTGGGACTGAGGGAGGGCTGCCCATCTCCTGGTCTCAGGAGATCTTCAGCTTCTTATAGTCCTTCAGGTGAGATGCCCGGGTCTGGGGGGCGGGTCTTTGTGGCTTGCCCCCAGGGGTTCCAGCCTTCACAGACTGTGGGGATGTTCCCTTGTCCACCTGTTGTTGTGAGCATGTCCACGGGGGATGGGGGTGGGGGTAGAGGGTGAGCTGTGGTGTGTTAGAGGCCACGAGCCCAGCCTTGCCTTTTGTCCCTGTGTTCTCCTGCCTCCCTCCCTGCTCTCCCTCCTTGCTGCCCTTGGCCCACTCTCTCAATGTGTCTGTCCTGTGCTTTTGGCATCACACAGGTTTTCCTGTGCCTCATACAGCCTGTATGTCTGCTTAATCCGGCGATCTTCAAACTGGGGTCCCTAGACTAGCAGCAGCAGCATCTAGGAGCTTGTTGTAAATGCAGGTTCCCAGGCCCCATCCCAGGCCTCTGAGTCAGAAACCCTGGGGCTAAGCTGACAGCTCATGTGGGAGAGAATGCTCTGGGGTCTGAGGTGAGAACAACCAGTTCAGCCGCTTACCTGACCCCGACCATCCTTCTGGCTTTCACAGACACTTTCTTTGGGGCTTTCAAAAGACAGGTGGAGCTAGTGGTAAAGAATCCGCCTGCCAATGCAAGAGAAGCAATGGACACAGGTTCAATCCCTGGGTGGGGAAGATCCCCTGGAGAAGGAAATGGGAACCCACACCAGTATTCTTGCCTGGAAAATTCCGTGGACAGAGGAGCCAGGCAGGGTCCAGTTCATGGGTCACAAAGAGCCACACACATATATACACTTATACTTTTAATCCAGGAGAAAGCAGAGGGTAGAGAAGTGGTTACAGTTCAGGACAGAGCAAGATAAAACATGAGGACTTCCCTAGGGGTTCCCTGGACAGGAATCCACCTGTAAATGCAAAGGAAACTGCTTTGATGCCTGGTCTGGGAAGATCCAACATGCCACGGAGCAACTGAGCCCATGCTCTGCAACTAATGAGGCTGTGCTCTAGAGCCCATGTTCTGCAATCAGAGAAGCCATCACGATGAGAAGCCTGTGCTCAGCAACTAGAGTGTAGATGCCACTGGCCACAACTAGAGAAAGCACATGTGCATCAGCGAACACTAAGCACAGGTCAAAGTATATAAATAAAGTCAACATGATGAGAGGAGAGCAGGCCAGCTTCTCCGAGTAAAGGGCAGTGCTGAGCTGGGCTAGGGATCATGTTCAAAAGCCAAGTGGAAAGTAAAGCCTCACAGTCGCTTACAGACAACTAAATGAGCTCTTTGTCCCAGGCTCCCTTGTCGGTGCTATAAATGGGGAGCCATGAGCAGACGCTGTTGCAGTTTTAGTTGTAGTTTTAGCAGATATTAATAGGTTTTTGCCGTCATCCCTGGAGAAAAACATGTCAGGGCAGAACCAGAGTCACATGGGTACGTACAGTAGGTGTGGACACTCTGGTCAGACATGTGTCAGGAAAGCCCAAAGAACGAAGAACGTACCAAGCAAGGGTCTAGTGTGTTGGCTTCTGCTGTCCTCCATACCACAAGTGGAAGCTCATGAATTAACCAGGCCCACCTGAGGGTCTGACATTAGAGCAGAAGGAGAGGCAGTGGGTCGTTTAGGTGGCTCTGACTCCCGCCTCCACAGGCAACACCATGAGGACACCTTTGTATATCCCCACTGAGGGGACTGGTCACAGTTTCCCAGGAGCAGAAATGCTGGAGTTCAGGGATGTGCAGGCTTCACTGGATTCAGTCTTGTCAGGCTGCTCCCTGGCACACTGCGCCCATCTCCACTCCTACCATATTCTGTGACCCTTGTGGGTTTTCTCTTCTGTAACTAGCATATTTGTATCCTTTGCCCATTTCCACAAATCAGAATTGTAGTTATATTCTTGATGCTCAGCAGGATATTGAATATATTAGTACATTCTTGATTTAACCTGTTATGGGCTTAAAACAATGTTTAGAAGTACTTCCCCACTCCTAGCTCACAAGGATATTTTCTTACAGTTTCTATGCTGCTAAGTCACTTCAGTCGTGTCCGACTCTGTGCGACCCCATAGACGGGAGCCCACCAGGCTCCCTCGTCCCCGGGATTCTCCAGGCAAGAACACTAGAGTGGGTTGCCATTTCCTTCTCCAATGCTTGAAAGTGAAAAGAGAAAGTGAAGTTGCTCAGTTGTGTCTGACTCTTAGTGACCCCATGGACTGCAGCCTACCAGGCTCCTCCGCCCATGGGATCTTCCAGGCAAGAGTACTGGAGTGGGGTGCCATTGCCTTCTCCAACAGTTTCTATAGCCACCCTCCACCACCTCCCACTTCACTCTGAGCACAAGCCCTCAGCATGGGCCCTGAGGCCTCCACATCCAGTCCCTGTCAGCTCTCGGCCCCCTGGAACAGTTTTTGCTGGACACCTTTCCAGGCCTCCGTGGAGGTTCCAGTCCAGCTGGAAGAGACTGTCAAGAAATGAGAAAAAAACTGCACAATGTAACCTGTGGAAAGGTGTTGAGATGTCTGGCCAGAAGTGCAGCAGGAGAAAAGAGAGGTAGCACTTAGAGAGGAGTGGTTTTCCATTTTCAACTGGGTGGTTGGGGTTGGCTTCGTTGTGAAGCAGACGGAGTGAAGACTTGAGGGAGGTTTGGGAGCGTGAGGAGACCAGTGTGGCCGGAGCAGAGTGGGTGAAGAGGAGAGCAGCAGGACAGGGGGCCAAGAGCTGACAGGGACTGGATGTGGAGGCCTCAGGGCACATGCTGAGGGCTTGTGCTCAGAGTGAAGTGGGAGGTGGTGGAGGGTGGCTGTGGGTTGGATTGTGTCTCCCCGAAAAAGATGTTCAAGTCCTAAACCCTGGAGCCTGTGAATGGGACAAAATCATGCCATTTTGAAAAACTCATGGTGTTTTTACTATTTCATTTCTGGCAGTAATAAAGGTCATAAGGAACAATCATGACCTAAGTGTCTTCTTGTTTTAAGTAATGACCTCTGATAAAAACTTGGAACACGTTTTGAAGGCTGAGTGTTGAAAATAGACTTTCTTGCTGTTTTCAAGTACAACAGGCCTAACCTGACTCACATGGAATGCCCCACATCCATGTTACTTCACTGCAAGCAGTTCAACAGGTGGCTGGAACAAGCACTGTTTCTGGTCACCCAAACAACGTCTTTTTTCTGGTTCAGAAACTAGCATCAGTAGTTGACAGTAAAATCAACAGCCCTGCCAGATACCACAGATAAGGTGTTCTTTGGTACTGACATTAAAAGGCAACAGCACCCAGCCTGCCTCCCCACAGCAGGGGTCTCTTGTGCCCTCACTTCTCTTTCCCCACGGCTGGTGCTCCCAGCTGCCCTGGGTGCCGGGTCAGCAGAGTCTCTAGGCCATGACGTAAGGCAGAGACAACCAGAGTAGCTGGGGCTCGGGTTTGGGGGAACCAGGCCAAAGGCACAGACTCTACAGCCAAGGGGAATCCTGGTGCTGAGAGAAAGGAGGGGAAGCCACGTGAACTTCCTCACCCTAGTCAAGGACCGGGCTGATTACCACAAATGGTTTTTCCTGACACTCCAGACCAAGGCCCCAATCCAAAGAAGGGTATGTTGGCCTACAAGGCTAACCTGAGAAGCAAGGGCCAGGAAACCTAACCTGAAAGTCTCTGAGCCCAGGCCCCTTGAGCTCTGGCCTCTTAGTCCACCAGGCACCTCCCTAAGTTTCCAGCTTTCTACTTTATTTTCTTTGATCTTAAATTGCATTTATTATAATTTCTTTAATTGTGCCATTTGTTTTTATAAATTTAATTTTTATTTTCTGAGACAGAGTGGCACTGTGCAGGCTGGAGCAGGGGGCCTGATGGGGGAGAGCAGAGCTGAGACACAGACCCCTCCCACATGGGCACCTCACTGATGGCAGATGGGGCATTGGAGAGCCTAAGGGACAGGGTGTCCTTTCCAATAAAGGCTGCCAGTCACTGGAACTCCACAAGGCCAATCGTGAACCCGACTCCACTCTGGAACCACACACAGACATCGCTTCCTGGGAGACCTCCGTGGGGAAGGCAGGGAAATCCATGGGACGTGTCCCTTCATTTCACTTCTGTCCAGCACTGTGTTCTCATGGTCTTTGTGTCATGGTCAAAACCTCTTATTTCAGTGAGTTTTAGTCTCTGTTTACTTTCATGTAAAAGAACACAACCTAATTGTTTTATATGTCTTGAAATTTTAAATATTTCCACTTTTTTTGTTCTTCAATATGACTTTTAATTCGTTTTCATACTCTATGGTGATAGAAGTTAGAATAGTGGTTCTCTCTATTGGGAAGAGGCAGGAAGTAAAACAAATTTTTAAATTATACTGTATTATAGAAGGGGATGAGTGGTGTGGGAAAGAACAGCATGAAGAGGATTGACTGCCCACGGGGCTATGGGGACGGCGGCCGCAGGAGGAAGGCAGGTGAGAAGATGAGACCTGAGCAGCCTCGGAGATGACGGAGGTGGCCAGGAGCTATATTTGAGAATTAAGTCAAGGCAGGGAGAACAGACTATGCAAAAGTACTAATCCCTCAGAAAACCTGGAATGTTGAGGGTGCAGCCAAGCAGCCAGTGTGGTCAGCATGGAGTGAGCAAGAGTGAGCACAGCAGAGGAGGTACAGAGGTAATGGGGATTCATAGATGAGAATGTGGGGCCTTTCTGGTCATTATAAGGACCTCTGGCTTATATTCTGAATGAGAATAAAGCCAGTGAAGGGAACTGAACAGGGGAGACATATCTGGCTTACATTTTGAAAGGAAGGATCACTGTAACCACTAGAGGTGCTGGGTGCTGACAGGTGAGATAAGTCCATTACCATCACCCCCAGCATCATTGCCATCATCCCTGGCAGCAGCACCTGCCTCCCTCCAGCCCACAGGGGCAGAGCTCTCTGAGTTCTGTCATGGCAGACTCTCTTCATGCGTATGGAAGAACAGGAGTGGCTCTGCCCTGACACCGACCTCAAAGATCTCCTTAAAACCGGCCAAAATATATGAAGCTCAGGCTGTGAAAAAACTGGGCATCAGGCCAGGGAGGATAAGCAGTGATCTCTAGGAGCTGAGACATGGAAGAGACGAGCTGTGCAGCTGCCACAGCTTGCTGTCTACACAGACTGCCAAGGCCATGTCCTGCCGGCCCCCTGGGTGTTGAGGGGGGATTGCAGAGCAGAGGCTGTTGGAGCTGGCAGGTGGCAGGCCAGAGAGGAAAGGGTGGCAGAGGGAGGAGAGAACCCTGCACGAGAGAGAGCCTCTCTCTCCAGAGAGTCTGCTGGAGCCATAGCAGAAACTTGTCATTCAGCTGACATCATATACAGTACTCAGAGGGATCTTGTCTCAAACTCCCACTGATCAACCCTTAAGGCAAGACTCAACAGGATCAAAGTGTTTCTAAGTGAGTAAATAACATTACATTTTTAAAAGTTGTGGAATACACCTAGGGAAAAATACACCCAGCACCCAAGGAAAAGAGTATGCCAAGAATGAGAAATATCCAAACCATTATGAGGAGAGAAATCAACTGATAAAAGGCATCTCAATTGGAAAGGAAAAAGTAAAACTATCTGCAGACAACATGATTACCTATGCAGAAAATCAAATGGAATCTACAAAATATTGACAAGAACTAATCAAATTTAGCAAGATTATAGGATAAAAGATATATGAAGAGAGAGCTAACTCCCCACATGCAATCAGTTAACTAATTGTCCCAGCACTTTTCTTCACTGACTTGAAATAAGTACAGTCGGCCACAAAATTTTTATTTTAGTGTGCCTAGATGTTTTGTCTCCTCATACAAACTAAGTTTTTTATTTTAGTAGGGAATCAAGCCAGTTGTGACAAAGATGTTGGGCAACCAGAAATCTGGTAGCAGGTATATTTTCTGAAAAGAAATTGTGATCAAGTCTTTTTTTTTTGGAGAGAGTCTGTTTTCTCTCTGTCTTTTGTTTTGTTGCATCTCATGGCTTGTAGGATCTTAGTTCCCCACCATGGGACCAAAGCCATGCCTCCTGCAGTGGAAACCTGGAGTCCTGACCACTGGACCAAGACAGAATTCCCTGTGATCAATAGTCTTAAAAAAGAAATAGAGAAAGAATCATTTAGGTCAATATTTCTAACTTTTGGAATATATTAAAACTTTAAGGAAATAACCATTACTGGAAAGAATTATATATAGGAATTCCACTGAATTATTAACCACAGTAATGAAAAAATTGTAAACAACTTAAATGTTCAATAATTACATTATTATTGCTGTTGTTTTTATTTAATAACCCAATTTTAATTTTTTGGCCATGCCACATGGCATGTGGGATCTTAGTTCCACTACCAGGAATTGAACCTACAGCCCTTGCACCAGAAGTGCAAAGTCTTAACCACTGGACTGCTTGGGAAGTCCCCAATAATTACATTATGATGCAGCTTATATCTATTCAATGGAGAAGGCAATGGCAACCCACTCCAGTACTCCTGCCTGGCAAATCCCATGGGCGGAGGAGCCTGGTGGGCTGCAGTCCATGGGGTCACTAAGAGTCGGACACAACTGAGCGACTTCCTTTCACTTTTCACTTTCATGCACTGGAGAAGGAAATAGCAACCCACTCCAGTATTCCTGCTTGGAGAATCCCAGGGATGGGGGAGCCTGGTGGGCTGCCATCTGTGGGGTTGCACAGAGTTGGACATGACTGACGTGACTTAGCAGCAGCAGCAGCAGCTGCATATCTATTCAATAACACATTTTTGAAGAGCTTTTAGGAAGTGGAAAAGGTAGTATATTAAATTTAAAAAATCAGGAAAATCTTTAATCCTAAACTTGATAGAAGACAAGAGGGGATGACTGAGGATGAGATGGTTGGATGGCATCACCAACTCAATGGACATGAGTTTGAGCAGGCTCAGGGATGTGGTGATGGACAGGGAGGCCTGACGTGCTGCAGTCCATGGGGTCCCAAAGAGTTGAACACGACGGAGCGACTTAAATGAATATTACATGCTTTTATAAATTTAATGCCCAAGTACAACTAGAAAATAGTTTAATGTTGACCGTATTTAGTGCTGAACATAGGGCTGTATTTTTATTTTCCTAATTAGCTTTGAATTACCTTGTCCTACTGGAATATATGAATTTCAGAACCTTCCCTCTAACATGAGAACAAATATAAAAAGTTTTTTTTTTTTTTTTTTAATCTAGAAGCGCATTAGCTGAAAAGAAACTGGGGCACATAAAGTAACTTAGCTTTATTTTCTGCTATAATAAACACTGAAGCATCCCACTCCTCAAGCAGCAGGGAAACAAAACAAGTGAACCAAGAGAGACCAAAGGCCACTACAGGCAAAAACTTAGACTCAAACAACAAAATGGCAATGACTCGAGTATGAATTCCCTATGCTTTGCCGAGTAGAAGACACAAGGTTAGGCTTCAGCCCCTTTCCTCAGCCTAGGCTTTGGGGAGGTGGGGTCGCAAGGCTCCGAATGTTATCAATCACCACGAAAAGCTGATCGAGGAACGGGTTGATGGAAAGTCGGATGAAAGCAAGGTCGTCAGCAGTCCATCTACTAAAAGTGGGGAAAATCAGGTTAAAGGGGAGTTTGTTCCTGTAGGTCCAGGGTACCAGCCCCGCTCCTTACACCAAGCCCCTCAGTGTCCATCATAGCACTCTTAAGAGGGAGCTGACACCACAGCACCCGCCGCCTACCCCCCACTCCCCAAGGCAAACTCATCTGGAACTGACACAATCAGGTCACTGCCATTCACTAAAAATTCCTTTCGAATAATTCCTTGGTGGCGTTGGATATCTGGGAGCAGAGATCTGCGAGCCAAGTATACCTCCAGTGGGGATTGGAAAGGCACTCTGAGTGTGCTGGGAGAGACACGGTTAAGGCACCATCCATTACAGAATTTGCTGCTATCTCAGGCTTCCTCACACCTCAGAGGCCCGTTTTTACCCCAGGATGCCCATGCTTCCAACCACAACCTGAGACCACCCTGAGCTGCCTCCGTAACCCTTTGGTCCATCTTCCCCACCCTCCAGGCTCTTCAGTCCTTGACAATCTCCTTTCCTTCCAGGCTGCCCAGTCCTGCTGCCCCGGATCACCCCCATGCTCCCTTCTATCCCTTCCTCAGGCTGCCGGCATGTTTCCCACCACCATACCACTGACCGTGCCCAGAGAGGCTCCATGAAAAGGATACAGCACCACCTCTCCACGTCTAGGCCTTACAGCCACAGGTGCTACATCTCCACCAGGTCCTGGGGCATCTGGTGCCCGCTCACCCCGGGGACGAGCTCTAGCAGCTTCCATCAGCGCTCTTTCTCTGCCAGGCCCACCCCGGCGGCGTAATGGGGCCCGGTAACCACTGCGGCCCGGGCCCTCACCTTCAGCACCACCAGCGCCACTACCCGATGCCTGCATGGCTGCCGCACGATGCCCTTAGATGCCACCACAATGGGCGGAAAGACTGAGCTCCTCAGGAAGTCCCTCCCCCTCTGCGTAAGGACGGTAAAAGTGCGCCTGTGCAGACACGCCTCAGGGCGCCTCCTCACACCGGATTGGTTACTGCCCAGCCTGCCCAGCTACCCATGGGCCGCTATGGAAACCCCGTGGGGCTGGAGGGACTTGGCTCCCCCACAAAGCCACGCACCTTTCAGGTGCCCCCAGTGCTCCTGCACACTCGGGCCCCTCCAGTGCTCGCCCAGACGGCATGGAATGGACCCTGCCAAGTGTCCACAGAGACGCCACTGAGACGCATGTGACAGCTTTCCAGGCTCAAGTCCTAAAGCTAGTTCCACAATGCAACTTTGATTTCTCCAACATATGCCACAGAAGGGTCTCACTAGACTAAG
Source organism: Bos indicus x Bos taurus (assembly GCF_003369695.1). Lineage (NCBI taxonomy): Eukaryota > Metazoa > Chordata > Mammalia > Artiodactyla > Bovidae > Bos > Bos indicus x Bos taurus. The sequence continues at coordinate 107,498,964 of NC_040105.1, read as the reverse complement.
ATGCCAGTCGAGGGCAAGGGACCAAGCCACACGACCCACCAACAGCCCCCCTCTGCCTACTCCACATCTATACCTGTGCTGTTTGACCGGAGTGATAGCTAGCACTTCCTATGGTCCATGCGCTGTTTCAGCTGCTTTCCATGTGTTCATCCATCATGTCAGTTTTCAGACAGTACGGCCATGTCGGTGTCCTGTCTCCCGTGATGCAGGTCTCCTCCAAACAAATCACACACACCCACTCTTTCACCAACACCAGTGGATAAAAGTTTTGTGCATTTTTGTTTCTGCATGTCTCAAAACAATGATGACTGCAGTACTCCATCAGGCACTGGACTGAAGTTGGGTCTGAATGGTGAGATCTGCAAAGGATAATGATAATGACAGTGACAAATAATTTGAGTGACACAGTGACAGAACTATGAAGGAAAGAGAGTGTGTGATAGAGTGAGTTTCACAGAGAGTTTACCACCATGACAGGCGAATGCTTTTGAGTGAGTGTGACAGAGTGAATGTGTGATTGGGACAGAAATTTATAGGACAGAATGTCATGAGAAGAGACTAAGATGCAGAAACCAAGACAGAGGGAGTGTGCAGCAGAGTGTCAGAGATACATTCTAAGAGAGATAAGGTGTGAGAGAGAATATGTGTGATGGACAAAGCATTATAGAGTGATGCAGGAATATTATAGAAAGAGTGTATCTGACAGATAATCTGACTCAGTATGAGAAAGTAAATGTGAGAGACTGTGTGAAAGAAAATGGGTCTGTCACACATATCAGAGTGTGACAGGGAATGAACCTGACAGTGGGAGGCAGCAGCCTGGGCAAGTGGGTCAGTCCTTGGAGCCCATGTTTCCCCCAGGGCGGCCATGCCCAGGTATCCATCTGGGGGAGGTCAGCAAATTGACTTTGTTCAGCTGCCCAAGAAGCACTGATGTTAAAAAAGCTAGTGGATGTGATGAAATTCCAGCAGAACTTGGCAAATCCCTAAAGGAAGATGCCATCAAGGATTTGCATTCATTATGTCAGCAAATCTGGAAGACCACGGGACTGGAAAAGATCGATCCTCATCCCAATTGCCAAGAAGGGTAGTTAGTACCAAAGAATGTGTTAACCATCAGACAGTTGCACTCATCTCCCATGCTAGTAAGGTCATGCTTAAAATCTTGCATACTAGGCTTCAACATTGTGCAAACCAAGAAATTCCAGATGTCCAAGCTGGGTTTAGAAAAGGAAGAGGAACTGGACATCAAATTGCCAAAAATTGCTGGATTATATAGAAATCAAGTGAAGTTCAGAAAATCATCTCATACTGTTCCTCGACTAGGCTAAAGCCTTTGACTGTGTGGACAATGAAAAAATTATGGAAAGCTCTTAGAGAGATGGAAATAGCAGACCATACTACTTGTCTCCTGAGAATCCTGGGTGCGGGTCAAAAGGAAACAACCCTATATAGAACAACTGATAGGTCAAGATTGAGAAAGGAGTATGACAGGGCTGTCTTCTGTCACCCTGTTTGTTTAATCTATATGCTGAACACATCTTGAGAAATCCCAGGCTGAATGAGTTACAAGCAAGGATCAAGATAGGTGGGAGAAACATCAACAACCTCAGATACATGGATGATACCACTCTAATGGCAGAAAGTGAAGAGGAACTAAAGAGCCTCTTGATGAGGGTGAAGGAGGAGTGTGAAAGAGCTGACTTAAGACTAAATATTTAAAAAACAAAGATCATGGCATCTGGCCCCATTACTGCATGGCAAATAGAAGGGGAAAATGTGGAAGTAGTGACAGATTTCCTCTTCTTGGGCTTCAAAATCACCATGGATGGTGAGTACAGCCATGAAATTACAGGATGATTGCTTCTTGGCAGGAAAGTGATGACAAAACTAGACAGGGTGTTGAAAAGCAGAGACATCACTCTGCAACAAAGATTCATAGAGTCAAGGCTATGGTCTTCCAAGTGATTACATATGGTTGTGAGAGTTGGGCTGTAAAGAAGTCAGAGCACCAAAGAATCTGTGCCTTCTAGCTGTGGTGCTGGAGAGGACTCTTGAAAGTCCCATGGACAGCAGGAAGATCAAACCAGTTAATTTTAAAGGAAATCAACCCTGAATATTCACTGGAAGGATGGATGCTGAATCAGAAGCTCCAATATTTTGGTCATTTATGGGAACAGTTGACTCACTGGAAAAGTCCCTGATACTGGGAAAGTTTGAGGGCATAGGAGAAGAGGGTGTCAGGGGATGAGATGGCTGGACGGCATCAGGAATGCAATGAACATGAACTTGGGCGAACTTCAGAAGATGGTGAGGGACAGGGAGGCCTGGCATGCTGCAATCCATGGGGTCACAAAGAGTCACACAGGACTGGGTGACTAAACAACAACAAAAGCTGCCCAGGCCACGTTGTTTCCAATCAGATTCATCAGTAATAAAGCTGATATTTGGGTTGAAACACATGTCAAAGGGTATGTGTCAAAGGTTGCAGATGCTAAGCTGGACCTGTTTGAAAGGAGTGGGAGAGGACCGGCAGCAGGCGTGAGTGGATGGTGTCAGTGAACTCCTTGTAGAGGAAATGATTCAGGTGGTCCAATTTATAAAGCCACACACTTTCTTTTGGGCTTTCGAAAGACAGGTGGTGATAGTGGTAAAGAATCTGCCTGCCAAAGCAAGGGATGCAACAGACAGGTTCCATCCCTGGTGGTGAAGATCCCCTGGAGAAGGAAATGGGAAGTCACTCTAGTATTCTTGCCTGGAAAATTCCGTGGACAGAGGAGCCTTGTAGGCTATAGACTGTGGGTCACCAAGACTCAGACATGATTGTGCCCACACATAGATATACACATATACTTTTAATCCAGAAGAAAGCAGAGGTTAGAGAAGTGGCTACAATTCAGGACAAAGCAAGATAAAACATGATGAGGACTTCCCTGGGGGTTCAGTGGACAGGAATCCACCTGTCAATGCAAGGGACACTGCTTCAATGCCTGGTCAGGGAAGATCCAACATGCCATGGAGCAACTGAGCCCATGCCCCACACCTACTGAGCCTGTGCTCTCGAGCCCATGTTCTGCAATATAAGAGAAGCCACCACAATGAGAAGCTGGTGCCCAGCAACTAGAGAGTAGCCCACATTCCCTACAACTAGAGAAAGCCTGTGCGCAGCAAGGAAGACCCAGCACATGCAAAAATAAATAAATAAAATCAACAGCAGGAGAAGAGAGCAGGCCAACTTCTCTGACTAAAAAGCAGTGCAGAGATGGACTAGGGAACCTGTACAAAAGCCAAATGGGAAGTAAAGCCTCTTAGTCACTTACAGACAACTAACTGAGCTCTCTATCCCAGGTTCCCCTGTGGGTGCTACAAAGCGGGAGCCACGAACAGTCATTTTTACAGTTTTAGTTGTTGGTTTAGCAGATATTAATGGGGTTCACCATAATCCCTGGAGAAAATCATATTAAGGCAGAAGCAGATTCACATGGGTATGTAGAGTACGTGTGGACACTCTGGTCAGACATGTGCGACGAAAGCCCAAAGAACGCACCGAGCAAGGGTCTAGCATGTTGACTTCTGCTGTCATCCATACACAAGTGGAAACTCATGAATTAAACAGACTCATCTGAGGGTCTGACTTTAGGGCAGAAGGAGAGTCAGTGGGGCATCTAGGTGGCTCTGACTCATGCCTCCACAGATGACACCATGAGGACACCCTCATAAACTCCCACTGAGGGGACTGGTCACAGTTTCCCAGGAGCAGAAATGCTGGAGTTCAGGGATGTGCAAGCTTCACTGGATCATGCCTGGCTGCTCTCTGCTATGGCTGCACCCATCTCCACTCCTACCATATCCTGTGGCCTTTACGGGTTTCCTCTTCTATAACTAGCCTATTTGTATCCTTGCCAATTTCTACAAATTACAATTGCAGTTATCTTCTTGATGATCAGCAGGATATGAAAAATATCAGTATATTCTTGATATTAATCTGTCATGGACTGAAAACAATGCTTAGAAGTACTTCTCCACTCCATGCTCACAAGGATATTGTCTTAAATTTTCTATAGTAGCTATAACTCACGCAACATTTTTGCTGGACACCATTCTAGGTCTCCATGTAGGTTACAGGCTAGTCAGGAGAGACTGTCAAGAGATGAAAAAAAAATGAGGGATAACCAGATGGTGGAGGAGTAGGTGGACATGGAGTACATCTCTCTCCATGGATACATCAGGAATACACCTTCAGAATACGAAGTGCATGAAGAACACCAACTGAGAACAGACAGGAGTACCTGACCAGCAGTAAAGAGTATATATAGAACCACGCAAAACTCAGTTGGATGAAAGAGCTAGGGGGAAAAACAAGAGTGTTAGTAGGATTAGAACTGCTCTCAGTGGGTGGGGGAACTGATGCATGGGCCCGATCCCCACATCAGGGCAATTATCTGAGTCAGAGGAGAAACGTTTAACGCTGGGAGTGAAACACCTGATCTGTGGCAGCCTAAATGGAATGAGAATAAGACAGTCCTTGCTGCCACCATAGATAGCCTGGACAGGGACACACGTCCCCTGGAAGGCACAGCACAAAAAATAAATCTATAGGCCAATATCACTGATGAACATAGATGCAAAAATCCTCAACAAAATTTTAGCAAACAGATTTCAGCAACACATCAAAAAGCTCATAAACTATGATCAACTTGGGTTTATTCTAGGGTTGCAAGGATTCTTCAAAATATGCAAATCAATCAATGTGATACACCACATTAACAAATTGAAAGATAAAAACCATACAATGTTGTAAAGTAAATAAAATAAAATAAAAATTCAAAAAAGAAAACCAATATGATAATCTCAATAGATGTAGAAAAAGCCTTTGACAAAATTCAGCACCCATTTATGATGAAAATTCTTCAAAAAATGGGCATAGAATGAACCTACCATAACATAGTAAAGGCTATATATTATAAGCTTAAAGCAAACATTATTCTCAATGGTGAAAAACTGAAAGCATTCTCCCTAAGATGAGGAACAAGACAAGGATGTTCACTTTCACCAATATTATTCAACATAGTTTTGGAAGTCCTAGTGACAGCAATCAGAGAAGAAAAAGAAATAAAAGGAATTCATATTGGAAAAGAAGAAGTAAAGCTATCGCTGTTTGCTGATGATATGATACTGTACACAGAAAACCCTAAAGACAGTATCAGAAAATTACTAGAGCTAATCAGTGAATTTAGCAAAGTAGCAAGATACAAAATCAATACACAGAAATCACTTGCATTTCTATATACTAGCAATAGAAAATTAGAAAGAGAAATTAAAGAATCAATCTCATTCATCATTGAAACAGAAAGAAATACCTAGGAATAAACTTACCTAAGGAGACAAAAGAAGTGCACACAGAAAATTATAAGACACTAATGAAAGAAATCAAAGATGATAGAAACAGATGTTTCCTGGGTAGGAAGAATCCATATTGTGAAAATTGCTATACTACCAAACACAGTCTACAGATTCAATGCAATCCCTATCAAATTATGAATGACATTATTCACAGAACTAGAACAAAAAATTTCACAACTCATATGGAAACACAAAAGACCCCAAGTAGCCAAAGCAGTCTTGAGAAAGCAATGGAGTTGGTGGAATCAACCTTCCTGACTTCAGATTATACTACAAACATACAGTCATTAAGACAGTACGGTACTGGCACAAAAACAGAAATATAGACCAATGGAACAAAATAGAAAGCCAAGAAATAAGCCCGTGCACCTATGGGTACCTTATTTTTTGCAAGGGAGGTAAGAATATACAATGGGGCAAAGACAGCCTCTTCAATAAATGGTGCTGGGAAAACTTGATGGCTACATGTAAAAGAATGAAATTAGAACACTTCCTAACACCACACACAAAGATAAACTCAAAATGTATTAAAGACCTAAATGTAAGACCAGAAACTATAAAACTCTTAGAGGGAAACATAAGCAGAACACTCGATGACATACATCAAAGCAAGATCCACCTACTAGAGTAATGGAAATAAAAACAAAAGTAAACAAGTGGGACCTGATTAAACTTAAATGTTTTTGCACAGCAAAGGAAACACTAAGCAAGTTGAAAAGACACCCCTCAAAGTGGGAGAAAATAATAACAAATGAAACAACTGACAAAGGATTAATTTACAAAATATACAAGCAGCTCATACAACTCAATACCAAAAAAACAAACAACCCAATCAAAAAGTTGGAAAAAAGACCTTAACAGACATTTCTCCAAAGACATACAGGTGCCTAATAAACACATGAAAAGATGCTCAACATCACTCATTATTAGAGAAATGCAAATCAACACTACAGTGAGATATCACCTCACACCAGTCAGAACGGCCATCATCAAAAAGGCTACAGACAATAAATGCTGGAGAGAGTGTGGAGAAAAGCAAACACTCTTGCATTGTTGTAATTGATATAGCTACTATGGAAGACAGTATGGAGATTCTTTTAAAAACTAGGAATAAAACCACCATATGACCCGGCAATCCCACTCCTAGGCATATACCCTGAAGAAACCAAAATTGAAAAAGACTCATGTATCCCATCATTCATTACAACCATTTACAATAGCTAGAACATGGAAGGAACCTAGATGTCCATCAAATGGATAAAGAAATTGTGGTAAACATACATAATGGAATATTAGTCAGCAGTAAAAAGGAATGCCTTTGAGTCAGTTCTAATTCTAATTTGGATGAACCTAGAACCTATTATATAGAGTGAAGTAAGTCAGAAAGAGAAAGAGAAATATCATATTTTAACATATATATATATATATATGTGTGTGTGTGTGTGTGTGTGTGTATATGGGATCTAAAAAAATGGTACTGAACAATTTATTTACAGGGCAGCAATTGAGAAACAGATAGAGATTAGAGTTTTGGACATGGGGAGAGGGGAGGAGAGGGTCAGATGTATGGAAAGAATAACACGGAAACGTATATAACCATGTGAAAAATAGATAGCCAATGGGAATTTGCTGTATGGCTCAGGAAACTCAAACAGGGGCTCTGTATTAACCTAGATGGGTGGGATGAGAAGGGAGATGGGAGGGAAGTTCAAAAGGGAGGGGATATATGTCTACCTATGGCTGATTCATGTAAGGGTTTGACAGAAAACAACAAAATTCTATAAAGCAATTATCCTTCAATAAAAAAAATAAATTAAAAAATGTGAAAAAAAGAAACCAAAAAACAACTACACTGTGTAACCTATGGGAAGATGGTGAGAACTCTGGTAGGAAGTGCAACAAGAGAAAGGAGAGGGGGAACTTGGAGAAGTGGTTTTCCATTTTCAACTGGGTGGTTGGGGTCAGCTTTGTTTTGAAGCAGAGACTGAGTGAGGACTTGAGGGAGGTTTGGGAGCATGAGGAGAACACTGTGGCTGGAACAGAGTGGGTGAAGAGAAGAGCAGCAAGACGGGGGGCCGAGAGCTGACAGGGAGTGGATGTGGAGGCCTCAGGGGACATGCTGAGGGCTTGTGCTCACAGTGAAGTGGGAGGTGGTGGAGGGTCCTGTGCGTTGAATTGTGTCCCTCAGAAAAAAAATATAAAAGATTTTGAAGTCCCAACCCCTGGAGCCTTTGGACTGACTTGATTTGGAATTAGGGTTTTGCAGTTATAATTAGTTGAGGTCACACAGCATTACAGTGGACATAATCCAATGACTGTTACATTTATAAGAAAGCCATGTGAACACACACACAAAAAGGCTGTGTGAAGACAGAGGAAGAGTTGGAGTGAAGCATCTACAAGGCAGAGAAGGCCAGGCGCTGCAGGCCACCACCAGAAGCTATGAGAGAGGCCTGGAACTGACTCCCTCGGTGCCATCAGAAGGAATCAGCCCTGCCAACATCACAGTCTCAGACTCCTGGCCTCCTGAAATGTGAGAGAATAAATTGCTCTTGTCTGAAGGCGTCTCCTTTGTGGTACTTTATGATGGAAGCCCTAGGAAACTCATACAATTATCAACAGAGTAGTGATATAATCTGACTGATATTTTTGATTCATGAAGTCCGGGTTCATATTATTTGTATTGTTTTACATACTTACTGATATTGATTTCATACATGAAAGACTTGCCTACTAAAAGGTCACAAAGTTCTCATCTGAGTCCTTAATTTTTTATCCTTTTAGCTTTTGCCTGTAGAGCTCTGAGCATTTGAACATAATCTTTGTGAATGTCTAAAGGTAAGTACACAAGGAAATGGAGGTTTGTTTTTCCACATACGGATATTCCACAACCATTTGTTCAACAAAAGACTATCCCACCTCCATTGAATTATCTAGACTCCTCTGCCGAATATCCACTAACCACATATATATGTCTGGAAATGCTTCTGGACTGTCAGTCCTGTCCCATGAATCTGCAGCTCCAGTACTGGACATGTAGAGTAAGTTATGAAATTAGGCTGTATTAGTCTTTTCACTTTGTGCAGAGCCACAATTGTTTGGGCTATTGTCAGGCTTCTGTTCTCACATAAATTTCAGTATCAGCTCATCAGGGATTTCTCTGGTTGTCCAGTAGTTGAGACTCTACTTGCCAATGCAGGGGACACAGGTTCAACCCCTGCTCCAGGAAGAGCCCACAAGGTGCAAGGCGACTAAGCCTAAGCACCACAACCCCTGAGCCTGTGCTGTAGAGCCTGCCAGCTGCAACTACTGAAGCCAGAGCGCCTGGAGCCTGTGCTCTGCAACAAGAGAAGTCATTGCAATGATAAGCTTATCTGCTGCAACTAGAGCGTAGCCCCTACTCACCACAAATAGAAAAACCCCATGTGTGCAGCAGCAAAGACCCAGCCCAGCCAAAATTACATAAACAAACAAAAAATGAATATTTTTAAAAAAGAATCTGCCTCACAATGCAGGGGACATTGCTTTGATCTCTGGTCAGAGAACTAAGATCCTACGTGCAGTGGAGCAACTACTGAGACTGGGCATTGCGACTGGAGTGTCTGTGCACTGCAACAAAAGATCCTGTGTGACACAGTGAAGTTTTCACATTCCCCAAATAAGACTCGATGCAGTGAAATAAAGAAAGAAAATATTTGTTTAAGAAATCAGGTCATCAATTTCTACAAAAACATTTGCTGGCATTTTGATGGACTCTACAGATGAGTTTGGGGGATATTGAGCCCTAAACAGTATCAATTTTTCTCAGCAGACATGACTGAAGAACATGCATGTGATCTATCTCTGCATTTTTAGGTCTTCTTCATTTTCTCCCATGGCTTTCACACACAAATTTGTGACAAATTTTCTTAAATATATCCCAATGTTTCATAAAGGGCAAGGAGCCCTGTGTGTCTCAGTCCAACTAGGAAAAGTGGTACTGCAAATGGGAAGTTATGAAGCCAGAAAAGATGCAGGCTGGACCACGTAGGACTTTTTAGGCCACTGAAAGGCTGTGGCTTCATCTCTGACTGAGAGGGAGCCAGCTGGAGGGTTTGGAAAGAAGTAATTACAGGACCTGGCAAGTATTAAAGCAAACTAGCAGCTTCAGCAGTCCATGTATAGGGTGAAAGTAGCTGAATGATTCCAAGTTTGCTGACTAAATAAAGGAGAATCAGATGACAGTCGCATCCCCCTGGTGAACTGGCTTTACAATTCAGGGCCAGTTTGAGGAGCATTGTCTAGGAAGGGCAGTCCCCAGTGCCTCTTCTCAAGGTTTTGCCCTTTGCTCCAGCTATCCCTTGTAAACTCTTCTCTCCCGCTTTGGTGATTTACCCACAAAAACTCTCATTTGTCTCCTTTATACCATACGGTTGGTGGTTTCTTAGCTAATAGCCAATTCCCTTAGCAAGAAAATTAAGTAATACACAAAACTGTGGTACCTCAATTCAATAATAGTGAATACTTTGCTATTGCAAGTGAAAAAAGGAACAAATCAACAACAACAGCAACAACAAAAACCATCTTGGTTTAAGCCAAAGGGAGAATTTCTGGGTCTGTGTAACTACAAGGTACAGAGGTAGTTTCTGTCTTCAGGCAAGGCTGGATCCAGCATTTGGTTCCCTGAGATCTGCCTTCTTGCCCCAGCTCCCCCCTCTGTCCCTTGCCAGCTTGCCTCCCGCACAGCTCCCAAACTGTCACTGGTTGGATGATATCAACACAGCTGGAGGAAAGTAGTGCTCCAACTGGCCTGGTTTAGCCACCTGCCCACTCCTGGAATCAGAGGTGAAGTCAACTCTATCATAAACATATTGGGTGAGAGAAAAGGAAAGGGGTGACTTCCCAGGGTGACAGGAGGATACCAGAACCAAGAGAAGGAAAATGGACGCCAGGTGATTAAATCCACTGATGTCCTCGATGGTGGTATACACTTTTCATCAAATTCAAAATCAATTTCTAATGTTATTTTTTTAAAGCGAGATAGGAAAGATTCTTCATTCATGGGAGCATGGGCCCTGCTGCAGACCCTCTTATCAGCTTCTGTCCCCTGACTCTGGGGGTCCACATCCACTTCTTGGGGAAGTCCTCTTCCCAACGTTCCCTCACAAATCTTTGCTGAATTAAAGTTTCCAAGTGTTTTTTTCAAGGGGGAAATGGAGCAGACCATTATTTTCCAAAGCAAAATCATTTCAAAAATCATGATTCTTTATGAAGATATTTAATCAATGTGGAAATCTAAATATTGATATTTTCCCCTAATGTCCAGTGATGACATTGGCAGTTAAGGGGTGCTCATCCTGGGAGGTTATACTCTGCACTGCCCCACATGTTCATATGGTTGGAATGTACTGAAAGACAGGAGTATGCCAGACCCAGAATTCTGCAATTTGCTTTCATCTCTTTCAGTACTAGTTCCCAGCTATCTGGTTTGCTCTCTGATTGTCATATGTTATTCCAGCAGGATGAACTCACCATGATTTTTACTCAACATTTCCCCCTGTATTTACATTCTACCAATTTTTCACAATGACAAACAATGCATTAAATAATACTGTGGCCGATTTTGCCTTGCTCATATATACAAGAATTTTCTTATGATACATTAACAAAAGAAGGTCAAAGGATATGTGCATCTTAAAATGTAATAGCAAGTGCCAATCAAATGTCCAGATAGATTTTACTACCACTCTGATACTGTATAAGGGTCCTTGTTTTGGCTTCCAGTGGCTTCCTGGTGATCCAGTGGTATAGAGTCTGCCTGCCAATTGAGGGCACATAGGTTCAGTCCCCAGGCCAGGAAGATCCCACATGCCCAGGGTAACTAAGCTCTTGTGCCACAACTACTGAGCTCACCACGATCTAGAGTGTGTGTTCCTCGACAAGAGAAGCCTCTGTAATGAGAAACCTGAGAACAGCAATTAGAGAGTAGCCCCCTTTGGCTCCAAGTACAGAAAACCTGCACACAGTTAACAACACGTTGCACAGCCAAAAATAAAGAATCTTCATAAATAAAACTTTTAAAGAGTCCCTGTTTCCAGCTATAGCCTTCTCAGACATTGAAGATTTCAGTTACTTACGTTCATCCTACATTAAGATATGCTCTGTTCCTACAGAGCACATCTTAAAAAGTAAGACCAAAAGGATCAAACTGTTTCCAAGCAACTTAACAAGATTCGAGAATAAAGCTCAAGAATAAGTTTAGGAATAGAAAAATATCAAGCATGGAAGGGAAATTTGATATTGCTTCGCATCCAATCTAAAATTACCAGGAGGCAAAGAAGCAGGAAAGTCTTATCCATTAGGACAGAAATCAGTGTGTTGTTGTTCAGTCACTCAGTCATGTCTAACTCTTTGGGACCACATGGACTACAGCCCTCCAGGCCCTCCTGTCCTTCACCATCTCCCGGAACTTGCTTAAACTCATGTCCATTCAGTCATGATACCATCCAACCATCTCATCGTCTGTTGTTCCCTTCTCCTCCGGCCTTCAATCTTTCCCAGCATCAGTGTCTTTGCCAATGAGTTGGCTCTTCATATCAGGTGGCTAAAGAGTTGGATATTTCATCTTAACAGAAATCAGTTAAAATGCATAAACTGGAAAGGAAGAAATAAATGTGCATTTATTTACAGACAAAATGATTTTCTTAAGTAGGAAGTTCAATGGGATCTACAAAAGAGCTATTACAATTAATTAGTGAGTTTATCAAGGTTTCAGGATACAAGGATACTCTTGAGAGTGCCTTGGACTGCAAGGAGATCAAAGCAGTCAATCCCAAAGGAAATTAGTCCTGAATATTCATTGGAAGGACTGATACTGAAGCAGAAGCTTCAACACTTTGGCCAGCATATGCAAAAAAGCTGACTCATTAGAAAAGACCATGATGCTGAAAAAGATTGAAGGCAAAAGGAGAAGGGGACCATAGAAGATGAGATGGTTAGATAGCACCAGCAACTCAGTGGACATGAATTTGAGCAAATTCCAGGAGACAGTGGGTCTCAGAGCCTGGTGTGCTACAGTCCATGGGGTTGCAAAGAGTCGACTGGACACAACTTAAGAGACTGAAAAACAACAACATTCTGGTATTTTATGTATAAATGTAACTATAAAACTGAGAAAATATTCCAAAATCAATACTGAATGGCAGTACACAACTTTCTTATTCTCCCACTTCTTTTTCTTTTAATTCACTCCTGATCATTTACTGTCTGTAGTGAGTTCCAGGCACACAATGAATATGAAAGAATCAGAGAAGTATTGTGCTCAAACACATAATAATATATATAAACTGATACACGCAGAGACCATGGAAATGTCCTGCTGATGGTATAAATCAAGAACCATGCCAGAAATCCAGGAGGAAGAATACCTCTCCTTGGGGATGCTGGGAAGGTTGCAGTAGAGGTGATGTTTGAGTCTTTTATTAAAATTTTCTGTTTATTTATTTTACTTTACAATATTGTATTGGTTTTGCCATACATTGACTTGAATCTGCCATGGGTGTACATGTGTTCCCCATCCTGAACCCCCCTCCCACCTCCCTCCCCATCCCATCCCTCTGGGTCATCCCAGTGCACCAGCCCCAAGAACCCTGTATCATGCTTCAAACCTGGACTGGTGATTCGTTTCACATATGATAATTTACATATTTCAAAGCCCTTCTCCCATATCATACCACCCTCGCCCTCTCCCACAGAGTCCAAAAGACTGTTCAATACATCTGTGTCTCTTTTGCTGTCTTGCATACAGGATTATAGTTACCAACTTTCTAAATGACATATATATGCATTAGTATATTGTATTGATATTTTTCTTTCTGGCTTACTTCACTCTGTATAATAGGCTCCAGTTTCAACCACTTCATTAGAACTGATTCAAATGTATTCTTTTTAATGGTTGAGTAATATTCCATTGTGTATATATACCACAGCTTTCTCATCCATTCATCTGCTGATGGAGATCTAGGTTGATTCCATGTCCTGGCTATTATAAACAGTGCTGCGATGGACATTGGGATACACATGTCTCTTTCACAGAAGGAAAGAAATCTTAAAAATTAGGGCAGAAAAAATTGCAAAAGAAACAAAAGAGACCATAGCAAAAATCAACAAAACCAAAAGCTGGTTCTTTTAAAAGTTAAATAAAATTGACAAACCATTAGCCAGACTCATCAAGAAACAAAGGGAGAAAAATAAAATCAACAAAATTAGAAATGAAAATGGAGAGATCACAGCAGACAACACAGAAATACAAAGAATCATAAGAGACTATTATCAGCAACTATATGCAAATAAAATGGACAACGTGGAAGAAATGGACAATTCTTAGAAAAGTACAACTTTCCAAAATTGAACCAGGAAGAAATAGAAAATCTTAACAGACCCATCACAAACATGGAAATTGAAACTGTAATCAGAAATCTTCCAACAAACAAAAGCCCAGGTCCAGATGGCTTCACAGCTGAATTCTACCAATACTTTAGAGAAGAGCTAACACACCTATCCTACTCAAACTCTTCCAGAAAATTGCAGAGGAAGGTAAACTTCCAAACTCATTCTATGAGGCCACCATCACCCTAATAACAAAATCTGACAAACATTCCACAAAAAAAGAGAACTACAGGCCAATATCACTGATGAACATAGATGCAAAAATCCTTAACAAAATTCTAGAAATCAGAATCCAACAACATATTAAAAAGATCATACATCATGACTGAGTGTGCTTTATTCCAGGGATGCAAGGATTCTTCAATATCTGCAAATTAATCAATGTAATACACCATATTAACAAATTGAAACATAAAAATCATATGATTATCTCAATAGATGCAGAGAAAGCCTTTGACAAAATTCAACATCCATTTATGATAAAAACCCTCCAGAAAGCAGGAATAGAAGGAACATACCACAACATAATAAAAGCTATATATGACAAACCCACAGCAAACATTATCCTCAATGGTGAAAAATTGAAAGCATTTCCCCTAAAGTCAGGAACAAGACAAGGTGGCCACTCTCACCACTACTATTCAACATAGTTTTGGAAGTTTTGGCCATAGCAATCAGAGCAGGAAAAGAAATAAAAGGAATTCAGATTGAAATAAAAGGAATTCAGATTGAAATAGAAGTCTCACTGTTTGCAGATGACATGATCCTCTACATAGAAAACCCTAAAGACTCTACCAGAAAATTACCAGAGCTAATCAACAAATACAGTAAAGTTGCAGGATATAAAATTAACACAGAGAAATCTCTTTCATTCCTATACACTAACAATGAGAAATCATTGCTACCCAAAGCAATCTATAGATTCAATGCAATCCCTATCAAGCTACCAATGGTATTTTTCAGAGAACTAGAAAAAAATAATTTCACAATTTGTATGGAAATACAAGAAACCTCGGATAGCCAAAGCAATCTTGAGAAAGAAGAATGGAACTGGAGGAATCAACCTGCCTGACTTCAGTCTCTACTATAAAGCCACAGTCATCAAGACAGTATGGTACTGGCACAAAGACAGAAATATAGATCAATGGAACAAAATAGAAAGCCCAGAGATAAATCCACGCACATATGGACACCTTATCTTTGACATAGGAAGCAAGAATATACAATGGATTAAAGACAATCTCTTTAACAAGTGGTGCTGGGAAAACTGGTCAACCACTTGTAAAAGAATGAAACTAGAGCACTTTCTAACACCGTACACAAAAATAAACTCAAAATGGATTAAAGATCTAAATGTAAGACCAGAAACTATTAAACTCCTAGAGGAAAACATAGGCAAAACACTCTCCAACATAAACCATAGCAGGATCTTCTATGACCCACCTCTCAGAATATCAGGAATAAAAGCAAAAATAAACAAATGGGACCTAGTTAAAATTAAAAGCTTCTGCACAACAAAGGAAACTATTCTCCCACTTCTTACACTGTCTTCACTTATGTTGTA
The DNA here is from genome assembly GCF_003369695.1 of Bos indicus x Bos taurus. Classification (NCBI taxonomy): domain Eukaryota; kingdom Metazoa; phylum Chordata; class Mammalia; order Artiodactyla; family Bovidae; genus Bos; species Bos indicus x Bos taurus. Next base: position 107,483,570 of record NC_040105.1, on the reverse strand, counting down.
CTCCTTGAATACCTGGATCACAAAACCTCTCCTCCTACTGAAAGATAAATGCAGTATGAGGAAGTGCAGAAGATAAAAGTAAAGTCAGAGACAGCTCAGTTTTACTTTCTGCAGTTAACAATCACCAAACAAACTATGTGGACACTGAGCCCCCAAGCAACACCACAGGCACAAGATGAAGCCCAGTGAAACTACTGCAGAAAGCAATGCCCTGGGGAAGGACACTTGAAGCTAGGTTTAAGGCCCTTTTCCGTTCTGAGGCTTAGCAAAAAGCGGGGGGGGGGGGGCACAAAGTGCTGCAAGGTCCACATCACCAGGGAAAGCTGGTCCAGACAGAAGGCAATGGATGTCTGGAGGAGGCTATGGTCTTCAGCAGGCAATTGGCTAAAAGGGAGGTAAAATGAAATTCAAGTCTCCGTGGAGGAAAAGAGAAGCATGTCCTCCCTCTGTCCCCGCACACCGATAAGCCCAGAGCACCACACTTCTCCTTTAGGCTTAACCCGCCATTTGTCTCCTCCTGGGCCGAGACTGGCCTTGGCCACCACTCACCACGCCCTCCCAGGCCCTGGCCCCCTTTAGAACTGACAGAACCAACATGTGGCCATTAACACTGAGCTCCTTCTGAACTGGTGCTCTCAGTGGAGTACTTTGAGACAGGAAGTTGCAGGCGATCTTTGCCTGAGCGAGCGATGCAAAAGGCACAGTGAGGCTGCTGGTGGAGATACGGTTAAGGCACTATCCACACTAGTCATTTTGCCTGTACTTCAGGCTCCTTGCTTGCGGAGAACCGCCTTCTCCCATAAGGCCGCCGTCAGACACCCTGGATATCACCGCCTGACCCTCTGGATCCCTTCAGGTTGCTTTTCTTCACCATCATCCCTAGGCAGCCAGACCACCCCTGACCCATACCATCCAGGCCCCCAGAGTACCCTCCTCCTACACTTTAGGCCCTGCCACCCACAGCCCCCCAAACCACCCCTAGCCCACACCCCGACCCCCAAGGCTGCCCAGCCAACCGGGGCTCCTGGAATAGGATACAACTGGAGAGGTCGGTTACTCAGAACTCTGGCTTCGGGTCCAGCATCTCCACCAGGCCCAGGAGCGTGGGGTGCCCCCAGGATCTGCCAGAGCCACCAGGGACTTCAGGACTGACAGCGTCACCAGGGCCATCTCAGCCACCAGTACCACCTGGCATGCTGTGGTCGTCACGTGCTGTGCCCGCTGAAAAGGCCATGGCAACTGCATCTTCATCAGCTGCCCTCGTGGCTCCTTCACTGTGTGCCTCGAACCCTCCCTACAGAGCCCAGCCCTGTAGTACTAGCAAGGCAACTCAGCATCAGCAGAGCGCCTGCACAAATTAATCTTGGTCTTACCTCACGATTGGTTCCCACTGACAATGGGCGTCCCCTGCTGAAGCTTCACGTGTTCACATGCCGTGTCGCCCCAATGTGCGTGCAGAGACACATCCACGTTGTCTGTGCCCTCTAAGTCAGCCTTTCCTAAGGTCCGGAAACCTGATAAATGGCTTAGCTGTCGTGAGGCCTCTGGGTGGCGCTACACCCTTAGTGTGGGAGCAGCTCCTCAGTGCGCATGCCCAAACAGACCCTGCCCCACTCCTCCGTGCACACGACTATTTCCGGTCTGAGCCTGCAAACCCCAAGTGAACCCCGGTCCCTGTGCACCTCCAAGACTGCGCTGTTGCCAACCTGGCCATGCTCACGGGTGAGCATCCTGCTGAGTTCAGGTCCTTGTCATTGACTTCTGGAGGGGAGTCGGGCACCCCTTGGTCAGGGCCAGTGTGTCCATCTGGTGTCCCACACGTAGCTCATGTGTGTGTATGTGCTTCTATGTGCATGAGTGCATGGACAGGTACATGCACATGGGTGTGTGAGATGTGTGTCCGTGTGTCTGCCCAAGAGAGAGTGCCCATGCACAGGTGCCAGTGCATAGGCGTGTGCCTGTGTGTGTGTGAGACAGCATGTACACAGGTGCATGCACATAGGGGGTGTGCATGTGTATGTGGAGGTGCATGCGCATAGGCATGTGCATGTGTGTGCAGGTGCTTTCACATGGTCATGGGCATGTGTTTGAAAGAGAAAGCAGGCACATGCTCAGGTGTTGCACATTGGTGTGTCTGTGTGTGTGTGTTAGAGTTTGTCATCAGGTGCATAAACATGTGTGTGTGCACGAGAGAGAGTGCATGGTTCAGGTGCATGCATGTGGGCATGTGTGTATGTGTGCGTGGGCACATATGCAGGGCCCCACCCTGGACGCATGAGGCCAGGGATTCAGAGCGGGCTATGCCTGCTCACCTGGGGAGGGAAGCGGGGAATGCTGTTGGACTCATTGGGGATGTCATGGGGATGTCATGGGGCTCTGGGCACACAGACCACAAGGGACTCTAGACTGTGGGCTTCCTACAGCCCCCCAGAAGCACGGGAGGGACTGGCTGGACCCAAGGGCTGCAGGAGGGGCAGTGACCCCCGGGACATCCCCAGTCTCTTGGCCCTCTGCTGACACAGCCTTCGTGGGTTCACCCTCCCCAGGAACAAAGTCGTGGGGCTCTCTGGGGGCCTGGAGGAGTCAAGTCAATAGGAAAGGTACAGCTGAGGGTGACAGCAGGACTGGAGTAAGTGTTTATCTCTTTCCCTATAACCCTCTGCCCACAAGTCAGCAGGGTCAGCTGATTCATTACAGTGGGGATCTTGGGCTGCCTACCTGGCCTGCTCATGCTGGCCCCCACCCTGCCCTCTGGGATGGGCACCACTGCTGCAGGGACCTGAGGTGGGCACCCGCCTGGGTGTGGCTCCTACATGAGAGCTTCAGGCTGATGCCTTTTCCACATCTCAAATCCTCCATGTGGCAGGTTCACTGAACCCTGCGTGTCTGTCATGTCCAGTCCCGAGATGGCTGAGGGGGCCCTTGAAAGGCTTCCCTCACACTCTGACATGGGCTGGACAGGTGGGGCTGGGTGAGGGCCGGGGTCCAGTGGGGACACCCTTACTGTGCTAAAAGCCGCTGCAAACATAGCAATAAAGATGTCATTTCCAGCCTGGCTGGGGAGCTCTGTGTGGTTGGTCCCCCTCTGCCACCCCGCTGTCCTAAGATGCTTTCCCTCCTTCCCTCAGAGGATCTCCTCCTTCCAGCTCAAACTCAACCCACTCAAGGAGCCTCTCAACTTCATCAAAGTACTCAAATGGAATGCTTCTATCTTTGCCTTTGCTACCTGCGGAGGTTGTAAGGGCAAAACAGAAATTCAAGGGTCTTATGCCTGAAGACTAGAGACGAGAACGACTCTAGACTCTCTAGAGTCTCTTTCTGAGACTAGAACGATTCCAGCTACTTTTGGTTATCCATTCACCTTGGATGAAGCATTGTTTCAGACGCCTCAAGGTGTAAATGTCTGTAATGTCGATTGGTAAAATTATGTCCTTATTGGAGATTACTCTTTTGCATAGTTCTGTGTTACTTTTGCAGTCTTTGTCTTCCTGTACTGCATTGCTGCTCTTCTGCTCTATGTTGGTTAAACAAACCTGCATCATGATAGTTGAAAGCTTTCCATGACTGACTTTGTAATTACTATTGTTGCCACTTTTTGTGGTTGGTGTGCACTTCAACTTGGGTTAAAGATCTTAAAGATACTAAAATAGCTACCAGTCACTATATTGTCCAGGAACTTAAGCCTTGTAATCTTCAAGAAGTGATGTGTCATTTTGTCTGTGACTAATATGGGATGCCTAAATGTATCTGTGATCTTTGGCTTTCTGAATATGCTACTTTGGGGAGGAAATGCATGGTTTGTGTACAAGGAGACCAGCTTTCACAGTCCACCAAATAATTCTACTTCTCAAGGAGGTATTCCTCCTCCAACTGGAATATAATTGAAGGGAGAAGTCCAATCTATGAAATAAGTGTCTATACCATGACCTGTTGTCAACATCTTAAGAAGCACTTTTTGTTTCTAAAAAAAGTAATGGTTTTTTCAATAAATTGATGGGTTTAAAATTTTTCTGCTTTGTTACATAAAACTTGTGCCTTTCCTACAAATTCAAGATGTAAACATATTCTCACATGTGAATTTTAAAATTCAGGGACCTATTATGAGATGATATACATTTTTAAATGAACAGTAAATTTTTCACTACATTGTTTTCCCTCCAAAGTGTTTACACCTTAAGCCTTAATGTATATCTTCACTCAGAAAACAGTTTTATTGTCATATCATAATAGTAAGAAAATCTCTATTGGAACATACACTCAGTTCAGTCTCTCAGTCATGTCTGACTCTTTGCAACCCCATGGACTGCAACATGCCAGGCCTCCCTGTCCATCACCAACTCTGGGAGTTTACTCAAACTCATGTCCATTGAGTCGGGGATTCCATCCGACCATCTCATCCTCTGTCGGCCTCTTGTCCTCCCACCTTCAATCTTTCCCAGCGTCAGGGTCTTTTCCAGTGAGTCAGTTCTTCACATCAGGTGGCCAAAGTATTGGAATTTCAGCTTCAACATCAGTCCTTCCAATGAATATTCAGGACTGATATTCTTTAGGATGGACTAGTTGGATCTCTTTGCAGTCCAAGGGATTCTCAAGAGTCTTCTCCAACACCACAGTTCAAAAGCATCAGTTCTTCAGTGTTCAGCTTTGTTTATAGTCCAACTCTCACATCCATACACAACTACTGGAAAAACCGTAGCCTTGACTAAACAGACCTTTGTTGGCAAAGTAATGTCTCTGCTTTTTAATGTGTTATCTAGGTTGGTCATAGCTTTTCTTCCAAGGAGCAAGAGTCTTTGAATTTCATGGCTGCAGTCACCATCTGCAGTGATTTTGGAGCCCAAGAAAATAAAGTCTCTCACTGTTTGTATTGTTTCCCCATCTATTTGCTATGAAGTGATGGGACCAGATGCCATGACCTTAGTTTTCTGAATGTTGAGTTTTCAGCCACCTTTTTCACTCTCCTCTTTCACTTTCATCAAGACGCTCTTTAGTTCTTCTGTCTGCCATAAGGGTGGTGTCATCTGCATTTCTCAGGGTATTGATATTTCTCCTGGCAATCTTGATTCCAGCTTGTGCTTCCTCCTGCCCAGTGTTTCTCCTGATGTACTCTGCATATAAGTTCAATAAGCAGGGTGACAACATACAGCTTTGAGATAATCCTTTTCCTATTTGGACCCAGTCTGTTGTTCCATGTCCAGTTCTAACTGTTGCTTCCTGACCTGCATACAGATTTCTCAGGAGGCAGGTCAGGTGGTCTGGTATTCCCATCTCTTTCAGAATTTTCCACAGTTTGTTGTGATCCACACAGTCAAAAGCTTTGGCATAGTCAATAAAGCAGAAATAGATATTTTTCTGGAACTCTCTTGCTTTCTCTATGATCCAATGGATGTTGGCAGTTTGATCTCTGGTTCCTCTGCCTTTTCTAAAATTACCTTGAACATCTGGAAGTTCATGGTTCATGTACTGTTGAAACCTGGCTTGGAGAGTTTTGAGCATTTCTTTGCTAGCATGTGAGATGAGTGCAATTGTGCAGTAGTTTGAACATTCTTTGACGTTGCCTTTCTTAGGGATTAGAATGAAAACTGACCTTTACCAGTCCTGTGGCCACAGCTGAAATTTTCAAATTTGCTGGCATATTGAGTTCAGCACTTTCACAGCATCATCTTTTAGGATTTGAAATAGCTCAACTGGAATTCCATCACCTGCACTAGCTTTGTTCATAGTGATGCTTCCTAAGGCCCACTTGACTTTGCATTCCAGGATGTCTGGCTCTAGGTGAGTGATCACACCATCGTGATTATCTGGGTCTTGAAGATCATTTTTGTACAGTTCTTCTGTGTATTCTTGCCACCTCTTCTTCTTTTTTTTAAAATTTAATTTTATTTTTTAACTTTACAATATTGTACTGGTTTTGCCATATATCGAAATGAATCTGCCACAGGTATACATGTGTTCCCCATCCTGAACCCTCCTCCCTCCTCCCTCCCCATACCATCCCTCTGGGTCATCCCAGTGCACCAGCCCCAAGCATCCAGTATCGTGCATCGAACTTGGACTGGTGACTCGTTTCATATATGATATTATATATATTTCAATGCCATTCTCCCAAATCATCCCACCCTCTCCCTCTCCCACAGAGTCCAAAAGACTGTTGTATACATCAGTGTCTCTTTTGCTGTCTCGTATACAAGGTTATTGTTACCATCTTTCTAAATTCCATATATATGCGTTAATATTCTGTATTGGTGTTCTTCTTTCTGGCTTACTTCACTCTGTATAATAGGTTCCAGTTTCATCCACCTCATTAGAACTGATTCAAATGTATTCTTTTTAATGGCTGAGTAATACTCCATTGTGTATATGTACCACACCTTTCTTATCCATTCATCTGCTGATGGACATCTAGGTTGCTTCCATGTCCTGGCTATTATAAACAGTGCTGCGATGAACACTGGGGTACACGTGTCTCTTTCCCTTCTGGTTTCCTCAGTGTGTATGCCCAGCAGTGGGATTGCTGGATCATAAGGCAGTTCTATTTCCAGTTTTTTAAGGAATCTCCACACTGTTCTCCATAGTGGCTGTACTAGTTTGCATTCCCACCAACAGTGTAAGAGGGTTCCCTTTTCTCCACACCCTCTCCAGCATTTATTGCTTGTAGACTTTTGGATTGCAGCCATTCTGACTGGCCTGAAATGGTACCTCATAGTGGTTTTGATTTGCATTTCTCTGATAATGAGTGATGTTGAGCATCTTTTCATGTGTTTGTTAGCCATTTGTATGTCTTCTTTGGAGAAATGTCTATTTAGTTCTTTGGCCCATTTTTTGATTGGGTCATTTATTTTCTGGAGTTGAGCTGTAGGAGTTGCTTGTATATTTTTGAGATTAGTTGTTTGTCCGTTGCTTCATTTGCTATTATTTTATCCCATTCTGAAGGCTGTCTTTTCACCTTGCTTATAGTTTCCTTTGTTGTGCAGAAGCTTTTAAGTTTAATTAGGTCCCATTTGTTTATTTTTGCTTTTATTTCCAATATTCTGGGAGGTGGGTCATAGAGGATCCTGCTGTGATGTATGTCGGAGAGTGTTTTGCCTATGTTCTCCTCTAGGAGTGTTATAGTTTCTGGTCTTATGTTTAGATCTTTAATCCATTTTGAGTTTATTTTTGTGTATGGTGTTAGAAAGTGCTCTAGTTTCATTCTTTTACAAGTGGTTGACCAGTTTTCCCAGCACCACTTGTTAAAGAGATTGTCTTTAATCCATTGTATATTCTTGCCTCCTTTGTCAAAGATAAGGTGTCCATATGTGCGTGGATTTATCTCTGGGCTTTCTATTTTGTTCCATTGATCTATATTTCTGTCTTTGTGCCAGTACCATACTGTCTTGATGACTGTGGCTTTGTAGTAGAGCCTGAAGTCAGGCAGGTTGATTCCTCCAGTTCCATTCTTCTTTCTCCAGGTACCTTTGGCTATTCGAGGTTTTTTGTCTTTCCATACAAATTGTGAAATTATTTGTTCTAGCTCTGTGAAGAATACCGTTGGTAGCTTGATAGGGATTGCATTGAATCTATAAATTGCTTTGGGTAGTATACTCATTTTCACTATATTGATTTTCCAATCCATGAACATGGTATATTTCTCCATCTATTAGTGTTCTCTTTGATTTCTTTCCCCAGTGTTTTATAGTTTTCTATATATAGGTCTTTAGTTTCTTTAGGTAGATATATTCCTAAGTATTTTATTCTTTCTGTTGCAATGGTGAATGGAATTGTTTCCTTAATTTCTCTTTCTGTTTTCTCATTATTAGTGTATAGGAATGCAAGGGATTTCTGTGTGTTGATTTTATATCCTGCAACTTTACTATAATCATTGATTAGTTCTAGTAATTTTCTGGTGGAGTCTTTAGGGTTCTCTATGTATAGGATCATGTCATCTGCCAACAGTGAGAGTTTTACTTCTTCGTTTCCAATTTGGATTCCTTTTATTTCTTTTTCTGCTCTGATTGCTGTGGCCAAAACTTCCAAAACTATGTTGAATAGTAATGGTGAAAGTGGGCACCCTTGTCTTGTTCCTGACTTTAGAGGAAATGCTTTCAATTTTTCACCATTGAGGATAATGTTTGCTGTGGGTTTGTCATATATAGTTTTTATTATGTTGTGGTATGTTCCTTCTATTCCTGCTTTCTGGAGAGTTTTTTTTTTTTTTATCATAAATGGATGTTGAATTTTGTCAAAGGCTTTCTCTGCATCTATTGAGATAATCATATGGTTTTTATTTTTCAATTTGTTAATGTGGTGTATTACAGTGATTGATTTGCAGATATTGAAGAATCCTTGCATCCCTGGGATAAAGCCCACTTGGTCATGGTGTATGATCTTTTTAATGTGTTGTTGGATTCTGATTGCTAGAATTTTGTTAAGGATTTTTGCATCTATGTTCGTCAGTGATATTGGCCTGTAGTTTTCTTTTTTTGTGGGATCTTTGTCAGGTTTAGGTATTAGGGTGATGGTGGCCTCATAGAATGAGTTTGGAAGTTTACCTTCCTCTGCAATTTTCTGGAAGAGTTTGAGTACGATAGGTGTTAGCTCTTCTCTAAATTTTTGGTAGAATTCAGCTGTGAAGCCATCTGGACCTGGGCTTTTGTTTGCTGGAAGATTTTTGATTACAGTTTCAATTTCCGTGCTTGTGATGGGTCTGTTAAGATTTTCTATTTCTTCCTGGTCCAGTTTTGGAAAGTTGTACTTTTCTAAGAATTTGTCCATTTCTTCCACATTGTCCATTTTATTGGCATATAATTGCTGATAGTAGTCTCTTATGATCCTTTGTATTTCTGTGTTGTCTGTTTTGATCTCTCCATTTTCATTTCTAATTTTATGGATTTGATTTTTCTCCCTTTGTTTCTTGATGAGTCTGGCTAATGGTTTGTCAATTTTATTTATCCTTTCAAAGAACCAGCTTTTGGCTTTGTTAATTTTTGCTATGGTCTCTTTTGTTTCTTTTGCATTTTTTTCTGCCCTAATTTTTAAGATTTCTTTCCTTCTACTAACCCTGGGGTTCTTCATTTCTTCCTTTTCTAGTTGCTTTAGGTGTAGAGTTAGGTTTTTTATTTTATTTTATTTTTTATTTTTTTAAAGAGACGGGGTCTCGCTATGTTGCCCAGGCTGGAGTACAGTGGCTATTCACAGGTGCGATCCCACTACTAATCAGCACGGGAGTTTTGACCTGCTCCGTTTCCAACCTGGGCCGGTTCACCCCTCCTTAGGCAACGTGGTGGTCCCCCGCTCCCGGGAGGTCACCATATTGATGCCGAACTTAGTGCAGACACCCGATCGGCATAGCGCACTGCAGCCCAGAACTCCTGAGCTCAAGCGATCCTCCAGCCTCAGCCTCCCGAGTAGCTGGGACTACAGGTGCGTGCTACCGTGCCCAGCTAGAGTTAGGTTATTTATTTGACTTTTTTCCTGTTTCTTGAGGTATGCCTGTATTGCTATGAACTTTCCCTTAGGACTGCTTTTACAGTGTCCCACAGGTTTTGGGTTGTTGTGTTTTCATTTTCATTCATTTCTATGCAAATTTTTATTTCTTTTTTGATTTCTTCTGTGATTTGTTGGTTATTCAGCAGCATGTTGTTCAGCCTCCATATTTTGGAATTTTTAATAGTTTTTCTCCTGTAATTGAGATCTAATCTTACTGCATTGTGGTCAGAAAAGATGCTTGGAATGATTTCAATTTTTTTGAATTTACCAAGGCTAGATTTATGGCCCAGGATGTGATCTATCCTGGAGAAGGTTCCATGTGTGCTTGAGAAAAAGGTGAAATTCATTGTTTTGGGATGAAATGTCCTATACATATCAATTAGGTCTAACTGGTCTATTGTATCATTTAAAGTTTGTGTTTCCTTGTTAATTTTCTGTTTAGTTGATCTATCCATAGCTGTGAGTGGGGTATTAAAGTCTCCCACTATTACTGTGTTATTGTTAATTTCTCCTTTCATACTTGTTAGCCTTTGCTTACATATTGCGGTGCTCCCATGTTGGGTGCATATATATTTATAATTGTTATATCTTCTTCTTGGATTGATCCTTTGATCATTATGTAGTTACCGTCTTTGTCTCTTCACAGCCTTTGTTTTAAGGTCTATTATATCTATATGAGTATTGCTACTCCTAATTTCTTTTGGTCCCTATTTGCATGGAAAATCTTTTTCCAGCCCTTCACTTTCAGTCTGTATGTGTCCCTGTTTTGAGGTGGGTCTCTTGTAGACAGCATATGTAGGGGTCTTGTTTTTGTATCCATTCAGCCAGTCTCTGTCTTTTGGTTGGGGCATTCAATGCATTTACGTTTAAGGTAATTACTGATAAGTATGATCCCATTGCCATTTACTTTATTGTTTTGGGTTCGAATTTATACATCGTTTTTGTGTTTCCTGTCTAGAGAATATCCTTTAGTATTTGTTGGAGAGCTGGTTTGGTGGTGCTGAATTCTCTCAGCTTTTGTTTGTCTGAAAAGCTTTTGATTTCTCCTTCATATTTGAATGAGATCCTTGCTGGGTACAATAATCTAGGCTGTAGGTTATTTTCTTTCATTGCTTTAAGTATGTCTTGCCATTCCCTCCTGGCTTGAAGAGTTTCTATTGAAAGATCAGCTGTTATCCTAATGGGAATTCCCTTGTGTGTTATTTGTTGTTTTTCTCTTGCTGCTTTTAATATTTGTTCTTTGTGTTTGATCTTTGTTAATTTGATTAATATGTGTCTTGGGGTGTTTTGCCTTGGGTTTATCCTGTTTTGGACTCTCTGGGTTTCTTGGACTTGGGTGATTATTTCCTTCCCCATTTTAGGGAAGTTTTCAACTATTATCTCCTCAAGTATTTTCTCATGGTCTTTCTTTTTGTCTTCTTCTTCTGGGACCCCTATGATTCGAATGTTGTAGCGTTTAATATTGTCCTGGAGGTCTCTGAGATTGTCCTCATTTCTTTTAATTCGTTTTTCTTTTTTCGTCTCTGATTCATTTATTTCTACCATTCTATCTTCTAATTCACTAATTCTATCTTCTGCCTCTGTTTTTCTACTATTTGTTGCCTCCAGAGTGTTTTTGATTTCACTTAATTGCATTATTCATTATATATTGACTCTTTTTTTACTTCTTCTAGGTCCTTGTTAAACCTTTCTTGCATCTTCTCAATCCTTGTCTCCAGGCTATTTATCTGTGATTCCATTTTGATTTCAAGATTTTGGATCAATTTCACTATCATTATTCGGAATTCTTTATCAGGTAGATTCCCTATCTCTTCCTCTTTTGTTTGGTTTGGTGGGCATTTGTCCTGTTCCTTTACCTGCTGGGTAATGTGTTATGAGATGTCTATGGTTTTGGGGTGACTTTGGGCAGCCTGTATCTTGGAGCTCAGGGCTGTGTTCCTGTGTTGCTGGAGAATTTGCTTGGTATGTCTTGCCCTGGAACTTGTTGGCCCTTGTGTGGTGCTCGGTTTCAGTGTAGGTATGGAGGTGTTTGATGAGCTCCTGTCAATTAATGTTCCCTGGAGTCAGGAGTTCCCTGGAGTCAGGGTTTGGACTTAAGCCTCCTGCTTCCAGTTATTGGTCTTATTTTTACAGTAGTTTCAAAACTTCTCCTTCTATACAGCACCATTGATAAAACATCTACATTAAAGATGAAAAGTTTCTCCACTGTAAGGGTCACCCAGAGAGATTCACAGCGTTACATGGAGAAGAGAAGAGGGAGGAGGGAGTTAGAGGTGACCCGAATGAGATGAGGTGGAATCAATAGAGGAGAGAGCGGGCTAGCCAGTAATCACTTCCTTATGTGCACTCCACAACTGGACCACTCAGAGATGTTCACTGAGTTATACACAGAAGAGAAGAGGGAGGAAGGAGACAAAAGTGGCCAGGAGGATAAAAGGGGGGAATCAAAAGGAGAGAGACAGATCCAGCCAGTAATCAGTTCCCTAAGTGTTCTCCACCATCTGGAACACACAGAAATTCACAGAGTTGGGTAGAGTAGAGAGGGGTTAGGGAGGAGACACAGGCGACCTGGTGAAGAAAAAGGAGGGTCCAAAGGGGTAGAGAGCAGTCAAGCCAGTAATCTCGCTCCCTAGTAAAAAATGGGTACTGAAGTCTGGGTTCTTAAAGATACAAAATTGGTAACAAATACATAAAAGCAAAAATTAAAAATCTAGAGTAGAGTTTGGAATTTCAAAAATACAGTGTTAAAGAAAAGAAGAAGGAAAAGAAAGAGAGAGAAAAAAAACCAAAAACAAAGTCACAAAAATTATAAAGAAAATGTAGGTACAAAATTGATAACAAATACCAAAAAGCAAAAGTTAAAAATCTAGAGCTTGGAACTTCAAAAATACAATGTTAAAAAAAAGAAGAAAAAGAAAGAGAGAAAACAAACAAACAAACAACAAACAAACAAAAACAAAGTCACAAAAATTATAAAGAAAATATTAATAAAAAATAGAGAGGAAAAAATTATAAAGAAAATATAGATACAAAATTGATAACAAATACCAAAAAGCATAAATTAAAAATCTAGAGTAGAGTTTGGAATTTCAGATATACAATGCTATATAAAAGAAGAAGAGAAAGAAAGAGAGAGAGAAAAAAAGTCACAAAATTATAAAAAAATATATAGGTACAAAATTGATAACAAATGCCAAAAAGCTAAAATTAAAAATCTAGAGTAGAGTTTGGAATTTCAAAAATACAATGTTAAAGAAAAGAAGGAAAAAAAAACAAGGTCACAAAAATTATAAAAATATATATATGAAGTTTGCTTTAAAAAAAAATAGGGTCTTTTTTTTTTGCAAAGTAATAGTAGGTTGTAAAATTAAAACTAAAGCAATAATAGAGGACTTAAAATTTTTTTAAAAAATTAAAAAAAAAGAAGACAGAATGATCGTAAAAATAGTAAAAATATATCTAGGACTTTCTCTGGTTTTATTGTGGGTATTGTTGGGTCAGTTCATTTTCGGCTAGTTCCTTGGTCCGACTTATATTTCTCAAGATCTATAGGCCCCTTCCTATGTAGTTGGTACTAACCACAGGGTTTTAATCTATTGCCTGTAGCTTCCAAGGCAGTTCCCTCTGTTATAGCTTCTTCTGTTTGCTGGTCTCTTCAGTGTCTGGTTTCCGCCCTGACACAAAGGGGATGGTGGTGGACACTTTTTTTTTTTTAGGCTCACTTGTTCAGTTGCGCTGTTGGGAGGGAGGGACGCTGCAAACAAATAACACTGGCGTGTACTCGCAGTGCCTCAGCCACACTGGGCCTGCCCCCGCTCACGGCGTTTGTAGCCTCCCTGCCCACACTGCTCAGGCTCTAGGTTGCTCCGCCGGGAACCATCCATGGCCGGCCCTGGGCTGCCTGCACCTCCCACGTCTAAGCCTCTCAGGTTCTGGCACTCAAGTAGTCCTCAGAGGTGCAGACTCAGTTGGGCCTGCGTTTTTTGCCCTTCCCAGGTCCGAGCAGCTCAGGTGATGAGGTGTTTGGCACGCGCGATTGCTGTGATTATCGCCTCCCCGCCACTCGGTTATCTAGGTGTACAACTGGCGCACCTTCTCAGGCGCATGTTGACCGTCCAGACCCCCAAGAAGTTTTAGTTAGCAAAGAAGCCTGCTTACAGTTTTGTAGATAATGTCTCTCTGGGGCTGCGATTGCCCCCTTCTGGCTCTGGCTGCCTGTCACTGAAGGGGGATGGTCTGTAGCCGGCTATCTCTGTTCAGTCCTTTGTTCGTGCGCGGGCCTGGTGGTGTCTTAGGTTAGGGCTGGCTTTTCGCGTGGTAGATATCCCACAGTCTGGTTGCTAGCCCAAATTATTTTGCTCAGATAGTGCTCGGGGTTTTCAGGCCAGATCCTTACTCTAAGCGCTGCAGCCCGCGCTGTGCCTCCCTGCCCAGCCCCTGCTTGCTAGTGGCATGTGCAGGCGTCTGCGCTGCTTCTCTGCTGGGGGAGTTACCGTAGGGCTCGTAATCAGCAGGTTTTAATTGTTTATTTATTTTTCCTCCCTATTATGTTGCCCTCTGTGCTTCCAAGGCTCAGCACAGATTAGGCAGTGAGAAGGTTTCCTGGTGTTTGGAAACTTCTCTCTTTTTAAGACTCCCTTCCCAGGATGGAGCTCTGTCCCTCTCTCTTTTGTCTCTTTTTTTTATCTTTCATATTTTTTCCTACCTCCTTTCGAAGACATGGGTTGCTTTTCTGGGTGCCTGATGTCCTCTGCCGGCATTCAGAAGTTGTTTTGTGGAATTTACTCGGCTTTTAAATGTTCTTTTGATGAATTTGTGGGGGAGAAAGTGCTCTCCCCGTCCTACTCCTCCGCCATCTTAGCTCCTCCCCCCTTGCCACCTCTTCTTAATATCTTCTGCTTCTGTTAGGTCCATACCTTTTCTGTCCTTTATTTGAGCTCATCTTTGCATGAAATGTCCTTTGGTATCTCTAATTTTCTTGAAGATATCTCTAGTCTTTCCCATTCTATTGTTTTCCTCTACTTCTTAGCATTGATCACTGAGGAAGGCTTTCTTATCTCTCCTTGCTATTCTTTGGAACTCTACATTCAAATGGGTATATCTTTCCTTTTCTCCTTTGCTTTTCACTTCTCCTCCATGCACAGCAATTTGTAAGGCCTCCTCAGACAACTATTTTGCCTTTTTGCACTTCTTTTTCTTGGGGATGAACTTGATCCCTGCCTCCGGTACAATGTCATGAACCTCTGTCCATAGTTCTTCAGACACATTGTCTATCAAGTCTAGTCCCTAGAATCTATTTCTCACCTCCACTGTATAATTGTAAGGGATTTTATTTAGATCATACCTGAATGATCTAGTGTTTTTTTCCCCCCCCTACTTTCTTCAATTTAAGTCTGAATTTGGCAATAAGGAATTCATGATCTGAGCCACAGTCAGCTCCCATTCTCGTTTTGCTGACTGTATAGAGCTTCTCCATTTTTGGTTGCAAAGAATGTAATCAGTTTGATTTGGGTATTGACCATCTGGTGATGTCCATATGTAGAGTCTTCTCTTGTGTTGTTGGAAGAAGGTGTTTATGATGACTAGTGCTTTCTCTTGGCAAAACTCTGTTAGCCTTTGCCCTGCTTCATTCTGTAATCCAAGGCCAAATTTACCTGTTACTCCAGGTATCCCTTGACTTTTGCATTCCAGTCCCCTGTAATGAAAAGGATATCTTTTTGGGGTTTTAGTTCTAGAAGGTCTTGTAGGTCTTCATAGAACCATTCAACTTCAGCTTCTTCAGCATTACTGGTTGGGGCATAGACTTGGATTACCGTGATATTGAATGGTTTGCCTTGGAAATGAACACAGATCATTCTGTCATTTTTGAGACTGCATCCAAGTACTGCATTTTGGACTCTTTTTTTTTTTTTTTTTGACTGTGATGGCTACTCCATTTCCTCTAAGGGATTCTTGCCCACAGTAGTAGATATAAAGGTCATCTGAGTTATATTCACCAATTCCAGTCCATTTTAGTTCCCTACTTCATAAAATGTCGATGATCATTCTTGCCATCTCCTTTTTGACCACTTCCAGTTTGCCTTTATTCATAGGAACATTCCAGGTTCCTCTGCAATATGGCTCTTTACAGCATTGGACTTTACTTCCAACACCAGTCACATCCATAGCTGGGTATTGGTTTTGCTTTGACTCCATCTCTTCCTCCTTTCTGGAGTTATTTCTCCACTGATCTCCAGTAGCAGATTGGGCACCTACCAACCTGGGGAATTCATCTTTCAGTCGACCCAATTTCCCCCTCAGTCAGTCTCTCCCATCAGGAAGCTTCCATAAGCCTCATATCCTTCTCCATTAGAGGGCAGACAGACTGAAAACCACAGTCACAGAAAACTAGCCAATTTGATCACATGGATTGCAGCCTTGTCTAACTCAATGAAACTATGAGTCATGCTGTGTGCAGCCTCCCAAGACAAATGGGTCATGGTGGAGGGTTATGACAAAATGTGGTCCACTGGAGAAAGGAATGGCAAACCACTTCAGTATTCTTGCCTTGAGAACCCCATTAACAGTATGACCAACTTAGACAGCATATTAAAAAGCAGAGATATTACTTTGCCAGCAAAGGTCCATCTAGTCAGAACTATGGTTTTTCCAGTAGTCATGTATGGATGTGAGAGTTGGACCATAAAGAAGGCTGACTGCCGAAGAATTGATGCTTTTGAACTGTGGTGTTGCAGAAGACTCCTGAGAGCCCCTTGGACTGAGAGAAGATCAAACCTGTCAATCCTCAAGGAAATCAGTCCTGAATATTCATTGGATGGACTGATGCTGAAGCTGAAACTCCAATACTTTGGCCATTTGATGGTGAAGAACTGACTCATTGGAAAAGGCCCTGATGCTGGGAAAGGTTGAAGGCAGGTGAAGAAGGAAACAACACAGGGTGAGATGGTTGGATGACATCAGTGACTCGATGGACGTGAGTTTGAGCAAGCTCTGGGAGTGGGTGATGGACAGCGAGGCCTGGTGTGCTGCAGTCCATGGGGTCACAAAGAGTAGGACATGACTGAGCGAGTGACTAAACTGACTGCCTGACCATGTTCCAGGCATTGTGCTCAAAAATAAGCACAAAATAGGTCATTTCATCCTCACATATACCGCCATTTTCATCATGGTTATCTTTAGCAGTGGGATGATTGCTTTTCTTTTTTTTTTATTTTCCACACTTGCCTATATTTTCTCTGTCTCTGACAGTCACTGTGGGTTACATTTGTAATAAAAAAAATTAAGAAACATAGTCAGATATTGTTTAGAAAAAATTTTAATTAGTCCCCAAGTGACCTATTTTGCCAGTTTTAGTTAGCCTGTTTAAATCATTTGAGGTTGATGTTTCCTTTGAAAGTGCTGCTAATTAGCACCTTTTCTTGATGCAATTAGAAGCTCCATCATGGTGTCTCTCAGGTTCCTGAGCCTTGGGGCCCAGGCTAACCATTGGGGGGGGGCAAGGTGGCACAGCTCTGCCTGACTTTGTCACTTTGAGCCGCTGCCAAAAAGCAATCCTTTCTAAGTTGCACGCATAATGCTTATCGCACCTGGACAGGTGTTCCTCTAGAGGACAAGTGAGAGTTTGCTTCAGCAGTGTTTCATCACTATCACAGGAGCATCTTTTGCTCTTTTACTTCTTCCAAGTACATGTGTGTACATGCACATGTGTGGGTAAACACAGAAACCACACACCCACACCAGGCCGTGTTCACATGGCCCAGCACATCACAACCCCACCTGGCACAGACACCTCTGGGTGGTTATCAGTCAAGGCCTGCACCTTTTTGAATCAGAGAAGATTTGTTTGGAATAGAGTAAATATATTTGAAACAGATTAGGCATTATCTTTTACAACTAAGGCTAAGTGGTGATAGGGCCTGAGTGTATAAATTCAAGGAAGTTGATGGTTAAATCAGCAAGGATCTCTTTGCCAGATACTGAACGTCTTTCTTGAATTTCTGAGCTTCAAGTCAGTGCAGACACCTAAATCCAGATGTCCTGTAGGACCTGGACCCAGCCAGCCCCAGCTGACCTCACTCTATTTCTACCACTTCCCAATGCTTCCCTCTTCTTCCTTTATTGTTTCAATGACAGTCTTTTCCCACAGCCTCCTACTCTCTCCACTGCCATCTATCTAATCATGTTCAGTCATTAAGTTGTGTCTGACTCTTGGCAACCCCCTGAACTGCAATCCACCAGGCTTCTCTGTCCGTAGAATTCTCCAGGCAAGAATACTGGAGTGGGTTGCCATTTCCTCGCCTAGGAGATCTTCCTGACACAGGGAGCAAATCCACATGTCCTGCATCTCCTGCACTGGCAGGCAGATTCTTTATCACTGAGCCACCTGGGAAGCCCGTTCATCTAATCAATACCCTGAAGTATCCCTAGGCACTCACCCTAGGCTGCCTTTTACCAGTGTGGCATCATCTTTTACCTGATAGATTCTTGTACCCCTGCTCTCTCGGGAACCCCTCCTCTGATGGGAAAGTCAATGGGTTGTTATCACATCACCTAGGATCTCCCTCAACCCCTATAGACCCACACCCTGTCCTGTCCCACCCAAGAAGGTTCTCCTTCCTCCCTGGGTCACCACCCCTGTGCTGCCAGACCCCCATTTAATTGCCTGGAAGTGGTGGAACCCCCTATCTTTGCACCCCTGCCTATCAAAGGCCATTTGTATGTATGTGTGTGCATGCACATGAATACCTGGGTTGGGGCTGTCCTGCCTTCCTTGCATACCCAGCAAGGTCATGGTCAGCAACCCAAGGCTGTCATCCTGTCAGAGATGTTCCATTGTCTTAAGTGTGAACTGGACTGAGACGGTTATTAAAAAGAGGTCCAGAACTAAGAGGCATCTGAGCTGTGCCATAAAATGAAGGGGAGATGAATGGTGACAGTAGGTGAGGCTTCTCAGCAAGGGGACTGCTTGGGCAGAGGAGACTAGTTGGTACCTTAACTTCTCTAAAGTCTTTATTATGGACTTTTCACATCTACATACAAGGAGAGAGGACAGGATTAAAAAAAAAACAAAAAACTACCTATGTTTCACCCAGCTTCAACACTTGTCAACATTTCACTGGATTATTTTGAAAATAAGGAAGGATTTATGGGCAAGAAATAATATTTCTTGAAAAGATAAGAGGCATCTCTCTAAGTTTGTCTAATTAAAGGGGCGTCACAGGGCCCTGAAGCACAGGGCCTGAGTACAGTTGCAACGCAAAGGTTTTCTTGGTTGCTGTCTCTCTCTCTCTTTCACTTCTGTCCTCTGTGCACAGAGATTGAAATTAGTGATCACCTCACCTTCCCTTCGATCAACCTAGAATCATCATCAGGGTTCCTGCAAGGATCTCAGAATGTTATCCCACCCTGCCCCTCCAGGCTCTGACCTTCTTCAGGTCAGAGGGCACAGAAGGAAGCTCAGTTCCTGGGGAATTGGACAGGGCGATGTGAGAGGCCGGGGTACCACACCAGGATGTGGTAGTTCTCAACACCACTGATGCGGTGCCCTGCTTGCCAAGGCCACCTCCATATGTTGTCCCAAGCCATCCTCGTCACAGTCCTAGGAGGTGTGGAATAGTATCACCCCCATTGAATAACAACATGGGCCTCTCTTTCTGCAGAGCATCAATAGCACTGTACTGTCACTGGTCCATCAGCTCTTTTGGCAGAGCCTCTAGTGGATTCTCCCCTGTTACCTCCATCTTCTCTCAGTGACTTGCAGTGGCCTTGGCACAGGCCACAAAGCAAGTAGGACTGGACATGAGGAACAATTACCCACATGGTTCCTGCCCTTCAAGATCTGTCACTCCCACTGAGAAGTGCCCTCTGGTGACTCTGAGGGCCCCTTTGGGGCAGGAGATGGGGTCATCACCTAGGAATGATCAGGGGTGTGGTAGGAGCCATGAACTAAGGAGGGCAGGCAAGGTTGGCAATAATGGATGCTCATGGGGGCTTTGGGAGGGGGTTCAGTGAGGAATGCTTTGGAGGGGGGGTTAAACCGTCAGCAAGTGTATTGTTGACTGAACCTAAAGGCTACAGGCAGGCACTCATTGTGGTGGTTGAGTTGCCTAATGAAGGGTCATCAAGGACCCAAATCCTTTCCCTTCTCATCCTTCTAACAGCATGTGGGTGTTCCTAGGCTTGGTGGTGGGATTAACCACTCCTTTCTATGAAGTAATAGCTTGTAACCGTGGTATTAAAATAATTTGCTTTATTTTAGTCTTTTGGCCAGACAAACATTCGATAACACCCTAGAGCCGCCCCATCTAAGAAAACATTAGGGTTTGTTCTATCTCCGACCACAGGAAAGGGCACAGTAAGGTCCAGGCACCTGAAGAACCTCAGAACAGCCCTCAGGAGGAGGCACAGAGCTGCAAGGGGTGCAGTGAGATGACCATATGGGCTCTTGCACGTGGACCTCCGTTCCCTGTCCCCCTGCATGGGACCACCACCTGCTCCGGTCATGTCTCTCCAGGAGTCTCTTGAGGGCACCCTTGACTTCCTTATTCCTCGGACTATAGATCATAGGGTAGAGCATGGGAGTGATGTTGGTGTAGATTAAGGACACAGTTTTGTCCTGTTCTGGGGTGTAGCATGACCTGGGGCGAATGTAGATGAATATTGCACAGCCGTAGTGCAGAAGGGAGACCAGTAGGTGCCCAGCACAGGTGGAGAAGGCTTTGTTCCTGCCCTTAGCCAAGTGGATTCTGAGGATGGCAGTGATAATGAACCCATAGGAGAGCAGGATCAGCAGGAAGGGAATCAACAGGATGAGCAGGCAAACAAGGAAGAACCACTCTCTCCTTTTAAGTCTGATATGTAGTACTTTCATTGCAATTCAGCTTCAAATATTTCACAATGTCTCCTCTATTACTGGCACTTTACCAGTGAGTTATTCAGGAGTGCATTTTAAGGTCCCAAATGTATGTTTGTTTGACTTTATCATTTTAATGTTGCTTCAAATTTAATTGAATAATTGTCAGAGAACGTAGTCTGTATGGTGTTGATTCTTTGAAATTTGTGCAAATATCTTTCATCACATAGTATGTGGTCTATTTTTGTAATTGTCCCCTGTGCAATTAGGAAAAAATCTTTATCTCTAGTGGATGCAGGGTTTTTACATGACTTTCAGATTGTTGTTTAAATCCTCTGTGTCCTTACCAATATTTTGTGTTTGGTCCATTTCTGGTAGAAGTGGGTTAAATGTACTATGATTTGCATTCTTTTTGTGAGTAAAACTGTTTATTTACTTGCCTTTTAAATTAAAAAATTATACAAATGTGATCATATTAAACATTCTGCAGGTTTTTTTTGTAGTTAGTAAAAGTTTACTGTGCACACAGTAAGACAGCTTGCAAAAAGACAGCTTGCAAACCAGAAGCACTCAAAACATGAAACAAGGCTCAGGGGTATATTGTTATAAGGCAACTTATGTAGTGAGGAAATTCTTCACAATGGTTGGTTATAATATTAGGATTTTTAGTTCGGTTCAGTTGCTCAGTCATATCCAGCTCCGCAACCCATGGACTGCAGTATGCCAGTCTTCCCTGTTCGTCACCAACATCCAGAGCTTGCTCAAATTCATCTCCATCGAGTCAGTGATGCCATCCAACCATCTCATCCTCTGTCATCCCCTTCTCCTCCAGCCTTCAGTCTTTTCCAGCATCAGGGTCTTTTCTAATGAGCCAGTTCTTCACATCAAGTGGCCAAAGTATTAGAGTTTCAGCTTCAGCATTAGTAATTCCAGTGAATATTCAGGACTGATTTACTTTAGGATTGACTGGTTGGATCTCCTTGCAGTCTAAGGGACTTTCAAGAGTCTTCTCTAACACCATAGTTCAAAACCATCAACTCTTTGGTGCTCAGCTTTCTTTATGGTCCAACTCTCATATCCATACATGACTGCTTGAAAAACCATAGCTTTGACTGGACAGACCTTTGTTGGCAAAGTAATATCTCTGCTTTTTTAATATATTGTCTAGGTTAGTCATAACTTTTTTTCCAAGGAGCAAGCGTCTTTTAATTTCACGGCTGCAGTCACCATCTGCAGTGATTTTGGAGCCCAAGAAAATAAAGTCTTTCACTCTTTCTATTGTTTCCCCATCTATTTGTCATGAAGTGATGGGACTGGATGCCATGATCTTAGTTTTCTGAATGTTGAGCTATAAGCCACCTTTTTCACTCTCTTCTTTCACTTTCATCAAGTGGCTCTTTAGTTCTTCTTTCTGCCATAAGGGTGGTGTTCTCTGCATATCTGAGGTTATTGATATTTCTCCCGGGAATCTTGATTCCAGATTGTGCTTCATCCAGCCCGGCATTTTGCATGATGTACTCTGCATATAAGTTAAATAAGCAAGGTGGTAATATACAGACTTGATGTACACATTTCCCATTTTGGAACCAGTCTGTTGTTCCATGTCCAGTTCTAATTGTTGCTTCGTGACCTGCATACAGATTTCTCAAGAGGTAGGTCAGGTTGTCTGGTAATCCCAAGTCTTTAAGTATTTTCCACAGTTTATTGTAATCCACACAGTCAAAGGCTTTAGCATAGTCAATGAAGCAGATGTAGATTTTTTTTCTGGAATTCTCTTGCATTTTCTATGATCCAGCAAATGTTGGCAATTTGATCTCTGGTTCCTCTGCCTTTTCTAAATCCAGCTTGAACATCTTGAAGTTCTTGGTTCACATACTTTTGAAGCCTCACTTGGAGAATTTTGAGTGTTACTTGGATGGCATGTGAGATGAGTGCAATTGTGCGGTAGTTTGAGCATTCTTTGGCATTGCATTTTTTTGGGATTGGAATGAAAACTGACCTTTTCCAGTCCTGTGGCCACTGCTGAATTTTCTAAATTTGCTGGTATATTGAGTTTAGCACTTTCACAGCATCCAATCTTTTAGGATTGGAAATAATTCAACTGGAATGCCATCACCTCCACTAGCTTAGTTCGTAGTGATGCTTCCTAAGGCCCACTTGACTTCTGACTCCAGAATGTCTGGCTCTAGGTGAGTGATCACACCATCATGGCTATCTGGGTCATGAAGATCTTTTTTGTACAGTTTTTCTGTGTATTCTTGCCACCTCTTCTTAATATCTTCTGCTTCTGTTACATCCATACTGTTCCTGTCCTTTATTGTGCCCATCTTTGCATGTAATGTTCCCTTGGTATCTCTAATTTTCTTGAGGAGATATCTAGTCTTTCCCATTCTATTGTTTTTCACTATTTATTTGCATTGATCAAGGGGAAGGCTCTCTTATCTCTCCTTGCTATTCTTTGGAACTCTGCATTCATATGGGTATATCTTTCTTTTCTCCTTTGCCTTTAGCTTCTCTTTTCTCAGCTATTTGTAAGGCCTCCTCAGACAACCATTTTGCCTTTTTGCATTTCTTTTTCTTGGGGATGGTCTTGATCACTGCCTCCTGTACAGTGTCACAAGCCTCTGGTCACAATTCTTCAGACACTCTGTATATCAAATCGAATCCCTTGAATCTATTTCTCACTTCCACTGTATAATTGTAAGGGATTTGATTTAGGTAATACCTGAATGGTCTATTGGTTTTCCCTATTTTCTTCAATTAAATCTGAAATTGGCAATAAGGATTTCATGATCCAAGCCACAGTCAGTTCCCTGTCTTGTTTTAGCTGACTGTATAGAGCTTCTCCATCTTTGGCTGCAAAGAATATAATCAATCTGATTTTGGTATTGACCATCCGGTGATGTCCATGTGTAGAGTCATCTCTTGTATTGTTGGAAGAGGGTATTTGCTATGACCAGTGTGTTCTCTTGGCAAAACTCTGTTAGCATTTGAAATGCTTCATTTTGTATTTCAAGGCCAAACTTGTCTGTTACCCCAGATATCTCTTGACTTCCTAATTTTGCATTCTGGTCCCCTATGATGAAAAGAACATCTTTTGGGGGGATGTTACTTCTAGAAGCTCTTGCATGTCTTTATAGGACCTTTCAACTTCAGCTTCTTCAGCATTAGAATTTGGGGCATAGAGTAGGATTACTGTGATATTGAATGGTTTGCCTTGGAAATGAACAGAGGTCATTCTTTCACTTTTGAGATTGAACCCAAGTACTGCATTTTTAACTCTTTTGTTGACTATAAAGGCTACTCCATTTCTTAAGGAATTCTTGCCCACAGTAGTAGTATATAATGGTCATCTGAATTAAATTCGCCCATTCCAGTACATTTTAGTTCACTGATTCCTAAAGAGTCAATGTTCACTCTTGCCAGAATTTTCAGTAGTTACAGCATATCAACCATGGGAAAGGGTTTAGGTTTTGCTCATTATTTCCAGAGCTTTAAGCAAGAAATGATCCAAGTCAGAGTAGTCTCCCCCAAATGACCTATATTAAACTTTACTTCAATGACTAAACTGGTTTTGTCTGTTCAGGGATTTTTGAGGCTGGGATCCTTTCGTTGTTGTTTAATTGAAATAGAATTAACTTACAATGCTGCATTCATTTCAAGAGTATAACACAGTGATTCAGATAGATAAATAGATTCTTTTTCAGATTCTTTTCTAATATAGGTTTTTACAAGATATAGAGTGGAATTCCCTATGCTATACAGTAGGTCCTTGTTGTCTGTTGTACATATGGTAGTGCGTATGTATCCCAAACTTCTACTTTATAACCTTCATCCCCTTTGGTAACTCTAGGTTTGTTTTCTATCTCTATGAGTCTGTTTCTGTCTTGTAAATAAGTTCATTTGCACCATATTTTGGATTCCACATATAAGTGATATCATATCATATTTGTCTTTCTTACAGTGCAGATTTTTAGCTTCTTTTTTTCTTTTGGCAGCTTCCTGCCACACTGCCCCACCCACTTCCTTTCCACCTCCTCATCACCCCTCCCACTCCACCCACAGGTGACTTATGTCAACAACTCAGTTCATGTCCTTTAATATAACCAAATACAGACAATCTGTCTATGTACACTTATATATATATATAGAAAAAATTTTCCCATTTGTGTTTCACAAAGTTGGGCTCACATTATACACATTTTGGGCCGCCTCTTATTCCTCACTTAGTAACCAACATCCATCTTTCCCAATTAATTGTCATAACTCTGGATCATTCTTTTTAATGCCCACATAATAATTGCAGGTGTTGATTGAACTGTTTCCCTCTGTTGGCTATTCACCTTATTTCCAGTTTTTTTCACCACTATGAGAAAAGTAGCAATAAACATTCTTTTCACATATAGACCAGATGTGCAGATTAATTGCCAACATTTAAAAGACCAGCAACTCTTAATGTTGATGGGGATGTATTCTGGGAAACTTATTCTGGTCTATTTCAGGTGGAAATGGAAGGGACACAGCCTTTTTGGAAACCAGTTGGGCAATATTTTTTTTTTTCCTTTCTGGGAATCATTACCAGAGAATAAGAATAGCCTCTCTGCTAAGTCAGCACTGATGCACAGCAGAGGGATAAAGAGAGTCAAAGAGCTGTGAACATATAGTTAATGGCAGTTAACAGCCAGAGAAGGACAGAGAAATAAGCCTGGCATGGTGCAGTCTATGCGGTCATGAAGAGTCAGACACAACTTGGTGACTGAATAAGAGCCAGAGAACCTGGTTGGGAGAGGGCAGTGGGGGAGAGGGGCCTTTCCTACAAAGCTCAGGTCAGGGATTTATTGAGAAAATCTGACACTCTGAAATATGAGATTGTTCTACATGGGGGGATGTCCCTGAGGCTGTTGCCTCTGCAGAACCCCCTGGGCTCTCTGAATGGCAGGGGGTCCTTCATTTACCCAGCAGAGCTAGGGAAGACACAGAGGAGAAGCCATGTGAAGGTGCAGAGATTGGAGTCATGAAGCCACAAGCCAAAGAACACCTTGGTTGGAAGGTGGAAGCTGTAAAACAAGGAAGGATCCTCCCCTACAGTCCCTGGAAGGAGCCCAACCCTGCCAACACTCTGAGTTTGGACTTCTGGCTCCCAGAATACCAAGAGGATAAATTTCTGTTGTTTTAAACCACTCAGTTTGTGGTAATGTGTTCTGCTTAGTTGCTCAATTGTGTCCAACTCTTTGTGACCCCATGGACTGTAGCCTGCCAGGCTTTTCTGTCCATGGGGATTCTCCAGGCAAGAATTCTGGAGTGGATTTCCATGCCCTCCTCCCAACCCAGGGATTGAACCCAGGTCTCCCACATTGCAGGCAGATTCTTTATCATTTGATTCTTCCCCCACCAGGGAAGTGTTGAGGTCCTTTAATGGACCGGAATCTGGTGGTCTGGAGTTGACGATAAGAAAGTAAAGGAGAGAAAGAGGCTGATATTCCTTGGTTTATGCAGAAAGCCAATAAAGCCCCTTGCACGGGGCTTGCTCTGTTCACGGAGGCCTCAGGCGCCCTCTCGATGGGGTGAAGGTGCAGAGTGCCTTCTTGAGAGGGTCTTAGAAGCCCGGGCAGGAAAGTGAACTCAGAGGGCCTCTGTACTCCAAAGAAATAGCCTGAGAGAGAGAGAGAGAGAAAGAAAGAGAAAGAACGACACAGGGATCAGAGCTCTGATGGAGCAAAGGTGTTTTATTCAACATGGTGTAGGTATTTATACTGTCTTACAAGATAGCTATTTTCAGCAGAGATAAAATCAAAACTTACAAGTTATCAAGAAAACATGAGGTCATCCATATGAAAGAGAGAGTTGTAAATAACCACTCTTACCATATGGTTTATAAAAAGAAGAGGGTACTTATCACCGTATAGAAAAACTAATGAAGGAAATGCCTGGATTCCTCAGTCCCGGGAGAGGCTTGCCTTTCCTTAAGGAACAGAGAATTCCTGACAGATCCAAAACAGCACACAGGAAGCCTCCTGTTAAATGCTTCCTGACAATTCCCCCTATTTTATTATATTTGTAAAAAAGGTCTTGACCAAATGAGTTTGGTTAGAATTAACCAACCTTATAGGAAGGCGACGGTAAACAACAAATATAATTGTCAAGACAATCACCAAAGTTACAGTTCCAGACCTGATACTGTGGGTAATACTTTGAAACCATCCTCGTGGGTCTAGCGCAGATAATTTGTCCAGCTAAAGTTTCCAAATTAGGGGAAGAGGGCAGATTTTTAGAAAAAGTTTTAAAGATTTTCTTTTTCAGTAATTGTACATTCAGAGAGGCATTATCATGTAAATGAAATTTGATTTGTTCCCAGTTGTAGGCACTATGATTGAATTGAACAGGAGTAACACAAAATTGAGTAGCTTAAAGAAATACAGGAGTTAAGGCAAGTATATAGTTTGCAATAATACAAGTTACAGAACATAAAAGTCTTATTAAATTGTAAATTTTCTATGGCTATAACAAAAGGAAGTGGGACACAGGCCTGTATAAAGTATGACTGATTATAGCAAAAGTAATAGTTACTATGACCACGAGTGGTCCCTATGAAATGTCCAGTCCAAATCCCAAGTTCTTCCATGCTCTTGTGCTCACAGCAAGTTTCCAAATGTCCCATTGTTCAGGTCCACTCTATTTATCAAGGACGATCCTAGGACGAGGTGGGGCTAATCCACCGTCAATCCACTCAAGAAGTCCTTTGTCATAATAATGTTCCATCGTAGTGTCAGTGACCTTCCATATCACACACAGTGTTGTTAATATCCTCTGAGCAGTCAGATAACCACATACCATGGGGTCCCCAATCAACAATTGTATGATTAGCCACAAACATTGATTTTTCTTGATTTGGTTTGACATTTGTCCCAATGAATGGGAGTATAAGTAAAGTTTTTATAAGTAAACCTTTGCATAATGTTCTTTGTTCTTTCCCTAACTCTTTCCCTAAAGTCTCAGTAGTATAAACATGGTTTACAGACAAAGAAAGGGCAGTAAATAATCCAATCAATGTCTGAAAGTCTTCTTTTGGAGGCAGGACGAAAGCCCAAGTTTGTCGGCTGACGTTTATGCACAATTCTGCTGGGCCCATGCACAAGGGAAGGACTTCATAGCCTAAAGAAATGTTAATTAGTTTTCTTTCCTGCCCAGGGTGTGAGGGCCCTTTCATGTACTAGGGAGAAGGCATACATATAGAGTCATTAGTTGAAACGATTGGTCCTCTCTCTGTCCATTCAACCACCTGTAATAGAGGGGGGTTGGGTATTAGTCCAAACTCGAGCAGGGGGAGGTACAGGCCAAAAGACTGAGCATTTCCAGGAGAATGTATTCAGGACTCGGAAGCAATCCCTGTTGAGAGACCAAATTTTCAGCTTGATTAGTAAGGGTTTTTATTTGTCCCCAAGTGGGGAGATCATCAGGGTGATGCTGCCAAGGGCTGTGCTTTCTGGAGATCTTTAGAGCAGACATAGCCCATATTGGAATTTCTTCTTCCTGGGGTTCTTGTTTCATCTCCATTTTGAATGCTTGGGGCCCCCTTGGGTCGAATCTTAAGAAGAGGTTAAAAAATTTAAAACAAATAAAGCTGTATTAACAATAGTTATAGGTTTAGAAATATGCTGGAATCTAGTAAAGTCTGCTTCAGATAAGGAAGACAGTAGTGTACCTGTGTATTCCCCCTTTTTAAATTTTTTATTTGTAACTTTAGTGTGTGATGTGTTTGTTTGACTATGTCTTGTGTCTGGATTATAAGGAATACCTGTAATATGTATAATTGGAAAATATTGTAGAAATTGTTTAAAGTGTCTAGAAATATAGGCAGGGTATAACATGTTGTGTAGCTTCACCATGAAGAGGTGTGGCCCAGATAAAAGAGGAATTTGTGTCTATACAGATGTGTAGGAAAGAAAATGGAGAAAGTTCAGGGCAATGAGTTACATCCATTTGTCATAGTTCGTTAGATTGTAAACCATGAGGATTAATACCTTGTGTGATGGGTAGAGGTCTACAAGTACAGCAATTATTAATAATTTCTTTAGACTGGGGTATGGGATTTTCTATAGCTGCTGTAGGGAGCCAGCATTGTTATGCAACAGAGCATGCTGTTCCTCTGGAGTAGCAAAGGAAACCGGTTTATCAGCTTGTTCATTATCATAAGTCATGGGGCCCGGAAGACAAGAAAGTGTTCGAATATGTATAATATGAATGGGAGAATTGTGGTTGTTGGGAAGTGCAGTGCAAAATAGCCTTGAAGGAGAAGGTCCTTGGGAAAATGGCAGAGGGCCAGAAGTACTCAGGCTTTGCATACTGATAGCTGAAAAACATCTCATGCCTTTAGCTATGCTCAGCGCCAAGATTTAATAATTAAATATTAAAGATGTTGCTTGAGAAAATGGGTCATGGGATAAACACATGGGTCATTTAAAACGCGCTGTCCTTGAAATATCTTTTACTGATTATGTCTTAACCCCGTACGCTCTGCTGGCTGTATACTCTAAGCTCTTTGTTCCTGCTTCTATGAAAAGGCTCGACCGCAGAAATAAACTTGTCAGTCCTTGCAAAAGACTGTCCGAGTGTTGTTCTTTCAGGTTCGTCATTTCCAAGTCACAGGGAGAAAAATCCCTGACAGGTGGCGCCTGAACAGGGACTTGAAAGGAAGGCTGAACAGATGGGACAACATAGCAGTAAGATTCCTTTCATTTCTATAATGCATCATTTTTTGAAACAAAACGGTGTTAATGTTTCAAGATATCAGTTGAACGACTGCTATCATATACTATTGGAACATAATCCATGGTTCCTGGAGGAGGGGACGCTTGATCTTGATGTATGGAAAAGGGTTAAGAATAATGTTTTGTGAGCATATCGGCAAAGAGTCTGCATTCCTCCTCAATGGTGGGTTACCTGGTCACTCATACGGGCTGTCATAGAACGAATTGAAGGACATAATGTTGATTTGGAGGTAGAGACTGTTTGGTCTTTGCATGAATATGAGCTTGATGAACAAGACATGCAAGGTGCTTTGAAATGCAAAAATGTCACGCTCAATCAAACACAAACCCTGGAAAAACAACTTGAGGATGTATCTATTAAGGATGTGTCAAAACCGAAACCGCTTAAGGCGGAAGTCATTTCGTTCGGCAGGCAGCCCAAATCTGAGGTTTTTCCTTCTGCTCCGTCTGTAACTGCAGTTGTTAACCTTGCTCGTACTAACCGCTTCACTCCTCCTTGGGAGATGCCTGCTTGTGCTTTCGCTTTCCCAATAAATTTGATCAACCCGCCCAGGGTCAAAATACTTGGGTCGGTATAGATTTTGGTATGTTGTCTAGCTTTATGAAAGCATGTACTCTGTATGGACCTACTTCTCCTTACTGTGTAGAATTTCTCAGAGGATGGGCTGACCATTGGATGCCATATGATTTTTTTCAAGTAGCAAGGATGGTTTTAAATCCTCAACAATTACTGCAGTGGCAAATGTGGGTTGGTGATGAGGCCCAACAAATGATGATTGACCAGCAATCTCGTGGTAACCCCACCAATTTAACTTATGATATATTTACTGGAATGGGGACCATGGCTGATATAACTGTGCAATTAGCTAATATTACCCCTCAGATGTTGCATTTCATTAAAGAAACTTCCTGCAGGGCGTGGGCAAAGGTTGATAGCGCTAACTCTGATGGTTCATTTGTTAAGATTATTCAAGGGCATGAGGAGGAATATTTTCAATTTATAGGAAAATTAAAGGATGCAGTTGAAAAATCTATTAAGGATGTGACTTTACAAAATACTATTTTAAAACAACTTGCTTTTGAAAATGCTAATGAGGAATGTGGATCTGTGCTTAGACCAATTCGAGAGACTGGCTCTCTTATGGAGTATTTGAAAGCTTGTAGGGATATCAGATCTATGTCCCATAGAGCAAAATTGGCGGCATTAGAAACCTTTAATGTACAGAAAGCTGCTAATGCCAAATGTTTTAACTGTGGGAAGGCCAGCCATATGAAAAAACAATGCCTTCTGCCAATACAGGCTGGAAAAAATAATGCTACTTCTAATAAGAGACCCCCAGGAGTATGTCCAAGATGTAAAAAGGGGTTCCATTGGCTGAATGAATGTCATTCCAAATTTGATAAGGATGGAAACACATTGACTCCCAGTGCACAACAAAAACAACAGGGAAACTAATAAAGGGGCTTTCCTCTAGCCCCGCTACAAAAGGAGGACCCAGCGTTATGACGCTACAAGCAGCTACATCTAAAAGTGCTTGCATTGATATACCTAGTCCTTATGACATGGAATTAATAGAATTATACAACACTCACAAAATTCTCACTGGATATATTGGCCTGATTCCATCTGGGATGGTGGGACTGATTTTGGGACGTAGTAGCTGCACAATGAAAGGTTTAGTGATATTGACCAGTGTTGTGGACGAAGATTATGAAGGGGAAATACATGTTATGGTAAATGTTGTGAAAATGGGAAATGTATACTTACAAAAGGGGGAACGTTTTGCACAATTATTACTTTTACCAGATGTCAAACCAATGAAGGCATCTGATAAAGTTTGGCAGGGAGGCTTTGGTAGTACCAACCTTACTGCTGCACTATCCACCTTATTAAAGGAACATCAGAAACCCATGCTCACTTTATGCATATGGGGAAAAAATTTCACAGGCATGCTAGATACCGGAGCTGACATTTCAATCATTAGAGCTGAAGAATGGCCCCTTGATTGGGGTAAGGTTGTGGCTCCTTATAGACTACTAGGAGTGGGTGAAGCTGATACCACACAAACTTTTGTCAGTGCATCCTATTTACAAGTGTATGGCCCTGATCAAATTGTAGCTTATATCAAACCATATATTACCAATATCCCTATCAATTTATGGGGACGGGATTTTCTTGAACAAACGAAAGCCACAATTTCTTTAAATGAACCTTTTTAGTGCGGGCCATTGAGTTAGCACCGCTGCCTCTCGATTGGGAATCTGATACCCCAGTATGGACACCTCAATGGCCCCTAACTAAAGAAAAATTGGCAGCTCTTACACAATTAGTAAATGAACAATTACAAAAAGCTCATATAGAACCTTCATTTTCCCTGTGGAATTCCCCTGTTTTTGTAATAAAAAAGAAATCAGGAAAATGGCAAATGTTGATAGATTTAAGAAATGTTAATAATACCATGATACCTATGGGGCCCTTACAACCCAGATTGCCCTCCCCTTCTATGGTACCAAAAGGATGGTCTGTAACTATTATTGACTTACAAGACTGCTTGTTTACTATACCTCTGCACCCTAAAGATAGAAAACGTTTTGCCTTTTCGGTTCCTTCTATAAATCACATGGCTCCTGTTAAAAGATTTCAGTGGAAGGTTCTACCTCAGGGAATGATGAACTCTCCTACCATTTGCCAATATCTCATATCTGTTTTATTACAACCCATTAGAGATAAGTATCCTACTGCTTACATAATTCATTACATGGATGATATACTTCTCTCCATGGAATCTGAACTCTGTTTACAATAGTTATATAATGAAGTTACTACTACTTTTCAAAATCATGACCTGCTTGTTGCGCCAGATAAAATTCAATTGAAAGCACCCTTCAATTATTTAGAACATGTTATGGAAGAATCTAAAATTAAACCTCAAAAAACTCAAATTTCTGTGCAGTCTCTACGCACGCTGAATGATTTTCAAAAATTGCTAGGAGATATTAATTGGCTGCGGCCATCTGTCGGCATCCCCACCTATGCCTTACAAAATCTATTTAAAATTTTAGAGGGATCCCCTGACCCTAATAGCCCTAGGCAGCTAACAAAAGAGGCCAAAGAAGAACTGGCCTTAGTGGAGAAACGCATTCAACAATCTTTCTCAACTCAGCTAGATCATGATCAACTGGTTTCTTTATATATATTCTCCACTGAACATTCACCCACTGCAATTATAGCTCAGCATAGCCCAATAGAATGGGTATATTTACACACTAAACAGTCTAAAAAAATTGTATTGTATATTGAGAAAATAGGGCAATTAATCATGTCAGGGAGAAGCCATGTACAAACTTTGACTGGATTTGATCCATATGCAATACACGTCCCCTTGACAAAAAAGGAATTGCAAATTGCCTTACACTATAACCTGACCATGCAAATAGCATTAAGTGATTTTCAAAATGTTATCTCATTTCATTTGCTGAAAGGAAAATTATGGGACTTTCTACAATGTACTAAATTCATTATAACTAATATCATTGCATCCCAGCCTATTTCCAATGCCCCCACCTATTTCATTGATGGCAACAAGAAAGGCGTAGCAGGGATTGTCGGCCCTGATATCAAAAAGAAATTACCCACTACCTATTCTTCAGTACAAGGAGTTGAATTGTATGCTTTATATGCTCTTTTGTCTCTTCAACCATTATCCTTCAACGTATATACTGATTCCAAATACCTTACTTCCCTTTTTTCCCGATTTTGTTACCACCTTTTTATACAACCTAGATGAAGAATTATATACTCTTTTTTCACAGACTCAAGCCCTAATTCGCTCACGTTTGGAACCTTTCTTCACTGTACATATATGTGTTCATTCAGGTTTACCTGGCCCCCTGGTTGCAGGAAATGATACCGTTGACAGGCTCATAGCTCCCGTCTTTACATCTGCCAGGGACAAACATGCTGATCTTCATACCAATGCTAACAGATTGCACTCTAAATACCATATTCCTCTCACTGAAGCAAGCCGTATTATTAAAACCTGTGATGTCTGCGCCCCTCTGCACTTACGAACTATGATTTCAGGAGTTAACCCCCGGGGGCAACAGCCTAATTCCCTTTGGCAGTCTGATTTCACTCACTGCTCCCTAGGAAAGTTTCCTTTGCTTTTTGTCTCAGTAGATACATTTTCAGGCTTTATCCGGGCAGTACCTGTCTCTTCAGAATCCAGCAAACATGCCATTTCTGCACTCTTACTTACCTTCCCCATTATGAGGATTCCTTCAGTCTTGAAAACAGACAATGGACCTGCATTTACCTCACACTCGTTTCATTCATTTTTATCAGAATGGAACATAACACACATTACAGGAATACCCTATAATCCCCAGGGTCAAGCCATTATTGAAAGAGCCCACTGCACCCTAAAAACTCACTTATTAAAACAGAAAGGGGGAATTTGGAAGAGGAGATACACTTCTTATCCTATGAACCCTCAATTATTATTATCTTTAACTCTTTATCCCCTAAATTTAAACTTAACAAAAAATAATTCTGACACTTGTGCAGATAGACATTTTGCAGAAGACAAAAACAGCAAATTAGAAATCAATACACCAATATGGTATAAGCAATTTAATCAGTGGCTGCCAGGAATCTTACAACTCCTAGGCAAGTGTTATGGTCTTGTCATTGCAGATGGAGAGGAAATCTGGGTTCCCTTTCGCCATGTCCATTACTGAGAAGGACCCCAAGATCGGACTCCTTCGGCAAGTGATGAAGCTGATGCGAAGGGTCTCATCAATGACCTTGGAGGAGCCAATGAGGAAACGCCATTGTCTGAATCCTTACTCGACATGGGCTCAAGTGAAAAACATGACTCGTCAGGCTGAGCAGACACTGAAGAACACTGGAACTCCTTTGACTCCAGATAAGCTGCTTCTGGCAATGTTAGCTGTTCTTTCCTGTTTCTCTGGGGTAAGTGCAGAATATGTTTATTGGGCATACATATCCAACCCACCACTTCTCTCCATAGTGGATTGGGTAGATCTTTACCAATGATAGCATGCATTTTCCAAGTCCCTGGTCCACAAAGCGACCAATCCATGAAGAAGATGAGGGAAAGCCAATCAACATTTACATTGGATTCAAAACCTTGCCTATCTGTTTCGGATATCACCCCCTTTGCATGACTATCTTCCCACAGTGGTGAGCATACTCTGCCAACAATGGGACTGCTTTGCATCTGGGAATGTTCGCTATGGCATCTTTCTTACTTAATGGCTCCAAGTGACATTATCCAGGCCAGATAGCCAACTATTCGAACTTGCTTTTTCAACCAGAGGAACCTTCATGTCACACTGTATCTTGGAGAAGAAAACAGGAGATACAACCGTTACACTGGTCTGACTGTCGAGGCCAATTTGGGAAAGTTTCTATAATTCAGAAAAATCATACCAATCATAGATTTAAATTTGTTGACTGGGGACCTCACGGGTTGTTTGTAAACTGTTCTGAAGAGCAGGAGGAACATCATAACTGCTCCTGGTTTAATAGATCAAGCATTGGAGGCTTTCACAAATCTAATACAAGTTTCTGGACTCATAAGGACATATTGCTGAATTGGTATAATGGGGGCTTATCACCCCCACGAACCAGGATCATCGTCCCCATTGTGGGGCCAGGGCAATGGCACATTTGGAAAATTCCAGCAGCCTTAGAGCAATTCACTAGTGTTTATGGGACTGTGGGTGTGTTTCGTCCTTCTAATTATACCTTACTATACAATCAGATCAGATCAGATCAGTCGCTCAGTCGTGTCCGACTCTTTGAGACCCCATGAATGGCAGCACGCCAGGCCTCTCTGTCCATCACCAACTCCCAGAGTTCACTCAGACTCACGTCCATCGAGTCAGTGATGCCATCCAGCCATCTCATCCTCTGTTGTCCCCTTCTCCTCCTGCCCCCAATCCCTCCCAGCATCAGAGTCTTTTCCAATGAGTCAACTCTTCACATGAGGTGGCCAAAGTACTGGAGTTTCAGCTTTAGCATCATTCCTTCCAAAGAAATCCCAGGGCTGATCTCCTTCAGAATGGACTGATTGGATCTCCTTGCAGTCCAAGGGACTCTCAAGAGTCTTCTCCAACACCACAGTTCAAAAGCATCAATTCTTCGGCGCTCAGCCTTCTTCACAGTCCAACTCTCACATCCATACATGACCACAGGAAAAACTATAGCCTTGACTAGATGAACCTTTGTTGGCAAAGTAATGTCTCTGCTTTTGAATATGCTATCTAGGTTGGTCATAACTTTCCTTCCAAGGAGTAAGCGTCTTTTAATTTCATGGCTGCAGTCACCATCTGTAGTGATTTTGGAGCCCAGAAAAATAAAGTCTGACACTGTTTCCACTGTTTCCCCATCTATTTCCCATGAAGTGGTGGGACCAGATGCCATGATCTTCGTTTTCTAAATGTTGAGCTTTAAGCCAACTTTTTCACTCTCCACTTTCACTTTCATCAAGAGGCTTTTTAGTTCCTCTTCACTTTCTGCCATAAGGGTGGTGTCATCTGCATATCTGAGGTTATTGATATTTCTCCCGGCAATCTTGATTCCAGCTTGTGCTTCTTCCAGTCCAGCGTTTCTCATGATGTACTCTGCATATAAGTTAAATAAACAGGGTGACAATATACAGCCTTGATGTACTCCTTTTCCTATTTGGAACCCATCTGTTGTTCCATGTCCAGTTCTAACTGTTGCTTCCTGACCTGCATACAAATTTCTCAAGAGGCAGATCAGGTGGTCTGGTATTCCCATCTCTTTCAGAATTTTCCACAGTTTATTGTGATCCACACAGTCAAAGGCTTTGGCATAGTCAATAAAGCAGAAATAGATGTTTTTCTGGAACTGTCTTGCCTTTTCTATGATCCAGCGGATGTTGGCAATTTGATGTCTGGTTCCTCTGTCTTTTCTAAAACCAACTTGAACACCAGGAAGTTCACGGTTCACATATTGCTGCATCCTGGCTTGGCAAATTTTGAGCATTACTTTACTAGCGTGTGAGATGAGTGCAATTGTGCAGTAGTTTGAGCATTCTTTGGCATTGCCTTTCTTTGGGATTGGAATGAAAACTGACCTTTTCCAGTCCTGTGGCCACTGCTGAGTTTTCCAAATTTTCTGGCATATTGAGTGCAGCATTTTCACAGCATCATCTTTCAGGATTTGGAATAGCTCAACTGGAATTCCATCACCTCCACTAGCTTTGTTCATAGTGATGCTTTCTAAGGCCCACTGGACTTTACATTCCAGGATGTCTGGCTCTAGGTCAGTGGTCACACCATCGTGATTATCTGGGTTATGAAGATCTTTTTTGTACAGTTCTTCTCTGTAGTCTTGCCATCTCTTCTTTATATCTTCTACTTCTGTTAGGTCCATACCATTTCTGTCCTTTATTGAGCTCATCTTTGCATGAAATGTTCCTTTGGTATCTCTGATTTTCTTGAAGAGATCCCTAGTCTTTCCCATTCTGTTGTTTTCCTCTATTTCTTTGCATTGATCACTGAAGAAGGCTTTCTTATTTCTTCTTGCTATTCTTTGGAACTCTGCATTCAGATGTTTATATCTTTCCTTGAAAAGTGAAACTTCTCTTCTTTTCACAGCTATTTGTAAGGCCTCCCCAGACAGCCAGTTTGCTTTTTTGCATTTCTTTTCTATGGGAATGGTCTTGATCCCTGTCTCCTGTACAATGTCACGAACCTCATTCCATAGTTCATCCTATACAATAGTACTGGCTATATTCAATCGTGTGTTCACCTTCCGTACTTGTTTATTGTAGGGCATTTTGATATTGACTTATTGGCCAAGATTGTCAATTGTACTGCATGTGCATTGTATCACACCATTTCATATCACAATGCTAGAATTGCACTAGTTAAACAAAGATCTGAGTTATGGCTTACTGTAAACTTAACTGAACCTTGGACTGATTCTGTCTTTCTGTTTGTATTGTTGAAAACTGGACTTAGGCGATCTAAGGACATCATTGGGTGGATTATTGCAGGCATCCTAAGCCTTATTTCCATTGTGACTGTAGGAACTTTGTCTGGTATGGCTCTACATAACTCTATACAAAATCATGATTTTATCACTGCATGGCACAAAGACGCTCATGATCTTTGGACTCGACAAGCCCAAATAGACCAGCAATTACAAACACAAATTAATGAGTTACAAACTGTGATAATCCACTTAGGAGATCAAGTGCAGCAACTGACTTTCCAAACACGTATACGTTGTCACTGGAATTTTACTTCTTTTTGTCTGACTAATATGCCCAACAATAGCACTGAGTATCCTTGGGATAAAGTTAAAGCACATTTGCAGGATCTCACAGATAACTCAAGTTTAGACATCAATCTGTTGAAACAACAAATTGCTAATTTTCAAGTTAAGGTACCCAAGGAATTGTACAGCACTCAATTTTACGATACTTTAACTAAAGCCCTATCGTCTCTAGACCCTAGAACTTGGTTTTCAGGAAGCAACATTGTTATATATGTATTAATCACCCTGCTTTTTCTGTCATTGTTTATAGGATACAGATATCTCTACTCAAGACTCAGTGCCTTTCACAACGGAGTCCAACTAGCAGCTACTGTGCTTAAATTAAAAACAAAAGGAAGATATGTTGGGAAGCGCAGTGCAAAGTAGCCTTGAAGGAGAAGGTCCTTGGGAAAATGGCAGAGGGCCAGAAGTACTCAGGCTTTGCATACTGATAGCTGAAAAACATCTCATGCCTTTAGCTATGCTCAGCGCCAAGATTTAATAATTAAATATTAAAGATGTTGCTTGAGAAAATTGGTCATGGGATAAACACATGGGTCATTTAAAACGCGCTGTCCTTGAAATATCTTTTACTGATTATGTCTTAACCCCGTATGTGCTCTGCTGGCCGTATACTCTAAGCTCTTTGTTCCTGCTTCTATAAAAAGGCTCGACCACAGAAATAAACTTGTCAGTCCTTGCAAGAGACTGTCCAAGTGTTGTTCTTTCAGATTCATTGTTTCCAAGTCCCTGGGAGAAAATCCCCCACAGTGGTTTTTAACAAGATTGTAGTTTGAAAAAGAGTTGTTGAATAATAGGTTGATTGGAGTATATGGTGGAGGTTTCTATATTTTTTTAATACAAAAACAGAATATATGAGTCAGAGACTATATTAATGGGGTAAGGATGTAGGCAAATAACTTAAATAAGAGCATATAATTCTTTTTGTTGAGCATAATGAAATTTAGTATAAAAGACTTTATATTCCTTAAGAGACCAGAATGAAGCTTTGGCGTTTTTAGTCCCATCTGTATAAAAAAACCTCAGCCTGTGGTATAGGCTGTGAGCTGATAATGTGAGAAATAATGAATTCAGTATTTCTGAAGAACTTTCACAGCTTACCAGACGGATAATGAAAAGAAATTTCTCCAAAATATTGTAGAAAAGCTATTTGGAAATCAGTAGAAGTTTGTAAAGCATTCTCAAATTGAGATTTATTGATAGGTATTACAATTTTATGAGGATCGGAGCCAATTAGAGTTTTAGTCCTATTTCTTCCATTGATAATAATTAGAGCAATTAAATCAAGGTAGGGTGTAAGTGACTTTATTCCCCTAAAACGGGTATAGATCCGTTCTACTGGGTGTTCTTGTTGGGCAAGAAGTCCTGTGGGAGAATGAGGAGAGGGCAGTATAAACAATTCTAGAGGTAAATCTATTTTGATGTGAGTAAAAAATTGTTTTTGTAATTTATTTTGAACCAAACAGAGTTCCTCTCGTACCTCTTGAGAAAGTGAACGAGGGCTATTTAAATCAGGATCTCCTTTTAAACTATTAAATAGGTTATTCAGTTGATAATTAGCAATGCTTAAAGAAGGTCTAACCCAATTAATATCACCTAAGAGCTTTTGATCATCTGGTGATGTCCATGTATAGAGTCTTCTCTTGTGTTGTTGGAAGAGGGTGTTTGTTATGACCAGTGCATTTTCTTGGCAAAACTCTATTAGTCTTTGCCCAGCTTCATTCTGTATTCCAAGGCCAAATTTGCCTGTTACTCCAGGTGTTTCTTGAATTCCTACTTTTGCATTCCAGTCTCCTATAATGAAAAGGACATCTTTTTGGGTGTTAGTTCTAAAAGGTCTCGTAGGTCTTCATAGAACCGTTCAACTTCAGCTTCTTCAGCATTACTGGTTGGGGCATAGACTTGGATTACTGTGATACTGAATGGTTTGCCTTGGAAACGAACAGAGATTATTCTGTCATTTTTGAGATTGCATCCAAGTACTGCATTTTGGACTCTTTTGTTGACCATGATGGCCACTCCATTTCTTCTGAGGGATTCCTGTCCACAGTAGTAGATATAATGGTCATCTGAGTTAAATTCACCCATTCTAGTCCATTTCAGTTCGCTGATTCCTAGAATGTCAACATTCACTCTTGCCATCTCTTGTTTGACCACTTCCAATTTGCCTTGATTCATGGACCTGACATTCCAGGTTCCTATGCAATATTGCTCTTTACAGCATCAGACCTTGCTTCTATCACCAGTCACATTCACAGCTGGGTATTGTTTTTGCTTTGGCTCCATTCCTTCATTCTTTCTGGAGTTATTTCTCCACTGATCTCCAGTAGCATACTGGGCACCTACTGACCTGGGGAGTTTCTCTTTCAGTATTCTATCATTTTGCTTTTTCATACTGTTCATGGGGTTCTCAAGGCAAGAATACTGAAGTGGTTTGCCATTCCCTTCTCCAGTGGACCACATTCTGTCACATCTCTCCACCACGACCCGCCCGTCTTGGGTTGCTCCACGGACATGGCTTAGTTTCATTGAGTTAGACAAGGCTGTGGTCCTAGTGTGATTAGATTGACTAGTTTTCTGTGAATATGGTTTCAGTGTGTTTGCCCTCTGATGCCCTCTTGCAACACCTACCGTCTTATTTGGGTTTCTCTTACCTTTCAAGGCTGTATATTGTCACCCTGTTTATTTAACTTATATGCAGAGTACATCATGAGAAACGCTGGACTGGAAGAAGCACAAGCTGGAATCAAGATTTCCAGGAAAAATATCAATAACCTCACATATGCAGATGACACTACCATTAAGGTGGAAAGTGAAGAGGAACTCAAAAGCCTCTTGATGAAAGTGAAAGTGGAGAGTGAAAAAGTTGGCTTAAAGCTCAGCATTCAGAAAATGAAGATCATGGCAACCGGTCCCATCACTTCATGGGAAATAGATGGGGAAACAGTGGAAACAGTGTCAGACTTTATTTTTCTGGGCTCCAAAATCTCTGCAGATGGTAACTGTAGCCATGAAATTAAAAGACGCTTACTCCTTGGAAGGAAAGTTATGACCAACCTAGATAGCATATTCAAAAGCAGAGACATTACTTTGCCAACAAAGGTTCACCTAGTCAAGGCTATGGTTTTTTCCTGTGGTCATGTATGGATGTGAGAGTTGGACTGTGAAGATGGCTGAGCGCCGAAGAATTGATGCTTTTGAACTGTGGTGTTGGAGAAGACTCTTGAGAGTCCCTTGGACTGCAAGGAGATCCAATCAGTCCATTCTGAAGGAGATCAGCCCTGGGATTTCTTTGGAAGGAATGATGCTAAAGCTGAAACTCCAGTACTTTGGCCACCTCATGTGAAGAGTTGACTCATTGGAAAAGACTCTGATGCTGGGAGGGATTGGGGGCAAGAGGAGAAGGGGACGACAGAGGATGAGATGGCTGGATGGCATCACTGACTCGATGGACGTGAGTCTGAGTGAACTCTGGGAGTTGGTGATGGACAGGGAGGCCTGGCGTGCTGTGATTCATGGGGTCACAAAGAGTCGGACACGACTGAGCGACTGATCTCATCTGATCTGAAGAGCTTTTGAAAATCATATAAGGTTGATAATTTATCAGTACGGATCTGAGTTAGTTGGGGAGTAATGTGCTGCCTATTAACAATGAACCCCAAGTAATGGTAAGGTGTAGAGGTTTGAATTTTTTCAGGGGCAATGATTAGAGTTTTTAAAGCATAGTTGAGGTATATCAAACATGTGTTCAGTTTTTAAGATAGATGGAGCTGAAAACAATATACCATCCATATAGTAAATAACAAGAAAGTTAGGAAACTGCTTTCTCACAGGCTCAAGGGCTTTGGCTACATAGTACTGACATATGGTAGGAGAATTTGTCATCTTTTGTGGCAGTACAGTCTATTGGTACAGTTTATAAGGTCTAATATGATTAGGATAAGGGAGAGAGAAAGTGAATTTCTCTTGGCCTAAAGGGTGTAAAGGTATATTAAAAAAGCAATCTGGTAAATCAATAATAATAATATGCACATTTTAAGGAATAGTGGTAGGTGATAGGATTTCTGGTTGTAATGTACCCATAGGTTTCATAGATGCATTAACTTTTCTAAGGTCTGTTAGGCGATGCCATTTGTTAGATTTTTTTTTTTTTTATGACAAATATAGGAGAGTTCCAAGGAGAACAAGATTCCTCAATATGCTTTAATTTTAGTTGTGTATCTATAAGTTCTTTAGCCGCCTGTAATTTCTCTTTTGTGAGAGGCCACTGCTCTGTCCAAATAGGCTTGTCATATTTCCAGGTTATTTTAATAATTGTCAGATCAGATCAGATCAGTCGCTCAGTTGTGTCCGACTCTTTGAGACCCCATGAATGGCAGCACGCCAGGCCTCCCTGTCCATCACCAGCTCCCGGAGTTCACTCAGACTCATGTCCATCGAGTCAGTGATGCCATCCAGCCATCTCATCCTCTGTCGTCCCCTTCTCCTCTTGCCCCCAATCCCTCCCAGCATCAAAGTCTTTTCCAATGAGTCAACTCTTCACATGAGGTGGCCAAAGTACTGGAGTTTCAGCTTTAGCATCATTCCTTCCAAAGAAATCCCAGGGCTGATCTCCTTCAGAATGGACTGGTTGGATCTCCTTGCAGTCCAAGGGACTCTCAAGAGTCTTCTCCAACACCACAGTTCAAAAGCATCAATTCTTCAGCGCTCAGCCTTCTTCACAGTCCAACTCTCACATCCATACATGACCACAGGAAAAACCATAGCCTTGACTGGGTGAACCTTTGTTGGCAAAGTAATGTCTCTGCTTTTGAATATGCTATCTAGGTTGGTCATAACTTTCCTTCCAAGGAGTAAGCGTCTTTTAATTTCATGGCTACAGTCACCATCTGCAGAGATTTTGGAGCCCAGAAAAATAAAGTCTGACACTGTTTCCACTGTTTCCCCATCTATTTCCCATGAAGTGTGGGGCCGGTTGCCATGATCTTCGTTTTCTGAATGTTGAGCTTTAAGCCAACATTTTCACTCTCCACTTTCACTTTCATCAAGAGGCTTTTTAGTTCCTCTTCACTTTCTGCCATAATGGTAGTGTTATCTTCATATCTGAGGTTATTGATATTTCTCCTGGCAATCTTGATTCCACCTTGTGCTTTTTCCAGTCCAGCGTTTCTCATAATGTACTCTGCATATAAGTTAAATAAGCAAGGTGATAATTGTATTGTTTGTTAAATGAGCAGTGGCCCTCAGGAAAAATGTGGAATGTATATCTGAGTTTGTCATACCTTATATCTTTTTATTAAAAGCATATGTCTTACTTTTCCTTAGCAACTATGAAGTGTCTTGTATATTAGCATTTTATAGATTGGTGAATATATTTATCATATAATATTATAATATATATTTATTATATATACCAATATATATATATTTATATATATATCCATATATTATACATTATATAATATTTTTATTAACAGTTTAAAATCTCCTTAGTTTTTCTGTAAGAAAAGCTTTTTGTAAGAGGAAGTTAATATTTAGTAATTAATATTTTAAAATCTTACTTTATTTGAAATGGCCTAGCTATTTAATAAACTTTTATTATTTAGTTTAGTACAACTCTAGAAATTTCAATTCAGTTCAGTTCAGTTCAGTCGCTCAGTCATGTCTGACTCTTTGCCACCCCATGAATTGCAGCACACCAGGCCTCCCTGTCTATCACCAAAATCCCAATCCTAAGAGATTATTTTAGATTATAATAACAGATTATAATAATAGATTATTCTATTAAAATATAATTATTTTTAATAGAGTTTATCTAAAAGTTTTCATCTCATTTATATATTTATATATATGTGTGTGTGTGTATATATATGTATAAACAGAGTTACCCTTTTGTTGACAAATTTAGTTTACCTTAAACCTAGGCATAATAAAAGTATTATATAATGTTGATGACTTATAACATGTCTTAATTAGATTAGCAAGCAATTATATTTAAATTATATTTATATTTAAATAAACATTATATATATTTAATATTTTTCAGTTCATGTGAATTTGAATTTAAATAGAGCTCATTAACTTCATATTATCTAAAAACAAAGCTGGTATATCGATGGCAGCACTGCCGGATGTTGAGGGTTTGAGGGAAAAGATGGAATTTGCCCCAGGTTTTTATTGAAGTGGACCTGGGGGGTCCCTGCTTGGCGTTTTCCGGAATAGGTTTTCTTTCAATGTCAGATTTAGACTTACAATCTTTGGCCCAATGCATTCCTCTATGGTAGCGAGGGCAGATTTTTGGAGGTTTTATATTTTTATATATTTTTTCTTTTCTTTTTTTTTTTTTTTAGCTTTCTTAGGGCCGTCCCTTTTTAAATGGTTCTTATTTCCACATGCAAAGCATCCTTTATTTCCCTTTCTTAAGGCAGTAGCTATTGTTTCAGCTACCATTTGCATCTTTTGAGTTTCTAATCCTAGATTGCGACAAGCCTTCAAATAATCAATAATAGTCCCTGTCTCACGAATTGGAGCTATAGCTTTTTGACATTCCTGATTTGCATTTTCATAAGCAAGTAATTTCTCTATTTGCCTTTTGGCTTCTTCTCCAATTACAGTATGGGAAATAGCAGTTTATAATGTAGCTAAAAAATCAGCATACATTTCATTAGATCCCCGAACTTTAAATAAGTGATGAAGTAAAGTAGAAAAGTGATGAGGCTTACCAGCCATTTTACCCATGTCTTAATACTTACTGGCCTCAATAGGCCCTGGGGTCACTCTGTCCAAGAATCTGCCTATGTGTACCAAGTCCCTGTTCTGGGCACCACGTGTTGAGGTCCTTTAATGGACCGGAACCTGGTGGTCCGGAGTTGATGATAAGAAAGTAAAGGAGAGAAAGAGGCTGATATTCCTTGGTTTATGCAGAAAGCCAATAAAGCCCCTTGCACGGGGCTTGCTCTGTTCACGGAGGCCTCAGGCGCCCTCTTGATGGGGTGAAGGTGCAGAGCGCCTTCTTGAGAGGGTCTTAGAAGCCCGGGCAGGAAAGTGAACTCAGAGGGCCTCTGCACTCCAAAGAAGTAGCCTGGGAGAGAGAGAGAAAGAAAGAGAAAGAACGACACGGGGACCAGAGCTGTGATGGAGCAAAGGTGTTTTATTCAACATTGTGTAGGTATTTATACTGTCTTACAAGATAGCTATTTTCAGCAGAGATAAAATCAAAACTTACAAGTTAT
This sequence comes from Bos indicus x Bos taurus, assembly GCF_003369695.1. Lineage (NCBI taxonomy): Eukaryota > Metazoa > Chordata > Mammalia > Artiodactyla > Bovidae > Bos > Bos indicus x Bos taurus. Next base: position 107,438,912 of record NC_040105.1, on the reverse strand, counting down.
CAAGAAAACATGAGGTCATCCATATGAAAGAGAGAGTTGTAAATAACCACTTTTACCATATGGTTCATAAAAAGAGGAGGGTACATATCACCATATAGAAAAACTAACGAAGGAAATGTCTGGAATCCTCAGTCCCAGGAGAGGCTTGCCTTTCCTTAAGGAACAGAGAATTCCTGACAGATCCAAAACAGCACACAGGAAGCCTCCTGTTAAATGCTTCCTGACAGGGAAGCCCAATGTTGTGGCAATTCTATAACATATATTGTGCTTGTGTGAACTTGAGTCATGTCTGACTCTTTGCGACCCCATGAACTGTAGCCCACCAGGCTCCTCTGTCCATGGGATTTCCCAGGCAAGAATACTGGAGTGGATTGCCATGCCCTCCACCAGGGAATCTTCCCAACCCAGGGATCAAAACTGCATCTCCTCATCTCTTACACTGGCAGGCAAATTCTTTTACCACTGCGCCACCTGGGAAGCCCTATAACATATATTACCAATACATATATAAATAGAACACAGACATATATGCATGTAATATATTATATATATATATATATATATATGTATGTGTGTGTGTATGTGTGTGTATATATATATATATATAATGTATTATAGGACTTCCCTGGCTGTTCAGTGGTTAAGAATCCTGCCAATGCAGGGGACACAAGTTTGATGACTAGTCCAGGAACTAAAATCCAAGATGCCATGGAACAACTAAGCCCAAATGCCACAACTACTGAACCTGTGCACCTAGAGCCTGTGTTCCACAACAAGAGAAGCCACCACAAAGAGAAGCCCATGCACTGCAATGAAGAGTAGCCTCACTCACCACAGCTAGGGAAATTTCACACAGCAACAAAGACCCAATGCAGTCAAAATTAAATATTTTAAAAATTAAAAAATAGGTATTATTTATAAATTATATAATTTTATATAATATTTATTAATAGATATTGGAGGTGCCTAATGTCTTGGTCATTTGGTCAGAGGCCTGAAGGGAAAGGACTAGAAGATTTTTGACAAGGAAGAAGTCTATAGTGGAGGCTTGTGGGTGGACAGCTGGTAGTGGGTATGAAGTATGAAGATTTGAGGATTGGGAGCAAAAACCAGCAAAAAACATCCAGGCACAGAAGATGCACTGTACAAACAAGTAGACAAACTGATTTGGCCAGCTAATGTTAGCCATCTTTTGTCGTGAGTTACCTAAAACTATCCTGAGGGGTCTGTGCACAGATGGTTCCCATAGGCCCAGATGGAGGCCCAAGAATAAAGGCTCTTCCCCCTTACCAACCCTGATTCATCTACTGTTACCTCTGAATGTTCAACTTGCCCATGACAGGAACCAACTGGTGCTGAGCCCCTGATGAGTGTTAAAAGAGAGACTTATTTTCATTGTATACCACTGTGCACTATTTGGGCTTCCCTGGTGGCTCAGAAGCATCTGTCTACAATGTGGGAGACCTGGGTTTGATCCCTGGGTCAGGAAGATCCCCTGGAGAAAGAAACAGCAACCCACTCCAGTACTCTTGCCTGGAAAATCCCATGGGTGGAGAAGCCTGGTAGGCTACAGTCCATGGGGTTGCAAAGAGTCAGACACGACTGAGCCAGTTCACTCACTCACACTCACTTTGTGCACTATTTGAATTTTACCATGTGCACATGTCACCCGTATAGTAAAAATTACAAAACAACTCTTGCTTTGAATGAGAGAAAAAAATGAGAAAGACCTAGTTGAGCAGGAGCAGGAAATGTAGTCAGTTCTGAAGGCAGCAGCAGATGGAGCCAAAGGCAAAGTGAAAGGATGAGCCTTAGGTAGAAACACACAGGCTTGTGGGTGATGGGAACAGGGCAGAGAGGTGGGGGTCACAGCAGGGGCAATTGTTGGGTACAAGGTAGTCAAGGAAGTGAAGAGCAAGGTCTTCTGCTAAAGGTGAGGGAGGAAGCAGGCAGCAGAGTCCCAGGGATGGAGAGAGCACAGAAGGTGTGAAAACAGCCCTGAGGATTCTCTCCAAGGGGGAAGGAAGGAGGGAATGAAAACAGTGATCATTAATGTTTTTAAGATGGGTGCTGGTGTTACATGAGTCTTTGCTCTGTCCTTCCTTAACCCTTTCAATGTGTTTGACATCAGTGTCATTGTGGGGCTCCGAGAGGACTTAAGCAGAGATGGGCAGGCCCTGCCAGGGTCTGCCTGACATAGGATGGTGTGAATTTCTGATGTACCCAATCTGCTCTGCTCTGTAACCTTGTTTTGTAACCTTCTTTTGCAGGATAAGCTTCTAGGTATAGCCTCAGGGGAATCAGATAATGGTGGGTTAAGAGGTGTTCACACAGTCCAGGCTTCTTTTCTAAGAAATCATCCAGAATAGGGTGTGTCGGGGAGAGGCCATGTTACACAGAGGAATCTGAATGCAAAAGAGAGGAAGGGAGGTGAGGAAGAGGGAAGGCCTTTAGGAGATGGGAGATTGTTGACAGTCAAAGGTCTTACAGAATCCCAGGAAGGAGCCATTCCTCTGATGTCAGGGCACTCAGCTCTGGGAAGCTTGGAACCAGAAAGTGCAGAGAAAAATATGATAAACCATTGACATTTTCACCCCACTTCATCCCCTTCTGTCCCCCAGCCAGTGGTAGATGTTTGCTGTGTGTCCTTGCAGACTTTTACAAAATACTTTTAGTTATGTATATATATATATGTACACACACACACAAACAACATGCAGGACTTGTGCGCAGAGAGGGGAGTTTACAAACTGTAGCTTACTCTATGTCCTGTTCTGCATTTTGCTTTGAAATCAACTTAACAGTGTCATTCCCTGCATTTTAACCTACTAGATGACTATGACCCACTGCATTTATCCATTTACTTACTGATGGGAATTTAGATTATTCCTAGTTTTTCCTATCACCAACATCCTTGGGCATGTGTCCTTATACACATGAGATACCAGTGTTTCTCTAGATGTGCCAGGCAGTGAGTTATAGAGAGAATGGCCATTTTCAGTTGTAATACTTTTAGTTTGAGGTCAGTCTTGTTGCTTATGACCCCACAAGCTGAATGACCCTGAGCAGTTGCAGACCCTCTCAGTTTCCTGTCTGTTTACTCACCTATAGAAGGACATAATAGTACATAGTTCAATCATAGGATTGTTTGACGGCTTAGTTGATACTTATGTATGGCTTTGTATGTGTGTGTGTGTGTGTGTGTGTACACATTTAGTTTTATTGTAACAAAGAAACTTGTATACTTTTTTTTTCAAGCTTCTTGTTTTAATAAAAAAAAAAGCACATATTGACAGCCACATGTGAATGCCAAATGATTAAAACAAAAAACCAACATAAACGAAACCAAAAGTGATCTATCCTGCATCTAGGAAAAGCAAACTTCTTGGCTTAAGAGAAATGAGGCATGTGTGTGTGTGTGTACATGTGGGGATTTTTCAGGAAAACCATTTCAGTGTAGGGTAGGGGTAGGGCAGGACACAGACCATTTCTAATGACTGGTTTTGTTTCACCAGAAGTAAACAGAGTATTAGGGTAATTTTTTTTAATAGTAACAATTACACTCAATAAAAAATCTTTTCACTGAAGAAGGAAAAAAATCTTTCTGTTTACAGTGAGACAAGCTACCTGATAAAGTAGGCATTTTAATTATTTTACATAGCCTTGGTTGACTTTATAAAGGTTTCATGTTCATGCACAAGTTAGATTTTTGTTTACCAAACTTCTTTGATGACAAGGGTCATCTCTGGCACCTGTTAAACTTCCGCACTCACATGCCTAATTCCAGACTCCCAGGAAAGCTGATCAGCTAACAGGTGTCCATGACTCTTATCGTCAGCAGAAGCACTCAGTTCAGGGGCAGGACTAGAGTCTTCTGCTTTGCCAATCCCTGCCCACCCCATCCTCGAATATTTTTCTATGGGATAAAAACCTCAAAGGCGCTCTAATACTAACTATTCATTTTCTCCTGAACATCAAAAAACTTGTCTCCGGGAATGAACATGAACAGATTGAATCCATTTGTGAAAAGGATCGGGTCTCAGAAGACACTGAATTTAGCCTGACTTTTGCCACGAAACAGCCCCAGGACCTCCGGCAAAGTCCCTTCATTTCTCTGTGCCTCGATTTCCTCTTACAAAAAGTGGGTCCTACCTGTCTTCTGGACCCAAATGTCTCCTTTCATATAAAATTCCTACCCAGTCTCTGAAGGTCTCTCAAAGCTGGGTGGCTCTAATACCTTTTGAAGTTTTCAGAACCACTCAAACCTCAAGTAGTTCATCTGTAAATAAATGTAAATGAGGGAACCTCCTATTTGTGATGCAAATAATTACTTGGGGGTGGGGGGGGCGGGATGGAGACCCTTAGTTGTTTCAGTTTGGGATTCTTGGGAAGCAGCTGTGAAACTGGTCAAAGCTGCAAATAAGAAGGCTTTCCCATGGAGACTTGACAACCTTAACTTAGCATCTCCCTGAGCCAAGCTGAGGATCCAAGCTTTTTTTTTTTTTTTTTTTTTGCTTTTAAATCTCCAAGCATAGGGTCTCCTAAAATGCTCCACTGTGTGACTTGGATTTTCTCAAGAAACTAGCTTCTGCTTTGGCAGCATCACCTTCATACTTGCTTCTGGCCACTCACCAATCAGTGACTCACCAAACAATACATCTCAAAACTGCCCTCTTGCTTTGCCAACAAGAAAAGATAAAGTGTGTGCATTCGTTTGCTTTCCGTTGTTTCTACTTTTTGCTTCCTGTTTTTATCTATTATTGAAAAGAGAACACCCCCTCCCCATTCTCAATACTTCAAAAAGGCCTGAAAATTTGGCATAGCCTTGTTGGATTGTGTTTTTTCAAAGCAAGTGACCAAAAAATAAAAATCTCAAAAATAAAAAAGAAGGTCATGGTCAATGCCAGTGGGACTGTGAGGCAGAAATAGAAAGAAGAGGTGAAGTGGAAGAACATGGCAGGGCCCGGGGACCCGGCTGCCTGGCACCTCAAAGGAAAGCTGTCAGTTACAATAGGAACCTTGGCTTAAAAGGCTAAGAGGAGTCCAGTCCAGCTGTAGCAGGGAATACTATTCAGTACACAGCCATGGATTACTGCAAAGGAAGGGCAGAGAAATGGCGTGTTAGCCATGGATCATTGCCAGTCACCGCCAGCTCTCACTTTCTCACTGGTCTAACATCAAAGTCCAGTGTGCCTCATGGCCCTGACAAGAGAGGGCTCTCAACTTCAAAGGGGTTCCCAAAGCCACTATCAGAGAGGCCCCATTATACAAATCCGGGTTAGAAGTTTTCAAATATCAAATCCTTAGAGGCAAAGTTAGGGACCTTCCAAGGCACAACATCTCTTTTCTCTTCTCCAACTGACAGTCTCACCTCCTCTTCTTACTAGGAGACACATAAAAAATACAGATTGAAACTCATCATCATCAAATTCACCAAATAAATAGACTGGAAGATTCCTCAAAGCCAAAGTAAAAACACTGATTCTTGAACCACTCAGTCTGGCAGTTTACGACACAGGATGCTTACACCTGCTACTGACCCTGCCTTGTTGGGATGGTGTGGCATCCTCAGGGAAATTACAGAGGAGATGCGAGACACCTCATAACAATTCCATAAGACACTACGCTGGTACTAATATTCAGGTTTATTCTCCCTCCTGCATCTGTAGGGTACTCAGAATTACAGAGAGGGACATTTATGCTATTTTCTTCAGCAGTTGTGTTGTCTGGGAAGGGCTGGGTGCAAATAAACTCATTCCAGGTTCTTAACAGAGTTTGAGTGCAGTCACTTTTGAGTGAATCAAAACTGGAAAGGGCTGGGCTGACTGAAGGATCTCCTTCTGGAACCCTCTGAGGAGAGGCTGTGGTTCCTGTCAGGGGCTTAGTGGTGGTTGGGGAAGCCAAATGACTGCGGACTAAGGGGGAAAGCCCTGCTGACTGGTGCTCACCCAGCCAGGCTGGATGCAATTACCTCGGAGGAACAAACAGCATTTGGAGTTGGAGCAGGGAAGCTAGTGGTGCTGTGGAGCAGGCAGAACCCCTGGACATGTTACAGTCAAAGATGGGGCGGGGAGTGGCCGGCTGGGGGCGCTGGGAGGGGCACTGGGATGCAGGATGCAGCTTTAAACCACGTGACTGCTGGCTTCTTGCGCAGAGGCCAGACTCGGTCCTCAGACTCTCGGGCTTCTATAAACCTTGGCAGAAAGAAAGGCGAGGGGACGGGTTGTGTGTCCCGCAGACGTGTTAAGGGGGAATTAGAGAAAGGGAGGCTGTTTAAAACTGAGCATCATCTTTCCTTTCCAGTGAAACAAAAAGAAAAATTTTAAAATAAACAGGAACAAAATTACAACAGAGAATGTCAATTGCAAATAAGATCCAACAGGTTCTGCTGATTCTCCCATTGAGTGGCAGGGCTCAGGTCCTTGTTAGGAGATAATTTTATTTTAAAAGTGTCATCTTAAACTGCAAGGATGTCCATTAAACATCACAAGTAAACATACCAAAGGAGAAGCCATGTTGTCAAAATGCCCACTTATCCCACCCAAACACCTCAAACCCACCCTTTGCTGACCTTCTATAACCCCATTTTTAAAGTTGTTTTTCTTTGTTTAAACAAAAGAAAGTAGATACATGTTGGCAAATGCTAACTGTCCATATTCACATAGAGACACAGTGTAACCTCTGAGCCCAATATACAGAGAAAGGAGGAAAAAGCTAGAATTCTATGCACAACTATACAGAGGCCTAGAACCCTCCTGCTTCCAGCAGAGCTAAGGGAGCAGGTTTTTCTTTTTTTCCCACAGAACATGGTGGTGTTGATTCTATACATTTTTTCTTAAGACAATAAGGGATAACAACGAATTTGGAACAGAAAGGGGTAGAGATTATTTCCCCACTGAATTCTGCTCAAGGTATTTCCTCCCTCAAATAAGTTTTGAACCATGGTATAAAGGAAAAAAGAGACCTCAAAAACAGGGCAACTGAGCACAAGAGGAGAAGAAAAAAAATAAAAGACTGAAACTTGCTCCTAGGGACTGGAGAAAATTTAAAAAGGTTGGAATCCATCCGTGTTCCATTAGTTATCTTCCTCTCCTTCCTCTCCTTCATCATCATCTTCATCTTCTTCACCTTCATCCTCATCCCCTTCTTCACCAGTACCTTCCAATCCTTCTTTCTCTTCATCATTGTCGTCATCTTCTTCTCCTTCCCCTTCCTTGTTATCCATGTCAGGAACCAAGTAGTACTGTAATGGATTTGGCCAAATATCATCTTTGATGACTTCTCCTAACTCATCTGCACCTGCATCACAATGATCAGTAAACCAGGTGAAAAAGCTTTCTGGTTCCTCATGCTATCTGTTCCTGCTGGCTTTATTCTGTTTGACTTGATTGTTTCGTCAAATCCTTTCCAGATTTTCAGTTGATTTCAGTGGACTTTGAAGATGGATCACCACTCTCATTCAGATGAAATTCTTTGGAGAGAATTTTATTTTCCAAGTAAGCGTTTTCATCAAAATAAAAAATCTATTCTGTAACCTGATGTAATGTCTTCAAATTCTGTCAATTCAACTCTTGTCAAATAACGCAGCACCTCTTCATCCTTCTCCCCAAGCAGAGAAGACACTTGTGGATGGTTAACAAATGTCACCCCAAAATTTGGGATTTGGGCGATCAATTCCAACCTCTTCTGGAAAAAAAAAAAAAAAAAAAAGGTTTGGTAGAGTTGGTAATATTTCTGTCCTACTTTCAAAAGTATTAAATTCATTATGTCTCTAATTCATTTTGTACTTCATCAGTGTGTTCAATTGCTTCTTGCTGTTCTTTTTCTGAAATCTCGGGGGCCCCATCGCGTTTGGATTTGAGCTCCTTGGTACTGACTTTGGCCGCAGGCTCTGACCTGGTGCTGCTCCGCAGTTAGGGTGGGTGCGGAGCAGGGAAGGGGAGAGAGGGGAAGGCGCAGGGGGCAGCCAGCAGCTTCCCCTTAAAGCCACATGCGTGGGCTTTCCAACAATCTGGCCGCTTCCTTCCGGCGCTCTGTCGCTCACTCGCTGTCCCTCCCCCTGGCTCACGCGCTGCCCTTGTGGCCTGACGACGAGGGAGGGACTGGGGCTACTGCAGGGCCGCGGCCCTGGCTCCTGCTTACAGAGGGGAGGCGTAGGCAGGCGGGCAGGCTGCTAGGCTCCCTCACTCGCTCTCCAGCTCGCTGCTCAATCTCCGGAGGGGGTGTATGGCTTTAAGAGCAGTACCAGAAGCAGAAGTGAATGTTGCCCACTTTGCTAGCACAGATTCTGCCAGATAACCACGCCAAGTGTCCCTCCAAAATTTAATATATGCCCCCCTCCAGCAGTGCACACAGCCACTGGTTTCTTCATGACCTTGGTAAATTTAGCAAATCTGATGAGAAAAAATGATTTGTGGTTTGAGTATGCATCTCCCAATTATTGATGGTGAGCATTAGAATTCCCTCCCATTTGGATTTAGTCAGGGATCAGGAAACTATGGCCTATGACCCGAATGCAGCCAGCCAGTAAACAGTGTCGGAGCAGATTAGTTTACATATTGGTTAGGGCAGCTGTCCTTCCACAAGTCTGGAGGCCAGGCAAATTGCAATGGATCACTTAGCCTACAGAGTAGAAACTATTTCCTGTCTGCCCTGTCACAGAAGAGCTTTCCAACGCTGCTTTTTGCCTATGAGTCCTCTGCTCCTTCACCGAGCGGGTTGTTAGCTACATTTGGGAATGAGAGCTTGCAACTATTCTCTGCCCCAGCAGGCTTCACAGTCATCAGTGCATTTAGTCCCCACAAGCCAAAAGGGACGGGCTGCCACTTCCCAGTTTTAAGAACCCGAAACTAAGGCTTGAGACTGAGGAACCGGAAGAGGTGGGGCCAGAGCCTGGAACCTATAATTCGGCTCCCCTCCCCCACAACCACCTCTTCAACGGCTGATCCTGCAGGAACCACGTGCCCTCCATCCTCATTGGCGGGAGCCCTCAAAAAATGGGTACCCGGTACACGCTGATTGGTGGGCTGTGGCACGCATGCACCCTGCTGCTAGGGGTAGGGTCTTGGCTCCCATTCCAAGGGCTTCTAGCACCTAGGGCTGTGAGGGTTGTGGAGTCTGCTCTGTTGAGAAATGAGCTCGTCTGACGATGATGAGGTATGTCTGACTGGGAACAGGTCTTGCCCCAGGGCACAGGGAGGGCAGCGGTGGGGACAGGACCCACTTAGTGGGGTCCCCAGGGTGGTGCAGGCGACCGTGGCCCGGGTAGAGTGGCCCCGATGAGGGCACTCCAAGGTGGTGAGGGCACAGCCGTCTGGAGGTTGGGGGAGGAGGCCTGGGGACCGGGGAGGTCTAGGAGAGCGATTGCTAGAACATGGCTCTGGGTCTCCAGGGGCCGACTTCACTGGACTGGCCGCCCTCCGACCTGGAGCCCTCCGACCTGTCCTCGGACGAGTTCCAGGAGACACCACACATGAAGGTGGGCATCTTCTGCAAAGAAGGAGGCCAGCTCAAGTCCGGGGGCTTGGATGCTTCTGGAGGCAGGCCCCCACATGCTGCCCTCAGCAGGGGGGGGTGCTTACCTGTGCTCCATTCAACGCGCGATAGCTGCCACCATGCAGAGGCAGTTCACAAGAGAGTTCAACATCTCTTCTTCCAACAAGCCATCTAAGAAAGCGCCGAGCATGGGCAGCGGGAATCGAGGGGGCAGGCCCGGCCACCTGCCCCAGGTCACCCCATGGAAGAAGGGCCCTCAGGAGAAATTGCCGGGTGGCGCCATCTCCAAAGTCATCCTGGGGAGAAAGCCCCAGGCCTGCCTCTCAGGGGGTCCCCTGGCACTAGACAGCTTCCCTCCCATCTTGGGCCTGCCAGTCCTTGGCAGAACTAAGTATTCCTTGGTTGCTCCGGGGGCCAGACAACCCAAGCAAAACACCGGGAAGCCACCAGGGGCCAGCAGGACCAGGGACTCGGACCTGGTGGCCCAAGGAGATGGCAACCGAGGCAAAGAGCCTGTCCCAAAGCGCCAAGTGAGTAGGCGCCCTTCCCCTCCCCTTCCCCTTCACGCACTCCACCCTGAAGCTTGCAGGGGATCTTTTGCTCTTTGAAATTGTCATTAGGATGCCCAGTGGGGCTGGTGGAGGGGGGGCTGGCAGCCAGTGAGCACTGACTAATCCCTCCAAGGTTGGGTGGCTCCTGATTCCTGCTGCCTTCCTTGCAGTGGCCCTGAGCTTTCTCAGAGCCCCACTGCTCACCCTGGCTGACTTCTGGAGAGCATTCTCAAGAGTTTAGCTTTTTACTTATCTGTTCTCTACCTCGTCCTGCTCCCACACACACACACACACCCACACACAGTTCTCAAGAGTTTAGGTTTTTCCTTCTTAAATATTCCCTACCTCACCGTGCCCCTACACACACACACACACACACACACACACACACACAAGTTCTCAAGAGTTTAGGTTTTCACTTCTTATCTATTCCATACCTCACCCTGCCCCTACACACACATACACACACACACACAGTTCTCAAGAGTTTAGGTTTTTCCTTGTTAACTATTCCCTACCTCACCATGCCCCTACACACACACACACACACACACACACACACACAAGTTCCAAGAGTTTAGGTTTTTACTTCTTATCTATTCCCTACTTTGTGCTGCCCCCCCCCATCCCCCCCCCCCCACACACACCCCTAATGAGTCAGGAATGTGTGTTTTAGCTATCTTGCCCGTCCTAACATCACGGAGGATACAACATTCGGGATCTGGATACCAAGACCTCTCAAGTTCCAGGAAATTCACTGCCTTTGGCCATGGCACAGGGAAGTGTCAAGCCCAGAGCATCCCCACCTTCAGGTGAGTCTCCAAAGTTTGGTTTCTAGGACACAGGAGAACTCTTCTCAGACACTCCCAGGACCCCAGCCTCGTTCCCAGACCTCTCTGCTTACCCCAACAGTTCTCCCATAGGAGACAGTGAAGACAGGGCTGGCTTGAACCCAGGGCTCCTTGGAAGGCAGGCCCAGAGCTGCTGAGCAGAGCAGGGACAGCTTGACCACGGGTGGGGGTACTGCCTTGCTGCATACACTGCTAGGCCCTTCCTGCTTGTCTTCTGAGCTTGGGAGTTGGATTTTATATTCTCTTTTAGTTTTCTGGAGGCCACTTCGTCTGTCCCGAGAGGAAATGAAGCAGCCACCACCTGGAGCACACAACTGCCCTCAAGTAATGCTCTCTTGTCTAGGCAGCAGGGTTGGTGTCCGGGTTAAACACACTTATCTTGTCCCTGCCTCACCTCCAAGGTGGTAGACTACTTCCTTTCCACTGGAGGACTCATTCTAATGTAACCATGGGCTTTGGGATGTGGGTTTAGTACCAGGGAGGGAGCTGGGGATGAAGGGCAAAAGGGTGAGACCATACTAACAATTTCTTTATCCCTTGTCTGCTGGGCTAGTGTCCTGTGCTGGAGAGAGAAATTGACAACCTTAAAGATCAACTTGGTAAAGATCTCCCTCTGCCTGCAGAGGGAGACCAGGGCATCCTAGTGCAGAATGTGTAGTTGGGGTGGGGGACTGGGGGTATAGGCTGCTACCCAGGGATCAACATTCTTGTGGAAGGAGACTCTGCCAGACCTGGCCCTGGAGCCTTCTGTGCATTTTCACCTCTTTCTGCCTACCTATCTACCTATCTCTCCATTAAGACATATATTGTTTGAACCACATGTGCACTTTGCCAACAAGTCCTAGAGATCTTATTTTAGTTAATTTAGAGATACCACATTTATTTTCTCTAACTGCTGGTAGTCAGAGAGTAGACATGTTTTCATAGGATCTGAATGATTCTGATACATTCTGGAGTTTGAGAACTACTTGCACATCTTGTTCTCATTTGGAAAAACATGTCTATTTTTAACCTGAGTGATGGGTGGATGAGTTAGTCACAGGGCTGGATATCACTAGGTTTGGGGGGGGGTCCAGTTTCAGGGTTAGGCTTGTCCCACGAGAAAGAGGGGGTTTCTGAATCCCTGTGCCTGGAATGCCTAGGTATGGCTTTCTCTGTTTCAGTGGTCTTGCAGTGCTTCATTGACAAGTTCCAGACCCTTTGAAGTGAGTGGGACATGTTCTCTCCTTGCCCAATCTTCGTGTGAGTGGGCTGGGGGCTCCACCGTGACTCTGCTCCCTTTCACAGGCTGAACACAGCATCCCCCACATGAAAGCAGCTGGTGCTTCTTGAATCCAGAAGCTCCACACTGTGTCCCTTGTTCTCCTTGCCCACTTCTCATCAGAAGGCCCTGCCCTGCTGCCCTACCAGGGTGTCCCTCTTTCCTGAGGGTTAGCACAGCTTTTGCCCCTCATATGCTGCAGTTTTGAATTGAAGTACTTGACAGATTTGGTGGTCTGCCTCCTTTCTGTGGGGAAGCCTGGGTGGGCCCTAGTGGCCTGGGTCTGATTGGTGTGTGGCTCTGCTCCTATGTCCACCACACTGTTCTCCTCCCTCTTTTCTGGGCCTTGTGGTGTCCCTACCTCCCTCTCAGCAGGAACCAACTGCCTTCTTCCAGAGCCCAGCCACACTCCTCTCTCTGCACTTGGATCTACCTTCCTGTTCTCCCCTCTCCTCTGTGGTCATTTGAGCAGCTGCTACACAACACAGTTGACTTTTCCCCCTTCCCAGGGAAGTTGCTCAGTCGTGTCCGACTCTGCAAACCGATGGACTGTAGCCTACCCAGCTCTTCCATCCATGGAATTTTCCAGGCAAGAGTACTGGAGTGGGTTGCCATTTCCTTCTCCAGGAGATCTTCCTGACCCAGGTCTCCCACATTGCAGGCAGGCACTTTACCGTCTGAGCCACCAGGGAAGCCCAGTCCTTTTTCTGGATTCATTATCTGCCATCGGTACTCCAACATCTTAGCCAGCACCACTGTGTCATCATCGTTTCCTCTTTGATCCTTACCCATCACTTCTTGTTCTTTAGTTCAGTAGAGGGTGGAGGCAGAAGTCACAGCACAGCAAGATGCAGAGCAAAAGTGGGGACAGGAATACATTCTGCTGACTCTGAGCCAACTTTAGGGAACTGCCTGCAGTTCAGTTCAGTCACTCAGTCGTGCCTAACTCTTTGCAACCCTGTGGACTACAGCATGCCAGGCTTCCCTGTCCTTCACCGTCTCCCGGGGCTTGCTCAAACTCATGTCCAGTGAGTCAGTGATTGCCCACAGGTGGTTAGAAATGGATGGTCAGTGTCCATATCTTCCATGCTCCAGCCACTGCCACCACGACTAGTCTGGGTCCAGGTCCCACTCTGTCCCCCGTCAGGGCCCACATCACCTCAGACTGCCCAATGTTCCCATGCCTGTGGGCCTGAGCCCCTGCACCTGTGTGCCAACCACAGTGCATCTCCTTTGCCCAGACTCCATTGTCCCATCATACTTCACTTACATAACACGAGCTGAAATATGATTGTTTCAAACAGCAATGGTGAGCACTGTATCAAGCATGGTGGGGCGGGGGCGGGGTGGGGGGAGCGTGTCCTGACAACAGGGCCGTGGGAAAAAGTCGCACACCCAGGAAGCCAGTCACACCTAATGACATCTAGGGACAAGGGAATCTGGATTTATCTCTGCTGCTGCTGCTGCTGCTAAGTCACGTCAGTCGTGTCCGACTCTGCGACCCCATAGACGGCAGCCCACTAGGCTCCTCTGTCCCTGGGATTCTCCAGGCAAGAATACTGGAGTGGGTTGCCATTTCCTTCTCCAATGCATAGAAGTGAAAAGTGAAAGTGAAGTCGCTGAGTTGTGCCCGACTCTTAGTGACCCCGTGGGCTGGAGCCTAAAATGCTTCTCCGTCCATGGAATTTTCCAGGCAAGAGTACTGGAGTGGGGTGCCATTGCCTTCTCCGGATCTATCTCTAGCTGAATGGTAATGTGCACAGGTAAAACTTAGAAGACATTTATTTCCAAAAGAAAGAAGGGGAGACTCCATACAGGAAGGTGATCTGAAGTCAACCAGTTGGAGAGAACGGAGGACATACAGTCTCTGGTTCACAGCATCAGACGAAGCCCCCTGGTTAGGAAGAACACAAGCAGTCTCCCCCAGCAATGGGGCAAGGTCCTTGGTTGGCCCATCAGACAGCCACTGATGTCAGATCATCAGACAGATGATCAGACCTCTGGAGAAGGCTCACGTGTCCTCACATTGTCCTCTGTAGCCACTGGCTTTGTTATCTAGAGGTCTCCTTACCCATCTACCTCCTGGAGCCACTCCTTAAGTGAGACTCTGAGGGTTCACCCTTCTGGGAGGCTACCCAATGCTGGTGCAGCAGGGTGGGTACTTTAGGGTCTGATCAGTCACTGGCTTTGTAGGCCCAGCTTGCAGTTTCTTTGGCAATATACTTCCATTTACCAATGGGTTGGCTTTCAGCCAGTTCACACACAATTAGACAGCTAATTTAGACAGTTCTCAAGTCTGAAGCATTTTGTTTACTGGTCTCCATGCTGGCCTGTGCCCCTCTCTGACAAAGACCATCAACTGTCTTGAGTGAAAGTCCCTCAGTCGTGTCCAACTCTTTGCAACCTCATGGACTATATAGTCCATGCAATTCTCCAGGCCAGAATACTGGAGTGGGTAGCCTTTCCCTTCTCCAGGGGATCTTCCCAACCCCAGGATCGAACCCAGGTCTCCTACACTGCATGCAGATTCTTTACCAGCTGAGCCACCAGGGAAGGCCAAGGATACTGGAGTGGGTAGCCTATCCCTTCTCCAGCAGATCTTCCCTACCCAGGAATTGAACCAGGTTCTCCTGCATTGCAGGTGGATTCTTTACCTACTGAGCTATCAGGGAATCTAGAGAGTTCTTAAGCCTGAAGCCTTTTGTTTACTGGTCTCTGTACTGGCCTGTGCCCCTCTCTGACAATGACCAGGAGCTGTCTTGAGGCCATCTGAAACAGTGTGCTTAGATGCAGATGAAACATGTTTAAGTTGGCCTGCACTGCTTGGCTGGCTTGCATAGTCTCATCTCCTCAGGAGGCTGATTCTAAGCCACCATTTCAAATTGCTGGCATTCAACCTTCAGAAGCAGTTAGCTTTCTCCACCTGTAGGGTTCTGATTTATTGGGCTGTCAATCACCAAAGGTTTCAGGTCTCAGGCATCACAGTTGAGAAGAGCATCACTGTTAGAAGAACTGCAGTCCTTCCCAGCTCTGCTTGGAGACTCCCCACTGTAGCCCGAGTTCCCCTTTCTTTTGTAAGGGATCTCTGAAACTAGAAAGACCATTAACACATCCCCAATATTTTGATTCTTTCCATCACTTCCTCCAACACTTCAGCCTTGGACAACCTGTCGTCCACCTCCCAAAGTCCTGTGGGAAGCAGCTGCTTTATCAACCAGGCTAGGAATACTGAACATACAACAAACTGCATCCATTTAAAGTGTATTCCTTGGTGATTTCAGAAAAGCACATCTGCCCATGAAACCAGCACCAGAGTAACATACAGCATGTTCTCATAATCCCTGTGGTTGTCCTTTCCCATCATACCCAACCTGCAGCAACCTAGATATGTTTCACTCTAGATGTGTTTGCATTTTATATAAATGTATCATCCAATATATAGTCTTGTGTGTCTGAATATGTACTTTGAATAAAAGCACTATGAACATTTGTGTCCAAATTTTTGTGGAGACATACAGTTTTCCCTCACAGCTCAGTTGGTAAAGAATCCACCTGCAATGCAGAAGACTCCAGTTCGATTCCTGGGTTGGGAAGATCCGCTGGAGAAGGGAAAAGGCTACCCACTCCAATATTCTGGCCTGGAGATTTCCATGGACTATACAGTCCATGGGGTCACAAAGAGTAGGACACAACTGAGCGACTCCACTTTCACTTTCACCACCTACCAAAGAAAGGCTGTTTGCACTGGATAAGGGATGTTTTCTCTCTTTGTTGGATGGTAAAGGATGGGCCTGCCCCAAGGGGTCTATCAGTGACTTTCCAAACCAGTGCTTACAATGGGAAACTCCTTTTCTAAATATAGTTCATTTTAAATCCCTGCCTTCCCTGTGGGTTGGGAGGAGCACACTGGAAACAGGAAAACATTTCTCCTTCCCAAGGGCAATTACATCATTTGTCTCTAACAAGTACTTCTGAGAATTGTCCTCACAAGGTCCTAGGAGTCCTTGAAGCTCCTTGGTTTTCATTCTTCCAACAGCACTCCTGATCTCTCCTTGCTACCTTCACCTGCATCATGCCCACAGATTTTGCTCTCCTGCTTCAGTGGATCAAGGCTCCAGTGTGCTTCTGAGTTACTTCTCAGAATCCTCCTGGTGAGAGGTGGGTGAAAAGGACAGCTTGTTTCCACCAGTAGCCCTGAGACCAGGTAGAGAGGCTGGGTACACATCTGGCTATGAGAATGTGAGTCTTGGCAGTTTCCAGCCCTGGAATCAAGATAACCTTTATCCGCCTTTTCCTGCTGCGCTGATGAAGTGAAGAAGGCCTTGGAGTAGGACAGCAGCCACTTCCTGGCACACTACAGCAGAGAGACTTATGGGTGTTGTAGGAGCTCCAAGAACAGAAGACTCTTGGCACGGTGATGAGGAGCTTGGAAGGAAAGCAAGGAAGGCTCCTGGGCAGGAGTTTTAACTGGCATCAGGAGTGCCAGCCAATGTTTCCTCAGGGACTGGGGATTGAGCAAACCCCTTTCCTGACAGAGGAGCAGGTTGGGACTGGCACTGAGAACAGAAGGCCATATATATGGTGGGGCTGCTGAGCTAGTCCTGATCACCCTGTGGCATGTTGGGGGGCTTTGGGTTCTCTTTCAGGGTGTCAGGACTGTGAGCAAGAGCAGTCTTGTGCTCCCTGCACAGCCAGGCAAACTGGGCCTTCCAGATGACCTTGAACAGGGTTTGCCAAGGCTGAACCTCCAAGTCTCCAACTCAGCAATAAGGCCCTGATGGCAGCCACATAAAAAGCACAGCATGGAATAAAGTATGAAGCAACGCTGGCCATGCACCCAAGAGGAGCCTCAACAGGGTGTCAGGCACCCCTGGTTTTTCTCCTGTGACAGGTCCCAAGTGCAGCTGTGTCTGTGACATCTGACAGTAACTGTCAGGCTCTCTGAGCAGCTGACTCCTCTGACCAGGCTCATGGACCCCATCGTGCCAAGCCCAGGTGACACAAGAAGACTTGTAATCGAGTAGACTTGCCACTGGGGACTCAAGAAGTAGGTGCCAGGATAGACACCTGAGGGCTAGAGGCGGGTTCTGGCAAACTTTTCATCCTCTTATTGTAGGATTCTGATACCTTTCAAACCTACGGTTGGGGAGACATAGCGTGTACTCCAGACCCCAGACATCGGGGGCCACTGGCTCCGCTGACTTTCATGCTCTAGAGACCTCCCGTTTCTGCATCATCCATGGAGGGAGCAGGCCGATTGGTGGCTGCTTTTACCTCCACTGCAGCTACACCTTGCACCCTTCTCTCCTTCATGGAGGAACTTTATTAAGATGCCTTCCTACACTTGTTTGTACTTCTAAATCTTCTCTATAAAACACATAGGAGACAGGGTATGGGCATCAGGCTGTCTGAAAAGCCACAAATTTAAATACCATGGCTATTTTAACCAGTACCATATAGGTATATAAAAATGTATATCTAGGCCTTCTTGCTGTTTCTCGTTTTTTAGTATTATGAACAATGCCAAAATGAATATTCTACTATACTTGTTTTTCTGTACTAGATATTTTAGAAGAGGAATTGTTGGGTCAAAGAGTAAGCCCCTTTAAAGAGTTTGATACATTTTAACAAATTGCCCCCTCAAAATGTTGCATCTATTCACATCCTAACTAATTGTGTATGAAAGTGATCATTTTCATACATCCCACTGCAAGCAGAATAAATTCAGTCTTTTACATCTTTGCCCATGTAGTCACTCAAGTCACATCTCAATACAACTCCACTTTCCTTTTGATTGTATTTATTTATTTTACTTTACAATATTGTATTGGTTTTGTCATACATTGACATGAATCCGCCATAATGTAACAGAATACATAGGGCATTTGGCCAATGGTATCTCTTCTTGGAGAACCGCCCATTCATATTGTTTACCAGTGTTCTATTTGGGACAGTAATATTTTTAATACTGATGGATAAGTGCTCTTCACATGTTTGAAATATCAAATATTTGTCATAATTGGAAAATACATTCTCTCCACTTTTCTTATTTTATCTTTGTATGTGGTCTTTTCTATGTACAAATTTGAACAATTTAAATATGTTTAAGTGATTTTTTTTCATTATACTTTCTGAATTTTGTTTCCAACCAACAGCCTTGCCCGTTATAAAATTATGAAAACCTTCATTCAAAGCAACTTCTAGGACTTCACATTTTTTATCTATTGGGTGAGACAAATATTTATGTATTTTGTGAGAAATGACATCGAAATCTAGGATTATTTTCTCTCCAAAGTGTTGGTCAGGTGTCCCAATACCATTTCCTAAATAATCCATATCTCCCCACTGAAGTGAAATGTCATTTTCACCAAATTCTAAATTCCCATCTGGGCTTATTCTTGAAAATTTGTTCAACCAGTTAATATAGGTTGCATGATTCCAGGATGACCTCTCTGAGGAAACTACCTGAAGAAAACTGTAGGGAAGGTAGGGGGCAGAATTAAGAGACAGAAAGACAGAGAAACAGAGACAGACAGACTCTTACAAAAGAAATCTTTTGCAAAACTGAAAGGAAAGCTTACAGAACTATTAGGTGGGTGACATTTTGAATGGATCTCTGGTTCTCTGAATCTTCTCAATAATCTCAGATATCCCCATGGCAACTGTGAGGAAAGCACTCTATTAAATTGTGCTCTTACTTTCATGACAGAGACACAGTTGGGATGGAATTCAACTACAAAATTCCAACTTACTAAGAATCCTTTTCCAAATTGAGTTTTCTGGGCACCCCACACTTTGGCTACATGCACTAAGGGGACCCTATCAGCAAGGTCAGGGAGAAACTGCAAGGTTCCTTCTAGGTGGGGGGGAGATAAAGTCAAGATTGGAGTTGTGGCTCCCAGGCTCTAGGTTACCTAAGACCATGACAAGTGACTGTCTGTCCTGCAGTCACACTTAAAGATGGCTTCATGGAAGCCTCTACTCAAACCCCAGAGTTTGCCCTCAGAGAACACACAGCCCCATTTACTCAGTGGTAACAGCTGGGTTCTCTGCTCCCTTCCCCTGCAATGTGAAGGGAGTCACTTGGCCTTCTCGCAACTTGACCAAGTAAGTAATTGCAAATCACCCCCAAACAGCTTGCGTTTCTTGAGTCTGTTGCTTGAAACTCACCTGTGCAGGTCTGCATGACTTGGATCTCTTTGCTTGTAAGTGACGAAACATAGCTATGAGTAAATGAGGTAGGCTCCCTGGAGGGACGTGGAGGACCTCATAGTACTGAAGATAGGGGCAGAATAACAAAGCACCAGGAAGTTGGGGTTCCGTGCAGTTCCCTATGCATTTTTGGATGAGCTTTTCCATTTATGCAAAAAAAAAATGCTGTTGAGATTTTGATGATAATTGCATTGTCTGTAGACCACTTTGTGAGTACTGTCATCTTAACAATATTGTCTCCCAATCCATGTACATGGAAAATCTTTCCATTTAATTTCAGTTCAGTTCAGTCGCTGAGTCGTGTCCAACTCTTTGCAACCCAATGCTCCACAGCATGCTAGGCCTCCCTGTCCATCACCAACTACCTGAATTTACTCAAACTCCTACCCATTGAGTTGGTGATGCCATCTAACCATCTCATCCTCTGTCGTCCCCTTCTTCTCCTGCCCTCAATCTTTCCCAGCATCAGGGTCTTTTCAAATGACTCAGATCTTCACATCAGGTGGCCAAAGTATTGCAGTTTCAGCTTCAACATCAGTCCTTCCAGTGAACACTCAGGACTGATCTCCTTTAGGATGGGCTTGTTGGATCTCCTTGCAGCCTAAGGGACTCTCAAGAGTCTTCTCCAACACCACAGTACAAAGCTTCAATTCTTCGGCGTTCAGCTTTCTCTATATTCCAACTCTCACATGCATACATGACCACTGGAAAAACCATAGCCTGACTACACAGACCATTGTTGGAAAAGTAATGTCTCTGCTTTTTAATATGCTGTCTAGGTTGGAGAATCCCAGGGACAGAGGAGCCTAGTGGGCTGCCGTCTATGGGGTCGCACAGAGTCAGACACAACTGAAGAGACTTAGCGGCAGCAACTAGATTGGTCATAACTTTCCTTCCAAGGAGTAAGTGTTTTTTAATTTCATGGCTGGAGTCACCATCTGCAGTGATTTTGGAGCCCCCCCAAATAAAGTCAGCCACTGTTTCCAATGATTTGCCATCTATTTTCCATGAAGTGATCGGACCAAATGCCATAATCTTAGTTTTCTGAATGTTGAGTTTAGAGTCAACGTTTTCACTCTCCTCTTTCACTTTCATAGGGAGGCTCTTTAGTTCTTCTTCACTTTCTGCCATGAGAGTGGTGTCATCTGTATATCTTTGGTTATTGATATTTCTCTCATCTATCTTGATTTCACATTTAGCTTCATTCAGCATAGTGTTTCTCATGATGTAGTCTGCATATAAGTTCAATAAGAAGGGTTACAATATACACCCTTGACGTACTCCTTTCCCGATATGAACCCAGTTTCTTTTTCCATGTCCAGTTCTAACTGTTGCTTCCTGACCTGCATACAGATTTGTCAATAGGCAGGTCATGAGGTCTGGTATTCCCATTTCTTTCAGAATTTTCAACAGTTTATTGTGATCAACACAGTGAAAGGCTTTGGCATAGTCAATAAAGAAGAAATAGATGGGGCTTTTTTTTTTTTTGGAATTCTCTAGCTTTTTTGATGGTCCAGCAGATGGTGGCAATTTCATCTATGGTTCTTCTGCCTTTTCTAAAATCAGCTTGAACATCTGGAAGTACACGGTTCATGTATTACTGAAGCCTGGCTTGGAGAATTTTGAGACCTCTATGACTAACACCCAAAAAAGATGTCCTTTTCATTATAGGGGTCTGTAATTCATAAGTTGGAACTCAAGAATCACCTGGAGTAACAGGCAACTTTGGCCTTGCAGGACAGAATGAAGCAGAGCAAAGGCTAATAGAGTTTTGCCAAGGGAACACACTGGTCATAGTAAACACCCTCTTCCAACAATACAAGAGAAGACTCCATAGGTGGACATCACCAGATGGATGGCCAACACTGAAATCAGATTGATTATATTCTTTGCAGCAAAGAGGGAGAAGCTCTATACAGTCAGCAAATAAGACGGGGAGCTGACTGTGGCTTGGATCATGAACTACTTATTACCAAATTCAGACTTAAATTGATGAAAAGGGGGAAGACCACTAGACCATTCAGGTATGAACTAAATCAAATCCCTTATGATTATACAGTGGAAGTGACAAATAGAATTAAGGGACAAGATCTGATAGACAGAGTTCCTTATGAACTATGGACAGAGGTCCATGACATTGTACAGGAGACAGGGATCAAGACCATCCCCAAGAAAAGGAAATGCAAAAAAGCAGAATGGCTCTCTGAGGAGGCCTTACAAATAGCTGTGAAAAGAAGAGAAGTGAAAGGCCATGAAGAAAAGGAAAGATACACCCATTTGAATGCAGAGTTCAAAGAATAGCAAGGAGAGATAAGAAATCCTTCCTCAGTGATCAGTGAAAAGAAATAGAAGAAAATAACAGAATGGGAAAGACTAGAGATCTCTTCAAGAAAATTAGAGATAGCAAGGGAACATTTCATACAAAGATGGGCTCAATAAAGGACAGAAATGGTATGGACCTAACAGAAGCAGAAGATATTAAGAAGAGGTAGCAAGAATACACAAAAGTACTGTACAAAAAGATCTTCATGACCCAGAAAATCATGATGGTATGATCACTTACCTAGAGCCAGACATCCTGGAATGTGAAGTCAAATGGGTCTTAGGAAGAATCAATACAAACAAAGCTAGTGGAAGTGATGGCATTGCAGTTGAGCTATTTCAAATCCTAAAAGATGATGCTGTGAAAGTGCTGCACTCAATATGCCAGCAAATTTGGAAAACTTAGCAGTGGCCATGGGACTGGAAGAGGTCAGTTTTCCTCCCAATCACAAAGAAAGGCAACGCCAGAGAATGCTGAAATTACCACACAATTGTACTCATCTCACACGCCAGTAAAGTAATGCTCAAAATTCTCCAAGCCAGGCTTCAACAGTACGTGAACTATGAACTTCCAGATGTTCAAGTTGGTTTTAGAAAAGGCAGAGGAAACAGAGATCAAATTGCCAACATCCGGTGGATCATCAAAAAAGCAAGAGAGTTCCAGAAAAAACATCAATTTTTGCTTTATTGACTATGCCAAAACCTTTGTGTGGATCGCAATAAACTGTGGAAAATTCTGAAAGAGATAAGAATCAGACCACCTGACCTGCCTCCTGATAAATCTGTATGCAGGTCAGGAAGCAAAAGTTAGAACTGGACATGGAACAAGAGACTGGTTCCAAATAAGAAAAGGAGTATGTCAAGGCTGTATATTGTCACCCTGCTTATTGAACTTATATGCCGACTACATCATGAGAAACGCTGTGCTGGATGAATCACAAGCTGGAATCAAGATTGTGGGGAGAAATATAAATAACCTCAGATATGCAGATGACACCACCCTTATGGCTGAAAGTGAAGAAGAACTAAAGAGCTTCTTGATGAAAGGGAAAGAGGAGAGTGAAAAGGTTGGCTTAAAGTTCTACATTCAGAAAACTAAGATCATGGTCTCGGGCCCCATCATTCATGGCAAATAGATGGGGAAACAGTGGAAACAGTGGCTGATTTTATTTTTTTGGGCTCTAAGATCACTGCATATAGTAACTTCAGCCATGAAATAAAAATACACTTACTCCTTGGAAGGAAAGTTATGGCGAACCTAGAGAGCATATTAAAAAGTGGAGACATTACTTTGCCAACAAAGGTCCATCTAGTCAAGGCTATGGTTTTTCCAGTAGTCATGTATGGATGTGACAGTGGGTCCATAAAGAAGGCTGAATGCCTAAGAATTGATGCTTTTGAATTGTGGTGCTGGAGAAAACTCTTGACAGTCCCTTGGACTGCAAGGAGATCCAACCAGTCCATCCTAGAGGAAATTAGTCCTGAATATTCATTGGAAGGACTGATGTTGAAGCTGAAACTCCAATACTTTGGCCACCTGATGTGAAGAGCTGACTCATTTAAAAATATCCTGATGCTGGGAAAGATTAAGGGCAGGAGCAAAAGGGGACAACAGAGGATGAGACGGTTGGATGGCATCACCGACTCAATGGACATGAATTTGAGTAAACTCTTGTAGTTAGTGATGGACAGGGAAGCCTGGCGTGCTGCAGTCCATGGGGTCACAAAGTTCAGATACACTGAGCAACTGAAGTTAACTGATTATGTAGAATTACTTAATTGAATTATGTCTGTGTGTTGATCTCATATCCACAACTCTGATGAATTAAATAAATAAGTCTAATAAGTTCTTTATGTGGATTCTTTTGTTCAGTTCAGTTCAGTTGCACAGTGGTGTCCGATGCTTTGTGACCCCATGGACTGCCGAATGCCAGTCTTCCCTGTTCTTCACCAACTCCCATGGCTTGCTGAAACTCATGTCCATTGAGTTGGTTATGCTACCCAATCATCTCATCCTCTGTTGTCCCCTTCTCCTTCCGCCTTCAATCATTCCTAGTATCAGGGTCTTTTCAAATGAGTCAGTTCTTTCCATCAGGTGTCCAAAGTACTGAAATTTCAGCGTCAGCATCAATCCTTCCAATGAATATTCAGGGTTGATTTCCTTTAGGCTAGACTGGTTGGATATCTTTGCTATCCAAGGATTTTTTAGGATTTTATATATAAGATCAAATCATCTGTTAATAGTTACTCATGATTCTTACATTCCATTTTAGGTGCTGTTTCTTCTTATTTAATTGCAATGACTAAAATTTCCAGTCCAATGTTGAGCAGAAATGATGAAAGTGAGCATCCTTGCCTTATTCCTGATCTTTTTTAAGGCAGGTGTTTACAGTCATAAATTTCCCTATGAGCATTTCTTTCAAAGTATACCATAAGTTTTGGGGTGTTTCTTTTCATTTTCATTCATCTCAATTTATTTTCTAATGTACCTGTAATTTCTTCTTGATTCACTGTTTGTTTCAAGACTATGTTATTTAATTTCCACATATTTGTGAATTTTCAATTTTTCTCCCTGTTACTCGACTTGTGGTTTCCTTTCACTGAGGGTACAGATCACACTATGGATTATTTCAATTTTTTAAGCTTTCCCAAGACATTTTTTGCCCAACACATGGTCTATTCTGGAGAATATTCCATGTATTCTGCTGTTGTTCGGTGGTGGATACTGTATACATATGTTAGGTCTAGTTGGTTTTTTATGTTGTTTAAGTCCTCTTTTTCTTTACTTATCTTCTGTTTGGCTGTTCTACCCATTATTAAAGGTAGAGTATTGAAGTATCCAACTGCCATTGTAGAACGGTTGTCTCTCCCTACCATTCTGTCAATGTTTACTTCAAACAATTTGGGATGTTGTTGTTAGGTGTAAAATATGCTTACAATAGTTATATCTGTTTTATGAATTTATAATTTTCATCATTTGTATGATCTTTGTCTTTTTTGATAAAGTTTGACTTAAAGTCTATTTTTATCTGATATTACTACAGCCACCCTAGATCTCTTCTGAGTATTATTTGTACAGAAAGCCTTTTCATCTCTTAACATTCAACCTACTTGTGCTTTTGGTTCTAAACTGAGCTTCTTGCACACGGTATGTAGTTGGGTCATATTTTTTAGATCCATTTTTTTTGTGTGTGTCTCTAATTTTATTTGGAGCAGATAATCCACTTACATTTAAAGTAGTTATTGATAAGAGCTTCCTTTCACTGATTTTCATTTTCCTTGCATATGTATTATATATTTTATCTCTCAGTTCCTCCATTATTGACAAACATGGATTATATTGGTATTTTCTAGATAGTTACCATTTTGAGTCCCTTCTCATTTATTTCAGTGTATATGTTCTTAGTGGTTTCCCTGGAGAGTACAATGAATATCTTTTCTCAATATTTAGAAGAATCTAGTTTGAAGTAACTCAACTACTGAAGCAAAGCTGACATTAATTCAAACTAGGTCGTTCTAAACCCTTTTATAATGTTATTGCCACAGTTTATATCTTTCTACATTGTGTGCCCATTGGCATTGTTTTATAATCATTGTTTTATGTTTTTGTATATAATCATACATAAAAAGAGGTGTTATAAACTGAAAATACATTAGTATTAAATTTTATCTTTAATTATGTATTTACTTTTGCTGATATGCTTTATTTCTCAGCACAACTTCAAGTTATTGTCACTTTCCTTTCATCTCAGCCTAAAAAACTCCCTTGAGCACTGCTTGTAGAGCTCATCTACTAGAAATGAATTATCTCAGATTGAATGTATCAGGGAATGCCTTAATTTGTTGTTCTATTTTGGAGGAAAGTTTTGCCAGGTATGGAGTTTTCAGGTGACAGGTTTTTTTTTTTTTTCTTTCAGAACTTTCAATATGTAACCCGATTGCCTTCTAGACTTCATGGATTTTGATGAGAAACTGTCAATCTTATGAGGATCAATTTGTACAAAAAAGTTGCTCCTGCTTTGCTGTTTTCAGTATTCTCTTGTTGGCTTTTGATAGTGTGATCACAATCTGTCTTGGTGTGCATCTTTTGTTTTTATCCTTTTTGAGATTCATTGAATTTTTTCAACGGACAGCTTCATCATCTGCCTATTCTAGAGTCAACATTCTAAAATCAGGTTTCAATCAGTTTTGGAGTTCCTCTGGATTTTAGATTTGTAAGTGTACATCAGTATGCCTAGTGATTTAGCATTTAGCCTTTGTGGATTCTGTGACATGGACTTGAGAAGGAGTGACAAAGGGACATAACTTCTTAGATATGCCCTTAAGTATGACAAGGGCTCATGAGCCTTGAGCTCCTCACTGGGATTGTGCCTCCAACCTAGACCATCACAGACACCTCCTGAAAGACTTCTTAACATGCAAGCAGTATAGTGTGGGAGATTTACACTTGTTCAGCATTGAAAGAAAGACACAAGTAAAGCTCCCATACCCCAGAGATAACCACTGTTGGTTAGCATTTTGGAGAACATCATTTTGTGAATCTTTCTGTGAATATAAACACATAACATATATGTCTATGTACCCATCTATGAAGGAGCTATGTCTAAGGACACACACACACGTGCACAACACACACACAAACAATTTGTCCTAGGGGTCCTCACCCAGACTCTTCCCTAAAACAAAAAGGCCCGTAAGGATCCAACCAATGCACTCCCAGTGGCAACTCAACTGCCCTTGCTGTCTCCAGCCACTCTCCCCAAAGCAGGCCCTCCATTCATCTCTGTCTGGTTCTTCTTTCCTCCTGGGGAAGCAGGAGTGGCTGACTGAGAAGGTAAGTCACAAGGAGAGCCACAGCTCGTCCCTTCTACATTCTGTGGTGACCAGACAGCCCTGCAAATAAGTCATGTCCTTACTACCCCAGGCTGGAGCTCCTTGTCAAAGGTAACCAGTATGGTTTTAACCTTGGTTTTAACCACTGAGGGAGGCTGCAGTGCGTGATTCCCCATATTGCCTCTGGTCTTGTTGACAGATGTATTTCCAATGCTACCTACAGAAACCAGAAGCCATGGGGAGAGGAAACCGAACTGTCATCTCAGAATTCCTCCTCCTGGGACTGTCAGAGGTGCCCAAACATCAGCCTCTTCTCTTCTGTCTGTTCCTGTCCATGCTGTGGTGGGGAACGTACTCATCATGCTTGCCATTGGCTCGACCTCCAACCTCTACACCCCCATGTACTGTCTACCAGATGGATGTGATCAGATGCCCAGCTCGGCCCCAAATTTCTGCTGTCCTCACACCCATCTGCTCACTCAGCCACTCGTCACTGAGTGACTCTCGTGTGCCAGGCCATGGGCGGAAAGGTGGGACAGCCTGTCTTCAGTTCAGTTCAGTCGCTGAGTCATGCCCGACTCTTTTTGACCCCATGAACTGCAGCACACCAGGCCTCCCTGTCCATCACCAACTCCCAGCGACCACCCAAACCCATGTCCATTGAGTCGGTGATGCCATCCAACCATCTCATCTTCTGTCGTCCCCTTCTCCCCCTGCCCTCAGTCTTTCCCACTATCAGGGCCTTTTCAAATGAGTCAGCTCTTCACATCAGGTGGCCAAAGTACTGGAGTTTCAGCTTCAACATCAGTCCTTCCAAAGAATTCCCAGGCCTGATCTCCTTCAGAATGGACTGGTTGGATCTCCTTGCACTCCAAGGGACTCTTATGTGTGAAAATTAGATACATCTAAATTACGTTGAATTGGTTCATGGTGCATTTCAGTTCTACTATTTCGTTCTACATTAGTGTATATTCATTCCATTAATTTTTCAGAGTTTGATATTGAAAGTCCAACTAAAATCCTTATCTCTGTACTGAAAATTAATTGTGATATATGTTGCAGAACTATATGTACCTTTGTTCTGTATTTTCCAAGTCCCTTGTAAAAAGATTATCATGCTTTCATAATTAAAAAAATAAAGAAGAGACAAAGAAAGAATGGTGGCCAACATTTGCATGATACTGACTTCATATGTACCCTAATTTTACCCACTTAATTCATGCTCACCAGTCAGTTCTCATGACAACCCTGCCAGGTAGGTACTCTTACTAACTTGAGGTACCAGACCACAAAGCCAAGGTCCAGAGCAAATACCTATGGGAGTGCAAATCAAAACCCCAATGTGATATCATCAAAGTCTTTCAGAGTGGCTGTCACCAGGCAGACAACAAATAACAAGTGTTGGTGTGGATGTGGAGAAAGGGAAGCCTTGTACGTTGCTGGTGGGAATGTAAAGTGATGCAATCACTATGGAAAACAGTATAGAGGTTTCTCAAAACGTTAAAAATTGAACGGTCATATGATCCAGCAATCTCACATGTGAGTATTTATTCAAAGAAAACAAAAGCACTAATGTGAAAAGATATATGAAGTCCAATGTTTGTTGCAGTGCTATTTACAGTAGCCAAGAAGTGGAAGCAACAGAAGGATCTGCTAACAGATGAATGAAAAACAAAATGTGGTGCATGTATCGGTTCAGTTTAGTTCACTCGCTCAGTCATGTCCGACTCTTTGTGACCCCATGGACTGCAGCACACCAGGCCTCCCTGTCCATCACCAACTCCTGGAGTTTACTCAAACTCGTGTCCATTGAGTCAGTGATGCCATCCAACCATCTCATCCTCGGTACATGTATATCTCAGCCATAAAATATGAAATCTTGCCATTTTGACAACATGAATGAATCTAGAGGGTATTTTGCTGAGCAAAATAAGCCAGACAGAGGAAGACAAATACTGCATGCTCTCTCTTATATGTGGACCCCCCCCCCAAAAAAAAAGGAAAGCAGAATCATAGAGACAGAACAAATGAGTGTCTTGCAGAAGGGTGGGGTGTGGGGAAAATAGGTGTAGGAGATGAAGAACTATAAAATCTCCAGTTATGTAAAAAGTAAGTCACAGGTATGTATACAAGTTAGCCCAGCAATTGTACCCAGCTGACTGTCTGGAGAGAGAGTTTCCTGGTGGAAGCCAATGAATACCTGGTGTTTAGGAGATGGCACTGAAATTCGAAGGCCCTAGAGTTGGTGGGCAGAAGATGGGAGTGAAGGGACAAAGAGTGGGAGAGAAGCCTGCGTATGGAGAGAGGATCCCCCTGGAGTCTGCCACAGACCACTGACCTCCACAGGACTGTGAAGAAAGTACTCAAGGTTAAGGAAAGGGCCACTGGAGAAGATAAATGGTAACTCTGACCAGTACCCAAGCTGGACAGGGACTGGTGGCTGTCCCCACCGATCACAGTGAGAAACCTCATAATTTCAGGAGGCCTGGGGCAGAGAGCTCTCTCGCCTGAGTAGTGTGGGGAAAATATGAATCCTACACTGAAAGGAAGGATGTGAGAGTTGGACTATAAGGAAAGCTGAGCGCCAAAGAATTGATGCTTTTGAACTGTGGTGTTGGAGAAGACTCTTGAGAGTCCCTCGGACTGCAAAGACATCCAAGCAGTCCATCCTAAAGGAAATGAGTCCTGAATATTCATGGGATGGACTGATGTTGAAGCTGAAACTCCAATACTTTGGCGGCCTGATGCGGAGAACTGACTCATTTTAAAGACCCTGATGCAGGGAAAGATTGAAGGCAGGAGGAAAAGGGGACAACTGAGGACGAGATGGTTAGATGGCATCACCGATTCAATGGGCAAGAGTTTGAGTAAACTCTGGGAGTTGGTGACAGACAGGGAGCCTGCTCTGCTGTAGTCCATGGGGCCATAAAGAGTCGGACATCACTGGGTGACTGAACTGACGCTGAAAGGTGCTCTGGCCCCACCTAGCAAATCTTCAAAGCAAATATCAAAAGCTTCCAACTATTTCAAAGTCACTTCACAGCATCTCAGATCAAAGCTTATGCATATATTTCAGAATACAAAGAATACCCAGAACCCTGGGTGAAATCGTAATGCCTGATAGCCAATCTAAATTAACCAGGCATGCAGAAAACTGGGAGAGTCCAACCCATAATGAGAGAAATGGAGCAATAAGATGCACCCAGATTGTAGAGAAAGAAGAAAAACTGTGTTTATTTGCAGACATGTACACCCATACAGAAAATCTGATGGAGTCTCCAAAAGAAGGACTAGTCTAATGACGGAGTTTAGCAAGTTTGCAGGATGCACCACATTGTAGAAAGAGCTACTGTAAGAATGCACACAAATTAAAACTAAGAGGCTCAATATTCCCTGTTGAAAATAAGGGGAGAGGTGGCCCCTCCTTTCCTTAAATCATTTGTTTAGAAACGTATAAGTTGTTTCTGTGTCTCCCTTTGAAACTATGCATATAATTTCATTTTGTTTTTTCATGTTTTGTCTGCAGCATGAAGGAGGAAATGGGAACCCACTCCAGTATGTTTGCCTGGAGAATCCCAAGGATAAAGGAGTCTGGTGGGCTACAGTCCAGAGGGTCACAGAGAGTCGAATATGACTGAGCGACTGAGCACACACACACACACTGCACCATGATCTGCAGTCAGGATCTTGCTTTCCTGACCAGAGATCGAACTAGTACGCCCTGCAGTTGAAGCTCAGAAGCCTAACCACTGGACTGCCAGCAAAGTCCCTGAGAGTATGACTATAATTTTCAAGGCCATAAAAGCCTCCTGTTCAGCTTTACAACCCAGAAATGTCTTTTTCAAGGACCTAGCAAACATCTCTTTGAAATGTAAACATCAATCAGGAGAGCACTTTCTTTCTTCCAGTTTCCATTGGAGGGGAGACACCTAACTTCAGTGGGCACCTGGCTCCCAATTGCAAAACTGGCTCCTGTCATAAAGATGAGAGGCTAGTATTTCACTCGTATAAACCAATTGGCTTAGTATGCTTTAGATGCTGTAACAAGATGCCGAATCACTCCCCTGATCCACACTGGGTGGGCTAAAGAACTGAAACTTATTTTCTCACAGTTCTGGAGGCTACAAGTTCACAATCAGGGAGCCAGTAAATTTGGCTTCCAGTGAGGACCCTTTTTCTAGGCTGTAGACAGCCACCATTTATATAGCCTTGTGGCCTTTCCTCAGTGCACATGTGGAGACAGAGAGATAAGAAAGGTGGGGGCACGGTGAGAGGGAGAGAGAGAATGCATGTGCTCTCAGATGTCCTCTTATAAGGACACGGAAGTGTTTGTTTATGTGTGCATGTGCAAGTGTGCACAGTCGAATGGTTGTGAGACCAGGGCCTCATTCTTTTGGTAGAAATTTGAAGCATATTTGATTTACAATGTTGTGCTATTTTCTGCTGTACAGCAAATAATTCAGTTATATATATTTTCTCATATTATTTTCCATTATAGCTAATTATAAGCTACTGAATATAGCTTTATGCACTCTACAGTAGAAACTAATTGTTTTTCTATTTCATATACAGCAGTCTGTAACTGCTAATCCCAAACTCCAAATGTATCCCTACCCAGCCTTTCCTCTTTGGTAATCATGAGTTTGTTTTCTATACATGCAAGCTTCTGTTTCTGCTTTGTGAATAAATTCTTTTGTATCGCATTTTAGATTCCACATATTAGTAATATCACATGATACTCATCTTTCTGTCTCACTTTCCTTCGTATGATCATCTCTAGGGCAGGGCTCCATTCATAGGACTTCATGTAACATTAATCATGTTCTTGAGAGCCCTCTCTGAGCCCACCATGGAGGCACCACCGTCAGGAGCTCATCTAGACCCTAGTACATCTCAAA
Source organism: Bos indicus x Bos taurus (assembly GCF_003369695.1). Taxonomy (NCBI): domain Eukaryota; kingdom Metazoa; phylum Chordata; class Mammalia; order Artiodactyla; family Bovidae; genus Bos; species Bos indicus x Bos taurus. Next base: position 107,407,489 of record NC_040105.1, on the reverse strand, counting down.
GGCCCATCTCCAAACTCCAGCCCCTGGGGCTTAGGGCTTCAATATGGGAACTGAGGGTGGAAGAGGGACTCGGACACTCAGTCCACAGGCCAGTGTTACTGGCTTCCCTATCTATGCTTACATGAGCCTTTTCAGTAAGGAGACAGTGACTGATCAAACCAAGCATAGAAACCACATCTCTCCTGCCTAATAATCCACCTTAGCTATACAGACAGGTGTGACAGCCAAGGCCTCACAGGTCTCCAGCTGAGGGACAGATGGAAACAGGAAAGTAAGACTTCCTGACATAACAGCATTAAAGCAAGACAAAGCCACGCGTCCTAAGGAAGTTCCTGGAATCAGAGGAGCTGTGGAGGTGACACCAGCTGTGGTGACCTATGGTCACTCTACTTTCTCTCCAGTTCCACTCAGGGGTGCCCTCCCCTCCTTGTGTTCCCTTTTGTGTGGGCGGGCCCAGGCTTCCCCAGCTCTCCTGGCCAGTGGTGTGGACCCTCCCTCTCCTGAGCCAACAACACCCCTCTCATCTCAAGGCCCAGAGATGACAGGGCCTCTCTAAGATCCTCTCACCTATTTCCAGGCCACTCCTCCACTTGAGGGGCTGGTTCCCTCTGTCCCCAGCCCTGCGCTCCCCCAGAGGCTGCGCAGAGGTGCAGGTGTCACTCAAGAGGCTCCCACCCTCGGGCTTCTGGTGGCACTGTTGGAGCTTTAACAATCGGATCTCCACACACAGAAGGGGACCTGCCTTTGTTGATCTCTGTGCTGCACACTCCCAGGACAGTTGACTATAGGCCACCAACAAAAAGCCACCACCACCGAGTGCCTGGCTGCAGAAAAGATGCTCCCGGTCAGCTGCCATAAGCAGAGAACCCCCAGGGCTGCAACCTGCCTCTCCCCACACACAGGCACTCTACTCTGAGTCTCTGTGCCTCCCAGCAGGGGCACCGAGACTCCCATCTCATTTGCCTCCCACACCACGCACAAGGGTAACTAGCTGGCTCAACCTGGACCCATCTAGAGTGCGCATTCCACAATGCAACTTTGACTTCTCCAGCATACACCACAGAAGGGGCTCACTAGACAAAGATAGCAGATGGTGAGGGGCTGAACCACACAACCCACCAGCATCTTCCCTCTGCCTGTTGCTGTTCATTTAGTCATGTCCAACTCTTTACAAACCCAAGGACTGCAGCACTCCAGTCTTCCCTGTCCTTTACCATCCCCTGAAACTTGCTCAAATTCATGTCTATCGAGTCGTTGATGCCATCCACCATCTCATACTCCATCGTCCCCTTCTCTTCCTGCCTTCAAACGTTCCCAGCATCAGGGTCTTTGCCAAGAGTCACCTCTTCAAATCAGGTGGCCAAAGTGTTGGAGCTTTCATTTTAACAGAAATCCGTTAAAATGCATCAGTTGGAAAGAAATGTGTATTTATTTACAGACAAAAAGATTGTCTATGTACGAAGTCCAATGGGACTTAGAAAAGAGGTACTACAATTAATTAGTGAGTTTAGCAAGGTTTCAGGATACAAGGATACTCTTGAGAGAACTGGACTGCAAGAACAGACCAGTCGATCCTAAAGGAAATCAACCCTGAAAATTCATTGGACGGTCTCATGCTGATCCTGAAGCTCCTAAACTTTGGCTACCTGATGTGAAGGGCCAACTACCTGGAAGAGACCCTGATACTGGAGAAGACTGAAGGCAACAGGAGAAGGGGGAGTCAGAGGATGAGATGGTTAGATAGCATAACCCACTCAATGGACATGAATTTGAGCGAATATAGGAGATACTGGAGGACAAAGGAGTCTGGTATGCTACAGTCCATGGGGGCACAAATAGTTGGCCATGAACTATAGACTGAAAAACATCATTCAGGTGTTATATGAAAAGTGAAAAGTGCACTTGCTCTGTGGAGTCCAACTCCTTGCAACCCCATGAATTGTAGCCTGCAAGCTCCCCTTTCCAGGATTTCTCCAGGTAAAAATACTGGAGTGGATTGCCATTACCTTCTCCGGAGGATATTCCCAATCCAGAGATTGAACCTGGTCTACCACACTGCAGGCAGATTCTTTACCATCTGAGCCACCAGGGAAGACGTCTGGTAATTTATCTTAACATTTAATATAACTATAAAATGAGAAAATTTTCCAAAATTAATACCGAATGACAGTATACAACTTTCTTATTCTCCCACTTCTTACATTGTCTTCAATTATGTTGTAGTCCTCGAATACCTGGATCTCAGAACCTCCCCTCCAACTGAAAGACAAATGCAGTATGAGGAAGTGCAGAAGCCAAAAATAAAGTCAGAGACAGCACAAAAGCTTAGTTTTATTTTCTGCAGTTAACAATCACCAAACAAACTATGTAGACACTGAGCCCCCAAAAGCAGCACAGACATGAGATGAAGCCCGATCAAAGTACTGCAGAAAGCAATGCCCTGGGGAACGACACCTGAAGCTACGGCACACAGGGTAGGTTTAAACCCCTCTTCCGTGCTGAGAAACGGGGGCCCCATAGTGCTGCAAGGACCGTATCACCAGGGAAAGCTGCTCCAGACAGAAACCGATGGACCTCTGGAGCAGGCCAGGGTCTTCAGCAGTCAATCGGCTAAAAGGGAGGGAAAACGAAATTCAACTTTCTGCCGAGAAGGAGGAAGAGGAGCATGTCCTCCCTCTGTTCCCGCACACCGACAAGCCCAGAGCACCACACTTTTCCTTTAGGCTTAACCCGTCCATTATGGCTCCTCCTGGGCCCAGACTGGCCTTGGCCACCACCCAGCACCCACCACCCTCTCCCCGGCCCTGGACCCCTTTAGAACTCACAGAACCATCATGCGGCCATTAACGTAGAGCTCCTTCCGAATCCGCCCTCGCAATTGAGTACGTGTAGTCAGGAGGTGGCGGGCAAGGTCCGCTTCCGCGTGTGATGAGAAAGGCACACTGAGGCTTCTGGTGGACATATGGTTAAGGCACCATCCGCATTTCTCATTTTGCCTGTACGTCAGGATCCTTGCTCCCTGAGGCCTGCCTTCTCGCACAAGGAGGCCGCCTAGAAAGTCCGGACCTTGCAGCCTATACTCTGAGTACACCCTGGATATCACTGCACAACCCTCTGGATCCCTTCAGGTTGCTTTTCCTCACTACCATCCGCACTACACATTTTGCCTGTATGACAGGCTCCCTGCTCACGGAAACATGCCTTCTACCACAAGGCCACTGCCAGACACCCTGGATATCACTGCCCGACTCTGTGGTTCCTTTCAGGTTGCTTTTCCTCAATATCTTCCACTGGCAGCCAGACCACCCCTGACCCATATCCTCCAGCCCCCCAGAGTACCCTCCTCCTACACTTTAGAACCACTTGCAACCCCCCAAACCACCCCTAGTCCACACCCGGCCCCCTCGGCTGCCTGACCCACCATGGTTCCTGGAATAGGATACAACTGGAGGATTCGGTTACTCAGAACTGCAGCTCCAGGTGCAGCGCCTTCACCAGGCCCTGGAGCGTGTGATGGCCCCGGGATCTGCGGAATGGCGCCGGCTGCACCACCTGACTCTCCTGCAGCGCTGGGGCTTCTGGGACCAGCCAGGACATGAGCGCCTCCATGAACTCCACGACTCACAGAGGAATCAGGGCAAGCTGGGTCTCTAGGGTCATCCTGGCCACCAGCGCCACCCGGCTCGCTGCAGCTGCCCTGTGCTGTGCCCGTTGCAAATTCCACGGCACCTGGGTCTTCATCTGCTGGCCTGCTGGCTCCTCCACTCTGCGTGTCGGACTCCATCTTGAACCCTCTCCCCCAACCTGTGGAGTGGGAAGGACTGAACCCCCCCTACAGAACCCAGGCGTGTACTGCGACCTGCAGCTCAGCATAGGCAGAGCGCCTGCGCACACTCAGCCTGGTCCTGCCCCTCGATTGGTTCCCACCGAACAGTTGTTCCCGCGATGACTGCAGGCTCTCGGGCAATGGACGCCCCCTGCTGAAATTTCATGTGTTAGTGTGCCGTGTCACCCCCTTCCGCTTGTGCGGACACACACCCATGTGGTCTGGGTGCTCTAAGTCAGCCCTGCCTAGGCCCGGAGACCTGGTAAACTGCTTAGTGGTGATGCCTCTCGGGGCATGGGGGTGGGGGGTGGGGGGTGGGCAGCTCCTCAGTCCGCATGCTCAAGCAGACACTGCCACAGTCCACAGCGCACGTGACTGTTTCTGGGCCAAGCCTGCAAACCCCAAGTGAGCCCTTGTCACTGTGCACCTCCAAGTCTGTGCCGTTGCCAACCTGGCCACGCTCACAGGTGACCATCCTGCTGAGCGCAGGTCCTTGTCATCAACTTCCGGAAGGCAGTGGGGCCCCTTTGGGTCACGCCTGGTCTGTCCCTCTGGTGTCCACACATAGCTCATGTGCGGATTTGTGTGTCTTTAAGTAGGTGCAACACATGGGCATCTTCCTGTCCAAGTCTGTATGTGTGTGTGCCCGAGAAAGATAGTGCCTACGCACATGTGTGTGTACCTGTGTGTGAGAGAGCATGTGGTCAGGTGCATGCACATGGGAGTATAAGTGTGTTTGTGTACAGGGTCATGCACTTGGGTGTGTGTGTGTGTGTGTGACAGAGAGCACGTGTCAGAGGCATGCAGATTGGCATCTCTGTGTGCTTTGTTCATGCACAGGCACCTTTGCAAGGTGGTGGATGGGGAACCGGTCCTGGAGTCCTGAGACTAGGGATACAGAGTGGACTGTGCTTGGCCGCCTGAGGAGGGAAGCGAGGACTACTGTTGGACTCACTGGAGACGGCATGGGGCTGGGCCTCTTGGGGCTGTAGGCACACAGACGGCATGGAATCCAGGCTAGGGGCTTACCCATGCCCGCCAGAAGCACCGGTGCGAACAGCCTCACACAAGGGCTGCTGGAAGGACCATGGCCCCCAGGAAACCCCTAGTCGCATGGCCTCTGCTGGCACATCTCTCTCGGGCCTTCCGTCTCCAGGAACAAGGTCTTCTAGCTCTCTGGAGGGCTGTAGCTGCCAGGTGCCCTCAACTGGGAGGTGACCCTGTGTTTGCTGGCATGCTGGGTGCGAGTCTATTTCTGTGTCTGGAAGGGGTCAACAGACACAGTGCTGCTATGGGCGATGACGGGGCTCGGGCGCCACTATCTGATAGGGGGTGTGTGTCTGCTGGGGAACCACTGGTGCCACAGGAGGTGAGTGGAATAGGGCTACTGCCCAAGGAGGGGACAGGTACTTCAATCGGTCTGCTTGATCCTCACTGCCTAGCTGGATAGGCCTCCCGGTGGCCTCCAAAACGAAGGCCAGCAGCCTTCCCCACCCACAGTTGTAGGGATTAGATTTTCCTCCATTATCACCTTTAGTTGGAGGAGTTTTGTAGGTGACCTTGATCAGACTAAGAAAGTCTGTTTGTAGTCCTAGGTTTCCAAGAGTTTTTAAGATAGTGGTTCTCGAATATTGTCAAATGCTTTTGTGGCATCTATCCAAATGAACATATGGTTTTTCTCCTGTGGTTTCTTCATTGATGAATAATGCTGGTTGAAGATATGTTAATGCATAACCAATCTTTCATTCTTGGGATAGATCTCTTTTGGTCCTAATGCTTTATATATTGCTGGATTAAATTTGCTAACATTTCATTTTTTTGCTTAATGAAGAATAAGTTCTATAGTTTTCTTTTCTTGCAATGTCTTCAACCAGTTTTGGTATTTTGGAAGGCTGGCCTCATAATTATTTGAGAACTGTTTAATCTCCTCTACTTTATGAAAGAATTTGTATGGAATTGGTGATATTTCTCCTTTATGTGTTTCATAGCATTCACTACTTAAGTCACATGGGCCTGTAGTTTTCTGTTCCAAATCTTTGATAGACCTAGGGATATCTAGGGTTTTTACTTTCTTCTTGAGTTAGTTTTGGGCATTTTGGTCATTCAAGGAATTTGTTGATTTCATCTATTTCTGCAAATTTTTTTGGCTTTCCTCTTTTTACATTTATTTATTTATTTTAATCGGAGGCTCATTACTTTAGAATATTGTTCTGGTTTTTGCCATACATTGACATGAATCAGCCATGTGTGTACATGTGTCCCACATTCTGAATCCCACTCCCACTTCCCTCCCTATCCAATTCCTCAGGGTCATCCCGGTGCACCGGCCCTGAGCTCCCTGTCTTATGCATCGAACCTGGACTGACAATCTATTTCTCTTGTGGTAATATATATGTTTCAAAGCTATTGTCTCAAATCATCCCACCCTCACCTTCTCCCAAACAGTCCAAAAGCATATTCTTTATCTCTGTGTGTCTTTTGCTTTCTTGCATATAGGGTCATCGTTACCATCTTTCTAAATTCGATATATGTGCATTATTATACCGTATTGGCATTTTTCTTTGTGACTTACTTCACCCTGTATAAAAGGCTCCAGTTTCATCCACCTCGTTAGAACTGATTCCAATGTGTTCTTTTTAATAGCCATCCAACCGTCTCATCCTCCATCGTCCCCTTATCTTCCTGCCTTCAAACGTTCCCAGCATTAGGGGCTTTGCCAATGAGCCACCTCTTCAAATCAGGTGGCCAAAGTGTTGGAGCTTTCATTTTAAAAGAAATCAGTGAAAACGCATAAATTGGAAAGAAAGAAAGAAATGTGTATTTATTTACAGACAAAATGACTGTCTACGTATGAAGTCCAGTGGGACGTAGAAAAGAGCTATTACAATTAATTAGTGAGTATAGCAAGGTTTCAGGGTACACGGATACTCTTGAGAGGACTTGGACTGCAAGGAGAACAGACCAGTCAATCCTAAAGGAAATCAACCCTGAATATTCATTGGACAGACTCAAGCTGATCCTGAAGCTCCTATACTTTGGCTACCTGATGTGAAGGGCCAACTACCTGGAAGAGACCCTGATGCTGGGGAAGACTGAAGGCAACAGGAGAAGGGGGGAGTCAGAGGATGAGATGATTAGATAGCAGAACCCACTCAATGGACATGAATTTGAGCGAATTCCAGGAGATAGTGGACGACAAAGGAGACTGGTATGCTACAGTCCATGGGGGCACAAATAGTTGGCCATGAATTATAGACTGAAAAACAGCATCATTCAGGTGTTATATGAAAAGTGAAAAGTGCACTTGCTCTGTGGAGTCCAACTCCTTGCAACCCCATGAATTGTAGCCTGCAAGCTCCTCTGTCCAGGATTTCTCCAGGCAAAAATACTGGAGTGGATTGCCATTACCTTCTCCAGAGGATATTCACAACCCAGAGTTTGAACCCAGTCTGCCACACTGCAGGCAGATTCTTTACCATGTGAGCCACCAGGGAAGGCCTCTGGTAATTTGTCTTAACATTTAATATAACTATAAAATGAGAGAATATTCCAATATTAATACCGAATGACAGTATACAACTTTCTTATTCTCCCACTTCTTACATTGTCTTCAATTACGGTGTAGTCCTCAAATATCTGAATCTCAGAACCTCCCCTCCAACTGAAAGACAAATGCAGTATGAGGAAGTGCAGAAGCTAAAAATAAAGTCAGAGACAGCACAAAAGCTCAGTTTTATTTTCTGCAGGTAACAATCACCAAACAACTATGTAGACACTGAGCCCCCCAAAGCAGCACAGACATAAGATGAAGCCCGATCAAAGTACTGCAGAAAGCAATGCCCTGGGGAACGACACCTGAAGCCACGGCACACAGGGTAGGTTTAAACCCCTCTTCTGTGCCGAGAAACGGGGGCCCCATAGTCCTGCAAGGACCGCATCACCAGGGAAAGCTGCTCCAGACAGAAGACGATGGAGTTCTGGAGCAGGCCAGGGTCTTCAGCAGTCAATCGGCTAAAAGGGAGGGAAAACGAAATTCAACTTTCTGCCGAGAAGGAGGAAGAGGAGCATGTCCTCCCTCTGTTCCCGCACACCGACAAGCCCAGAGCACCACACTTTTCCTTTAGGCTTAACCCGTCCATTATGGCTCCTCCTGGGCCCAGACTGGCCTTGGCCACCACCCAGCACCCACCACCCTCTCCCCGGCCCTGGACCCCTTTAGAACTCACAGAACCATCATGCGGCCATTAACGTAGAGCTCCTTCCGAATCCGCCCTCGCAATTGAGTACGTGTAGTCAGGAAGTGGCGGGCAAGGTCCGCTTCCGCGTGTGATGAGAAAGGCACACTGAGGCTTCTGGTGGACATATGGTTAAGGCACCATCCGCATTTCTCATTTTGCCTGTACGTCAGGATCCTTGCTCCCTGAGGCCTGCCTTCTCGCACAAGGAGGCCGCCTAGAAAGTCCGGACCTTTCAGCCTATACTCTGAGTACACCCTGGATATCACTGCACAACCCTCTGGATCCCTTCAGGTTGCTTTTCCTCACTACCATCTGCACCACACATTTTGCCTGTACGACAGGCTCCCTGCTCACGGAAACATGCCTTCTACCACAAGGCCACTGCCAGACACCCTGGATATCACTGCCCGACTCTGTGGTTCCTTTCAGGTTGCTTTTCCTCAATATCTTCCACTGGCAGCCAGACCACCCCTGACCCATATCCTCCAGCCCCCCAGAGTACCCTCCTCCTACACTCTAGAACCACTTGCAACCCCCCAAACCACCCCTAGTCCACACCCGGCCCCCTCGGCTGCCTGGCCCACCATGGTTCCTGGAATAGGATACAACTGGAGGATTCGGTTACTCAGAACTGCAGCTCCAGGTGCAGCGCCTTCACCAGGCCCTGGAGCGTGTGATGGCCCCGGGATCTGCGGAATGGCACCGGCTGCACCACCTGACTCTCCTGCAGCGATGGGGCTTCTGGGACCAGCCAGGACACGAGCGCCTCCATGAACTCCACGACTCACGGCGTAACCAGGGCAAGCTGGGTCTCTAGGGTCATCCTGGCCACCAGCGCCACCAGGCTTGCTGCAGCTGCCCTGTGCTGTGCCCGTTGCAAATTCCACGGCACCTGGGTCTTCATCTGCTGGACTGCTGGCTCCTCCACCGTGCGCGTCAGACTCCATCTTGAACCCTCTCCCCCAACCTGCGGAGCGGGAAAGACTGAACCCTCTCTACAGAACCCAAGCATGTACTGAGACCTGCAGCTCAGCATAGGCAGAGCGCCTGCGCACACTCACCCTGGTCCTGCTTCTCGATTGGTTCCCACCGAGCATTCGTTCCCATGATGACTGCAGGCTCTCGGGCAATGGACGCCCCCTGCTGAAATTTCATGCGTTAGTGTGCCGTGTCGCCCCCTTCCGCCTGTGCAGACACACACCCATGTGGTCTGGGTGCTCTAAGTCAGCCCTGCCTTGGCCCGGAGACCTGGTAAACGGCTTAGTGGTGATGCCTCAGGGGGCGTGGGGGAGGGGCGGGGGGCAGCTCCTCAGTCCGCATGCTCAAGCAGACACTGCCACACTTTGCAGCCCACGTGACTGTTTCTGGTCCAAGCCTGCAAACCCCAAGTGAGCCCTGGTCCCTGTGCACCTCCAAGTCTGTGCCGTTGCCAACCTGGCCACCCTCACAGGTGACCATCCTGCTGAGCACAGGTCCTTGCCATGAACTTCTGGAAGGCAGTGGGGCCCCCTTGTGTCACGCCTGGTCTGTCCCTCTGGTGTCCACACGAAGCTCATGTGCGAATTTGTATGTCTCTAAGTAAGTGCAACACATGGGCATCTTCCTGTCCATGTCTGTATGTGTGTGTGCCCGAGAAAGATAGTGCCTATGCACAGGTGCTAGCACATGTGTGTGTACCTGTGTGTGAGAGAGCATGTGGTCAGGTGCATGCACATGGGAGTATAAGTGTGTTTGTGTACAGGGTCATGCACTTGGGTGTGTGTGTGTGTGTGTGTGTGTGTGTGTGTGTGACAGAGAGCACGTGTCAGAGGCATGCAGATTGGCATCTCTGTGTGCTTTGTTCATGCACAGGTGCCTTTGCAAGGTGGTGGATGGGGAACCGGTCCTGGAGTCCTGAGACTAGGGATGCAGAGTGGACTGTGCTTGGCCGCCTGAGGAGGGAAGCGAGGACTACTGTTGGACTCACTGGAGACGGCATGGGGCTGGGCCTCTTGGGGCTGTAGGCACACAGACGGCATGGAATCCAGGCTAGGGGCTTACCCATGCCCGCCAGAAGCACCGGTGCGAACAGCCTCACACAAGGGCTGCTGGAAGGACCATGGCCCCAGGAAACCCCTAGTCGCATGGCCTCTGCTGGCACAACTCTCACGGGCCTTCCACCTCCAGGAACAAGGTCTTCTAGCTCTCTGGAGGGCTGTAGCTGCCAGGTGCCCTCAACTGGGAGGTGACCCTGTGTCTGCTGGCATGCTGGGTGCTGGTCTATTTCTGTGTCTGGAAGGGGTCAAGTCAACAGACACAGTGCTGCTGGGGGCGATGACGGGGCTCGGGTACCACCATCTGATTGATGGTGTGCATCTGCCGGGGAACCATTGGTGCCACGGGAAGTGAGTGGATCAGGGCCACTGCCCAAGGAGGCGACAGGTACTTCAATCAGTCCACTTGATTCTCACTGCCTGGCTGGATAGGCCTCTCAGTGGCCTCCAAATCGAAGGCCAGCAGCCTTCCCCACCCACAGTTGTAGGGATTAGATTTTCCTCCATTATCACCTTTAGTTGGAGGAGTTTTGTAGGTGACCTTGATCAGATTAAGAAAGTCTGTTTGTAGTCCTAGGTTTCCAAGAGATTTTAAGATAGTGGTTCTCGAATATTGTCAAATGCTTTTGTTGCATCTATCCAAATGATCATGTGGTTTTTCTCCTGTGTTCTTCATATGATGAATAATGCTGGTTGAAGATATGTTAATGCATAACCAATCTTTCATTCTTGGGATAGATCTCTTTTGGTCTTAATGATTTATATATTGCTGGATTAAATTTGCTAACATTTCATTTTTTTGCTTAATGAAGAATAAGTTCTATAGTTTTCTTTTCTTGCAATGCCTTCATCCAGTTTTGGTATTTTGGAAGGCTGGCCTCATAATGATTTGAGAACTGTTTAATCTCCTCTACATTAGGAAAGAATTTGTATGGTTTTGGTGATGTTTCTCCCTTATGTGTTTCATAGCATTCCCTACTTAAGTCACATGGGCCTGGAGTTTTCTGTTCCAAACCCTTGATAGACCTAGGGATATCTAGGGTTTTCACTTTCTTCTTGAGTTCGTTTTGGGAATTTTGGTCATTCAAGGAATTTGTTGATTTCATCTACTTTTGCAAACTTTTTTTAGCTTTCCTCTTTTTACATTTATATATTTAATTGGAGGCTCATTAATTTACAATAGTGTTCTGGTTTTTGCCGTACATTGACATGAATCAGCCATGTGTGTACATGTGTCCCACATTCTGAATCCCACTCCCACTTCCCTCCCTATCCAATTCCTCAGGGTCATCCCGGCCCACCGGCCCTGAGTGCCCTGTCTCATGCATCGAACCTGAACTGACGATCAATTTCTCGTGTGGTAATACACATGTTTCAATGCTATTGTCTCAAATCATCCCACCCTCGCCTTCTCCCAAACAGTCCAACAGCCTGTTCTTTATCTCTGTGTCTCCTTTGCTTTCTTGCATATAGGGTCATGGTTACCATCTTTCTAAATTCGATATATATGCATTATTATACCGTATTGGCGTTTTTCTTTGTGACTTACTTCACCCTGTATAAAAGGCTCCAGTTTCATCCACCTCGTTAGAACTGATTCCAATGTGTTCTTTTTAATAGCCATCCAACCATCTCATCCTCCATCGTCCCCTTATCTTCCTGCCTTCAAACGTTCCCAGCATTAGGGGCTTTGCCAATGAGCCACCTCTTCAAATCAGGTGGCCAAAGTGTTGGAGCTTTCATTTTAAAAGAAATCAGTGAAAACGCATAAATTGGAAAGAAAGAAAGAAATGTGTATTTATTTACAGACAAAATGACTGTCTACGTATGAAGTCCAGTGGGACGTAGAAAAGAGCTATTACAATTAATTAGTGAGTATAGCAAGGTTTCAGGGTACACGGATCCTCTTGAGAGGACTTGGACTGCAAGGAGAACAGACCAGTCAATCCTAAAGGAAATCAACCCTGAATATTCATTGGACGGACTCAAGCTGATCCTGAAGCTCCTATACTTTGGCTACCTGATATGAAGGGCCAACTACCTGGAAGAGACCCTGATGCTGGGGAAGACTGAAGGCAACAGGAGAAGGGGGAGACAGAGGATGAGAGGATGAGATGAGATGAGATAGCATAACCCACTCAATGGACATGAATTTGAGTAAATTCCAGGAGATAGTGGAGGACAAAGGAGACTGGTATGCTACAGTCCATGGGGGCACAAATAGTTGGCCATGAACTATAGACTGAAAAACAGCATCATTCAGGTGTTATATGAAAAGTGAAAAGTGCACTTGCTCTGTGGAGTCCAACTCCTTGCAACCCCATGAATTGTAGCCTGCAAGCTCCCCTTTCCAGGATTTCTCCAGGTAAAAATACTGGAGTGGATTGCCATTACCTTCTCCGGAGGATATTCCCAATCCAGAGATTGAACCTGGTCTACCACACTGCAGGCAGATTCTTTACCATCTGAGCCACCAGGGAAGACGTCTGGTAATTTATCTTAACATTTAATATAACTATAAAATGAGAAAATTTTCCAAAATTAATACCGAATGACAGTATACAACTTTCTTATTCTCCCACTTCTTACATTGTCTTCAATTATGTTGTAGTCCTCGAATACCTGGATCTCAGAACCTCCCCTCCAACTGAAAGACAAATGCAGTATGAGGAAGTGCAGAAGCCAAAAATAAAGTCAGAGACAGCACAAAAGCTTAGTTTTATTTTCTGCAGTTAACAATCACCAAACAAACTATGTAGACACTGAGCCCCCAAAAGCAGCACAGACATGAGATGAAGCCCGATCAAAGTACTGCAGAAAGCAATGCCCTGGGGAACGACACCTGAAGCTACGGCACACAGGGTAGGTTTAAACCCCTCTTCTGTGCCGAGAAACGGGGGCCCCATAGTGCTGCAAGGACCGTATCACCAGGGAAAGCTGCTCCAGACAGAAACCGATGGACCTCTGGAGCAGGCCAGGGTCTTCAGCAGTCAATCGGCTAAAAGGGAGGGAAAATGAAATTCAACTTTCTGCCGAGAAGGAGGAAGAGGAGCATGTCCTCCCTCTGTTCCCGCACACCGACAAGCCCAGAGCACCACACTTTTCCTTTAGGCTTAACCCGTCCATTATGGCTCCTCCTGGGCCCAGACTGGCCTTGGCCACCACCCAGCACCCACCACCCTCTCCCCGGCCCTGGACCCCTTTAGAACTCACAGAACCATCATGCGGCCATTAACGTAGAGCTCCTTCCGAATCCGCCCTCGCAATTGAGTACGTGTAGTCAGGAAGTGGCGGGCAAGGTCCGCTTCCGCGTGTGATGAGAAAGGCACACTGAGGCTTCTGGTGGACATATGGTTAAGGCACCATCCGCATTTCTCATTTTGCCTGTACGTCAGGATCCTTGCTCCCTGAGGCCTGCCTTCTCGCACAAGGAGGCCGCCTAGAAAGTCCGGACCTTGCAGCCTATACTCTGAGTACACCCTGGATATCACTGCACAACCCTCTGGATCCCTTCAGGTTGCTTTTCCTCACTACCATCCGCACTACACATTTTGCCTGTACGACAGGCTCCCTGCTCACGGAAACATGCCTTCTACCACAAGGCCACTGCCAGACACCCTGGATATCACTGCCCGACTCTGTGGTTCCTTTCAGGTTGCTTTTCCTCAATATCTTCCACTGGCAGCCAGACCACCCCTGACCCATATCCTCCAGCCCCCCAGAGTACCCTCCTCCTACACTTTAGAACCACTTGCAACCCCCAAACCACCCCTAGTCCACACCCGGCCCCCTCGGCTGCCTGACCCACCATGGTTCCTGGAATAGGATACAACTGGAGGATTCGGTTACTCAGAACTGCAGCTCCAGGTGCAGCGCCTTCACCAGGCCCTGGAGCGTGTGATGGCCCCGGGATCTGCGGAATGGCACCGGCTGCGCCACCTGACTCTCCTGCAGCGCTGGGGCTTCTGGGACCAGCCAGGACACGAGCGCCTCCATGAACTCCACGACTCACAGAGGAATCAGGGCAAGCTGGGTCTCTAGGGTCATCCTGGCCACCAGCGCCACCCGGCTCGCTGCAGCTGCCCTGTGCTGTGCCCGTTGCAAATTCCACGGCACCTGGGTCTTCATCTGCTGGCCTGCTGGCTCCTCCACTCTGCGTGTCGGACTCCATCTTGAACCCTCTCCCCCAACCTGTGGAGTGGGAAGGACTGAACCCCCCCTACAGAACCCAGGCGTGTACTGCGACCTGCAGCTCAGCATAGGCAGAGCGCCTGCGCACACTCAGCCTGGTCCTGCCCCTCGATTGGTTCCCACCGAACAGTTGTTCCCGCGATGACTGCAGGCTCTCGGGCAATGGACGCCCCCTGCTGAAATTTCATGTGTTAGTGTGCCGTGTCACCCCCTTCCGCTTGTGCGGACACACACCCATGTGGTCTGGGTGCTCTAAGTCAGCCCTGCCTTGGCCCGGAGACCTGGTAAACGGCTTAGTGGTGATGCCTCTCGGGGCATGGGGGTGGGGGGTGGGGGGTGGGCAGCTCCTCAGTCCGCATGCTCAAGCAGACACTGCCACACTCCACAGCGCACGTGACTGTTTCTGGGCCAAGCCTGCAAACCCCAAGTGAGCCCTTGTCACTGTGCACCTCCAAGTCTGTGCCGTTGCCAACCTGGCCACGCTCACAGGTGACCATCCTGCTGAGCGCAGGTCCTTGTCATCAACTTCCGGAAGGCAGTGGGGCCCCTTTGGGTCACGCCTGGTCTGTCCCTCTGGTGTCCACACATAGCTCATGTGCGGATTTGTGTGTCTTTAAGTAGGTGCAACACATGGGCATCTTCCTGTCCAAGTCTGTATGTGTGTGTGCCCGAGAAAGATAGTGCCTACGCACATGTGTGTGTACCTGTGTGTGAGAGAGCATGTGGTCAGGTGCATGCACATGGGAGTATAAGTGTGTTTGTGTACAGGGTCATGCACTTGGGTGTGTGTGTGTGTGTGTGACAGAGAGCACGTGTCAGAGGCATGCAGATTGGCATCTCTGTGTGCTTTGTTCATGCACAGGCACCTTTGCAAGGTGGTGGATGGGGAACCGGTCCTGGAGTCCTGAGACTAGGGATACAGAGTGGACTGTGCTTGGCCGCCTGAGGAGGGAAGCGAGGACTACTGTTGGACTCACTGGAGACGGCATGGGGCTGGGCCTCTTGGGGCTGTAGGCACACAGACGGCATGGAATCCAGGCTAGGGGCTTACCCATGCCCGCCAGAAGCACCGGTGCGAACAGCCTCACACAAGGGCTGCTGGAAGGACCATGGCCCCCAGGAAACCCCTAGTCGCATGGCCTCTGCTGGCACATCTCTCTCGGGCCTTCCGTCTCCAGGAACAAGGTCTTCTAGCTCTCTGGAGGGCTGTAGCTGCCAGGTGCCCTCAACTGGGAGGTGACCCTGTGTTTGCTGGCATGCTGGGTGCGAGTCTATTTCTGTGTCTGGAAGGGGTCAACAGACACAGTGCTGCTATGGGCGATGACGGGGCTCGGGCGCCACTATCTGATAGGGGGTGTGTGTCTGCTGGGGAACCACTGGTGCCACAGGAGGTGAGTGGAATAGGGCTACTGCCCAAGGAGGGGACAGGTACTTCAATCGGTCTGCTTGATCCTCACTGCCTAGCTGGATAGGCCTCTCGGTGGCCTCCAAAACGAAGGCCAGCAGCCTTCCCCACCCACAGTTGTAGGGATTAGATTTTCCTCCATTATCACCTTTAGTTGGAGGAGTTTTGTAGGTGACCTTGATCAGACTAAGAAAGTCTGTTTGTAGTCCTAGGTTTCCAAGAGTTTTTAAGATAGTGGTTCTCGAATATTGTCAAATGCTTTTGTGGCATCTATCCAAATGAACATATGGTTTTTCTCCTGTGGTTTCTTCATTGATGAATAATGCTGGTTGAAGATATGTTAATGCATAACCAATCTTTCATTCTTGGGATAGATCTCTTTTGGTCCTAATGCTTTATATATTGCTGGATTAAATTTGCTAACATTTCATTTTTTTGCTTAATGAAGAATAAGTTCTATAGTTTTCTTTTCTTGCAATGTCTTCAACCAGTTTTGGTATTTTGGAAGGCTGGCCTCATAATTATTTGAGAACTGTTTAATCTCCTCTACTTTATGAAAGAATTTGTATGGAATTGGTGATATTTCTCCTTTATGTGTTTCATAGCATTCACTACTTAAGTCACATGGGCCTGTAGTTTTCTGTTCCAAATCTTTGATAGACCTAGGGATATCTAGGGTTTTTACTTTCTTCTTGAGTTAGTTTTGGGCATTTTGGTCATTCAAGGAATTTGTTGATTTCATCTATTTCTGCAAATTTTTTTGGCTTTCCTCTTTTTACATTTATTTATTTATTTTAATCGGAGGCTCATTACTTTAGAATATTGTTCTGGTTTTTGCCATACATTGACATGAATCAGCCATGTGTGTACATGTGTCCCACATTCTGAATCCCACTCCCACTTCCCTCCCTATCCAATTCCTCAGGGTCATCCCGGTGCACCGGCCCTGAGCTCCCTGTCTTATGCATCGAACCTGGACTGACAATCTATTTCTCTTGTGGTAATATATATGTTTCAAAGCTATTGTCTCAAATCATCCCACCCTCACCTTCTCCCAAACAGTCCAAAAGCATATTCTTTATCTCTGTGTGTCTTTTGCTTTCTTGCATATAGGGTCATCGTTACCATCTTTCTAAATTCGATATATGTGCATTATTATACCGTATTGGCATTTTTCTTTGTGACTTACTTCACCCTGTATAAAAGGCTCCAGTTTCATCCACCTCGTTAGAACTGATTCCAATGTGTTCTTTTTAATAGCCATCCAACCGTCTCATCCTCCATCGTCCCCTTATCTTCCTGCCTTCAAACGTTCCCAGCATTAGGGGCTTTGCCAATGAGCCACCTCTTCAAATCAGGTGGCCAAAGTGTTGGAGCTTTCATTTTAAAAGAAATCAGTGAAAACGCATAAATTGGAAAGAAAGAAAGAAATGTGTATTTATTTACAGACAAAATGACTGTCTACGTATGAAGTCCAGTGGGACATAGAAAAGAGCTATTACAATTAATTAGTGAGTATAGCAAGGTTTCAGGGTACACGGATCCTCTTGAGAGGACTTGGACTGCAAGGAGAACAGACCAGTCAATCCTAAAGGAAATCAACCCTGAATATTCATTGGACAGACTCAAGCTGATCCTGAAGCTCCTATGCTTTGGCTACCTGATGTGAAGGGCCAACTACCTGGAAGAGACCCTGATGCTGGGGAAGACTGAAGGCAACAGGAGAAGGGGGAGTCAGAGGATGAGATGATTAGATAGCAGAACCCACTCAATGGACATGAATTTGAGCGAATTCCAGGAGATAGTGGACGACAAAGGAGACTGGTATGCTACAGTCCATGGGGGCACAAATAGTTGGCCATGAATTATAGACTGAAAAACAGCATCATTCAGGTGTTATATGAAAAGTGAAAAGTGCACTTGCTCTGTGGAGTCCAACTCCTTGCAACCCCATGAATTGTAGCCTGCAAGCTCCTCTGTCCAGGATTTCTCCAGGCAAAAATACTGGAGTGGATTGCCATTACCTTCTCCAGAGGATATTCACAACCCAGAGTTTGAACCCAGTCTGCCACACTGCAGGCAGATTCTTTACCATGTGAGCCACCAGGGAAGGCCTCTGGTAATTTGTCTTAACATTTAATATAACTATAAAATGAGAGAATATTCCAATATTAATACCGAATGACAGTATACAACTTTCTTATTCTCCCACTTCTTACATTGTCTTCAATTACGGTGTAGTCCTCAAATATCTGAATCTCAGAACCTCCCCTCCAACTGAAAGACAAATGCAGTATGAGGAAGTGCAGAAGCTAAAAATAAAGTCAGAGACAGCACAAAAGCTCAGTTTTATTTTCTGCAGGTAACAATCACCAAACAACTATGTAGACACTGAGCCCCCCAAAGCAGCACAGACATAAGATGAAGCCCGATCAAAGTACTGCAGAAAGCAATGCCCTGGGGAACGACACCTGAAGCCACGGCACACAGGGTAGGTTTAAACCCCTCTTCTGTGCCGAGAAACGGGGGCCCCATAGTCCTGCAAGGACCACATCACCAGGGAAAGCTGCTCCAGACAGAAGACGATGGAGTTCTGGAGCAGGCCAGGGTCTTCAGCAGTCAATCGGCTAAAAGGGAGGGAAAACGAAATTCAACTTTCTGCCGAGAAGGAGGAAGAGGAGCATGTCCTCCCTCTGTTCCCGCACACCGACAAGCCCAGAGCACCACACTTTTCCTTTAGGCTTAACCCGTCCATTATGGCTCCTCCTGGGCCCAGACTGGCCTTGGCCACCACCCAGCACCCACCACCCTCTCCCCGGCCCTGGACCCCTTTAGAACTCACAGAACCATCATGCGGCCATTAACGTAGAGCTCCTTCCGAATCCGCCCTCGCAATTGAGTACGTGTAGTCAGGAAGTGGCGGGCAAGGTCCGCTTCCGCGTGTGATGAGAAAGGCACACTGAGGCTTCTGGTGGACATATGGTTAAGGCACCATCCGCATTTCTCATTTTGCCTGTACGTCAGGATCCTTGCTCCCTGAGGCCTGCCTTCTCGCACAAGGAGGCCGCCTAGAAAGTCCGGACCTTTCAGCCTATACTCTGAGTACACCCTGGATATCACTGCACAACCCTCTGGATCCCTTCAGGTTGCTTTTCCTCACTACCATCTGCACCACACATTTTGCCTGTATGACAGGCTCCCTGCTCACGGAAACATGCCTTCTACCACAAGGCCACTGCCAGACACCCTGGATATCACTGCCCGACTCTGTGGTTCCTTTCAGGTTGCTTTTCCTCAATATCTTCCACTGGCAGCCAGACCACCCCTGACCCATATCCTCCAGCCCCCCAGAGTACCCTCCTCCTACACTCTAGAACCACTTGCAACCCCCCAAACCACCCCTAGTCCACACCCGGCCCCCTCGGCTGCCTGGCCCACCATGGTTCCTGGAATAGGATACAACTGGAGGATTCGGTTACTCAGAACTGCAGCTCCAGGTGCAGCGCCTTCACCAGGCCCTGGAGCGTGTGATGGCCCCGGGATCTGCGGAATGGCGCCGGCTGCGCCACCTGACTCTCCTGCAGCGCTGGGGCTTCTGGGACCAGCCAGGACACGAGCGCCTCCATGAACTCCACGACTCACGGCGTAACCAGGGCAAGCTGGGTCTCTAGGGTCATCCTGGCCACCAGCGCCACCAGGCTTGCTGCAGCTGCCCTGTGCTGTGCCCGTTGCAAATTCCACGGCACCTGGGTCTTCATCTGCTGGACTGCTGGCTCCTCCACCGTGCGCGTCAGACTCCATCTTGAACCCTCTCCCCCAACCTGCGGAGCGGGAAAGACTGAACCCTCTCTACAGAACCCAAGCATGTACTGAGACCTGCAGCTCAGCATAGGCAGAGCGCCTGCGCACACTCACCCTGGTCCTGCTTCTCGATTGGTTCCCACCGAGCATTCGTTCCCATGATGACTGCAGGCTCTCGGGCAATGGACGCCCCCTGCTGAAATTTCATGCGTTAGTGTGCCGTGTCGCCCCCTTCCGCCTGTGCAGACACACACCCATGTGGTCTGGGTGCTCTAAGTCAGCCCTGCCTTGGCCCGGAGACCTGGTAAACGGCTTAGTGGTGATGCCTCAGGGGGCGTGGGGGAGGGGCGGGGGGCAGCTCCTCAGTCCGCATGCTCAAGCAGACACTGCCACACTTTGCAGCCCACGTGACTGTTTCTGGTCCAAGCCTGCAAACCCCAAGTGAGCCCTGGTCCCTGTGCACCTCCAAGTCTGTGCCGTTGCCAACCTGGCCACCCTCACAGGTGACCATCCTGCTGAGCACAGGTCCTTGCCATGAACTTCTGGAAGGCAGTGGGGCCCCCTTGTGTCACGCCTGGTCTGTCCCTCTGGTGTCCACACGAAGCTCATGTGCGAATTTGTATGTCTCTAAGTAAGTGCAACACATGGGCATCTTCCTGTCCATGTCTGTATGTGTGTGTGCCCGAGAAAGATAGTGCCTATGCACAGGTGCTAGCACATGTGTGTGTACCTGTGTGTGAGAGAGCATGTGGTCAGGTGCATGCACATGGGAGTATAAGTGTGTTTGTGTACAGGGTCATGCACTTGGGTGTGTGTGTGTGTGTGTGTGTGTGTGTGTGTGACAGAGAGCACGTGTCAGAGGCATGCAGATTGGCATCTCTGTGTGCTTTGTTCATGCACAGGTGCCTTTGCAAGGTGGTGGATGGGGAACCGGTCCTGGAGTCCTGAGACTAGGGATGCAGAGTGGACTGTGCTTGGCCGCCTGAGGAGGGAAGCGAGGACTACTGTTGGACTCACTGGAGACGGCATGGGGCTGGGCCTCTTGGGGCTGTAGGCACACAGACGGCATGGAATCCAGGCTAGGGGCTTACCCATGCCCGCCAGAAGCACCGGTGTGAACAGCCTCACACAAGGGCTGCTGGAAGGACCATGGCCCTCAGGAAACCCCTAGTCGCATGGCCTCTGCTGGCACAACTCTCACGGGCCTTCCACCTCCAGGAACAAGGTCTTCTAGCTCTCTGGAGGGCTGTAGCTGCCAGGTGCCCTCAACTGGGAGGTGACCCTGTGTCTGCTGGCATGCTGGGTGCTGGTCTATTTCTGTGTCTGGAAGGGGTCAAGTCAACAGACACAGTGCTGCTGGGGGCGATGACGGGGCTCGGGTACCACCATCTGATTGATGGTGTGCATCTGCCGGGGAACCATTGGTGCCACGGGAAGTGAGTGGATCAGGGCCACTGCCCAAGGAGGCGACAGGTACTTCAATCAGTCCACTTGATTCTCACTGCCTGGCTGGATAGGCCTCTCAGTGGCCTCCAAATCGAAGGCCAGCAGCCTTCCCCACCCACAGTTGTAGGGATTAGATTTTCCTCCATTATCACCTTTAGTTGGAGGAGTTTTGTAGGTGACCTTGATCAGATTAAGAAAGTCTGTTTGTAGTCCTAGGTTTCCAAGAGATTTTAAGATAGTGGTTCTCGAATATTGTCAAATGCTTTTGTTGCATCTATCCAAATGATCATGTGGTTTTTTCTCCTGGTTGTCTTCATATGATGAATAATGCTGGTTGAAGATATGTTAATGCATAACCAATCTTTCATTCTTGGGATAGATCTCTTTTGGTCTTAATGATTTATATATTGCTGGATTAAATTTGCTAACATTTCATTTTTGCGTAATGAAGAATAAGTTCTATAGTTTTCTTTTCTTGCAATGCCTTCATCCAGTTTTGGTATTTTGGAAGGCTGGCCTCATAATGATTTGAGAACTTGTTTATCTCCTCCTACATTAGGAAGAATTTGTATGGTTTTGGTGATGTTCTCCCTTAGTGTTTCATAGCATTTCCCTACTTAAGTCACATGGGCCTGGAGTTTTCTGTTCCAAACCCTTGATAGACCTAGGGATATCTAGGGTTTTCACTTTCTTCTTGAGTTCGTTTTGGGATATTTGGTCATTCAAGGAATTGTTGATTTCATCTACTTTTGCAAACTTTTTTTAGCTTTCCTCTTTTTACATTATATATTTAATGGAGGCTCATTAATTTTACAATAGTGTTTCTGTTTTTGCCGTACATTGACATGAATCAGCCATGTGTGTACATGTGTCCCACATTCTGAATCCCACTCCCACTTCCCTCCCTATCCAATTCCTCAGGGTCATCCCGGCCCACCGGCCCTGAGTGCCCTGTCTCATGCATCGAACCTGAAACTGACGATCAATTTCTCGTGTGGTAATACACATGTTTCAATGCTATTGTCTCAAATCATCCCACCCTCGCCTTCTCCCAAACAGTCCAACAGCCTGTTCTTTATCTCTGTGTCTCCTTTGCTTTCTTGCATATAGGGTCATGGTTACCATCTTTCTAAATTCGATATATATGCATTATTATACCGTATTGGCGTTTTTCTTTGTGACTTACTTCACCCTGTATAAAAGGCTCCAGTTTCATCCACCTCGTTAGAACTGATTCCAATGTGTTCTTTTTAATAGCCATCCAACCATCTCATCCTCCATCGTCCCCTTATCTTCCTGCCTTCAAACGTTCCCAGCATTAGGGCTTTGCCAATGAGCCACCTCTTCAAATCAGGTGGCCAAAGTGTTGGAGCTTTCATTTTAAAAGAATCAGTGAAAACGCATAAATTGGAAAAGAAAGAAAGAAATGTGTATTTATTTACAGACAAAATGACTGTCTACGTATGAAGTCCAGTGGGACGTAGAAAAGAGCTATTACAATTAATTAGTGAGTATAGCAAGGTTTCAGGGTACACGGATCCTCTTGAGAGGACTTGGACTGCACGGAGAACAGACCAGTCAATCCTAAAGGAACTCAACCCTGAATATTCATTGGACGACTCAAGCTGATCCTGAAGCTCCTATACTTTGGCTACCTGATATGAAGGGCCAACTACCTGGAAGAGACCCTGATGCTGGGGAAGACTGAAGGCAACAGGAGAAGGGGAGACAGAGGATGAGATGGTTAGATAGCATAACCCACTCAATGGACATGAATTTGAGTAAATTCCAGGAGATAGTGGAGGACAAAGGAGACTGGTATGCTACAGTCCATGGGGGCACAAATAGTTGGCCATGAATTATAGACTGAAAAACAGCATCATTCAGGTGTTATATGAAAGTGAAAAGTGCACTTGCTCTGTGGAGTCCAACTCCTTGCAACCCCATGAATTGTAGCCTGCAAGCTCCCCTTTCCAGGATTTCTCCAGGTAAAAATACTGGAGTGGATTGCCATTACCTTCTCCGGAGGATATTCCCAATCCAGAGATTGAACCTGGTCTACCACACTGCAGGCAGATTCTTTACCATCTGAGCCACCAGGGAAGACGTCTGGTAATTTATCTTAACATTTAATATAACTATAAAATGAGAAAATTTTCCAAATTAATACCGAATGACAGTATACAACTTTCTTATTCTCCCACTTCTTACATTGTCTTCAATTACGTTGTAGTCCTCGAATACCTGGATCTCAGAACCTCCCCTCCAACTGAAAGACAAATGCAGTATGAGGAAGTGCAGAAGCCAAAAATAAAGTCAGAGACAGCACAAAAGCTTAGTTTTATTTTCTGCAGTAACAATCACCAAACAAACTATGTAGACACTGAGCCCCCAAAGCAGCACAGACATGAGATGAAGCCCGATCAAAGTACTGCAGAAAGCAATGCCCTGGGGAACGACACCTGAAGCTACGGCACACAGGGTAGGTTAAACCCCTCTTCTGTGCCGAGAAACGGGGGCCCCATAGTGCTGCAAGGACCGTATCACCAGGGAAAGCTGCTCCAGACAGAAACCGATGGACCTCTGGAGCAGGCCAGGGTCTTCAGCAGTCAATCGGCTAAAAGGGAGGGAAAATGAAATTCAACTTTCTGCCGAGAAGGAGGAAGAGGAGCATGTCCTCCCTCTGTTCCCGCACACCGACAAGCCCAGAGCACCACACTTTTCCTTTAGGCTTAACCCGTCCATTATGGCTCCTCCTGGGCCCAGACTGGCCTTGGCCACCACCCAGCACCCACCACCCTCTCCCC